>NW_023605305.1:110146733-111381233 GCF_014898055.3 Talpa occidentalis | reverse complement strand
CAAGGGGTGAATGACTTGTGAGACAGGGCAGGACATCCCCCTGGAGCTGGAGAGGGGAAGTGGGGGTGAGCATCTGATCCAAAGTCAGATTCTGACCTCAGGCCAGTTGGGAGAAGAGGCTGTCAATGTCCAAAATCGATAAGGGGCTAATATCTGGAATTCATAAGGAATGCCTACAAATCAGGCAAAGGAGAGCTACCCCATTAGAAAAATGGGTGAAAGATACGAACATGCAGTTTGTTGACATTCATCCTAAAAACTAACAAGCATGACAGAACACTCAAAATCATTGTTAATCACCAAAGAAACGTGAATTTGAAGGAGACTTGACACCCATTAGACAGACAGCAGTTAGAGTGCTGGGCCACCCCAGTCGGCAGGCTGTGGGGACACACGACCCCACGCTCTCTGTGGGGAGCAAGAGCCGGCACTGCCATCCTGCAGGGCCACTTGATGGCAGCCAGATTGTGTAAATGCATGAGGCCAGTGCGTGACCGTGATTAACTTCCAGAACATCTTCCCTCAGTTTTCGTGGGGCTGAGCTGTAGGCTGAGGCCCAGCCCTCCCCACGGTATGTGTCTTCCCTTCTAGGGAGTTTTTGAACAGTGGGCCTCAGTGGGGTGGTTTTTGCCCTTGAGGGAATATTTAGCAGGAGCTGGGGGCAGAGAGGGAGTCGCTCATGGCATCACGGCTGCTAAACTTACCCCGTGCCCACGACAGCCCCAACAATGGAGCACAACAGGACCCCAAAGTCAGCGTGCACAGTCTGTTGAACAAGTGTCAGGGCTGAGAAACCCTGCTCTCAGGCTTAGTCGTGCTATCAGAGCTGGTGCTAACCCCTACGGTCTTCCTCTCAGCTTCTAGAAGCTCTAGATACAAGGATTTGGCAAAAACAGGGTCTTGTTAAGAGGAACCTGAGAGCTGCCGGGCCGTGGAGGCTCCCACCTGAATGAGATTTCCGTTGAGGGCTCATCACCCTGGGCCTTTGCGTCGCTCCCTTCCCACGCTCATACTTGCTTCCAAAGGTGGACAATTGGCTCCCTGGGAAAGTCAGCCCTGGTTTGCAGTGTTTGCTAATTTCCATGGTGTAAATATTCCAGCCGCAGCCAATTTCAAGCTACCAGTGTGAAGTCAGCTGCTTGCAAAATTCCTGAAAATGTAACAAAGGAGCGGCCACAAGGCAGCACTTACGCCCTACTGCTTCGCCCTCCACAGGGATGGCCGGAGGACTCCAAACGGTGAGTTTATTTCCCTCTGGGACTCTAATGTGTACGCAGTGCAAGTCCGGCATGTGTTAGTTCCCTCCCTTAGAACGTTGTCTGGTAGGCGCCAGAGACAGCGGGTGCGATGGGGGGCCCACAAGAGCTCTGGGCGTCTCTCCTGGCCCACACATGCGGGTGAGGAGCTGCAGTTTTGGAGAGAACCCGGTGCCCTGGAGCAGCTCAGGCCCCAGGCTTCTTGTTTACCTGAAACTTCAGTAGGTGGGTTCGGCTGCAGCTGATTTCCCTGGGGTTCTGACTTAGCAGGTTTAGGATGGGGCCCGAGAATATTTGTTTTCTAACAAGTCCCTAGATGGTGCTGATGCTGGGGGCAGGGGTGGGGGGACACAGATTAAAAACCTCTGCTCTAGAGCAATGGTTCTTAACCTGGCTGCACAGTGGAATCTTCTGGTTAGTCCTGAAGGCGGGTTCCATTTCCCGAGTTTTAGCTGGTCGATCAAGGAGGCCTCTCGGTGTGGAGAGCGCTGAAGCCGCCCAGGTGATTTCAATGAGCAGCAAGGCTGCGAACCACAGCTTTGGGGCCTTCCTGACTCTCATCCAGCTGATGGGTGTAGTAAGAGAATGAGGCCGTCACGTGGAAGGCTCACAGGCCAGGCCCGGAAGTGACCTGATCTTGGGTCTGCTCATGCTGTAGTGCCTGGAAAGGTCACGTGACACTCCACGGGGAGGCTGGGAAATGGGGCCCACTGGGTGCTCAGCAGGAAGGGGTGCACGGTTTGCTGAACTCCCGGCGAGTTGCGCAACACCTACCTGCCAACCCCTGCTTTGGAGCTCGCCCCCCTATGTGGACGTACAGTGTCTGTGAGCTACGTAAGTGTGGGGCATTTCTGGTGTTGGGGTTCAAACTTGGAGAGAAACACTACCGTGGGCCACTGGGGGACTTTTGCGTTTGTAGAGGGAGGCGGCTTGATGCGGTGGAAAGACTCAAGGCTGGCAGATTTGTGCTCAGACCCTTTGTTATAGGACAGGGAGAGGGGCAGCCCAAACCCTGCAAACCTGCCTATTCTAAATGGGTTCTGCCATCCGCCGCATCAGCACAAAACATATGAGACTTTAATGGGAAGGAACTTTAATAAAACTAGGAAACAATACAGGGAAGGCAAAGAGTCTAGTTTCTAAATGAAGCACCCAAAGTGACCCGTCCCCTCGTGGGTAAAAGTCCATCCAAATGGGATTGGCCCAGAGCAAGGCCCCAAAGCCTGCCACAAGTCTAAAGCATCTTCCAGTGGGGACCCACAGAAAAGGGTCAGAAACAACCAGACAAGCCCGGAAGGAAAAGAGCAAAATCAACATCAAGATAAAAGCTGCCATGGTCACCTCCCCACGGGTCTCACCCACATCTGTGTCACCCAGTCCACGACCAAAAGACAAGCGCAGCTTCTTTACGTCTCTAGGCTCCATGCGCCTCCTCCAGGTCTCCTGGCTCCATCCTGCTTCCTTCCTCAGTCTCTTCTGCAGCTTCTCCTCTTCCTGCTCAGCTCCACCCTCCCTTGGGTGGGGCAGGGAACCTCCCCCTTTCCTGGGACCACCCTGTTACACCTTCCCCAACCACCTTTGTGGTTTCAGCCTCAGTTTCGCCTCTGTGAAGTGGGGGTGTTGTCTCCCTGTATCTCTATGACACAAGTACAAAGCCTCAGAGGCAGGGCTGGTGGTGCACTGTTGGGCGTGTTCGTTCCTTTGCCCAAAATGGTGCCCAGTATAGGTGCCAGAGACAGGGACGGGGAATAGGGGACCCCCAAGAGCTCTGGGTGTCTCTCCCAGCCCACGCACGGCGGAGGAGCTGACTTGAGTGTTTTGCAGTCTGTTCTTTGGGGGAGAACCCCCACACTGACAATTACCATTGTAGTGAAGGGGGAAGCTATGTTTCTGGGACGGTATTTACTTGGCAATCATGTCTTCACATGTCTTTTAGGAAAAAGTTAAAATCTCACAGCCAGCTTTAAATGGAGCGATTGTGTAGACTACAAAAAGATTCTTCATGAAGTTGAACAACCTCTTTAAGTAGTTCTGCTTTTCTATGCACAGATCGCCCTAAGGCGCTCCTGAGTTTGGAAAGGTGTGGGAATCCTGGCTTCCTGTAGAGGCAGGGCAGAAAGGACTTGTGAGAGCCACAGGCCACCAAAGAGCAGTTATTAACCCAGAGCCTGCAGGAGGGCAGGACCCTCCTCCCTCAGCTCTGCCAGAGCCTGGGAGGTGCTGCCCGCCTAACAGGAGAGGCAGGGCAGGCTGGGGTGAGAGCCACCTGCCTTCTCCAATCCCAATTACGCAAATTATAGCTTGGTCACTCAGCAGCTCCTGGGGGCAAATCCATTTGAGTAACAGTTCGACAGCTTGTGCTTAATTCCTAAGAAACTTTCCATGATCTTATGTGTGAATACCACCTCTAACCTTCCCTGTTCTTTGTGTTTTATGCAAACACTCTCCTCAATTCTTGGCCCCCCACATACTTTCTACCACGTCTTCCCTAGTTCTTGCTTATGTGCCAGAGTTTAGGAGCCTGGACTCAGAACTCAACTGTCTGTCTGGGTTTGAGGCCGACTCCCCCATCTCTGCCACTAACTAGCTGTGTGACTGCAGGCAAGTTGCTGTACTTCTCTGAGCCTTGGTTTTCTCATTTGTAAAATGGTTGTATTTTATTTAGGACATTGCCTGCCATAAGAGCTGTTTCTATTATGTGAGAACAAGTATGGTCTCCTGGATTTATCTTCAGGGGCACTTGGAGCACAGCTTGGTGGAAGGAGCAGTGCATGTCGTTGGGGGAGTGACTTAGCCTTTAATAAACCTTTATGAAGAAGCAGGTGCTGTGCCACACTTTTCCACGTTCTCATTTAATCTTCACAGCACTCTCAGAAGGTAGTTGGCCTCCATTTTGCAAACAGAAAGACATGTCTTACCCAGGTGGCCCACCTGATAAGCTGAGGAAGCAACCACCTCTCCTGCTCCCCCCAAACCATTGTTGAGGCTGCTCTCTGGGCACACAGGGCGGGGGTGGGGTGGTGAGGAGTGAAGAGGAACCCAAAGGCCATGCAGCCCCATGCCCAAGCCTGAGTCCAGTCAGGAGCTCCTCACCCCCAGAGCAGCTGAAGGCTTATGGGTCTGCCTCTGGGTGGGGGCAGACTGGGGCTGGGGGTTCCTGGAGGGGGTGGAGACCCACTAACTAGAGCCTTGCCTTTTCAGACCCTTGAGATTGCGACAAGTCCCTTTCCTTTGGCCCAGTGTCTTGGCTATTGTAAATAAAGCTGCAGTGAACATGGAAGTGCAGATAAGTCAAGGAAGGTGTTCTCGTTTTGTTGAATAGCTCCCAGAAATGGAATTGCTGCATCATAGGGTAGCTCTATTTTTTTTTTTTTTTTTTGTGGGCCCCTCGCCAGTGGCCGGGGATCGAACTGGCGCTGCAGAGGCTGCAGGCAGCTTCGCAGCCCAGCGCTCAACCACTGTGCCACCAGGGAGGCCCTGGCTGTATATAATTGATGCTTCAACCATGCAGGAGTTAGGCATACCAACCCCGACACAGAACATTTGTGTATAACTTACAGTCTCCCACATAAGCAGATTCCACATCAGCAGATTAAACCATCTGACTTCTGCATTTGGTTGAATCCTTAATGTAAACCCCGTGGACAGGAAAAATCCAAGTCTAAGTGAGTCCAAACCTGTGTTATTCAATTGTCAACTGTGTTCTGAAATCAGGGAATGAGATGACTCCAACTTTATCTTTCTCAAGATTGCTTTGACTTTTCAGAATCTTCAGTGATTCCATGCAAATTTTAGCATTGTTTGTTACATTTATGTGGAAAATGTTATTGGAATTTTGATAGGGATTGAATTGACTTTGTAGATTGCTTAGGTTAGTATAGACATTTTTAACAATATCAATTCTTTCTATCTATGAGTATGAAATAGCTTTCCTTTTGTGTCATGTTCAGTTTCTTTCACTAAATCTTTAGTTTTCCATGTACAGGTCTGCTACCTCCTGGGTTAAAATTATCCCTAGGTATTTTATTCTTTTTGATGCAATTGTATATGAGGTTATTTTCTTTTCTTTGATATTTTCGAGTGGATAGAAGTAAAACAGATTTTCGTATATTGGTTTTGTATCTTGCAATTTTACTTAATTTGTTTATATTTCTTTAGGATTTTCCATATATAATATGCCATTTGTAAATAGTGACAAATTTACTTCTCTCTTTAAAATTTAACTGCCTTTTATTTCTTTCTCTTGCCTAATTGCTCTGGCTAGAACTTTCAATACTATGTTGAATAAAAGTGGTGATCCTTTGCATTTCTGTGGTGTCAATTGTAGCATTTTTTTTTTTTCATATCTGATTTTTTGTGTGTCTTCCGGCTTTCTAGCTAAAGGTTTGGCTCTTTTTTTAAAAAATTCTTTTGAAAGAACCAACTCTTAGTTTCACAATCTTTTCCACTGTCTCTTGCATTTATTCCTGTTCTACTTTTTATTTCCTTCCTTCTACTAAGTTTGGGCTTGATTTTCTATCCTTTTGGTTCCATGGGGTGTGAAATTGTGTTGTTTGAGATTCTGCTTATTTCTTGAGGTAGGAATTAATTGCCACGAACTTCCCTCTTAGAATTGCTTTTGCTACATCCTATAACTTTGGTATTTTGGATTTTCATTTATCTCAAGGTATTATTATTTCTTCTTTGACTCTTGCTATTTAGTAGCTTGTTTAATCTTCACATATCTATGAGTTTTCTGGTTTCTTTTTGTAATTGATTTTTATTTTCATTGTGGCCAGAAAAGATACTTGATATGATTTCCATCATCTTAAACATATTAAGACTTGTTTTGTGGCCTAACATATGACCTATCCTGAAAAAGAATTCTTTGTTCTTTTTGAGAAGGATGTGTATTCTGCTGCGTTTGGATGGAAGTCTTTATATATTTGTTAAGTCCATCTGGCCTAATGAGTTGTTTAAGGCCAGTATTTTCTTATTTTCCATCTGAATGATCTATTGTATTGCTATTTCTTCCTTCAGGTAGGGTGTGTGTGTGTATGTGTGTGTTATACACACATGTTTTTTTCTCTGGTACAATCCTGTGGGACTCTCAAGTATAAGCCCTACAAGCTACCAGAGCCAGGTAAGCTAGAGGTGCCCCTGGGCAGAAGCTGTGAAAACTGGGATGCCAGAGGAGCACAAGGTCCTTTCCAGATCACAGCAAGCTGGAAAGGAATAGGGAGCGTGCACAATCTGTTTCTACTGGCCTTCCTCCTGGAAAAGCTTCCCAGCAGGCCCCTCGATAGGTGTAACTTACATGACTACCCCACAGGCCAGGCTTTAAGAGAAGCAAATACACTTCTTTCATATGACGTCAAGGTGCCTCCCAAGGTCTCTGCGCAGGGCCCAGAATGAGTGGGTCAGAGCCATGAGCCCTTTAAGAGCCATTTTTCAGCTAACTATATGGCCTGATGAGAGCTGTAGATGTGAACCCTGTTAGTTTCTAAAGCTAGGTGTTTTGGGGGGCTTGTCTCTCAGGTGCAGATCTTAAAAGTGGCATCCTGATGGGAGGGCGGGCGCAGACCTTCAAGGAGCTCTGGGTTTTGCATTACCTTTTGATTATGGGTTGACTTGCTGAAGTTCGGATTTGTGGCAAGATCGTGTGTCAGCCTCTCCTACCAACTCCAATATGGGTTTTTTCTCATTTGCCTTAATTGTTGCCTTCACTCAACTAGTTGTTCCCCGCTTCTCCCCAGGAAATTGTTTCATATGTAATTGTAGATTCAGTGTGTCCATGGGGAAAATTGAGTTAAAATCTTCCTACATCACCATCCTGAATTGGAACCTGCCCTTTAAATAGGGAATAGTGGTCACTGCACAAAAGTGCCTTATTTGTTAAGGCACTGGGCTGAGCAGCAGGGATAAATGGAAAAGAACAGACTCCTGGACCTCAGTTTTCAGGTTAGCAGGGGAAAATGGGTATTAATAATTACATAATTGAGTAATAAAGAACTAGAATTATGAGTTCTGTAAAGGAGTCCTAATCAATGATATAATAGGAGATGCCAATCTAGTTGGGGGCTGGGGAGGGTTTCTTGTGAGGTCGCTTGAGGCCTAGGGCAGGAATTCAATTCTAGAGTCAGCTGTGTTGACACACCTGTGTCCTGTCCTCCATGTCTCTGTAGATCTTAACTCCTTTACTGCCAATTGCTTTGGTTTCCCACCCAACTCCTGATACCCTAATTCTATGCATGACTCATTATACTCTGATGTCCAACTTCAATGTCTTAAGAGGAAGAGGCCTCTGTTGGCCAGTCTATGCATGGAGTTCCCTGAGATAAGCAACAAACTCAAGGTGAGAGCAAAATGTTAAAAATAAGACTGTTTGGGCAGAAGGAAAAAAGTCTGGTAATGACTGCTCATCACCAGAGCATGCATTCATTCAGCACACACAGATTGAAGCAGAAGTTGGAGAGGATACAGCCTGGCCCATGTGTTTAGGATTGTTATCTGCTGGGAAGCACACAGAGAACCAGGCATGAGTGTGATAGCAGCATGAGCAAACACAAACCTTCCCCAAGGAGGAAGGGCCTGAATGGGACCCAGAAAGGTGAGAGCATTGCCTGGAGAATTCAGGTTGGGCCAGGGTGGGTGGGTTGGAAGGAGAACACCAGGGGAACTTGTGGGGTGCAGGGGAAGCAGTGTGTAGCACATTAACTGCTCAGGAAAGTCACTGGCTGTGCAGAGGTAGGCTTATGGGCCAGGGTCAGTGGTGGAAGGTCAGCCTAGTGTGGCTTGCAAACAGGGGAGTGCATGGTTCTCAGCTCTTGCCACCATCAGAATCATCTGGAAGGTGTTATGGAGGGTGGTCAGACAGCCTGGGTGCAGATCTGTAGGAGTGGACCATCGCTGGGCTCCGTGCTCGGGAGCTGCTTGTTGTTCTGGAGTGGTTTTTAGCTACTATTGGCAGGGCTACAGTGAGAGATTGAGTGTGAGGAGGTAGAAATGAGAGCTCGGTGTGCTACGGCTGACTTTAGAAGGCTTGGGACCACGTGGTCTGTTAAGAGGCCTGGTTTTGGCACCAGCTCTCCAGTCTCTGTGGTAGTTAAGTTTTTCATTCAGAGGGTTGTCAAACGAGGAAAAATGTTCTAATGGGAAGGGATGGGCTGTTCAGAGGCTTCCTGGGCCTGCCCCCCACCCCCCCCCCGACCCTGGCTCCCGTGTCCCCAGAGGGCTGCTTGGAGGACAGAGAAGCCCTGCTTGGAAGCCACCTGAGGTCACCTCCAGAGCCTGTGGTCTGTCAGGGATACCCGTGACCTTCACCACTGCAGTGTGCTTCACAGGCCACCTCTCCAGGGGTGATAGAAAGCAGACATCCAGGGAGAAGGGGTGGGGACAGCGAGCCTAGGCAGCCGTGCTAGTTTAAGCACGGGTGGGTGGGGCGTGGCCTCCACGCTGTCACAGCAGGGTCGGGCAATGCAGGCTGTTCCCAGGCAGGACCCGCCGCCACTGGCTCCACCCTCCAGCCTGGAGCTCGGTTCAGTCTTCAGCTTCATCCTTGTTTCCTTGTGTTGGGCTGAACACACAGCCTACTTCAGAGATGACCTGCCTGCAAGCTAGCAGTCATTCCAGGGAAAGCACCGCCAGAAAAGTGGGAGAACTGGGAGGTTAGACTAAGCCCCAGGCTACCTGGCTGGGGGCAGGGGGTACAGTGACCCCCCCAGTGTGGAGAATTACCCTGCTCCTTCCTATCCTGCAAGGAGCAGCACTTAAGAGGCATAAGCCAGTGACGTATTTCTTAAAAGCTTGAGGCCAGTCTGGATCCTCTGGCAGATTGCGATGACTGCTGGCTGTGTGGTAAGGGCTCGAATCTGCTCGAAGCAAGGACACCCTGGAGGAGGAGTTAGCGCGCTCGGGATGGATTGCTGACGAGATTGTTGGAGAGGTGTGGAGAGCTTTGCACTGATTTGAAAGCAGGTGGTGTTCTCAGACTTGACCCCGAAGTAAACAGATCTCTTTCACCTCTTAAGAGCCTTCTGGCACATAAGGGTGTTCTGAGATGGAGCCATTTGATGCTAAATTAGGAACAAGTTTTGTGGAGGGAAGCACTTGGTGCTGTGCACGCAGGCCCTGCAGACTGCACTGAGGCTTCCGCTTCCCAGCAAGCCTGGAGACACTTGAGGCTGCGATCTTGGGGTTGTGAGACAGCAGGAGGGGCAGGGGCAGCAGCAGCCCTCGGCTGACTAGACTGCAGCCTGTCACGTGACTGTTTCTGCTCAGCAGCAGGTGTGAAGGCAGGTGGGCTTGCCGTCACACTCACTGAGGTAGCTCCCAGCAATATGGGCGGGGCCAGCCACCCGTCTGCTCAGCAGAGCCGTGCACAAGTCCCTCTCCATCGGCGGGAATCAGGCTTGACTGTGTTTCAGGACCTCCTGGGGGCCTATGACCAGGCAGCCGCTGGCTCTGGTTTGGTGGGCCCGGGTCTCCCCGGTGATGTTGAAGTTAAGCCCCGGGCAAGGAATTCTCACGCTAGCAACCAAAGCCAGAGCACCCACATGCACCCCTGAACCCCACAAGTGACGAGGGCACAAGACCAAGTCAGAGAGCCATCTTTATTGTAAAAATCCAGATATAAAATGTAGCCTGTCCTTTCTTCCTCTTCTTTTTTACAAAAACAAAAAGGCACGTAAAAACCATCCACTTCATTCCTAGAGACGATGTTTCAGGCAGCCCTTCCCCCCACCCCCCGTAGCCACATGCTTCATTCCAGGATGTCTCACTTCCCCACATGCTTGGCGCTTTCCTACCAGGGTAGAGTTCTGAGTTTCATGACTGACGTACACAAAGGGGGGCGGGGAACAGGTGCAGAGTGCGAGGGTCCTCCCGGCGTGCACGGAGGTCTAGTAGTAGGTTTCCTTCTCCACCCAGCCTGCGGGCAGCAAGGGACAAAGGCTTACTACGGGAGTCTGCACAGAGCAAGCTCTGTCAGATCTGAGGGTACAGAGCCATGGGGGGTGGGGAGGGAGGGATTCAGACCCCAATTCAGGGTACCTCGGCTGGGTTCATTTACATGTCTTTAGGATGTGCTAGCTGGAGAGAGGGTTCCTATTTAAGGCTGCTACTGTGTTGTGTTTGGGTTGCACGGCAGAACCAAAAATTCGATCAGTCCCAGCCCTAACTGAGGTCTGTATTCTAGGTGCCCAGGGCCTGTGCTTACCTCCAGGGCGCCGCCTAATGATGAGCTTTCTGACTTCATCATACACGAAGATGAGGAGAGAGTAGGGGAAGGCACAGAACCACCAGGTAGGCCTGGAAACAAAATTGGGTACCAATTGAGAACGTGTACACGCCTCACAGGAGGAAACCTCCCAGCACCCCGGGGATGGTGAAAGGACCCGGCTCTGCCCTGAGCCTAGAGGGGCAGGAGGAACCAGACTGCAGATTTGATAAAGGGATCCCCTAACCACCTGCAGTTTGGTTTTCCTGAGAGTTGGCTTATAGGGAAGTTTTCCTCAAGCGTCTACGCTAGTGTGGGCCAAAACCTGTCACTCCATCCCCAAAACTGGATTCAGGCAATGGAATTTGGGAGTCTGTGGTGTGCTTGGAGTCCCCAACCTGGTAGTGAAGAAAACAGATCGGAGGCCTCTGGGCACCCAGGGGCAGTGCCCCGGTCCCCAGCCAGGAGACAGTGCCTGGAGACAGGCTGTGCCTTGACTACCGGCTTCCCAGGGAAGGACTCCAGCAATCTCCTCTTCTTGCCCTGTGTTCCTCCTCTGACTGCTGAGAGATTTCCTCCTTTGACTCAGTCACTAGTGCAACTAAGCCACCTTCCAAACTGGGTAGAACCTGCCAGCCAGGAGTTCTCTAGTCACGGCAAAAGGTGTCCGAGGCCCTACCCTGGTGTCACTTTCTATTTCTGCCTTTTGAAGGCTCTGAGACTCCTCCTGGCTCCTTCTGCTGAGCCATGGCTTGTCCCTTTTGTCTGCCAGCTCTGGGCAGGGAGCTGGGGGTATGAAGCCAACATAGCCCTGCAGCCCTACCTTAAAGGTTAGAATCTAGTGGGCAGCAGACATGGTAAGTCTTGCCAAAGATGGGGTGTGACCACATAAGCCAGCAGGGCAAGATCACCCAGCTCTAAATACCAGGGAAATCAGGGTTGATGCTCAGGAGCGAAAGTGCTTTGGTTCAGCACATCTTACTCAAGTTGCAGGTATTTAACCTCAACCAGCTAGCAGGTCCCCAAATGCATGGCTTGAAAAAGCAGCTGGAGTCTGTGGTACCCCTGGCGTGTGCTAGTTCACAGCCACCAGCACTGGGAGCCTCCTGCAGCCGTGCTCAAGGCCAGTCTGGCCTAAGACAGGCGGCGCGTGCTTTGATCCCCTCCGCCCGCCAGCAACTGTGAAACGGGACAAGAAATCTGCCTGTTCCTCGAACCTTCTTCCTTGGACAGCAGAGGACGTGGAGGCCCAGAAGCTAGGGGTCATGTCACTATACACAGCAAGTAGGCAAACAAGATCTGAACCTGGGTCCCCACACTCCAGCACACCCCAGTTGACCCAGGAAAACAACTGGACTGGGTTATAAGGACCAGAGTGTGCCACGCAGCAGCCCCATGGCACCCAGCGTGCCCACCTGTCCCGAGCCATACCCTGAACTGTGGTCACTGAGGCCCTGGGTGCACTGGCCTGTCCTACATTGCAATCCAGAGGAATTCTTATACACATCACCCAGGATTTCTGGCAATAACAGGTACCAAGCATGTCACGAGGAGAGCCATGCTTTCGTACTTTCCGGCACTGGCAGAGAAAGGGAGGACTTACTTGAGGGGATACATCCTCAGGGCAACGCCCATACCAGGGCAGTAGGAGAGAAAAGCAGCCAGGGCCGTCTCCTCGAAGAGGCCGAAAATTAAGATCTTGTTCCTGAAATCAAGGAGGGAGGAAGCTTAAAGACCACAAACACAAGTTCATCCTCTGCCGCTATGGGTAAAATAGATCACGTTCTCTATATACTAACTAATCTTAGGAATTCAAGGTCAGGTGAGAAAAGCCTAAAAAAATTACACTCTGCTTCCTGGGAAGCAGAAACTGCCGTGTGATGCGGGCCAAGGGTTTCTGCAGAGTGTAGGAACGACTCACTTCATCCCCTGCTGGAAGACGGAGTTCCTCCTGGTCTTACAGATGACCAAGTCGGCCCACTGCACCACCACGATGCTGACAAAGAAGGCTGTGTGGCAGGTAAACTCCACGATCTTCCTCTGCTCGTAGGTCTGAAAGGCAAAGGCAGACAGATGAGCCTGGCTCTTCGTTGACAGGTGGCCGTGTGGAGCTCTGGACCGGTCAAGCCCTCACTCACCCACTGCTGCCCGTAGCTGTCCTCCACGTCGTTGATCCAGCGGTCATCCCAGTCGACACGGATGCCCAGCAGGCCTGTCGGCAGGAAGCCGTTCTCGGCCAGAATCACAAAGTAAGTGAAGAAGCCCCCCAGGGCCTGGATCATACCTAAGGGGTGGGAAATACAAGTTTAATGCTGGAACATGGCACAAGGGTCTCGGTGCAAACTCCTGATTCCTGCCGGGCCCAGAGGCTCCATGTCCTTCAAAACCCCAGAGGGCAGAGACCCAGGGTTGCTTTGACTCATTTTTTTTGGAGTTCAAAAAAGAGAACACCCGTGGGGCCTTGCTCTAAGACACTTGACCTGCTTCAACCAGGGCACAACTTAGGGGGCAGATACATCTCCCTACTTTACCCACTGCTCTGCTGCCAGTCACGGTGGAATGATGAGAGCGGCACTTTCTAACCCAGTCCCCCCACTTTCAGGACTTCTGCCCAGTAACCACCCAGTCCCACTACCCCAGTTCCTCGGAGCAGGACGTCAGCCCACGCTCCAGACTTAGGCTTCCTTCCTTTCAAAACCAGCACGACCTGACCCAGTCGGGAGGACCCAGCATTACTGTGCCGTCCGCGAAGTCTGAGGCTGTGTTCACACTCAACCCACTTCCCCTCACCCCGACGCCCAGTGTTGCAACAGATGGAGGAGGCAGGTGCCCCTGAAGGACAATAGCCGGGGGTTGCAGCCCGGGGCATCCTGACCGCTCACCACCTTGGAAGCCTGCTGGCTCGCCACACTCCACAGGTCGGCGGGGTCACCCCATGGGGACTGAACCCTCCAAGTCCAGTCTCCACCCAATGACTGAGCGACTGTGTGTCTTGGGGAGAGCTGCCTGTGAGCAGGGACGGCCCCAGTTCTGGGGCAGAGTGAGTGCAGACTAAGAACTATAGTTTCCACAAAAAAGTGGCAGCCAGCAAAAGATTTCTCTCAATTCTTGCACCAGAATCTAAGAACCTCTAGTCCTATGTCATGGCTCTTCCTAAAATAGATTTGAGTCTCAGGAATTGACCTCGACTTGAAGCAGCTACCACCACCGTCTAAATGTGCGTCTCCTGCGAGGCGCGTGCTCACCGATCTGCCCGTAGGCCATGCTGATCAGCCGCTCATTCACAAGCTTGTCTGTCTTGGGGTTCCTGGGCTGCCTCTTCATGATGTCGCTCTCGGCCTGCTCGTAAGCCAGGGAGATGGCAGGAACCTGGGAGGAGGTTGGGGGCGTCAGTTACCAAGAACCAGAGGGCTGATAGGCATTGTCTTAGAAAATCCTCACCCTGCCTTACAATCAGCTTATCCTACCGTCAGAGATCTCATTTAAAAAAAAAAATTGAAGCTCATTAACAATGACGCTTTACGCTGAGGCGTGTGGGCCTGCGGCAGCAGTGAACACAGACTCAGGTGGGGGGACTTACCATGTCTGTGCCCAAGTCAATGCAGAGGATGGTGACGGTGCCCAGGGGGAGTGGAATGTTCGCAATAATAAATATCAGGAAGGGGGTGATCTCTGGGATGTTGCTGGTGAGGGTGTAGGCAATGGATTTCTTCAAGTTATCAAAGATCAGACGACCTAGAAAGCAGGAGTTTACTGAGTGACTTGAAGACTGAAAACTGCAGGAATCGTCACCCAATGGCAGCAGCTGGAGCTTTTGGTGACAGTTTCAATGCAGCCCTCACCTTCCTCTACTCCAGTCACAATTGAGGCAAAGTTATCATCCAGGAGAATCATGTCAGCAGCTTGCTTAGACACGTCAGAGCCAGCAATCCCCATGGCAACCCCGATGTCCGCCTTCTTCAGAGCTGGGGAGTCATTCACACCGTCACCAGTGACAGCCACAATGGCACCCTACCAGGAAGAGGGGGACAGGCCAATGAGAATCATGTTACCTAGAGATGGAAATCAGGCACACCCCACCTCCTTCCCCATGGAGACCGTGCCGTCTCCAAAACTCAGACAAGAACCCACAGCTGCTGGCAACAGAACTGAGTGACGACGAGACCCTCTGGGTACCCAGGGCTACAGGGTGGCAGCTAGGCCAGTGGTGCACTGGAAAGCCCATTCCTTTCTGCAGTCCCCCAGGCCTTTAAGGTATGAGCCTAGACGCAGGTGCTGAGGCCCCAATCCTAGACGACCATGTACTGTGTCTGCTAAATCCTTATCAAGGGCCCTTTCTCTCCCTGGGCATCTAACTGGCACAGAGTCTGGGAAAAGCGAGTAGGGTTTCCATCATGGTCACATCCCCCCTGAGAACCACCACGCCTGAGGTCTGCAGTGCGGAGGAGGCGCCTGCTGTGTGCTGACCTGCCTCTGGCAGCCCTCCACAATGATGAGCTTCTGCTGAGGAGAGGTCCGGGCAAACACGATCTCCGTGTGGTACTTCAGGATGTCATCCAGCTGCTCCGCCGTCATGTCCTTCAGGTCACTTCCATGGACCACACAGGCCTTGGCATCTCTAGGGTGAGCCAGAGGATGCTGGACTATGCACTGCTTCACACACAGCCCACAGCCAGGGGATTCTCCCTTTGTGCTATTACTGGGTGATATAGGTCACCAAGCACTTTCCTATTGTCTCATCCCAAACTCACAAGCACCAGTGGGCCTACTTCTTTAGAAGACATACACTGGGGTAACATGGCCAGGATTTTAGAAGCAGCAGAGCTAATGAAAAACAAACTCTTCACCCCGAGACACCCTAAACCTAGTAAGATATTAAAAAAGCGAAATGGTCCCATTATATAATTTGCTTCATTGCCAAAATTCTCCTCCTTGGGCCTGAGCTACTAGGAAATTGTCCTCCCATTTTCCTTGGTAGCGTGGACCTAGAAATGGACAAGGCGCTAAGCAAGAGGGCTCAGTAGTTAACAGCACGAAGCCGCCAAGTCTCCTCCAGGCTCTTCCAAGAGGATATCCTCTTCTTAGCCCAAGGCAGGGTGGGGCGATCCTAAGTCTCACGCTTCTAGCAGCTCAGTGAAGCCCCAACTAAATGCCAGACATCGGCCATATTCCCAGAAAGGTTTTCAGTACCAATAAGACATACTGACCCACCCCAGGGTGGCGCTGGTTGCTCTAAGCGCCTGCTCTAGTAAGGGAGAAACCTATTAAGGGAGCCTCAGCTTCTCTGCTCTGCAAAGTGGGAGTAATACCCACCTTGCCAGGTTACTGTGCCAGTCTCAGGACAGTCAGCACCATTTAAATGCAAGCTGAGAAGCAAACTATTATCCAACCAGCCTAGATTTCTAGTCCCCACCAGTCGAGGGGACTGTGCTTAGGGTTTCCGGCCTCACCTGGGGTTCACCTGGCTCACTGGGATGTTGAGGCGGGCAGCGATGTCTTCGACAGTCTCATTGCCTTCCGAGATGATGCCCACACCTTTGGCAATGGCTTTGGCTGTGATGGGATGGTCTCCAGTGACCATGATGACCTGCAACATGGAGTGGGACAATGTAACCAATGCAGCCGCCAAGCGAATGACCTTACAAAGTCTTCCATGCTGAGTAGCCAAGAGTAAATATTAAGGATGATTCAGCTTGGAATATCAAAAAGGAAGGAACACAAATCTACAACCGGTAAACATTTACTAGCCAAAAGTATAAACATGTGTGCTGAGAAAGAAAACACCAAGCCCATACCCAGACCATATCTTGGTACACAACCTCAGGGGCTAGACAACACCCGTGTTTCTTTTTACAGTGTCACATAAAGAGTGACTCAAACCAGCAGGAACTAGAAATTGGATGCTGGTGGGACACACCCGGCTGGAGAGCACCCTCAGGCCGGCCCCTTCTGCAGGGAAGTAGCTCTGAGCAAGAAACCAGTTGTGCTGCTCCTTTATATGTCTAGGACGGATTCAGAAGGCTACACTAGAAGGCTGGGTGGGGTGGGTAATTTTTACTGAGCTTTTCAGAGCAGTTATGACTTATGGGAATGAAAAAGTAGAAACAAATCCAAGGGAGACCAGACTCAGCTTCAGCACAGCAGAGCACCAGACACTCGGTAAAAACTAATGGAGAACAGGCGGGGCAGTCACTGCATTCATTTAGAGTAAGGCAAGTGTTTCCAAATTGAAGTTCTTTTGCTCTTTTTTAAACTTGCTTCTATTTCTCAAAAAGTGTGTTTTTTAATCCCTAACTTGCTGTTTTTATCAACATTTTAATGCTATTTGGTCTTCTCTAGTGGTGAGCCAAAGCTTTAGAAATGCCCCAAGTGACAGAACCAGCTAACCACGTGAGCCCCAAGGGGCCACATGACTAGCAGGGGCCCCCAAGACACTGAGAGGTGATGCCAGGGAGGTGGACTGGACATTACCTTAATCCCGGCACTTCGACATTTGCCCACGGCATCGGGGACAGCAGCCCGAGGCGGGTCGATCATGGAGATGAGCCCCACGAAGCAGAGGTTATCAACGGGGAAATTGACATCGTCAGTGTCAAACTGGAATCCTTCGGGGAACTGTTCATCTGGCAGGAGAAGGTGGCAGAAGCCTGCAAGGAAGGGAGGAGGCCTGTGAGAACCCAGGAATGAGGTACAGAGACGACAGCTTATATTCATACAGTCTACCTGTCCCTGGCATCCAGTTTGGAGTATTAAAGTCTAGCTTTATAACAAACAAGGCTCTACTTAACATTTATGAATGACATAGTCATGGGGGGGCCGCGGGGGGACATATACACTTACTAAAGGCAGAATTCATTACCAAACCTCAAAGAAAGAGGAACTATTTAATGTGGAGGAGCCTGGAGGATGACATGGATCTATGCACCAGGATTTCGGGTTCCAGACCAGCCCACTTTGTTACTGAGATTCGGCAAATCATGTAATTATGGGTCTCGGCTTCTCTCTCTGGGAAATCAAGGCCACATCTCTGCTGGTTCACTGAACCAACATCTACTGTGTGGGCTATCGTGCCAGCTGCTTGGAGGAGAAATGCAGATCAGACACAGGTGCCCAAGGCTTCTCAGCTACAACTACTATCAGTGCAAGATCATGCTATCCAAGACGTTTTTGCCAATATTCTGCGGTTTACAAATGTACTTTAAAGTGGTATGCAATGCCAGGGGTTTCAGAGACGAGACTGCTTCTATTTTGGGGTGGCGGAGGAACAAAAAAATACTTAAATGACCTTTCAGTTAGTTAAGACATAAGACACCTCGTGTTAAGAGAGAGCAGGTAGGAACCAGAGGTGGGGCCTGGTGATCAGTTCTAACTTTTGCATGGCAAAGGGGGAGAAGCCATAACTACTACTTTTTATCTGCCAGCCTACAAATTATTGAATGCCACTCTCCCAGCTAGAGAGTAAAGTATCCTTCCAACCCTCAGGGGCTGACAGAGCAGAAAGGACGAGCAGCATCCGAGATCCAACGTTTCCTTTGGTCTGAGTTCCCAGGTAAATTCACAGCCATTCCGTGGGGGTCAGGAAACGGCTTTGGTCTAGATGCTCTAGGATTCAGTCCATCAAGTTTACTGATCATGGACATAGCAACAAAGGTTAGAGGATAATAAAGCTCTTTCCCCCCATTTTCTTTAAGCAAACAAAACTGACCAGCGTGAAGCCAAAGGTCTGAGTCTAAGTCAGAAGCAAACCAGCAGGAGGTTTGTTGCCCAAAGCCTGACAAATTGAACTTTTCTCCGACACCCACTGTTTCCCAAACAACAGGAGCAAGAGAGAGGAGGATGGCCCCAGAAAGGCGGCCGGGAGGTTAACAGGAGGCAGAGGGGAACTCGCAACTGGCTGCGGCCCTGCTCCCGGGGGACAGTGTACCTAGCACGCGCTCCCCGAGGCCGCCCAGCTCCAGGTAGGCGTTCTGGAAGGCGTCCTTCAGCTCGTCGTCCAGGGGCTGCTCCTTGCCGTGGAGCAGGATGGAGCTGCAGCGGTCCAGAATCCTTTCTGGGGCACCTTTCATCACCAGCAGGTGTCGGGGCTCGTTCGTGTTGGGGTTCTTATGAATGGACAACTGTAAAGGAAGGTTCACGGGTGAGGGCTGGGCGGCGGAATCCACGCAGATAAGGCTCCCTGACTAGCTGCCTCGTTACGGAAGAAACCAGGATCTAGGGCCCTCGAGGCGTCTCCTACCTGGGAACATTCTGAAGCTACAGAGGAAAGCAGGACGGTGTACTCGTAATTCCCTGACACGAGTTCACCTACCACGTTTTCCTGAAGAAAACTGGGGGGCAGTGGGGTCGGCTCACACGTGTGCTTCCCCCAACACCCACAGCCGCACCAAATCGCAAGTCAATGTTCAAGAGGGCCCGATATTTGAGAAGAGGCTTCTGTTACCCTCCTGAAATTCCAGTAAGTTGGGACTTCCTCTTTGTAGTCAAGGGTCATATATATGTAAAGTTAAAACTTTGGTAAACATTTTCAACTCATTTCTAGGCAGCATTTAAGTCTGTCCACTTCCCCAAGGGAGGACAGTTCTTCCGGCTTCTGTCCTGCCCCGTGCCCTGCCCGCCCCGCAGTGCCGAGACCTCCAGACCTGGTACTTGTTGGTGGAGTTGAAGGGGATCTCCACGAGCTTGGTGTATCGCTCCCTCATCTCCTTCACGGAGCCACAGCACACCTCGATACACTTCAGGAGCGCTGACTCGGAGGCATCGCCCGCCACAGCCCGCTGTGAGCAGAGACAGTGTGTTAATTACCCGCAAATGCTCTACTGAGCATGCTGAATGGGAAAGACAGCTCGGGAGGGATTCCCATCCCTCAGGAGAGGGGGCAGGTGCAGAAGTGGCCTTGTTGGGTGAGAGGAGACACAGGGCTCCCTGTGGCCCAGACCCAAGGCCCCTCTTTCACAGCCCTCCAGACACCAACCCCCCACCCGCCCCCTGCCCCACCCCAGAATCTGGCTCTGGTATAACAAGGACGTGTGTGAAGGTGCCACGACTCTAGGGGAGTTGCAAGAAAACCCTCCTTTCCAGCCTGCTTAACTTTTTTATCTTCCCCTGGCCTGTTGAAAAGTCCCTAAGTCAACATGATTCCCAACCACGTATTTCTGGTTAGAGTCTGAAAATATCGAGTGCGAAAGTAAACATCTAGAGTACTCTCTTCACTGCCCTGTAACTTAAAAGAAAATGCCTACGGTTCTCAGGACTGGAGGCAAACTGTGTCAAGGGCCAATGAGACTTTATAGCCTAAACCATCCTTCAGCTGTGCAAGAAGAGCTGGGCCTGCAGGATGAGAGAGCTGAAGGCCCCAACAGCAGCAGAACCAGCTAATGCTGCAGGTCAAGGCCACACTTGCAGGACGCAGACGTGTGTCCTGTGATGGTGATGAGCTGTGTCACCTCTAGTTGAACAGACCAAAACATTTTCAGTGGCAGCCCACTTTCATGTAAATATTTTAGAACTTTGACATGCAAAGCTGCACGTGCAGAGGAGCAAATTAACGCCCACAAATACAGTGGCCCTGTTTTGGGGGAAGTGGCAGGCTTTGCCAAGAAACGTGAAATAAGTGGATCACTTTTAATAAAGGCAAGTTATCAGAGCAGCACAGGGATGGCTACCCCTCCCTCACCCCCACCTCAGCAATAATGTTTCAAGATGGTCCCAGGCCCTGAAATACTGAGAACCACATCTCGGGCTACTTTCCGGGGGCTTTTAAATCAGAAAGGTTGGATACTTAGGAGCCCCTGTGCTCAAAGCCCAGAAAATTTCCACTTTGATGGAGGGAAAAAAATACGAAGCAGGCATCTCAAGTTTTATCCTAAGATAAACAACATCCTCCTTGAATCAACATCCACCCAGTGCCAAGAAAATCTCAAACAATCAAGGAACCCCATCTTCACAGCAGAAGCCACCCCAGTTCCACGGAAGTCACGTTCTCTCTGACAGCCCAGTCTCTACCCAGAACTGCCACAGGTGGTCTCGCCGAGAACAAGCTGCCCAGCAGCTCCCTCAGCTTGCCTTTCCCCAAGGGACGTGGGCAACTGACTCATGACCTCTTGAGACAGCATCTTCTGGGGCAGCACAGTAAAATCTCAGTCATTTCAAATTTCACGAGAATTCCATGAAGCTGAGCTTATTTTTGCATCATTAGTGAGCAAGCTAAGAACAAGTGAGATAAGAGAAAATAGCTGTTCTATTTTAAGAAAACACATGGCTTAAGGGATTTACTGGAATGGACTGCATCTGAATATAAAAATGTGACCAAGTCACAAAAGTGGCCGGAACGGTCCTCCAGGTTGCGGGATACCACAGACACACGGCAGTAAGACTGGATCTTACGCATCTGGTTTTGTCAATAAAAGCGCCCATATCAATATGCTTTGGGTCAATTTTTGCTGTCTATTCCCTTTAATCCAACTTCTAGGGACCCGGGTTACTGGAGCACAATCTATAGGCTCACAAGTTTCCCGCTGCAAAGGATCCCACACTATCCCAGCAGCCCCACGCACAGTGGCACTACAGGACGCAGGTCACAGCAGAGCCTCAGCCTCGCCCTTTGTGTGGTGTCTACGTGCTCACAAATGGAGCAGCAACCCCGACATACCTTAAGAATAGGCAGGTTTTCCTGGTTGGCCTGAAACACTGCCCTGTTACAGAGCCCCGCGATTCTGGACAGAGCAATCCAGGTGGCCGAAGTCTTGTCAAATGACACACCTGGCGGAGGCGAGGAAAAAAGTCCCATAAAAACGTGAAACGATGCCTATCGCTTCCCAGTGAGTAAGACTATTCAGGGTTTAGGCCTGTCCCACTGCCTTTGGGGGCAAGTTCAGTTTTCTATTGACAAGCAAAAAAATATCTAAAATCCAACATCTATTCTTTACCCAAAAAACACAAATGAACCTGCCATGAGCTTAAATAAAAGGCAGCAACGTGGACAGGTGAGACTGCCGTGCAGGCCAGGCCCTGCCTGCCTTACCGCTCTGGTTCTCTGTGGTGTCGGCTTCGTGGATTTGATTGTCAAACCACATGTGGGCCACTGTCATCCGGTTCTGAGTCAGAGTTCCAGTTTTATCGGAGCAGATGGTGGACGTGGAGCCCAAGGTCTCCACCGCTTCCAGGTTCTTCACTAAGCAGTTTTTCCTCGCCATGCGCTTGGCGGTGAGGGTCAGGCACACCTACAAAACGAGATTAGCTCAAACGCAGCCAGCCTGCGATTCCATGTAAGCTCTGCCTCTGCCCTTAACATCTATCTAAATATAAATGCTCTCCAACCATCCCCAGAAGTCTGAAGAAGCAGTAAATGGCCATCAGGATTTCCCACATTTTTCCCTCCTCCGCTCACCCCCAATTTTCTCTTTTCCATGACATTGTTCTGGATCACGGGATCATTTAAGAACAAAGTTAACGCTTTGGAGTCACTATCTTCCATAGAAGAGCACGCCTCTTTGTCCTCACCGTCTAACCCTGCCACGGGGCTCTGACATGTGCACTAAAACCCATGCTGGTGACCCCGGGGAGGGGGCGGATGTGCCCACACTCCTGCAAGCTGATGCCAGGAGGGCAAGCGGCGTCCCCCAGGCCCTCACCGTGACAGTGGCCAGCAGCCCTTCTGGCACGTTGGCTACAATGATACCGATGAGGAAGATGACAGCCTCCAGCCAGGTGTACTCCAGGATCAGAGAAAGGATGAAGAAAGACACACCCAGGAACACGGCCACTCCCGTGATGAGGTGGATGAAATGTTCAATTTCTGCAGCAATAGGCGTCTGGCCCCCTTCCAGCCCAGAAGCCAGTGTGGCGATTCTCCCCATCACGGTGCGGTCGCCGGTGTACACCACGATACCACGTGCAGTGCCTGAAAGAGAAGAGGGAATTGCGCCCAAGCTCATCAAGAAGCCACCGACTGCACAATTACCTGGCATGGTTGGAAAACAGACCAAATATGCTTCAAAGGGCCAGCGCTTTGAGGGTGGAAGCTACTTGTTCTGAATCAGACTCCGGCAAGGGCCTTCTAGCCGTTAGCGGACAGCTCTCCAAACTCTGCCCGGTGAGCACTGCCAAGTCAAGAGGCAGGCTGCAGAGGGAGGGCAGAGGAAAAGCAGCCGCAAGGTTTCCTGGGCATTCCTGCCAGCCAGCGAGCCCCTTCTGCTCTGCCTGAACGAAGCTGTCGGAAATGGTGCCAATAAAACACGACGAGAGACTGTCTATGGTCTTGTTGCTGTCGTTAATGCCCAAGGAAACTGCCAGGCTGGGCCCCCGCGAAGGAGAGCCTTACCATCAGAGTGGCTTACCTTCAACACAGTTGGTAGAAAAAAAGGCAATGTTCCTCGTCTCCAGGGGGTTTTCATGGGTGAAGTCTGGAGACCTGGTCTGGGGTTCTGATTCACCAGTGAGTGAGGAGTTATCCACCTGTAGTGAGAAGAGGTGGTGCTCCGTGAGCACACTGGCCCTGAGCTCGGCTCAGCCCATAGCAAAGGTCTGGCCATGCCTACCTTACAGCCGTTTGCAGAAATGATTCGGAGATCAGCGGGGATCCGATCTCCACCTTTCACTTCCACCAGGTCCCCGACAACAACATCCTCTGCGTTTATGCTCAGCTTTTCACCATTTCGAATCACCAGGGCTTGCTGTGGGAGGGGAACACATTGACACCATCACATCAGAGGTTAACACACCTCAAGCAGAGGAAAGTGTAGCGGGAAAATCCCAGCACAAAGTGATCTATAATCCTAATCCTCATTAATTGAACACATAACAAAGATGTTATCTTGTGTGTACAAGTTACAAAAGCTTGCTCAACGGCGAGCCAAGAGGGCAATCCCCCCGTGCCCGTGTCTGCCTTTTCAGGGTCTATTCAGGGAAGGATCGGCACTTTCTAGAATGATCGGCACTTTCTAGAATGTAAGAGAAGCCAATCTGGTTTTGGACGGGGGGAGAAGGTATCCATTTCTTCAGGGGGTCTCTGGATAATGTGGAAAATCCTAACACTAATTCGCATTCTTGGAGCTGCCGAGTCACACAACAGGGAAGGACAAAAGGTACCTGAGGAACCATGTTTTTGAAGGATTCCATGATCTTGGAACTTTTAGCTTCTTGATAGTAAGAGAAACAGCCGGTTATGATGACGACAGCTGAGAGCACCACACCGAGGTACAGCTGGAAGGGAACACGCAAGTCAGGACACCCAATTCATTTGTGACTGGCTAGAAAGCAGGCTTGTCACAAGATCAGGGCTTCAGATATCAAGAATCCGTGTCTCTGCGTTCACTTTCCAGACACCATGTCCAGGAGGGCCAGAAATGGAGTCACACGGACAGCTGGCCCCTCACTGGACGGACATCTGGGAATGTTCCAAATGACTTGGTTTCCCTTGCTTTGTTAAAACAAAGATGTTTTCGAAACAACTTGTGACTTTGGAAGAGAGGCTGCCAAACACATCTGGACATGTGCCAACAGTGAAGGCTGAGCTCTGCCATCTAACGAGTGGGCTCAGCCAGGAGCCAAGCTCTGCTCAGCCACAGCCACCTGCAAGGTGGGAGATGCAGAGAGACACTCAAAGAGAGAAGGAGGGAAAAAAGAAAGGATGGTCTGGGAGGCAACCGTGGCAGCCCGTCTCTCCTCCAGTGTTTAAAGCCACCAAGTTAAGCTGTGGCCATGGAAAGGCGACAGAGGGGGGCTACCTTCCGCACACTAGTAAACCAAATTAGGGCTCACATTATCATTCTGAGGATCCTCTTCTGTGGCAGCTTGGATGCTATAAGCCAAGAAACAAAGAATCGCTCCAATCCACAGCAGCATGGAGAAGCCCCCAAACAGCTGCCGGCAAAACTTGATCCACTCGGGGGTGGTGGGAGGAGGAGTAAGGGCGTTGGGACCGTCTCGGGCCAGGATCTCAGCAGCTCGAGCAGTTGATAAGCCCTGGAAGAGGAGGGATGCAAGTAAGATGAGCTGCCCAGGGCTTCCAGCTCTTCCACCTGCCTGACAGCTAGAAAGCGGTAATAAACCATCCAGGGAGCAACAAACAAAAAGACCCAAGTCAGGGTAAAACCCGGCAAGTTCTGGGGGTGATCATACACAGGCAAACAACAGCCCAAGTTTCTTGGGGAAGCCACTACTCCCAGATTGAATTTCTTGAAAAATTGATCCAAGGACAAATTTTAATCCATTCTGGTCTCCTTTAAGTTTAAAATAAGCGGTTCATGGGCCTCCCCTGGTGGCGCAGCGGCTGAGCGCTGGGTTGCGAGGCTGCCCGCAGCCTCTGCAGTGCCAGTTTGAACCCCGGCCACTGGCGAGGGTCCCACCAAAAAAAAAAAATAAAAAAGGGGTTCATGTCAAATTGCATTTTTAACCAAAACACTTATTTTAACTAACTGATTTGGTTCTGCAAATTAAGAACTTTGAGTTTCCTATGATCCAGTGTCAGGGGGCGGGGAAAACTCTTTATGGAGTATGTATGTTTGTACATCAAAGGAGGAAAAAACTCTGTAGGAATGAACCAGTTATTGGGTCAACAGCCAAGTTTTAAGCATAGAACTTTTATTTTTTGGATGGCAAATGTCTGGGGGGAAGGACTCACATGTGCATATTTTAGCAACCCTCCAGTAAACCTGTCAACCGAGAAGTGTTGGGTGGAAAAGTCTACTGTATGCTGTTTTGAGCAGGCCTTAAAAAGATTTGCTGACAGCAGACAGTACCAATAAGGCTTCCATTTATGGGGCAAAATGTGGTGACTTTTCAAGCTATCAAAACACCAAAAAAAAAAAAAAAAAAAAAAAAAGGAGAAACACGTTTGCCCAAAGTGTCTGTTAATACTTTCTTTTTGTTCATGGGATTTTTAATTTTGGAGTCAGAGTGTGTGGGAGGGGGGGAAAGAAAAACTGAGTAAGGGGAGAAGGGCCAGGACCACCTGGAGGTCACATGCTCCCTGGGCAGGACAAAACTCCCCTCCAACAGCTGCTGAGCATGAGCTACGTGCTAGACACTGGACTCAGTGCTTCGCTTGACTTCACAACAAGCCTTCTAGGTACGGTTAACCCCATTTCACAAGGAAACGGGTCCATAGCGCTACCCATGGTGACAGCGAACACACTTCAAAGGAATCTGATAAAAACGTGAGATAACGTGACCGAGGTTCGACTGCCCACAGCGACAGCACACACAGGTGTCGGCGTGGTCAAGGTCAAGGTTTCCTCTGGGAGACAAGGCCCCTCTTGGGCTTTTTACAGCTTCTTCATTATTTATAAAAACGACTACAGTTATTCTTGCAGGCTTTCTAGAGGTGTCTAGCAACAACAAACTTCATGCCCCCGGATTCTTTGCATTTCTATTGTTTGGGATAAATTTAATATCAAATTCCCTAGATAATAAGGATGTGCAACACAGGCTTTATGGAAAGGTTTCTTCATATTGTGTAACAAACAAATTTCAGATAAATGAGAGCAATGAGCTAACTCTTGAGTTGTTTGTGCTAACATGTGAACTGCTGGAGATTCAGCTGGCTGAAATATTCAACTTAATTGAACAAATGTAGACCAAAAAAAGGGAAGATCAGAGAATCAAAAGGCCAGAGACCGAGCATGGCTTTGGAGCTATTCAGTTTCAAGTCCTGGGCACCCACCACCTGGCTCTCACCTGCCATGAAATGGGGAAAATAGTATCTCCTTGCAAAAAGTTTCAGGGGAAACTTAATATTTAAAAATCACATAAGAGGCCCAGCACTGTGTCTGTCTTCGTGAAGATATAGAGAAAGTGACTGTCCTGTTCTCCTCCTAGAGTCCCCAAGGATGAGTCTAACACGGGGGGATGACGCAGGGAAAAATAAGGTAGTGTATGAGGGTCAAGTGAGAACATACACGGGCCAAGTCTGTTCCGTATTTGCGATGAAGTTCATCAAGGCTGAGTTTATGGTCATCCTGTGGGAAAGAGAAACAGAGAATTAAACCCTGGATCAGGGGCCTCCCTGGTGGTGCAAGGGGTTAAGACACAACCTCTGAGGCAATCTGCAGCCCCTGCTGTACAAGTTCGATCCCCAGCCAGTGAGCAACCCACATGGCGCAGCAGACCTCTCCTGCCTCGCCTGCTGTTCCCCTCAGCAGTGTACTTCAGTCTGCCTGTTCTGTTCCCCACTCTGTCTCCAGTGAATCTTCTCACCCCCAACACCTCTGGCCTGTACCCCAATTCTTGTATGCATAAATATTTAAAAAAAAATAAATCCTGGATCATAAAGCAGTTTCCCTCCAGCGCAGAAGTGGGCGTACTTCTGACAGACACGCGGCTCTCAGCTGAGGGGGAATCAGGTGTCCCTTCCACACACACACAGCAGAAGACCCCACCTCGGGGAGATCCAGTTAAACCCCATGACCGGGAACTTCTAGGTCCCTCTGGGAAGCCTCCAAGGTCTGGAGGGGCTGGAGTTCCCCAAGATGTAGACACAGAAGGAAGCAAAGGCCCCTGGTTTCCCCCGCGAGTTGCTCCTGTGGACCTGGGGTGCTGCCAACCCTTCCAGCTTTTAAAATGAAAATTTCCATCGAAATGGACTGCAGGAGAAGGGTGGAAGGCGGCACCTACACTCAAAGATAGAAGCCACGCACACGTGCACAACTATTTTTGAAGAAGAGAAAGCGCTCACCATCGACACTTCCTTCTTCAGTTCATCCATGTCTCTCTCCTTCTTCATCTTCTTCTTGTTGCCGTGCTCGGAGACGGCCGCAGGCTCATATTTATCACGTCCAACCTGCAGGGGAGTGTGAGGTGGTGAGTGAGCAGCATGCCCCAAACTGCAGCTTCTGGAGCTGTTTCCAGGATGGCCCCACGCTGACAGGTCCCCGAGGAGCGTCTGTTTCCTTGACGTGTGTGCGCTGAGCGCTCACGGGGCCATCTAGTATCAAGACCGCTGTCTTCGCACCAGCCTGCCGCTGGCATGTGAGAGCAGGGAAGCCAGCGGGTAAGCCAGACTCCGCCTGCGGAAGGCCCTGCCAGTCACTTCCACTTGGGGTGAACTGGAAGAGGGCTGTGTGGTCCAAGTCTCTACACGGTGGCCTTGCATCTTCCCCACTGAAAGGCCAAAACTATTTTTACCTTCGTCGAGTACAGCACAGTACGGGTACATTCATATCTTCAATCAGATGGTTTTGAGTTAAAATCCCGGGCTCCCCTACCTGCTAGCTATGCAACCTGGACGAGTCACTATCAGTTTCAACTTTCTCTGCTTAGCACGGAGATAAGAATGCCTACTTTCATGTTTTTGAGAGGATCCAATGATAATACTCTAACCTTACTTTATTATTGTTCAAGTCTTTAACTGTGCAAAGAAGTCACTCCAGATCAAGGGTAAATAGTGTCAAGGCTCACAGAACACTGACCTCCTCATCTTATTAAAATAAGTCAGTCCCAGAGTCCTTGGAGCCTTTAAATGAAAGACAAATAAAGGCGTCCCCACCCCAATAATCTGCAGCCTGAAAATAACCCCCCAAAGAAAAGTCAATGGAAATGTTTTGACATAAGCAGGATGCAGGAAAACCATGTGCATTATCACACAATTCACAGGATCCACCTACGCCTCTTGAAAACTGGAACAATTTTTAGAGAAAATGTTGATTCTATAGTTTAAATTTAGATTGTTCCACTCTCCCACTCTCTGTTTAGAATATTTGAGCTTATCTACAAAGCCTGAACTTGGTGCTTCAGAGCTTTGTGGAGCAGAAGTCCACCATTCCCGACCCTACACCCGGCCCCCACCATGCCTCCCACAACAACTACAAACTAAGGGCAAAGGATATCAGCAATTTTTTAAAAGTGGATGCTGTGGAGTGTGATCACTATCATTGTAACGTTTTCCCATACCCATTTCTAACTTTCCGCAGTCCACAACCAGCAACTAGAACAATAACTAGGAACGTGTCCAGAATCAAGTTTTATTGTACTGAAATAAAAATAGTGAAAATCAGAGGAAAGGTGTGTTGCAATCATGGCGGATACAGTGGCAAATAAACACAGCATTCACCTGATTTTGAAAAATATCCTCAAGACTAAAGAGAAATCCCTCCCTAAATTAGCTGGTGCTAACCACATGAAGACATTTGTCCGAGTCACACTGTTCAACTTCTGTGGTCAAGTCTGCAGTGTTCTTGACTCCCAACAGAGTGCTGGAGAAGTTATTAGTTTCCATCTTATCTGTTAAGAATGAAGCAGGACTAGAGATATCAGCATTCTTGACATTCTCTTCACTACAGAGTGACCACGCTTATAAGTGCCTGTATGCATACAGCTCTCGAAGCCAGTTAAAAGGGAAAATAATCTCACGTACTGAAAACAGACAAATCAGAAGATGGGGGCGTCTGTCAGAGAACAATTGCACAGTCTGACGTGGTGTGTCCTTTATTTATTTCATGGGACAACACAAGGGTGACAAGTCATTTAAGACACGGACGAGAAATCTTGAAAAGACTTACGTGGCCAGTCTGTATTGATTTTTAAAATACAGTTCATAAATTCTTTTTAAGCAAGTGGAGTATCATTAAAATATATTTAATTTAAATATATGAAAATCAGAGCTGAATCCCTCTGCCTTGCCATCTGTATGCTTTATTCTCAGACGTTCAATATTTTCCACTCCAAAAGAGATGGGGGAAGAATTAGTGGAGCAGCCAGGCCTTGGGCACATTCCCAAGTTTTATCCCCATTTACAAAGTAAGTATCTTGCCTGCAGCTTCGCAGTTATCAATGGTTAAGTTAGGGAATCTGGACTCCCCAACCACCCTTCCCTTTCATCGTCAATTCATGCTATAATAGGCCTAATTTTAAATGAGAACATTTGTGAAAGGGACGTGGGAAGTATGAACATGTGAGGTTTCTTTTCCTTCAAGATTTCAATTCTTTCCCTGGAGAATGTTTGTCCAGAGAATTGAGCAACTTAATACAATTCAATCTTTCCCCACAAGCAAAATAATGATTTTCTATAATAATATTAACTAATAACTGCTGGCTTGTTCATTATTATAGATCATAATATACATTTTATATAGGATTATTATGTATAATGTTAGTATATGTAAAAGTAGCTTATCTTGTTAGATTACTTAGGTGTCTTTGAGTCTCAATTACTACTTTCAAAACAGAAAAAAAGCTTGTGTGTATGTGTGTGTACTTGGTGGGGGAATGGTGCAGGGCAGTACAGAGGAACAGGTGGGATGGGTCAATACTAAAAATAGGTACTTCCTCTTTTAAAAGCATTTGGATAAGGTAAAGGTTAAGATAAAAGGGAAGGATAAAAAGGTTTCTCTTGGACCTTCCTGGTGGCGCAAGGGGTTAAGTCTCAGCACTATGAAGCATGAGTTCGATCCCTGGCCAGGGAGCTGACCCACAGGATGCAGTAGACCTCTCCTGTCTTCCCACTGCGCCCCTCAGCAGTATATTTCAGGAGATCCACCTGTTCTGCTCCCCACTCTGTCTCTGGTGAATCGTCGAACCTCCCTGCACCTGTGGCCTGCACCCCAGCTCTTGTGTGCATAAATAAAAGGTTCCTCCAACGACAGGACCCTCCACTGCTCTGGGCAATGCAATCCTTTCTCAATTAGAAAATTCCGAGCACGTCTCCCACCCCTACAGGCAGGGGCACCAATCCCATGGCCGTGCTCTGTGCCAGGCCGCCCTCTGAAGTCTGGGGAAAGGTACGGGGGAAGTTCAAGGTTACCATTGTACTGTCTCCAAAAGGCCACTTTTGAAAATGAAATAGGCAAGGTTCTGAGTTTTTTTCCACTCTAATTTAGGAAGCGAGAGGTCATGGTCCGGGCAGGGGCTCGCCCAGTGAGACACAGCTTAAAGTGTGTCATTACTTCATGCTGTGCTTCCAGGGACTCTGCCTGCTCTAAGATTTACTATGGGTTTGGCGACCACTGGATCCCAGGAGAGGAAAAAGGTGCCAGGAGATGGGAAGAGAAGCTCTCAACAGTCAGAACTGAGGTCCAGCATGGAACCAGGCTCACTCATCTAAAGACATCCCTGAATCCCTGCAGGAGACGGAGGCATCCCCGACACCTGCTAGGTCTCCAAGTAACAACCCCAGCAGGCGGCGTGAGGGGCAGCTAGGATGAGTAAGGAAGATCATGCCCAAATTTTCAAAAGGGCAGCCACGCGTAGGAGAGAACCACTCCGACTGCCAGAGGTAATCGCTTGAGGTCAGCATGAGCTGAAGCTGCCAAACTGGCCTTCACACCTACCCCACCCACAAGCCTTCTCTGTGGCAGGCCTGGAGGCTGTGTACACTAAGGATGTCCCCCCCACCCCCTCACGTGGCCAGCAGGGCACCCAGTGCCCAGGGTTCTGTAGGACAGATAGGTGATTTAGCAGCTGAGATGTCCACGCCCCCTAGACAGAACTGCGGCTGGTACTCTAAGTCAGCCTGATCACGCTAGCCCTGCCTGGTGCAGCTACTGCGACCCTGACCAGCCGGCCCAGCCCCTCCTTCCGAGCATGGGAATGATGCTTGGCATGACTATGAAGGAATCCAGAGAAGGCATCTGAGCATCTGATGAACCAAGGCACAAGCACCAAATGCAAAATCCAAACACCTCGTAATGGTCTGTTTCCAAAACCCACCAACAAAAGCTGTGGGCCTGCAACAGGAGCCAGGATAGGGGTAAAAAAAAAGGAGTGCCCCCCCCCCCACCAAAGTAGCCCATTTCACAGCTGATCAAGAGGGCTGCAGAAACCCGGTGTGGCAAACCCCTCCTCAGGAGGGAGGTCAGGTTGATGGTGTCTGGTCCTGCTGGCTTCCTGGGGGCACTGTCTCACCTGGGCTATGCCTTTCCTTTATGTAAAAGGGGCTGGGGAGTTTTCCTATCTCCCTGGGATCACTTATTATTAAATCGTTATCAAATACAATCATGTACATAAAGATCCTCTGCAAATCACTGTAAGTGTTATTATTATAAGTTGGTTTTAAGTAACATAAATTACTTCCATTCCTCTTTTACTATGGAAACTTTTTTTGCCTCAAAATATCTGTATTTTTAATTTCTTCTTGTTAACTAAAACTTCAAGAAAATATAAGTGCTCAAATTCAGTTCGTGCTGGTATACAAGAAATTTAGCTACAGCTGATCTGAGGATGAACAAGCAGCTACAGCTGGGCATTTGGGACAGTGTAGGAACAGCCTCTCTCTGCACAGGGAACCCCAGGACCACCACCCCCTCACACTCCTTTACCCATTCCTGGACACAGGCTGGGCGCTGGAGAGGGGCACCTGGGAGGCCCAAGCAGCAGGTCTCTGCATCACCTGTAGACCTGGCCGCAGCCCATCTGCCAGCAGGGGCAAAGCAAACAGCTCCCGCTCCAGCCAGCAGGTTCCTCAGCCCCAAATGAATGAGGCTTAACTGTCCCCCCCAATCTGCCCACATGGAAATTCTGAATGAGGCTGCCAACTGTAAACAGCCCTGGACATCCCCTCACCCTGTCCAAATTCTTAAATGTCTAAAGAGTCAATACACTTGAGATTTACTACCTCTTACTGGTTCCTATTTATTAAAAGATAAACCTGCTTTTCAACAGGACGCTCTACCTCTACAACAGGCACCTGGATCAGGAGACGAAGCCATGGCTTCCATTTCCAGCTCCCAGCCTCGTCACCCCTTTTCCATTGTCAGTCCCCCCTCTTTGGGCCCCTCAGAAGTTGTCGATTGAGAGACCAGTGGATTAATAACTTGCACAAACATGAAGAGGCCCCGAATCAATTCCTGGTTCATTCTCATCAGTGAAGCTGGGGTAGGAGCAAAATGGCCGCCAGGCTGAAGAAGCAGAGAAGCCACAAGCCCAGAAATATTCTGTGAGTTGAAACAATGAAAACAATGTGGTCCCTACAACGCCTTGTGGAAAATAAAAGAAAAACAAGAAGATAGCACCCCCACAGGGTATGGGGGCCCTGCCTTCAACCTGATCACAGACTGGAAAGATTAAGTCAAAACCAGGACCCAGTGATCACCCTGATTATCAGGCCTCAAAACAAGCTCCAAAGACAGAGAACACAAGGCAGAGAGACCAACTTTCAGTCCCCAATGGAAAATAATTGTCACTACATAGGGTTTGAATAAAACCAGATCACAGAGATAACTGGTGTTCAGAGAGAATTCACTGTAAAGTCACAAAGGCACTAAGGAATGAGGTCCGTAGGCCAAGTCCCCTTGGCTCAGGGTCCAAATGAAACCAGAGAGAAAAATTGCTGGGTGTGTGTATGTGTGTCCTTCTCTGTGTGGGTCTGTGTGTGTGTGTGCGTGGAAGGGGGGCTTCCAGTCTCCCTGAGAGCATCTGCTCTCCCCAATGTCAGTCAAATAAATGTGAAGAACGTCTTGTGGATTCCTGACAACAGATTTCAGCACGACTAATGAGGTGAGTCATATGCAAAGAACAGTCGCTCCCTGACTGCAGCCAAAGAACACACTTCCTCTCTTACACTCGATTCACAGCGACGTGAGAAAGTTCAAACCTGACCTGGTTGTGCCTCCATTTCCAAAAATATGGAGAGGGAGGAAAGTTCAAAAAATTAATCAGTGGGTTTTAAAATTCTCCCGACTGCACATTATCACCGACGGGACATACGTTCTCGGTGTGACACAGAACTGGGCAGCGCTGGCAGGGCCGGGGACATTCTGCCGGGGCTTTGCCGTCCAAACCCAGCCACTCTGATTCCTGCGAGCCCATCTGAGCAGACGCTCGAGCTGCTTCTGCCGGCCCAGTGGCTGGCGGAGTGCCCCGGGCAGCAGCGAGCAGGCACCCGGCACATGGTTACACAGGCTCCAAAGTAACGTTTTCTTCTGAAAGATGTTTACAGAGGCTTAAAAAATGGAAAAAGCCTTTACTTGAAAAGTGAAAGTAGAGCAAAAGTAAGATGTTCTTAAGAGGGCAGCAAAGTTAGCTGACACTTCCACTTGATTTTCTCATGCAGAGTAATTAATAATATTTCCCATTAGTTACCATTCCTCAGTGTTTTCCATAGGAAGAGAAACTGTGCTTGGTTTTGAAAGGGCTTAAGACGAACTGGCAAACAGCTCACCCACAAAGTATACGAAGCTCTGATCTCTCCCGGCCAAACACAATGCAAGCCGGACACCCACTGCAGCAGCAGCCACTCACTGACTCACAGTCCTCAGAGCCTAGTGCCCCAGGCCAGAAGAGAAAGTGAAGCAGGGGCTTCTTAAAAAATCTTTGTTTTTACACGAAGAAATGAATGCTGCTTACTTTTGCATGCAAAGGCCTTCTAAAGTTAAAGCCTCTTTGTCACTCTTAAGTTTGGATATATTTGGAACCCAGCCTGATTTGAACAGAAAGTTGTCTTTTCATTTGTGGCCAAAATTACGAGAAAAAAGATGGTGGAAGAAGGTGGCTGGGCTGGAACACAGATGAAGGCCGAGTCCACTGTGCTCTGCAACGCTGAACTGACATTTTATCTCTAAACGCAATTTAGGAGGAACCCTCCAGAGGCCCCTCTATCTTAAGGGATGGCCCCCCGCTAGGACAAATAATTTACTGGATTGAAAAAACGTGGGGCAGTCAGCCTCCGCCCATTCCCTTCTCTGATGCAGAACCCCCCCTTTCCTGCCCTCCTACCCCAAGGTGAGTCAGAGAGTGTTACAAACTTATGGCAGAGAACACTGCAAATAAAACAGTTACCCAAAGAGGATACACCCTCAGAAGAGGGTACACAAAGAACACAGGGCTGGGGAACTGTCACACTCGCACACTTAACAGGCACAGGGCGTGATGCAACCCGCTGGCTTCTCTGTCCCCGGGGCCAGTCACCAGTTCCTCTGGTAACTGCTTGTCTTGCTCTGGGCCCAGCCCGGGCAACTTTCCACGGGGAGGGCTCTGCCTGACCAACTTTTCGGTCTAAAGTACCAGCTTTATAGCAGCCAGGGGAGATTTAGTCACACTTTCAAGTGGAGCTCCAAAAGGACAGCTGATAATGCCACCGAATAACCAGGATTTCTGCTGACATGCAGCTCCCTGAGCAACCTTCACCTGAACACCCCCTCCCTTTGCTCTTGAAGTCACTACCTACAGGTTATGATTTATTTTCGAGGCAGCAGAGTTAATATTCAAACAACAGAGAGCTGCGGTGAGACAGCTTCTCCTCTATCTTTTGGAAGAGGAGCGAGTTTCTTGTGCACCTCTGGAGCGGTGGGTGGTAGGCTGAGCTGCGGATGGAAGCCAAGTCACTGGCAAAAAACACCCATTATGGAAAAAAAAAGGACTCAAATCCTATTTCATCCAGGCATGATTCAGCAGGAGTTGTTCTTTCATTTTCTCACCAAAAGCCAAAGAACTGGGTTTTTAAGGAAATAAATAAAAATCACCTGCAAAATCACCAAGGCACAGGCCGCCTTCAGTAACGGGAAGAGGACGGGAAGAAATTAACAATGACCTTAAAAATTAGCTGCCAGCACAGGCTTCCTGGTTAACCAATTATCAGCAGGGTTTTAGTCACCACGCCACACCCACATTTTAATCCCCATGTGGAAAAATCCCAACATTTCAGTGTAAAATATCCTTCTGAACATTTGGGATCGCACAGGGAGTCTCTGGGGACAAAAAGGGTAACTCCATCCCAGGAGAATCTCCAATAACTTGCACACTCGCACACACACACTTACACACTGCCTAGTTTAACGTCCAATGTGTCAGAGTGGCCAAAATACTAAGTACAGCCAGCAAATAAGCAGCCGGTGACCCCATGCTAAGCAGGGTTAGTTGAATTTGGTTCCCTTGGCCGCAGGGTTAGTTGAATTTGGTTCCCTTGGCCGCTAGACACTTTATTAGGGTCCACCTTGGTGCAATCCGCACTAAGTCCTGAGTGTTGCTACCTTTTCCTCCACTGTGTGTGTGTGAGTGGTTAGGAAAGACACACTCATAACCAACTTAAACATACCTGGGTCCATTAACTCAGTAGCCCAGAAAACCCAGTTTTATCAGAAGAATAACTAAATTTGGACCTCTGCACAGAGGGCGACCATAGGGAGAGTCAGGGAGCTCAGCGGAGACCCGCAGGCTCTTCAGGAAATCAGGGACGTCCGGCGTGTCACTAGCCAACCATTTGACCTTGACAAGTCACTTCACCTTCGCAGGCCTCAGGTTGCTATCTGTGATCTCTAGTCTCCCTTCTCCAACCTTCCCCGCCCTGCCCCCCCAAATCAGAAATGTTCGGCTCAGGAAACAAACTTTTTTTTGAGGGGGGAATAAAGAAAGAGCTTTAAAGAACTTGTTTACAGGAGGGACCCAGGGTTTTGCCGGCGTGGGGCAGGCGCAGCCACCACCCCAGTGTCCATGGCGAGGCATAAGGAGGCTGGCACTGGGATGCCCGCCCTCTCTCGCCCTGACCTGGGTCAGCCTCCACATTTTGTGCTTTCAAAAGATACAAGGTGTGCAGAGCGCACGGCGGCTATGTTTTTCCATACTCCCCACCAGTTCAAGCCTTCCCAATATCCCCTCCAGATTCCATTTAGAATCCCCAAAGAATGCACACCCCTCCCCCATCACGCACTCCACACTGGGGAACCCTAAAACCTTCACAGACCTACTAAGTGCCAGCCCTGGAGAGAATGGGGCAGAGAGATGCTCACGACCCCGTCGCTTCTCTCCCCCTCGAGCTGATACTCCGGAGACCTGTTTTCTATTAACCTTTTTCCCAACTAGACTTGAGCCGCGTTGGGGTGCGGGCCCCGGTTTCTTCGGCTCTGGCTACGGGTCACCACAGCTCCGGGTTACAGAAACAGAGGTTGTCCAGGCATCCCCGCAGGGCTCCCCGGCTGGGCCTCCCGCGCGGGAGACCCCCTGGTTCCCTCGGTGGCGGTTCTGGGGGGGTCGGGGAGGGGCCCCTACATTGCGCACCGCCGGCAGCCTCCAGCCCTTTCCGGGCTGATGGCACCCCGCGGCTCGCCAAGCCCCCTTGCAGGCGCGCCCTCCAACAGCACCGCCACCCCTGCGGCCGCCAGGACGAGCTCCCCAGCGGCCGGGCGCGCTCGTGTTTACGGAAAACGTCCCGCTGGAGCGCTCAGAAGTGCACCTTAAAGGCCATCTTAGGGCGGCGAGGACACACCCTTTCTGGCACCAGCCCGCCCGACCGGCTCCGCGGCAAGGGGAAGCCAGTGTTTTCCTTTGGGGGAGGGCGGCCGCGGCGGGCGCGGGCCGGGCCCCAGCGCCACCCGCCCGGGGCGCGTCGGACCCCGGAGCCCCGCGCGCAGCCGGGAGCCAGGCCGGGGCGCGCGGGGCGGGGCGGAGGGCGGGAGCCGGCGCGGGGATGCTCGTCCCGGCCGCCCGGGGCCCGCCCTCCGCGCCCGCGCCGCGGCTCCCGAGCGCCGCCTCCAGGAGCGGGGCCTCTCCGGGCGCCGGGGCTCCCCGCGCGCGCGCCCGCCCCCTCCGCGCCCGGGGCGCCTCCGCGCGCCGCTTCCTCCCGCGCGGCCGGCCGCCCCGACTTCCTCCCGCCCCCGCGCGCCCCCCGCGCGCCCCCGCGCGCCCCGCGCGCCCCGCGCAGCACTCACCCCCTTCCCCATGGTGCCGGCCGTCTGCGCGGCGCCGGGCCCGGCCGCCGGAGGTCGCGGAGCAGGAGCGGGAGCGCAGCGGGGCGCCCCGCCGGGCGAGCGCGGCCGGGGCCGAGGGGGGCGCGAGGGAGCGAGGGGCGCCCGCGCCGGGCCGGTGCCGCCGAGAGCCGCCGCCGCGCCGCTGCCGCCGCTGCTGCCACGTGTCCGCCCGCCCGCCCGCGCGCCCAGCTCGCCGCTCTCGCCGCGCCGCCTCCTCACTTCCTAAATATGCAACCTGCGCCGGCCCCGCCCCCGCCGCGACGTCACCGTTACCGGAGCAACCTGACACCGGCCCGCGCCGGCTCCGCCCCCGCCAGGCCCCGCCCTCGCGGTCGGGCGAGCCGGCGGCCGCCAGGCCCGGCCCGGCGGGAGGCGCCCGGCGCCGCGCGCGCGCCCCGGTCCCCGGAGGCGCCCGGCCCGGCCCGCCCTGGGGCGCCCAAGGCCCGCGGCGTGTGCGGGTCGGTGCTGCAGCTGGAGCCCGGCAGCAGCGCGCGGGGAGGGGCCGCTGCGCGCATCTGGGGCGCCCCCGGCGCTGGGGCGCGCAGGGCCCGGAGGGGCGGTCGCGTGTGGGTGCGCGCAGCGCCCCCCTAAGGGACTCGCCTTTGTGGCGGCCAGGCCCGGGATCCACCTGCTGATCGCGGCCTCGGCCTCTTGGGGCCCCCGCGGTTGCCTGCTCTGGTCTGGGATCCGCGTTATTCGTTTCCTGCAGGGGCCCAGGAGGCCTGGGTCTGGGTTGACCACCTGACCTGAGAGGCCCCAAGCGCCCTCTCCCCTTGCCTTCAGGATTCCCAAATGACAATCCAAAGAACATCCCATAAATTCAGGCTCCAGTGCTGAGGAACCTGCTGGATTGGGGTCACCTGGGAGGAACACCTGAGCCCTATAGAGATTGCAGACCTTTAGCAGCAGGGCCGGGCTCAAGGGGGAGATGTTTGTGGACCTGTTCCTGGCCCGTGGCCCTCCATGCCCCCGCCTGGCACAGCAGCAGCTCTTCCAGGGCAGGCTGGGGACTTTGGGCCTGGGGTCCTTTGGGCCTGGAATGTCACGAGGACCCCAGACCCCCAAGATAGCTCTTGCTTCTTAGCAAAGGCCACAGAGGTTGAGGAACTAGGCATTTTGAAGGTGGTGTGGACAGTGCTCGCAGGAAGTCCAGCATGGTCTGGGAATTCCTACAAGAAACAAGAAAAATATTAACTTCCTAAGCAAGTTAAAATCAACCCTATCAACTTCAAGTATCAATTTAACATGAATAATTAAAGACGTGAAACTTGAAAGAAATAGTGAGGAGGAAAGAGAGAGAGGCAGGGAGGAGGGAGGACGGGAAAAAAGGATAAAAAGCCAGTAATTTAGCAGTTAGCGCATAAGGATAATTTTTATTTTTTTTTTAGAAGAAGCTGTTTCTTACCAAGAATAATGCATGTGAAGGGCTGGCGCCCCCTCTAGCAATCTTTGGGTTTGGTTAAATTAGTCCAGGCCAGAAGAGCTGGAAAACTAAACTGAATTCTAATTCACGACTGCTGATCACAGAGCCCCCAAATCCAAAGCAGTGATCCCAACGCTGCTAATTTAATAGAATTGTTAGGGGGAAAAGGCTGTCCTAAAGCTAATTCCATACAGGCTTTGTGGACTCCACCCCCACCCCAGGCCAAAGCCAAAGACACTGGGAACTCCACATCCCATCACCACCCAAGGGAAGGTGGCTGGGACCTGAGGGTGGGGTGAAGCAGCCAGGTGGGTATAAAGCCAGACACGTGGGCTTGGAGGGGTCCCCCATTTTGACTCTCCGCCAGCTCGCAGTGTCCGGCCAGCTCTGAGAGTGCCTTTGGGTTTCCAGGTCGGCGGATCGGGTAGGACGCATTAAAGACTTTATTTCCCTATTTTCTCCCTGAGTTGTACATGTTCCTTATTTCCTTTTCCCTTGTAAATAAACCTTTTATGAACCTTTTGTGTGTGCCTGTAGTGGAGTATTCATAAGTCCCTTTTAAGCACGCGGGTGAGGACCCACAGCCAGGCAACCCATTCAATATCGGGGCTGCCCTATAAAGGCAGGATTTACAGATAATTACCAGGGCTCTGTCTCCAAGGGTCTCGAAAATGCTTTATTTACATGCCCTATACTTCCTCCCCCACCCCACCCCCAACCTGTAGGAGGCTTCTGCTTGCTACAGATCTCTTAGCTTGCTTAATAAGATGAATGATCTCTCGGGCCCTGGTCTGAATGGAAAAAGTTCATCAACAGCAGAAGTCTGAACAATACAGATTTCTTCTGTCAGCTGATCTCCCTTTTTCTCCCTTCATTGGCAAATCACCATTCTTTCATTCTGCAATATAATAACCTGCTGGAGCAAGTCCCTTTGTCTGTTTAGCCCTGAAGATTGCTGAAGGTCCCTCCAGCAGGACCTCACAGTTCTAGCTGTATTCCAGTGTGGGGAAAAGCATGAACCTAGAAGAAATGTTAGCTAAATCTGTATTTTGCCTTTGTTTTCACATAACACTTTTGCACGTAAAATCTCCTTGGAGTCTCACACGTCTAGAAGGATGGGCTTCAGCTGCCTTTTGCAGAGTGGGAAACTGGCAGCTTGGGGACCTTATTTGGACAGGGCCAATTAGCGAGTGATTGGAGGAGGCTGGCCTCAAAGTTGCGAAACACAAGCCATCTTCCTACTTCTGAGCATAGCACCAAGGAAGTTTTGGTAGGAGAAGAGCAATTGCTTTCAACATTACTGTCCTTTTCAAGAGGGGGTTTCCACATTCGTCTCCTCTTTAATAACTAAGACGACCTTGGGGAGAGCCTTTTCTCCCTGTTTCCACTTCCACCAGCTTACTGTGCACATCCCCATCAGGCAGAGAACCACTTATTTTCTAGAAACGCCCTTTATAGATCAACAAGCCATCCCACCACTGTTTCTGACTCACCTGATCCTGCCTCCAGAGGCAAGTCACGTTCCACTCCCAAGGTGTTCCATGACACCCTTTTCATTTCAGTCCTATTGAAAGAAACATAAAAAAAACATTTCAGATCTTCAGAAAGGGTCTTAGCACTGCTCCTTTAAAGTTGGGTCTTTCTCTAAACCACACCAAAATGCTATGTCTAGGTACTTCTGGCAGCCTTCAGGGGTGCTTTTAAGGGTAAAAGTTATTGACAGCAGTTGAGCACTATTTTAAGAAGTTAAGGGGGGCAATATGGCACAGGAGCAGGAGTTGCAAACTTTTGATGGGAAAGAGTGATGGCAAGAATCCCTGGCGGGTTGTATTACAGATTCTTGGATTTGCTTATGGAATTAAGAAAAAGGACAACATGGCTGGGGCTGGGGTGCAGAAGTCCTGGATGTGAGAGAGATCCCTTCAAGTACTGGTGACTGAAAAAGGAGGCCTTTTCCCTGCAAAAGTTGGTTTCCCCTCCTCTTGAGAGAAGGTTCTGGATGGAACCTTGGAGATCAGATATTCCTTTCATTTCATAGCGAAGAAAGTGAGCCCAGGATCATGGCAGAACAGTTGTGCACCTTTTCTAAATCCCAGAGCAGAGCAGGGGAGAAGCAGTTCTTCTGCAAGGGAGAGAGGGACAGATTCAGTCTCTCTAGTCTATCTGCCCCTTCCCCTATCAGTTCTTCTTAAGCTCCTACCTGGCCAGGTTGGCCAGAGAGCCAGCATTTACACAGAGAGTCAGCATTTACAGACCCCAGCCCTGCCAAGTATGGATGGCTTCGAGGAGGATTTGACACACCATGGAGGTTTGGCCCAGCCATTGTGAATAGTCAGCAGATGTGTGCAAAATACGATGCGAGACAGGGTTTTGAGCCAAGAATGCTAGCACTTTGAGTAAGTACTTGCTGAATTGAATAAACACACCACTGCAATTAAGGATTTAGAATATGAGTTGGAGCTGACCCCAAGTTAGTATTTTCCATAGGAAGCAAAAATTGAGATCAATGAGCTAGGGATCTGGAAGGACAGAAGTCTCTGGCCCAGCTGGTACTGATGCTAGCTCACATGGCAACCATCTTAAACATGTATCTTTACCCTTTACGATTTCCTAGGAGCGCCCCAAAATCACTTAGTTGCCACTTACTTCACGAAAACCAACTCTTCACATCATTCCAGAGCTTTTCCCAATCAAATGTCTATTTTATCCTTCTCCACCACACACATGATCTCCTCCTGCTTCAAAAGCACAGTTTTAGGCACTGCATCGACGGTCAGACATAAATAATTCTGACCCCCATTGCCTTCCCTCCCAGACTTTACTTTCTATTCGTCTCTGAATTCCCCTTTCAAGCTCTTTGTTACTTTTCTAAATATATTTTCTTCTGTTAATGATTGTTGAAACCCTCAAGTTTTGCCTCTGAAAATTTAGAAGAGTCAGCATTTACTAGGTACTGTCCTGGGGCGAATATCAACCACACAATCAACAGTCTTTACTTCAGTATCCCTTTAACACACTGCTGCTTAAATAATCTGCTTTTATTAATAGCTGTCTTGGAGACAGTCTTTCAAGGGTTGACCTTCACAGATATAACACCTCTCACCACGTCACTGATATGTCTTTGCACACCTTTCTATTCCACCAGACTTTTGTAAATGAACAAAACCACTTTCTGATGGTTTTGTAGCTTTCACTCTATTGAAAGGGGCATCTGCACAGGCCCTGAACCCAGTTTTAGTGCAAAGGCATCTACGAGAAAGCGTTGTTCTCAGTGCTAAAGGATTCTTTAGTTGTTTACTTTGTGTTTCACATGGGACTCTGCAATTAAGAGTCAGGTTTCTGCCTTCTTTTTTTTTTTTTTTTTTTTTTTTAAGATTTATTTATTTATATATACAAGCACTGGGTACAGTAAGAAGCCCAGGAGGGTGAAAGAATTCACCAGAGCCAGAGCAGGGAGCAGAGCAGGCAGAAGGACCGAAGTACACTGCTGAGGGGAGCAGCGGGCGGCAGGAGAGGTCTGCGCACCATGTGGGACCCTCTCTCAGTGGCTGGGGATCAAACCGGTGTTGCCAGAGGCTGTGGGCAGCTTCGCAACCCAGCGCTCAACCGCTGCGCCACTGGGGAGGCCCAGGTTTCTGCCTTCTTTTCTAGCATTTCTCCCCACACACTTCTATTCCCCCTCATCCCAATTCAGAACACGATTAAATGTGACAATATCCTGCCATGTCAAATTTCACCATTTGTTTTCTACACATCAACAGTCACTGGAGCATTGCAAGCAAAATCAAAGGGCAATGAAGACAGGCTCGGGGCAGAAAAATATTCACAGCAGAGCCCCATCTGCACCGGGCAGTAGAGACGTGGCTCAGGCAGACTCACAGCCCAGGAGGACCGGCCTGGAGTAGGGAAGAGATGGCAGCAGGTAGCTGTCCTATGGCCCTTCTTGTTCTCAGGACATACAGCTAGGCCCGCTAAGTCAGGTGTGCTATCCCTGGAGTTGACACGTGTGCTATTCTTGGCCTTTCAAACTTCCGTGGAAAAACAATTGAGAGAGTTCTGTGGCCATCAGTTGTACTGAGAACAATGCTTTCTCATAGATGCCTTTGCACTAAAACTGGGTTCAGGGCCTGTGCAGATGCCCCTTTCAACAGAGTGAAAGCTACAAAACCATCAGAAAGTGGTTTTGTTCATTTACAAAAGTCTGGTGGAATAGAAAGGTGTGCAAAAACATATCAGTGACGCGGTGAGAGGTGCTATATCTATGAAGGTCAACTCTTGAAAGATTTCCCTGGCTGGATTCTGAAAGATAGACAGGAGGTCATTAAGTGGAGCCAGTGTGTGTGTGTGCCTGTGTGTGTGTGTGTGGGGGGAGCGGTTGTGAGCAAAAGCAGCAACATGGCCAAGCCTTCATGTCATGGACATTTCAGCTCTTTGGAGGACTGACCAGCAGCTAAAAATGACCAGAATATGGGCTGTTCGAGTGAGTGGCAGAGAGAAGCAGGGTCCAGATTGTGGAGGACTTGGATGCTGTTTGAAGGGTTTGGACTTTATCCTGTGGGCCATAGGGAGACACCACAGGGTTTTAAGCAGGGACGTGGCACGGTCAGCTCTGTGCTTTGGAAAGATTCTGCTGGCAGTCCCAGAACTGTGGGATAAGACTTCACAATCAGTGCATTTATTAAAACTCTTTGGATTGTGTGATTGAATTCAGAAACTCAGCACAACTTTATCTTCCTATAAATCTTTAAGGTGGTGTACTTATCTTATTTTCTTCCTTTTTTGTGCATATACATGCATATCTTAATCCCTATTGTAAGTCCAATTATCCACTATTTCCCCCAGAGGCTTACAAATTACTAGATATGATGAAAAATTGGGGTTTGCCATAGTTTTTTTTTTTTTTTTAACCATAATTTTAACAATCTCTTTGCATACAACTCTCTGACCCCAGAACCTAATTTGATTTGCTGGGAAGGTGCAGACATTTTACCCAGTTACCCAGTTTTCCTAATATTTTCTGCTAAACTAAATTCCAAATAGACCCAGTATTTTGCTGTTTTCATTTCTCCCAGAGACCAATTCTTGATGCAATTCTACAATGAGAGAAAAGGAGATACCTGCCCCCCAATCTTACATCTATCGTCTGGGACTCTAGAGAATAAAAAGAATGGATGAAGAGTCCAAATTAATGAACCATTTGGCTTTAGCTGTCTAGATAGCTCAAGTAAAAGATGTCTCTGTGTCAATAAATCTCAGTTCTTTTTTTTGAACAGTCTCTCAATTTGATATTAACATCTGGTAGTGGACATGGCAGAAGAGGTACTATGGTGATGGGAGTGGTGGTAAGGAGAGTGGTGGTGGCCATGGAGGCACCGGTAGGGGGAGGGGTGATGTTGGCACTGGAGGTGCTGGTAGGAGGTGATCATGGGGATGGTAGTGTTGGAAACAGAGGCGTTGGTAGGAGGATATGGTCAGCAGGGAGGAGGTGGTAGTGACGGTAATGGAGGTATTGGTAGAGGTGATGGTGGTGGGAAGAGGAGAAGCTAGTGGTGGTGTTGGTGATAGAGATATTGGTAGAAGGTAATGATGGTGGTGGAGAGGTAGAGGTGGTGTTAGTAATGGAGGTGTTGGTAGGAGGTGATGGTGGTGGGAGGAGGAATTGGTCGTGGTTGTAATAGAGGTATTGGCTGAAGGTAATGACGATGGGAAGATGGTAGTGATGGTGTTGGTACTGGAGGTGGTGGTAGGAAGAGGTGGGAAGGACCTAGCAGTTGTGAGGTGCTGGGGGGGGGTTGGTGCACCCAAACAGTTGATCAGGGAACCTGTTCCCAATCAAACATGCCCTTCAAGCAACAGCATTTCCTTATCACAGGAAGCTCTTGATGCTCTTTCATCAGTCACTGCATCACTGGGCTGCTGAGAGAGCTAAGATATTGCTTGCCACGTAGAAACTGTTCAAAGGGTATAAAGAATTATTTTATCTTGATTTCAAATTTCTACTCAGCTAGGAGAAATGAAGGCCAGGGAAGAGGGCATCCCTGAAAATCTGCCAGAGGGGAAGGGCATGGGAGCAGAATCTGCCTCATGAGGGCTTTCCTCTCATTCCACCAACCTCCTTTGTCCAACAAAAGGCTTGTCTCCACATGCACAGGCAGTGTGTGTGGGGACCGGGGCACAGGAGGGTCTGGGCAGAGACCTGTCAACTCTGCACCTGTCTGAACTGGGCTGGTTGTCACAAGCCAGAGGAACACAGTGTTGCAGGCCACGAGTTCCCCTCAGAATAAGAAGCTGGGGTCTCCATGTACTGGGCTGCAGGCTCAAGCAGCACAAGCTCCTTGGGAAAAAGAAAGCATTGTCTCCAAATGCAATTTAAAACCTTTTCTTTTTTTTCCCCATTTTATTTCTAAAAAAAAAAAAAAAAGGAAGAGAAGAAGAAGAAAGATACCATCTGCTAATGCAATCGCTAATTAGGGAGGGAGAGTTCTTACGGCTTCCTAAGAACAGACCCAGAAGATGGCTGGATTTCAGGACGCCAGCCCTGTTCCAGGAAGAAGTGGCCTGTCCGCCAGGCTTGGGCTGCAGGCCTGAGATGCAGGGAGGGAGCGGGCGAGGCCAGGGACCTGCTTCCCTCTCCTGCCTCTAATCTCATAAACCAGAAATTCAATGTATTCTCTCCCCCTCTCATTGTCCATAAAGGAGAAAACAAAGCCGATGTTAAAGTTTTGAATTAAGGGACAGTTGCCATCCGGGTAATTGAATTCTGCTTAAGCAGGACACCTGGTTCACATCACCGGCCTCTGGCAGGTACGGAAGTGTCAGCCGAGGCCCTGCACCGACTTCTAAACACAGGCTCCCCATGCATGCACAGTGCAGAAACCTTAATTTCCAAACAGCAAGCGCTGTTTTATATCAGGTTACCTCCAGGAGCACTGGCTTGAGGCTGCAGACCTGTGGAATGATAGCCGTGATGCCGGCCGCCTTCACTCCTAGCCACTGGCTGCCTGAATAAAACAGAATGTAAAGTCAGTTCCCTTTGGCTTCCTGTTTGGACATGTGTCATGGACGTCTGCATGACTTAGAACACCTTGCCCGCCCAACAGATTCGGGAGGCTGAGCATCTCCAGCTCCTCAAACATGGGCGAGAGAGGAGGGATGTCAAGGATGAGATGGATGCCAGGCCCTGCCACTGCCTGCAGCTTTCCAGATGCCAGGCCCTGCCACCCGCCCCCGGAAAGGAGGCACCATCAGGCATGAATGGAGCAGCAATTATTCCCGGCCTCAGGAGCCCCGCACCAAGGAAAGGAAGCAGGGCCTCTGCATGCGGGCCCAGCAGGGCTGGTCAGGTAAAGCCCATTCCCTGCACAGGCGGAGCAGGTAGCAAGCAGATGGTTGGTGAGAACAAGACGCGGGAAGAAACAGAACTGCTGGGAACTTGGGTGGTCCTAAGCGAATCCTGGTGCTTCCTGTTTCTCGTGTATCTGAAATGTCTCGGAAGAGCTGGGCACAGCTAGGTCTGCTCAGGCAGCGTGTTGTTCTGCAGAGGGGCGCCACACCTTGGGAACAAATCTCACTTAGGGGCAGTTTGGGTTTTACAAAGGATCCTGAGCTAGTGGGATGAGAATCTACACCAGAGGTGACCCGCCTGACCTCTTTCACAGAGTGGGGTTGGGCCCCAGAGGGCGCCTGCTGAATGTCAAAGGGAGATCCTGGCTCCCCCCACGCCACGCTGCCTCCCAGCCTTAGGACCGCTGGAGAAGAATCAGCTCTGAGAACAGAAATGTTTTGCTTCTAAACAGAAAAAAAATGAGGGTTATCCAAAGCATGTAATTTAATGGACCAGCTCTTTTAAAATAGAATTTTCCATGATGCCTTGGGTACTCATATAGGTTCATCCTAAAAATCTCACTCAACCTCTTTTCTCTAGGGAGCTGCATCTGGTATCTCTCTCTCTCTCTCTCTCTTTCTTGTTACATTTGAGAGCCTTGAAGGAAACTTTTTCACAATGGTGTTATGGTAAAATTTAATTAAACTCTCTCGCAGGGTCCCTGGGCTCAGAAAGAGCCCCTCCATTTCTGGCCTCTTCTCTTTGCAGTGACAGCCCCTGGTCCTATCTCACCCCGCCTGGGGCTGCACAGGTGCTGGCTGACCTGGCTCAGCCCCACTTTGCCATCCAGTATCCTGAGCTTCTCCTGCCTCTGCCAGTTGGTGAGAAGAATCCTGGAGAGAATGTGAGGGGTGGTGCTTGGGGGCCAGGCCTGGGGGGTGCCACTGGGGGAGTTTCGAGCAGATAATGGAGATAGGAGTGGGAGTTGGGGGCGGCCACAGCAGTGTCCAGCAGCCAGGCCCAACTCCCCACAGGCTCACGTCTGCTCCCCTGGCCTCAGATCTCTTTTCTTAATGCAATAAAGGGGCATTTGCCTACATTTGAAAAGGTGCCATACAATTCTTTGACCCACAATATCCTGTCCTGAAGTGGTTCAGTTCACCAATTTCCTCTTCAAAACCAGTTTCTGTCTGATAGGGCCATTTTGATATCGATCTAGAATCACTGATATTTTAGAGCCTCTGAGGCATTACCGTCTCTTTCCTCTTTCCTGCCAAATGGACAGTGTCTCAAATCTCCTGTTCCTTCGCCCACTCCTGTTTCTCTCTCTGCGCCTCCACCCCCTCCATCCACAGCTCTGCTTTTACACAGAGCACTTCTCTGGCGTCTCTGAGAACCCCAATTAGAGCAGGCTCCATCTTCCCCCACCTGGATCCCACAATTGGATCCATGCGCAATGTGTGGAAAATCTGACCCCATGCTTTGGAACAGAGGGGTGCTGGGGACGCAGTGGTCTGGAGGGGCTCGGGGCCAATGCTGCAGGCTTAGCAGCAAGACCACCCTCTCCCAGCACGGGTATTGGAGATGTCTTTGGCCACCAAATGCTTTTTCAAGTCTGCCACAGCCCACTGATAATAAAAGGGTGGATTTTTGCAGGAGAATTGTAATTTTTCCTTGGGTGCTGCCCACAACCTCTAACATCAAGAAAACAAGTTTGGTGAAATAATGACATTTTCTCTTTGGGCTGGGAATGAGAGGCGGGTACCCATCATCTGTGAACCAAAACAGGAGTCCAGTCTTCCAGCCTCTGGCAATTTCCTCCTGTATCCGGTGGAAGGCTGCCCCCCAACTTCTCCCCACTCCCCAAAACTTTTTTGTTTCCAGTATCTTCACCTGTTCATTGTCCCTCTGCCCTAAGGTCCTAGCTGCTTTCTATACTTGCTCCTTCGAGTCATCTCCTACTTTTTAAAATAGTTTCCCACTTTTTCCTTAGCTTTTTCTAGTTAACACATTTAAATAGTTATTTTCCCTGTTAAATCACTGCTTTGGTCTCCCTCTTCTTGCTGAGCCCTGATGATAAAAGGAACTAAATAAATGTAGGAATGAATACTATTCAAGGATTGAAAGACTCAGTATTGCAAAAACAGTCATTTCCCCTAAATTGAACTATAGATTTAAGAAAACAGAGATCTTCTAAGTGCTTCTTTGGAGGCTATTGGACAAATATATTCAACAATAGTTGATTGTTGCTTCAGTCCATTTCTGGAAACCACATGGAAAAGCCTAAATCTGAGCTTACCCATGGGATCTGTGTTATAATTGGATGTTGCATTCTTATCCAAAGACTTGGCATCAAATAAATCATAGATACTAAATATGTCATCAAGGCACAGATTCGAAGTTCAAATTAGCGATTGTCAATCCTGGGTAGCACCAAAATTATCAAAGGAGGTAAAATAAAAATGTCCATGCCTGGGTCCTCCGCTGGAGACCCATTGAAGTGAAATCTATATAGCTGAATCCTGATTTTTTTTTTTTTAAATCAAGAGCCATAGCCAAAAGAAAGAAATAGCTGCCATTTGGCTTTTCCAAAAATCAAAAGAACGATTTGAAGCTAAATCGCAAGATTCACTTTCTCCAAATGGAAATGTAGAGGTTCCACTTTGTAAATGAGTCACCCCACGTGGCAATTCTTATTGCAAACACCATCCACCTAGCCTGAATCTGAACTAGTGCCCTCCAGGTTCAATGTTCTAAGGCTGAGGTTAGTGAGTTAATGAGTATTGAGAAAGATTCCAGAACATGTGTGATAGCTCCCCGTTGGGAATTTGACTAGGAGTCTTTAGCAAAGAGTCGACATAGTCCCTGTACATAAAGAGTGTTCACGGAAAGAACAGCCCCATGATTCTGACGTCAGGCTTCCGGCAATTTAAAACATGGAAATGTTGCCCTTTGCTGACAATGGCATTTGTATCTGAAAGGATCTCAACCAGACAGATCCAATTATTTGGAAATTGTGATAATCCAGGGATATATTTCAGGATACTTCCCTTGGCAAAGAGCTGACCGAGGCACCTGGAGCCTCAGGCACTCGCTGGGACTGTCTTGACTGTATTGTCTGTGTGGCTAGGCTGGTGCCAGGCAGAAGAGACACTGGAAATGTTCTTTGAATGAATGAGGTGCTGTGGGTACAGAAGACAGTGCCCCACAGTCCTCACCAGGCCTATGCAGTCAGGGGAATAAACCTGTCAATCCAAGAGGCTGGTTTCTCTTTCAGATTCTAGCTCTTTGTCGTGAGTTGTGTGATTAGAGCAGGGCATTTTGTGATACCTAAGTATATCCACTTAAAACATAAAATTAGTATGTATTCCCTACCTAGTGCTAAGGATATCTTAGAGACAAATTAGTTTCTATTGAAAGTACATCATTTTCATAATTTTTTTCTGATTATAAGAGTGACATTTATTGATGAGAATTTGGAAATAACAGAGAAATAGTTACATCAAAGAGTAAAACTCATCCATAATCACACTCATAATCTCACAATCATTTTTTAAAACAGAGCAAAACACAAATATAAAGTATTCTTAATATGTGGTTTGGTGCCCTGATGTTTTTTATATAAGATTACATAATGGCCACATCGATGTATCGTAAAATATCTTTAAAATCACTATTTAACAACTGCATAATATTCTATTTTACTTCTATTTTAATATCATGATTTATTTATTCATGGTGCGATATATGATATGATTTTTTTAAATATAAGGGAAAGTTAATAATCTAAGAAATTTTTGATATTATTTATAGCCAACCATTTGAAAGACTTTAAAAATAACCAGATAGCATTTGGAAGCAATCTCAGAAGCACAGAGAACGAGATTTTATAAACCAATCAGGAACAATTTTACTTTTAAAGGTCAATTCACTTACAAGGGACACAGGGAACATGCAACAATTGCCTATAACTACATTTCTATTGACTTCCGTGTGGTAATTTTATCTTTAACAACCCTTACTGGTTTGCCTCATGGTTTTAGAATTATTATTTTCTTAAAAAAAAAAATACTTGCGATTTCATTAGAAATATGCCACCTTCCTAGTTCCAGCCTCTTCATTCTCAAAAAAATTAAAAAATAAAGTGAGAAAGAACAGGAAAAAAGGGAAAACAGAGCTGATTATTGTTTTATAGGACCTACCCCCACAACCCCTCCCATAGCTCCCTGTACCCCACCACACCAGTGGAGGAAGAGAGGCTGGAGAAGAAGGAAGCTCCTCCAACTTTAAGAACTTTGTGACTTGAGGCATTACTCATTCATTCAAGACCATTGCCATGGGCTCTACAGCTCAGATTATCAGTTTACCTGAAAGATAAACTCAGGAATGTGTGGATTCAATGGAACCAAAGGGCCACATAAGGTCAGGGCCAATGTGTGCTCACACTTCTTATTGCCAGTGTTTCATGTAGACCGATTCAAAGTGCTCCTGGACAGGACACTTCAATGATCAGTGGTTTGTACCATCAGCGCACTTTATCGGAGGTTCCATCTAGTAATTACACTTCCCACCACAAAGGTCAACTGAGATCCAAATGTGATGGGAGGAAAGAAGAAGGGATGTTATTCTATTTCTGAGAGATGTGGGATCCCTTCATTCATTCATTCATTCATTCAAAGAGTATTTATTGAGTGTCCACTCTGTACGGGCACCAGTGTTGGCATGTGGATAAGGCAGGCCAGGTCTCTGCTCCATTGGCCTTTCTAATCTAGTGATTGATGAACAGAATAAAATGGAAGAGAGGGCTCCTACTGGCCTTGTGTATGTTAACCATGTGCAATGTTTGCATTTGAATACAGATGACTCTAGATTCTGCCCCCATGATGCTTAAAAGATGAGTCTCGGACCTCCCCGGTGGCGCAGCGGTTGAGCGCTGGGTTGCGAAGTTGCCCGCAGCCTCTGCAGCACTGGTTCCATCCCAGGCCGCTGGCGAGGGTCCCACATGGTGCACAGACCTCCTGCCGCGCTCACTGCTCCCCTCAGCAGTGTGCTTCATCCATCTGCCTGTTCTGTTCCCTGCTCTGGCTCTGGTGAATCCTCTCACCCTCCCATGTTTCTGACTGTACCCAGTGCTTGTATAAATAAATAGATAAATCTTTAAAAAAAAAAAAAAAAGAGTCTCTTGGCGCCCTCACTAGTTTCCTCCTCCACTCAAAAGACCAGGCTCCCAGTGCAACTGCTTAGTGGGCTGCTGTAGGTGGTCCAGGGCCAGTGTTGGTCTTCACAGGGTGGGGGACCCTCCCTTCCCACCTCTTCTTTCCCATTTGAAAGGCCCCCTTATGAAGCATTTGACACCTAGGGGCACAGTTATAAATTGTCTTAGATGCCCTTGGCTGGAATATAATTTTTAATCATTGGGAACAGTTTGGGGAGTTCATTATTCTTTCTTGCTATTGTTTGTTTTGCTTTTAGCTGACTGGAGTATTTCTTGCCTATAGATTCAAATAGCAGATATTGTTTCCATATGCCCAATTCTATGCAAGATCATTTAGGTGTCTGCTAAAAAAGGGAGCCTAACATTTTACCTGCATTGGTCACTATGCAGAGTACAAGTCACAGACATCCACACTTACTGTTCTTTATGCTGGTCAGATATTATCTGGATGAGGATGTCCAATGCTAGATGTTAAAATAAAAAAATAGTATTATTGGTTGTAAAAATCACACATGCTTAAAATTGTAAACAGCCAGGAAGCACATGAGAAGATGCTCCTATTAATTACTCACTAAGAAATGCAAATCAAAATCACAATGAAATATCACTTCACACCCACACCCAATAGCAACAACGAAAATAATAGCTGACAAGAATCGGGCAGAAAGTGGCGAAACTGAAACATTCACAAATTGCTGGTGAAAATGTAAACTGGTGTAATTACTTTGCAAAACATTTTGGCATTTTCTTAAAATGTTGAACATAGACTGATCATAATACCCAGCAATTCCACTCCTAGGTACAGATCGAAGAGAAGTAAAAATACATGTGCACACAAAACTTGTTTATAGATACACATAGCAACATTATTTACACACTTGAAAAATGAAAACAATCAAATGTTCATCAACTGATGACTAGATCAAGGTAACTACATGAGGTGAGGTTTGGTTTTGCGTTAATTAACCTGCTTAAGGTAATCATTTTACAAAATGTGTCAAATCATCACATTGTACACTTTAAATATGTATTGATTTGTCAACTGTACCTCAACAAAGCTGAAATTTTATTTATTTTTAAAGATTTATTTATTTATGCATACAAGAGCTGGGGTACAAGCCAGAGTTATGGAGGGTGAGAGGATTCACCAGAGACAGAGTGGGGAACAGAACAGGCAGACTGACTGAAATACACTGCTGAGGGGAGTAGCCGGTGAGTCAGTAGAGGTCTGCTGCGCATGTGGGTTGCTCCCTGGCCAGCCGGGAGTCAAACTTGTGCTGCAGAGTCTGTGGACAGCTTCAAAGTGCTGTGCTTAACTCCTTGCACCACCAGGGAGGCCCTAAAAATTCATTTAAAAAACAGACGAAAAGAAAAATCATGTGGCGTATGTCTACACAATGGGAAAGACCTAAGTAGCAGCATGTGTCACAGCACGGATGGACCTTGGCAACACATGCAGTGAAAAAGTCAGCAACAAAATGCCACTCATTGTATGATTTTATTTATACAAAATATCCAAAATTTTTAAAAAATAGAAACAGAAAATAGATTAGTGTTCACTGAAGTCTAACAGATTAGACTGGAAGTGGAAATTGGAGTGACTGTAAAAGAGCTCAAGCTTTCTTTTTAGGGTGATGGAAATGTTCTAAAATTAGCTTCTTGTGTTGGTTATATAGTTCTGTCAATCTACTAAGACACATTGAAGTATCCACTTGAAGTGAGTGAGCTTTATAGCATATAAATAGCAGCCATAACTAAATCGGAGTGGTGTGGTAGAATGAGTAACATCACCTTCCTCCCACAGGATGGCCAAATTCCAGTTCCCAGAACCTGTGGAAATGCTACCTGACATGATTAATTTGGTTTTGTAGATGCCATTACATTAAAGATCTTGAGATGAGGAGATTATCTTGGATTATCTAGCTTGGCCAAATTTAATCATCAGGGTCTTTCTATGTGGGTCAGAGACAGGTGGGTGCCAAGTAGGTAGAGGAGGTAGGGGAGAGGCAGACCCAGAGGGGCAGAGAAACAGACTGGAAATGCTGCATTGCTGAGCAAGAAGTGGAGGAAAGGGCACACAGCAAAGAATGCAGGTGACTTCTAGACGTTGGAAAAGACTAGGAAATGGATTCTCCTCTAGAGTCTCAAAAAAGAATGTAGCCTGTCCCAGCCCCTATGGAGGTTCCTCAAAAGAATAAACTGGATCTGCCATATGACCCATCAATTGTACTCCTAGGAATCTACCCACAGAACATAAAAGACACTCATTCAAAAGGATATCTGCACTCCTATGTTTATAGCAGCACTATTTATAACAGCCAAGATATGGAAACAAACTAAATGCCCCCAAATAGATGAATGGATCAAGAAGTTGTGGTCTATATACACAATGGGACACTCTTCAGAGATCAAAAAAGATAAACTCATGCCATTTGCTCAATGTGTATGCAGCTAGAAGGGATTATGCTAAAAGAAATAAGCCAGAAGGAGAAAGATACATAATAGATGGTGTCACTTATATGTAGAATATAGAGAAACCAAACCAAAGGATCAGACAAAGACAAACATTAAAACCAACCCTTGAAAACTGAACAGAGATCTGAAGCATGGAGGAGGGAGGAGAGCATGATGGACTGGGTAGGGACTCTTGGTGCTTTGGTGATGGGTGAACTGTAGTGACCGCACCTGAGGGGAGAAATTCTGAACTCAAAATATTAACAAGGATGTAAAAAATGGTAATTCATTAAAAAATTATTTTAAATAAAAACCAACAGAGAAATCCAACAACTTCTTCCAGAGAACTCCAGTCTAAATGACTTCATTGGTGAATTAAGAAGGTTAAAAAATTTAAAGACAGTTTAACATAATACTTCATATACTCTTCTAAAAACTAGAAGCGGAGGGAATATTTACTAACACATTCTATGAGGTCCGTATTACAATGACACTGAGACTAAGAAGAAACACATCTTTTTTTTTTTTCCACAAAAAAAAAAAAAGGATAAGAAAAGGAACCTGTAAATCAATACATCATATAAATATGGGAACAAAAATCATCAATAGAATATTAGCAAGCCAAATCCAGCAACTTAAAAAGAATTCTACATAATTACCAAGTGAGACTTATCCCAGGAATGTAAACTTCATTTGACACATGAAGACCAATTATATACATTGTATTAATAGGATAAAAGACAGACTCTGCATACATGATCATTTCAATAGATACTGAAAAAGCATTTGACAAAATCCAACGCATTTCATGATAGTTACACTCAACATGCTTGGAATACAAGGTAACACCCATAACTAACATACTTAATGGCAAAAGATTGGATGCTTGTCTCTAAAACCAGGAATAATCCTGACAAGGATATTTGTTCTCACCACTTCCATTCAACACTGTAATGGAGATTTAAGCAAAGGCAAGTAAGAAAAGGAAATAAAAGCTATCTAGATTTGGAAGGAAGAAGTAAACCTAGCTCTGTTTGCTGGTTTTGTTATATTCCTGTATATGGAAAACCCAAGGAACCCACAAAAATGCTATTAGAACTAATACCTAATGTTGCAGGTCTAACATCAATATAAAAAAAAATTGTATTTCTATACAGTAATAATGAACAACACACAACATAAAATTAAGGGAAAATTATTTTTGTAATAGTATAAAAAGCAATAAAATATTTAGCAATATACTTAACAAAAGGAATATAAGACGTAAATAAACAGAAAGGCATCCCAGGTTAATGGGTTAGAAGATTATTACTGTTAAGATGGCAGTACTCCCAGAATTGATCTACAGATTCAGCACAATTCCACTCACGATCCCAAATGCCTTTGTGGTTTTTTGGTTTGGTTTTGATTTTGTTTTTGCAGCTCTGGAGAAACTGATCCTAAATTTTATATGGAGCAGAGGCAAGTGACTGTGAATAGCCAAAGTGATCTTGAAAAAGAACGATGTTGTAGCATGCATCCTTCTCTGTTTCAAAGCTGATGGAATGAAATTGAAAGTTCAGAAATAAGCCCCATATTTACAGTCAGTTGATAGTCACTATGGTGCCAGGACAACTCAGGGGGAAACAAGAGTCTTTTTCAAGAAATAGTACTGGGACAAATGGATAGTCACAGGCGAGAGAATGAAGGTGGATCCTTACCTCATACCATGTACAAAAACTAACTCAAAATGTGTCAGCGTAAACTTAAGAACTAAGACCTAAAACAAAATACAAAGATGACACAACTCTTCAAGCAAGCATGATGGCCTTGAGTCAGCCAATGATTTCCTGACCACAGTGGTCTTGTCCCTTTTCTCTTCTGCTTGGAAGAGAAGCACTCAGAACTGTGTATTCTCCCATGTCTTACTGTTAGAGGGCAGACTGAGGGGCAACCCAGGACCCCAAACCTGCCTGCTCTAAATGGGTTCTGCCATCCACCGCATAAAGGCAAGACTATTACAGGCCTCCTGTGAAGCCCCTGAGACAAAAAACAATCCCAAGTCCCTGTGGACTGCTTGAACTCAAGATAAGTTTAAATTTAAGAGGCTCTGGGCCTCCCCTGGTGGTGCAGTCGTTGAGCGCTGGGCTGCGAAGCTGCCTGCAGCCTCTGCAGTGCTGGTTTGATACCCAGCCACTGGTGAGGGTCCCACATGGCGCACAGACCTCTCCTGCCGCTGCTCCCCTCAGCAGTGTACTTCGTCAGTCTGCCTGTTCTGTTCCCCACTCTGGCTCTGGTGAATTCTCTCACCCTCCCTCACTTCTGACTGTACCCAGTGCTTGTATAAATAAATAAACAAATCTTTAAAATAAATAAATAAATAAATTTAAGAGGCTCTAACTTCAACCATGGGAGATAAGATGAAAAAAGAAATCCAGAGAGTCTACTTTAGTTCTATCCCAATCAAACTTTTATTTCAGAAAACTATTTAAAGGACCTGACATATGTGGAACACAGAACGCTTTTTATAAGCCTTCAGGGATATGACAAAGCCCAAAATGAGACCGTGTCCTTCCCACAGCATTAGTTGCCCTGCGAGTGCCAAGCAGGGGCTCCCAGGGAGGACAGCTCCGTGTCGCCTGCCCTGGAGCCATCTGTGACACAAACTGTGTGTTTCCTGGACTCCCTGCAAGTTGCAAGCTGTAAGCATTTGCCCAGTAAATCAGGTTAAAATGAACAAAGGCAGCCTTGAAGGGGGACGTCTCAGAGGTCATTGCAGGCCACGGGGTGTGTGCACAGCAGTGGGTAAGGATGGGGTGGAACAGGTTGGGGAGGCAGAAAGTGGTTGCTAGGCAACCAGCCCTGGTGCTTTTGTAAATGTGGATATATTTCATTTGACGCAGCAGCTGGCAGCCACCAGCCTCTTGTATCTCCCTCCTCCTCCTTTTCCTGTCTACGGCCAGAACACAGACCTGAGCCGGTACTCTCCGAGAGGCTATGGGAGGATGGAGTAGGGGCTTGGCAGGGATGGTAGGGAAAAAAGTAACTTGACAGGTCAGCATGGACCTAGTGGAATCTGGTCATTTACATTCATTAACCAAGATCTGAGGCATGTTTATCTCATCTCTGACATTCAGTTTCCTTGTAGGAATATTGTGGCGATTGCAGAAAATGTACATGGAGGACCCAGTTCAGGCTTGATGGTCAAGAATCAGAAGCAGGGGATGCGAGTATTGGTCAGGTCAAGCACTGGAACACTGGGGCCTCTTCTCGGCTCTGCCAGTTTTTAAAAATTTTATAACTTCAGGGCCTCCCTGGTGGTGCAAGGGGTTAAGATGCAACCTATGACACTGTCTGCAGCCTCTGCAGCATTAAGTTCAATCCCCAGCCAGGGAGCTACACACATGGCGCAGTGGACCTCTACTGACTCACCCGCTGCTCCCCTCAGCAGTGTGTTTCAGTCAGTCTGCCTGTTCTGTTCCCCACTCTGTCTCTGATGAATCACCCCCCCTACACCTCTGAACTGTACCCCAGTTCTTGTATGCATAAATAAATAAATCTTTAAAAAAAATTGTGTAACTTCATTTGAAAATCAGTGGTTAGTTCTTATCCACGTTGATGATAGATTTTTCAAAGTGGTGACAGGTACATAAGCAACCAACATACACAGTTTGGGGACTCTTCACCCTCATGTTTTCTGACAACTGCAGATAGATGCAGCATGGGGCATGGTGGCTACTTCGGCCAGGACAGCTCTGAGAAGCCTGATGTCAGCACATCTGGCTGCCCATCTCCTTCACAGCACATCTCCAGGTCTCTGAGTGCTCGAGGGACATGCTCCTTGAAGCCCGCTTCATGACGTGCCCATGGGTGTGACTGGCTCGTGGATGGCAGACAGGTTTCCTCGCCCTCCTGCCAGGTGCAGCTGCTCTGTCTGGCCCAGGTGGGAAGGGAGGCACTCAGGTGTGGTGAGAGAGGGGAAGCGGGCCCTCTCCACATGTGAGTTTAGGACCTCAGATGCTTAACCTTTTAGAATCTCTCCCCCATCTGTGAAGGTTAATAATAGTGCCAACCTAACAGGGCTGCTTTGAGGATTAAATGTGTGACTAATGCAAAGTGTTCAGAGCAGCTCCTGGCTCCCGGCACATGTTAACGATTATTTGTAATAACACACAAAGGGGGGGGGGGGGCTAAGCGGACAGGTGCTGGGGAGCGGATTTGCATGAGCTCGTTTTTTAAAGGGCTTTTGCTTTTGGTGGGAGTAGACGGAGGAAGAGGTGGTTATGTTGGTGCCTTGAGAGCACTTCATATGTTGATTAAGGACTTTGATAGAATCCAGATTTTTCAATGAACTATGTGGCCTTTGCCAAGTTACCTAAACTCTTCTAGCTCTAAGAGACCATCTTGCATAAAAAGGTGTAGAAGGACACCGGCCCGATCTGGTGGTGGTGAGGACTGAATGTGGTAGCTCAGCAGGTGCTAGCATAATACCTGGCCTAGAGAAGAAGCAGTCAAAAGCTAATGGCAGAGGGCCTCCCCTGGTGGCGCAGCGGTTGAGCGCTGGGCTGCGAGGCTGCCTGCAGCCTCTGCAGGGCCTGTTTGTTCCCCAGCCGCCGGCTAGGGTCCCACCAAAAAAAAAAAAAAAAAAAAAAAAAAAAAAGCTAACACAGAAGACAGTCGCACGGGGTTTGTGTCTATGCTAACCCAACTGTTTTAGGGGAAGGTCTGTAGATGGAGGTTGAAGAAGGTTGTTTTTTGTTTTGTTTTGTTTTGTTGCAGAGATCTGTCTTTTGCAGTGTGGGATGGGTGAGCTGAAGCAAAAGCTGCTTTGGCCTCCAGGTGATCAAGGGTGACCTAGAGGGGCACCCTTTGTGTTTTGGTGTGGACCACAACTGCCATGTGGGGCCTGTGGGGGCTGAGACACAGGGCACCACACTTGGCACCCACATTGATGTTCTCATATGCAAGGGGGTTCAGCGATCACGATCTCCCTGGTTCTGAGTACTTTGCAGACTAAATTTTTGCATAGGCTTTTTGGCAGAGCTGGCTGCCAAATTAAATCTGTAGATGACTTAAAGCTTTCCTGCATTGGCTGGCATGGTGCAAGGTCTCTCCCATTTTGTATCTTGTATTTGAGCAGGTCATTTGCTTCTTACTCATTCTCATACTATGGGTCCATCATTTCATTCTGTTGAAGACTTTTGGGAATTTGATTATATTAGCTGACTTCTTGGCTCTCCTGTTTAGCTCTATGATACTTGAAGACACAATACGTTCATTTCTATGTCTTTGTCTAAGTAGTTTATAAAAAATGTTTCATAAGGTAAGGCCAAATTCATCACCCCGAGGCATGCTAGTTCCTTGTAGCTGATAACAATGATTAATCAACACTCTTTGCATAAGAATTGCTCAACCTATGATGAATCAACGCTTACTTTCATTTCCCCATCACATATACACGCCTGTTGTGAAAGGCTATGTTTGCTGACCTAAGCTACCTGGTATAATACCTTTCAATTTACTCCTAGCACTATAATACACATCTTTTGCAATCAAGTACATCTACACGTCAGGAAATTCTCTTCCAAATTCTCAGTTAGGCTGTGCCTAGGGATACTTAATATTGTTCTTACACAGACAAAAGTATGCAGATTTTATTGATGGCCTTCTAATGTTTTGCCAGGAGCAGATGTTTCTGTAGACTTTGTTGATCTATAAGCTGGCAAGCATTTCTACTTTTTTGTTTCCTTGGCTGATGGGAACTTTCACTTGGGAGACAAGAGGACTGTCCTGACTTGTGAGGATTAAAGGTTGGGCTGCAAGCTGGGAGCAGATGATGTGACTCGTATTGAATGGATTCAGATGGAGGCACCTGGTTATTCTCCACCTTGTTGCCTTGATCAGTTATTTACACTTGCAGCTTACCCAGCTCCTCAATCATCACACTCAGGAAAATCAAAATTCCCTTGTCTTCGCGCAAAGATTGGGTTCCATGAACTGGAGTCTCCTATTAGTCCATTGGGTTTTCTGATTAAGGATTGGTTGCTTCAGGAACTCTAAATGCACCCATGATGCCACAGGACTAACATTGCATTTTACAAGTTTTTAGAAGGTCTATCTATGAATTCCGTGAAAATTTAATACTGTATTACCATAACAGAAGTGAATGACAGTACTGCATGTTTATCATGAGGCTTTAAATGTCATTGCAGCCGCCATCTTGGCTTCATCTCTCTCTTTGACCAATCCCTCTAGGAGAAGGCATCCGCCATGATGTGAGCAGACTCCAAGAGGTCTGTAATGAAGACCTGTGACCTCCAACCACGAGCCTGTGAGGAACTGAGTTCTCTGGCCGACATCTACATGGGGGACTCCTCTAGTCTTATTCATGCCTCCAGGTGATCCAGCCCCGGCCAACATCTTGACTGTGACCTTGTGAGAGACACACCAGGAGCGTCTGGCCAAGATGCACTGTGGTTCCTGATCCTCAGAAACAATGTGAGGTAATACCTTTTTATTCTTTTGAGCAATGCTGAGGTAATTTGGAAACATATACTAGAAGATACTTAATGAAATGACTGAGGGAAGTGCTTAAAATGTGAAATTCCCAGAATACAGTGAAAGACTAGCGTGTGCACTTCTAAGATCAGAATCCTAGAGGTATTATTATCAAACTTGTACAACTAACCTTTCGCCATTTAAAAAAAAAGTCAAAAACAATGCCTGTTTTTCTGTTAACACATACAAACATATACACAGATGTACAAGTGAAAAATGCAAGTACTTTCTCAATCCTCTGTTAGCTTGTTCCTTAGAAGCAACTGTTGGTATTGGTTTGGCTTTCATTCTTTCAGATATTTTTCCAGTCATTTATAATCACCTCCACCCCCACCATGCATACACAATTATAAAATGTTATGGGTATGGGCGTGTGCACTATTTAAGCAAATGTCTTTTCATTTAACATCCTAGCTTCTTCCCATGCCAGTGGACTTGGCTTTATTGCAGTTGTTCTAAAAGGTTCAACATAGCCTATAATCTGATGTTGTATATTTTATGTAAATTATTTCATCTACAATACTTTATAGTGTCTTATTAATTAGTCTTTATTTGCCATTGTGCATAAAGCCACAATCACCATCTTTGAGCAATCTTCAAAAATTTCTATAGATTTCTAGAAATGGAATCAAGAGTTGTGAGGTATACAGATTTAAATTTTGACAGATGATGCCTAATTGCCTTTCTCTCCCATTAACATATCTTTGCAGCCTAATACCAGAGAGTAATCATTTTTTAAATTCCTGCTAATTTGATGGGTAAACATTTGCAACTTGGTTACATTTGCATATTCCTGATTTCTGATGGGAAATCCACTCAAATTATTTTCTGATATATAATATGTCAGCTTTCTGGCTGCTTTCAAGATTTTTCTTTATTTTGGTTTTTAGCAGTTTATGATGTGTCTGGGCATGGAATTTTGGTGGCTTATCCCTTTTGCAGTTCTGTGAGTTTCTTGCTTTGTTGGTTGATGTCTTCTGCCAAATTTGGAGAGTTTTTAGCTCACTATTTTTTCCAGTATTTTTTTCTGTCCTGCATTCTTTTCTCCTCAGGAAATCCAATGACAAGGACACAGATGTTAGATCTCTACTATTGTTATCACTTGTCCCTCTGTTCATTTTCTTTCCAATCTTTCCCTGCCTCTGCTGTTCAGGTTGAATAACTTCTGTTGCTTTATCTAGTGGATTTTCAATTTCAGCTATAATTTTTAGTTCTAAAATTCACGCTTAGATCTTCCTTATACTTTGTTTCCTGCTGAGACTGTCTATGTTTCCATTCATTTCAAGAGTGTCCTCTTTTACTTGGACTATTTTATAATAACTACTTTAAAGTCTTTGCAGGAAAATCCCACTATCTCAGGAATGGCGTCTGTTAGCTTGTCCGTTTTACTGTTGAATTGAGGGATCTTTGTATGCTGAGGGCGGTAGGCAGAAGAAAGTCTTCCTTCAAAATGCCCATGTATGAATTCCTGGAACTTGTCAATATGTTACATGACCTGACAGAAAGAATTAGAGTTGCAGATGTCATTAAGATTGCTTGTCTGTCCACTTAGACAGGGATATTATACAGGGCCAAGCATCCTTAAAGGCAGAGAACATTCCTGGTTAAGGTTATAAAAGGAGGTGACCATGGAAGGAGGGTCAGAGAGATGCTAGATTACTTGCTTTGAAGATGGGGGAAGGAAGCCACAAGCCAAGGAACGTGGTCAGCCTCTCCAAACTGAAAAAGGCAAGGAGATGACTCCCCCAGAGTGCCTCCAGCAGGATCCAGCCCTGCCCACACCTGGACTTTAGCCCAGTTAGACTGACTTTGGACTTCTGACCTATAGAAGTTTGAAAAAGTTTCTAAGGCACTAAGTATGTGGCCATTTGCTTCAGCAGCAGTAGAAAACCAATAAGCTGAGTAATGTTGGATTGTATCCGAGGTGTGTTGAATAGTATGTTGTGAGACAAGCAATCCAAATGGATTCAGCTGAAAACCCTGCCCATCTTCTGTGGGTTATGGTTTCAATGTTAGCTTTGTTTCCAGACCTTTTGCAGCTCCTCAGGTCCTGCCCGTGTGTATCCCCTTGGGAGTCGGTCTGGGACTGGGTGGCGGCCTTTCGCCTTCCTAGTTCTCTGCATCTGGGGTTGCTGTTTGGGAGCGGACCCACACGAACGCAGCAGGGACCAATTCCTGAAGTCTATAAACAACTTTGTGGGGCAACTTTGGGATTCTCTTTCCAGTACCGTGTGGCTCCCCTTTCCATTCTATGGACATAAAGCTAGTGCTCTGTCCTCCCCGAGGTACTGTCCACCTCCTGTGATGGCCCACGCCCAACCAGGTGCTGGAACAGACAGAGAGAAAAGAAGGGAGCTTCCCCCTCTTGGAAAAAAGCAACTTTCAACAGAGGAGTTGTTGCCTGGGGGCTCCCACTGCTGCCACCCCCACTGCTACTGCTGAAATTGCGGGGTGCTAGCCAGGAGAGAATGGAAAATAGGAGTATCCCCCCTCTTTCTTGAGCCAGATGAGAGGGGGCTCTTGCTTCCTACCTGGCGCTCACTCTCAGGATTGGGCTGCTCCAGATGCGGACCAGGGACTGGAGGGGGATGGTACAAGTGGGAAGCTTGTGGCTGGTTCAACAGCACGAATTCTGGCCTTTCTCGCGATCCACCTGCCGCTTAGCAGAGCCCTCTGTCAGCTGCTCTTTGTGTCCTGGTGGCCCTCACACTGCCCTTGGTGGGAGAGGCTGGGAGCGTGTTCTCTCTTCTGCATCCAGAACCCTTGCATGACCCCTTGATATCTGGGGACACTTCGCTCCCCCCAAGGTTCTGCTCCACTGCACCCACTGTGCAGGGTCCACTCCCCAGCTCCCTTCTCTGTGCTGCTCTTAAACAAGGTCAGCCGAATGTTCCCGAAGCACTGAGAAGCAACGCTCCTTCGGGACACTGCCCACCTGTTCCTGCCTACCCTGTGTTCTAGGACTTCTACTGGGGGAGACACGTGGAGGCCAGACTCAGTCTAGACACCCGTCTATCCAGAAATCCAGAAACTTAGTTCAGTGCAGCATTTTAAGAGCAACTGAAGGATCTGTTGAGGATGACTAATTCCTCCCCACGAAATGAGAACCACGAAAGCATTTTAAATGTGTTTCATCCCAGCCAACGTAAGCCAAACTAATACAGACTAGTTCCATCTCACTCGTCAACTGGGGAAAATCTCAGGCGAAGAGACCAGGTGAGAATTTGTCCTGTGGCCTCTGTGTGTGCCTGCCCTTGGAGCCACTTTCTTCTACTAGGTTCCTTATAGGCCTTTGGGCAACTTCCAAGTCACTGCCTGTGTTCGAAGTTCATCTCTTGAATTCAGGGGAAGTGTTTCATCTTTCTCTACACCCAGAAATGCTGGCACTCACTTAAATGCTTACTGAACAGACTCACCTCTCCCGTTTGCTGGATCTTGCCACTCAGTTTCCTAACGTGGGCAATTTGTGGTCTGCCTGCTTCTGTTTTCTGCCCTCTTGTACGTGATTGCACTGTGGGGAAAACAAAAAAAGGACTTTTAAACTCCTTTAGTAGAAAAATAATATTCTAAGCTGAAAACAGATGCTTTCCGTTGGGCGGAGACAAAAAAGCTCCAGGATACACTTCTGTGCTAGCAGTAAGTTTTCCTGCGTAATCATTTCTAACCCAGTTCTCTTACAGGATGGTGCTGACAAACGTGAATATACAAGGGAATGTCTGAAGTACAGATTCTGACTCACTGATCTGGAATGGGCACCGAGCACCTGCAGTTCTGATAACCGTCCTGTGATTTTGATGCTGCTGGGTCTGCTGCCAGCACAGCCCGGGCTGCTCAAGTCCATGGCAGGGACCACACCTGAGTAGTGGCACCTGTTGTAGAACTGTCACAGTCTCAGAGTGGGTTCCCTGGGAAGTGGAGTCTGAGATGGAGACAGCTGCAGGTGTGTGTTAGGAAGCTCCTGTGCTTTGTACCCAGAGGCAGAGGAGGGAACTGGGCCCTGAGGCTGTGAGCTGGGCCGCTTCGTGGGAGTGTTCTGGGTTGGGGTGGAGGGGCCAGGTTTTATAGCTCACCCCTGACCAGGCTGGATGCTGGCTGCCCCAGGAACAGGTGCCACCTGACCCTGCAACCAGGCACTTGCCGCACAGGACAGACAGTTGAGGTTGTTTCACGCAGCTGCTGCAGCAGCTGAAGGGCCATCGGCATGGATCACATTGCTCACGGGCCTCCCCGGGTCTCCAGTTGCGCTCTGGCTGGTGCACAGGCATGGACACCCCCCCTTCATTTCTGTGCCGAAAAATATAGCGTTGAACATAACTCCTCTTAGCACCTTGACCCAAAGGCCAACGACCATACAGTTGTCAACAAGTCTCAGTGCCAGCTCCTGGGTGGATAGCTTACATTTTAAAGAATTTCTAGGCCAAATTTTTCATCCCTGGAAGGGTTCCATTTCACATTTCCTGGTGGATTCCTGCTAAATCAGAGGTTCTGATGGTTATAAGAAAATCTCTGAGGAGGAAGGAGGGACTTGAGGCCTAAAAAGAAGAGGATCCCCTTTCTTGAGGAAGATGAAAGCCTGGAGGTATCTGTAGGCTGAACTGAAGGGGGAAGAGGTTAGGGCTGAAAAAGCTGTTAGTCAAGGAGTGAAACAGGAAGACCCTAGAACATGTTGTTAATGATTTAATCCTGTGCCCTGCTGATTGTGTAACGTGAACTTTAACCTCTGCTAAATATAGTTTGTACCCTGAAACCCTTCACACTCTAGTAAAAGTAATTGCACACTTGAGTGGCTGGCTGATGTTCCTGATGACTGCAAGGAGAAAGGCTGGGTGGGAGGACGGGAGAAGGTCATGAATCCCTGGGGCAGGGTCTGTGGAGCCAGTTGCCCATGGAAATGTTCTGGACAGCCATGGCAGAGGGTTGCCCAACAAAAGCTGCCGCAGGAGGCAGCGGGCAGATGGGCTGTTGGGTCCAGGAGCCAGTGACTGCAGCAAAGCCTGCCATCACCCGTTGCTGCATCCCTCTCCTGCCTGAGCTGGCCAGCAGCATTTGGGGGCCAAACTTCCTGCATGGGGTAGATTCCTGCAGCATTGGGACTTCCAGCCACTGGTGGGGAAAATGTGGATACCAACAGAGGTGGGGAATGGAAAAGAAGCGCAGACCAGAGAGCTGGCCAGGGACTCTACATGAAGGCAGACAAGACGAAAAGGCCACACACCCCACGATGGGGCAGAGGCAGCCCCCTTGGCTTGAGATGGGGGAGCTGCTGTATCACCGCTGGACGAGGCTGATGCCAAACAGTGCCAGAGCCGGGCTGCAGGCAGAAGGTCAGGTGTGCAGGAGGTGGGAGCTCTGACTTTTTTGTTGTACTTCCTGTAGCTTATGAAGTGCAAGAGGAATAAAGCCAAACCAACCCTCAGTGCAATTTTTGCTTCTGTCACTGCAGCGGCTCCCAGAACCACAGCCATCAGTTGTTGCTGTTTACTCATTCCAGCTCCATGCCTCACAGCAGCATTTTTCACATGTTGTACGTTCAGACCTGAGAACGGGAATGGTCTCTGATGCCCCTAGGCAGAGCCATGTCAAATTACTTGCACACCCATCTGTGGCATCTTACAAGGGCTGGGTTGTCAGAGGATCTCTCATGCAGGTAGAAGATGCACGAAGTGTGTCTGTCTGAGAGAACATAGTGTCCTCCCCTAGTCAATCACCCCATGTTTTCGTTTACTTCCAGGCAAAGATTTACCTGCTCACCTATACTAATGGAAAGTACATGGAAATTGCCCTACCTGAACAAACTAATTCAAATCATTGAGTGGACAGAACTACCTCCGGGGGAATTAAGTGTGCCCAGCCAATGATTTACATGGTATTTATTTCAACAAAAAAAGGAGAGCAGAGGTAGGGAAGCATCTAGATAGACTGATCCTGTAACAAACACCTTTCCCAAGCCAGACCCCTCTAAGCATCCTCACTTTTTTTTAATTTCACTGAATGACTTTAGGCCTCTTCTCTGTTATTGCTATTTAAATGTAGAAAGCAAAGAAGAGTCAAACTTATTGAGAAATTATTATATGCTTAGATACTAATCTTTTTTAGTTTTTAGCAACCCAATGAGATAGGATCTTTTTCTTTTTTGATACATGAGAGGAACTCAGAAAAAATAGGCATATGGCTATTAGGACTAACGATTGTTAACCCAGCTCTGTGTGACGCCAAAACCTTGTTCTCCAGTAGTTGTTAACCCTATCTCAACACACATCACCAAGGGAACCCTGGAAAAATGCCAGTGCCAGAATCCACTTCAGGTCAAATGAGTCAAAATCTCTGAAGGCGCAAGCTCAACTTTGTTGCTTTAAAAAAATTCTCTGTCCAGAAAACAAGTCTTAAGTGAAATCATATCACGCATCATTTCCAGTCATAATGGTGTGAAACTAGAAATCAATTACATAAAGGAAATCGGCAAATTCACAAATGTATGGAAGAAGTAAAACTATCACTGTTTGTAGAAGACATGATAGTCTTTGTAAAAAACCCTAAAGATGCCACTCAAATAAACTGTTAGAACTAATACATTTGGTAATATTGCAGGATAAAGGAAATTAATATGCAAAAATCAGTTGCATTTTGCTACACCAATAATGAACTATCAGAGAAATCAAGAAAAAAAAATCTCATTGACAATTGCATCAAAAGAATAAAAATAGCTAGGAATAATTTAACCAGGAGGTGAAAGATATGTATGCTGAAAATTATAAGACATTGCCAAAAGAAAGCGAAGATGCAAATAAATGAAATGATATTGCCTACTCATGGATTGGAAGAATAAATATTGTTAAGATGTCCATGACACTCAAAGCACTCTATAGATTCAATGCAATTCCTATCAAAATTCCAAAGATATTTTTCACAGAAATAGAACAATACTAAAATTTGTAATGAACCACAAAATCCCCTGAATAGCCAAAACAATATTGAGAGAGAAGAATAAAGTTGGAGACACATACACCCTAATCTCAAACTATGTTACAAAGCTATAGTAGTTAAAATTATATGGCACTGGCATAAAAACAGACATATATATCAATGGAACAGAACCACAAGTTCAGAGATAAGCCCATATGTGTATTAACCTACAACAAAGGAGTTAATAATATACAATGGGGAAAGGTGTAGAAATGGAGAATCTCTTCAATAAATAGTGCTGGGAAAACTGGGCAGCCATAGGCAAAAGAATGAAAGTGAATAGTTATCTCACATCATGCACAAAAACTTATTGAAAATGGATTAAAGACTTGAACATAAGATCTAAACATAAACCCCCTAAGAGAAAATATAGGCAGTAATCCTTTACAGAAATTTTGGTGATGACTTTTTTGGATGTGACAAAGGCAGCAAAAGCAAAAATCAGCAAGTGGGACTCCCTCCAATTTCTTCACAGTGGAAGCTTCCTCACAGCAAAGGAAACCATCAAAAAATGAAAAGGCAGCCTAACTAATGGAAGAATTTCCAAATCATATATCTAATAAAGGGTTAATACCTCAGAGCTACAAGGAACGTGTAAACTCAATAGTAAAAAAGCAAACAATATGATTCAAACATGGGCAGAGGATCTGAACAGACATTTCTCCAAAGAAGAAATACAGTTGGCCAACAAAAGCATGAAAAAATGCTTGACATCATTAATAATTGAGGCAATGCAAACCAGAATCACAGTGATTTCTCCTCATAGCTGTTAGAATTGTTACTATCAAAAGCAACAAGTGTTGGTGAAGTTCTGGAGAAAGGGAACCCTAATGTCATGGAACCTGATGCAATCAATTTGGAAAAGAGTTGGAATTTTCATTAAAAAAATAAAAATAGAACTACTATAGGATCCTGCATTTCTACCTGAGGGTTTTTATTCAGAGAAAATAAAAACACTAATTCTAAAAGATATGTGCACACCCCCTGATCTTCCCTGCAGCATGATTTAAAATAGCCAGGACATGAAACAACCTGAATGTCTATTGATAACATAAATGTGATTGTTATTCAATTATCAAAGAAATGTTGCCATTTTTGACAACACAGATGGGCTTTGTGGACATAATGTTAAGTGAAATAAGTCAAAGAAAGAAAGACAAATACCTTATGCTCTTCATATATGTGGAATAAAAAAAAGGGAGAGAATAATCTGAATGATTTCTGATGGATCCAAGGTTGAGAACCACTGGGCTACATCACAGTACAACTGTACCAGTCTTCCTGCCCCTCTCTTTGGCTTTTCAGAAACACCCCAACATGCCCGCTTATCCGTGAAGGCCCAGAATATAAGGAGCCCAAAGACCCTTCCTTAGATAGCAAGTGTGTGCTGGACAAAACCATGTATATCAATGTGTCTGATGAACACTATTTGAATTGAACTTTAAGCAGAAGAGCAGATATGAGAGATGTTTACTGTTCTGTTGTTGTTATATAGATAATATAGATAAGATGCAGGAGTTCTTGTTCCTGTCTGCCCGCCGGCTTGCCTTGGGATGTGAAGACAGTTCCTTTACCCATCTGGACCTCAAACTCCTTCCTTCTAGAAAGAATGTGGGTGTGGGATTTGATAATATCAAAAGGTCCTTCATTAAGTGCTATGTGGATCTCAGTGTCTCTACTTTCTCGAAACCTGGCTCTGTCCCTCTAGGAGATGGCTCTATTTGTCTTAAATGTGTTTGTGTCTTTATTTTTAAAAAAAAAAGTCACGAAAAGACAAAAGACAGTTTTTCCTAAATAAAAAGTAGGCCAAGCTCTCTCCCTCTTCCCGCCCTTTTAAGAACAATCTGAGTCAATTTAGAGAATCTAATGCTTATGCTTAGATGTTAATTATAGGTTCTTTCAGTGACATGTGTGACCTTGACTTTTAATTATTCAGGAGTAGCAAGAACAGAATCTAAAGTGGGTTGTTGACACAAGATGCTTGGAAATAAGGTAACCCTTCCCCCTTCCTGCCAAATGCATGCAGACTGCATTAATTAGTTTTTGTAGAAGTATTGAGGACACATTCATTATAGAGATTAATTTAGTCCAATGGTATAATTCTGTAATTTGAGCATTATTCAGACTTGCTGACAATGAATATTAGAGGGAGCCCAGGGAGACAGCCCAAGGAGCTGCTTGCTGGTTGGGAGCTTGTGCGGTGTATTTCCACGTGGATGGAGCTACTGGTCTACTAAAAGGACCACGGTCAGCCTCATACTGGAGGCCCCCATCGACCCGCAAAGCAGTAGGTGCAGAGAGCTGGGCTCTGCTGAACTGACCCACTCTGCTCACTGAGCCTCTTCATGCAAGGTCCAAGGGGGTGCAAGCTGGGAGTGACACCTGGCCATGGTGACAACCCCATGTTTCCCCACTGAGCTGGGAAGAGCTTGTGGGCCCCCGCAAATGTCCTAAGGAGGCCTCAGAAGGGGCAGAAGGAGCCCCAGAGCAAGGGGAGCCAGAACTACCCACTCCTGAGGCAACTTGCGTGGCTGGACTTTCATACAGTGCAACAGCACAAGCTTCCTGTGCGAAAAAGTCCTGTGTCAGACAAACAATTGTTGCAACCACACCAAAGCGAAGACTCACTTAATTTAGCCAGTAAGGGCTGAATCTCCTCTTGAAGACAGTGGCTTTTCTACCTTAGAGCAGGTGGGTGGTAGAGGGCTTACAAAAGCAATCCTTCTGTTTAGTAAAATAACTCAGGGTGAAGAACCTTCCTTACTCTTTGGCCTAGACCTTGAATGTCAGCCTTGTGTTGGCTGAGGGAACTTCAGAGGCCAGGAATAAAACATAGAGGGGAGTCTGCAATGCTCCCCTTGGGTCCCCTCGCATCCACCTGGCAGCCAGGCTGGTTGAGATTTCCCTCTCCCTTCTACTTCCTGGGCTGTAGAGCTACAGCCTTCACATTCCAAGGAGCCATCCCAGATTGGAATGGATTGCTCTAGAAGGTTCACAGGTGCAGCCTGTGAGAATAGTATGTTCCAGCCTGGGGCACTTAAGAGTCTGGAGCCACAGTTCCTGGCAGGGCATGGTGCTTACTGAGCGCCTGACAACCCGTTTCTGTCTGATGGGGCTTTTTGCCCCATTTCAGTGTTGTTTCAATAGGCTGGTTGTTTCTGGTTCCCCCCACCGCACCACCTTGCAGTTATAATAAAGACAGGTTCTCAGAGATCAGATTTCCAGCTTTCCACTGTGTTTTGGACTTTCTGACGAAACATTCCCCATGTTTTCCTGGCCCATGACAAGCCTACAAGGCCCCAGCCCCCATCTTCATCATCAGTAGGGGCTCCCCTATTCTCCAGAGCTAGACCATAGGTTTTCTTCCTAAGAAAATGCCTTGAGGATACTTAGGGCTTATGAATTATTTGGGGAGGCAGGTGTGCCTCCTTTCTTGCAAAATGTATTCCCTAAAAGAGAGTGAAGTCATAAGTTAATTCATCTCTTAAAGGGGCACAGGGAAATACTTTGTAACTGCCACCATTTCTCCGACAGGCTTGGGTTTTGGCAAGCACTGAATGTGCGTCCAGGAGATAGTCATACACTGACATCCTCGGACCAAGGTCTAGTCATGAATCTCCTCCTTCAGGGGAACGCTTCATTTCCCACGAGCTTCTCTAGTTGCTCCTCTGGTGGTTCTACCTCGGAAGACCCCAGACCCCCCACCCTGGCTTTCTGCACTCATTAGTCTTGGTCTTACCAGGGCTCTCAGGCCAGGGCTGGCATTTGTGGCCACAGGAATCAGGCGGAGCCAGGGCAGGAAGGGCAGGTCTCAGGGCCAGGCTGGGGCAGATCCTGGCTTGAGTGGTCACACCCTCTGGGAGCTCGGGCTGAATGAAGCAGGTGTTCTGTTTGTCCTGGGGCAGGGGCAGTATTGGTGTGTGACATGCTTACGGTTCATAGCACCTGCCAGCAGATGACTTCCAAGCGTTAACAAGTGCAGTATCTTACCTAGACTCCCTCTAGAGCAAGACCAGTGGGGGACTGACCCTGGACCCACAACTCTGAGTCTGGGGGAGACAGGAGGGGAAGAGCGGGCAGTGCTGGCGATGACCTTCACTGCCCGGGTAGTGTCAGCGTTTGCACTCCCTTGAACTCCCTGCTTGTGTCCTGTGGCCTGTTGGTGAGTGTCGGGCAAATGAGCTAAAAATCAGGCTTTTTTGGCCCTCCCGTCATTAGCCTCTATGGCCAGCACCTGCAGTCTTGCACACACACCTGTAATTATGGACACCTGGGCCCAGAGAACATGGGGCGTGTGCATGTGTAAATGCTCACACCTGTGCTGAGGGGCCGGGGCTACAAGGGCGGCGCCACTCTGAGGTGGCACTACAGAAAAGAGGAGACAGCCAGAGAAATCCTGGGAGAGAATGGATCCAACATATCCAGCATGTAACGTCATCTGCTCCCAGCCACTGCCGCTTCTGTGGTCCTTCAGCATGGGTTGCATCACACTTCCACATAAACTCAAGAGAGACACTCAGTCGCCAGAGACCCTACCTTTCCCGCCATGCCATCCCTTCGCCACATCACTGTGTGCTTCAGAAGCCCTCAGTGGTTTCCCTTTGATTTCAGAACGGAGTTGAAACTGCAGTTCAGCACACAAGATGCTGTTACCAAGTCCCTCCTATGCACCTGTGAGGAATGAACGTGATTCAGCCAAGTTAACTTCTGGAAGCTTCCTGAATTAGCTATGTTTTTATGCACCCCAGCCTTGCACACTGTATTTGATGCTGGGAATACCCCTCATTCCCTCTTTTCCCAGAAATTTCTATTGCTTCTTCCTGTCAGCTCTGGTCTCATCTCCAGAAAGTCTTCTCTCCACAATTCCCTAGCAGGGGAACTAATAGTTATTAAATTACTGTTGGGGCTCAGTACTTTGAATAAATTTACATATCTTTTCTAATCCTTTGGACAGTCCTGTAAAGAAGGTATCATCTTGGTTTAATAATAATAAGGAAACTGGACTCAAAGCAAAGAAACCTGGGATTTGTTTTAGAAATGCAGAGAATTATCAGGTTCCATGCCTGGTTTATTGAATCAGCATCTGGGGTGGGGCCCAGTGATCAACGATGTAAGGTGATTCTGAGACATCTGACATTTGAGAAGCACAGCGCTGTGGAGACTGAAGAGTCCCCTGTCAGGAGAGCTGTTCTGGAGGGGTTAGCCCAAGGTCAATGTAATGTCACTGAGCTAGTAAAGATATGATTTAAGATGGAAATTAAATAGAGGATGATTTAGAATCCTTGGGCTAGGTGGGCACATGCAAGTTAAAATCGAATATATGGCTGAGTTTTGGGAACATCCTCTGAGATTGTGACAATAGACTACATAGGATCTGGTTTGGCAAAAATTTAGTCTTTGCCATGTGTCCTCTGGAAAAAAAGTGAGTTGAGGGTAGACTGTCTCAAGTGTGGATCATCCTGTTTTACAGCCACCCACATGTCCTCCTACACTAGACATTTCCTGCTCCCTAGCTTAGGACAGAATGTGTAGCTAGCTAGATTTAAGGTGATAGTTCATCAGGGGTACTTATTATTGTTGGAGGTCTCTTGAAATTGAAAATCTTTCAGCCCACAAAGCATGCTTGCTTCTTGAAAAGTGAAATTTTAGGCCAATAGGGACATTTGGGGAGAAGAGAGCCTTAAATTAAACAGATGACTATTAACTGGGTCAATGTATGTTGCTGACTTTGGTTGTAACCAAGCGTATATTCCCAGAGTGTGACCCACCGTATATTCCAGACTATTTATGGAGGGTCTATTACCACTGCTGATAACAATGATAATAATAGCTGTTCTCTATTAAATATCATTTTATATATAAGGATACTAAAATTTAGAGATGTACTTTATCCCAGTTTATATTCTGGGACAATTAAAAAGTCTTTCCAGAGTGTACAGAGTGAAATAAGATGGAAAAAAAATCTTTCCCCACATTAAACTCTAACAGTTAAAGTCAGAGAAAATGTAGCATTTCCATCAATCATGAGTGTAAGCTACATACTAGTGTGCACAGAGAGGCCTGAATTATGTCAGTAACAGGAACTGCAAGTAACTTCATATCCTGTTACAATTCTTGGGAATGTCTCAAAATAACTTCTTTGCTTATCAATAAATCAAAATGCTGGTGCTTATCAAATTTGCCTCTAAATCTTCATTACTTAAATATACAAATGAAAAGACAAACAATATTACTATAACAAATTAATTTTTAAAACATTCTGATAACTTTTCTGTCATTTCAGCAAAATTTGTTTCCTTTGTAATCTTCTACATTTTATTTTGTGCATTTAAAATCCTTGCACAGAAAACAGCTTCATCAGATGCTAAAGGGATTCATGAGATTTAAAAAAAGGAAAGAGAAAAAAAAATAAGAACCCCTCGTGGGTCATGGGGCTAGAATCCAGACACAGCTCGGACTGATTATAAGGCCTGTGGTCTTCTCTGGCCACGTCCAACCTGATCCACTCTGGCCCGAGGCTAACAGTAAATTGACCAGCCACGGTCAGCAGAGAGCTGGTCGGTCTGATGTGCTCAGGTTCTGGGAATGAGGAGCGACTTCAGATTAGTCCTGCAAAATTCTTTGTTGGTTTGAGGATAAAGCTGTGAGCTTTTTTATTACCGTTGACATAAGGAATTTCAAACTCATTGAGGACATTTGCAAAATTTAATGAGTCCCAATAATGTGTTGGTTTCTATCCTGATGTCCCGAGAGACATTCAGAACATTTATGTCGTGTTGCATTGCGCAGGCATCGTGATGGGTGGCAGGAAGGAAGGAGAAAACGACAGTTTCTGCTTCACGTGGAGACAATCCAATAAGGCAGCGCTAGGCAAACACTGTATTTTGGGCGAGGATGCCTGGCTTGGCATAAAGCCAGGCGCCTGGGCGTTAGGAGAGGCTCATTTTTATAACAGGGAATGGGGGAAACTAAGAAAGAGAAGGGGTTGGCTAGAACTATGAAGGGTAGGCAGGGTGTTGGGGGAGGGCTCTAGTCTATATAGGAAAAGTTAGAGTGTTTTTGAAGGAACCGGGGTTCAGTATGTAAATACCAAGCTGTGCGTTGGCGTTCAAGTCCTACTTAGTCTGGAGCCCAGTAACCTCTCCCTCCTCTGCTCCCGCTTCCCCCACATCCCCCCCTTTGATTACCTGGTCAGCTGCATGGACCTTCTTGCTGGTCTTTAAACATCCCTGGTCTGATCCTGCCCTAGTGCCTTTTCATTTGCTGCTGCTTCTGCCTAAAAACACTCTCTCCCCGTGATGTCCCTGCAGCTGTCTCCATCTTTATGTCTTCGAGCAAATGCCACCTTTGGAGTAAGACCTTTTGACCACCCTATTTAAAATTGCACCCCCTTCCCCATCCTGGCACCCACCCTACTCCCCACTCTCATCTCGCTGACATGGAGTGTATGAGCTCAGCAGTTCTTCAACGTGAGTACCTACCAGAATCACCTGGAAGGCTTGTTGAAGCTCTGCTGGCCCCGCCCCCAGGGGTCTGATGCAGTAGATCTGGGCAGGGTCTGAGAATGTGCATTTCCAGCAAGCTTCCAGGGGTGCCAGGGTCCCTGGTCTGGGGACTCTTGGAGAACCAATGCACTACAGATGTCACTTATTTTTTTGGCTGATTTGTTTGTTTTGTCTGGGTGTCTCCACTAGAATATAAGTGGCTTCCAGGAGGGATTTTTGTCTGTTTTGTTCACTGCTGTATCTCCAGGGCTGGAACAGTGGCTAGAATGCTGAATGCTGAGCATGTATTTGTTGAGTAGGCGAGTGGATGTGGCTTAAATATAGGGCCTGCAGGGATGCTGGGAGGGGCATTGTGGGAATAAATTTGAAAGGAGAGTTCAAACCCTACTGTGCATCAGTTATTAGAGCAGTAATGCTTTATTACTGTGGAGCTAATATTTATTGTAACAAAACCAGCCAGCATTCATGAATGCTTCCACTCTGCCAGACCATGAAACAAGGAGGTTCAGAGAGACTGTCTGGCTTTGATTTGCCTAAGAGCACACAGGCGATGCAGTAAATGGCTTAGTTAAGATTTAACTTAGGTGTCTGTCTCCAAAAGGATGTCTGTAGGGTAAGGAAAAATGTCAGGCTTTTCTGCCCTCCTGCCATCAGGATAGATGACGGAACCTTGCGGTGCTGAATGCATGCCTGATGGCGGGCACCTGGAGTAGGGTGTGGGCATAGGTAGATGGGATTCACCTGGGCTGAGACTGGGCTTTTAAGGGCAGCATCATGGCGATACCAGCAGAAGCCAAGAAGCAGCAGAACGAACAGAAGAGCAGAGAAGCAGAGAGAAGGCCAGAGAGCCCAGATAGAGTGAGGATTTGCTGGGGGCTGGGAGGCCTGCCAGCCTCCCAGCCCCCCAGCACCCCTGCCTGCCATATGCCTGGTAAACCCCAATAAAAGCCTGCAAAAATCCACTGAGGACTCTGACTCCTCCTTTACCCGGTCTGCTGGATCATAGAAAACCTGCTCTGTGGCCCTTCCTGGCCCTTACAATGTCCTTGAACATGATGCTACGATACCATCTATGACTGATTTTTAAACATTTTTTGGAAATTGTTTCAGAATCATAGAGGAGATACAAAGTCTCTGCAGTAGTTCCCCCACACCCTTCACCCAGCTTCCTCTAATGTTAATCTCTTACAGTTATCAAAACTAGGAAATTAAAGACCTAACTACAGACTGTATTTGAATTACACTTATTTTTCCACCACAACATTCATCTTATGAATGAAGTGTCCAACCCAATCCATATCCAACGTAAGATACCTCCTGAGACAAACTTGAACGTGGGCTAGGAAGAATTGCTGGTGGAAACATGACTGAAATTCAGGGTAGTCCTGTGGTGCATGAGGGAACCAGCCATGGAAAGGCGGGTCCACCAGGCAGGTGGACAGGATAAGTTGGACAGGATAGAGGAAGCTCAGGCTGCTGAACCAGCGAGAGGCAGACTTGTTGCCTAACTGGAGGTTGAGAGGCTTCCTGGGAGGAAGATATGAGTCAGGACCTCGAGGCACTGAGAATCAGCAGCAGGAAGCCCAGAGGGTCGTGCTGGTTGAGATGAAGCAAGGAGAGCCTTGGGGGGGAAAGCCAGGAACTGAGCCCTTACTCATGGTGCCACACTAGTGAGACCATCTCCCAGGTGCCAGCGGCGTCAGGTGTATGTTTGAACTGGAATCTCCTTGCAGGAGTATGTGGGTAAAATGTTTATCCTTTGATAATTAACCTAATCGTTTATATAATGCCTCGAGCGCCATTTTATTACATGCATATGGGAGGCAGCGTAGCATAGCGCAAGAAGCCAACCGAGCTGGAATCCCACCCACTCTGACATTCCAACTATTAAGCGAGAAGCTTTCTTACCTCTCTGCGCCTTATTTTTCTGTCTGGAAAACAGGGATGATAGCAATCCTGATCGCATAGTGCTGGGAAGATTCAGTGAAGCAGTGACTGGAAGGTAATTAGCACAGTGCGTGTACACAGTAGTTGATGAATGTCAGCTAGTTTTGCTCAATGGTGCATCTATATCACACTTTTCTTATTTACCTTGGACAAAACCCAAGACACCTGAGTGATAGTTTCAAAGAGCTTTCATGTATTACACCTTCAGCATCATTTATCATGCCTGCTTTACAGATAAGGAATACAGGACATTAGCAGACTTGAAGGACAAAATTAGCACATAACTACCAAGGAGAAGAGCAATTCTTTGGTTGAAATTCCCATTCTTTATGCTGCTGCTAGAACTTTGACCAAGGTCCAACATTAAGGAATTGTTGGAAAAATAATGAATGTTAGTTCTTTGGTCCTGTCTGGAAAGTTAGCCTTTAGCAGCAGCTTTACCACATAAAATATTTTTGGGGTCTGCTTTTCCATGGGTCAGACTTGTGAACATTTACACAAACCCACAAATGCGGATGGATTTCATTTGCTGAGGGCCAAATTGTCTTTAGAGTTGACAAAGTGTATCTGCTCTCAATATGGCTCACAGTTGGGGACATTGGAGATGGGTCTCGGGTTGAGCAGGGCAGAATCTGCTCCCTAAATGGCCTTGAGAGAATTGCCTTTAGAGCCTGTTTTCCCATTTGTAGAACGGGGATTCAATGCTGACCCTCAAGGCTGCAGGAAGGTAAAAAAGACATTCTTTAAGCAGGAGTTACAGTTCTCTACTCTCCCCCTCCTGGCTGATAGCTGTAGATTATATTCAGCAAGGGCTAGGACACAGTCTGTTCAGGGAATACTAAAAAATATAATTTACCAGCAATATTAAATGTTAGGTGGGAAGAAACCTTACAGAGTCTCACTTGAACTGCAGTTGGATTTTATTTGTGTTAACAAAGGAGGCAATTCCGACCGCCTTGGTGACTTCAAGCCTCACCAGTGACCTGACGTGGTCATGGAGGGCCGTGATTGGGCAGTTAGGCTGGACAGACCCCACTCAAATCCAAGTCTTGGCAGCAGCAGGCCTGACAGTCTCCAAAGACCCAGAGTGGAGCCTCATGTCCCCCACATGTGGCAAATGTGCAGGGAAATCTGTGTCACTGAGGATTCAAATACAAACACACATAGAAGGAAATAGCTGGCAACTCCTGCAAGACGACCAATCACCAAACTTATCTCAAAGGGTCTCCTCCATCCCCCATCCCCTCACACAGGGGTCCACCCAGGGCCGAGCTCAGTGCAGTTCTTCTGAGGGCACTGCTGGCCCCAGCCAGCCTGCGCGTGGAGGGAGTGCCTGTCTGACCAGCAGGGTGGAGCAAAGACAGGGCTGTGGGGCCTTTGTGCCAAAGCTGCTGCCATTAATACTGGAACCGAGGCCCCTGTGCAGGCAGGCCTGGGGAGGCGCACAGATGCTGGGAAGCTCCAAGTCCTCTTCATGTGGCCTCTCTAGCTCTACCTGGAATAAACGGCTTAATCTCAAGCACCCAGTGGAGAGCGGTCAGCAGGAAGAGCCAGCCCGCCTGCCCGTGGCCAGCGCACTATCTTGTCCTGCAGGCGCAGGGCTATCTGATGGCTGCTCCTGGTGTGGCAGCCACGCTCGGCTGAGTGCTGGGGCTGCCGGGCCTTCAGTGCCACGTTTCACTTACCTTCAGGTACTGGCTGGGCTCCGTGGCCAAGCCTCTAGGATTTAAAACGAAGTCCAGGACTGTCCCCGACAATGGATAAACAGTGTCCTCACATTACACAGGCCTCATGGACAGCCACGTCCCTCTTATCACCCAATCCCACGCCTTGGGCAGGACTGGCTGATGGCACCCAATGTTACCTCTCCAGCCCAGGTACATATTTCCATGTGTTGGCCTTCACAGAGGGAGTGGGCCTGCAGTGGCTTCTGTCTCCAGTCAACTAAAACGAATAGATGAGTGATTTAATAATTTTCCATCTCCAGTTTCCAAGTCTGTTAAGTGAAATAACTATCCTTACTTTGTGTTCCCTCTAAGAATTTGGTGGAGCTAAAATAGGATCACACCTACAGGTATAGCTTAAAAACTTAACCCATATGTAGACGTGAAGGGGGTACTACAGTTCCAACAGTCACTTACTCAGAATTTGTGACTATATAGAAATTTCCCTTTGTCCTGTTATGGAAAAAAGATGTATTAAATAATAGAGCAATGCAAATAATATATGAGGAATATGTTTAACCTACTTATGAGATTGATCAGATTTCACAAACTTAGCAGCAGTCATTTACAAATGAAAAATTAATGGGCCATTCTCCTGTGTTTTCCAAGGTGAGTCATGGCATGCCTGCACTTAGCAACACTTAGCTATTCAAATGGGAAATGTGGCACTGGAAAGAACTTTCAGTTCTTTAAGTTCTTAACTTTAAGATTGTCTAACCCAAAGCTATCATTTTACAGAAGACAAAACTAACTTCCAAGGGTAAGTATCGTGTCCAAGCTCTCTCAACCACCAGAAAGTCAAAAATTACACCACAATCTAGTATGCTTCACCATTCAGCATTGCCTCCTTTGTCAGCCTGATTAAAAACAAATTTTCCAGGTCTGAAAGAATGACTCTTGGTTTTTTTTTTTTTTTTAAAGTTTTTTTTTTTTTAATAGAGGCATGTTTTTATTTATTTATTTGTTTGTTTGTTTTGTTTATACAAGCACTGGGTACAGTCAGAAGTATGGGAGGGTGAGAGAATTCACCAGAGCCAGAGCGGGGAGCAGAGCAGGCAGAAGGACCGAAGTACACTGCTGAGGGGAGCAGCAGGCGGCAGGAGAGGTCTGCGCCCCATATGGGACCGGGGATCGAACCGGCGCCACAGAGGCTGCAAGCAGCTTCGCAACCCAGTGCTCAACTGCTGCGCCAATGGGAAGGTCCAGAATAACTCCTGTTTTCTTTGAGTGGAATCTTACACAGAAACACAACTCACCACCTAAGTCAAAAAAGCTCAATCTTTAATATTGCCTCCTGCCTTTCTCCCTTAACCAGATATGGATCCAGGTTTTGTGGCGAGGGATCCTGAAGCTTTATGGATCTGGGAGATTCTCTGTCAGAAAAAGAAATCAAAATTATGAGTAAAAAGTTGTTGCAGCTATAAACGTTTGTTTAAACTGAGAAGAGAATCACAATAAATTTTAAAATTTGGTAACTTCAAATATCATAAATCCAGAAAAATAACAAAGTATCTTCATTAGCTGCCACATTATTCATTTTATTGTTAGGCTGGGTAATTTTCAGATTTTATTGGGAATATCCTTTCTTCTCTTTCTTTTTCTCTACGCACATCCATTCTATTAAAAAATTTTCACACTAAGAATATGCCTTCTTTGCCTTTGTGTGTGCTGATGGCCAAACCCCTATTAAGCATGCACCCCTTAGCAAGGGGTCCTTGGTCCCCTTGGGTCACATGCTGGCATTATCTTCTTTTTCTTAACTGCACATCTTTAAATTTTTTTTTCACCAAAACCTCTTTCGCTTGCACACTGTTTTATTACATCTTTATTCTTTTATTATTATTATTATTATTATCATCATCATTATTTAAAGATTTATTTATGCATACAAGAGCTGGGGTACAGGCCAGAGATGTGGGGGGGGGGTGTAAAAGGATTCACCAGAGACAGAGTGGAGAACAGAACAGGCAGACTGACCCAAATACACTGCGGAGGGGAGCAGCAGGCAGACGAGACAAGAGAGGTCTGCCTTGCCATGCAGGCCGCTCCCTGGCTGGCTGGAGACTCGTGCTGCAGAAGCTGCAGAAGCTGCAGATTGCTCCATAGTGAGGTGCTTAAACCCTTGCACCACCAGGGAGGCCCCTGTTTTATTACATCTTATTTACAGTTTTGTGATATCATAACCTAAAAATAGAAAAGAAAGGTAATTTTACATTTCCTTCTTGAAGCTTCTAGAGTAGTTAACAAAAAAAAATTATTATTAACACTTAACATTTTCTTTTACCTTCTCAATTTGTTTTTGGTGATATCATGTAAATTTTTATGACTGCATTCAGATTTGACAAGCCTATTATTTCTATCATATCTAACCTGTTACAAACATTCTTGCTTTTGTTGTTCTGCTTGGAGCACATGTTTTATAAATATAATAGATATTCCATTATATCCTGTTTCTCACAACTCCCATTAAAAGTGACAGCAACAATTGGCAATTGCGTAGACTTAACTATCAGGCATCCTCTCTGGTCTCTCTGGCTCTGGGACTGGCTTTAGTCTCAAAGGACTCCCTTCTCTGGACAGAAACCTTACAGCTTGTGGCCCCAGGGAACAAACAAGTACCCCTTTCTCCCGGTGTCTCTATGGTCCATGTAGACAATCTTAGAGAAAATTCACATGTCTGCTCCCCAGCTCCTCAACGTGAATTGAGTTGGTGTATTCTGCTGCCTAGTGATCTTGGACACATCCCTGTGACCAAGGAATTTGGAGTCAGCCTTACCTACATGGTTGCCTAGAGAACATAGGACCCTACAATGAAAGGAGGGGCAAAGAAGTCCTTCACAAACCACAGTCACTAGTATCCTCTGCAGAATTCTTCTTGCTTTTCATTCAGCAACGACTCACTAACCCCATCTTTTGCCTGAGAAAGATGCCTACTCTGCACACAGGGATTCCATAATGATTGCCTTTTTGTAGATTTCTTTTGCATTATAAATACTCTCTACAAGATGTCTGCACATCCCATTGTCTGCCTGTCTTTCTGCCTGATTAGCATAAGGGCACTGTCCCTTTCAATGCTTTCTGGCTGAAATTTATGGAAAGCTTTACTCAAAATGGCTTATACCAGAAGGGAACGCTCTTTTCCCACATGTGAGGAAGTCCCGGCAGAGCAAACCCAGGGCTGGCTGAGTCTATGGCTCAGACTCTTCCCATTGCCCTCTCTGCCAGCTTAATGTGTCAGCTTTGTCCTGAGAGTGCACCCCTCAAGGCTGCACCCTGTCCTGGGTTCACAACCAGGCATGACATCACCCTGCAGCAGAAAAGACACTCGTGTGGCCTGTATTTGCTCAGACCGGCCCCTGAGTTGCCTGGCTGGTGCTGCCCAACTGTGTGACAACGGAAGATTGCATTTTCATTCATTAGAATAAAATAAAATAAAATAAAAAAACCCTCAGTCACAGGAGCCACATTTTCATGATCACGGACACCTCTGTTGGATGCCTCCCTAAGCCAGCCACTGGCAAGAAGAGAGCAACTCCGAAGAGGAAGTAAAACATCAATAGTGAAGCCTGTCATTGAGACCTAGCTCCAATATGGGGCCTTGACTTTGCGAGGGGGCTGGGCTTGCTCCTTTCCCTGGCAGTGCGACTGGTAGACACTCTGGCAGGGCGAGAGACACGTAGGCAGCCCGTGGCAAGGGGTGATTTCCATAAATGCTGGGAGACAGAACCAACCAAAGACTGACTGTCCCTGAAACTACAGTTTGCTTCTGCCTGGGAGAACAGGGAAGCTTCAGGTGGAGCTGAATTTAAATAAAGAAGGTGGAGTTTTGGAGGAGGGATGCCCAAGGTCAAGGGCAAGACTGATGAAAATAGAAGTCCTTGTGAAGAGGGTTAGTTTAGCTGTTCAGGGCCAGTATACTGCAATCAAGGCCAGCGGGAGAGCATTTCTGTGGCAACGGTGTACAGGGTGGATTCGAGGACGCAGTCGAGATCGCTGCAACCATCCAGATGAGCAAAGTGGAGGTTTGCTCCAAAACAGCAGAGGTGGAACTGCAACAGGGTGGTCCCCAGGAAAGGGGGAGGTTCCCTGCCCCACCCAAGGGAGGGTGGAGCTGAGCAGGAAGAGGAGAAGCTGCAGAAGAGACTGAGGAAGGAAGCAGGATGGAGCAAGGAGACCTGGAGGAGGCGCATGGAGCCTAGAGACACGTGAAGAAACTGCACTTGCCTCTTGGTCGTGGACGGGGTGACACAGATGTGGATGAGACCCGTGGGGAGGTGACCATGGCAGCTTTTATCTTGATTTTGATTTTGCTCTTTTCCTTCCGGGCTTGTCCAGTTGTTTGTGACCCTTTTCTGTGGGTCCCCACTGGAAGGTGCTTTAGATTTGGGGCAGGCTTTGGGGCCTTGCTCTGGGCCAATCCCATTTGGATGGACTTTTACCCACGAGGGGACGGGTAACTCTGGATGCTTCATTTAGAAACTAGACTCTTTGCCTTACCTGTATTGTTTCCTAGTTTTATTAAAGTTCCTTCCCATTAAAGTCTCCTATGTTTTGTGTTGTTGCGGCGGATGGCAGAACCCACATAGAATAGGCAGGTTTGCGGGGTTTGGGCTGCCCCTCTCCCTGCCCTATAACAGAACGTTGGCCCTAGAGTCTGAACTCTAGTGAAAGTTAACAAGCAGACTGCCTTTGCAAACAGAAATCAGCCTGTCAGATTATTTCTATTCAAGGTCTTACACACTAAGAGTAGGTTTTGTCTTTATGTGGCGAATGTCCCACCTGAGTTTTACACCAACTTTTCCATCCATTTACTAGATTCATACATTTGAGAAAACCACAAGACATTAAACATGGGCCTCAGTTTTCCCATCTGTAAAATGGGGGGACATGGCTTATACCTCACAAATGTGTGGTGAGTAGGAAGCAGGACAGTGTATGTGAAATCCCTCAGAACCTGGCAGGTAATGCTCCTTTAATTGGTGTTTGGACTCGTCACCATAGAAACGGGGAGCCATAAAAATGTCCAAAGTGACCACCAGCGGTTTGGGGATTTTTTCTTTTCTCCTTTCTGCTTATATTTTTCTCTCTTTCACTCATTATTTAATCCTAGCAGTTTCAATTGAAAATAACACTACAGATGTGCCCTGAATTACTATGGTTCAACTTAGAGTGTGTGTGTGTGTGTGTGTGTGTGTGTGTGTGTGCAGAAGACTGGAGTGCAGGCCAGAGATACAGGGGGTAAGAGACAGAGTGGGGAGCAGAACAGGCGGATCTACTGAAATACCCTGCTGAGGGGAGCAGCGGGGAGACTGGAGAGGTCTGCTGCGCCATGTGGGTTGCTCCCTGGCCGGGGATTGAACTCAGGCCACGGGGGTGATAGCATTGAGACTCAACCCCTAGGCCACAGGTGAGGCCCCCAACTTATAGTTTTTTGACCTCACGATGGTGTAAAGGAACTAGGCATTCTGTTGGAGCCATACTTGAGATTTTGATATTTTTCTGGGTCAGTGATGTGCTGCTTGACACCCTCCTGTCACGGTCACAACTACCTGTCAGTTCCACCAGGTAATTCAATAAACTACACGAGATACTCAATACTTTATTACCAAATAAGCCTCGTGTTCGACAACTTGGTCCAGCTGTAGGCTCACGTGAGTGTCCCAAACACATTTCGGGCAGGCTAAGGCTAAGCTGCGACACTCAGCAGATTGGGTGTATTGAGTGCATTTTCCACTTGGGATATTTTATCAGGACTTAAGCCCAGCTTCTGTCGAGGAAGATCTGTCATTGCCATTATCTGAACAAGTGCCTTGCTCTTGTGTTTTACGTGTGTTATCTATAATCCTGACAACAATGACTGAGAGTAGGTGGCACTGCTTCCCGGGGAAGGAGAGACTAGTGTCTTTTGTTGTTGTTGTTGTTTTTTAAATATTTATTTATTGATTTATTTATACAAGCACTGGGTACAGTCAGAAGCACGGGAGGGTGAGAGAATTCACCAGAGCCAGAGCGGGGAACAGAACAGGCAGACTGATGAAGTACACTGCTGCGGAGAGCATCGGGTGCGGCAGGAGAGGTCTGCGCGCCATGTGGGACCCTCGCCGGTGGCCGGGGATCGAACTGGCGCTGCAGAGGCTGCGGGCAGCTTCACAGCCCAGCGCTCTACCGCTGCGCCACCAGAGAGGCCCGAGACTAGTGTTTTGTCTACGCTGTGCGTCTAAGGCAAAGCCACGAGGGCATTTCAATGCGTGGCAGGGAGGAGACACCCTGGTAGCTTTGTTTACTATTGGAATTTTTCTTTCTCCAGCGAATTATGAAAGACACGCTGTTGTTTTGCATTTCAAAACAGTTACCTGTGAAACTTAAGAACCCGTAAGTCGTTCAGTAGGAAAAACTGGTAACTGACCCAGTGAATGCTGTATCCGATTGCAGGACTCACTGGGCTAGAGGGGAGATAATGTTCTTGAACTTCGCATAGGCAGATCCAAAATTGAGATTTTTAGATTAAATCCAGTTTAGTATAAGTTGAAAAGTCACACTTTCAAAGTTTTGAAACTAGATGAGATTCAAGCTAAAGGCAACTTTTCTTTAATCATTATAAAAATTCTCCACCCAAGTTCAGACATCCACCACTATCATCCTTCCCTTGATGTACCCCCCACACCTAATTTTTTATTTAAAAATCATGGGCACTCTGTTCTACTCAGTGGCATCATTTCATTAAGACATAAATGAAGTTAGTTTTGTTCCTATGGAAATACAAAAGTTGTAAAGTTTGCAAAAACTTGCAAAGATGTTTGCAGAAGTTGCTAATATCCTCCTGCCTGAGGATGTCTGCTTCAGTCTCTTGGCAAGAACCAAGAAGGGTTTGTCCCCACTCGTGATGTCCAGTTATAAGGGGGTTATTTAAATAAGTGGGATGTTCTGCTACTGCTAAAATAATTGGGATGGATCTATATGACTAACATGGAAAAAGTGTTGACAATGTACCTATTGTCATTTAAAAAGCTACAGAATGCTATTTCAAATGCAACCTCATTATTTGTTTAAAAAAAAAATGCAAAAACAAAGAAAGTATCTGTATGATGGGAAAGCCTAGAAGGAGGATTACCAATATGTTATTATTACTCCATTTTCTTTCATCATTGTTCATTTTTGTACAATGTTTGATCTAGTTCTCCCACGGCCACAGCACCCATGACCCGTCATCACAGTCCCTTATGTTTTTCCCTTCCCCAGTTTTGGCCCTTCTCCCTTCCTCCACCCCCCCCCCCCAACCGCCACTGTATGACTCAGTTCTATGGTCAGTTTGCAAGTTTTGTCTTTTTCCTGACCCTTTGTTCAGTTTCCACAAACATACTATTAATGGTTGTTAGATTATTCTTTGGAGAAGGGTCACAGAGGACTTTGACTTTTGCTTTAAACATTTCTGTAATGATTGTAAGGACTGGCTCCTTTTTTTTGTGACAATAAGCCAGTTCTATTTCTATATTCAGAAAAAAATTTTAAGTTGAAATCAACATCACATTCATCGGTACCTAAGAGAATTGGATAAGCTACTGACTGATATTGTTGTAGGTATTAGACTCATATTTTTGTCTTGTGTTTGTTTGCATAGTGGGGAGTGTGGGGGAGAAGTAAGAATCAAGGGTGGCTTCCTGGAGGAAGTGGCTTATGAGATATAGTCAAGTGTATTGGGGGAAGACCATGTCCAGAGATTGAACAGGCAGCCTGCAGTTGGGTCGGGGGTTCAAACAGCAGTGCCATCAGGCTCATCAATGGTTTGGTGGGTTATCCCTTAAAAGGCAACTTGAAAAATTTAAAAAAGGGGAAGGGAGCATTAGCAAATAGGAGTGAAGTGGAATACAAATGTGGAGAGGAAAATTTTCTAGGGGTAGCGCACTGGAGACATTGGGAGATGTGACATTGATCTTTTTTGCCTTGGAGTTGAGTCAGAAGCATAAGCTCCTGACTGCCCAAGCCTTGCCAGTGCCTCATCAGGACCAATGAAAAGTGCAGCCCATCTGCTGCACTGGGGGCTCATCTGCTTAAACATTAACATTAAATTTCACTGCCATGCAGAGGGCCCCGGTACCGCAGACTTGGAGGAGAACGCCTTGCCTGCTCAGCAGCTGTGTGACTGTGGGTATACCAGCTGGACACCGGTTCACTGGCATGGCCTTGGACAGACCACTTTGTCTCTTTGGGTTTACCTTTCCTCCTCTTGGCAAGTAGGGGTTGGGACAGATGACAAAGCTCATAGGTACTGAAATGAGGAACCTGCTATGTGCTCAGCAAACCATCCTCAGGCTGCCCCACCCACCTTCCCTGGCCATCAGCAAGGGACATCAGCTTGAACGCTTGGTCCTCCCAGCTTCCCCAAAGCAGCCTGCTTGCTGAAAGCCAGGGAAATCTGGTTTCAGATATGTTCTTATGCAACAGTGCTCCTCCTCTTTACACAGCCTGTGCTAAGAAACACAATATTGGCAAAATGGATTATACTGGGAATGGTTCCTGGGAACCAGACAGACCAGTTTGGTGAGAAGCCCTGGCACCTTCTATAAGGGCCTGGCCTCTCCCTCCTTCTCCCCCTCCTCTGGGATGCCTGGATGGGGAGTCTGGAGTCAGGTTAGGTCACAGGATAAGAATTCTGAACTAGCTGAAGCTGCCCTGGACCGTTGGAAGCGCCTCCATGCCTTGGCCCCGCTCACTGGGGCTGTAATAATGCACTAATAACCAGCTTCTAAAGCACACAAAGGCTTTTGGACAGCCAGAGATAAAAGCCACTTTGTTCTGTTGCTGCCCATACAGTCGGCATCCATAGGTGTTCCCACAGACACTGGCCACTTGGCTGTCACTGTTGCTGGATGCCCCCCTTGCTGGTCGTGAAGCTATAGCTCGTTTAGAAAGAAAATGGCATCCAGAAAACACACTTGAAAGGAAAGCAGCCTGGAGAGGAGCCTATCGGAAAGCAGGTTGCCCTTTCTGCTGAGCCCCCTCCCTTCCTTAAGACTGAGCCCCACGGGATGCAGTGTCCGCTTCATCAAAAAGCCATTGTGGGCCCGGTGTGAGCCTCAGGCAGCCAGAGTGGGCGGCTGTGGAGACAAAGCCTTTTCTCCTCTGCTCTGCCAGCGCTGCTTTGGCCAGTTGGAGGGGCTCCGGCTGCAGGCAGCTCCCCACTGCGCTCCCCCTGCCATCAGAACTGCCCCCTGGCCCCACCCTCCTTGCACTTCCCTCCCTGTGGCTCCAGCCCTGGGTTTGTAAAGCTGGGTGGGGGTGGACCCACCCCTCTTCTCCATCCACTGTGTTCTTTCTTATGCAGAGGCCAAACCCACAGATGGGCAGTAAATGGGGCTCACCCAGATCCCCCCCACTTGCACCTCTGAGTTTAAAGAATAAAGAACAAGGTTGGAGACCACAGAGGTAGGCCAAGGAAGCCCAGTGGTGCCATGTGGAAGGATGGGGACATTCACAAGGTGCCTCATCTGCAGCCTCAGTAGTCATCATAAGCAGGGTGAGCCCCATAAACTGCCTGGGGGAGACTGTCTTTATCTAAATTGTGTTTTGGGTTTGGGGATGCAAATTTGAGAACTGCAGTTAGAGCATAACAGAATGATTTTGCATAACGGGGCAGGGCTGGGGGTGGGGGTGGAGTCTGGGAAGAGGAGGCCAGGGCCAAGACATGAGCTGAGAAGGAGCCCTCTGCTCGCTGTCCAGCAAAGCAGGCTTCATGGGCCTGCCAGCCCAGTAGGTTCCTTGTTGTTTGTTTTTCATTGCTGGCTGTGGGTGGGGCTGGGCAATCTTCCTCATGAAACGGTCAGGAGATTCTTCACTGCTCACTAATGTTAGGTGAGTGGTTTGGGGGCGCTTTTAAGGAGTTGCTGAGATCTGTGTCCCCGTTGACATGGGGTGACACGCCACTGCCAGTGCCTGATGGGGCCTGTGGGGACAGCTGACACTGGCTCTCTCGGTGACATCTGGGACCCAAGTGCATTGGGGCCTGGCCGTCTTGGTCAACACGGGCCCATTTAGAACTGCTCACACAAGGGTTTGCCCCTGGAGGCGGAAGCCACTGATCTTAGCGTGACCTGGACTCCAGAAGCTTAGCGTGACCTGGACTCCAGAAGCTGCAGCCCTTCCCACTACTGCTTGCCTGCCTGGAGGCTTTGGTTGCCTTCCCAGCTCCAGGCTATCCTAACTGGGAGTTCTGGAACCTCCCCCACCCCCCCTCCCGAAGTTATTCCAACTAGTAGTTCTGCTTCCAAACCACATGCTGCTCTCATGTTCTTCTGTCAGTCATGTAGTGTAAGTACATGCAAGCCCATCACTGAGGACTGGGACAGGCCAACTGGCAGCCTTCTGTGGTGGGGGTGGCACGTCTCCCAAGACCTGCATGATTTTTCAGATGCCATCCCGATGGCCTCCAGCCTGTTCAATCTGCCGTGGTCTCCTGTGGCCTCTGACAGCAAGTCTAAAGTCTTGCTCTTTACTTAAGTTGTGTACATTTGGCCTTAACCTATATGTGTTCCTTCATTCACCAGATACCATTGGCGCAGTGAAACGTTTAGGTGTTCCAGTCACTTAAGAAAAATTCCCTTTCTATCCTTTCTAGAGTAGTCCGAGAGAAATTCTATCTCTGTGCCCAGTCCATGCTGACCTTGGCATTCTCTTCCCTGCCAATCTGTCTGGTTGAATCTGTTTTAGTTTAGCTATCAGGTTGCAAGGAACAGCATTCAAGCAACCAGCAGGAAAAGAAGATTAAGGAGGGGCTGCAGTTCTACACATGGATTTAGACTGGAGCCGCCAAATTCCAGGGGGGATTCAGCATGTTTGGTTGTAGGGTCTCCCTTTTCTGTTACCATACACGTCATGTGTTTGCCCTTCTGCTGGGCAGCTTGTTCTGCTACGTCTGGCTTCCATTGCTGTGTAATTTTGACCTACCTGGACCCTGTAACCCCAGTTTCCCTCAAAGAAACACCCATGGCAATATTTTTAGCCTGTGCTGCCAGATCTCCCAATTTGGTTTCCCAATTTCAGATTCCAGAAGGGAATCTACTGACACATAAAAAACTAATTTTTTTATGCTGGTCCAAGTCATAGATTTCTGACTGCTCAAGAACAAACTGCCCTTGGATCATGAAAACATTTTGCTTATTAGAAAAATGTTAATCCAAGACACAATGAAACATCACTTTGCACTCACTAGGAAGGTTATAATACACATTAAAATAATAATAATAATAATAATAATAATAATAAAGCAGATAATAACATTGTTATTGTATCGGGAGGATGTAGAGAAAGTGGAATCCACCTAGACAGCTGGAGGGAATGTAAGATAGTGCCCTTTGGAAATAATATAAATAGAGTAGTAAAGAATAAAAGAATAAGTAGAATAAAGAACTGGCCAATTCTGGCAGCTCCTCAAAAAGCTAGGCATAAAGTCACACATTTGCCAGGAATTCTACGCGAGGTATATACCCAAAGGAAAGGAAAATGTATGTTCACAGCAAAGCTTGTACCTGCATGTTCATAACAGCATTATTGATGGTGCAAGCAGCTGAAATAACCATTAACTGATATATGTATATATAGTTAGAAAAAAGGTAGTATTCCATAAAATAAAATATAATTCAGAAAGAAGTAGTGATACATACTAAAGCATGAATAAAACTTGAAAACATTATAAGTGTAAAAAGCTACACACAAAAAGCCACATTCTGAATGATGGTGTTTACATGAAATGTCCAGTGGGGTGAATTCATAGGAAGAGAGCAGAGCACTGATTTCTGGGTGGGAGAGTAGATGCAATAGGCAGTGACAGCAATGGCTGCAGTTTCTTTCTATGGTCACAAAATGTTCTAGAGTAAGTGTTGATGGTCGCAAAACTTTGTCAATGTACTCAAAACCACCATCTTGCAAAATTTTAAGTGTGAATTTTGTGGTATGTGAATTAGACTTCAAATACTGTTTTTTCAACAAATGCCAGGTGTTTTTACTTTGATCATGACAACTCGCATCTGTTTCTTTCCAAGCTGTCCTCCAGACTTGTGGCTAAATCTATTTACGCCTCAGGAGACTAGATGTTTGCTTCCAAAAGGACTCAGTCCCTTATCCAAATTGGACTGAGCATGAAGATGGCATGGAAGTGGATATAGCACCGGAAAGGAGGGCCAGAGACTGCGTTTCCATCTTGATCCTGCCTTTTACGAGTTTGTTGACCTTGGAAAAGTCATCTTTTGCCTATCTGAGCTTCAGAGATAGGCTTCAGATGACCCGGGAGATCTATCTCCCAGAGTTCGTGTGTCAGCAGATACTGAATGTTTACTCAACTGGAAGCACTATGCAAATATTAGTCTTTGTGATTGGGGTCTCCAAAAGTTTAGTGTCAGGGCATAAAGATTGTGAAGGGAGATATTACCACTATCCCAGGCAGCCTTAGTCCCAAAACCCTAAGCAAAAACTGCAGATTCTCAGGTCTTATTATAGTTGTCGCTCTTGGCTCTCTCGCCACCATGGTGATATTCCCCAGTGCCCAAGAGTTTGCTGTTATTTTTATAAGTGTTTATTTAGATTATCTTCTCTTTAAGGATTTTCACTTGTCCAACCTATTACTTTGCTTTTGTTTAATTTGTTGTTTACAGGCATTCTTTATTAAGGAAGGGCGTTCTTGAGCTTTGGTCAAATGTTGATATGTGTGGATTAAAGGTTTACCCAGCAGAGTTCTCTCCAAATATCTCCCTCCAAGGAACACAGACTTTAATGTCAGCCATATCTGGGCTTAAATTCCAGTCGGACCACTTCCTAGCTATCAGAACTTGGGCAAATTATACTACTTAAAATCTCTGACCTTATCTTTTTTACTGTGAAATAGACATTTCCAACCTCATAGGTTGTTGTGAGGATGAACAAGACAGTGGTCAGCTCAAGGTCAAGCACATTGTAGTAGGTTACTAAATGTAGTCCTTATACTAGACCTAGACCATGCATTTTCAAGGTCAAAGGGAAGAAGGTGGCCAGGCAGGCTTTGGGCAAACTGAAAGGAAGATCTGTCAGTTATCAGTTGCTTCTGTGCCATGTACTTCTCCATATGCTCGGTCACTTGATCCCACAACCCTGAAATGCAGGTATTAATTCACATTTAAATGTGTCACAACAGAGGTTCAAAGAGATGAAATAAGTTGTCTAAGGTCACATAAATTATTAGCTGTTGATCTGAGTGTGGAATCTTGGTTCAACCTTCCCAAGCCCACAGCCTTTTATTCTGTGGGACCCCAGCTCATGGTTCCTGGGGGTCTTGTCTTTTCTTCCCTTCCATTTTTGTCTTCCTTCAGATCCATAAACAAGCAGATCCATAAACAAGCCCTATGCTCATGACTCCATCTGGCAAACTCCTCCGCTTTCTTCCCCGCCAACTGCAGCTGACCTCTGGGTGCGTGCCAGGTCAGGTGGATTCCAGAGGTGAGGACTGGCTTGGTCCAGATGAGCAAAAGTTCTCTCCAAACTTATTCACCTTTCAAGAGCCAGCTCAATACCACCCGTTACCTTCTCTGAACGCCCCAGAAAGAATTAATCCCTCTTTACTTTGTTCTCCCACAGTACTTTATCTCGACCTCTGTTATATATTTACCACTGGATTGAAACTGTCTGTTCATTTGTCTGTCTTCCAAGCTTAATAGCACCTATTCTTTCTCATCTGCAAATCTCTGATTCTGATGGGGGGTTGTAAAATGACACAGACACTTCAATTAGGAGTTATTTAACACAGGACTTCTTAACATTATTGTGCTATTTATCCTTCGGCAGTTGATTAAACTCATGAATCCCTTCTCAGTTTGTAAATACATAGAAGAAGAAGAAAATATATAGGATTATCTAGAATCTATACATTATTATACATAATCTATACATTATATCTATACACTATCTAAGGAAATCTATTATATTGAAATGCAGTGTTCAAAGTTTTAATGAGTCAGATTTGGCTATTACAATATATTGCTTGTTCCTTTGCAAATTAACAACATATACTGATGGAGCTAATAACTACCATGATTTTAAAATAGTGATAGAAACAGAAACACTTTAAAATTCATAATAATTATAATAGACTGTATAAATATCTGTGGTTTACTTGATGACAAAACCACAGGTGCTGCAAATACTACTGTGGTATTTCCATTATGCTCATTATTGAAGAAAATGCTTAATTTCAATTTCAGGCATTAAAAGTAAAGATGTCATCTTGTTCTCATCCAAATTAACAATCCCCTGAGTTCTACCCAAACACTCCACATTAAGAATCACTGACTTAACAAATCACCTAAGGCCATCAAGACTAGCTTCCCTGTCTGAGCTGCAATTACTAAGTCTAATTGCACTTAGTATATTGAGTTGCAGATACTGAAATTGTTTATGTTGTTTTTTCACTTACTAGACTATAAACACCTGAAGGGTGGGAACTGTCTTATTTATCTTTATTTTTAAAGATAAAATATTTATCTTTATCTTATTTTTAGAAGATTGGCATAGAGTGTTTCCTTCATAAGTAGCTGTGGACGGACGAATATAAGGTTTAACATGAATGACAGACACCATCTCGTGGGTGTGGTCTTTGAGTCTTTGATCCAAAGCGGAGAGTCAGAGAGTGGGGGCAACCAAGTCCTGTGAACTTCAGGCAGATTCCTGGGGTGTAAAGCTCACGTGACTACCCTAAATGTTAGAAGGTGTCTGGCCCAGGGTTCATCTAACCAGAAACATCCACATTTGCCATTTTCTAGGAACTTGTTTCTTTACTCAGTGCAAAGGATTTTGAGGTTTAGAACTGATAATGCAATGCTTTTTTTTTTTTTTTTTTTTTTTTGCGTAGAACTGAGGTGTAGGCCAGAAGTGCAGGGGGTGAGAGGATTCACTATAGAAAGAGAGGGGAGAAGAACAAGCAGATTTACTGAAATACACTGTTGAGGGGAGCAGCGGGCAAGACAAGAGAGGTCTGCTGCGCCATATGTGGGTCAGCTCGCTGGCCAGGTTTCGAACTCAGGCCGTAGCAGTGACAGTGCTGAGGTTTAATCCCTAGGCAACCACAAAGGCCTGATAACGCAATTCTTAAGATGTTTTTGGAAAACCACTTTGGAAAGCTGTCTGGCAGTATGTACTAAAGCTCTGTCACCCAGAAATTCCACTCCAAGGTACATGTCCTATAGAAGCATGGACATGTGCACCAGAAGGCTGCACAGAATATAGGCTGTACCAGAATAACAACTATAAATTGGAAGCAACTCAACACTCCATTACAGGTGAGTGCAGAAGTAGTTGTTGTATAGCCACATGATGGAATATTATACAACAATGAAAATGAACCATCTACAATCACATACAACAATGTGGATGAATCTCACAAACATAATACTTCAGGACTGAAGGCAGAACTAGAAGAGTACTTTCTATATAAATCCCACTTATCAAAACAGGCAAAGGGCGATTGTTGAAAGCAGGCATGAGGAGGCTTCTGGGTGGCTGGCAATGTTTTACTTATTGATCTGAGTTCTGGTTACATGCGTGTGCCCTGCTTGCTCGAGCTAGATGTGTGTTTTTCTCTGTGTATAGTATACTTCAAATAACATTTTTTTAGAACAAGAAAAATCCATAATTTTTGATTGGATTAACTAAGATGTTAGCTGCTATCTAATAAAACCTATTGATTTCATGCACAGTCTAAAGAGGGTTATTATAAATGTTTTTACAACAATGCCAATAAATTCTGATTATTAATTGAATAATTTATTTGCTTCAAGGGCTCTGGTAAGAGTGATTGGTCCAAGGTAGGCAGTAATGGGTACATTGTCTGCAGGGAGTTAATAACAATAATAAAATGGACCAAGAGTCAGTTTGTTTTTTATTACCATGCACCAGCAATGCTAAGCAATATCAGCAGAGAAATAAATACCTCGTCCCTTTCCTCAATAATAATATGCAATCTGCTTTTGAAATAATCGTGGAAGCTACTGTTGAGTTGTTTCCCCTGCCCTGCCCTTAACTAGGTCATGATGAAAATCACAGCCACGATTTTGTGGGTACATACATGATCTCAGACACTGCAACTGGAATAAGTGAATCTTAAACTTCATAGCTGTGGGGGTAAAGTATTATCATTCCCATTTTACAGATGATAAAACTGAGGGCCACGCAGGGTAAATGACTTGCACAGATTCACTCAGCTAGGACAGATAGGAGCAAGGCTGCCTGTCCAAGTCTTCTGACACAATGCCACCCTTTCCCAAAACTTTCCTGTCCTCAACCATTGTGTGGAAGGCCCCGGAGATGTGTTTGCTAAACGAGGGAAAGGGTAAGTGATGAAGAATTGGACATTATTTTAGTTAGTTCGGGAGGACTTTCTACATGAATATAGCTTCTCCCCTGAGTTGGTTTAGGTAAGAAAACTCTCCATGTGTTGCTTTTCTTCAGATTTGAAGCGTAAGCCCTTTGGAAAGTGTAGCTACCATTTCTCTGCTTATTGTTTCACAGACATCATCTAAGTCTTACAGCTCTTTTAAGCAAGTTTTATTTTCTCCAGTTGACAGACAAGGAGTTTCAACCACACCCTCAAGTAATGAGGTGGTGAATCAGTGTAGGGATTCGGGATTTTGGGGCCTGGAAGATGAGTATTGGCTCTACCTCTTGCCAGCAGATAATATTTGTAACATTCCCAAACCTCAACTATATCACCCATAAAATTGGAATTATAATAGTACTCACCTCAGAGGTTGCATACTCCAATGTCCACAGGAGCCAGGAGTAGGGAGTTCTGCATTGTTGGCTAATCAGAGTTGGCAGCTGCCTGAGATGGCCCCATGTGTGTGTTTTGCGAGGGTGTGCTGGGGGCAGAGGTGAGGTGACCTCTATGCTTCCGGCTCATGCTCATCATTCCTTCAATTAGTATTTCTGGCGATTTCAGGATGTTTCAGCAAGATTCCAAGCTCTGGAATGCAAAAGTGAACAGTGCTCAGCCCCTTTCTGCTCTTGAGGGAAACAAACATGGAAGCAATTGCTAGAAACATAGCCTGTCATGGTGCCCTCACGTTCTAGGAATCTCATCACAGCAATTCTAAGGCTGAAGAGACTGCTGACAGCTCAGTTAGCACATCTGCCTCTTTAACAGGAAGGCATCAAAACCGTTCCAGCCACATAAAGAGCTGCTTTTCAGTGGAGTCCAGAAAAGTGCATGTTATGGTATCTGTAGTTCATCAGGCATTTAAAGACAAATGAATATGAAATAAATCACTTAGTCAACAAACCCACGACACGGAGTTGCCTGCCCTTGTCATTAGCAGCAAAGGCCCTTGGTGTTTGATGGTGCACAGGACAGCACAGGTGTGGTGCACAGGACAGCACAGGATACCACATCTGTTCTTGAGTGTTTCACAGCCTTAGATAGATAAACCAATCCAAACAGATACCTCAACACAATACTACTACTACTACTACTACTACTACTACTACTACTACTACTACTGGCAGTAGATCAAGCAGCTTATTCCGAGGGAGTTTGTTGACCATTCAGCATTTCTCAAGCCCACTAGCCCCTCCCACCCACCAACCTCCTGCTCCTTCCTGCCCAATCCTGCCTCTGCCCTCTGCTCTTCCCTGTTCTCAGTCCTCTCCCTGTCTCCGCAGAACATAAGCCAGGAACCAGCATTCTCACCAGGGTTCCAAATAGACTGTATGTGGATATGCTTCCCTTTGGGTCTCCCTTTGGAATGGCTGTATGGTGTGATTTGTGGACAACACCTCACTTTGTGCTCTCTGTATGCCACAATGGCTCCATGGCTTGCCAGTTTGTGTGGCTAGCTGCGCGGAGACATTTGTGGTTTTTTGCACGGATGAGTGTGTAAAGGGGGAGTATGTGAGCACATATGGTTAAGATCTGTCTTGTTCCAGAAAGGACTCTGGTGGGGTAACAAGATAATTAATTTAAAAAAATAAAGTAGGGCACATTAAAGGCAAAGAGAATAAAAAATAAGAAAATTGAATGTTTGAGGTTAAGTGGAACAGAAATCAGGCAAAATGGAAACCTGCATTTCTTAGTGGCCTTTCACTCGCTAGGTGAATAAATGTCCTTGAACATGAGTGTGTGGATTTCAAGCCAGGGGTATTCCAGGTACTGTATCCTCTGTTTCCTGACCTCTCCGGCTTCCTAAGTCCTCTGCAGCCTTGCTTGGGTGGGAGAGGGTGAAGAGAGGCCCCTCCTGCTCCACCGCCGTGCTTTTATGATGGGCTGACTTTTTCCTCATAAGTAAACATGTTGGGAATGAAGTCTGAAATATTAGCCAGAGTGGAGCTGATGGGAGGGAGAAAAACGCTACTTTTCCTCTCACTTGCCCAGGAAAGCTTAACAGAAGTGCTTCTGGAAGTTACTGAAGAGTAGAAGGATGACCTTGGCCGAGGGCAGGGAGCAGAGACTTGGCAAGGGACTTGGGTGAGGAGTTGGAGGTGAGCTCAGACCAAAAGGACCAAGCTAGTAGGGGCAGGAGGAGCGCCCCAGGGCCCAGCCCCAGCGCAGGAGGGGAGGCCAAGGCTATGTGCGACTTTTGGTTTAGCCAAGGACACTGAGAGAGGCCAGGACCGGGGAGGGTGGCCAGATTTGCATCAGAAATGCTGTTGGTCAAGAGAAGCAGGGCAGTGTTCAGATCCAGGGATGTGAGACTCTTCGGCCTGAAGACACTGCGCCGGAAGTCCTCCCAGTGCTACTTCCAGAAGGCTTTGCTGACTTCTTGAAACTTGTGCAAAATATTGTAGGGGGCTTCTGCAGGACCTTGGGGTTCTTTACGCTGATGGACCCCGCCCGTTTGCATAGGAGCCTCCTGCCTGTTTCCTTGTCTCTGTTTACCTGGACAGTATCTTCAAAGTAAGGCTCATCCGTCCTTAGTGTCAACAATTGGTTATTGGAAACTGAGACTTTTAGTGAAAAGACTTAAAAGGAAAGTAGGTCCTTGGATAATGCTGTTTTGTTCAAGGTAGATTGGGATGATTTTTTTTTTTTTTTTAACCAAAATGACATGATTTGAGGACCCGCCGTGTGCTGTTATTGCATTGGAAGGACACTGGGATTTGTTTATTTTTGAATTCATAACAGGGAATTTCTGGGGTGGGGGTCACCGATTTTCCTGACTAGGTCACTGAATATCGAGCACAGAGATCTCCGAGCTTGGATGCTTGAGGGAAGGCAGTGTGGCCCGTGTGAGGCTGGAGAGAATCACAGGAGGAGGTGAGGTGGATCCTGAGCTCAGCAAGGAGCCGGGATCCTGGAGCCACCCCAGACCTTCTTATCAGAGCCCCTTCCACTCACCCATCAGCTGCCGAGCTATGTTCTTCAAGGACCCTAGGCACGCAGCCTGGGGTTAGTCTCTAGATGTGTGGGGAGCATGTTGGACTCACTGGAGCTTTGGGGGAGATGCATTTGCAGGTCAGCGGGACCTGGTGGACTCGTGGCTACTTTAGACTGTGTTTAGGGGCAGGTGCAGGCTCATTGCCAGCTAGCAGGTGAGATTTAGGGTTGAAGGTCAGGGGCAGGTGGCCAAGGAGAGGACGGTAGAGATCAAAAATCCGTTTGTCTCTGCAGAGAGCGCTAGCCGGCTCCTAGGAGCGTGGGTGACAGTGTCTTGGAAGCTGATAAGACAGTACTGTGAAAAAATGAAAATCTGGATGATTTCTCTATGGTTTCCCTCTTCATGAACCTCTCTGCTCCTCAGGGAAACACAGCGGATTCTGACCCTTTTGGTGCCTGCGGTCGAGTTCTGCCTGGGGGAGACCAGCAGTTTTTCAAGAGAGCAGGGATGTGAGGGCCTGGGGTCTCGATGCATGCGCTGAGGGGGGGGGGGGGATGCCTCCTGGTGTCCTCTCACCTGTGAAAATGTGCTTGCTGGCAAGGTTCCAAAGAGTTCTGGAAATTAGCATGTTTCTCAACACCAACGAAGACCCCGCTACGGGGAAGCACGCAGTGGCCTGCACAGCCTCAGACTCAGGGGCATGATGGACACGGGCATTTTCAATCCTGAGTAACAACAAGTCTGTGCCTCAGTCTCCTGCCAGCATGGTTCTGCACCTGCCCCGGCATGATGTTGCTCTGGCTGTCCCTGGGGAACTGGAGGGCCTAGAAACTTCTGCCAAAACACCTAGGACATGTGATGAGTTCCTGCCAGAAGAAATTATGTTTGTGAAATCACACCACCCATGGCATGTAAGGGCCACGGTGGATGGGAAAAACACCGGCTCCCTGAGAGCTTGCCTGCCGGGTGGGCCAAGGTCATACCTTTCTCACCACCCAGCTCCTAGGGGTAACCGTGGCCTCAGGCTGCTCAGCCCTGACTCCAGCCAGTTGTGGGCAGCTGGTCATCAGGGGAATATGTGAGAGAATATGGAGGGATCATTATTTTTCACTATTGGAAAAACACCTCAAAGCCTATGGCCAATTAAATCTTGCCTGTGCGCTCACTATCTTAAACACCATCAGGTGTAAATTGGCTGACTGGGGCTTTCTGCATGTTTAAATGTTGAGCTGCCCACCAGTCATCTCTGAACTTGTCCTTTTCTCCCGCCAGAGCGAGCGCTGGTGTGGTGGCTCAGGCCTCCAACCCGCCCTCTGTTCCAGAGTCCAAACCGGTCACATCCGAACCTTCTCACCAACCTTCTCAGTCGTTAGTTACTAGGAAATATGTTGTACGGGGCAGGATCTCTATGATTCTATGCAGACAGGTGAAGGACGAGAAAGTCCTGGAGCCCTCAGTGCTTCTCAGACTTTTATTGGGATTTACCAGGTACACGGCAGGCAGGGGGTGCCGGGAGACTGGCAGGCCTCCCAGCCCCCAGCGAGTCTTCACTCTTTCTGGGCTCTCTGGCCTTCTCTCTGCTTCTCTCGTGGTTCTGATTCCTCTTCTGGCGTCCCTGTGACACCGCCCTTATAAGCCCATTCTCTCAGCCCAGATGAATCCCCTCTACCTATGCCCACACCCTATTCCAGGTGCCCGCCATCGGGCATGCATTCAGGACCGCAAGGATCCATCATCCATCCTAATGGCAGGAGGGCAGAAAAGCCTGATGACTTTTCACTTACCCTACATGTGTCAGCGGTTAGGTGAGCCAGGGTCTTCTGCGTGGCATGTGACTTGGTCTTTCTTTGTAAGTGGCTAGCGTGGCTGCTGTTGTTCGCCGGAGGCCTCTCTGAAATGCAAAGAAGTCAAATTGTTTGCCTAAGGATGGTGGAGCTGGGATTCTAGGCCAGATCCTTCAGCTCAGCCCCCTACATCTCTAAATTCTAGACTAAGGTCTTTCCACCTGTGTGATACCAACAAAGAAAATGGTGCATTCATCCATCAGATGCTGGGAAGGAGGCAATCGTGCAGATGAGGATCATCAAGACATCCCTACTGCCAGTCGTGACAATTCAGCTCAGCTGCTGTTGCACAAGTGGTTATAGAGACCGTGTAAATGAGCGGGCATGGCTGTGTGCCAAGGAAACTGTATTTACAAGGCAGTTTGGGGGCTAGTTTTGCCTATTAGCTGTGCCCCCAAGCTAGGCGCTGGAGTAGGAGTGATGGAAGAAAGACCCCACAGAAATGCCTTCATGGAACTTACATTCTAGAAAATTATCTTTCCTGGCCTGCTTATTATGCAAAAGCTGTCACGGGGTCTTGGGGTTGCTGAGATCTTAGGAATGATCTGGTTCTCCTCTCTGGGCAATCTCCCTGTGCCTCTCTTGGTGATGACCGTGTCCAGCAGTTGGGAGCTCATCCCCCTCCCCCTATCTTTTTCTGGTCCACCTGATCCATTTATGCCAACTCTCCTCTAGGCCAGATGGCCTCAGACTCGAGGGCATCGGGACTAACTCACTAAGTTTGATAGAGCAGTCCACCGGGCATCCCTCCAGTGATCCTGATTCAGTAGATCGGGAGTGAGAACCAAGGTTTTCCAGTTTTTGCTGATGTGCCTCGGACCCCACTTTGAGCATCAGTGTTCTTTGGCAATGGCTGGGGAAGTCGAACAACTCCCCTTACACAACTCAGATATAGGATCATGGCATCATGTTACCCTCAAGGTTTTCTTCAGGCAAAACCCTGCCAGGCCCTTTCAGGGCTGCATGTGGGAGAAAAAGCTTACAGAGAACAAGATCTTTTCCCAAAACTCGGGCTGAGTCACTGGGACACAGGACTGGTGCTCACCACTAGGGTCACCGCAGCTGGAGTCACTTCTCAGGCCAAAGGGTCAGAACCCGTCAGTGTCGAGACAGAAGGACGTAGAGGCCAAGAGTGTGGGGACAGCAGTCAGGAAGCCGGATCCCAGCCCCCTTCTGCTGTGTGACCTTGGGCCGGTCATTTCTCTTCTGGGTCACAGCCTTTCCATCTGCAGCTCTTAGATGCTGTGACCCCCTGAGCAGTCTTTAGTGGGGAGATCTCAATGGTGCCCCACCCACCTCCCTCCTGGAGATAGCCTGGGGAGGGGGGATTTGCTTTCCCAGCAATCTGCAAGAGCTGCCCTTTGTGTTTACACTTCAGTCAATTCTATTATCTTCTCTCCACTTGCTTGGCTGAGTTTGGATTCAAGTTCGGATTCAAGTTTGTTATCTGTGACCATCACTAGCTTAAGTTCATTAAGCTTCTCTTTTTTCCCTCCACATTTATATTTTGAATATTGTTTGTGTTTCAGATACACAGTGTTTAAATGAAACCTGTTTTTTTTCTGGTCTTGCTGCTTGACTCTGGAAGGCCCTGGAAGGTAGCTCTGTTGGCTTCTAGGACATCTACAGGGACCAGGGGGCCCCCAGGGTGACTTAAGACTCTCCTTCAACCTTGGGGTCCAGGTCTCAACCTAGAGCAAGAGTTTCCTTATTTCTAGTACCTGAACCTCTGAAAAGTTAAATTGTCATCTGTCCCTTTTTTTGATCAGGCAGCTCAGCAGCCCTTGAGTTTAAGCAACAACCACCCAATAAATATCAGTGAGGGCTCTCAGCAAGTTTCCTTGAACCCAGTACGATGTGGTCTCTTAATTCTGGACAACGTAGTGAAGCAGGTCCTTATTCCTGCCAGTGAAAAGCTGCTTCCAACAGTCTCCACAAGGAGACTCAATCTGGCTACAGAGTTTGGGTAAAAGGTCTGTGTGGGGATTGGGGGCGGGGTGGGGAGATTGGGGGCTTGGGTGGCAGTCAGCCAGCCATTGCCAAGAGGTTGTCCAGAGGTTGAGGGGAAAATAAACCTGGTAAGAGAAAGTGCGGCTTAGACCAGCCGTGGATTTGTGTTGTCGGTTTATGCAACAATTATTTAGTCTTTCTAAGCCACCTGTAATTATGTCAGAGGAGTCAGTAAATCTGGGTGAAGTATTTCGTTCTGAAGTCAGTCTTCCATCTGTATCCAGCTAGGCTGCTCCAACGCTGTGGCCCTGGGCCAGGCTCCTGAATCTCCCAGAGGCTGTTTTCTTCTATCTAATGGGGATGCTAATCCCTTCCTCCCCTCGCCTGAACTGAGGGCTAAGGGAAGTGACAGACATTAGAGTGAACATTTTGTTGTTAACCTTATTTACAGGGGTTGTTTCAAAACCCCATCCAGTTGCTTGACATATCATAGGCCTCCATCAATGCCCTGTGATAAAGTTAGAAACGCTGGGCGAGATGTTCCAATTATGCTTGTAAAATCCCCGGTGAGAGATGAAGATGCATTTGCTGAAATTTCCTTCACTCAGCAAACCTCTCTTCTCTCTAGGTAACTCCCCAAGTTCGGAGTCTAAGAGCACGCGTGAAGTTAAGAATCCTAGAGGCAACCATCCTGCAGAAAGAACAGCAGAGGCTGGGCCCCGTGTCACCTGGGCAGGGAGCAGTTACCTGCTCAAGGTTACTGGTCGGAGGTGGAGCAGGTCCATCAGGCTCCCTCCTCCCTCCTCCTCTAGTGCACCTGCTTGGGGAGTCGCTTTACACCCCGCCTCACCTGAGTTCTCGGGCCATGCTTCTGAAGCCACTCAGGCTGTTGCTGCCAAAGCCACAGTGACCTTCACGCTTTAGAGGTCAGGGCCAGAACAGGCACGGGAGGGAGCTGGGGCAGGATGGGAGACAGCTCAAAACTGTGCAAGGCAGGTCTATAAGCCTGTGCAGCTCACGCCCCCACCCCCCACCTTACCTTTCGCCTCCCACAGCACCTGCCCCTTAGTTGCCATGTCTGAGGACCTCAGAATCTTGGCTTGTCTCATCCATGCACCATTTTATTTCCTTTCAGGGAAGCTAAAGCCCAGGAAATTGCCAGAAGAGCACTTGAAGGGTGGCTGTGAAACGCCCACTGATTCTATTATTTTTGCACTGTCCTTGAAAACTTTACACTCCATCCTGATTTCTGCCCCTTCTCCCTCCCTCTCGGGTGGTTTTTCATCAGCCAGGGAAGCCTCCTCCCCTGGCTCCTGCAGGGCATTCTCACCAGGTGGGGCTTTTTACCATGAGGTAAAATTGAGGTTAGCTACCAAAACCCTCTCTTCCAGGTCTCCTACCTTGCCAGTGCTGCCCTGGGTGGGCCTGGGGAAGAAGCCAGCTTGGGATGCCCCAGGGTGCCTTGAGGCTCCCCCCACCCCTTCTGGACTGGGTTTGGTGCCAGCATCAAGTATTCCTGGCCAGTGGCTCATGGAAAAGCAGTTCTCTCCAGTCAAATATGGCTGTTGTATTTTAGTGCTGAATGTCTTCTTTTCCAGAGAAGACATTCCTGCCCCCCAACCCCCGTATCCATCTAGCCAACATCCATTGAGATCTTTTGTATAAAAAACTCTGGACTGAAAGCTGAAGCCAGGAAGATGAGGGAAGCAGAGTTTTGCCCTAAAGATGCCTTACACTGCCCCCTCACAAAGAGCGAGTCCGAGGCAGTGGAGACGCAGAGGAGCAGGCAGGCAGGTGCAATACCTCCTGGTGGCGATAATCAAGCTGTGTCTTGAAGGCACCTGTGGGGGCTCTGAGTGGGCGCCAGCCTGGCCAGGGTGGGTGGAGGATAGGACAGTGCCTCAAAGAACAGGGACGGGGTGAAAGGTACAGAACTGGGGAACACAGGGCCGGGGATAGTCTGTGGCAGATGTGAGGGAACTGCACGAGGTGGGCACAGCTGGATCAGGGGGATGAGCAAGGTGGTGGGAAAGGCTGTGGGAACCTGGTCAATTCCTAAAAGACGAAGTGCACACTCATTTACTTCTATTTTACTTTTTAAATACATGAAGTTATTTCAAAATGCATACCTTAATAAATTAAAGTATGTATTTTTACATTTATTTTAAAAATCACATCAGTACATGAAAATAGCAAGAGAAAGAAAAAAAGGAAAGAAAAAATTGAAATAGAAAACTGTAAAATCTAAAATTTTGTCCCATTGCCGACCTCCCTGGCCCTGTCCTCCATGAAAGAATTATAGATGTTTTCCAAGATAAAAAAAATGCATGTGCTAGAATATTTGAATATTTTGATCTGCAGAGTCTTGCTCATTTGCACCAATGATCGTGTGGGTGTTTATTGTTTTGCACCTCGATGCTTTTAGGGTTTTTTTCACCTTCTGTGTTAGAAATCTTGGGTCAGGACAGACAGATAGAAGATGTTCATCTTAACAGCTGCAGAAATCTCCATTGTATGAGTGTGCAATCATTTATTTAAAGTCTCCCCAGTGGCGGGACATTTAGGATGTTTTCAGTTTTCATCTATTACAAACATTGTGATAATGAACATGTTCATTCAGTAAATATTTATTGAGCATCTCTGCTTGCCAGGCACAGTTCTAGAAAACTAGGATTTAGTAGGGACACATATCGCTGCTCTTTTGTGAGGCTATCCACAGAGTAAACAGAAGAGAATTGTGAGACTGAGGAAAATGTGCATTTGTAGTTTTGATGAATATTTCAAAATGCCTGCAGAAATGACTGCAGAAATCTACACTCCCTCTGAGAGATCTATACGCAAATGGCTCGTTTTCCCATCCTTGCCAATATTAAATATTAAGAACCTTAAAAAATTGCCAATCTGATAGTCAACAATGCCCTGACTGCTGCTGCTGCTGTGACTTGCCTAATTATGAGTGAAGTGGAGTGTCTTTTCTTGCTAATCGACCTCTTGGGTTTCTCTTACAGGCACATTCTTGCCCACTGGGCATATTCTATCAAACCATTGTCTTCCTGCAGATTTGTACTTGTTCCTTGTAAATTAAGCGAATTAGTCCTTTGTCATAGATGCTGCAACCATCTCTTCCAGGTAATCTTTTGTCTTTGCTGATGGTACTTGTTGCAGTGCTTCCTGGTGGAGATAATCAAGCTGCGTCTTGAAGGATGAGTAATGATAATAAATCTTGTCTTGTGCATCTTAAGTGCTGAGCACACCTCTAACAGTTTACTATACATTAACTTGTTTCATTTTTACAGCAATCCTAGGAGGTGAAACTATTATTATCCCCATTATATGATAAGGAAATAGAGGCACAGAGTGATTAGTGTGTCCAGGGCCTCATGATCACTGAGGGGCACAGCCATGAGGAGGTGTCACCAGGCAGCTGAGGAGAGTCAGCAAAGGTGAGGAGGTGTGAAATGACACAGCATATCAGGGGATTCCCAGCAATACACTGGGCATAAATACAGGCTGCTTGCGGGAAGGGAGGTAAGCTGGAGAGGTAGAGTGCATCTTGTGGGTGCCTTGGTCCTTGGCATTAGCCTGGTCTCCTTCCCCGGGGTGCAGATTTCTTGCACTCGGGGTCCATGTCTATGCCCCATAATATGTAGCCCTGTACAGAGCATGTCCAGGCAGGTGGGAGAAAATGGGAGGCCTGCCACCATGCCCGCGTGAGGTGTGTGTGATGTAGGGCATTGGCAGGCCTTCAGGCGTGACTCAGTCGGCCTTTGTGGGATTACCGGCTCAACTCCCCCGAGTCCTAGCCCCAGGCAGCAGCCTCCTCACTCAGTCCTGAACCTCCCTGTGCACATGGACTCTGGTCACTGGCAGCAGGTGCTTCTCCAGTTCCACCATTGCATAATAGATTTTGGGGATGTGTCCCAGCTCTCGGGGGATAGCAGAAACCCAAGTAGATCTGGGCCTAAAGGTCCCATAATCCCTCCAGAAATAGACAGAAGTGATTTGAGTTGGTCCGTCCTCCTGCCATTAACGTATTTGTGCCCTTCCTAGACTGAGGTGATACTGAGCCCTGGAATAACTGACTCGTGCATTCAGGTCCTTTCGAACTGCCAAGTTCACCTCCAACTTGGCAGTGCTTGACAGCCATCTTATAAGGCTTCTCATTGTTGAGGCAGGAACAGCTGGGATGTTGAATTCTGCAGCAGCATGTGAGGGAGAGTGTCCTGGGGAAGGGGTCCAATGTGCCTGCTCCTGTCCCTCCTGTGCCCCGGGCAGACATTGCTAATCAATTCCACACACTCACCTAGTGGAGTCTGAAGGTGGCCTCAGACTCTTCCTCAACATGGTGGTCCTGCTAACATTCCCAGCTAATTGCCTTTGGCTCTTGAAAAGAAACATGTTTATCATCCCCAACATTTGGGTTCAGAGCAGTGGTTTTGAAGTCAGACCAACCTAGGTTTAGATTTTGGCTATGTGGCCCTGAGCAACTTCCTCACCTCTCTCTGCTGCCATTTTCACCATGATAACATTCCTCAGAGAGCATGTGGGAAGTCAAATGGAGATAGGAAGCCTGAAAACTCCTTACAAAAATGCAAAGTTCCATTTCAGTCAAATCTGAGAGGTCACTTGGAATCTCTGGACTGATCCCAGTTTCCTCCCATGGAAAGTAGAGGAAAAGATTCGACCACCTCTGAAGTTTGTTCTAGCTCCTTTGTTGGGGCAGGGCTGCTCGTTGACTGATTTCCTAAGCACTATTTCTGGTCGAGCAGGCACTGTTCTAGGCTCTGGGGCAAAGGCCCTGCCTTTTAGGAGTTCCATGCTAGCAGGAAGACAGATAATAAACAAATTATGTCATGTCAGCAGCAGAAGTGCCGGGGAGGAACATGAAAGCAGAAGGGAGTGTCTCTCAGGGCCAATTCCTGGGCTGCTGATTCTCCAACAAGAAAGGAAGTGAGTGCCCTATTGACAGCCAAAGGCTGGGGGGCAGGGGTATCAATCTTTTGCTTTATTGAAACACTTGGGAATAAAAAAAATGAGTCACTGCCAACCCTCCTCCAGCCCAATCTGTGAGGGAGCCAGGGGGTAGAGGGTCTCCTTCTGGGAGAGTCTTGGGGGCCCACTGATTCAGAATTCCATCTACAGACACAGCTTAGCACCCTTTCCCCTTCTAGACTCTTCCTGATAATGGGATGGGTCTCCTTGTGTGCACCCGGAGACTCCCACTCACTACTGCTCACTGAGATGAGAAAGAGAAAACAGACCCCTGGAAGGGGAGGGAGGACCCAAGGGGCTGGCCCCACTGCCTCTCCCCGAAGGTGACCAAGCACCGCAATGAGCTCAGGTGCTCCAAGGGCTGTGTCCTCTGGCGCAGTCTCACTCAGCAAGGCCGCTTTCCCCCTCACCTCCACCCAGTCCCCCTAGTATCTCTGTGAGCTGTTCCCAGATAGCAACATTTGGGGCCAGCAAGAACCAAGTGCCCACAAGGAGAGACAGGACAGAGGACGAGAGGACCCACTGTTGAGAGAGTGGGGCCATGCCCTGCGTGGCACGATTCATGATGCATTATGATGCATCCTATGTCGGTGGTTTCTCCTAAGGTGGGTATCCTGGAGGCCCCGGAGCGGGCTCGGAAACATGGAGGAGTGAGAAGACGGAGGAGCCAGGAAGCTTCTTCTTTGGTGACATATTGACCCACTTTTTTTATAGCTGGAGAAACGCACCCATGTGCATGTGTGCCTACGTGTGTTGGGGTAGCTAGAGTCGGGGGTGGTGCTCATATCCTGAAACCCTTTGTATGAAAAAACTTTGCAGGGGAAAAGATGGAAAATAATCCACAAAATCCCCTTCTTCAGGTTTACAGAAGAGGGGACAGAGAATGAGAGTCGCAGTTTCCACTCACGCATCTCCATGCTCCGGCTCTGCCGACGACAGGCGGGAAAGGCACCTGCAGGGGAGGGGATGGTCTTAACACCCGATGGGAGAGAGGATGACAGGACGACCTGAAAGCTGCCACCGAGATACTAAGCCACAAACACCCAAAGTAAAGGAGAAAAAGAGGGCGCCATCCCTCACCTGAAGCGGGGAGGAGCCTTTGGGAGACACCTGCAAGCAGTCAGCAGGCAAGATGACCAGAGACAGGCAAAATACACACCGGAGGAGTTTGACCCAGGAACCGGCATTGCAGGTTCTGACAGCGCTCGGGGCTCTGTATTCGCTGAGCATTTATCGCTGTCAGACCTGAGTAACTCGGCTTTATTACCTCATTGAGTTTCCACGTTAGCTCTGTGAGGCCGTTATCCCCATTTTACAGATGAGAACACTGAGGCACAGGTAGGTTCAATAATGTTCCCAGGACCTCTTGGCAAATAAATACTGAGCTAGTGCTCAATAAAGATTAGATTGAATGGATAAAAGAATGAGTAATCTCTTCTCTTCTTGAAATGTTTTCATGAAGCCATAGATCTTTGGATGTGGCTTGTGAGTTCATCGCAGTATTTGACACGATTGCTCTTAAGCTCTTGTGGCAAGGTAGAGTGATAGTTCCGTAGGCGGGATTCTCTAACAGGTCAGAAAGTCCATCAGAGAACATTTCTGTTCTTGGGCATTTTCTGTTCTTGCCTCTATTTTGTCAAATGATTATTTCTGGCTTGGAGAAACACACGCGTGTCACATTTGAAGCTGGGAGAGAGAAATGTGGGGCAGCGTGACCCAATGGGAGTTCCCAGCAACAGCTGGGACAATACCTAAACTCAACAGGGTGAAATTTAACAAGGATCAAGGCAAAGGCCCGCCCCTGAGGCCTGAAGAGTTCACCGGCCTGTTATAACTGGGAGGTGGAGGTGGAGCCTCACAGACCACAGGTGAAGGCCTTTGTGAAGAAGATGAGTAGGACTCCATGTTCCACCTGAGCTGTCAGTGGGGTGTGGTTTCTTGAACCTGAATGGAGCCTGAGGCAATGCTGAGAGGTCACATGGCCTGGTTAGACCCATTTGAGCAGGTTGGGTTTAAAGCATAGTGTAGGAGGGATGCTTCGTGTGTCCAGAGTGAAATCTCTGCAAACCTCTTCATCTTCACAATGTAAGAAGGTGCTAGGGACACTTGCCTGAAAAAACTAAAGCCTTAGAATGTATGTAACAGAGACCTACATCTATTTGCAGAATTTATTTAAATATCTTCAAAAGGCCAAAAGAAGACCAGTGAGTAAAATTCATAGGGTGGCCGACCTTCCTAGTGGAGTTTTACCACAAAGGTTTTATCCTTGAAATATCATCAGTTATTTAACTTTTTTGTTCAGTTTTCATTTCCTCATCTGTAAGATGGGGCTGATAAAAATAGCTCTTTTCACAGGAATATTATAAAAAGAAATTGAAATATGCACGTGAAGTACGTAGCCCAGTCCCTGACGCTTAGAAGCCACTCATGGTGTTAGTATTTATTTTATTTTCTAACAGCTCATACTGATTGCTGCCTGAGAGTGGATTAGATGGCTTTGAAGGCACTGAGCAAGATTCCTCCCACTGACAACTTCAAAGTGTTGACAGAGGTGGCGTAGATGTGATTCTATCGTTGAGTTGGAGATTGAAGATCATTAATGTCTCAACTGTTGAATGATCCCATGATTCTCTCATTCACTCACCATTGTCAATGGTGAATAAGGCTCAAAGGCCAATGGGACCACACTGTCACCCTAAGGTGACTTCTCTCCAAGTGTTGTTATACCAGTCCCATTTCAGAGTCTCCTAGATAGACATCTCTTGTCTTTGCTATGATCTGTCACTTTCATTTTAAGGACCTGCCCTCCCTAACCTCACCCTTGATCTTGGTTCATGTGATTTGGGTGAGTCTGATCCCACCTTCCAGACCCAGAGGTTGGCACAAGACCCAGGCCTGGGAAGTATTTTCCTCTCTCTAGTCATGGGGACAGTGATTTATTCAGGACATGCATATTGCCCCAGTCAGTCCAACAGCACCTGAGGTTGAGAAACTCTTATGAGAAAGACGGTTTCTTTATCCCAAGGTTGTTTGTTCATCTTAAGCCTGGAGCTTTTGATGGTATTATTTGAGAAAGTAGTCAAAATGAGAAAAGCAAATTTAAGAGCTGGAGAGAAACAAATTCCTAATAACCTTCACGTTACAGACTTAGCTAGTCCTGCAATATTCCTAGACATTTAAGTTACCCAGGTCAATAAATTCCTCTTTTCCTTCAAGTCCTTGGAGCTGGACACCTGTGTCTTGTGACTTAAAGATGAATGGCCGAGACTCCATCCTCTCTTTAGGAAGATAGAAATCTACAAGAAGCCAGAAAAAAATGACAGATTCCTTTGAGCAATTCCAGTTGAAACGACAGTCCACAGGTGAGTGCAACTCTCTGGGAGGCCCCAAGTGAGGCCCACCCAATGAACTAGTCAACCCACAGAACCATGAGGGGTGGTTATAAATTGGGATGGTTAGCTGCAGCGAGGAATAGAAACCCACGATCTATAGAGCCTCAGAACAATCCCAACAAACTCTGTAAAAAGCCTCCAGCCCCAGGTGAACTCTCACCTTGTTTCTGAGCCAGGACCTTGTAGCTGAGGCCCAGCGACTGTAAATGCAGGCCTTGAGGACCCTTTTGTCCACCATTTTCCTTATCAGTGGTTTGAATGACAGTCCTTGTTTCTATTTCAAAGAATTTGCTTTGTTCTTCTCCCTCATCCAGTTCACCTGCCTTTTATTCTCCCAATCTGTACGCACAAACATTCAATACTGCTTATACTAATAAGGGGATCTTGTTCCAATGTCAGGTCAATCCTTTTAACCTTATTTCAGGGAGGATTAAATCAGGGAGACTCTTTTGTTCCTGCTGCTATTTATAATGAAGTTACTGATTAGACAATATCTATACAATAAAAATGCTTATACTCGTGGACTTAGGAATGCCACTGATAAACATTTACTCTGTGGACACTCATGAAGTCGTGCTAAGGCATCTTAGCAAGACAGGATAATTATTGGGGCATTTTTGTAATGGGGAGACAAGGAGAGAAATTGTCCAACAAAGGGACCAGCTGAGTAAATTATAGTTCCTCCAAATGATTTGTGAAGTTAGATTTTAAAGAGAGGGAAGGGAGCATGTGTTGACCTGGAAGGAGTTTCAGAATGTGTTCCAGGCGAGACAACCCTCCACCGCCTTGCATGAGTATGGTGAACACCATGAATTTCATGTCTGGCTGGGAACGCACAGCTCAGGCATAGAGCCCCGTGCAATTGTGCAATTCTGAGGCTACTTTTGTGCATCAAAAACAGTTAAGACAAATGGTTATGTAGCTGTGTATGTAGACTCCCAAGCCCCTTGGGAAAGGAACAAAAGAAACTTTTTTTTTTAAAGATTTATTTTTATACAAGAACCGGGGTTCAGGCCAGGGGCACAGGAGGGTGAGAGGATTCACCAGAGACAGAGTGGGGAACAGAATAGGCAGACTGACAAAACACACTGCTGAGGGGAGCAGCAGGCGCGACAGGAGAGGTCAGCTTCGCCATGTGGTATTCTCGCCGGCCAGCTGGGATTGAACCCGCGCTGCAGAGGGTGCAAACAGCTTCACAGTGCAGCGCTCAACCGCCTGCGCCACCAGGGAGACCCACAAAAGAAATTTTTAAAAGGTGTGCCATGGGGAGAGGAATGTATTAGTAAGGGGTAGAGGCTTTCAGTTTTCATATTGTATGTTTTTGCCACACATGTTATCTGATGAAGTGCTCTTGTCCATTAACCCTCTGCAGGTGCTGGGAGTAGGAGAGGGGATGAAGGGCCATGTTTGTTTTATTCATTTATATTTCTCTGTGTTTATTTTTCAAATCCTAATGTGCGACTTTTCTTCCTTTGTCAAGAAGTCATAAGCTTTACCATAGAGCGAATGGAATGTTTGAAGATGGTTCGAGTCAAGTTATCCGTTCTTCTCATGCAAAGTGTCATATTCTCGTATTACAAAATTCCCTCCTGTGATAGGCTTGTTTCTACTTGTGAGAAAAACCCTGAAATCCTCAGGTGAACACATATTCTTGTCTCCCGTGTAGTTAGTGGAATATGGGGCTGGGGTAGCAGTGGGTAACCTGCAGCTACTACCCCTCCCCCTCATGACCAGCCCTGCCAGGTGCCCACACCATCAGCCATTGGCCGCAGACTCCTTGGCAATGCTGGCTCATGCCAGCAACCAGGGCTTGTTTAGAAGAAGGGAGAGATGAATCAGCAGATTTGCCCAATGTAAGACTGGCCTGGTGCCAGCGTGACGCCCTGCCTGGCTTCAACCACCCAGCGCCAGCAGTAACCGGCAAGATGGGGTCAGAGTTGCCTCCTGGGTTCTGGAAATGAGCTCAGCTCTTTTAGCTGCTCTGGAGAGACAGACGCCCAAGGCTAAGGGGCGCCAGCCTGGAAGAGGAGCTGCCCCCCTGCCGGGCAAAGTCTGAGGAGCCCGGATTCTCCATCTGCCACCATCTTGTAGGCACCTTCTTTCTCATCTCCTCCGCCTCCTCTTGGCTAGGGTCCACAACCAGCAGAAGCCAGATGACGGGAAAAGTAAACAATAACGCAGGTAAGTCAGTGAGTGGGCGTCTCCCCGGCGGCCTGCTCTGGTTCATGGGCTCATGGCAGTGTCTTCTGCTCAGGGCCAGTCAGGCTGCATGAACTGCTTTCTCAGGCCTGTCACCCACTCACACCCATCACCTCTTCTGACGAGTTTGCTCTCCACTCCAGGATTCTCTGTTATCAACCGGAGAGCTCTAGAATGAGTCCTTTCATTCAGGGTCTCCGAGAGCTGTTTGGCTTTGTGCTCTTGCTGGCTGAGATAAACACTGTCTAATTTTGATTTCCATGGTTTGACCTTCGGACTGGCCCAAGGCTGTCTTTAGAATCGCTTTCCACAGTTCCCCAGGCCTTGAGTGTGAGCTGCTATTTTTCAGTGGCAGAGAAACGTCCTTATTGTTCTTTAAGGCAAATATCATAAAAAGAGGGCCTCCCTGGTGGCGCAAGGGGTTAAGACGCAGCACTATGAAGCTTCCGCAGCTACTGCAGCATGAATTCAATCCCCGGCCAGGGAGCTACCCACATGGCACAGCAGACCTCTCCTGACTCGCCCGCTGCTCCCCTCAGCAGTGTATTTCGGTCAGTCTGCCTGTTCTGCTCCCCACACTGTCTCTGGTGAGTCCTCTCACCCCCTGCATCTCTGGCCTGTACCCCAGCTCTTGTATGCATAAATAAATCTTTAAAATAATCGGACAGACTTCCAAGGTTGGGGGGGTCCCCACAATTTAAGGAATAAAGAACAGTACAATTCAACAGGTGGTTCTGCGCCAGCAGCAGCTCTGGGCCGGGGATTCTCGCCTCAGAAGGGAACAGCAGGGGCTCAGGAGTGGAGGGAAGGCAGCTTCCATGAGTGATGTCTTTCGGGCACCACACTGGCACCACAGGAATTCTGATCTGATGATTCCTCGCAGCAATTCTGGGTGGTAAATATTTTTCCCCCTTTCTCACAGAAGTGGCAACAGAAGAGGAATCAGTGATTTGCCAGGATCATGCAGCTCCTGGAAAACCCAAGTCCCCACCCCTGCCCCCCACTGCATCTGTCTGGGTGACAGAGGTGGCACCACAAAGTAGAGAAGTAAACAGCCCCTTGGTGAACTCACAGGCTGGATGTTCAGGTAAACCCGACTTGCCACCCCCACATGTGCAACCCAGCCTTCCGCTCACTCACAGGGTCTGTGCCAACACCGCGGAGATGGCGAGTCTCTACGTGCCGCTGGCACAACGCCCTTCCCGCCCAGACCTCCGTTCCCATGAAAATCTATCCACGAGGACCGAAAGGAACACTGAAGGAAGCTGGGAAGTCTTTCTTGGGCTCCAAAATGCAGGCCCTCGAGGCCAAAGGCCCAGTGCACGTGCTGGCGGACACGATCGGGACAAGACCACCGGCCCGCGGGCTGCTGTGCTCTGGTCTCAGAGCCCGTCCTGTGCAGAGCCAGGTGGTGAGGACGGCTGGAAACATCTTCTGCTGAGTAACGATGGCAGCAGCTGGTGGCATTTAGAAAAGCACCTTGCAGACCAGGATTTGGACCCTGCGGATACCGTGACCGGGCAGATGAGGCCTCCTGGGCCTCGGTCATGGCCAAACCATTATCGAGTCAACTTTCAAACAGAGTCAGTGTTCAATTATTCATTGAGTGGTTTAATCGGTCCACCTTCTCCTCCTCTCTCTTTCTCCTGCCCTCCCTGCCAACTGCCTTTTGGCTCTCCTCACCCGTACACCCACCAGCGCAGGAACAGGCGGAGGACTTAACATCAGTCAATGTCGGGGCCTGTTAGGGATCACAGAGCAGGGCTTGTTGAAGAAGCAGGTTGGGTGGAATGCGGATTTCTCATATTTTTGCTAATCTTGTTCCCACTTATCATAGACAATAGACAGTTGCTGGAGTCCTTTGAGCCCCTCTGCTAAGTCTTGCAGGAGAAAAAAGTACTGAACTCTGCATGCCCAGAGCTGGGATCCAGGCTAAGACTGGCTGGATTGAGGAAGCAGACGTGTCCCGCACCGCCCTGTCTCACAGGGCTGGGATGCCTGTGCGTGTTTAGCCAGAAATTTTAAATTGTAGTGGTAGGTGGGAGAAAACAGGTTTTGAGATAAATGAAAAATAGTCAAGAGTTTTCTGCTCTTGAATGATTGGAATTTATATTCCCAAATCAAATGAATTAGCTGTTAAAAGATAAAAACTACTTGTCAAAAATCTAAATCACATTCTGTAGCAATTATCACCTCTTTCCTAGCAAACAAGACCATGTCCAAGGCTTAACAAAAACAATGACTCATAACTTCTCTGTTATTGATGACAAATACTCACCTGTACTGAGGCAGCAGCATTGACATTATGTTAATTTATATAGATGAAAATATTTAATCTTTACAACTTCATGAGACAGAAACTATTAGTCCCATTTGCAGGAAATGAAACTCAGAGAAGTCAAGTCACTTGCTCCAGCTTGCTCAGCACTGAAGGGCAGAATAGGTCATCTCATACCATCGACACCTTTGATCTGCCAGTTGTCCTGCCTTTTCTGCATTTTAGTCTCTTCTCTTGTCCAAAGTACAACAACCATAACCCTCTTCTTGTCCTCTCCAGAATGTCCAGCTCGAGGGCTCCTCTGCTTGCTGGACTGTCATCACATTTTGCAGCAAGTTGCGCACATGGCGTGGTTCTTGCATTTGCTCATTCCATATTAGTGGGTCTTAGCTAGTCATCTATCTCTTCCCATGTATGTGTCATCTCCCCAGGGTGACACTCTCACCAGAAGGGACAGAGTCACTCTTCCTAGCATGATGCTGGGCACAGAGGAAGCCTAGGACTCCTATTTTCTCGTTGTCTAAATGCTATGGGGAGTAGACACCATATGGATGATGCCTCTAGTGTTTTCCAGGGCTAGTAAACACTCAAGACAATTGGTGTTGCCTGTGAGACTCCCAGGAATAGTGAGTCCAGCAGTGATAGAGCACCTATTATGTGGTTTACGTCTATATTACCTAATTTAATCTTCACAATAACTCTGCGATACAGATGTCCCAAATCTACAGCTGGTGAACGGTTAGCGAGGGTTCCTATGCCAGGCCCTGGCAGCAGGGTGAGAGACCTGGGTCCCGGGAACACCCAAGTGTCTGTTACGTCTGGGCACACAGGGCTGGGAGTCAGACAGGCCAGGTGCTGGGACGACTGAGTTAACTGGTGTCTGGGACTTAGTTCTGACACCAGCCTCCTTCATATTAAATCTTTGTCTTTGCTCAAACAATAGCAACTGCTGTGGCCATCACTTCCCAATTGTTCCTGGACCTGAGCTGGTTCCCGTTGGACAAATCTGCATCAGAACATAACAGGTGCTGCCTGGGACTCTGCGGGAACGTGAAGGAGTGGACAAGATAAGAGACAGTGGATTAAAAGATTTACCAAAGAAAGCATTCCTCTGCACAGGACAATGCCCAGCAGGCTGGTTTTGAAGTGTTTATGAAGCAGGATTTCTATTGCCAGGAACAAGAGAGTTTATAATTTACTGAAACTTCTACAAGCCATTCAAGCTGCTGGTCTGCCTATCTGGCGGGCGGGGGCTGCTCAGAGCACTCATCCACCTGGCAGGTCCCTGCTCCGTCTCCTGTAGGTGCTTGTTCCCATTTCTGGCTGTAAAAATCTCTCTTAAAGGGAAGGCTCGCAGGCGAGCGACTTCTGGAGAAAGGGCGGGCCAGGGACGGCCTTGCCAGGTGTCACCCCACCTGCCATGGGGGGCAGGCCTTTGCACACAGCTGCTTCCACAGGCTCAGAAGATGAGGGTGCTGTAGCCAGGGCTGCTGGCGAGGGACTCTGCACAGGGCTCCGCAGGTCCCTTCCTGTGCTGTCTGAGGAGTCTGGGCTCAGCGCTGGGCCCTCAGCTCCCCGTGGTCAGCGATGCCTGCTTCATAGTAAGGGTTCAAGAAATAGTTGTTGAATGTATGACTTAACGATGCTGCAGGTGAGTCTGCCAGCCCACCCCTCAGGCAGCGCTGTGGCTGGTCCTGCGAGGGCACAAATCTGGCAGGCGGTGGAGGTGGGGGAATGGGGCAGGGAGAGCATCCACTGGGCGTGTTAGATGCTCATCACGTCTCAAGGTGAGGGGGAGGGTCTGACTCTCTTGCTTTCCTTCCTCCCAGATGAGGGAACGAGGTCCTGGGAGAGAGGAGTACAGGCTCAGATCCAGCCTCTACAGCCCATGAGCCCCCTCTCATTCTCCCCACCACCATCCAAATCCTGCAACATCACAGGGAACCCGGTGCCCTCCAGCCACTCAACTGACCTAATTCCCCTCCCACCACACGCCTCCACTGCTGCCACCATGTAGGGCCTTCTAGTCCCTGGTGGATCCTCCACTTCCAGCAATTCCCTTTTGCACCTGAGAAGCTTCTTCACACTTTGGATTCCAGAGTCACCTCCTCTGAGAAGTCTTCCCAGCATGCCTCCAGGCAGACGTAGAAGTGACTGGCCTTTGAGTCTCATGGCGCCCTGCACTCTCCTCTGCACTCAGCACATGCAATTGTGGTGTGATACACGGCTTCTCCCTTCTGTAAGATCTCTCAGAGCTTGGAAAGGAATGGCCGTACCTTTCTCTCCTTCCCTCACGGCCAGCCAGCCACGCAGCAGCAGTTCAAAGAACGTTGCTGACTGAGAACAGTCATTCTTTATTCAAACCAGGCACATTTAAAAGTTCTTCTGTTCACTCACTTAATCCTTACAACAAGGATGCGGTAGTGCAGATTGTTATGATGCTTGTTAGTTGATAGTATTCATCCGCAGCAGCAGCATGGGCAGAGCCAGGGCAGCAGGGCAGACTGAACATACTTAGCCTCTTTGCTGACGTCCTCCTGCCTGTACAACCTCTTCTCTCATCCACTCTCCTGCCAAGCTCTTGCTTGCCTTCTTAGGAATGTTCCTTCTTTCCACAGCCTTTTAAAATTATAACTGTCTCTGCAGACCCAGTCACATTTTCCATGATCCTCTCTTTGCCCTCTACTCCAAATAGCTCACTCCCGACTTCCCACAGGGTTAAAATCAGCACCTAGCATCTTTCTGGGTTTATCTCTCAATTTGTGTCATAACATTGCATTCTTTCCAAGAGAAAGGATCCTGCATGTTCCCCTGGCTGGGGGCTGAGACTCCCTTCTTTCTGTTGCCTTTCCTCCTGTGCGCGCAGCCTGTCAGGGGCTCAGTAAATATTTACACTTTCAACCAGAAGGCAGCTGGAAGACCCCCTCCTCTTAGTGGGTGACTGTTGCTGCCTCCCTCATCATACTGGGAATTCCGGCTGCCCCTCCACTTCTAGAGGTGTGTGTGGGTCTGCTCTTGGGGTGCACAGACAGAAGACTGGGTCTGGAGATGTTTGGGTGTAACATGATTTTCTCTGTTCCACTGTCTGCAGATCAGCCCTTATTTACACATCTCTGAGTAACTGGACTTTTCTTTTTCTTACTTTTCTTTTGATCTTCTCTCCTGAGCCCTAGAAAGAAAAGAGGAGGTTGTGCTGAACTAGAAAGAAAGAGAGAAGAAACAAAATACCAAGGCACATCCAGTAAAGGTGTTGCAGATCTGCTGAGGAATGGGATCTCCAGTGTCGCTTACACCTTTCTGGGGACGTTCTTGGTTATCTTGGACCACTCAGGTTGAAGGAGCCCATTGGAAGACAGGACGAGAGTTGAGAGGTCACTTCCTAGATGTGACTTGAGCAAGTCAAGCTCTCTCGCGGATTGTTATCTGAAAAAAAAAAAGAAAAATTATTGTTATTGAACTAGGTACTCTACCTACCTCACTAGGGGAACAGAGTCCTTATGTGTTCAATGAGAAAATATATGATAACCCTGTGGGCCTTACATCGTTTCATTTCTTGATTCATTGATTCATTCATTCAATATGGCTCTGTCATTATACAGTGAACACTGAGTTAGTGAATGGAGATCCAATCCAGGGCATCGTACTCACAAATGCAGTTCCTGCCCTCATGGAACCTAGTCGAGTGAGGCAAAGAGCTTTGATCAGGCAAGCAGTCACTCTACTGGACGACTGCTCAATGAGGTTCAGGAAAGGATCATGGTTCCTGGCGACTGTGGCAAAGGAATACATCACATCACATGCATTGACATTCAGAATTTGAGAACCACTGTCTCCATTTCTATTGTTCTCAAATTTTGTATTGCATGCCGTCTGGGGTGTGCAGATTCCTGAGCTACATCCCTAGGGGGTCTGATTTAGTAGCTCTACAGCCCCTTCCAGAAATTTACATGTTTAATGTGCTTCTACACCTCACTCTTGTAAGCAATTCATGCAAAGGACCTTTGGCTAAATTTTAAGAGTCACCCAAGCTTAGTGTGGGGCCTTCACTTGATGCTTAGTAAAGCTCCCCAGGACAGTGTGTGCATCTAAGCTGATGCCCCTATGGGTGACCCCTGAAGCTTGTTTGGTGAGCCAGCAGATTTTCCTCTCTGCTTACGCCAGTTTGTGTTGGGTGCCTGCCCCTGAAATGCCTCACGTCCTGACTCACCACAATCCCCTGTGATCTGAACTCCACTGTGGTCTCTGCTGGTGGTGTGGTGAGTACATGGTCCGCAGGCACAGGTCATGATGCAACTTTTAGCACCTCACTCCTTCTATACCTCCCTCACCCCGTTACTGCTCCTTACCTTCCTCTGCAGGCTTTCTGGGAGGATCTGAGACATGAACATCAGGTCTGACTGCACAAGACGGCTCCTCATGCCTAGGATTAAACCCAGATGATCTTAATTGTCCACGTTCTCCATTACTACCACCTGGAGTTGGGCATGTGGGTTCTGGAGTCAGACGATGTGGATTTGGACCCAGCTCTGCTACTCCCCTCTGCTGGCCATCCCAGAATGAATGAAGTCACCCCTTCTGAGCCTTAGTTTCCTCATCTATGAAAGCAGTGATAAGACTTACCCTGCAGGGTTGTTGTGAGAATTAAAGGCACTACAGAATGTGAAGGTTTTGAAACTATGCCTGGCACACAATCAGGGTTTAATAAATATTAGCTATTATTACATGAGTTCAAATGTTTATGATAGCAACCCCTGCATAGGGGTTTTCTAACCTAATGACCTTTTCCTCACATCAGAAAAAGTTGTTTGTAAGTGCACTTCCCTTTTACCTTGCTAATGAACAGTCTTTTTTAAAATTTATGCATACAAGAACTAGGGTACAGGCCAGAGGTGCAGGAGGTGAGAGGTCTCCCCAGAGACAGAGTGAGGAACAGAACAGGCTGACTGACCGAAGTACACTGCTGAGGGGAGCAGCGGGCGAAACAGGAAAGGTCTACTGCACCATGTGGGTTGCTCTCTGGCTGGCCGGGGATCGAACTGGTGCCGCAGAGGCTGCGGATTACTTCACGGTGCTGTGCTTAACCCCTTGAGCCACCAGGGAGGCCCTGAACAGTCTTTTTAATCTAAATCTACTATTACCTCCTGCCCCTAAAAGTAGGCCTCCTTAACTTCAATTTTCTGTCTTTTTCTTAACTCCTGAGTCTGTGTTGCCTCCGTTCTGTTCCATAACCTCAAGGCTCTACTTTGTGCTTCTCTTGCTGTGTATGTCTCCTCAATGAGCCCTGGGGGATCCCAACCCCACAGAGAATCTCCAGGTAGACATACGTCTCTCCTGCCTAGCACACATCCTCATCAAAATCCCCAAAGCTATGTGCCGGCACCAGCCAGCAAATTACATAATTCCTTCTATTCTTTCCCAATTTCTTGAATCTGGATTCCCTCATTTGTAAATTGAGGATAAGTACTTAATTAGACTGCAGTAAAAATTGAAGGTGATGATCTATGCAAAGCCCAGGTGAAGGCTCACTAGCATTCATTATTATAATTATCATTATTATCTACATCTGTAGAGGAAAGACAACAATGAAGATCTACATTTTCACACGCACCCAGTTTCATTTGCAGACGCTGGCAGGTGAGGCCAAAACTTGGCCAAGGAAGCTGCCCGCCAGGCCTGGTTTTGTTACAGGGCAGGGAGAGGGGCAGCCCAAACCCCGCAAACCTGCCTATTCTATATAGGGTGCTGCCATCCGACGCATTAACACAAAACATGAGACTTTAATGGGAAGGAACTTTAATACGATTAGGAAACAATACAGGAAAGGCAAAGAATCTAGTTTCTAAATCAAGCACCCAAAGTGACCCGTCCCCTCGTGGGTAAAAGTCCACCTAAGCGGGATTGGCCCAGAGCAAGGCCCCAAAGCCTGCTCCAAGTCTAAAGCACCTTCCAGTGGGGACCCACAGAAAAGGGTCAGAAACAACCAGATAAGCCCGGAAGGAAAAGAGCAAAATCAACATCAAGATAAAAGCTGCCATGGTCACCTCCCCACGGGTCTCACCCACATCTGTGTCACCCCGTCCACGACCACAAGGCCGGCGCAGTTTCTTCACGTGTCTCTCGGCTCCATGCGCCTCCTCCAGGTCTCCTTCTGGCTCCATCCTGCTTCCTTCCTTCCTCAGTCTCCTCTGCAGCTTCTTCTCTCCCTGCTCAGCTCCACCCTCCCCTGGGTGGGGCAGGGAACCTGGAACCTCCCCCTTTCCTGGGGACCCCCCTGTTACAGTTTGGCATGATGAGGGCAGTGACCCCATTCCCTGCCCTGGATGGAAGACCCAAGTGAACAGCCACTACCATTTTGCTCCTGCTCTCTGATAAAATATGCATAGTATTAAATTTAACATCTGAACCATTTTTAAGCATACAGTTCAGTTGTGTTAATTATATTCACTTGGTTGTGCGACCCATGCTGTAGCGCCAGCAGGCACAGGGCAGATGGGTAAAGGAGAGTCCATGTTCTTTCTACATCAATTGCTGTGGGGCAAGCCCCCAGGCTGGCAAGGCAGGCTCCCAGCACCCCTGCTCTTTACTCTTCCTCTTTGGGCTCTCTCTGGCCTTCTTTCATGGCCTCGTCCTCTCGTAGCCGTTCTGCTGAAACCGTCTTTGTCAATGAGTGACGCCACCCTTATATCCTCAGCCTCCAGGCTCAGCTGTGCCAGGCATGCCCACACCCTACTCCTGTGTCCACCATCAGGCGTGCGTGACCCTCACCCACGCTCCCACATGCCTCTGCAGTCAAGGCCTCAGGTGATAGCCACAGAGACCAATTCACTTACCCTGCACAAGCCCAGGGCTTTTTCCATCTCGCCAGACTGAAAGGCCATACCCATGAAATACCACTCTCCACCCTCCCTCTGGCAACCATCATTCTATTTTGATTCTCTAGGAATTTAACCACTTTAGATGCCTCATGGAAGGGAAATCCTATACGACTTGCCTCTCTGTGACTAGCTTGTTTACCTAGCATAATGGCCTCAAGTTTCATTCATGTGGTAGCTGGTGTCAGAATTTCCTTCTTTTTAATGGTTGAATAACAGAGCAGCATTTACTTATACCTTTGTCAAAGGACATTTGAGTTGCTTCCACCTTTAGGCTATTAGGACTAATGCCCTAAGGCAGCTACGCTCATGGGTATGCACTCAGCTCTTGGAGACGTGTGGATTTCCATTTTTTTGGGTTCATACCCAGGAATGCAATTGCTGGATCATATGGTGTAGGGGCAGGAATGACACTGAGCAGGTTTTCTACGATCCCAGCAGACTGGGTGAAGAAGGAGTCCTAGAGAGTTCTCGGTGGCTTTTATTGGGATTTACTGGGTACATGGCAGGTAGGAATGCAGCAAGTCTTCACTCTGTGTGGGCTGTCTGGCTCTCTGGTGATCTCTGCTACTCTGCTCTCTCATGGTTCTGCTTCTGCTTTTTTGCTTCTCTGCTTCTTCTGCTTCTGCTGGCGTCTCCGTGACGCTGCCCTTTAAAGCCCAGTCTTAGCCCAGGTGAATCCCATCTACCTATGCCCACACCCTGCTCCAGGTGCCCGCCATCAGGCATGCATTCGGGACAGCAGGGTTCTGTCATCTATCCTAATGACGGGAGGGCAGAAAAGCCTGACACTTTTTACTTTACCCTACATATGGTAATTCTGTTTAATTTGTGGAGGAACTACCATAGGTTTTCCATGGTGGTTGCCCCATCTTACATCTTCACCCCAAGATTCCAATTTCTCTCACCAACACTTGTTAGTCTGTTTTTTTTTTTTTCCCCTTCGCATGGGGGGGGAGTTGTTCCCTCCATGGGTGTGAGATGGTTCACAATTCTCTTTTCACCTGGGCTTTGGAGGGCTTTCTGACCAAGGATAGGCTTCAGAAGCAGATATTTCAAACAGCCCCCGAAGAGCAGGCAGATGGAGGGATCCCAGGACCCCACAGCTACACTCTTGCTCCTAAAATTAGTGCTTTCAATGCACAGGTGAGAAACGCAGCGTTGGAATAGCTAAGCAACCTGCCCAGGAGCACGCGGCTAGAAAACTGTAGGCGTGGATGAATTGTGTGTCTCCACATCCACGCTGTGCTACCATAAGCCCAAGGTGAGCACACGCCCTCTCTGATGCTCTGGAAGCAATGTGATCCCAGGCTCCTGCTCAACTGGCCCCTCTGGCTGTTCAGGAGCCTGCTGGCCCGGATGAATGGGAAACAAAGCGACCACATTTATTATTGAAGCAAGTGCCAGTTGCACCTGTTGTGGCTTTGGCTGCTGTTTACAGTTGCAATAAATCGGTAGTCCCAAACACGAGAGGGTTAGCAAGAGTTCCCTCTACTGCAAAACTCAGTGAAGGAGAAGCAAGGGTCAGTCAGCTGGGATCCCTTCAAGTTAGACCTGATTGCAGATATGGCCATCAAAAAATGATGTGTTAGTTTCGGCTTTACCTGACCTTCATGCAAACAGCCACAGTTTAAAGAACACAGTAGCTGCAGCTGGGCGGAGCCCTGCAGATAGGCACAGGGACAAAGCCGGAGGCAAGACAGGGTAAGGCTGCCCGGATCTGAGCCAGAGAGGACCGGTCCTGCCTGTCCCCAGCTTGCAGATAGCTGGCCTGCTCTGCATGAAAATCTTTGTCCCATACAGTGGTATCTTAATTATACCTCGAGGGAGCAATCTAGGTATGACCTGGTGGGAGCCTGGGAACCTCTTAAAGGAAGACACACATGCCCTGCAGTGCCTGCCCCTCGCCCACAGCTCAGTGCCCCAAGTCCCTGTGCCCCGTGTACTCATGCAGGGACTATCCGAAAAAGACAAACACTGCATGATTTCACTCATTGATGGGACATAAAGAAACCAAGTAAACAAACGAACTAAACAATGCAATAGTAAACTTTTAGACTCTCAGACCAAATTAGAGGTTTTCTGAAGGCGGGGGAGTGGGTCATCTGGCTAAACGGGATCAGATGTGTGGGGATGGAGGGAATTGGCTGTTAGTGGTGAGGCTGATTAATGTAGAAGCAATGTTGATGTTTAAGGACGCACACAGGAATGCTCTGTGATGTGCTAATGCAACGTTACTTCAATAAAAACAGTGACTTCTTCCTCCTCAGACCTGGTCGTGGGGTGCAGGGATGGGGGTCAGCCTGGCAAGAGCTGTGCCCTAAAGGAAGTCTGGGAGAGGGGCTGGGATTGGCTCACAAGCCCAGCTGCCAACCGCAACTTGGAGTGGATGACAGTGAAGGACAGAGGCCTGGAGCAGCAGGGAAGGCTACAGTGAGCAGCCTTGGTGCCGAGGAAGCTGCTTGGGTAGGTCCAGAGCTGATGGGCTTGGACAACAAATTGTGCAGAATCTGAGCTTGAAAATGTGGTTAAGGCAAAGGTCCGACTGTGCTAGGGACATAAAGGAGTTTGCTGCAGCTTCTGTGTGAGAGAAATGACAGGAAAGAATGCCTGGTTAGTTGCAAAGGCATTCCTGGTGCAGGGCTCATGTGAATTTTATATGTGCAAGGATGCACATACTTTAAAAAAAAGCAGGTCTTCCATTCAGAGGTGCATTTGGTGGAGAGCTCAGACCCAGCTTGGCTGCAAGCGAGGCTCACACTTACACTGCGAGCCTCGAAGGGACTTATCTCTTGTAGTTTTCAATCTTGAGCCCATAACAAAGGGATGTAGTAATCGCTATAAAACACTGGACGCTGCACACAACTTGGCTCAGTGAGCACCAGCAAAAGTGAGCGATTATTCATGAATTTCAAACCAGGGTTAATAAAAAAGCAGAATGGACCTACTGTGTGCAAGGCTCAGGGCCAAGTTACAAAGAGGAGTCCATCCTGCTCGATCCTCATGACTTTTAGGCAGCTCGTGCCTGTGTTACAAATGAGGACGGGAGGACAGGTGTCCCAGGTGCAGGGCTGTCCCTGCTGCTGCACAAAAACAGAGTGAACTGCTGGGAAGTGCGATGCACACACCCCCTTGAACTGGCTTCGAGCCCCCACCTGCTTGAGAAAGTATAGCAAGACCCCTAATTTAGAACTCGGCATTCTCAGGTTGCTTACATGGAACGGAATTGGGCTGGTGTCTTATGCCCAGACCTGTACAGAGGAGCCTCACACTGTTAACACACCTGTACTGAGCAGCTCAACCCCCCAGACTTCCCAGAGCATGCCCTGCACCCCTGAGTTCTAGGAGAGCCACTTTACACCAGGGATTAATGAACAGAGGAAGGAGGCTGGGGCAGGGCCATGGAGTGAGAACAAGCCCTTCATTTAAGGATTAACTTTGGAAAAGGGTAATCAGATCGAAGGAAGAAAGAAAAGGCATCTTACGTTCAAATTGTCTTTCCGGAGGCAGGGGTGTCCTCACGTTCAGCTACTGTTATAACGTGGTGCCTCAATGTGCTCTCTGGGAAGGACATAGGAGATGACTGATTCACCCACACTGTTTTCCTGATGGTTCAGAGACGTTGGGTCCCTTGTCCAGCGGTGCGCAGCTAGCTGGTGGCGAAGACCAGGCTAGAACCTTGGTCCCTTGCTCCATTTCCTCATATGACTTCCAAATGGCTTATTTTCCAGATCCCTCCTGTAAGACTCTGTCCCTGGCCCCAGAGCCACAGGAATTGGACAGAAGCCAACACCCTGAGGCACACTAGGGGAGGGTGCACCTGGGGGAGCAGGGGGGTGGGAATACCCCGCAAGTACATTCTATTCTCTTCATTGGGACCAAATGGAATTGGAGCATTAACATGTGGAGAGCACCTCGGTGCTGTCTAAACCAGCCCTGAATACTAACCAGGGTGCTGAGATGGAGCTAAAAATAACTGGCTAATCACCACCAGGAAGAATTAGCAGGGGCTCGGAAGAAAGGAAAATGTCTTAATATTCCATCTCTCTCTACAGCTGGGCTCCAGCTGGGGCTAATGTGTCCTCCTGGCTTTCCTAGGGCAGGTAATGAGGCACCAGGGAAGTCACAACACTGGCGGGCGCTGGGGGGTCCTGCCCAGCCTGCAGGGGGGCAAATGGGACTGGGTTCCATGGGGTGAGGTGAGCTGGAAAACCGAACACAAATGAAATGCAATGCTACGCGAGGCAGGTTTTGAAGAATAAAACCGTTGTGGCACCTTGCACCCCTACTCCTTTGAGAAAATAAAATCCTTCACTAAAGGGAGACATTTTATTCTGCTCTGCAAACCACAGAAGGCCTTTCTCCTCTAAGTGCAGGCGCCTGGTTCTGGAGTCCCTGCCCCGGGGACCAATGAGGTCTTCCTGGCAGTTACCCTCTTTGGACGAGGACCAAGGTGGCGTCACAGTTATCCGGACACAGGGATGGAGCTGAGCATGTGGACAGCCGTGAAAGGCATGACGAGAGTGATTCATTCACAGGGCCTGAAAGCGCAGCCGTGGGGAACAATTACTGCCCCTCCGGAAATGGCCGGTTAAGAGAAATAAAAAAAAGGAAATTTAATTTTGTAGAGGGTGGGGTAATACTCAAAAGAACACATTTCCTCCCAAAAGTAGGATGGGTTAGCTAAACAAGGATACATTGGTTTAAAAGACTCAAGAATGACAGATTCATTATTCAAAACAACTGCCGGTGGGGAGCATTTGGTAGTGCACCCCTCACTGTTTGATTCAACATCACAGACAACACGCTTAAGATGCTTCCTCAGCCTGAGGGCTCGAGGGCTCGGAAAGGCCAGACTGGCAAACACGCTTAAGATGCTTCCTCAGCCTGAGGGCTCGAGGGCTCGGAAAGGCCAGACTGTGTCTGCCAGTCGTAGAGTGAGAGGCAGAGTGAGGGAAGGCACAGAATGTGAATGGGGAGAGAGAGAAGGTAGACTTTGTTGCAGAAGGTTAGTGCAAATCCTTCTTCACCAGTTGTTGGGTGGAGCTCAGTTTAGCCTGATTCACAGAGTTAGATTTAGCTCAGCTCTCTTGGTCTGTATGTTCTCACCTGTGCAGATAAGGATGATGGGAATATCTTGCCATTTGTACCGAGAAGCAAGCCAGTTGACACATGTGAAAACACTTCAGTCATTCTGACAGGTGGTACAAATATTAATGGCTTTCACGCTATGAAAAGAGACAGGCATGAACTGGCCTAGTCTGGGCGAACGTTCTGGCGCCCAGATCAAGACAAAGCATTTAACTGTCCAGCACTCACACCCGCTTCCCATCACTGTCCTCCTTGGTTATGTGGGTCTCAGCATCTGACTTTCTGGGTTGTTTATTCTGACCCTGGGATGTTAATAGCTGGGTCCAGCACCGTCATGGCCCCAGGGGTAGGGGGAGAGTATGCAAGAGGGTGGATTTCTGGAAGTCTCCAAGCCTCTGTTGTTTTCCCACAGCCCGCGAGGCCTGGGGCTGCTGCCTGAGTCACACTGCAATCCCCCGGGGGAGGGGAGAGCTGGGGATTGAGACAGACAGGCTTCAAAGGATCCCGCCTGGGGCACTAGGGAAAAGCAGATCAGAATTTCAAAAAAATCCACTGGTTTGCTGTTATCCCTGCTCCAGACTAGCAGTTAGCAGTTTTTGTGGTTTCTTTTTTTTTTTTTTTTTTTTTTTTTGTCTCTATCTGACCTTACTCAGGCTCCTAGAGAACATGATGGTATTGAAAGAGGAAAGAGTCGAAATCAGAGAATCAAGATAAAATGGCAGCTGTCTCATCCGGTTGTATGAATTAGCAGGTGCAGAGATGAAGGAGGCTGCCCGCTGCTTCCCAAGGCTGCCATGGGATTCCTTCCAGGAAATGTATGAGGGACGAAGTTATAAAGCACACCATCTTGTTCAATGAATTATTTGAGTTTGTATTGACAAAACATCTTTTTTGGGTTAAATCTATTAAGATAAAAATTAGTGCATGATATCTGCCCCCTTAAAGTTCTGAGTTCTGACCACATTCAGTTGATTAAGCACCAGTAGAATGAAGATGTAAAACAATTGTTTCACCACCTCCAATTTCCCCCAGCCTCCTTTATGGCCGGTTGCTCCTCCCAGCCCAGCCCCTGGCTGTCGGTGATTTGTTTTCTATCCCGATGTTTTCCTCTTTCCAGACTGTCATATAAATTGAATTATACAACAGGAAGCCTTTTGAGTCTGGCTTTTTTCACTTAGCATAATGCATTGAGATTCATCTAAGTTATTTAATATATTTAGTAATTCATTGTTTTTGATGAGTACACAATGATTCATTCTATGGAGATACCACAGTTTCTTTATCCATTTGCATTGTTTCCATGAATCAACTATGATTAGCATTTGCATACTGGTTTTTGTGGAAACAGAAGCTTTTTATTTCTCTTGGGGAAATACCTAGGAGTGGGATAGCTAGATCTGATGCTAGGTGTTTGTTTAACTTGATAAGTAACTGAAGACTTGTTTTTCACGTGGTTACACCATTTATGTTCTAGCGCATCATCTTGATAAAAATCTTTAAAAATATTCCAAATCTCTTAGCTGTCTGATTTTATTTTACCCACCAAACAAACAACTCTGTGAAATAGGAAGGGCAAATATCACTACCCTCCTGTAATAGGTGGCGATGCGAGGGTGAAAAAGGACAATTGATTGCCCAAATCTTGCTGTGGCAGAGCCTGCTAGGGTCCCCAGTAAATATCATGTCCCTCCTTCCATTCAATAAAGAGTCTTCTATTCCTTGCTCTTTTGGCTAACCACATGGTACCCACTGAGAAGCTACATTTCCCATGTTCCCTTGCACCTATTTGGGAGGGTGTGGTGACTAGACTTGGGCCAATGGATATGAGGGGGAGTGATTTAATTTGTTAATTCACCATATTCTCTTTGCCTTTCCTGCTGGCTGGAATATTGATGTAGCAGCAAGTTGGATTTGAGATGGAGGCAGCCCAAAATGGAAGACACCTGTGTCCTTGGGTAGACGTGTAGGGTCAAACTGAGTTGACAAGCCACCCAGATTGTTAGTGCTTCTTACTTGTTCTCCTGTCATCTGGGGGACTCTTTCTTGCTGCTGCATATATTATCCCAGCTAGTGATAGCCAGTTCACCCAATCTTGTCAATCTTGCTGAAATTTGGATATACCGTGTTTATATCAAGCCCTGATCTAACAGTTTGATACTCCTATCAAAGAAAGATCCATCAGGGAGTGTATGGGGGTGGACTTGGGTTGTGGGGAAACTGAAATGGATTGTTAAGAACAATTTCCCGGCAACACCCACAGGCCACACCACTTTTCCCCTCCCTTTTCTGCGCTTGTTGGCAACACCCTACTCATTTGGTCTCCAACTGTGGGCCAAGGGCCAAGGAGAGCCTGGCGCATTCTCTGCTCTAACACACAACATGCCCGGCCTGGCCCCTGAGTCCCAGAGCAGCAGGTGAGAAGGCAGGGAAGGCTGTGATGCTATAGGTAATGGGGAGGCCCCTGTAGATTTTGGAGAAAGAATCACCTTACTTCCATTGGTATTTGAGCCAAAGATGAATTCCACCATCAACAAATAACCATACCTAAGAAATGATCAGATTTAGTTAGGGTGTTCATTACTTCAATTTGTCAGGACCTAAATGCAGAGAAAATATGAAGCTGCTTGAAAGGGAGGGACAAAAATTAATGGTGAAGAGTGACAGGTTCAAAGAGAAGGTTTCTTGAAGAGCACACAGGGCTCACTTCGATACCCTTATTTACCATCATAATTTTAGAACTAGATGAGATCTCTGAAGACATCAAAGAGCAAAGATATACAGAATGGAACAGGCCCAACTGAGCTCAGTCAGGACATCCGGGAACAAGTCCCAACTCCACCACTCACTTGCCCTGGGGCCCTAGTTCAGTCACTTAGCTCCTATGGGCTCCAGAGAGACCTGCCCTACTTTACCAACAGCTGCTGACAGTCTAGTGCAACTAGAGAAGTTAAATATGAGTGCATTGCCCATACTTTCAATAGGGAATTGATGGGCTTGCAAGTAAGAAAGAAAAAAGCGGTCATTTATAGATCTGTTTCCCAAACTAGGTACGAGGAACTAGTTTGTACTTGCACAAACTCAGAAGTGCCCTAAAGGGTATAAGGAGCCACAGGAACAAGCATGGAATGTCTTCCTGGAAGTTCAATCATATGTGCTAGCAAGTGGTTGAAAATATATTTATATGATAACAAAATAAATTTATTATGAAGAAGACAATAGGTTAGTAAGTTTAAACATGTAACATGATAATTCAAGAATGTTCCAAAGATCGGGAGAGCCATTTGGACCTGCCTAATGATTCAGATTCCCTGTGTGTGTGGTTTGTGTTGCGTGGTATGACGTGTGTGTGGTGTGCGGCATGTGTGTGGTGTGATGTGTGGTATGTGTGTGTGGTATGCTGTGTGTGGCATGTGTGTGGTGTGATGTGTGCTGTGTGTGTGTGGTATGCTGTGTGTGTATGGAGGGTGTGGGTGTGTGTGGTGTATGTGTGTGGCATATGGTGTGTGTGTATGTGTGTGAGCAGGTAGAAATCCATGAACTCCATATTTGAAAATTGTACACAGTTTACAACAAAATTAGTCCAAGTCCAGACATAACATCTGGTGAGGAAAACTCATGGGCATCTTGGGATGTGGAAATAGATGAGAATTCACCATGAGCCAAGGTGGCAGCCAAGACCAGGGCAGAGGAAGGGCACCATGAATAGAGGCTTAACCTTTCATCCTCTCAGGGGCTCTCTCAGCCTTTATTCCTGGCTTAACCTCCTTTTAAGGGAGCAGACAGTAAGGGGACGATGAGGGGATAATGGTGGAGCTGAGGAGGCATGGGCATACTTGAATCAGCTCTCACTCAATACTGCCAAGTCTCCCACTGTCCCCAAGATGCCCCTGAAATCCCTATTCTCACCTGCCTCCTTCTCTGAGACCTAGGAAGCCACCAATTTCCTATCCCACCTAAACACTTAGCCACACCTGCATCCACGACCTCTAGCTTCTGGGGTGTGGGGTCCTTCCTGGGAGTCAACTCTCTCTGGGCATTTCAACTCCACCCCCTGTCACCTGGAGCTACTCCCCAACAACCCTGTCCTTTCAGTCTTTTTTTTTTAGGATATGATTTCTACTTTATTTAAGATTTATTTATTTTATACAAGAACTGGGGTACAGGTCAGAGGCACAGGAGGGTGAGAGGATTCACCAGAGCCAGAGCGGGGAACAGAACAGGCAGACTGACGAAGGACCTGCTGAGGGGAGCAGCGGGTGGCAGGAGAGGTCTGTGGCGGCTGGGGATCGAATCAGCGCTGGAGAGGTTGCGGGCAGCTTCACAGCCCAGCGCTCAACTGCTGCGCCACCAGGGAGGCCCCATAATAACTTTTGAGGCCAATGTCAGCTGAAGGAACAGGAACTCAGCTAAATGATTGACATGAGTTGGCACACTGGGTGTGAGCAGGTTGGTTCAGGGGTTGTGTCCCTGGGGGTGGGTGGTCTGGGGCCCAGAGACTGTGTGGGCTAGGAATGGAGAGGAGAGGAGTGGAGAGCATGGGATGGGGGGCCTTCCTGTAGCCACAGAGACCACACAGTCACTTCTCAGGGGAGCCGTGGTGTAACCCCCACATCTGATATTGCTTGGAATTGAAACTGGCTTGGAAGATTCACCAGGGTCTATAAACTCCAGAGATTTGCTTTTCTCTCTGGAGTTCAGGGTTATTGTGTCCTCACCTCTGGCTCCTTTCAGATGCAAGGACTTTTATTGCCTTGATAGAATAAAACATTAACTGTTCTTAAAAGTGTCTTTCTGCTCAGGGAACACTGCCACCCTATTTACTCTGTCAGGTGCTTTCTCTCCTCAGAGAAATTAGCCTTGGCCTCTGCGAGGTATAATTTGCTAAAGGAGTTCAAATAAACACACCACCCAGCCCTGCCCAGGGCTTGAAAGAGTTCAAGTTCAGGCATCTACCTGCTGAAGAATAGGCTCTCCAAGGGGTGTCATTCAAGGGCTGACACAGGCAAACCTCAAGAGTAAGAAGCACCCAGAGCTTTGCCCCAGCAAGTAGTTTGAGCTGTGTGAAGAGAATCTCTATGTTGCTCTTTGGCCACTGAGGGAGAGAGGGGTGAGCTTACCCTTCTGCACTTGGCCCTGGTCTGCTGGGCCCCAGCCCTAGGCGTGCAGGAGCAGCGGGTGGGCCAGGAAGGCCCTTCTGCTCATGCCCATTACTCTAATTACCCTGTGCAGGAACCCCCCTTGAGGAGGTCCATGGTAGAGGACAGATAACCAGCAATTTGTGCAGAGTCTGAAGTGTTCCCTGTGAAGAAATGTGGCCACTTGGCCCCGGGAGACGCGCCTGTTCCTGGGAGCATAGTGCAGTGGGCAGGCGCTGCAGGCCAGGGGCCCAGGAGAGAAGCCACATATGTATGTGCATGGACTCCTGGAGGAAATGTGGTGCCGCCTAAGGGTGGGGGGTGAGGCGGGGATGGCAGGAAATTGGGTGCCCAGGTGGATGGTGATGAGTCCTCACAGTTTCCTGCTCTGGCCTCCAAGTCAGAGCAGAAGGAAGGAGAGTTCCTCCCCAGCCTCACCTGCAGTCCCTGGCCACCTCACAGCAGGACCTTTTACATGGAAGACAGGGCCCTCTGGGCCTCAGGGCTAACTGTGAGGGGCCAGGCAGACCCCCCAGTGGAGACAGAGGCTGAGCTGGCCCAGGCCCCTACCTGCTCGCCAGCCACGAGGGGTGTCTCACTTCCTTTTCAGCTTCTAGGCAACTAAGGAGATGCAGAATTATTTACTCTGCCTCCTTGATTGCTGTCTCTTGGACACACGGGTGTAGCAGAGCGGAACATTCTGTCTTGCAGGTCAGTGCTTCTTGGAGAGAGTTCAGAGGGAGGCTCCGGTAGATGCCGGAGCGTGCGGGTGGGGTGGGGGAGCTGTCTGGTGGCTGCTACCTGGCGTGACCCAGACGGCCAGCGGAGGGCCTGCTCCAGACTTGCCGGAACTGGTTCTCTGCGGTGGCCTTGTACTTTCAGGTCCCCACGGAATGACAGGCTCATTCTCAGTCATCAGGTCTGTCCATGCGGCTGTTCCAAGGCACTGGCACAGCGTTTTATCACAACTGCAGGGCTTCTCGAGGCCAGTCAGAGAGCTGTGGCCTGGAGGCGAATAGGAGTAAGGGGACTTAAAAGAACATAAGGTTGGAGTCGGCACCCCAGGGGGTGGGAGGGGGTGGGTGTGGGACCTGGGGCCTGCCTGTCTTCCATCTGCTTGAAAATGCCTGGAATTTGGAATCTGGAGAGGATTTCTCTGAATTTTTGAAAGACATGGCACCTTGGGGTGCTGTGTGTCTCCCCTGATCTTGTAGGTGTTGTGATAGCCTTTCCAAGGTGGGAAGGGAGGGGCTCGATCCCCGACAGGGAGACTAACCAGCCCTCAGTGCAATGCTCAGTTGCTCCACCCCCACCTGCAGCATTGCTGACACCTGCTTTTTGTTTAGGTGGGGTGGGGTGGGGGGAACCGCATCCAGAACTAAGCAACTTTGTGGTTCTCTCTCTCTCTCTCCCTCTGACACATGGTCAGACCCTGGCATCTTGGACTGTCCTGCTACAACTACACTTTGGTACAGTATACACTTGACATTGTTATGACCTAGTGAAATGATCGTGCAGCCTTTCTCACTTTAAAATCTATTTACTTATTTGAGATTCCTTTTCCCAATTCTAGAGCCTCTCTCTGAACCAGCATTCTTGTCACCTTGCTGATTTCTTTGCTAGCAAGATAATAAACTTTGAAATGTGTTCAATTTGTCTACGATACTTAATGTCTTGGCATCAACCTGCCCTAGACGCACACCCAGCAGCAGAGGTTTGCTCAGCCTCCTTTTATCCAGGCACCCCATTCCTCGCCCCCCAGCCATTGTCAAGGCCACAGTGGACAAACATGTCCCTAACCCCACACCTCACACTACACTCTGATGTCTATGCCGAACTTCCTTCTAAAGTTAGCTTACTGCTATTTGTCTTTCAAGATTCAGCTCAAGGTCATCTCCTTCTGGAAAGCCTTTGTGACTGGCTCTTCCATCCTTCCTCACCTTCAACTTCTTCCTCCACATCAGAATGGGAGCTCCTTAGGTGTCACTTGTCCATATCTGTCATTGACACCATACAAAAAACACAATAAAAGAACTCCACAGCTTGATAATTAGTTATGAAGTGCATGAGAAATATTTTTAGCTAACATTTACTAACATTTACTTGAGTACTTACTATGCACCAGATAGTTTATTAAGAATTTTACACCAGTGATCTCACTGCAGGTCCACAGCCCTGCAGTAGACTTTCCTTTCGAACAACCAGCAACTTTCTTCAAGACTGGCAGAGTCCTAATTTTGCTTGCTTTCACCACCCTTCCTAGTAACTCAAGGGAAGCTGTATTCCTATTGGTCTAAGACAATGCCTATGACTCCTATTCTCCTAGAGTGATTGGTTTCAGCACGGACATGTAATAGAATTCTGGCAACGCTCATGAGCATTTTAATAATTTCTGGATGCCAGGAACTTTGGCGATCACTTTGCCATGAAGAGAGAAATTAGCCTGAGTACTAGGGGGCATAAAGAAAACGTCAGAACCAAGAAATGGAAAGTAATGAGTCTTTGCTTGTGTCAGTTAATACTGAGGTAACCAACCTGGGTTATCAACCTGATGCTGGGGTATCAGGATTATTTTTATCATGTGAGGAGATATATTTTCATTATTGTTCAAAGTGAGTTATTTGTAGCCAAAAACATCTTAATCATGAAGAAATCCATTAGAATGTTCTATTATTATTTCCATTTTAAAATGTGTGACCATTGAAGCTCAAAAAGCTTAAGTAATTCTTTCAAGATTAGTTGCTTGTAAAAAGTTAATCAATTCTAGAACTTTTAGGCACCAAACAATGCTTGCTCTCTGAAAAATGAGAGCAATTATCTGTTGTTGTTTTCCCTTTTCTTCTAGCAGTATGGAATATACAAGGTGCTCAAGAAATACTTTGAATTTGCAACCTCTACTTTTATAGCCAATCTTCCTTTAAGATCAGTGAATAGGCCCATAAGCTGAGTCTCCTAAAAAGGAATAGGAAAACACATTTCATTTGGCTCTTGCAACACTACCCTGGGGTCTCCTGAAGAAGGAAGTATTTAAAATAAAGAAGCATCGTAACAATATTACACATAGGAAAGTAGATGAAATAGCCCTTTAGATCCTCTCTGCTCCAGCACAATTGACAATTTTGGGAATTCTTTTGTAACCTTTTTTATATGCATATGGAACAATTCAGTAGATGCATAGAAAGCACTTGATAAAATGTAGTATCCATTTATCATTTTTTAAAAATCTTAGCAAATTAGACAATGAAGAAAACTTTCTTAGCCTTATGAAGTGCATCCTTAAAAAAAAACAAGAAATGTCTAATTTAAATGATCTTGAAGTCCAGGATCTATACCATCACTGCTTTCCATTGTTTCTCGATATTATGCTGAATCCTCCTTAATATAAGGAAAATAAATAAAAGATGAAAAGATAAGAAAGATACAAATCTTTATTCATAGGCAAATCATTATCTACCAAAAAAGAAAAAGCAAATTAATCTATAGAGACACTATTAGCATTAATAAAAAATTTTCTGCAGGGTTGTTAGATGACTATGTAAGCACAAATAACATTCCAATATACCCACAGCAATTAGAAAAGATAATAAAAATAGCATTTTCAACAACAGAAACTAAGTTCCCTAGGAATAAAACCCACAAAATGGATATACAAAACTTCTTCGGAGAAAATGATCAGGGTTCACTGGAAAACATAAAAGAAGACCTAAATAACTGAACCATTGTTTATAATAGTGGGGAGTATTGAGTGCAAGTTAAATAAATCATGGTGTGCCCATGCTAAGTAACACCACTCGGGTTGTTAAGGTAATGAAATAGAGCTGTATTGACTGGTAAATGGGTTATGAGAGATTTTGAGTAAAAAGCAACAACCCAAAAATGCAAGTTGCAGGGTAATTCTTAGGGTAAATTACTGTTTTAAAATCAAACTAGTGTGTAAAAAATATGTTTGACTGGGCACAGGTGAAGGTGTGAAAGGACAGGGACAAATTATTAACAGCCTTAGTGCTGGCAGTGGGGCTGGGAGAAAGATGCAATGTGCATGCGCTTTAGAAACAATGGACAAAATTTTGTACTGTTCAAAATTTTTATTCCTTCCAGTATTCATTATTTTTTGTAATGCAAAATGTCCTCAAAGAATGCAAGGAAGACAAGAATTAGTCAAGTGGGACGCACATTCTCTGACACCAGACGTAGCCCCCAAAGTGCTGGACTCTCCCCACCTGCCATAGGTGTGGGTCCTCTCACCTCTGACCCTGCCTTCACACCTTACCCTCTAACCTTTGACCCTGACTTCTCACCTGCACCCTTGTCATCTCACCTGCTGCCCTGTCCTCTCACCTGTGCCCCTGCCTCTGATCTGCACCCCGGTCCTCTTACCTGCACCCCATCTTCTCCCTGTACTGCACCTTCTTGTTCACGTTCTGTGCTCTCATCCCCACAGCATGGCTGCGTGCAGGGCTCAGGAGGGCTGCACAGCTGGTAGCTACAAGCCCATCCATGTGAGTACCCTCAGCCTCCAGCTGGAAAGAAAGCTTCGGGGAAGGCAAGGACCTAACATATTTCTCACCAAACACCTAACGCCAATCACATCCTCACAAGACCCTTGTGAGTAGCTGTTTTTAGCTCCACGTCACAGAACGCCATGCCAGGGGCTTGTCCCCGGCCCAGGAGCTCACAGAAGGTGCAGCGGGGCCTGGTGGGCTCCTGGCTCAAGCTCTCTGTGCGCAGCGCTGGGAAGCCAGTGTACCCAGCTCTCCGAGGACTTCCTAGCTCATTTCCTCCAAGCTCCTAAGTGCTGGATAAATGTTTGCATAATGACAAAAGGCGTTTATCCTTCAGCCAGCATGTCCATTAAATCGTCTTTATATTCATTTTCCATTTAAGTATCATCTCCCCAAAGCTTAAAATAGGATTGGAAATTTGCAGTGTTTGACCTATTTTCATCCATTAGCATAATCTATCAGACTCAGGGACTGAGAAGCTCCTGCATGAAGACGTGGGAGCCCCCACAATCTCAGGGCAGGGAGGCCAGAGTCCCCTCAGGGCCCAGGGGCCAGGGAGCAGTGAAAGGGAGAAAGGAGGCGGCTAGAAATGGCTCAGAAGTCAACGCCGGGAAGAGCAAAAGCCTTTCATGGCAGAGTGGAAACAGACCCAGCCCTTGGAGGAACCACGACTCACCCCACCTCTGCAAACTGGGAGCCTGGGACAAACCAGATCCCACCTGGGCCTTGGTGTCCCCCTCTGAGAACAGTGAGAGGCTTCCTGCTCAGTAGGGTGGCAGCACCCATTCTAGGGAGACGGTGAATGTGAATGCAGCCAGCAAAGACCCAAAAGGGTAAGATGTTTATAATGTTCCCAATGGCCACTCTGCTGCCGTGACTTGGTCTTCTTGAATTTGGATTCAAAATTCTCAGCCTAGAAGATGGGCGGTGATGAAATTGCTTTAAGAGCTTTAGGGACAACGGTCATCTTTGCTTTCCCCCAGCTCACAGGGCCTAGGACGGCGCCTCTCTCATAACAATGCTCAGGGAGGTCTGCTTGGAAGAAGGATAAATGAATGAACTTAATTCACAGCTGCTTAAGTAGCGCTCTCTGTACACATCACCGTAAAGCTCCCCACCTACCTCCTCGTGGCCTCAAGTGCTAAGCTGTCCAGCAGCCTCTTAGGGATCAGTATAGTAAGGGGGAGAAGCTCTCCCCAGTGGGGACACATGATGAGGAGAGTCCCGTTTAGCCACAGGAAGAAGAAACCCTTGAATCAGCTCTTTGCTGAGCACTGAAAGCCTGGAGTTGGTGCAAGAAAAGTCAAGTGCAAGGTGAACAGGTGAACTGGGGAACAAGGCCGTGATGTGGCTGCGGTCTTCAAGCTAAGATGAAAGCAGAGTAACAAACAAAAGTAATAATGGATCCTGATCAAATGACTTTTAAAACACATTATACATGCATGTGTGTGTGCACACAACACACACACACATTGTACATAAGGTCATTCTGGTTGGTAATATATCTGAGAATAAAGTAGTATTTGGGGGACTCCCCTGGTGGCGCAGGTAGTTGAGCGCCGTGCTGTGAAGCTGTCTGCAGCCTCTGCAGCACCGGTTCCATCCCGGCAGGCCGTTGAGAATCCCACATGGTGCAGCAGACCTCTCCTGTCTCGCCCGCTGCTCCCCTCAGCAGTGTATTTCAGCGGATCTGCCTGTTCTGTTCCCTGCTCTGTCTCTGGTGAATCCTCTCACCCTCCTGCGCCTCTAGCCTGTACCCCAGTTCTTGTATAAATAAATAAATAAATCTTTAAAAATAAAAATAAGGTAGTATTGGCATCGGGGACTTTATCAAAGAGAGAGAGAGAGAGAGAGTGTGTGTGTGTGTTTTCTTTCCCCAGGCCCCAGTATACACTGTGCTATGCATAGACAGTGTTATATATACTGTTCCTTTTCCAGCTCCAGCTTTTGAATACTTTTGGCAGCAAAAGCACTGTTCATAGTCAAGATGAGAGAGCGATTTGGTATCAGCAAAAGATAACTGGGAGAGGGGCCTCCGTGGTGGTGCAAGGGGTTAAGACGCAACCTATGAAGCTGTCCGCAGCCACTGCAGCATGAGTTCGAGTTCGATCCCCGGCCAGGGAGCTGCCCACATGGCACAGCAAACCTCTCCTGACTTGCCCTCTATTGCCTTTAGCAGTTTACATCGGTCAATCTGACCGTTCTGTTCCCCTTTCTGTCTCTGGTGAATCCTCTCACTACCACCTCCCCCCCCCCCACACACACACCTCTGACCTATACCCCAGCTTTTGTATGCATAAATAAATAAATCTTTAAAAAAATAAGATAACTGGGAGAGGTTCTCCTGGTGGGTTAAATGATGGTCCTTAAAAGATATTCCTACCTCCTGGCCACAAGTAGTCAGGAATGTTACTATATTTGGATAACATTTTAATCAAGGATTTAAATAAAGTCAAAGAGACAAGCTTGTCCAATTTGCAATGACCTAACTCTGAGCAGGGTAGTGAACATGCTAGAGGGCATACTCGGTGTCTTAAAAAGCCTGAAATGACAGACCACACCAAGCAAATAAGAATTAGAGGTTTGTTTCAAAAAACAAGCTGCAAGAGTAAAAGATAGACTACTGGAACTTCATGAGAGAGAAGAATTAGTGACTCAGTTCCATAGTAGTCAACAGCCTGAGAAGAACTTAAAACAAAAAAGACAAACTATGTTGCATTTTTAGACTGCACAGATCTAGAGAAGAATGGAGGGCATTCTCGTATGCTCTGCACCAGCAGGACGCAGCTACGATTGTGAACATGGTTCTGCGTGTCCTGGTCGCTGGACACATCAGGACCCAGAGAGAGATGTCAGGAAGGGGAAGAGTTCACGAGTCTTCTGGTCTCAGACAAGCTGCTTTTCGGAGGAGAGAAGAAAAAACTCAAGGAAAGATGCCATCTGCCTTTAGATATTTGGAGACCCGTTCGCTTAGCAGGGCTGGCGGTGTGGTTGGAAGACAGCCTGAAACCCTGTGTATCTTTAGAGAGTGAAACAAGACAAAGAAAAGTCTAAAAGGACCATATTTGGTTTTAGTTCTAAGAATCAGAGGTGGGCAGTGAAAGGGGGCCAGTTCCTTCCTTCCTGGTCTCTGCCATCTGTGGGGAACAGCTCCTGCCTGACATATCGGCTTCCAGTGCATAGAAAGGGGAAGCGCAAAAGGACAACCTACTTCGTTGCTTGGAACATGAAGAGGAATTTCACCTCACTTCTGCTGTTACCCAATAGTTAGAAACCTCGGGCCATACCTAATTGCAAAGGAATTTGGGAAGTGGCGCTCCAGAGAGGCAGCTGTGTGTTCAGTCATGACTCAGTGGAAGAAGTGGGAATGGGTAGTTGCAACAACAGGGGCATCTGTCTCCATCTGCTCGAAAAAATGAGATGTATCCTCAGGCTCTGCTCTCAGGCTGCCTGTGTGCTAACGGGAAAGCAAGGCCTGGAGCCTGCAACACAAAGCAATAAGGAGGAGGGTCAGGGCAGGGGAACAAAGAGCTGAAAAAGTCCAAAGGAGAGAGGTAAGGATGACTTGCACTTGATTAGAATAGACTTTTGAAGGAGATGACTTTTGGGCTGGTTGACCTGGGCTCAAAAGATGGATAAGACCCAGAGAAGGGAAATAGAGTGAGAACAGCGAAGAGTGAGTGGAGCAACGGGCAGTTGTAATAGTAAACAAAGGGCAAGTTTTCAGCAGAAGGAAGGATTTTTTTAGCTGCCACACCCTGACAGCACAGCAGACACACACACACACACACACACACACACACTCTTCCTCTCTCTCTCAGGCTAACCCATCACCATTTCTACCCTCTGCACTAGCATCTGTGAGTCTCCAGCATCTTGCCTGGTGTTGGAAGACACAAATTGCAGTTGTCCAGGGCACTTTGCTCCCAGTGTCTGGGCAGCTGGCCTGAGTGATGTTCTAGCCCTTTGGAGCAAGAGAAACCACAAAGCCGGAGGCAACCAGCCAGCTTTTGAGCCCAGACACCTGGAATCTAATCACTTCTTCATCATAAAATTTTTCATGTCTTTGCAATTTATAGAACTTACTCACCGAATTTTATTTGAATCTCATCTCAACTTAGAGGGGCTGGCTAAAGGAAGACGTCATATATGAAAACACGTTGAAAAATCACAAGTGTTGCAAAATGGAAAACACCATTTGTTACAGCGGCGCTAAAATCTTATTATTTCAGGCCCGTTCGCACGAGGGTCCAGGCTGGAAATGATCTTTTTGCCCACTGTAACTAAAAGGATTTGCTAGGCAAATCAGCAGGGTGGCCAAAATTGCTGGGAGACATTTATAACCTAGCGAGGACAACCCCTTTTTGGTGACAATTGTAATTAACTTTGAACAATATTCTTTTTATTCAAGTAGGTCTGGCGGGAATTCTGCAAGGCAATAAAATTTTTCCAACCATTTGTTTAAGCTTCTGAATATTCTAAAGAGGAAGAAAATTGCCCAACAAATCAATATGGGGCCTCACAGAGAGCGCTCAAGTGCCTAAGAAAAGACTGGACAACCACTGGGCAGGATGCTAAAGAGGTGGTACTGGCACCCGCTCAATTTGGACTGATTTTGGTAGTGAAAACTCTTCTCTCTTTTCCCTGAAATCTGCATAAAATTTCCATCAAGCTGAAGTGAGAGTGTGTCCTCTCCAGCCCCCAGCTCTACCGCACTCCCCCCAAAGTGCCATCAACGAGGCCTTGAAGAACTCAGTCTGGAAACGCAGGTGACAGTTCAAATCTCTTCGAATCCTGTGTCTCCACGCTTAGGAGAACCACAGTAAATAGCGACCAAGACCGATCTGGAATTTATCCCATGGCAGGGCTGTAGTAAGGGCCACTTTTATCAATGAGTAAACTGAGGCTTAGATAATTTTAGAGATTCTCCACATATCCAGGACCACACAGACAGCAAGTGGGGGAGCTGGGACTCGCCCGCATCTCATAGACACATATGCACTGCCTCTACGGTCATCTTCCTTACAGATCACACCTGAGGCACTTATCTCCCTCTCTGTTTAGTGCAATATTTAGTTGACTTTATTTTCTGCATATTTAATAATGTGTCTAAACAAAACTCAGAAGATGAGGACCCACCTTCCAACCACTTACCTTGAACCCTTAACCATGTCCCCGGACATGGTTGGTGTTGAAATGGACGACAGGTGAGGGATTCTGGAAGAGAAATTCAGAAAATCGAGTCAAAATCTGGACATGCAAATAGAGCCGTGCTTCAAAGTGGACACGTACTTGCTGGGGACGTGGCAGGTGAGTCCAGAAATCAGATATTAGGAATGAATGTAGAGCAATGCATGCAACTTACACTTGGTTATTTTATTTAAAGGTCATTCACTCATCAGGCATTTATCGGGCCTCATTCTCTGCCAGGCACTGGGCTGAAGGTTGGCGATACAGGAGAGAGACAAGGCCCCTGCCTTTGGGGAGATGACTTGTTAAAAATAACAATATTCAAAAGGTCATTTATTTTTTATTATTTTAAAGACTTTATTTTTACGTAGAACTGGGGTACAGCCAGAATTGTGGGGGGGTGAGAGGATTCACCAGAGACAGAGCAGGGAGCAGAATAGGTGGATCTACTGAAATACACTGCTGAGGGGAGCAGCAGGCGAGACAGGAGAGGTCTGCTGCGCCATATGGGTAGCTCCCTGGCCAGGGATTGAAATCGTGCTGCAGTGGCTGCCCATAGTTTCACAGTGCTAAGACTTAACCCCCTGCACCACCAGGGAGGATCTTCAAAAGGTAATTTAAACAACAGCCTGGGCCAGGAGCAGCAGAACCCGCTGCACCGCAGCTCCTGGGAGGTGATGGGCCTCAGCCAGGAGGCACTGCAGTGAGGAAGGGGGCTAGGCTGTTAGAGGGGTGGGCACCAAAGAAGATACCCTAAGCAATATGCTAATGAGTCTTCACAATGGTGACTCTGCCATCATCTCACAAAGTCTGAGGAGGAGAGAGGCCCTGGTGGACTCTGGGGTTCCCCCCACCACTGCCCCGCCTGGGGCTCTCCAGGTTGCTGGCACTGGCTGTGAGCATTTGGAGACTACACCAAGGTGGATGGGAGGCATCAGGCTGCAGCTTGGGCTCAGATGCCCTCGGGCTTGCTTGCTTGCTTGGGGAGGCTGCATTCTATTTTGTGGTGAAACTCCTTCTGGCTGAAACACCAGTGATCCAACTCCTGCCGGCCCGCCTGGGGCAGTGTTCTCCGTTCTGCTGACAGGAGACAAGTTGTTGTACAAGAAAACTAGGAAGTGTTGGCTCTCGGGGGCCAGGTGTGGGGAGTGGGTGACGGGGAGATGAGCGTCTAGCGGGTACAGGGATTGACACTGCGTGGGCACAGAGTCAGCCGGCCAGCAGGCCCCGTTGCGTAACTCCCCAGCCTGGCGAGGTGGCCATTCTTTCCTCCTTGGGCCTTCTTTAAATGCTTCGAGTTTAAGAAGCGGGCTCTCACTCAGCTGGCTCCACGGAAGGGGCTGCCTTCCAGAGGGGAACGTGCTGATAAGGACAACTGAACTCGCAGGGAGGCCCAGGGACTCCTGTGCACTCGCTTCCACCAAGAGTCCCTTTCTCTGTCTTATCTTGGTCCCGGGCTGGGCTCTTCCGGCCTGCATGTGTGAGACTACATCCCCCCGGTCCTGACGTTGCCGTGGAGTTGGTCCTCCATGGGACACGGAGTCTCCTGAGAGTCTCCAGCAGCTCCCTCCTTCCGGTGCTCCTGCTTCTCCCAGCCAGCCTGGGAGCGCGCCCGGAGGCACGAGTCAGTTCACTGCTGCCTGTGCCAGCCTCCCCGGCCGGGCAGCCTTGGCCTGGGGGGGTCTCTGCCAGGAACTTGAACTTGCCTTGGTGGGGGGCCCCTTCCTTCTCTTGCCCCTTTCAGACTCGCATGGCAGTCTGGGCGCTGCCCCCCACCCCCAGCTTGTCTTCCTTTCTCTTTCCAGGCCTTTCGCCCGGTAAATCTCTAGCACATCAAATCTGTTTTGGTGCCTGCTTCTCACAGGACCTAAAATAACACAGAGGTGAGACTGTTTATGGTGCAAAAATCACCTGCAAAAGGTGGTCAAAACGTGATTTTTTTTTCCCCTAAAAAGGGCTTTCTTCATCTCTCCTCCACTTTCTACTGGCTCCTCCTCCCTCCTGCTTGCTTTTGCAGAAACCCCACCTGCTTATTTCACAGAGGCAACCGGAGAAAACTGGTTGAGACAGCAACTGGCAAGCCTCTTTGTAAGTGAGCTTCAGAGCACAAGCCATCCAGCAGACACTAAGAGTGACCCTGTGCCTTCTGGACTTTGCAAATGCTGAACATCTGAACTCTTGGCTAGTGGGACCTTGCCGGGCAATGTCTTTTAGGGCATATGGCTTCTCCATTCACAGTTCTAAAACTCATCTCTGACCCTGCCCCTGATCATCCCTGGAAAGAAAAGAGCCATAAGTAGAACTGAAGGTTCCTTTGAGGAGGCTCCCTCTGAAGCTGAGGGGAGCAAGCTGTGGGCATTGCCAGGGAACTCTCTCTGCAGAGTCCTCCAGGAAGCAGTTGAATTGACTGCTTAAAATATGGTTCTCCTGGGTAAGTGTAGATACCACAGGCCTGGAAGTAATGATGACAGACCTCACTCACATTATTAATCAGATGGCTAAGGCCTTGGTCAAAGCCATTAGAGCTCAGGAAAGAGCTTAGATTCCCTGGCGTGTGTTGTCCTAGATGACAGGGTTTGTATTCGGCTACCGACTTGCAGCTCACGGAGGAGTCCACTGTTATTAAGGCCTCGTGGCTCAATACCGCCAGCCAGGTGGAACCAGAAACAACCAAATGACTGTGACACACTAACTCCCTAAAGGGACACTCCAATTGCCAATATCTTCAGCTGACTCCCTTCTAATCTGGCCTGCAATGTACAGCACTGATAGTCATCCTAGCTCATGCATTTCTTACACTCATGAGGGCAATTCTGCTTTGTACCTCCCAGCATTGTTCTTCGACACAAATGTTAAATTAATGATTGCACAATCAAATTGAATCCGTCCAACATGACCAGCCACTAAAGAAACCATACTAAGCAACCCATGTGTTCCTCCATCTCAATGCAAAACAACTGCATTCCCCAGATGAGCACCCCTAATCAGCAGGAAGCCCAGAAAGGCCATGGCCCCTAATCCCTCAAGTCTGAAGAATGTATTGCATCAAGGGGAGATTGAATTGTGGCCAGGATTCAGTTTTGCAAAAATCAAGGTTTATTTTGCAAAAAAGGCGGTCAAAAACATGTGGTTTGTTTCCCTCCCCCCAAAAGGGCCTGCTTCATTGCACTCCTATTTTCCACTTACTCCCCTTCACTCCTGCCTGCTTTTGCAGAAACCTCTCCCACAATTTGACACAGAGCAGCAGAGTTAGACTGGAGAAAACTGGTGATGGGAATGAACAGATCTTTTTGTAACCAGAGACATGGCAAGAGTGATCCTATGAATCTGGACTTTCCAGATCCCCCACGAAATACTGTGAAAGCCTCCTCTAGAGGCAGACAAGGGACCCATAGAGAAACCTGAATACCTGTGTACCACGAACTTCCTATTTCCCTTCTCTCCTTCACCTGCTCAACTTCTCCCTGCCTTTCACCTACCTTCAAAGTCCCAGCTCCATTGTGGGCAGGTAGATGTGAGCTACGCTCCTAGGTGCATGCAGGCTGCAGGCTGCAGGCTGGTTTGCAAGCAAGCTCTTTCCCTCCTTGTAAAAGCAGTGTGTATAGCTTTTGGCTGATTGTGCCCATCAGGCATCAGGCCCATGTTTGGTACAGAGGCAGAAGCCTCTTTATATTCTGGACACACAGCAAGTGCTGCATAAATGTTTGCTGAATGCAGGAAGCAATGAGCCATTTCCCTGACTGCTGTTATTTCTCCCCACTTCATTTCTGCCAGATCATTTTTCCTAGAACATTTGTTCATTTTACCTCCTTTCCTCCCCATAGGCAGAGTAATAGCAGATCAAAGAAGAGAAGATGCATTATGGTAGAGTTTTAAATTGTGGCAGAGTATCATAGTGATATTGATGATGTGGGATGTAATCTCTCTAATTGCAATATGAGTTTTTGTAAAGGAAAAATTCAAAACAGCAGGATGACTTTTGATCATTGTATAATGGAAGAGGGCTTGAAAGAGATCAGAGAAAATGGAAATTTTAGAAATAGGAGTGAAAGTGCCTCTGTTCCTCCCACCCCAGTGTGATTCCTTTGGGAGGTCTGTGGCCAAGTCTGTCTGTTTTCCTCATTGTTTTTCCCTGAAATTGCTCAGAATCCTCTTTCATCCCCTGAAGAACTAGTTTCTCCCATCACCATCTTTAATTTAGGATCTAATGTTTCCCATAGCTGCCCACTGTGGCGATTGCTTAAGCCACGCTGTCTACGGTTTTGTTACAGCAGCTGGCGTTGACTAAGATAGCCACTAAGGTGTCACTTGCTAACTGAACAGATGGACCCTCACTTTCTCTGTTTCTGGGAATGACTTTTCTCCCTCGTCTGAGCAATCATTGTGCCACTCGATCACCTTGTCAAAATGTCAGCAAAAGTGCCTCTCATGGAGAACTTGCTCTGGCAAGAGGTTCAGCTCCAAGGGGGCTCCAACGCATCGTGATTCCTGAGGGTGCTACCCCTGGAGTTGGGCAGCACCCAGTCCCATGTGGATTCTCCTTCCCCAACATAGTTCTCGGCAAAACCACCTTCTCCCCCGAACTCTACAGCTTACAATCAACCCCAAACAATTCCTATGTGATCATACGCATTCTGCCTTCCCTGGCAAATTTCCTTGAAAAAGACTATTCATGTGGTGTTTTTGGCATGAGAGTCCAAGAAAGGGTTATAATAAGCATCATCTTGAAGCCTTAAATACAGTCTCTGGTTCTGCAAATGCCGTAATGACAGACTTGTGTTCTCAGGCCTAGCAAATTTTGTGGGCACTGGAGTCCAGAAATGCCCTAGGCATGTAAGTCAGCTTTAGTCTTATTCGTGTTTGGGATCCAAGAGGAAAATGGGGTTCCCAGAGCCAGTTCACATAACTTCTCAAAGTGCAGAGTGAGGGTGTCAGCCAGGGTTTCTGTAGTAGAAGGGGAGCAGAACACGCCTTTATGGGTCTCATAGTGCACCTGGGCTTTGCCAGAGCAAGTAAATGAGGGTCAAAAGCAGAGCAACGTCTGGACAGAATAGAGCCTCCTCGTACCCACTTCCTGTGGGCCTAGATGCTCGTGATTACGGCTGCAACTGGAGACGTGAAGTCAAAAGTTTACTCGGGCGTATTTCGTTAGACCTGTGCAAGCTGACCTCTCATTCTCTCTGGGTATTTGCAACAAAGCCTTTCTAGCCATTCTCAAGGCCTGCGGCTGATGCATTCTGGTGAAATTAACGGATTCTCCTTTCAAATCCACAGCCTCTTTCTTTCACAGGGTACAAGGGTTTGAGGAATTCAAGTAAAGATGCAAAAATTTTACAGCCTTGTATTTTGGCTAAGAAAGAAGAAAGGCCTTGTTAAAGGATTTCTATCAAGAGTCTTTTTGTAACTCCATTGGTTAAGTCAAGCTCATATTTTGAGTTCTTTAAGGCCTGATAAAACTGCATTTTCCCAAGGAATTGTTGGAGTCCTTATGAGAAGTTGTGTTTTTTTTTTGTGTATGTGTGTGTGTGTGTTTTTGCAAAGGATCACCTGGTGGGTGACCTGTGAGTTGGCATCTCAAGGGCACTGTCGGGTGCTAGTGCTGGTGCTATTACCCCAGTAGACTGTGGGGAGGTGGGGGTGAGACAGGGCCAGGGGTCAGTCGGATACCCACAGTTTCCCAGAGCAGCTCATCTACCCGCAGTGAGCCAGACCGTGGGCCATATTCAAGTAACTGCTGCTGCTTGAACTTTGGGCCTCAGAGCAAGGCCAGGGAGGCAGGAGGAGGACCTATTCCCTGAGCAAATTCTCCACAAGAGGCAGCTCCGCAGCCACTCTTCCCAGGTGATCCCAATGGAAACTGAGGTCAGTTTGCTCTGTTAGCAATTCACACCTCAGTGGTTGTTTTAGCTCCAGTTGCTGTTTAAACAACAGAAATAAATTGATCACAGTATCAAGTCTTGGAAATCGCATCCCAGATCAAGGGGCCAGTGTCCTGGATATGACTCCCTTCCTGGGAGCCACTATGTTCTCAAGACAGGGGGCAGAGGGGTGTCATGCAAGCAGGCAGGGTGGCCGAGAGGCTCGGGAGACAACTGAGCCCCCCAACCCCCTGTGAACCTTTGCTCTAGTTCTCTGGGCTCTCTCGCCATCTTGCCTCTTCTGTGGTCACGCCACTCGTCCTGTCACAGCTGTCCTCAGCTTCTGAGTGACGCTGCCCTTATGTCCCTGGTCTCCAGGCTCTTAGGACAGCATTTAACCTTAAATCCCTCCTTATCAGCCCCATCTCCAAATACAGTCACATTGGAGGGTTAGAGCGTCACATGTGAAGGGGGGCGCAATTTAGTCCATAGCAATAGTCAAACAGGAAGACCCCAGGGAAGATGTACCCCTGGAGGTACCTGTTGCCATCCCAGGCCAGCTCCTCCCTGTGCTTTGCCACACTGCCCAGAGGGGCTGGCAGAGCCCCTGGACTGCAGGCTCTGGGGGAGCCCACCAGCACCCTGCTGACTCATTCCTCCCTGTCGGGCCTCCAGGCCATTGCCTGTGCCCCAGGTGAGCCTGGGGGCAGGGCTCTAGGAAGCAGAGTGACAAATCTCACCTGTTACCCAGCAGAAGCAGGAAGCCACCTGGGAAGGTACACAGACATCTTTGGAAGCTGTGCTGGGCAGCCCCCTCAGACATGTCACAGAGACTTGGGGGGCTTTGCCTCTGTAGCGGCAGGAGGACACGGACAGGATCTCCATGATCTGAGCAGATGGACTAATGGAGGAGAGTCCTGGAGCCCTCAGTGGCTTTTGGCTTTTAGTGGATTTTACTGGGTACACCCCAAGGGTGTGCTGGGGGGCTTGGAGGCTGGCAGGCCTCCCCACCCCCAGCAAGTCTTCACTTTATCTGGGTTCTTGGGAGTTCTCTCATGGCCTTGCTTCTCTGCTGTTCTGTTCTTTTGTTCTCTTTGCTTCTCCTCGCTCTGCTCTCTCTGCTGCTTCTCGTGGTTCTGCTGGTGTCCCGTGACGGCGCCCTTATAAGCCCAGCCTTAGCCCAGGTGTACCCACTTATGCATGCCCGCACCCTACTCCAGGTGCCCGCCATCAGGCATGCATTCAGGACCGCAAGGATCCATCATCTATCCTGATGGCGGGAGGGCAGAAAAGCCTGACACTTCTTCACTTACCCTACAGCCCCGCTGACATCTGAGGTAGAGAAAGTGCATCCTAAGTGAAGACCGATTAATGTGCTAAATAAACATAGGAGTGAATCAAAAACATCTGGGGGATACCTGCCACTGCAAGTCACCCCAACGATAGCCACAGGAAAGCCATCCCTCCTCACTACTTCCTCTTTTTCACCCTGGAGGATGCTTCAGCCCTTGCTCCTGCTCCCCTCAGTGGGCCCCACCCCCCACTGCCGTCCCTTCTCTGGCGTGCTGTGGAGCAGTGGACAGCGATGACTTCTGCAAGCCCAGGACACATACTTCCTTTGTCAGCCCCCAGGCACACCACTCAGGCTGCCCCCTTGAGGTTTGACGGTCTGATTCTTCGAGGGATGAGTCACTGCTGCCATCCTGTCCTGTGCTTCCTGCAAGGAGATGGGGTGGAAGCACAAAGGAGGGGCGGCCACCAGCTCGTGTGGCAACTTGGGGGTCTGGGTGGCTCCAGCCCTAAGCCTTAGGAGGGTGGGGGTGCAAAACAGGCAGGAAGAAGAGCAGACAGCTGCCCTGGACAGGGGCCCAACCTCTTCTCTTTGAGGGGAAGGGATATGTGGGCATAGTTCCCTAAGTGGGGGCCTAAGGCAGGCTCAGGACAGAGCATTTGGCTCCAACTGGTCTGACTGTGAAGTCCAGATACCCCGATCCCAGCATCCTGGGCGTGGCGCCCCATCTCGCTGAGCCTTACTTTCCTCTTTTGTCTGATGGGGGTGGGCCTGCAGGACACGCGCTGTGTGAAGCACCCAGAACAGCGCCTGCCAGAAAACGCAGCCGGACGTGTGTTGGTCCTCTTTCCCTGTCTTAGCTTCCTCCCCCTTCCTTCTCTTACTCGGAGAGCGAGGGTCCCTCAGCAAATGGACTGTCCTCAGGGCGGGTCAGCAGTGGCCAGGCTCCTCACGGAGGTCGGCTGCCATGTACATGAAGGCAAAATCTCTTGCTTAGAAACAGAACCAACCGGTGAAAATCTGGGGACAAATACCCCCCGGTCTCCTACTAAGGGGCAGCTAAGCACTGTCACGTGGTAGATCTCAAGCTGTGTCTGCAGTGATGTGTTAGCTGCTGTTCCGACGCTTGGCAAGAGCCTGAATCCCCCTTTAAAGTCAGCTCTTCTGTGTGGAGATTTCTGGACCTACTAAACATAGAGCTTCCATAGGATCCAGCAATTCCACTCCTAGGTATTTACCCAAAGGACACAGAAACATCAATTCCAAAGGGCACCTGCACCCTATGTTTATAGCAGCTCTATTTACAATAGCTAAGCTTTGGAAACAGCCCAGATGCCCAAAAATAGATGACTGGATCAAGAAGATGTGGTCCATATACACCATGGAATATCACTCAGCATTCAAAAAAGATAAACACATGCCATTTGCAGCAACATGGATGGAGCTGGAAGGGATCATGCTCAGCAAAATAAGCCAGAAAGAAAAAGAAAAATACCGGATGGTCTCACTCATAGCAGGAATCTAGAAAACTTAAATAAGGGACCAGGAAAAAGAATAATTATAAGAAAGAAAATATAAAAATCAACAAAAAACTATGAACCAGAGACACTCTATGGGGGGTGGGGGGCGGGGAGGGGAGGGATTGGGGTCAAAATAAGGGGGTTGCAATTGTATGGGGAATATAAAAATAAAATTTATTTAAAAAAAAAATAAAGTCAGCTCTTGCCATTGCTAAGCTCCATAGACATGATTCAGTATTTATGCTGTTTGTAGCCAGACACTATCTATTCACCCCAGGCTGGGAAGCTGAAGGCTAAGCGGGGCACCGGGAGACATAAAGGCCCCAGGACACACAGGCTCAGGAGCAAGTAGATGCTCACGAAACCCAGCATCGTAGGCTTCAGAAGGGACACCGGACAGTCAGGTAAGAGGACTTTGAGGTTAAATGACAAGAAATGCTATTTTGTTTCCAGCAAGGAGTCAACTCATTGAACTTGCTCCCCCATTGGTAGCTGAGTGGGAGCAGGGACAGTGAGCCAGAGTTTCAGGTAAAGTCATGGCTGACGATCTCTCCATGGGGTGTCTGTGACATGGGACCCTCTGAGCTGGCCACCAGGAAGGACACCCAGCATTCTGCGGGAGCTGGGGATGGAGACCCTGAGCTGTTGGGCTTCATGCAGTAATTCACAAGCCCATGAAATTGGATTTCTTAGGTTTGGGACGTTTCCATGTTGCTAATCTGAGCTGGGCGGAAGGGGAGGTAGCACTCCTGGAGAATGGGGCTCCTCAGCAGTGGGCTCAGGCAGCAAAGAAGGAATTTTTTTTCCTGTCTAAAATTCCAAAGGCCTGTCCCCTTTGACGACTGCAGCAATTTGGCGAGAGCCTGGAGTCTGCGTTAGAAGGTAGTTGCAGACCGTTGCACTTCCTGCAGTTTCTGTCCTGAGCAGCCTTGTGCAATCACAATTAGATTGGGAAATAAAAATAGTGAAGGTGCTGGAAAAGCAGCTGCTGAGCTATGTATATTTGCTGCACAAAAAAAGCCTTTATTCCTTTATCCCTAAGGATGGAAGGTTTGCTCACTTATGCAACACATTTTTTGAGCAGCAACTCTGAGCCATGTGCTCACATACCAGGCGGAATAGGACACACTGTCTGCTGTGGCGGGTTTAGCAGTAGGGAATCAGGCGCACGGCTCCATATGGTGGGTGTTAAGGAGGCAGAGAGAACTGAGGGGGCCATTTCCACCTGCAGAAGCAGGTTTTGAAGGGTCCTGGGAGTCCCTTGGTGGAGATGAGAAGGGGAGAGAGGTTTTCACCTCTCTAAGCTAGAATTCTTCATGGATGGTTTTTAGGCTGCCTGAGACAAAGGGGCAGGAGATGGGTCTAGAAAGAAGACTGGACCAAGACATCGAGGGTGATACAGCCCCAGGACCTAGACGCTGACCTTGGACTGGAAGCTGGAGGAGGTATGGTCAGATGCAATTTGGGGGGAATCAAGATGAAATGACCTAGATGAGGGGGAGAGTAGAAAGGACCCTAGTAATGTGCTGCTACAGTAAAGTACAAGGTTATTCAGAAGTTAGGACCCACAGATCTTGGTTGCAGAACAGATCTTGGTTGCATATGGGGGAAGGAGGAAGTTGGGGAGCTCAGGGTGACTAGCTGGTTTCTTTGTGTGGAGATAGCATTTGCTGAATGGTATGCCCCACCAGGATGCCCGGTCCCCACCAGCCGGGGCATCGACCTGGGCTCTGCCCACCTTTCCAGACTCTGCTTATCCTGTGGTCATTTGCGTACACGGCCTGTCTTCTGTAACTAACTTTCAATGGTAACTGGGTATAAATAATGGTAAAGTTTTTGATATGTTGAATTTGCATTTTATAGGAGGCAGCAACAGAGATGGCCATTAAAACTGTGTATAGGGGTCTCCCTGGTGGTGTAGGGCTTAAATCTCAGCACTATCACTGCTGTGGCCTAAGTTTGATCCTCAGCCAGGGAGCTACCCACATGGCGCAGCAGACCTCTCCTGTCTCGCCCGCTGCTCCCCTCAGCAGTGTGTTTCAGTCAGTCTGCCTGTTCTGCTCCCCACTCTGTCTCTGGTGAATCCTCTCACCCCCTGCACCTCTGGCCTCCACCCCAGTTCTTGTATGCATAAATAAATAAAAATAAATCTTAAAAAACACACCTGTGTATAAAGAAATCCAAGTTTCAGAGCAAGGGGTCCGATGTGGAGTCCAGGTCCCAGGACATCAGCAGTCGCGGGGGAAGCTCCCCAAGGGAGGGCCTCAAGGAACACAGGCATGGATGGTGGGTGCTGCTCCAGAAATGCTGGGGCAGAGAAAAACACACCCCTGAGAGAGGGAGGAGGTGGCACCATCAGAAGCCAAAGAAGGGTGACATTTGAAGAAAGTGGAGGTTGGACAGTCCAGGAATACAAGGACTGAAAACAAGTTGCTCGATGGAGCACCTGGGTTATTATTGCCGACCAATGAAAGAAGATTCCGCAGTGAGGTGTGGTGAGAAGTCAAAAGGCCACTAGAGGGTCAAGGGGTGAATGAAAGTGAGGAAGAGTTGACATCAAGGGGGTGACCCCACCCAGGAACCCAGAAAGGAAGGAAAGACAAGAGCTTGGAGAACACGCCCAGTAGGAACATCTGCCAGAGACGGAACATCGCAGCTATTTGCACAGCAGAGACAGAGCGTGAAGGTTCTGACAGAGAGACTGGAGCAGGCAGGCGAGGCTGAACCAGGATGCCCGGTCCCCACCAGCCGGGGCATCCACCTGGGCTCTGCCCACCTTTCCAGACTCTGCTTATCCTGTGGTCATTTGCGTACACGGCCTGTCTTCTGTAACTAACTTTCAATTGCTTCCCTGAGCAGGAGCTCTAGCTTACAAACATTTTAATTTTATTTAAAGGTACTTTATTTTTTAAACAGAACTGAGCTTCATAGTATTTTTTTTTAAGTTGAAAAACAACTTCCACACACAGTAAAGGACTCACAAAGAGTGTACAGCTGAGTGAGTTTTTTCACATGTCCACAACCACAAAACCACCGCTCCCACATAGAGAATTTGTTCTAGAAGGCCCCACCCAGGCTACCGCCTTAAAGTAGCCACCATTCTAATCTCCATCTCCTTACACCGTTGCCTGCTCTTGTTCTTCTTCTAAATAAGACCACACAGTGATCCTTTGTGTTTAATTTCTTTTTCTCTTCAACAAGATGTCTCTTGCTGTGTGTCATGGCTGGGAAGTTCTTGTCTTAATTGCTGTGAAGTCCTCCATGTGTGAATAGACCAGCGTCTCTATAAGTTGATAAATGCTAGGGTTTTTCCCAGTTCGGGGCTATGAAAAAGATGCCACCATAAATATTCTTGTGTGTCAAACGTGAGGGTCATGTAGTCATTCTGTCGGGTGTGTCCACGCGCCGCACTGCGGTGTCCCCGGGTAGGCACTTACCCAGCCTTTGTAGACACTGCCAAAGGATTTGAGGCAATTTATATTCCAACCCACGCTGTGAGCGAGCCCTGGTTCTAAAGCATTTTTGGTTTTTTATTATTTATTTTTTTTATTGAGCTTACATAGGTTTATTACCCTGTATGTGATTCAGAGGCACAGAATCGCACCTCCTCAGGGGTTTGTAAAGCAATTTTATGAGGAATGCTTAAAACTGAAAAGAACAACTCTTTTCAAGAACCCTTCGCTCCTTGGAAGTAGCTACTGATGGTCAATGTTTACCATGGAAATGGCACCTCATTCCTCTGCCCACTTCTGTCAGAGAACCCCTTCTTGGCTTGGCTTGAGTAAAGGTAAATCCCTAAAAATCAAATAACTGAATTTCCTGATAATTTCATAATGTGTGATTGTCACTAATTTATCAGGTTTTCATGCCTGATAGTCAGATGCAGGAGATGTGTGTTGAACTTGGGAGGTCATGTAGTCATTCTGTTGGGTGTGTCCAGGTGCCACACTGCTGTGTCCCAGGGCAGGCACTCACCCAGCTTTCTCGGTCCTGGACTCGCTTCTCCTGAGACAGAGCTGGCTGTGCACCAACATCCCTGCCTCTTGGTATTTCTCAGGAGTCAGCAACCAGCCAGTTACTGAGGAGTCTGGCAAGATGGCGGACAAGTGAAGCCCCAGCTCACCCTCTCCACGTATCGGCAACCAAATTACACGTCAGTAAAGACAATGGTTCCCATGGCCTCCTGTGTGTGAAGAGGGATGCCACAGCAGACAGCTTAGGAAAAACTGAAATTTAGTTGTGTTAGGAGCTTTCCAGGGCAGAGAAACCCAAGAGAGAAGGAGCCCATATCTCCTGGCTCCTGTATCCTCTCCATTGGGGTCTAATGTACCCCATGTGGGGCTGCGCTTTGGTCACAGTTAATGCCCCATTGGGTATGTTAGAACCCAGGGACCAGGTTAGAGCCGGTTAGAGCCAGGGTTAGAGCCAGCCGATTAGAGCCAGGGTTCTACCTCCCCAGAACGATGGGATAGGGCTACAGACTTTCTAGACCTGCTCTTAGAAAGCCAGAGGGTAGACACCATGCTGCAACGGTGGACACCACGCTGCAGGACAGCAACGAGGCTCCCAGAGTCTAACTGCACCCAGAATCATATTATGAAATACTTCACACCCCAAAACAGGGGAGTTTAAGGACAATGCTGGTGATACTGCAGAGATCCACTGTAAGGTGGTGATTATGGCTTGAGCTGGAAGCTCCTGGATGTGAACAGCTAGGGCTTAACCAGGAAGGACAAGATTGCCTCACCTTTGCCTGGGATGGAAGGGGCTCTTCTCTGTCCTGCTGGTGGTGTCAAAACACCTTCCTCAGCCCCACCGGGGCCAAAGCCAAGATAACAGCTGTAAACTGAGCTACTGCCATTAACCAGAACTCACAGGCCCCAGGGCCTAGCAACAAGCAAGTGCCTCTGGGCAAGGGTCTTTGCTGGAAATGTGAAGGGAACAGAAGCTGTTTGACTCTCACCCAAACACAGCCCCTCCCAGTCTAGGGCTGTTGACAGAGAAGAGGTAGTCTTTTGTGGATGGCACACCCATCACTAGCAGGTGATCACAGCCAGGGCAGCAGCCCGTCTGCTGGGGAAACAAGCTTCTCTCATCATTCCCCTGCTGCCTGCACCGCTGGATGAAAATGAACACCACTGATTGCACAACCCTCATCAGAGCCCCACAGTGGGTTGAGGCTAGCCCAACATTATTTGGGATCCTTTCAATGAGGAATTGGCCTTGGGGGTATCAGTGAAGATACCACCCACATCTTAGGAGGTTTGAACTCTTGGTAGTGTTAGCAGCACCCTGCCCTGTGCCACCCACCTCCTGTATCTGCCCCCTGAGGGCACAAGAGCTCCCACCATCCCAACAGGGCAGAGGTGTCCGTCTAGGAAGCAACAGACACCTAAGGATGCCAGCTACACTCAGGGTTATGCTGTGCAACCTGAAAATGTAATAAGAGGCCAATTCACCGAGGCAAGGAAAGAGCTCTTTATCTCAACCCATGTCAACTAAAAATGAGGAGATAGAGGAACATAGCATGGATGAGGGAGCAAAATAACCCCAGAGCCCGGATCCAGCAGGACCGTGTGACCTGCTGCAGGGTTGCTGCAGGTGACAGCATAGCTGTGCTTACCAAAGCAAGAACAACGTGGGACAACCAACAGGACCTCAGCGAGGATAAAGGAAGCATGGGAATGGCTCATGTGAAACTGGCAGCCTTAAAAACAAGTATTTATTCATCCATTCCCTCTGTAAGTCCATAGCGAGTATGTTCTCTGTGGGCGCCATACTAGGTCCTGAGGGGAGAGGTGGAAGAAGGACTCATCAGGCAGGAATTCTGCGCTCACAATACTTAGTCTAGAAGAAGACATGGATCCAAAGCACGATAAGGCAGGGCGCAAGCCACTGTCTCAGGCTTCATTGAAAGTGTTTCTGCCAGGACAGGGCGAGCACCAAGTTCCGAGGAACTTCAGCAAAAGAACCTTCCAGTTGTTTTCTGTCTGGGTGAATATTTTGGTCCCCACCTCTCTGATATTTTGGACTACTCTCTAGAATGTTTACTGTGGAGATTTTGTCTTTGCTGTTTTGAGTCTAAGAATTCCATGTTGGTTTCTGAATGTTGCCCTTTTGTTTCATCCTGTTCTTGTGGTTTTCTTGTTGTCTTGGACACAACATCATCTCTTGTCTCTGTAAAGATATAATAATCTACACTTTAGTTTTCTCCTTGCTCCTTCATTCTCAGCTCCCCAGGCTATTAGTGAGTTGTTTGCTTTGTGTTTAGCCTGCCCATCCTCTGCACTCCATTACTCTGGGGACATCTGATACTGGTTAAGGGTATGGAGCTACTACTTTGAGTGGAAGCTCTTACTCTGATTTAAAACTCTAGTTGAGTGGCGTTTTGAACTTTGTGCTACAATGCAGGGAAGTTGGAGAGCCCCTGCTGGTATTTCTGGGTTATCCCTGTGGGCTGCACAGATTCCCAAAGAACCCTAAGTGCTTGAAAGAGTGCCTGATGCAGCACATGCCTCACAGGTGTGAGCTGCTATTATCATTATTATTGAAAATATGTGCCCAGGGGCCTCCCTGGTGGCTCAGGGGTTAAAGTCTCAGTGCTATCAAGCTATGATCAGCTACTGCCTCGTGAGTTCGATCCCCAGCCAGGGAGCTAACCACATGGCGCAGCAGACCTCTCCTGTCTCCCCGCTGCTCCCCTCAGCAGTGTACTCCAGTAGATCTGCATGTTCTGCTCCCCACTCTGTATCTGGCGAATCCTCTCACCCCCACCTCTGGCCTACACCCCAGTTCTTGTATGCATAAATATATAGAAGTAAATTTTTTAAAAGAAAAGAAAATATGGGCCCAGAGAAGCAAATGTTCTATAATTCAACAAATCAAAAGCCCATGCTCTTGCTAGAATGTCCACAGATTTACAAAGTTTCCATCGTTCTCAGAGATTTGGGCATGGACTTCAAATGGTGGCTCTGATGCTTCAGTGATGGGTGATGGAGAATATGAAAGCAAAGAAGACCTTTGGGACTGACACAGTACACGATGAGGAGGCAGCTGATCGAGAGGGAGATGGTTAGGAGAGGCACCAAGCGAGCGTGTTGGCTTCCAGGGAACGCTGGTAGTTTTCTCATTTAGCTGGTGCCGGAACACGCTCCATCTTTGCACTTCCGACGGAATGGGTTTTGGCACACTTGGGGGCAGATTTGTTAATTAGCTCCATGGCTCCTCCCGCGGCCATCCATTGTACAGGTGACAGCGCCAGACAGAGCTGGGAGAGAAGGAATATTCCATGAATCTGGATATGGGTTATTAAGCCACTCTTTCTTCCTGTCACAAACAGATTGTGAGTAACACTGTGTTCTCTCCCACCCTCCCTTCTTTGCCTCTTCTTCCCTTGCCACGGCCTGGGGGAGACGGTGAGACTCACAAAGTCTCGCTGTTCTCACCCCTGGTGGGTGCTGGCTGGGGGGCCCCAGGGGGGGGGGCCTCCTTCCATAGCCATCGGTCCCCAGCCACCTGGGAGTCCCCTCCAGAAACCTGACCAGCAGCTTCTGCAGCACTGGGCAGCCGGCCAGAGTGGTGGATTCCTCCGGGAGCTGGTGTAGCCTTTGGCAGGAGATCAGCTCCGTGAGCCATCGATTTCAACTCCTCAGCATCTCGTCTTGGCTCTTCGTGTGCATCTGCCGCTCTCAATTCAATTCTAATAACTTTATTGGCACAAGGAGGCAGAGAAGGCATTGCCAAAGTCAATAATCAAGTTGTGCAACTGGGATGATTCGATTTTTCTTTTAGTTGTTTCATCAGGATAAAAACTGTGTGGGCTCAGATTGTGCTTTAGCTTGGGATTATTTTCTGGTAAGAGCGTTCATAACAGAGGGTCTTGGGTCAGATCGTTCCTCCCAGGTATGCAGCCTCGTTCATCATTGTCGACTTCTTGGTTTATACTTGTTAGCGTCCATGTCATTTTCATACATTTTTTTAAAAAGACAAAGCAACCAGGTAAGCACATTTGTTGAACACCTACTATGTCCTAGGCAGCGAGATGGGATATTTAAAAACATAAGCTATTTTTTATGCACAGTAGGGGAACACTAGGACAGACTACAAAGAAATGGTACATGTCTTGTGCGTCCCTTCAAGACAACCGATAATATAATCTCTGTACGGTAGAAAGGAACCGTGGCAGGGTGTTAAGTGTGTGTATACCCAACTCTGCCCGCAATCTTTCTTTTTTCTATTTTCTTCAAGATTTCATTTCATTTCTTCAAGGTTTCATTTTATTCAAGGTTTCATTTCTTAAAATGTAAAAAGCAAAATGGAATCTTAGTTGTAAGCGTTACCCTTCGGTGACATGAATTTTGTATGTGTTTATGTATTCCAAGGATTGTTATTTTATGATCACCATTAAAAACCTTAACAAAGATTGTCTCTTATAAGACATTAGGATGACTATGATTATGAACATGATGGTCACCTCCCACAGCCTATAATACTTATTAAAAATTGAGGTCACATTGGTATACAATACTAAATATGTTACCACAGCACCCCCATCAAAGCACCCAGAGTCCTCACTGTAGAACATGGGCCCCCCCCACTTTGTTCCACCCTCAACCTTCCCCCTCTAGCAGCCTCAATTCTGCTGTCATATTTCTAGCTTGTTGTGATTTAGTTTTGTCAGTTCCTTTGCTTTATTTCTCTATATTTCACCTATGAGTGACATCATCCAGTGTTTGTCTTTCTCTTTCTGACTTATATCACTTAGCATAATCCCTCCGCCATGTTGCAAATGGCAAGAGTTCATCTTTTTTTTTTAATTGCTGAGTAATATTCCACCCTGACATACACCACACCTTCTCAATCCCCTCCTCTGTCACTGGGCCCTCAGACTGGCTCCTGTAAACAGCACAGCAGTGAATACCAAGCACATATATTCCTGCAAATTCGTGTGTTGGCATTCTTCAGGTAAACACGTAGGAGTGGAACTAGTGGATCCTAAGATAGACCTATTTTTAATATTTTGAGAAAACTCCATGCTGTTTTCTATGGAGACAGGACCAGCCAACACTCCTTCCAACAGTGCACAAAGGCTTGTTTTTCTCGACTCTTGTCAACATGAATTGTTTCTTGTTTGTTTGTTTTGTTTTTTGATATGGGCCATTCTCACAGGTGCAAGGTGGTCTCTCATGATGATTTTGACTTGCATTTCCCTGATAATAAGTGATAGTGAACATTTTTTTACTGTTGGATTCTTTGGAGAAGTGTCTATTAGCTCTTCTGCCCATGTTTTGATTGGGTTCTTTGTTTTCTTTTTGTTATGTTATATCAGTTCTTCACAGATATTAGCCCCTTGTCAGATGTATGACATGTAAACACATTTTCCCATTTGACAGGAATTCATTTTAATGATAGTTTCTTTCACTGTTTAGAAGCTTTTTAGTTTGATGTAGTCTCAATCATTTATTTTTCTTTTGTTTTCCTTGCCATTGAAGTCAAGTCCCCAGAGATTTCTTAAAGCTTATGTCATTGAGTGTTTCATCCATATTTTCTTCCATGTAGCTTATGGTCTCTAGTCTTATAGCCAAGTCTTTAATCCACTTTAATTTTTGTGTATGATGTGAGACAGAGGTCTAGTTTCATTTTTCTGCATGTGACTGTCCAGTTTCCTAGCGCCATTTGTTGAAGAGACACGCCTCTCTCCACTGTGTGTTTTTGGCACCTTGTCGTAGTTTAACTATACATATAAATGTGGGTTTGTTTCTGGGCTTTCAGTTCTATCCCATTGGTCTGTGTGCCTATTTTTATTCCAATATTATATGGTTTTGATTATTATAAACTTATAGTTTGAAGTCTGAGTGTGTGAGGCCACCAATGCTCTTACTTTTTGTCAAGATTTTTTGGCTGTATATTTTGTGGTTCCATATAAATTCAGTAATGTTTTCTCTATTTCTTTCAAGGATTCCATTGAAAATTTGATAGGGATCGCATCAAATCTATGTGTGTGTGTGTGTATTATTACTTTTTAAATGTTATTTCTTTCAGTCCATGAGGATGGATTATGTTTCCATTTCCTTGTGTCTTCTAGTTCTTTGAACAATGTCTTATAGTTTTCATAAAATAAGTCTTTCCAGTGATAGTTTAACTTTTTCTTTTCCAATTTTCATCCCTTTTACATATTTCTGTTACTTGACTGCTCTATTTGGGACTCTAACACCATGTTGAAAAGTAGTGGTGAGAGTCAACACCCTTGTTTTATATCTGATCTTAGAGGAAAAACACTGTTTCTCAGCACTGAGAATTGGCATATATCCTGCATCTAATCTTTATGTGAATTTTTATAAACTTCCTTTATGTATGTGACTCAATTTCCTTACCAACAAAAGGGAAATGAAAAAAGTAGCACTTGTGTCTTCTGTTTTTTGTGAGAATAATGAAAGATTGATATAAAGCTCTTAGCAAAATCCCTGGCACTTAGTAAGCACTTAATTAAAGTTAGTTATCATATATTATTGTGACTCACAGAGACCTTAAAGGTTTTCTCCTCCAAATTCCTCCTTTCACAGTGAGGTTACAGGAGGCCAGGGATACTGACTTGTCCAACATCAGTATTTACAGATCTAGTGGGCATTAATTGCACACAAAGGTGTTAATTACCTCTACCTCATGCTGTCCCCTGGATCACTGCTGTGCATATTGATTCTGAAAACTCATACAAAATTTAAGCAAAGAATCTCTCTCCAACCCACTATTCAATGAGTAATCCTTCACAGAGTATTCTGGAAATTGCATAGTCTCCTAATGATTTAGTTTCATGGAGTTATGGAGACATCACCAGCACCTCACTAAATGATGGCACCTCTGGTTCCTATGTGTTAGGATCGGGCAGTGGTTAAGGACCCAGACAGACAAGGTTCAAATCGTGATTCTTTCCCTTTTACATGCTGTGTGATCTTAGGTGTATTAGTTAACTTCTCTGAGCCTTGAGTTACTCAAGAATAAATATGGAAAGTAATGATGCTGTCCCCCTTTGCATTGTCATGAGGCTGAGACTTGGCACTCAATACGAGGACACAAATATTGATTTTTATACTAGTCTTTGGTGCTTTCTCCTTTCTTTCACTTTTTTAAGATTTATTTTTATTTATTTATGCATGTAAGAACTGGGGTACAGACCAGAGGTGTGGGGGAGAGTGAGAGGATTCACCAGAGACAGAGTGGGGAGCAGAACATGAGGCTCTACTGAAATACACTGCTGAGGGGAGCAGCAGGGAGAGAGGAGAGGTCTGCTGTGCTATGTGGGTCAGCTTCCTGCACTGGGGTTGAACTCATGCCATAGCGACTGGCGACAGCTTGATAGTGTTGACTTTAACCCCTGCGCCACCAGGGAGGCCCTGCTTTCTCCTTTCTATGGCCTCATTTTATCCTCAAGACATCCCCATCAGAGGGGAAGGAGTGAGTCTTTCAATGGCAACGCCTGCCTGGAGGAACAGTGTTCACAGAGGTTAACTGAGCACCCTGGGCTATGAGGGGGGACAGCACCAACCCACAGGAAGGGCAACTCCTGGCAAGTGCTCTCTCTCCTAAGTTTACACCTTGAGGACTAAACCAACCTGAAAACGTCCTCATAATTAGGGGGGAAATAAAGGAGACCTGGGAAACTGAATAGAGTCATCACCAAGTGAAAGTTATGACTTTTTTTTAGACATGTTAATCAAAACACACAAATGAAGCAGAGATGGGAGAGGGGACCTCTAAATAGCACTAAACAGACAAGACAAGAAAAGAAAAAGATGCTTTCCGTGGACAAGAACAAACCAACCAATAATTAGATGCTGCCTTGTAAGTTAACAGCAAGAGAACAGTATAGGGAATTGGACACCACTGGCTTATCCCAGATCTAGGACAAGACAGCTGTGGGGGGGGGGAGCCCAGTGAGCACCCCCCCTCCCTGCCCCCCTCCATGAAGAGGGGAGCATGTGTAGAGACTGTGCAGGCTCATGAAAATGATTCTGAAGATGAACATGGTTGTTAAGATAATAATCTCACATGCACGGAATCCTAGCCGCACTCCCTTGGCTGTTCATTAAGTCAGGAGGCTCTGGGATGAGGAGAGCAGGATGCCCACCTTTTCTCGCCCTCCCTGCTCAAGGCACAGTGACTCTGAAGGTGGCCATTTTGTCAGAAACAGCTGTCTGACTTGATCCTGAAGCCAGGGCCACCACCCAGCACCCACCCTCCCCTGTGTGCCTTGCAGGGTGTGTGTGTCGGGGGTCTCCCTTCTCCCTGAAACCGCTCCCAACCACCCTCTATATGACTGGGGAATCTGCAAGTCATTTGGAATCAGTTTCCCCTCCAGTTGTTGGTGCCTATGGCAGGGGCTTAGTTATTTAAGAAGAATGTGTCAACCAGGATGTGCTGTGAGCTCAGGATCTTGTTTTGATGTGTGTGGGGTTAGGCCATTGATGGTCATGGAAACAACTGAAAACCGGGCATGGCTGTGAAGTTCCATCGCAGGGGCATATGCTAAACTCTGATGCAGCCATGAAGTCATGGAAATATAAGATGCGGAGAAACTGATCCCCAGGGATGAACTGTCATCACACCAGATTAACCATATCTAAAGTGTGCCAGCTTGGGTCTGTATATTCCAGAACAATATGGCGCCAGGGTACAGCTGTCAGAGAGCAGTGTTATAGCTTTGACATATTTGAGGAGACTTTCTTTCTTCCCCTCACTGACAGTAATTTCTTGCTGTTTTATCACTCATGTGTTGATAGTCTTGATGCTCTCCATCACCCAAGGAAATCTCTAATTTCCCATGTCAGCATACCCCATCAGACCCTGTTTCAGGAACAAGTGGCATACTTGATTCTAAAAGTGTTACAGGGCAACCCTGATATAAAATGGGTTGCCTGACTGTGGGTCTTCACCCGCATGCTTAAAGGGGACTTAAACTGCAGGCACACACAAAAGGCTAACCAAAGGTTTATTTACAAGGGAAGGGGAAATGAGGAAACGAACAACTCAGGGAGGAAAAGAGGGAGATATATTCGTAAATGCATCCTACCCGTTTCCGCTGACCTGGAATCCCAAATGACCGTGGAGAGCTGGCTGATAGCCCAATGTTGTATGGCCAAGAGAGCCAGCCAAGAGAGAGAGACCCCCGTCACATGGCTGGTTATATTCACAGAGAAAATGGCTGCTTAACTCCGTCCTCAGGTCCTTGCAACACTCTCTTTGGGGATCATGGGATTTGTAGTTCCCAGTGTCTTGATGGAGTGGGGGTGGCATCCACAAAGCCTGTATGGCGTTTGCTCAGGACATCCTTTACCCCTAACAAAAGTGGTTGCTTTTCTGATGACTTCATGCATTTGCCCTGAGCCTCCATGTAGACACCATCCTTCATATGATCCATAAACCTCCAATAAGAACTTATTATATTCTAAACACTACAGTAGGGTCTTGGGACATAAACAGGAAATAAGCCTTGGTCCCTTATCTTAGGATGCTTATGTCTACCAGGAGGGATGACTATTTTGACTAAAAGTGAAATTCATTTGGACAAGTTGCTGAAATAGAATCATAAACCAAGTGTGGAGGAACTACTGAAGAGATGGGGGTCGGTCCAGCTGCAGGTGGTGGGTGGAGAGGGAACAGGGCTGCAGGAATGGGAAGAGTCTTCCCAGGCGGAGGGAAGGTAGCTTTTGAGTGGGAGGAGTCTGTGCTAGTTCTCTGTCCTTTGATCCTGTTTATTAAAGTCTTCTTTCTTCTTTTCCTTATGAATTTAGCTAAAGGGCTGTCCATGGTGTTCAACTCTGTTTAACTTTTCAAAGAACCAACTGTTGGTTTCATTTATCCTTTTTGTATTGTCTTTCTGGTTTCTGCTTCTATGTCAGTTATTTTTATTTTGATTTTTATTATCTTCTTTCCACTAACTTTAGGTATAAGTGAAATTGCTTATTTGTGATTTTATTTTTTGCTTTCTTGATGTAGGATTGTATTGCTAATAACTTTCCTCTTAGCACTGCTTTTGATAAATCCATAGTTTCTGATAACTCATTTGTTTTCATTGTCTCTGAATATTTTTGGAACTTCTGCTTTTATTTCCTTGTTGATCTAATGTTTATTGAGAAGCATGTTGTTTAATGCCCACATTTGAGGTTTTTCCAGTTTCCTTTTTGTGATTGATTTTTAGTTTTATAATATTGTGATCAGAAAGAAGCAGTTGGTAGGGTTTCACTCTTCGGAAGAATATTGACAGTTGTTTTGTGTCCCCAAATATGGTCTATCCATGAGAACGGGCCATGTGTACTTGAGAAAAATGTAAATTTTAATGTTTTGGAGTAGATGTTCTGTCAATGTTTGTTAAGCCCATCTGGTCTAGTTTACCGTTTTAGGCTATTGTTTCCTTACTTATTCTCTGTGTGGTTATCTGTCACAGTTGCTAAAACTGTGCTATTATTAATAGCTGCAATCAATGTCTGTCTTCTTTTAATAATTGTTTTGTGATATGCCATCATTCGATGCATAAATATTAATAGTGTAATGTCTTCTTGAACTGAGCCCTTAATCTCTGGCCTTGTCTCTTAATACCTTTGTTAAGCTGAAAATCTATTTTATCTGATACAAGTGTGGCTGTACCTTACCATTTGCTTGTAGAATTGTCTTCCAAACTTTCTCTTTGAGTCTGTGTTTGTCTTTGGAGTGAAAATGAGTTTCCTTTTGGCAACAAAAGGATGGATGTTGGTTTTTGATCCATTCAGTAGCACTATACATTTTGATGGTGCATTCAGCCTATTAATAATTAGGGTATATTAAAATAAAAGTATTTATTGCCATATTATTATTTGGTTTTGTGTGCTTTAATAGTTTGTCTTTGTTCTTTTGTTTTTCTCTTATTCTCTTCGTTTGTACTTTGACATCTTTCTTTTGTGTTATGTTGGAATTCCTTTCCCAATTTCTTGTGTTTCACCTATGGGTTTTTGCTTTGAAGGTATCACACACACACACACACACACACACACACACACACACACACACACACGGCTCTGTATTGACTGCAGTGGCCCTCCCTTTCCCACGTCACACTGCCCCAGTTACAATTTTATTTACTCTCCCTGACATTGTCACTTTTCCTTGAGAAAATGTTGACCCTTTAGTCTTCTGGTGTTTTTCAGAGACTGTTGTTTTCCTCTATGTGATTTTGTTATTTATATGGGGAGGAGATCAGCCCTGTGTCTTTATTATTCTACCATCTTGACACCTCTTAGAAGCGACATTTTTAAAAGAACTAAACAGAATCAGTTGCATAATTTCCAGGACTCAGTGCAAAATGAGAATGCAGAATCCCTGCTCACAATCATTAAGAATTTCAAGATAGCAACCGTGGAGCATCAGACTGTGCATGGAGTCCTTCTGGGCGGGAGTGGGGGCAGGGGAGCTGTGCCAGGGGTTCACTGCAAGCCCATGAAGGCCTGGGCATGAAGCTGTCTGAACTAGGCAGCTGGAAGATCATTTGATTCAGGTGAGTGGGGAGGAAGGCTGGAGAAGAGAATGGGGCGTGAATGGGAGGTGAGGAGATAGAGAGGCACCAGCACTCCTTGGAGAAAATAGACATGACGTAGCAGAACAAGGCTGCTAAATGGGGAAAGGAGGCGAGTGGGTGGGGGCCGCGTGTTCCCGGCAGACCGCTGCCCAGGCATTTTCTGTCTCTCTTCTGGGCTGGCTTACATGGGATTCTGGGGGTGACTTTCATGCAGCAGAGGTGGAGGTGGGGCTGGGGTTAAGAGCTCCATGCCACCCACATCAACCCAAGTGCCACTGCACCAAGAGAGCTTGGAGGCCAGGGACGGAGCCCTGGGTGCAGAAAGCTAGGTCCATCCCAGTGCTGCTAGGCACTGACAAAACCCTGCCTCTCTGCCCCTTAGATCACCCCTCAACAGAGGACAGCAAGATGTGTCACATGGCCGATGTGGATGACTTGGTACACCAGGAAGGTGTGATTGTTCCCCTTTGGGTAGACAGCTTCCAGAGAAGGCCAGGCACCTCTCTCCTGGCCATCCCTTCACTGCTGTGGACACCAGGCCCTCAATGCTAATTTTAAGAAGGGGGGGCGGTTGTTGAGTTGAAGAGATGCCATTAATTACATAAAGCCAGCGTCCAGGCAAGTGATGGGTGGGAGGGTATGGGAAGAGAGGGGAAGGAAGAGGTGGCCTGTTTATGTAAACCCACTGTGTTCCCTCCCTGCCCCCCACCTTTGCCATCCTTTGGAGACCTGAGCTCAGAGCTTATGACACTCAGAGATGTAAACAGCGCTTCAGTGATGTCACCCCATCAGTGCCAGGAGACATAAATTTCATTTCCCAGAAGATGAAGCAGACAGTAGCTTCTGGGCAAACAGTGACTCCAGCAGTAAATATTGGCAGAGGAGCGAGACCTTTAATGGAAAAGCTTTGTGAGCCTGCAGCAGCCAGGCTATAAATCCCAAAACAGAGTGGGATTTAATACTTTAGATCAGAAGACAGATTAATCAGAGACAAAACAAATAATTCCGAAGCCCACTGGAAGAAATCCACTATTAAAATTTAAGTGTTAAGTAAAAACCACACCTAACTGAAGCGAGAAACCACAGACATGAAGCCCAAGCCCCCATCCAGAAATAAAACATCCAGCCTCTCCCCCCCCCATCAGACCCCGCCCCCAGGGGTGAGCAGAACCAATCAGGAGCCGGTGTGCGGAGCCTGTGTGGGGTGGGGAGGTGGGGGAGAAACTGGGCGGGGCCCGGAGCACCCCCCATGCTTACCTGCAGGTGGTGAAAATTCAGGAGGGCAGCAAGGTTTCACCTAAAAGCAAAAAAAGGACACGACACAGAGCTGAGGTCTGGAAAGCATCCCCAAGTCTCATTTGTCAAGAAAATACACTGGGAAAGTGAGTCGGGTGGCATTTTAGGTAATTTGATGTGAATTTCATTTTGCATCCTGCCCTGGGAACGTCGCCTGAGTGCGGGAAGGGAACCAAGGCTTGTCTTCCGTCATCGTGCAAGATGTCTGGGCACGAACACTTTGGAACATGTTGGTTCTTTTCAGAAAGAGATGTCAACATTGGAGGCCTGATCTCGGCCCCCTGGACCTACGACACAGCAAAGCACTCCAGGGCTGGCCAAGGTCAAGGGTGGACCTCAGTAAGCTATCAGGACTCCCTAAGGGGAAGGCAAGTCCTTGTGCCCCTAGTGTGTGCACAGGAGGGGACAGGCAGGCAGGGCGTGACGATGACTGTCCCCCACCCACCCTCTAGTGGAGAAGTAGGAGTTCAGAAATGGTGGGAGTCTTGCTCAGGGTCACATAAGCTGGGGCCTCTTGTTTCAAACTTGAAGTTTTTCTCAAGTTTTACTAGCCAAGGCCCAAAGTGCAATTCAGCACGCGAAGCCCCCCTTTTGGTGGGAAGGCCCCTTCTGGAATGAGGGATTCGAATGTGTGCAGGTGGGTCTGATGATTCCTCAGGGCTCCCCAAGGGATCCAACCCATAACCCTATTCTGGAAATAACCCCCTGGGTGCTCTGAGGTCTGGAGTCTGCCTTTCTGGGTGCTGGTGATCGAGGGTGCTGAGACTTCCAGTGTTTAATTTCTAGGGTGCTTGCCCGACCAGAAAGCCAGGTAGTCCATCAGGCATGGGCCTGAGAGTCACCACCATCTCCCAGGAGAGTCCATGATGTGTACCGGGTGGTTGAGCTCTAAGGACAAGAATCAGGTCCTGTTCATTTTTATCCTCCTGCCCATTACAGTGCGTGACATTTGGTGCCCTCAAAACATGGATCTGAGTCTTGGCCACTTAGCAGCTATGGGACTATAAGCAAACCCCCAAAGTCCTCCATACTGTGCCTTCCCCAGTGAGGTGAATTATACCTTATAGACTCATAAGGGATTACAGCTAATGTGGGTGAAAGAACGTGATAAATTTAAATGCAGTAAACAATGTAAACATCCAAGAGAAAACGTTGCTAACATTATACCTCCTTTTCTTCGATCACTTGTTATCTGTCCTTCCTACCTGGTGCCTCTCCTAGCTTCACATTAATTCATGGCTTCCCACCCTGGCCTCATGTGCCCTGGAGAGAGGGTGATGGAGGATGCAGAAGGATAAATCAGCTCCGAGTTGCTGCCAGTCTACACATCTCTCTTCCTTATCCAGAAGCAGCAACATTCCTCAAAGTATGTGGCTATTGCCATGGCAACACAGAGGCTGCCTGCTTCATTTCCTGGTGTCCAGAACAATGGTTGTGTGTGGACGCAGGCGCACTGAGGACGGCGGGAAGGATTCAGTTATCAGGGCACTGCACACCCCAATCTGTTAGGAGACCAGAAGGTGCCCATGGGAGATGTAGGACGTAGGTACAGGCACACCGGTTTTTACTATACTTTGCTTCATTGCATTCCACAGACTGTGCTTCTTACACATTAAGTCTGTTGGCTCCATTTTTCCAACAGTCAGTGCTCATTTCACTTCTCATATTTTTGCTAAAATATGCTTAAAGTATTTTTTTTTAAGATTTATTTATTTATGCATACAAGAACTGGGGTACAGGCCAAAGGTGCAGGAGGTGAGAGGATTCCCCAGAGACAGAGCGGGGAACAGAACAGGCAGACTGACGAAATATACTGCTGAGGGGAGCAGCGGGCGAGTCAGGAGAGGTCTGCTGCGCCATGTGGGTTGCTCCCTGGGCAGCTGGGGATCAAGCTTGTGCTGCAGAGGCTACTGACAGCTTCATAGGTTGCGACTTAACCCCTTGCTCCACCAGGGAGGCCCTATTTGATTCTTTTGCTATCTTGTTTTATTGCTTTGTATTGATGAAATTTCTTTTTTTTTTTAGAGATTTATTTATTCATGCATACAAGAACTGGGGTACAGGCCAGAGGTGGGGGGCTGAGAGGATTCACCAGAGATAGAGTGCAGAACACAACAGGCAGATCCACTGAAATACACTGCTGAGGGGAGCAGCAGGCGAGACAGGAGAGGTCTGTTCCCTGGCCAGCCAGGGATTGAACTTGTGCTGCAGAGGCTTCAGAGGTTTCATAGCACGGTGCTGAGCCCCTTGAGCCACCAGGGAGGCCCAACTTAAAGTATTTTTTAATTAAGGTAAGTACATTGTTTCTTTAGACAAAATTCTACCAGATCATTTTACAGTATAACATAACTTTTATTTGCACTAAGAAGCAGAAAATCTTGCTCTATTGAGATATTTGTTTTATCGGGATGGTCCTGAGCAGAAGCCTCAGTATTTGGGGCTGTGCTTGCACCCCCACTGGAAACAGGAAGAGGACATTTTTTTGATGCTTTGAACCATCAGACTACAAGCTCTGAGTCAAATCTATTGCCTGTTTCTGCACAGCCTACAAAGTAAGGGTAGTTTTGACATTTTTTTAATGGTTGAGAAATCAAAAGTGTATTTCATGATGTGTGAACATTATATGAAATTCAAACATTAACGTCCATAAAGTCAAGTTTTATCAGAACATAGCCCTACGCCTCCATTTATACATCTGGTTGCTTTCACAGCTAAAGTGGTGTTACAACAGGGACCAACAGTCCACAAGCCCAAAATATTTCCTACCGGACCCTTACAAGGAACGTTTGCCCACCCTGGGCTCTGCCTTCAAGTCAATAAACTTTCTATAAAATGAGCTCGTGCCAGTCTCTGGCCTCATCCCTGGGGGCGCACTGAGCAATAGATTCACCTCTGTCCTTGAGAGGCCAAGATCTGGTAGAGAAGCAGAGGCTGAACAACCCAGTCCTCTGTGTTCCTAGAAATGGGAACCCCAGTTTGCACAGAGACCCCAGTTAGCAGTAACGTGGCCCCTACAAGGACTCCAAGCCATCCTTGATGCCGCTGAGGGCACAGTGCTGTAGGGGAACGAGCTGGCCCCTCAGCAACTTGTCCCTGCCAGTGCCCCAGCCCTGGGCTGGCTCTCAATCCAGGTGCCACCTTGCACCTGCTCTGTCTGGCTCTTTGCAAACGGGTGTGGGGAGATCCGGTCACGACAGGCTGAAGTCCCTTGGGCCAGATCTCCCACAGTCCATGAGTCCCCTGTTCCTTCAGTGGATTGCTTTATTGTTGGGCTATTACCATTTTATTGTGGGTACTGCATGCAATCTGCTCTCCCTCTTCCTACTCTCCCCGCCTCCCCTAGCTAGAACATGTCTCCTTCCCAGAGTGGGCCAGGTCTCTCTGGACGCCACCGCAGTCAGAGGCTCCTCACGGCGGGGCAGAAGCGAACCCAGCCACGGTCAGCACCAAGCCTGAAACAGTAACGACAATGGAGGGATTTGAAAATGACGGTCGAGATGCCAGGAACCAACTGCCCATCTGTTTGGCACCTAGTTGCTGAGCTCCAAGATGATGGGTAGGGCTGGCTTGACTTCTAAAAGTGAGACTTCAAGGGGCCTCCCCAGTGGCGCAGCGGGTTGAGTGAAGCGCTGTGAAGCTGTCCGCAGCCTCCGTGGCACTGGTTCTATTCCCAGCCAGCCAGGGAGATGCCCACATGGCACAGCAGACCTCTCCTGTCTCCCCGCTGCTCCTCTCAGCAGTGGATTTTGGTCCTTCTGCCTGTTCTGCTCCCCACTCCGTCTCTGATGGATTCTCTCACCCTCCCATGCCTCTGGCCTGTACCCCAGTCCTTGTATAAATAAATAAAAAATCTTTTAAAAAAATAAATAAAAGTGAGACTTCAAGGTGACTAAGGTGGTGAAAGAAACTCCTGGAGGCATGGCAGGGACATGGCATGGTCCAGGGAGCGCCCAAGGGACCTTATTGGCAGAGAGAGCAAATGAGTGGGGTGGGTGACATGCAGTGACCCCCCTGGGAATGGACTCTGGTCTGGCCCAGGCCCTCAGGATGGAGGGTCAAGGGCACACGCACACTGAGGACGTTGCTGTGGCAGGGTGACATTGCTGGTTTCACAGAGGGGCGCAGGAAAGACGTGTGTAATGTCAGGGGAACAGTTGAAACGGTCTGTGAGTTTAGAAGCGACGGATGGGGGGGCGGCGGGGCTTTGGGCCACAGAATTTGCTCTTTTGCACTTACTCTCGGGGCCTGTTTTGCTCAACTAGCTGCAGAGCACCCCTGGCTGGCTCAGCAGTGAGGGGGCCTCTCTGTGAGGGTCAAGGTCAGGCTGGACAGAGGATATCCTGAGCAGACGGCTTGGCCTTGAACCCCCTGAGCACATCCACGTGCATGGCTGCCGTCACAAGCTGATCCCTCACTTTCTGGAAGGGTGTGCAGGATCCAAAGGGCTACAGTTCGTATCAAAACACAAAGGTGCTGATGGAAGTGACTGTGCCGGTTACAGCTGCATCATGCTTCACGAGCCTCAGTCACCCGGAGGACTTGTTAGGCAACTCGACTTGGTGCCAGAGTTTCTGGGCCAAGTTTCTGGGGCCTGTGAATTTGCATCTCTGGCAAGTTCTTGGGTGATGCTACTGCTGTGGGTCCCGGGGTCACCTTCTGGGCCCCACGGCAGGCCATCACCTCGCCGGCTGTCCTGGGCAATGCCCTGGGGCTTTGCTCCATTTTCCTCCTTTTTCCACTCCCACTTGCTCCTCTTTCTCAGCTGAGAACCTTGCAGCCCATCGCCTTGAGAACAGAAGACAGCCTGCTCCTGCCATCACGTCCTGCCACGCGCAGGATGCTTGTTCACCTGGGGTTCCTTTCTGTGGGTGTGGCTGGACCGCCGTGTTCCTAGGTAAGGCCAGTCCGGACACCTGTGCGCTCGGCCGCTCCTCACCTCTCCAAGAACTTCTCCCCCAAAATATCTTGTCCCCATCAACAAGTACGCTCTGATAGTTTTCATCCTAAAACAAACAACAACCCAAAACTTCCTCGGCCCCAACTTTTGATCCTCAGCCCTGACCCTTGACCATGACCTCGATCCCATTTCTAAGTGTTTAGCAAATTAAAAAATATATAGTTTCCCTTTATAGCAAAGCTCTGGAGATCTCTCTCCTCACTGCCCTTGCTTCGTTTCTTTCACTTTCTCTTGAACCCAGTCCAAGCAGACTTCTGTTCCCTCCTCTTCACTGAAACTGCTCGTGTCAAGGTTACATTAGCGATGACATCTGGTTCCCAATCCAGTAGTCAAGTTACGGTTCCCATCACATCAGCCTGTCGTCTCAGCAGCGCCGGACACAGCTTGTCACTTCTCTGCTCGCGCAACACTCTTTTGGCTTCTGGTCATTCTTGTCTCTCGGCTCTCCTCCCTCCTCTCCAGCTGTCCCTTTTCAGTCTTTTCTTTCTTTCTTTTCCTTTAAAGATTTATTTATTTATGCATACAAGAACTCGGTACAGGCCAGAGGCATGGGGGTGGTGGTGGTGGTGAGAGGATTCACCAGAGACAGAGTGGGGAGCAGAACAGGCAGACTGACTGAAATACACTGCTGAGGGGAGCAGCGGGTGAGAAAGGAAAGGTCTGCTGCACCATGTGGGTAGCTCCCTGGCCGGGGATCGAACTCGTGCTGCAGTGGCTGTGGATAGCTTCATAGTGCTGCGTCTTAACCCCTTGTGCCACCAGGGAGGCCCCCTCAATCTTTTCTGCTGCATTTCTTCATTCTGTTATAGGACAGGGAGAGGGGCAGCCCAAGCCCCGCAAACCTGCCTATTCTAAATGGGTTCTGCCATCCGCCGCATCAACACAAAACATAGGAGACTTTAATGGGAAGGAACTTTAATAAAAACTAGGAAACAATACAGGTGAGGCAAAGAGTCTAGTTTCTAAATGAAGCACCCAAAGTTACCCATCCCCTCGTGGGTAAAAGTCCATCCATATGGGAATGGCGCAGAGCAAAGCCCAAAGCCTGCTACAAGTCTAAAGCATCTTCCAGTGGGGACCCACAGAAAAGGGTCACAAACAACCGGACAAGCCCGGAAGGAAAAGAGCAAAATCAACATCAAGATAAAAGCTGCCATGGTCACCTCCCCACGGGTCTCACCCACATCTGTGTCACCCAGTCCACGACCAAAAGACAAGCGCAGTTTCTTCACATGTCTCTAGGCTCCATGCGCCTCTTCCAGGTCTCCTGGCTCCATCCTGCTTCCTTCCTCAGTCTCTTCCTGCAGCTTCTTCTTTTGCTGCTCAGCTCCACCCTCCCTTGGTGGGGCAGGGAACCTCCCCCTTTCCTGGGACCACCCTGTTGCAATTTCACTGACCTCTAAAGGTTGGAGAGTCCTAGTGCTCCCATCACTGTATCCATACCCTCACTATATGTAGCTTCCTCTGGTGTCAGGATTTTTAAATGCTGCTGACATGCCCTGATTCCCAAATTTATATTGGTAGCCTAGGCTGTCTGATGAATTGTTAACACGTGTCCTTACCACTCCAGATAGAGAATGGGTGTGTCAAAATTTACACCTTCAAAACTGAGCTCCTGCTTCTTCCCCAGCAACACAGCACACACTTTTCTTCCTAAACAGCAAGTAGAGAATTTATTCTCCCAGCCTTCAAGCCAAAAGTTTAGAGCCATCCTTGACTCTATTCTCTTATCTAACATACCACACCCAACCCATCAGCAAATATCATCGGATCGACCTCCAGAATCTGACCCCTTCTAAATTCCATTGTCAGAGACTCAGATCCAAGCCTCTGTTTTCTGTCTCCACTATTACAAAAGCTTCTTAACTTATCTCCTGCTTCTTCCTTTGCAGTCCCCCAACCCATCACCTATTTTCACCAGAACCAGCCAGAGTAGTGCTATTACAACATAAATCAGATTGTTACGTTCCAGCTCAAAACCTCACTCAGATCAAAACCTAAAATCTTTACAAAGACCAGCAGAAAATCTGGCCCTGAATTCTTCTCTGCCTTCACCACAGCCTCCTTTCTCCCCTCTCTGTGCTATGCTGGACACCCTGCAGCTCATTAAACACATCAGGCCCTTGCTTGACTTTCCCCTTGCTCTGTCCAGGCTAGGGATATCCCCCTGCAGAATCCTCTAGGTCTAACCTCTTCAGGCTTCTGCTCGGATGACTCCTGATCAAAAGACTTTCCTTGGCATGCCTGAATTTTAAAATAGGAACAACCCTTATTAACACTTCCAACCCAGCACTTCCACTACCTTAATAACCTTAACTTTCTTACAGCACATACCACCCCCTGACATATATGTATTTGTTTATCATGCATGTCTCCCTCTTTGAATGTTTGCAACATCACTTGGGCCCATAAGAGGCACTCAGTAAACTCTGTTGAATTAATTAGTGGAAAGTGAGTGCCCACAAATTGGCAACTAAGTTATACTTCAGGCTCTTATGAGTTGGATTAGTAGTAGTCAGCCCCACCAAGTTCTAACAATTCTGTTTGTCCAGACTGAGCTTCTGGCTCAGGTCAAAGAACAAGGCCAAAGAACAGACGCTGGGCTACACTGTCCCTCTGTAGGTGCTGCTATCCTGGAAAACAGTCCACTTTCCCTCACAGGAACTCCATTTCCCTCAGATTCTTCAAATTTCAGTCCTTATTTCAAGAAACTTGTGGCAAATCCTTTTTGCAAAGCAAGTAATCCCTCTCTGATTGATCAATTTTTGCCCATTGTTTTTCTCAAGGCGGGCCACATGTGCCTGCACCCACAAAGAACCTACCCTGCTTAGCTCTCCACATTCCTCCCTTTGCTGCCTCAAGATAATACACTCAGTTAAAACAACCTGACCCAGCAGAGTAGGACCATTTGGATGATTATGTCTAGTCATAGTGTAACAGAAGAAAATCGATGATTTGATCAGCAGACTTCTCTCTTCTTGGCAGGGATGCAACTTTCTTCTTTCACGTGAGCCAAGCTCTTTCTCATTCCCAGACAATAGTGTTCTTTTGTTGAAAAAAAAAAAAATAGAAAAACACAGCATCCTATGAAAATAGCAAGAATTTCTATGCGGAATTGTCTTGCCTGGAGCCTTGCTAGTGTGGCATTTCAGACATGCCCGCCCCACCACGCGACCTGCCGTGACCTAGCCAGCTCATTTTTTCTCTTGTGTGTGAAAGACGGCACTTCAGGCCTGGAACAATCCAAGAGAGCATGAGATCGGCAAAAGGAGAGAGTGGGCACAACTAGAAATGAGAGCAGGTGGGAGCTGCGCCACGCTGCCTGCTTCCCTTGAGAGGGATTACATTGAATTCATTGGATAAGAGGCGAAGGCCAGGGCCTGGGAAGCTGGGTGATGTGCAGAAGACGTTCTGTGTGGTGGCGAAAGCAGTGCACAGGTGTATGTGGTTTAGAACAAGCCACCTGAAAACAAGATACATTCCAGACCCATTGGGTGAAATCTTTGATGACTGTGTGGGGTTTGGTGGGTGGGGCTCTGGGAGCCCTCGGAGAAAGAGTTAGACAAAGGCTACGTTCACTGGCACATGGCAAATGTATTTTAAAGACACCTAGACAGAGGCAGGCGGAGGTCTCAAAGGGCAGAAGCTGCATTTCTCCAGGGCACAGGATGTCCTTGTATATTGTTCTTTGGTGGAGTTTATTACTTGGTGAAATTTTATTACTTTGTGGAAATTACCACTTTGGGATTAGGTTTAGCTTGGTTTTCCTGCATTGACTCATTAAGCCTCTCTGCCCCCACTTCCAATTTCTGGCTTTGTTAAATTTCCACCTAAATTTTCTACTCTAAGCTTCCATCAAACCCCAACTGCCCTCCACCACCACCCACCCCTCTCTCTCTTTTTCTCTCTCATCCCTTGAGGAGAGTCTTGGAGCCCTTGGTGGCTTTTTAGGCTTTTATTGGGATTTACCAGGTACACAGCAGGCAGGAGTACCAGGGGGCCTGGAGGCTGGCAGGCTTCCCAGCCCCTAGCAAGACTTCACTGTCTGGGCTCTCCGGCCTTCTCTGGTGGTCTCTGCTTCTCTTTTGTTCTCTCTCTCTCTGCTTCCGCTCTCTGCTTTACTGGCATCCCCACGATGCCGCCCTTATAAGCCCAGTTTTAGCCCAGGTGAATCCCATCTACATATGCTCACACCTTACTCCAGGTGCCCGCCCTCAGGCATGTATTCAGGACCACAAGGATCCATCATCAATCCTAATGGCGGGAGGGCAGAAAAGCCTAATATTTTTTTTACCTACCTACAGGGTTTATTCAAGGGGGGAAATCTCTTTCATAACTGTTTCAGGCTGGAGCAGGCATAGAGCTGCCCCCACCTGATGCCCCTGAGCTATGGCGTCAAATGCAGGCCTCAGAATGGGCTGGTGGTTAATCTTTCCTGTTGGTTCTCCAAAGAAATGTAGAGTCCAAGGGGTGGGATATTTGGGCCAGTTGTTGCCCCTTGTTTTGAACGTGTAGTTGGAGTTTCATGATCTCGAAATGAGAGAGACAAATTTAACAATGAAGTTGAGTATACAAGGATCAAAGGGGAGAGAGAGAAGCATATCAGCTAAGGGCCCCAGGAAAGACAGCATCCATGCGAGGGCCCATAGAACATCCTTCTCAGGGGAGAGGCTTTTTTCTAAGTCTGGTAGCTCATTCTGGAGGTTTTCTCCTGTGGAACATTACCTGTCCACTCTAGATAACATAATAACATTCTTCCTCCTCTAGATAATGGCATGTTCCCCTCAGGCAGAGTAACTATTTGGAGAGTCTCCTGGAAGGATTTTTCAAGGAATCTACTGGCAGGGGAGGGGAAATGTGTAAGAGAAATTAAAGGAAGATAGAAGAATTGGTGTGGAGATCCAGTTTAAGGCCTGCATTACCCCTGCCTTATTTTCTGGATTGCTGTCCCTTGTGCCACGGATAATGGTTCTCTTTTGCTGTCTTTTGAGGAAGTATCTTAGGTAGCAAGACCACAACAATCCCGTTAGTCAAATAAGATAGGGGAAGTTTTTTTGTTGCAAAATGGAGGGAATCCTAAAACAAAGGGGTCATTAATTATCTAATTATAAAGAGGAAGAAAACTCCCCTTAGGCAAGAAACCAAGAACCAGGAATAGTCTTTGAATTTTCAGTGGGTAGCTGAGCAATTGGAAGGAGGTAATCAATACTGGAATTTGAGAAATAACAGCTTGGACTTAATACTGAAAATGGCCTGTGGCCACCCACAGGCAGGAGAGAAGTAAAGAAATTTAAAGTAGTGGGTACTCCTGACAGTTGTTATTAGAGTTTGTTTCTCTTGTACTTGAGTTGGGTATTTCCACATTTTTTTTGATGTAGAACTAATCTTAGGTGAAAGCACTTCATAAACTCTGAAGGGTTAAAAAAAAAGACCCACTGTATTTTGTTCTCTAGCTGCTATTATACAAATACATAGTTCATGTGTTTGAACTATGAATGCTCCGGCGAATGCTGTCACTGACCTCGCAGCCTCTGATCTTGAGTCAGGCATCCTCAGGTCCCTCTGTGCAAGGATTGCTGCGCATCTGCAGATACTGGCAAGCTCAGGAGCAATTAACACCAGTGTCCAGGAGGAATTAACGCAAAGAACTTAACTCACCAGCAGATCTTGCCGATCTGCACTGCATGTTTAAATCACCTGAGCAATTTTGTTAAAATGCAGGTCTAGTGGGGTGGGTGTGGCTTGAGAATCTGCTTTTCTAATGAGCTCCCAGGTGAAGCCAAGGCTGCTGGCCCAGAGACGCAGTTTGAGTAATAGCACTGTGCTGTGTGGTCTGCAACCTCAGTTCTCTTTTTAATAATGCAACTTCCTAGACGATTTTAAGGTATAATTGGGTAGGTCAATTGTCTGGAAGAGTGATTCTCCAAGCACGGTCCAGGGACCCCACATGAAGCATGGGCTTCCGCTAGAAACTCATTAGATAGGTGAATTCTTGGGCTCCATCTCCAGGTTGACTAAGTCAGAAACCCTGGTGGCAGGACGCAGTAATTTATGTTTTGGTAAGTCTCCATGTGCTTCTGCTGTCCACTAGTGCTTCAGACCGTGACTCCAGCACATTGAAGTCACCTGGGGAATTAAAAAAAAATACAGAAACTGGATCTCATCTCAGATAATCTAACAATCATTTTGGGGTAGGACTCGGGCACTGGGAATTTTTTAAGGTATCCATGGAGATTCTCATGTTCAATTCAGCACTGAGAGCAGCTGGGCTAGAACACAGCGCTGATCCTGCTCATGGAGGAGAGTCAGCTGCAAGGCACCTTAGGGAACTGCCACTGGGGCTGCAGGCCTGGCTATCAATCTTAGACTATCCTTGGGAGCAGCTCTGGATCTTGGGGTGATACTATCCTTTGCAGCCTTGTTGGAGATGACTTCTGGGGTGATGGAGTTGTCTAATACTGCCAGAAAAAATATATATATAGTATATATAAATATATTTATTCACACAATATATAAATATATTTATTTACATAATATAAATATATATATTTATATAATATATAACATATATTTATGTATAGACCATATATAGAGAGAGTTCTGGCTGAAGCCTAACAAGGTATTTTAAAGAATAGGTTTTACCACAACTTTATGATCAGAAATTTGGCTTGATCGGATGCTGATGTTCAGAATCCAATAGGAATTTTTGTTTTTGTAGGAGCAGCCCATCTAAAATGCAAACTTTAGGGAGATTAGAAACAGAAGGAAAAAGGAGAGAGGGTGTAGGGGCCGGAAGACCACAGAGCAGGTTTTCTGACCCAGCAGACCAGGTGAAGGAGGAGTCAGAGGCCTCAGTGGCTTTTGCAGGTCTTTTATTTAGATTACCAGGTACACGGCAGGCCGGGGTGCTGTGGGGCCGGGAGGCTGGCAGGCCTCCCAGCCCCCAGCAAATCCTCACTCTATCCGGGCTCTCCGGTGTTCTCTGTTTCTCTTCTTCTCTCGGCTTCCATTCTTTCTCGGCTTCTCTTTCGGCTTCTCCTGGCGTCCCCGTGACGCCGCCCTTAAAAGCCCAGTCTCAGCCCAGCTGAATCCCATCTACCTATGCCCACACCCTACTCCAGGTGCCTGCCATCAGGCATGCATTCAGGACCGCAAGGATCCATCATCTATGGAGGAAGGGCAGAAAAGCCTGATAATTTTTCCCTTAACCTACAGGGGGGGAAAAAACATCTTTTTCTTTATAAGTAGCTGCTACGAAGATCATCACTCCTCCACACTGACCGGTCACTTCATGGGGCTGGCATGACACGCCCTGTCTGCAGGTTCCTCCCTGGCCCTGACGCAGGTCCATGGGCTCCATGGGATGCTTGTGGAGGGATCCAGTCGTTCAGTAGACGAGTGTGTTTTGATTCATGGCTAAACATTTTAATGAAAGCCACAAAATCTCTCCATCTGTCTGTCAAGTGTCCCACCACGAGTGTTATGTATGTAAATGAAGCTTTTACCTCCAGATCCATTTTGGATTGAAGTGATTAAGATTGAAGCATATAATAAAAACAAAAATTCCTAAATTGTTCAGGTCTTTATAAAGCTGACCCCTTTATTCCAAGGTAACATGATCTGGTATAATTTTGTTGATTTACATTTGTTGATTTAATTTAAATGAGCTTGCCTTCAGAATTATCAGCCTTGGACATGATACAAGGCAGATAACCTTATTCTGCCTGTTTATTTCTTAATTAAATAAGCTCATGTTATATTATAAAATCTGTCACCATAGAGAATAACTTACAATAATGGCTGACTTTATTGTTATGAACTTTTTACTAGTATCAAGAGGAAAGTCCAAAATGGAGCCATTTATGCTCAGCCCATGTCACTGAACCAAAACTTAATACTTAAATTGCAGTTTCAATACCTCCCAGGAATGTAATATTAATCAATCAGTTTGCAGTTTCCCAGTTAGGTAACTCTGCCTGATAGATCCTAATTAAAAATTCTTGCCGGGAGCAAATGGTTTAAATAGATGTAAATGGATAAGAGCTTTTAGGTGAATTTTTTTGCAATAATTGTTTTATGATATATGTACTCAAATAATTTCCTAAATATTTTTGGTAACCTGAAACTAAAATTTTGCTAATTTAAAAGATGATTTAAGTTAAATTGACTATCTAGATTACTTCTAAATAAGATAAACTACTAAAACATTAACATTATCTTTAGTTTCTTATTCTGAGCAACTATTAGTAAACACGTTTTGCAACTCATTGAAAAATTGTGCTGTGAGGGCACAATGCTTCTAGATATCATAAAATGTGTTTATAAATCTGCCAATTTAAAGAATGCTGGTATAACAGCGCACTACCTCTTAATTCTTTAATAGCACTAGAAATTGAAGTTTTCTAGTGTTAAAATAATTAAAAATTTTAACTTAAGGTACTAGAAATAATAAGAGAAACAACTCTCTATACAAAAAAAAAAAGGAGACTGTAATGTTGGTTAACAAAACAGAGGTATGAGGTATGAGATGTATTTTGTTAAGAAAAAAGTTTTATTCTGTGTAATCAGCCTGGCTAAAATTGAATTGTTTTTATAAGGGTTTTCTAAATAAGGTTTAAGACCAGTGTCCTTATATAAAACTGACACTTGATATTTTTTCATCTCCTAAAAGGGATAAAGTTTTCTTAGATTATTGGTGTATTTCCGATAAGGGATTGTGAAAGATTTTTCTTTGCCTTTTAAGTAATCTACCTACAAATGCAAAGATTTTGTGTTATCTTTATCATCAGTTATCATTAACTTTATCATCTTTATCATTAAGTAAACAGTCTTCTGGATATTAGAAATTAAGTATTGTTCACAAATATGTAAAACTTCTATATGGGCCTTTGAAATCTTAAATTTTCACAATCATTAATTGGATAATTAAGTACTACTGCAAAATAATCTATGACCTAATTTAGTCAAGTGTTTTAAAACATTTTTTTATATTTTTGACAAACTTCTCCAGATCAAGTTCAGAATGACATCGTTTTGACTTAGTTACTATGTGATTTTCCCCCAGAGGGCCCCGGGAACATCTCATAAGATTCCTTCTCTGTCTTTAGGAAAAGAGAGATTTTAAACTAATTAGGTTTACTTGGTTTGCTGAATTGCATGGCAAGCATTGCCAAATACAACCTAACAGTAAAACCTCTTAATTCCTCTAGAATTTGGAAAATCTTATATGAATGTCTATTATTAATATAGTGTTCTATAACATTATAGGACACCTAAATGTCCTGGTATGTTATTGTTTATAATTCTCATTATGATCTTATAAGATTGTATATTACTGCAATAACCAAATTTCCTCGTTGAATGTATTAATAATGAATTTTCATCAGGTCTTTTACTATGGTTATTTTGATGTTTTTGTCACTACAAAAGTTACTATTTACTCTGATGTCTTTATCAATGTGTTTCAGCTTCAGAGAAATTTATCAAAAAGTTTTTGACAAATACTATAGCACATAGGTTTCTTATAAAGCTAAAATGGATGAGAAATTCAAGAACTTATGGAAAAACTGTTCACAAAATGTCTAACAAAGATGAAGATTAAGAATTAATTACATGGGACTGACTGAATTAATAAGGAGGTTTATAAGTTTCATTTTTGTTTGAAACACTGGTGCATTATTGTTTTGTTTTTTTCCAGAGTTGAGTAACCTTTTTCCTTTTTTTAGGCTATGACCTACAGCCATTTGGTAAATTATACCTTTGTAAGCAGAATTGAAACAATTGTTTTCCTATTTGATCCTCTAGAATTTGAAAATTCTTAGGAAGTATTCTTATATTTGTGGAAATGTACTTATTTGCATCAATTCAATAAGAATCTGTGCTTGTAACAGAATCCAATTGGAAACATGGTTATAGTGCCAAGATTTCGCTGGAACTTCATACTTGAGGGTGATGTATAATGGCTTGGACATGACCAGACAGTTCTAAGGAACCAATGCTGATTTCACAGAATCAATGAAGAAAAATTGGCCTGATATGTTGTTTACAGAATTCCAGACAGTCTTATCAGGTGGGTGAGGAAGGTCACAGAGACTCCAGGGTATTCGGGGGCACCTCGAGAAGAAAGAAATGAACTCACATAGGTATTGTGGGTGAAGTCTTGAACTTGGTATAGCTTATTAGCCTCTAGAGGCTATTAAAAATTCAATCTGGGTCCTCATGAAAAACCTCCAGCAGAACAATTTTAAAGGAAACTATATGGTTGATCACTATCCTTGTTGCATGTATGCAAAATAAATACACACACACACACACACACACACACAAAAAAAAAATCCAGCTTGGTGACTTTCTTTTGTGACTTCATTTGCAAGCCAATCAGTTTTACATGATTATTTTGTAGAAATAGAGGTGATGGTAGAAAGTCATGTTTCAATAATACACCTTTCTGGATATCACATTCTAGTCCCCTTAATTATCTTTGAGGATTTTGTTTGCTACCTGTGAGCTTGACTAAATCCTGAATTCTTCTAGTTTCATCCAATATCTGTCTAAACACTCTCTAAACTTACATTTCCAGTTTTGTTCCATCTTTATGATAGAACTACAGAACTAATGCTGCCTTTTTTCTAAAGCCATGCAAGCTAGAATTGCAGAAGTTGATACAACCTCAGAGGAATCAAAACAGCGCATGCATAGAGAATCATCAGGCCTGCTAATGTCATCAGACGTCATCAGAAACCTCTTCAGTCACTCGAACTGCAACCATATCTACCAGGTTGTTACTACCTGCCTCCCTCCATTGCAAGGTACTTTGTGCTTGACATCTAGAAATCTTGGCAAACTGCCCTTAGCACTTAGGAACTGGGGTTACGATCTACTCTAGTCATTAACCATTGTATTTCTTTTGTTTCCATAGAAATACCTCCCATGGAGTTCTGCTTGTTTGCCCATAGATCTAAGCCTGCCTGTATACCCATCTCCAGAAATGAGACACAACCCTTGGCAGCACTGATCTATTCTCTGGATAGAGAGACTGGTTCAGTGAGACAGCACATCTAACCAACCCAGCTTTGGAAATGCGAGACTTCCAGGGGTGTTCAGAGGGGTGATGAAGGCTAGGCTGTTGCAAAATGTTTAGATCAGACTCTCCAAGATACCCAACTTTGTACTGAGAATTATTTTGACTTGAATTCAATTGAGGTCCTGCAAACTCTAAAGGAACTCTTATTCACTCTCTTAACTACCTAAAAGAACATAGATTGGGAGACTTACCCATAAATAACCAGGCAAACATTAATTACAGAACATTTGCCCTTTACCGTAGGAGCCTCCCTCTTTCTTCTTGAGGTCCCAGGTCCCTATCCCATTCCTAGGTTCAGGATATAGACCTCAATTTATTTTCCCTTCATTGAACCCCTCATGTTTATATGGGTTCCCCATACAAAATTAAATTTAGTTGTTCCTCCTTCTAACCTGTCCGATATTAATTTGATTGTTCAACCAGCCTGAGAGGAACCCAGAGGAGTAGGGGGAAATTTTCCTTCTTCCCTGACAGAGGTTTTTGACCATTAATAGATGGCAGCAAAAGTGACAATGTGCCAGTCGTGGGCACAGTGCCTGGATGTCCAAGGCAGAGTTGGGGCACGGGAGGTTGAGGGAGAGAGTGAGGAAGAAATTGGGTTTACTGGGACTCCAAAGAAAGGTCTTTAACAGTCTGGCAGTACGGACTCTGTTAATGCTGAGAGAGATCTAGACTGTTGTGTAGCAAAGCTGATCATTTTTGCTGGATAAACTGCAAGGAAAGGCATTGAGTCTACATGGAAAGGCAGGTGCCCACGGGGTCTAGGCTTATATCCATCACTGCCAGGCCTATGAGCAAAATTGTTCTGGAAACTTCAGTTCTGTCTGTAGCTGAATACCATCGAGTGGACCTGGTTGATGCCACCTGGAGCAAGAGACCCACCCAGCTGAGCCCTGTGCTCATTCCTGATCTACAAAATCACAATATATAATAAGTGATGCTGTTTAAGTCACCGAGTTTAGGGTAATTCATTATGCAACAATAGAAACCAGAATATTATGTAAACAGTATTATTCTTATGTGTGAAATTCTATGTAGCTTTACACTCAAATAGTTGATAAGAAGATATATATATAAATACACACATACACACATAATGTGGGCTTGCAGAAGTGCTTAGATTTTGTGCTTTTCCCACTGACTTTGATTGCTGAGTCAATTAAATGGCCTGTGAATACACTTCTAGAGCAAAATGAAAAGCCATTAAACACAAGGGCCTCCCTGAGACCCCAGCTCAGGGCCGATGATGCAGCACCAGGGCGATGCTGGGGCTTGTCCATTGGATGTCAGAGGAGCTGGGAATTGTAATGAGGCTCTGGAAGGTGGAGCCCAACAGACACAAAGAAGCCTTTGTCTCCCCTGAACACAGTGTGGCCATTTCCCTGGGGTGAAATTTTCAATTTGGGAGGGATTTGCAATTTGAAAAGGGGGATTTTATTTCTTCCTTTCCCCAACTAATTTAAGCCTCTTCTGATCTGAAGGGAGATATTTAGCGCAGTATAATAAGGACACTTTCAGAATCACAGCCTCTTTTTCTGCATGTGCTTCTTATGTAAATGCTACATCAGAGAAATTTCCCTCTGCTCTACACTTTAATTCTGCTTTTAAAACCTGTAAAATAGCAACGCAGAGAAAGACACCTATTTTCTTCGGGTTTCATCTATTTTCCATTTTTACCTCATTTTTTTGGTAAATCCTTGTTTAACAAATGCTCCTACATTTTTTTGTTAAATCCTTGTTCTCGAAGGCAAGCATATTTTAAAGTCATTCTCTGTTGGACTAGGAAAGCAAAGGAAAATGATGACTCCTGTACATGTAGGTGCCCAAATATATCAAGAAATACAAAGCACTTCTCAATGATCCAAGAATCCTCGGAACCCTGTGATGAAGTCTGTGGATCAGAGCAGGGGAGACAAGGGACATCCTAAGAGGCCTCCTCCAAGGCCTCTGTGCCCCCTCCTCCGTGGCACTGGGGTTCTGGAAGCTTCAGGGGAGCGAGAAGAAAAAGGTCTGATCCCTAGGTCTCTCTCAAGTATTCCCTGACTACCTTCACTTCCCCACCCTGCCCCCTACAACCTACCTGTATCAGGGTTTGGGGCCCACCTACTGTCCCCCGCGCAGTGACTGCCTGACACCACCTTCCTCGAGCGAGCTGTTCATGACTCCTCTCTGCCTGCTGGGGAACATGGCGGCGAGGGCAGGATTCCGGCCCATGTCCACGTCCCTGCACACAACAAAAGTCATCGTGAATCGTAAAAACTATGTTCAATGAGCAACTGAATGGATGGGCTTGACCTGGAGCGCAGGAATTTACTAGCATTCCTTATTCTAGAAGAGCCGGTTTCCTTCTCTGCCAGCTAGAACAGTGACCACAGCCAAGGTGTTGTGAGGAATGAAGGGGGTGCCATTTGCAAAGGGGGGTGGATTCCCAGTAGATTCCCAGCTAAATTTCTGCAGCTTCTCCTCTCCCCATACCCCCCTCCTAAAGCGGAGCACAGGTGGAAGGGGCCGCTACTGGGGCACCTGCCCCCAAGCCCCCCTCCACATTCCTGGCCGTCACTCAAATCAATTCCCTTGAGAACTTGTCCTTTAACTTGAGGCTGAGATTCTACTTAAAGAACAAACCAGGGGTGGGAATAGGGGACCAGATCTTTCTCAGGGAACACCTAATAGTGAAGAGAGGGTGTGTGGGTGCCAGAGGCAGGGTGAGGACGCGCCAAGGGGAGAGAGGCTGGGAGGAAATTAAGAGGGTTGAGACAGGAGAAGTGGGCGGGAAACCACTGCTAAGTGAGAGATCAGGGTTCAAATCTGAGCTCTGCCTGCAGAAGGAATTGTGATGGTAGGGCAGTCACTTCACTTCTTTGAACTGTAATTTTTTTAAAGATATGTTTATTCATGCATACAAGAGCTGCGGTACAGGCCAGAGATGGGGTGTGTGTGTGTGTGTGTGAGAGAGAGAGAGAGAGAGGATTCACCAGAGACAGAGTGGGGAGCAGAACAGTCAGACTGACTGAAACACACTGCCGAGGGGAGCAGCGGGGGCGACAGGAGAGGTCTGCCGTGCCATGTGGGTAGCTCCCTGCCCAGCCTTGGATTGAACTCGTGCTGCAGAGGCTGTGGACAGCTTCCTAGTGCGCTGCTTCATTAGTGCTTTGTTTAACCCCTTGCGCCACCAGGGAGGCCCCTGAATTGTAATTTTATCTGCAAAGCGGGGCTTGCACCAGCCAACACATGGTTGATTCAGGGGATGAAGCGAGGCAGCCAATGCAAAATGCTAAGTAGGCACCTGGCGCTCCTGCGCGCGCGCTGTGGATGGTGGAGAAGACCCGAGGGCACCCTCTGGCTCGGCCACGGAGCAGCAGGCCACATGGACTCTATTCGTGGCCACTCTGGGCCGTGGTTGTTTGTTCGCTTCCCTCATCTCGTTTCCCAGGCTCTGCGCGTGGCCCGGGGCCAGCCGTGACCGCAGTGGCAGCCTCCTAAATTAATGATGAGGGACTGCACCTTCCATCCTCCAAGCCCCCGCTGGAGCGGCGGCGAGAGGACAAAATAATACTTCATTCCAGCGGAGACAGCCTCAGCCGCGCTGCAGGAAGGAAGCGCCGAACCTCCCACCATTCAGTTGCAACCCAGCAGCCAACACCAGCAGGTGGCGGCGCGCGGACGCGGGGCTGGGCGCGCGGGGCGCGGCGCCCCGGGGCAGAGCGCGCAAGGGTGCAGGTGGGGGCCCCTGCGCCCTTCCCGCCTCAAGTGCCCCCCCACGCCGCACCCCCAGGGCCCCGCGAAAAGCAGCCCCGGCCGGGCCCTCCCCGGTCCTCGTGGGGGTGAGGCTCCCGCGCCCGGGCGCAGGGACGGCGCGTCCCCAGGGCGCAGCGAGATGGGGGATCCGGAAGGCGCGGGGCGCCGGCCGCGGGAGCAGCCCTGGTCGCCTCTCGGCCACGGCTCCCTTGGCTCCGCCTTCCGTCCTCTCCCGGTCTCTCCTTTCTCCCCACAACCCGCTTCCCCGCCCCTTCCTTCGCAGCTCCCCACCCCCTGCCGCCGCGGGAGCCGGGAACCTCCCGGGAGAGGCCGGCGCCTCTGGCTGCGGGCCCAGCACCCGCTGACCTTTTCCCGCTTTGCAGCGAGAAGCAGGAAAGTCACCCCACCGCTCACCCAGCGCCCGCCCAGTCTGCCTGCCGGGCCCGGGCCCTTCCTGGCACTGCAGTGGCCCAGCACCGCCGCTGCCAGCCTGGGGAACCCCAACCCATGCAAAGGAGAGAACCTGGGGGACCCCAGATGCCACCTCTGAGCCACAAGCTGGAGGGGTGGGAAGCTTTGCAAGCGATGAGAAAGCACAGAAACAATCCCACAGGATGCAGGTGGTTCTAGGAGCGTGTGTGTGTGTGTGTGTGTGTGTGTGTGTGTGGCGTGCATGCAGAGGTGTCTGATTTACACCTGCACTAGGACTGGCAGGGCCGCTCTCACTAGCCCACAGGCAACAGAGCTGGGCACTGGGTCCCACATGGGGCCTGGTCCAAATTCGGTGCCTCCACCTCAGGCCTCTGACATTTCGTCCTCTGCAGGAATGGGCTTCACTATATGTCACGTTGCTCTGGGAGAGAGAAAAGAACCGTGATCTGAATTGTTGTGGAAAGTGTTTACTTAAAATCTTATTAAGGGCTATTTTTAGAGCCTACGCCTGCTGGCCTTATCACTGGAGACAAATTCTAGAGGGGTCTCTCTGCTCTGCTGACCTTTAAGAAAAGACTGCAGAGATGAAAAAAGAGCCTTGCAGGCAGGTTCTGTCCTGGGGGTAGGGTTTGGTGTGCCTGCGGCCTTCACACAGGGAGGCAGCCCAGGGCGGGGTGCACCAGGCATCCTGGACACACCCAGCAATGCCAGGACCTGGGAACCCTTCCCAGGGGTGACTGGCACTGCCCGTCCCTTCTTCCCAATCTAGAAGGCACGAAAGACAAGTCCCTGGACCCATGCACCCTCTCCCCACCTCCAGCAGACGCTGGGGAAAGCCAGGCTGACCTCTGGGATGGCTCATGACGGCAAATGGTTGTGGAGTGTTTCCTACATGCCAGATACAGTTCTAAGGGCTTCCTATACAGTAACTCGTTTAATTCACACCATAATCCTATTACTACCCCATTTTACAGTTAAAAAAAAAAAAACAGACAGAGACAGAGGACTTAAGCAACTTGTCTGATGTCACAGAGCTTTCTGGTTGTTTTCCTCCTCAGAGTCTGAGCTGAGCCTAAATCGACCGACCAGAGTATTGGGGGTGATCTTGCACTGGGAAGACCTGGGCAGGGGACTGAAGAGGGAGAAAGAAACATGTACCGAGAGGAGGAGACGTGTGCGTGTGTGTGTGTGTGTGTGCAGAACTGCGGAGGCATCACTTTGTTTCCTGGAGCCAGTGCCCAGAGCTGCCTCTCCCTGCCAGCCTGCGGCCCACCTTCCACATCTGCCCCTTGCAAGCTTACTTCTCTCCCAATGGCCCAGCAGCAGCTAATGGACTCCAAATAGCCACAGGTGAGAGTCCCTCCACAGTCCCTGGGTCTCCGGCTTTGCAGGGCATCTTGGGGGCTCTGAGTGAAATCCACAAAGACCTAGAGGGGACGTGGAGTCAGCAAAGAATGAAGTGATGTGACTTCTGGTTTGGAAGCAGTTGCAGGCAGGCTGTGTGCACCTGGGCTGGGCGGGGGTAAGGTGAGTGGGGGAGTCTCGGGTCAGAGGGGAGGTGGTGGGATGCTGAAATTCTAGATCCAGTCCTGGCATGGCTCCAGAGACTCCTGCTACTGTCCTGTCTTTGGCTCTCAAACTGCCTCTTAATCAAATGTTGGCCAGGTCCTCCCTACAGCTTGGTCCAAGCCAGCAAAGAATCAAGCTGCCCCCCTCTGCAAGGCAGAGTACCTTGGAGCATTCAGGTGGGGAGGGAGTGGGCTTGGAGCAGCGAAGGGGAAGCCAAGGCCGCTAAGATCTACAACTGTGTTGAGTGCCACTAGCAGGCATATCCTGGCATGCACACACACGCACACACACGCATGCACACACATACAAGGACACACACCTGCACACTGCCCGCCTAGCCCTCTTTCACACACTCAAACTTTGACATGCACTGGAGGCGCATGTTAGCACATACCCGCATTTAGAGATAAGGCATAATTCACCTCAAACACCATAGTGGACACAAATAAAGGCACAGACGTGACAACTGTGAAGTTCACTCTCCTGAGACCTACAACTGTTGTTTACACACCCAGAGGTGCGCCATGGCAGATACCCCCTGTGTTGACTGGCATTCCTGAGAAGGGGCCCTGTGCCCCACACGCCCAGCGGCTGCCCCCCAGCCTGGTGTCCAGGTTTGGTTGTCTTCAGCTTAGTTGTTCAAACCAAGATTGGGTCTCTTAGTGTGCGGCAGAGGGGACCCCAAAATGTTAGGGTGTGCATTCCCTGGAAGGGATTTGCCATCTGCTGTACGCAGGTGAGGGAAGCAGGCTCTCGTGTGATCCGTATTTCATAGTATTGTTGTGGGGCGGGGGGAGAGAGGGAGAGAATGAGAAATGAGAGGATGTCAGACAACGGCAAACTCCAAAAATACCCATCCCCTTTGGGGCAAATGCCCAGCCAAGGAAACGCAACCCAAAGTGGGGCCCCTGAGACCCAGAAGCTTGCCTCAAGCCGAAGGTACCTTCTGGCAAGGGACCACAGGAAAGGGGTCAGGCAGGCCCCAGAGAGCTGGGACAGAAGGAGAGACTCCAGGTGAAAACAGACCACATCACGGCCATGGCTGCACAGTCTGCCCAGACCAGGAGCCGCCCCAGGGTCTCTCCCCCACGTGTTCTATAAGTGTCTCCACATCTCCCCTCCATAGGTCTCCTCCAAGTCGCCTCTTTACCCATGTCCCCCCTATTTATACAAACACTTTGCTCCTTCCCAGCTGCCCCCCATTCAGGTCTGGTCCGTGGCAAACGGGGACTTGCAAACCAAGGCTGCAGCAAGTGGGCGCGGGGAAAGCCGGGCTCCCTGCACTGCGGCCTCTCGCCCTGGCCTGGCGCTCTGTTCTCTAACAGTTCTGGGAAATTCTGCAAATCCCAGGAACCGCCTTGAAGGTGCTAGACCTTCCATTGGGATTTCAGACACTGTGGGTTATCTGAGAAGCTCTGGGAACATATCCCGGGGAGAAAGGATAGGTTTGTCCACCTTGCAAGGCCTAAAGCTTCCGGGGCCAGCGCTGGTCAGTGCTAACCAATGCAGCTCCTCAGCGCCACGGTGCCCACGGCCTGGATACCAAGGACATGGCGTCCGCAGCTTGTTATAGTTTAAGATCCATACAGAAAAGTCCCAGGTCTGGAGGCCGCACAGCACAGGGTTAAAGCACAAACGATGGGGTGATGCTGCCTGGGGGAGCTTGTGTGCTCTGCTGCTGACTAGCTGTGTGCTCCTGGGCAAGCTACTTAACCTCTCTGAGCCTCATTTGCCTCGACTTTGAAGCGAGAATAATAATAACAACCTCTTAGGGCTGTTGTCAGAATGAAATGAGGACACTTGAGCCAAGGACTGAGCAGCGCTGTTCATCCTAAGCACTCGGCAGAGGATGGTGAGAGAGCAGGGGGCAGGGAGCGGCGTGGCTGAGGGAGGAGAGGATGAGACAGGAGAGGCAAATGGTCTGGAAATAACCACAGACCTATGTCTCTGTGCTGTCAACTTTGATATTCTGGAGGGAAAGTAAATAAGAGCATACTTCCTGTAACCACATTCCTTATAGAGCACAGTGTGCTTGGCCAGGAAGCTGCAGAACACAGAACACTTGCTCATTATTATTTAATAACAGCAAAGATAATGTCCTCTTTTTCAAGGGAGCCCGAGAGCACTTAAGAGATTGCACAGTCAGAGCCCCACAGGCCCAGGCTGGGTGGCTCAGCCTGCCAGCTGCTAACTGGGCTGCTCCCGCTATGGGGACAGCAGAACCTGGGCCAGGGGCACCCAGAGAGCTGCCACCCCACCTCCCACCCCCGCCCCAGCAGGTTTGCAGTCCCCTGGCTGATGCCACAGACAACTTGGGGGTTCACCCAGCTCAGAAGCACGGTAGAAAAGAGCCCTCTGTGCTCAGGGCAGGCCTGCTGGCTGGCAGGCACTTACTCTATGCCCCCTTGCAGGCTGTCCTGTCTGACAAGGCCGACGGGAGGAGCAGAGAGGCAGAGGGAGACAGGGAGTGACCCTCTGTCCAGGGCAAGCCCTCACTTTCGGGGTGGCTTGGGCTCCAGACCACACAGCTGGGAGGGAGGTTTTCTCCTTGGCACGAAGCAGAGACCCCCGGAGAGACTGCATGTGTAAACAAACTGCAGAGCTGATGACTTGCTAGGGCCACTGAGGCAAAGAGAAACCAGAATCAACTATGAGGCAGCTACCATGAGACTTAACAGTTTTCTGCCCTAGTAAGCCATATCTGACACTTTCCTCTTTGGAGAAAAAGGAAAACATGTGGCTTCCGGCTTGCAGAGTTCTTAAGGCGCTCATTCCCACCTGCTGCCTTCCTCGGCTCTCAGATGCAAACGCCTGTGCTGGAGGCTGACTCCTAAGTGCCTTCCTCAAAGGATGAGAGATGGACGGACGACGACCATTTCCTGAACATTCTGGAACCGGGACCAGGGGCCCCACAGCCACACACTTTCTGCCTGCATTTCCACAAGATCTAGGTCGCATACAAATGTCGTAAGACAAGTGAGACCAGTGCAGCTGTAGTGCTTAATGTGGAGATGGGCACATAGTAGGTCTTCACAGCTTTTCTGTAGCTTCCTATCACCTACAGCAACATAAGAGCAACGACCCTGACAGCAGCCACATTTACTGGCGCTGATTATGACTGGCACGTTCTGCTTGCTTCCTATGTGTTATCTCATTTAATGTTCTCAGCCTCCTGAGTCACCTGTCTCTTCTAAATCTCACGTTACAGATAAATAAATTGAGGCCCGGAAAGGTTAAGCATGTTGCTTCAGGCTACAGGCTACCAAGCGGTGGGGTCAGCATTTGAACCCCGGTAGAGTCCAGAATGTAGCCGTGAGACAGGCTTCTGCACAGGCCTCTCCAACTGGGGTTCTTGACACTACTTTGACATCCCCTCCCTCTTCGGCTCTGCCTCACCATGCTCTTGCTTATTTCAGCAGACTCTTTTCCTGGTTTATCCCCTACTTTTCTTTTCTTTCTTTTTTTTTTAAAGATTTAATTTAATTTATTTATACAAGCACTGGGTACAGTCAGAAGTGCGGGAGGTTGAGAGAATTCACCAGAGACAGAGTGGGGAGCAGAACAGGCAGACCTATGAAGTACACTGCTGGGGGGAGCAGCGGGCACAGCAGGAGAGGTCTGTGCGCCATGTGGGACCCTCGCCGGTGGCCGGGGATCGAACGGCGCTACAGACGCTGTGGGCAGCTCCACAGTCTAGCGCTCAACCACTGCGCCACCATGGAGGCCCCCCTACTTTTCTTTCTTGATTCACTTTAGCAGCTACCTCCTCTTATCTGTACCCCCCCAAACCCCCAAGGTGAGCCCCTACTGTGCTCCCATAGTGACATGTGTGACCCCATCTGTCTTCTGCCACATTTAAGCACCAATGATGTCTGCACCACGCCAGTCCCACCAGCACCTGGAGTGTGCTGGGTCCTGTTCATTGGCTTGTTGAGTTGTGAACTTTACCTGTAAAGGTAAACTTAATCTGTAAAGGGTCAGAGAGTAACCTTGCCAATCTCCGCAGACCACACACACTCTCTATTCTTCTCCTGCCGGGCCCCTCCCTTTAAAAGCATGAAACAACATTCTTATCTCGAGAGTTACAAAAAGCAAGCACAGGGCCAAATTGTGCGTGAGGATCACAGTTGGCCAGTGCCACTGTCGCTAGGCAAGAAAAATTACTAGTCTTGCTGATTCAGTGATTTTTATGAGAGACCATGCAGGTAGTTCCCAGTGGGGTGTGCGGTGGGTGCCATCTTCACGCTTTTCAGTCTCCTTGTCTATGAATCATGCCCACCGGTGCTGCTGAGACTTAGCAGAGACAGCCCCCGACCCACCCTCCCACACAATCAATTTCATTATAAATTAATTCCCAAAATAAAATTAAAAAATTATGTTGTGGGTCCTCCCTGGTGGCGCAGCGGTTGAGCGCTGGGCTGCAAAGCTGCCCGCAGCCTCTGCGGCGCCAGTTCGATCCCCGGCTGCTCCCCGGCCACAGGAGGAGGGTCCCACATGGCACGTAGACCTCTCCTGCCGCCCGCTGCACCCCTCAGCAGTGTACTTCGGTCCTTCTGCCTGCTCTGCTCCCAGCTCTGGCTCTGGTGAATTCTCTCACCCTCCCACGCTTCTGACTGTACCCAGTGCTTGTATAAACAAACAAATAAATAAATAAACATGCCTCTATAAAAAAAAAAATTATGTTGTACATTGCTAGCTCCCTGATAATGGTGACTAGTATCTGTACCATACTTTCCATTCTGAGTGCTTTCAAATACATTGCAGATATTTCTCTTGGCAGCAATCATATTCACTATGTATTATTGGCCTATTTTTACAAACCAGGAAACAGAGTCTCGGGGGAGAATGTCCTCACAAGTGCTGATGAGCAGAGCCAAGCCAGGTCTAGGTGCTCAGACCCAGGCCCCTCAGCAGAGCTTCCCGCGGTCCCTCCGGGTGAGGATAGGAGTGAAATCCTGTGTCCCTTGCAGGGCCAGAGAGTCTGAGAGCAACTCTGTGAGACCAGCTGCTGACAGGCACCTTGCTGGAGATGCTTTTCAGCATCAGGGCTCGCTCACAGAGGGGGTTTGTGGTGGAGCAGGAAGGACTATCACACAGCATGAGCTTTCCACTCTCGCTTCCCCAATTCCTGTAACTTTACACCATTCATCCAAAGCTCCCCATCCTCAGCCTCCCCCCCCAAAAGCACCTGTGAGCTAAGAGTAGAGCAGAAACAGGAAGCGAAACCTGGCAGCGGTCTGATTCATCAGGGTCGGCCTGGAGGTGGTGGGAAGCGGCGGGATGGCAGGATCACACTAGGAAGACAAGTTCTAATGAAAGATGTTGGCTATTGATTAACTCTCCTTTCAGTTTAATTAATATTTTTGAGATATTCACTGCCTAAACAATTTCTTACTGCCTAAACAATATTTTGAGATATTCACTGCCTAAACAATCCCCTTTTTGCCAGAGAAGTGGGTTTTAATGACCAAATGCCATTTTTTAGGGCACTTAATTTTCGAATGGAGTAACAGCTCAAGATGCAGGCCCTCTTGCCAGATCTCTGGAGCCCATCAGGAAACTAGGGACAAGCAAGGGGCCAAGTTCATTTCCCAAGTGGCCAAGGGCCACTGGTGCGGTCCTCACCCTGTTACTGACCGCATCTTGTTGGAGCAATGCTGTGCTTCAAGGGGCTGCATTCTGGCTGTGACGGCCCAGGCTGGGTCATCCTTCCACCCCCAGGGACTGCATCTGGCATGAGAGATCCAGGGATCAGTGAATTCCAGAAGACACAGGAGATGTAAAACTCAGGCTGAGGCTATGTTGGAAGGGGGCAGTGGGCTAAGGGAGAGGTTTACAGGGTCTTGGCATCTGTTTAACCAGTAGAAAGTGCGGGTGAGCCACATTACTTGAGGGCACTATGCCAACCAGAACAAAGGGCAAGAGATGACTTGCTTCTATTTTTTCTGGGAGCATGAGGCATCCAGCCATGCTTTAGAAAATTACACAGCTCCTTTGTTTGCAGCAATAAATCCTGTGGTTGGAAGAGGTGCAATGCTAGGAGGAATTATCTTAGGGAAGAGTAAGAAAGAGCCCATTTGCTTCCCAGCCAGCCTAAGTTGATTCTGGAAACCCAACAGTTCTTTTTTTTTTCCTTAAGAAGGCAGATTTAGGGGCCTCTCCAATGGTGCAGAGGGTTGAGTGCCGTGCTGTGAAGCTGTCCACAGACTCTGCAGTGAGGGTTAAATTCCCGGCCTGCCAGGGAGATACCCACATGGCAGGGCAGACCTCTCCTGCCTTGCCCGTTGCTCCCCTCAGCAGTGTCTTCAGTCTGTCTGCCTGTTCTTCTCCCTGGTCTGTCTCTGGTGTATTCTTTCACCTTCCTGTGCCTCTCGTCTGTACCCCAGTTCTTGTATAAGTAAATAAAAATAAATTTTACAAGAAAAGGAATCCAGATTTAGGAAAAATATTTTATAATATTCCTATATCCAGAAGGCCAATAGCCCACCTTAGTGCCTCCTAGACAGAGCCCATTCAAGGACCCAGGATAATCCTGAATTTCGTTATTATAGGGAGCTTTTTAAAAAAAGATTTATTTTTATTTATGCACACAAGAACTGGGGTATAGGCTAGAGGTGCAGGTGGTGAGAGGATTCACCAGAGACAGAGTGGGGAGCAGAACAGGCAGATGTACTGAAATACACTGCTGAGGGGAGCAGCAGGGAGACAGGAGAGGTCTGCTGCGCCATGTGGGTCAGCTCTCTGTTGGGGGATTGAACTCATGCTGCACTGGTTGGCAATAGCTTGATACCACTGAGACTTCAACCCCTGTGCCACCAGGGAAGCGATTATGGGATACTTTATTATAGTTTAAAAAGCAACTTCTTACACACTGTCTCATTTGGTTTCCCAATTCAGTGAGGCAGGTTTTAGGATCCCCAGATGAGGAAACTGGGGCTTGGGTTAAGGAACTTATTCAAAATCTCTCTACAATGATGATCCCAGGTCTGTGCAGTGCCTTCCTGGGGACCCTGGCACCTTACTTATCTGGAGAGAATCTCTGAAGGGTTTTTAGTTCAGGCGCCTGGAAAAAGGAAGGATGAAGTGCTGGCTTTGGGCATCTGAAGTTGGAGTGCCCCGCGGGAGGCCTAGAGAAAATGTGCAGACAGCTGTCATAACGCAGGAGAAGGGGTGTGACCGGGCAGGCGCTTGTAATCACTCAGCCAAAAATAGTGGCACAGAGCTGGGGTCGCCTTTTATGGCAGCTGCGGGATCCCAGGCACCAGAGCCAGGCCCGAGGGGGAGGGGAGTTTGTGCCTTCCAGTCCCAAAGGGGACCTGAGGCCAAGGAGTTTGGGGAACAGTCCAGTGAGACTCCCTCATTCTACTTAACTTTTAGGGATTGAAATATTAAACTTGAAAGGGTCCTAATTTACATCTAAGTGCTAAACAGCCTAGGGTGCTGCACATGAAATAGAGAGGCTGTCTCTGTTGGTGAATTTAGCTGCTACCCAGATAGGAGCAAAGGTTCTGTGGGAAGGAGGGGCACTATGGGGAGTGGCTTAGGTTTTTTTGAGGGCTCTGTGTGTGTGTGTGTTGGGGGGTTTCCCAAAGGGGGCCACGACTCTAATGATCAACAGCTCTGAGTCCTCCATTCACAACCTCCCACTGATAAAATGTTCCCCGGCTCTGGGGAGATGGAGGGTGGAAGAAAACCAAGCCTTGCACTGGACCCCAAATTCCTCTTCTTCCTCACCTGAAGGACACTGATCCAATGACAAACTCTAGAACTTTTAAGAAAAGCAAACAAAATCCCTACCACATGGCAAAGGTCATCTGGCCAGTGGAGGGAGTAAATGATTAACTCTCCTGACTGTGAGATTTGAGGACTTTTTTTTTTTTTTACAGCGTTCAAAGGTGCAACTAGAAAATTTTAGCCCAGGGCAAATTCTACCACCGGCTTCCTCTCTGCCAGTCATTCCAGGACGCCAACTGCGCCCCGACTCTCCAGGACCTTGGCCCAAGCACATGCCAGCGAAGTGGGCCATGTCAAGGGCAGAGGGGCAGGCCCCCTGCCAGGCCCCCTGCCAGGCCCCCTCCTTGCTTCCCGTGGGCCAGTCCCCTGCGCTGCGGAGACCTCGGGAGCTTGGGGCCGGCCCCACCGGGCTTCCTCTCCAGGGGCTGCTCCCGCGCCCCGCTGAGAAAAATGCATCAGGGCAAATGCACAAAGCAGCCTCCGCCACACCCAGTGGGCCGGGGCCTTGGGCAGCTGTTTTCCTGAGTCTGCAAATGCTCACGGGCAAAAGGACTTTCTTCTGAAGCCGCTCACCCACCTCCCAGGGCTGTTGAGGGGATTAAATGAGATAAAACAGAAAGCCCCCCCAAAATGTGCCTGGCATGTCTAGGAGGTCTCTGCAAATCTGGTGTCTTTCCTGCAGAGGCATCCCCTGGGTCTTGTCCGGGAAGCTGCTGAGCTCCCCGCGGCAGCGCACAGGTGTCTGCAGGAGCCCTGGGCTGTGTTGGGGTGCCCGCACCTTCCCTCGCGTAATAAGTACCCCCCACTAGAAAGAGGTGTCCGGAGTGGGCACAGCCCCCCCAGTGGCTCGGAACAGCCTCTCTGGGCCCGGGATGAGCGCGGGGTCACAGCAGAGGGGCGGGGCTCCCCCGGGCCGCCCCAGCAGGTGCTGCTGGCCCCGGCTTGGGCGGAGGCCCTGGAGCGCCCCGGAGTCGGGCGCGGCGCCGCGAGGCCCGCAGCGACCCCGCCTGCTCCCCCACCGCCGGCCGCGCCCTCCCCACCTCGCGGGGCGCCGAGGCCCGGGGGCGCCCCCTGCCGCTGGAGAGCTGCAGCGACGCCGGCCCCTCCGGTCCTCGCGCCAGCACCTCCCTGCACAGGACGCGGTTTGGGGGACCACATGAAGCCCCTCCCCCCCGGGCCCCTCCCCCATAGGGCCTAAATCCACCAGCAGAGGCGGGGCGGGGGCGCCCGGCCCCCCCTCTTGCGCCTCGCTCCTTCGAGAGCCTGGTCGTCAAGGGCACAGATCAGAGTCCGGGATCTTTGATGCGCCTCATATCTCACCGTGTTGGCAAAGAGCATCCAGCAAGGGGGCAGGAGAGGTGAGGGGGGTCCAGCCCGAGAGCCCCATGACTCCTAAGTGGGGAGCGCAGGGCTCGCTACCCCCACCACAGGAGCCAGACCTCACCTGTCATCACGCCAGGTAGCTGCCTCGCTCACCTGGGCTTCAAGCACTCTTTCTCAAGAGTTGGGGTTCACTTAAGACCCTAGTGCCCCCGTCTGCTGAGCAGGGAGGCTCCTTCTTACGTGATGGTCCAGCGTCCTGCTCTGGATGGCTCAGGCGCTTGGTCCCCTTGTGTCCACGCACAGTGGCATCTCTCCCGCAGGAGCCTCGGCGACCCGTGTGTGCGGGTCAGGTCCTGACAGGGGAGTGCAGGGCCACACAGTCTGAGAACAGAAGATACAAGCTCACAAAGGAAAGCCACACCGCCAAGAATAAAGTTGGTTGAATGAGAGGAAATGGATGGCCTAGACTCAAAGACAAAGAGAATGGGACAGTGTCTTGCTGCCAGGACCACGGCTTTGTCCCCAGGCTTGGCAGGAAGGGAGGGTAAAAGCCGGAGCAATTTTCTGATGTGCTTTGTTTAAGTTCTGTGTGTGTGTGTGTGTGTGTGTGCTGGTCACACAGTCCTCAAAATGGAGGTGCTGGGCTAGCCTTGTCCAGGAAACACCCACTACATGAAACATGAGTCAGCAGCCTCCATGGGTGGCTGTCTCCTGGAGGCCCTGGAGCAGCGCTGGCCCCTCTGCAGGGTGAGTGCAGTGAGTGTGCAGCCTGCACGTGCAGTGAGTGTGCAGACTGTGTGTGAAGTCTATGTAATGAGTGTGTAGTCTGCATGTGCAGTGTGAGCGTGCAGTCTGCATGTGTGTGACCGGACTGTGTGTACAGAGAGTGTGCAGACGGCCTGTGCAGCGTCAGCCTGGGCCCTGTGGTTGCATCAATGGTGCTCTGCACTGTAAGAAGAGGAGCCGGCCCTTCCTGGAGAAAAGGCTTCCTGAGCTCCTGAGCCAGAGGCAATTTTTCTTTCTCCAAAGCTAAAGATGTGACCCTTCCACCCTCAAAATGTTACTTTGTAAGGGGAGGAGCCTGGCCTGAGAGTCAGATCACCTCAGTTCAAGTCCAGACCCTGCCACCAAGCAGATGCATCATGGAGCAAAACCATTCTGTCCTTCATTCCACTTGGCAGGTACTCCCTGACACCTGCTGTGCTCCAGGTGGTGGTCTGGGGCAGGAGACACAACACTGAACAAGTCACTGCCCACAGGGACCTTACATTCTCACAGGGGAACAGCCAACCCACCACGGGGAAAGTAGAGTAGTAAGGGGACAGGGTGTTGGGGTGCTCATTGGTGCTCATTTGGTACCTTGGCCAGGAGGGAGTGGATTATGTCAACATAGGGAGCAAGTGCCTTCTGAGCATAGGGACCAACAGGTACAAAGGTCCTGGGGCAGGAACCAGCTTGGTGTGTTTGGAACAAAGCAAGGAAGCCAGCACTACAAGGTGTGTGGGGGAGGGCAGAGGGAAAGGCAGACCTTTTGGGGAGATTCAATATTTTTTTTCTTAAGACGGTTGGGAAGCTCCTGGAAGGATTAGAGCAGGGAAGAAACAGAATTTGATTTTCATGTTGAAAAAGTCACTCTGGCTCCTGCAGGGGGAGATAGTGGGATGGGTGGGTGGCAAGAGTGGATACAAGAAAAGTCCCCTGCAGCAAGTCTGAAAGAACAGGAGGATAACCTCTTGCCCCAGAGGCGGAGATCGCTTGGAGGGTGTGGGCGTCATCCTTGGACTCTATTTAGAAAGAAAAGCCAAAATAATTTGCTGGGGGATTGAAGGTGTTGGGTGACGGACAGAGGGTTCAAGGGCAGCTCCTGGGTTTCTGGCTGACACAAGTGACTGAATCACGACCCCATTTACTATGGTGAGCTCTAGATCTGCCAGGCAAAATCAAGAATTCAGTTTGGCATCTAATAAACTTGATCAAATCATTTTCCCTCTGCTCTTTTGGCCTCTGCCTTCTCACCTTTGAAATGAAGGGGCTGCTGGTTGATCACCTGCTGATCGTCTGTGATTATCTCCTAATGCTTCCACATTCCCATGGCTTTTAAAGCCACCAGTATGTTCTAAATCCAGGGAAAAGTGACAAGACTCTTTTGACTCTCTTATGAGGAGAAAAAGTGGAGGGCGGGATGGAAGAAGGACGAGAGAGCACGCGGTGAGCCCCATGTTCTTCCCACAGGGGGCCACCCATGCTGAAGACCTGGCACCACAAAAGAGGAAGTGGGGTGGAGGGTGCGGGGACTGAGTGAGAGCAAAGGGCAGAGATGAGGAAGAATCACCAAAAAATATGCTTCATTTTCTGGATATCTTAAGTTTGCATTTTTGAAGTTTCAAGGACTTCTGAAAGGAAACGCATTTGAGACCTGAAATTATAAATCACCTCAAAGTTTGTGATTAGAGCACAGTCATTCAACCTGTCTGAATCTCAGTTTCTTCCACTCTGAATTTAAAGACCTTTACTGTCTCTGCACACTAGAAAATTCTATGATGTAATGCTTTTAAGGAAAGAAAAGAGCCCAAATGAATGGAAAAGTATAGGACCCAAAGGATAGTGGTTTTTTTTTTTTTTTTTTTTTTTTTGTGGGACCCTCGCCGGCAGCCGGGGAACGAACCGGCGCTGCAGATGCTGCGGGCAGCCTTGCAGCCCAGTGCTCAACCGCTGCACCACCAGGGGAAGCCCAAGGATAGTTTTTGAAGGAGCTTTGCAAATATTTGCATTCAACACATTATTTGGGGGCACTTACTCTGTTCCCTGGGTTGTGAAGATATAACTGAAAATACAGATAAGCCCCTTCCTCATGGAGTCTTTACTGGTGGGAGATAGAGGATGGATGGATGGATGGATGGATGGATAGATAGATAGATAGATAGATAGATAGATAGATAGATAGATAGATAGATAGATAGATAGATAGATAAACAGGGGAAGCCAGAAGGAAGAAGCAATGTGACAAGATCTTTGGAGCTGCTCATTCTGTCCCAGAAAACAAGGGCTGGGGTAGCCTCTCAGTTTCCTTTATAAAATCTGAAGTAGGCAGAGACTTGTCATTTTGGACCAAATGGCAAGAAAGGCCAACAATTTAATATCATCAGGAATCCACTGTTCCTGGTTCTCTTTTGGGGGAGCCAGGTGTGCTTTAGGGGCCAAGGAGGGGACACCTGCTGGGCTCCAGGAGCAGCAGGGCTGGAGCCTGCCTCTTTTCATCTGTGGTCCCCCACTTCCCTCTGCTGGCCAGCAGCAGGAACTCTCAGGAAGGTGCCCGAGCACTGCTTTGATGTAAGGATCTTCGGGTGGGAAGAATCTGCTGGAAGCCGACAGAGCATGTAGGTCCTGCCCCGCTCTCTCTCCATACACATACACAATTTTGGAGCAATGATACAGCCAACTTACAGTTTATGGCATCCTGTGACTGCACAGCTGTTATAAAACTTGCATCAGCTTTATCATTCAAAACCAAACCAAACTACATCTGCCACCTTCTCAAAAATGATGTTTCCAAGGTACAAGAAGACAAAAATGAGTGCAGGTTTTGAGGACTGAGCAAAGCATTGCATTGTTCATCATTTCACGCTTTCAAAGGTTAGCAGCCTACTGCTGGCTAGGAATTCCTCTCCTAGCCAGGGTCACATTTACTTGCAGTACATTTCCGAAAACAATTGTTTTATTTTGCAAATGTAACTTTTTGTCAAAAAAAAATCAGCAGCTCATGCTTTTAGAAATTCCACTGTTATCATTTGGGGAAAATACTCTAAGTCATCAAGGACTCCCTTGAGTTGAGAAGCATTAAGTGAACGTCAGAAGAAACCACCGATATCAGGGAGAACGCCTAGAAACCCGCATCAATGTCTGTGCAGGCTGGTGGCCTCTGGGGCCTCAGTGAATCCCAAATGGGTGGGCTCCAGGCCTCCCACTGGCCCTAACCCTGGTGGGAAGGTCTCAATGCAGTCACAAGCATGGACATTTAAAATGCGAATCAGATCACGAGTCTCCTCTGCTCTGGAGTGGCCAAATGTCACAGCTTTACTTTTACAATGAAGTACAAATTCCTCACCAGGTTTCCAAGGCCCAGTGGCCGGACCCTGCCCGCCCCTCCAGCTCCCCCGCTGCCTCCCTTCCTTCCCCTTCTGCTGTTTGCCTTTTCATCCTTCAAAGATCTTGCTGTGGCTCTGGTTCAATACTCTGCTTATTTCTTCAGGACACTTGCTTAATGAGCAGTCGTCACGTCTGTGTATTTGTTATTTATTTCCTGTCTTCGCCATCAGGATCACCCAAAAGGTTAAGTCCTGGTCCACTGTGCTCTTGGCTACAGTCCCAAAGCCCACCAGCATCCATCTATCGGTGAGGAGGGAGTAAGGGGTGTGAGCCAAGGAAGGTAGTGAGAGGTCGGTGACACCAAAGTGTTCCCCACAGATCACAGCTCTGAGCTCAGTCCATCCAGGTGAGGATGCCCCATCCCTGATGCACAGGGAAGGGAGAGGCGCAGCTGGCAGGCTGGGCTGCACTTCGTGCTTGATTTACACTACTCCTCACTGCTTTCGCCTACTTGGGGAGCCCCAGGGAAGCAGGCAGAACCACAGCCATGAACCACAGCTTAGAAGAGCTGCGGGCAGCAGGGACATCCAGGATGCTAACGCCAGCCACCATGCCAACCAGCCAGCTGGTATCTCTCGATGTGGGTCCCCTGCCTTCCTCTCAAAAGCCCAGGGCACACGGCCCCTCCTAGGGGGCAGGTGAACAGTCCCATTTTGTAAATGGAGACTAAGGAGCCCGCAGATGCAGAAAGGCTGCAGAACCACTGCTGGCAGCAGCTGAGGTTCTGGTGTCCACTGTGCCTGCCTGATGATCGGAGCCTGGGCACGGGGAAGACAAGCCCAGATGTATTAGCTCAGCATCTGAGAGCCTGCTGAGAGCCGTCACCTAGAGAGGGGGCTAGCGAGGGCGGACGGGCTGGCTTGGCTGCTGGGTGGACTGGGTCAGACCATGGGGCCCAGTCACGCCCTGAGCGCTGCTGGGTCGGTGGGCTTTCCTGTCGCTCGTCGCTTCCCTCCTGGGCAGGATCGGAGTGGATCCATCCACAGAGAGTGAGGACACGCCGAATGAGGTGTCCGAGAGCCCCGGGCCAGAGCAGCTTCAGGGCGGGCTGATCTGGGGGTTCTTCAGGAAGTGGTCCAGTTTCTGGGCCACGGCGTCCAGTTCGCCCGAGTTGGCGTACTGCAGGAGGTTGCTCTTTCTCACGAAGTAGTGCTTCAGAAAGTGCTGGCTCACGCACTTGTGCAGCTTCCTCACCAGCCGCAGGAAGCCGCGGCTGAACACCTGCCAGTCCTTCGGGTGCGGGTATTTCTCGCAGGTCCAGAAGAGCACGGACTGCGGGAAGGAGAGGTGGTGTCAGACCCTGCTCCGCGGCACCTGCACTGGGCCCCGGGGCCTGCGAAGGGGGAGCAAGGACTCCCAGCAGGTGGGTTCTGGCGTGAACTTATGCCCCAGCCTAGGGTGATCTTGCCTGCTGGTCTCTGCGCCCCTCTGCTGACTTACCACTCTTCCAGCCATTACCACTCTCCCTAAGTCTACACCCCACCCCCTTTGCCTCTGACTTTACCCCTCAAGCCTGCCCTCCTGGCGATTCTGCCCCATGGGCATTTTCCGTCCCCTCTGCTCTGTCCACTCCTCCTGGCTGGGACGAATCCCTTGACAGGCCTCAGAATGTCCCCTTCTAGGAACTGCATGTGATCCATGTCCTTCTTCCTCACTGGCTTTCAACCATTCCAAACCTGACCTCCCAAGCCCATGTCTCTCTCCTGCCCGGACCCCAACTCTCTGGGAATCTAGATTTTTCCAAACAATCATCTCCATGGCGTGTCATTCTTTTCTCTCCTCTGATTCTCTGCCTCGACCCCCCATCCTCAGTGTTCAATAGCTGCTGTCACTGAAACCCAGTGAGTCCATGTTACCAAGCCCAGCAGGCCCTTTCACCCAACCTTTCAGCCCACCCTGACCATCTCCTGCCCTCTCCCTCTTGAGCCAGGTCACTTGGCTTCCAAGCATCAAGGCCTCTGGTGTTTCCCTGAGCACTGTGTCCGGGGCTGGCTTTCCCTCCTATACTTGTCTTCAATTGTCTTTAAAAATTGGCATTTCTGGAAGCTCCGTTCTAGGCCCTCTTCTCTGGCTCTATCTTCCTTCCACGACAGCTGTTTTAATTCCCATTAACTGCAGGTGACTTCATGTCTGTCCTCCAGCCGCCTTCTCCCCTCTCACCTCCTTACCTGTATCTCTTGGAAATCTGAAAGTTATCTCAGTCAGCATGTCCAGGCCGAACTCACTGCCTCCCCCAAACCTGCTCTGCCTCCAGAGATGCTGACCCAACCAGTTAGGCAGGACACAAACCTCAGGGTCACCCCTCCCTCGCTGCCCCCAATCAAGTCCTGCCTGAGGATTTCTCAAATCTACCCACCTATCCTCACCTCCGATATTATCACCGTCTTCCACCACCTCTCATCCAGACTCCGCAGGTCACCTAACCAGTCTGCACCTAATCTTGTCCCCATGCAACATGTCAGCATCCACGCTGCAGCCTTGTGATCTGCTTGAAATAGAAATCTGTCTCTATTTCTTGTTCACAATACTTCAAAGCCTTCCTGTTCTTTGCTAATTAAAAGCAAGACACAGTCCTCTACATGGTTTGGTCTTTAAGGCTCATTTCCTACCTGTCCCAGCCTCATCTTGCCCCAGGTTCTCACTCATCCTACCCACCCAGCCACACTGGCCCCGATTCCAGATCTTGCCCACCGCAGGCCCTTCCATTGCCTGCTTCTTCCTCTGTGCACACCTCTGTCCCCTCTTAGTCCAGGAAACTCATCCCTCAGATCACCCATTTAACATTCTCTGGACATGTACTTCTTATAAGCAGAAAGACTCTCTATTTATTCACATGACCCCCCAGTAGATTGTAAACTGCAGGAGAGCAGAGGCCTGTCACCGCACCCAGCAAAGGCACTGACCCAGGGGAGGCAGTCAATAAACATTTTGACTCAGTGAAATAATTAATGTTGAGTAGAAATAATTAGGTGTTGAGTACTCAAGGAAAAAAATAAAAGAGCGATTCTAGTTTCACAGTTAAATATATTTTGACTCATTTACCCGGTCTTGAGTAAATGAGTTGGAGATAATGTTTGTCAAGACAACCTAGATAGAAAAATGCTGTTTTAATTTCTTTTAGAGTTAAGCTTTGCTCTCCCTAAGCAAATATTATGGCCAAGCCCCAATGCCTCTGAGTGGGTTTGAGGAATAAACAAGCAGATAAAAGATAAGTTTGTGCTTCAATGAAACAACCACTTTGGGGAGGATTTGAGGGCTTAGGATGACAGTGGTGAGGCGGCCATCACGGACACATCCTACCCTTGCTGGTCAACAACCCAGTCTCCTCCCCCTTCCCCAGACTACAGGCCCCGGCAAAGATGCTACACCCTCATGCCATCACCCTGTGGCGTGTAGCATATTCGTCACTGGTCACCTTCACTTGGAGGGAGTGATACCCAGAAGTGAGAGGACGCAGCCCTGGGACCAAGGGTTGAAGAGTGGAGGAGGCAGTTGTCGTGGCTTCTGCTGTCCCAGCCCCTGCCATGGTCATTCTTTTTTAATTTTTATTTATTTATGCATATAAGAGCTGGGTACAGGCCAGAGATGTGGGAGGATGAGAGGATTCACCTGAGACAGAGTGGGGAGTAGAACTGGCAGGCTGACTGAAATACACTGCTGAGGGGAGCAGCGGGGAGACAGGAGAGGTCTGCTGCGCCATGTGGTTTGCTCCCTGGCCAGCTGGGGTTCGAACTTGTGCTGCAGAGGCTGTGGATTGCTTCATAGTGCGGTGCTTAACCCCTTGCACCCAGGGAGGCCTGCCATGGTCATTCTTAAGAATGAGCAAGGGACATGTGGGTGGGCCAGGGAAGGCTGACACAAAGCTTTTAAGGCATTTCCTTGAAATCTCCTGGGGAATTTAGAAGCCAGTGAATTAGAAGGAAATCCTTGGGTGGAGTGCAGTTCTGAGAGCGGTCAAGGCTGGTAGGCCTTTGGCCGGCCTGTTCAATGTTGCCTAAAATATTCACGCCACTCGGGCCTCCCCAGTGGCGCAGCAGTTGAGCGCTGGGCTGCAAGCTGCCTGCAGCCTCTGTAGCGCCAGTTCGATCCCCAGCTGCCAGGCGAGGGTCCCACATGGCGCGCAGACCTCTCCTGCCGCGCCCACTGCTCCCCTCAGCAGTGTACTTTGGTCCTCCTGCCTGTTCTGCTCCCCGCTCTGGCTCTGGTGAATTCTCTCACCTCCCAGTGCTTGTATAAATAAATCTTAAAAAAAAAATATTCACGCCACTCAATGACTTTCCGTGTATCTTAATGGTGAGGCAATGGAATCGCCAGGCAAGATGATGTGGTTTTGATCTGAAACAGACTAGAGTTTGCTTTTCAGTTCTGGCTCTTCCTAGTCGGTCTCTAGAAAGGTAAGCGAGAAAGTAAAGTTCCCAAAACAAATTAGACACACCCTTGAGCCAGGAAAACAAGTTGTGTGTTTTTAGGTAAGTGCTTGGGGATAGGCTGAGAATGTCGAAATTCCAGAAAAAGGCCCCAGTTACCAGATTCTCAGGCAGGTCAGGGAGGACAGGTTATCAGGGAAGGCCAGGAAGCAAAACAAAGATGAGTGATTTGGGGGAAGAGAATAAACTGAGTAAGAAGTGAAGTCATTCGGTCATTGACCATTGATTATTTACTGAGCAACTACTCAGGGAGCCTGGGGAGTGACGGGGTGAGTAAAAACCCACGCGGTCATTGTCCTGAAGTCGCTTCCATTGGAGGCAGAGACAGCTCAGAGGAGGCCCAGGTGGAGCACGTGGGGCAGGCATCACACAGACAGGACACACACCACCCCAGGGACCTGTGCTTGCTGGACTTAAGGTCAGAGAGAAGGGCTGAGCCCCAGGATGGAGACCTAGGCGGGGACTGGTGCTTCCCAACCCAGCAGGCTGCAGACCATGGTGTCACACAAGCATCCTGGTCTCTGTGTATGAATCCAATTTGAGAGGTCGGGAGTAAGATTGGAGATCACTTCCCCAGAAACGCCTCCCTGACCCTCCAGACCAACTGTCCAGGTCAGACCCTGCTGCCTGAGACTCCCCAGAGCAATGCTTCATCTGAGTGTCCCCAGGCTCCTCTGGGATAGTCTGACCAGGGCCTGCCTCCCTGTAGACCAGAAGCCGCAAGAGAGCAGGGGCCTGACTGCTTTGTTCACTTTGCACGTCTAGGCACAGAGCAAGTGGGAGATGCTGGTAGGTGTCTGACCCCAGGGACTCATGACATTTGCTGAGAGTGTGTGTGTGGACACAGTTGTGAGTGTTGAATGTTGGGTTTGGGGCAAAGGGAGGCAGGTGTGGGTAGAGCCACGGAAAACCCTTGCCTGATGATTTAGAACCTGAATGTTCAGGTTTGTGAGTGAAACCGCAGCATTTCCTGGTTTCCACCTTTGTGGGGTGTGTGAGTGTGTGTGTGTGTGTGTGTGTGTGTGTGTGTGATCCTGAGTGGCGACACTTGGGTTAGAGAGCAGACTGAGTGAGTCATAACATCCAGGAAAACATGAATTTATCTGAGGTTTGAGCAACTCAAAAGATTTTACCAGGAGGAGTCTGAGAATTTCTCGAAAGCTCAAGAAACCACGTGTGAAATTCATTCCTGAACCTCGGCAAGATTTCCAGCATGTGGTGGGAGTCAGATTGGTCGTTGAGTGAAATGAAAGTCGGGGAGAGACAGAAAGGAAAAGAGGAAAAGTCAAGAAGAAAGAAAAGGGGTAGGGGAGCAGGAGGGCGAAGGGCAGGAGCAGAGGGTCCTACTCTGGGCAGGGCTGCGGTGGACGCCAGCGGCCAGGGTCACATGTCTCTATAATGAGTAACCCCGAGGGCAATATGGACGCCAGCGCCCCACCCTGAACTTGGCACATCTGCACCCATTCAGAGAGTCTCTTGCCAGCACCCTGGCTGTGGAGGGCACCTCCTACCCCCAGCTGCCCGCTGCTGCTCACCTGCAGGTGGTGGGCCGTGAGAACAGGCCGCTTCCCCGGACACCAGACGTCCTCTGTCATCTGCCTCAAGGCCTGAAAGCACAGCCGGCGGCAGCCCCCGTCCTCGTCCAGCTGGGCCAGCAGCACCTGCTCGGCCCGCGGGAAGCTCAGCTGCCAGTGGTAATTTGAACAGGCCAGCAAGGTAAACCCGAGGGACTGGAAGGAACAACACAGGAAAGTGAGGAGGGTGGTGGTGTCCAGCAGAAAGCCCGCTCTGACGCGGTTTGCTGGTCTGGGGGACCAGGCAAGCAGGACACACCTGTGGGGGAGCCTCCTGGCCATCCCCCTGGCACATGGGCAGCTCATCAGAGAGGTGGTGCCCACTCTTTTGGATGGGTGCAGTTTGAACCTGCACCCCAGTCATTTTGGAAGCTTATTAAAAGTCACTGAGCCCTGTCTACCGAATGTCACTCAGTAGGGCCAGTAGCCCAGGAAACTGTATCTCTAGCAGGTTCTTGGGTGTCACTGGAAGTTTGGGGGTGCACAGTTGCTAACTGTGACCTAGGGGGACCTCAGATCTCCTTTGGAAGGTGGTTGGCACCAGAGAGGCTGTGGCTGGCTAAGCTCTGTCCTGCTGAATGGGGCTCCCACTGATACCTTGATGCACTTCACTTTCTCGGGGCAAGGCCAGCGCTTCGGACATCGAGGCCACCGGGCTTTCTCGGGCCAGGCGCTAGGGATCTCCACGGCGGGGGCCAGCTGCAGCTCCACCTGGCATATAGATGTTTCCACAACAACCCGGACCGAACAGCTGTTGGTTAGCATGCTCACCTTATCTGGCGGGAGATGACATGAGGACAATGAGGAAAGAAATCTTGGCTGACTGCAAGTGTTCATAGAAGGAGTTTGTGGGGGTCTCCCACTGTGCCAGTAACACACCAAGTGGTGGCGGAGGTTGTTGACTTCAAGACTGGACAACCAGCCAAGTCAATATGGACAGAAACGTTGCTAGACAATTGCATTATTGGCTACCTTTGCTTTTTTCCTTTCTCCCCACGATCCCAAGGATTTTAGGGTGCCTTTTCTTTTACACGAATAGCTCCTTTTCAGAAAGCTCAAGAAAGAGACACAGAATACAAAGAAAAGGTATAACACTTGCTACTATAAAATGAAGCCCAGCCATTCTTCTCTGTCTCCCTCCATCCCACCCAGATGCCCCGATGTTGTTTGGGGACAACCTTGGTCCCCTTATTTATCCTTGACCATTGATGGGGTTGAGCTGAACCAGTCTCTTATTCGAGTCTCACCTGGTATTTGTCTCTACCACCCATTAAGTCAGCCTAGCCTTAGGTATGTTATTTATCATCATGAGCCCTTGTAACTAAAAACTTCTTCTACATATGTCAGAACCCCTGGCTTGCAGGATCAAGTGGCTGGGAAGGGGCCCTCATGGCCTCTTGAAGAGGAGGGATAGACAAGTGCAGCTACAGATGCTGCCCCTTTCATGGTGCAATTCATCTCTAACCTGGTTCCCTGTCATTTTTTTTTTTAAAGATTTATTTATTTGTGGATACAAGGGCTGGGGTACAGGCCAGAGATGAGTGGGTGAGAGGATTCACCAGAGACAGAGCAGGGAGAAGAACAGGTAGATCTACTGAAATACACTGCTGAGGGAGCAGCGGGGAGACAGGAGAGGTCTGCTGTGCCATGTGGATTGCTCCCTGGCCAGGGATCAAACTCATGCTTCAGTGGCTGCAAATAGCTTCATAGTGCTGCGCCTTAACCCCTTGTACCACCAGGGATGCCCCCCCCCCCCGGATCCCCTATCTCCAAAAGACACACACTTGGTTTTTGTCTGCCTTCATTGCAGAAAAGGATGATTTGTCTTGAATTGGGATCTATTACTTTCCTTCTCCTTGCTCCGAGAAGAAAATGGAAGCTCATTCATTCATTGTCTTAGGCTTTTGTTCAAAAGGAACACATTCCTCTTCTCGGCTGGCTGTGATAAAGAGCTTATTGTCTGCATCTCATCAGAGCTGTCCTACAGGAACACTGCAACGTCTGCCATTTCAGCATTCCTTACTAAAGCACCTGATTTGAATTTCTTATTTGCACTTTCACTGTTTGTGGTGTTGCAAAGTGAAGAGGTGAGTGGCGGCTGCCCGCCCACCCATACTCTGGTTCTGCCGCTTGTCCTGCTGAACTGGTGCATGACCTTCAGCAAGTCACTTAATTGCTCTAAATCTCAGTTTTCTCATCTGTAAAATAGGCAGAAACATAAATGTCTATAGGGTTGCTGTGAGCATTCAATTAAATAATCCACAGCAGTGTCCTATGCTGGATACACACCCTGAGATACATCCATTCTGGAAACTTTCCCAGCTGTTCAGCTAATTAAGCAAATGGACACACAGTTCCTTTTCTTTCTATTCAAATGGAATTGTACATTATTCAACACGTTGGCTTCTCATTAAATTATCTAGCCTGGGCCTTTTGCATAACTCTGTGTATGTGTGTGTGTGCGTATGCACACACCCCTCAATCTTTGCAAAGGCCGTCTAATAGCCCCCAGGCAGAGGCCACACAATGGAGTCAATTTCCCTTTGTTAGTCATCTAGATTATGTCTAATTATTTATGATGATCAAGCCCATGGCCGCGGATATCTTTATTTCTTTGTGCATCTGTGGACATATATTTCTAGAACTGGGATTGCTGATTTGCTAAGTAAGCACATTATAAAAATAAAGTGGACAAATTTGCCTTTAGAAATCAGGCACCAATTTACACTTCAAGAGCAGTGTGTAAAAATGCCAACATTTCACCCTCCCCTCCCCTGCACCAAGCATGTCACACCTTTCCTACTGTCAGTGTGTAAGGTGATTTATTGCACATTTCTCAAAGTCCATGGCAAATGGAATATTTTTCTTTTGACTGCATCTTTATAATCTTTGTGATTCATGTTTTTGGTGATTATTACTATTAGTTTGTTCATGTTTTTTCTTATAGGTTTATAAATATTCTTTGATAATTAAGGTAACTAACCTTTATTTTCCCAGTTTGAAATATACCTTCTTACTTTGTATAGACAAAAAGGGTGTGTGTGTGGGCATGAGTTTGAGCATGCATATATGCCTCAGTCCTACAGTTTAAGATTTTGGAGTTATCAGTCTCTTTACATCCTCTGATTTTGTGTTTTGATCAAGTTGCTTTCCAAATGTGGTATCTCTATCCCCGGGGGTAGTGCAGGCAATTGGAGGGTGTCAAAGTAGAAGAGTGTTAATAAGATGTAAGGTTTGTAAATAATTTACTTTTTTAAGATCTAAGATTTTTAAGTAATTCACTATTTTAAAAAAGGACAAGGCTTTCAGCTAACTTCCTGGAAAGGGTGTATAGCCCAAAGAATGTCTGTCCTCGTCAGGGCAGAAACCTACCCAACTCCACGGAATGTGTTGTGCGCATGAATTCCATCCTTCTGTGTGTCACAACAGGAAGAAAAAGAACTAGTTCCTAGCACAGGGATTGAACAGATGTGAAGAGCACATGACTGTCTCAATGCCGGGATATGAGCTGCAGGTGGTGCCCAGGAAAGCCAGAAGTTCCCCGCACACTTCTGTGAGCCACTCACCTGTGAGGCCACAGGCCCTGATGGCATTTTCCACCAGCTTCCGTAATACCTGGAGGACTTTGGCAGGCACAATGTCCCCCTCAATGTTCACATCATCCTCGTGCCACTGCCACAGGCTCTTCACAAACTGCTCTACTGCCAGCCACTGCTGCAGAGCCTCGGGGTCACGCAGAGGGCAGGGCAGCCTGGCGCCCTGCAGGGTGTAGTACCGCCAGCGCTGCTCCCGGGCCTCCCTATACCCTGCCAGGCCTTTCACCGGCACAGTGACGAGGAACTGGCAGGGGCCTAGAACCTGGGAGAAAACAGGACAAGTGAGAGTCCACATACTTGGGAGGCAACAGAAAGCTTCAGCAAGCTGACCCCTGAGCCAAGTCTCTGGGTTAACTCAGCGTGAACAGCTGCTCCTGCTGGTTATAGGATGACCCCATCTTTGTCCTGCCACTAACCCACTGTACCCTGCAGGCATGGAAATTAACTCACTGAGTCCTGGCTTCTGTGAATCTGCAAGGAAAAGGTAAACTGGACCTGGAACTCAGGGGCAGGCAGCTAATGTTTGGGGGAGAAGGTAAAACAGGGATGGAACCAGCATTCACTGAGTTTCGCACATCCTGAGCCCAGCAGTCCTGACTTGATCTTCAGGGCTGCATGTGAGGGTGCTTTATTAGCATTTTCCAGATGAGGAGCCTAAAGCAGAGAGGGGCTCCCAGATCTCAGTGATATGGCCAATAAATCGTAGAGCTAGAAATTTGAGCTTAGGAGTTAGGACTTCCAATGGTTTCTTCGGCGATGGTTTTCTATCCTGCTCTACCTCAGCCAAGCATGCGTGACCTGGTATGGCTGGAAGCTCTGGCGTAATAAAGGGTGGGAGAGGAAAAAGAATGATGTAAATGCCTTCTTTTTTTTTTTTTTCCTCCTGTACTGATGACCCAAGGCCAGTATTAGTGATTAATCCTTAAAAATCAAAGGTGAAATGAAGTGATTTGTTGAGACAGTGTGACTACTGAGGTTTATCTAAGTTGAATGGGAAAACATGAATACTCAATCTACCCCCTTCCTTTCTATAGGACCCAGCTAAGCCCGGGTCAGCAGAAAGTGGCCAGGGCCAGAGTCCCAGGGATAAACTGGTCAGCAGGGTAGTAGCACCCAAGGGAACTTGACCTTTGACCACATTGCATGACAGCTCACTCCACCCTGCACCTTTTCTGCCAGTCAGCTGTTCATGCAGAGGAGCCGCCTCTTTTCATGGAAAGTTCTGACAATGGCGTTTGTTAACCTTTGCCTTGGGCCCAGGCCTGGCTAACTCAGAGGTGAGCAGGTGACCAGCAACAACTGGTTCTGTCTCATTTTTAGAGAACAATAGTCTGATGCTTAAGATGATGGGTTCACGTGATTTCTGGTGTCCGTAGAAAGTTTATGAGATAAAATAGGGAGGGGTTGGATCTAAACTATAGCATACAACATCTGTACACTATTTAAACCTGCTCGCTGTGAGCCCAGAAGCATATCTACTAAGCTGCCAGGCATGTAAAGGTGCTTAATAAATACTTGCTGAAAAGTCATGATGTATTTTTTTCTATTTTCAAGTAAAAATGAGTCGTGACTTTTCCAACAATCCAATAAAATGGAAGTAATCTTTATATGCCCCCTGTAACTATGTTTAACACTGCACATGTGGGACATGATATGTATTCTTGGAAGATATATCTTAAACAATGAATTCTAACTGAGACTGTAGAAGGAAGTTTCTTGGGTATAGTTCTAGAAAAGTGAGGCTGTGTTTCTGTTCCTCATCACTGGTCTATATTTGTGTAATTTAGGTTGGGCTGGGCTGGGCTGGTGGGTGTGGGTAGATCATGTTCTGACATCCCAAGATTCAATTTAGTTTTACAATCTTCACTCTGGGGTGAATTTTTCAAGATCTGGTTCTGCTCCCACATCCAGAAGTTCTAGAATATTGTCCTGTGCCCACTAATTGTGAAATGTACTGGACAGCAATGGACCTCTGTTCAGGTGCTAATCATTTTTCTCATTCATTCATTCATTCACTCATTTGTTCGAGTGGAGTGTCTACACAGACCATATACCCTGCTGGTTGCTGGAGATGCAGTCATCAAAAATGTAATCCTTCCCTTATAATCAAGAAACTGAGTCTGGTGTGAGAAATATGGCATAAATACATTTCAATTTAACACCAGGGAGAAGAATTTTTATGTGTCATAAAAAAATTAAGGTAAAAGGAGTATGGGGGTTTGGAACCAAGGGCAGACCTACTTCTCTCATCTCTAAAAGGGAGAGAACTGTAATGCCTGTTTCATAAAGTTGTTTTCAGGGTCAAGTGAGATCATTCTGTGACATGGCTTTGCTTCCACTTCGGGGTGATAGGAATTCTTGTTGCCCACACTGGCCCTGGTCACTTAGAGCTCTACGGGGTTTCTAGCAGGAATGCAGTTGTCCCAGCATTTTCTAAGGGCCTCCTCTTTCATGTCCCTCTTCCACTGACAATGCAGACTTTTATTTTCAACTATTTTCTCATCAACACCCTGGATTTCCCTCTACCCAGTCACCAATCTACTCCACAGATGCGCAATAAACAAACCAGTGCTTGGCTACACTTCAATCTCGCCATCAGAAGCTGGTTTTAGTTCTGGCTTTGGGGCTAATGTGACTTGATCAAGCCATTTGATGTCTTTGAGCCTCAGCTTCCCCATCTGCTATGTTATTTTATTTTTTTAAGATTTATTTATTTATACAAGAGCTGGGGTACAGGCCAGATATGCAGGAGGGTGAGAGGACTCACCAGAGACAGAGTGGGGAACAGAACAGGCAGACTGATGAAATACACTGCTGAGGGGAGCAGAGGGCGAGACAGGAGAGGTCCACCTCGCCATGTGGGCATCTCCGCTGCTGGCAGGGATTGAACCAGCACTGCAGAGGCTGCAGATAGCTTCACAGCGTGGTGCTCAACCGCCCGCGCTACCAGGGAGGCCCCCTCTGCCATGGGGCTCTGAGGCGAGTGAGACCCACTCACCTTGAGGTTCCCGTTGTACGTGTCGGAGTAAGGGACGGCCTGAAATCTCACATCCTGGTAGCTGATCTCTGTGGTCAGACGCTGGACGATTTTCTGCACCTCTTCCACAACTTGGGAAACCCACTGGCGGCGCAGGTCCACCTGAGTATGAAGGAAGAGCAAGGGCAGTTATTTCCCGAGCAGACCCTACAGCACTGGAGGTAGGAAGGAGGAGGCACGTGCTACAGTGGGTGACCAGAGGAGATGGGCTCAAAGCTCCTGCCTCCCAGCAGCTCTCCAGGGGAGTCAGTACCTTTGCATTCTTTTCTGAAATAGAAGCATTTGCTCAATATTTAAATAGTACCGACATGCAGTCGGTGCCATCCAGGTGCTGGGGTCCCCATAAACAAGAAAATGGCCAATAGGATTTTTGTGGGATATTTGTGCTCCAGTTGAAAATAGAAACTACGTGTATATGTGTACATTATCTACATACATGCATGTGCATATACATGCACAAACGTATAAATGTGTTTGTGTACACACAGATGTGTGTGTTTGCAATGTAACAGATATGAAAAGTCCCATGAAGAGAAATCAAATAGATAAGGGACTAGAGAGTAAGGGGCTGTTTTAGATGGGGTGGCCAGGGAAGGCTTCTCTAACGTGACATTTGGGTGAGCCTGACAACATCTTGGGAAAGCTAATTTCAGACCCCTAAAAGCTTGAGGGGTCAGCAAGGATGTCACTGGGGCCAAGCCTGGTAAAGGAAAGAAGGGTGCTAGGAGAAGAATCTGGAAAAGAAGGCAGGGGTCTGGCCTTCCTACGGGACAGTGAGACTACCCTGAGGGCTAACAATCCTGGTGTCCAGCATGGCAACTGTTAAATAATATAACAGGTAAATGTGCAGATGATTTTTTGCCACTTATGTTGTCAATAAATGATGGTTCTCTGTTCTCACTCCCTACTTTTGCTACTAGACTCATAAGAAAATGAGTTACCAGACCCATAAAAAATGTGTTTTTTCTGACCCTCTACAGAAATGGAGTCCAAGATCCATACGGGAAAATACCCACATGAAATTGAACACCAAAATAGTGATACCTTAAAGATACTAAGAGTATAGGGAAATAAATGCCTGTAGGAAATACCAAGGAACTCTTAGTAAACCCCAGGAGAGACAGAAAAATCCAAATGAAGAAGAAACAAGGAGTCTGCAGGGATTTCTGACAAGGAGGAGCCCTTTGACGCCCACAGGGCACCTACAGAAGCTCTGGCCACGGAACTTCTGCAGAGACCACTGGGGCCCTACCGGGAACAGCTGAAGCCATCATTGATGAATTTATGTGCAATGCCCACCTAGGAATCTGTATATTCCTTCTGAGTGTTTGTATCATGGCTGTTTCTATAAATTTGAGAGTAATTCAAGACCCCCATTAACTGTTCAAGGAAATTTAAAAGAAAGCCCAAGTGAATTGTAGATGGTCCAGCCCCTGTGGAAAGTAGTATGGAGGTTTTGCAAAAGATTAAAAGTGGACCTGCCATATGACCCAGCAATTCCACTCCTATGTATCTACCCAAAGAACACAAAAACACTAATTCAAAAGGAAACCTGCACTTCTGTGTTCACTGCAGCATAGTTTATAATGCCCAAGGTGTGGACACAACCCAAGTGCCTAAACACAGATGAGCAGATCAAGCGGATATGGTAGATATACACAGTGGAATACTATGCGGCGATCAAAAAGGATAAACTCATGCCATTTGCAGCAACAAGGATAGAGCTGGAAGAGGTGATGCTAAGTCAAATAAACCAGCACATGGTGTCACTTATATGTGAAATAAGAGAAACCAAGTAAAGGGTCTGACAAAGACAAACTTTAAAACCAACCCTTGAAAGCTGATCATAGAGCTGAGGAATCCAAAGGGAGGGGTGAGAACAGATGGGAAGAGAGCACAATGGACTGGGGTGGAGGACCATGGGTGTGTCAGTGGTGTGTGCTGTGGACTAGGGTGGAGGACCATGGGTGTGTCAGTGGTATGTGCTGTGTAAACCACACTTGAAGGGGCATATTCTACACTTCCAAGATAATACTAACAGTCAACCAATGATATGTTAATAAAAATGTTTATATTTAAAAAGTTGAAGTTAAAAAGAGATTGGTTTTTCTAAGCTGAGTCACCAACTAGTCCAGTTACCTGGACCTCTTATATCCCACCAACCATCAAACCAACTGTGATGGACACAGAACACAAATGTGCATGACATCTACTTGCACACGTGTTGTACATCACAGAGTAAGTTAATCAGTGCACATTTATTTAGCACCTGCTATGTTTGGGGCACTCTCGGACATGCTAGGGCACAGCATTGAGGAACACAGACAGTGCAGAAACTTACAGCAGTGGGGAAGACAGATATACGTGCAGAATTAAAACGTGGGGGCCACTGAAGGGGAGTGGGGGGGTCACCGGGTCCAATGGGGCAGTTGGCCTAGTCTGCACCTGAGGCCAGTTTATATATATCCATCTCCACACTAAGGTCTGCCTTGAAAAACGAATATCCTTTATGTACTTAGGAGTAATGGGAAAGAGGTCGAGGTCTCTGATTTGAGGAGCTTACAATCTCATTGGAAATAATGCTCTACAAGAAATTGTCTTTTCAAAATTCACAGGTCTTACCTGAACTTAAATAGATTGATCACGTCTATGGTGACTTTTAATATCACCTTTTTGCCACGAGCAGCCACTCACCCCTCTTCGTATGTCCATCTTGCTACGCTGGCCATGGGGTAAGGGGCCGATTTGTAAATGATCAAGATTCTGCATCTTTCAGAGTTAGCAGTGGAAGAGAGAGGTGGCCACACCCCTCTCTTCCACACAGTGGAAGAGAGGGGCTGGCCATTCGCCATGTCAACATGAAAGAAAATGCTTTCAGAGGCCTGTGAGCAAGGGACTCCCATTGGCTGGGATTCAACTCTGTTTGACCACTTTTTGCTGGTCTGGCATACATGTTGTCAAGGTGTTGACAGATGAGATAATAAGGCAAGACAAATAAACAGGCAGTTAAATCCACAGCAATCTGGTGCTGGGCTGAGGTTTACAAAAGATGCTATGGGAACACAGAGAAGGAACTCCATTAGTTTGGAGGTTGGCATAGTGTACGGAGTCGTATCTTGAAAGATTAGTAGGAGTAGCTTAGAAAGAGAAGAGCATGAAGAATGCTCTGGAAAAATCTAGAAAATGGCAGATATCTAGCATGAGGAGACGGGGGAACTGAAATTGTCCATACACTGTAGGCGCAGCTTACCTTGCAGGAGAATGGTGATGTGGGAGAACAAGGAGCAAGAGGTTTTAAGAAAAGAAAGGACGAAGGACTTTGAGAACAAAGTCAATAGTAAGTGGCTTAAGACCTGGAAAATGTCCCAGGAGCCTGGAAGATGAGGGATGTGTTCGGGGAAGCGGTGGGCACTAAGCCAGACTGCAGAGGGTTGAGAGTGAATGGGACACAGCAGTAAAGAAAGAGTCAAACAACTTTTCCAAGAAGGTTGGCTAGGGACAGAACATGAAAACCAAGGACGCTAACAGTTGTGTTTTGTTTTGTTTCAAAGGAACACACCAGTTTGAACATGTTTAATGGCTGAGAGAAAAGAGTCCGTGGAGAAGGAAGAGGCAGCAGAGAGCAAAACCACCGAGCAAGGATTTCCCGGTCAGGAAGACTTATGCAAATCCAGAAACACCGGGAGGAATTTACAGGAATTTACCTCTGAGTGTCAAAAGGAAAGAAAGCCGGTGCAAATAGAGACAGAAGGAAATGGTAGGAACTGGAGTGATTTCCTGTCTGATAACCTTTTTCTTTTATAGAGTAGGAGACAAGGCAGCGTGCTGAGATGAGGAGGAGAGGAGATGGTAGGGGCCTTAGGGCGACAGGCTGCTGAAATAGCTTCTTGAAGCAACTAGGGACTTTAGGGGTGCTGATGTTGAGATTCCAGGCAGCCCAAGACTCAGCACAGAGGGGTCCACGAGGCTGCAGGACCTCAGCCCTCCAAAGGGAACCAACAGCTGAGGAGCTGAGATCAGAGTTGGCTGGCCAAGATCTGCAGAAAGATGAAAGAAGGAGGGAGGCCATGTTCTCCAGCCGGGGCGGAGAACAGACAAAGCTTCTTGGGTGGATACTGGGATACAATTCAGGGACCGGAAATCTGATCACGTCGAGCAGGGAAATGCAGGGCTAGTAGGCAGGACATGGCCGTCAGAGCAGTGGGAAACAGTATTCTCCACTAATTCATTTCTCAGAATGTGAGAAAGACAAAAGTTAACCCTCAAGATCTCCAAGTCCATTGGTGAGTCCACAGGACAGTGCTGAAAGCTTTTGTTTCCTGAGTTAATAACCCTACAAAAGATTCATCATCCTATGGATGCCATCAAGTCACTTTTAACTGATAAAATCTTGAGAAAGTATGTGTGTCTGTGTATGTATACACACACACACACACACACACACGCAATGAGTTGCCTATTGGGAAAAGTTCTCTCTTCTATAAGCTGTATCTTCCCTAGATGGTGGAATTTTCTCACTGGGCAGGACAAGACCACACACTACTCGGAAGACACCTGTAATCTCTCCCTCATTACACAGGGTTAGCAACTCATCTTTATGGCCTGTTTTGATTACTGAAGATGAAAATCAGAATAAGGGAATATTTTGGGGGGCCTAGAGCCACAGGTTCTGGTTTGGATTTTCTTCCTTCATTGTTTCTGCTGAGGATCTTAGAATTGGGAGGGATCTCAGAAACTTGTCTGGTGTGACTTTACCGAAGGCCAGAGTGACAAGGTGGCTCTCCTGACGTCACACAGGCCATTAACAAAACTGGACCTAAAGCAACTCCTTTCTCCTGGTGTGGCACACCCTCCAGGAGAAGCCCCAGTGGGAATACCTCTCTGCCCTCTTCCCGAACCCAAACATGCCCTCCACTGGGGGCAAGCCTGGTGAAATAAAAAGTCCAGAGTCTCCATTACTTGGGCATCCTTGACTGTGCTGGATTTCAGGGGCACATAAAGACAACAGATAAGGTAGAGCTCGGCATCGATGCAGGACTTGACAATGGTTGTGCATGAGAGCCTGCCCTGGCAAAGGCCTGAGCCATCAAGCGCTGCCACTGGAGTCTGTTAGGTGACGGGCAGCCTCTTCCTGCCCACAATCCTGGTCTCACCTCCTACAGTTGGTTCTTGCCTATTTGGCTCTCAGCCACTTAGCAGTGTGGAGGGTTTTGTGCTGGAATTTCCCAGGCTCAGTCCTTTGTGGCTCTTAACTGCAGGTTATGCATAACCCAGAAACCCAAAGCTGTTCCCTCCTATTGTCCTAACTATGGTCAAGCAGGATAGAAGAAGAAGATTCTATTTTAGGGTATGGAAAAGGAGGGCTTGGGGCCTGAGGCCACTTGGCAGAGAGGGATTTGATTGTGGTGAAAGAAGAGGCTCTATCCCAAGTTGAGATCTGTTGCAAGTTGAACCCAGAATCCCTCTATTGCCTCTCAAGCAAGACACCAGTTGCAGACTTAGGGCAGCTTTGCCATCAGATTTTCTTCATGGCAAAACTCGGAAAGAAATCTAAGGCAGAGCATATGATCACCTAAGAAGACAGAATCAAAACACATTCAATCCAAGTTTGATCAGTGCCTGTTCAGACCTCACCCCCAGGTGAACAAAGGTATGTTTTTCTTTTTAAAAATTGCATTTGTAGCTATATCAGGGCAAAGGGAAAAAATGAATTTTATTAACCAAGCACACAATGCTAGACATGGTTCGGTCTTCTAGCCCAACCCTTCCATTGCACCTATCCCAGAGAAGCAATGCAGAGCTTGCCAGCATGCAAATTCATCATTGCAATTAAGCAGCATTAATGCAAAACAGTCATCAGAGGCACCCTTGGGAAGTGCCAACCCTGTAGCTTATATACATGTGCCCTCTGGTAGAAGACTGGATAAATGATGCCGGATAGACACGCCATGAAATTCTACCCAGCTATAAGCCAAGATGAAATTTGGCCATTTGCAGCAAAGTGGAAGAATCTTGAGGGGTTTATGTGAAGCGAAGTTAGCCAGAAAGATGAAAAAAAAATATTGAATTATTTCACCTAATCGGGAATATAAGGAAACAAAGTAAATGAACTGGTAAAAACAAAATGAAAATCAACTAATAGACATTGATCATGAAACTGAGATTAGGAGGAGTGACAGGCAGATGTAGGGTGGTGGGGGGTATTTTTTGCTTTTGCTTTTCTTTGTTTTTCTCTTCAAAAATAAAAGCCAAAATAAAGCAATTCTTGAGAGTCCTCTCCCAAAGGCACTTGTATTCACATCTGCATACTAAATCTGATAAGAAATCAAAAGAAAGTGCCATCTATTTGGGGGAGCCCCTCTTGCAGGGCACACCCACGTGGCCACACATGCCCCCATCCCTACAGACTACTGGCTTCTCCTCCCATCCACAGGGTGAGGTCCACTGTCCTATGTGCCACTTACTGCTATAAATAGCTCAAGTTTGTAGACAATTTACTGTTGCAAATACAAATTAATAAGAATTCAAGGTTATTCCTGATAATAACATCATTCTGACTCATATGCATTCTCATGTGCTTTCTTGAGCAAGGGGTTGAGCGGCAACACAGAACTGCTTGCCAGGAATGTTCACGCAGGCCTGGTTACCCCCCTGAGCATGTGGTCTGTGCTAATGTTACGGGGGAAAAAGCTGAGAACTTCAGACAACAGGAATTCAGACTTGAATGCTGAGTTGCATTAAATCCAATAATCAAAGGGTTTTTTTGTTTGTTTATTGTTAAATACAGACACAGTCTCTGTCTTCCAGGAGTTCATAATTTAAAGGGTGGACACAGACAAGTCCAAGTCACATCATCTGCCCATCATTTCAGACTAACTCTCCCATAAAGCTGATGTTTGGGCTGCATGGGGGTTGTGGACCTCACACGTGGCAGGGGCTTAACCACAGGGGCACTGAGCAGCAGAGACCAACCAGCTTGCCCTCATGCAGGGGTCTTCAAAAGGGCCAGTGCCTTATATAATCTTTTAAGGTAGATACTATAATGGTGCCCATTTCACAGATAAGCAAACTAAAATTCAGAAAGTGTAAGGAATTTGCCCAGGGACCCAGCTCAGGAAGTGGGGATTCTGAAGTCCATGTTCAAGGCCATGCCCTGTCTCTCCCTCCCCAAGGGGAAGGCCACAGAAAAAACTCACCTAGATGCCTAAAGGGGGCTTCCATAGGCTGGAAGCCACCTCCCCCACCCTTTCTCTATTAAACCCTCCGCATGCCCTAAGGCTTCCCACACCTCTTTCTCTGTTTTGTTTTGTTTTCCCTTTATTGCAGTCTTAAGGCTTGCCAGGTATTGCATTAAGCATTTGTCTGCCCAAACATGGAACTTCCACCTTTTACCTTTGGACTTAAGTGAAAAAGCTGCAGGTGGGTTAGTTCCCCATTAAAAGTACTCCAAACCCCGGAATTCTCACTTAGCCAGCCACATGCTGGGCCTGTGTTTTGGGTGCAGTGTTTTGCACAACGCAGGTGTTCAGAGCGTGTTTATGGGAATACAGACAAGGGTGAGCAGAGGAAATGTGGCTCTAAAGTGAAAGACAACACTGAAATCTCAGCATGATCTAGCTCTGTGACTTGGACAAGATATTTAATCCACACGGGCTTTTGTTTGCTCCTGTGTAAAAATGAAGGTCACAGGCCCTGTCGCCTTGCTGATGATTAGAGTAACGAGCTTCTGTGTCCGTCACAGTTGGCAGCACCTTATCCTACTTGTGCATTATCTTCAGCCAACCCTGAAGATGATTCTCACCACACACCACACATGGGCAAAGATAACATGTGAATGTTAAGAGGAATAAAAATAGCAAGGCACCATGCTTTCCTCCAGAACCTTCCAAGGAACAGAACAATATAGTATGTCAGGTCCCACCCAAGAGCATCAGGGGAAGCTGTCCAGGGCTCACTACATAAACACGGTCAGTAATGATTATGATGGGGTTCATGGCAGAGCGAGAACATTTTGTGCTGGGCAGTCAGGGAATCTTTCTTGAGAAAGTGGGTGCTGAGCTGAGTTTGAAAGTGTGTAAGCCACAGAAGTGGAGGGGAGAGAGGATCTCTCCCCTGGGAGTGGGGAGGATGGAGTTAGGGCCTGAGACCTGGGGTACTTCTTATGAGGCAAGAGTAGTAGATGCATCAACCAATGCAGGCAAAGCAGGAGCCCCACAGGAACAAGGAAGGGAGTGGGGCATGTGCCAGGCCCCCAGCTTTGGCCCCTGAACCCTGAAGTGAGCCCCTTTTGGCCACCAGGCTCTCAGCTGCAGCCCCTGGTTGCCAGGCAGGAAACTGGGCTCTGCAGTTACTAGATTTGCTGAGTTTTCCTTTTCCAGATAAGACAGGAATCAGGATTTCTATGCAAAATGTTGCTGTTTTGAAATGTTTGTAATAAATTTAAATAATGTAACATACTCTGCAGGCCAAAGAAAATGCGTGTACAGGGTGGATTCAATGTTTAGAATTCTGCTATTGGCAGTGTAGGGAATTAAAGGGGAGAAAGATAGAGCATTCTCTGAAAGCCTGGCTAAAATATTTGGACTCTTTTTTTTCTTTTCTTTTTTTTTCAGAAAGCACAGGACTGTGAGAAAATGCCAGCCGACATTCCTTCCATCTAGAGGTCCCCAAAGGAGAAATGATTGGAAGTCATTTTGTTTATGATTTTTATCATGTAAGTGTCCCCTGTTTATCTTTCTCCATGGGTTTGCCTAATAAATCAACTTTTCTGGTCACTCTGATAATGACCTCTGCTTTGTTGATGTTAAGGCATGAAAGCCCTAAATCAGCCCCTAAATCTTAATTTAAATGATTTTGTTGAAAGGGTGGCTCTGTGCCCTCGTAGCACCAAATGGAAAAGCTTATTAAATTAGATAGTATTAAGTAGATAATATTCAACATTCTAAGAGCCTATAAAGGGGAATTAAATTAGTTCCTAATTAATGTACACTAAAAATATACCGACATATTTTTTAATCCAACAGTTTTATAGCTTTCAAAATCTTTGCCTCCATTGCATTTCCTCTCTTTCAGCGACCCCACTGCCATCCTATTATCACACCCACACCAGCATGGCCCCGGGCTGGAGCCCCAGCCCACACCCTGTCCTCACCCCACACTGGGCACCCAGCATGCCTCAAAGACAGGACTGAGGGGGAGTAAGTCCCTAAAGACCAGTACAGAGCTGGCCTTGGCTTCCTGGGGAGCATTTGTGTGTGGCTGGAAGTAGCCTGAAGTTCTTTCCTGAATCAGGTTGGTGCAGTAGCAGGACTGGAGGGGTGAGGAGGGACAAGGAAGCGTGTGGAAGGTAGGGTGGGGGAGTGTCTGGGGTGTGGAGGGGTAAGGAAGAGAGAGAAGGGATGAGAAGCCTGAGGGGTGGTGAGGAGGGTGAGGAGCTGTGTGGAAGAGCCCAGGCTGTGCTCACCTTACTCAGCAGACAATCTTCGAAGTTTTCTGCAGTCAGGGATTTCATAGCTTCTTGTGCAGTTCTGAGCAGACAGCGGCTTCTCGGCTTGCTTCCACCCGGGACCCGCGCCGGGGGGCGTCTCTGGGTGCTGACGTTCCCAGGGCGTGTGCACATGGACCAGAGGCTTGCCTTCTCGATTCTTCACTCAAATTCTAATTTCTCAAGTGTCAGCATACATCTGTCACTCTTTGGAGAATTTTAAAAAGAGAGAGAGAATATTCAAAAAGGAGAGTCGATGAAATTGGATTCGAGTCCAACCTCATTTTACTCCATTTAGCTCTCTTAACTGGGGCTTTGGCCAGAGGGCCATTTCCAGGTTGTTGTTCCCGTGCAAATACTTAAAAGTTCCAGTCAAGTCAGAAATGCCCCGCCATTGGCTTCTGCCCACCTCTTTTGCTCTTGTGCGGTACCAGATGAACACGGAGGGCAGGATTTTATATCAACTTGTGCTTAGCCTGTTGACAGTAAATATCCCCTGCCCTCTAACCCAGAAAATCCCAAAGCTTGATTTACTGTCTTTACAATAAACAAACAGGAAACTGTCAAACAACCAGCCAGGCACCATCATGACGCCCCCAAACCAGTGGTCAGTCTTGCCAGGCAGATGAGCACAGTTTGCACGTGGAAAGCTCCCTCTCCCCAAAGGAAATGCAGAAAATGCAGAGCAGAGGCACAGGGGCTCAGGCAGACTTGCACCAGGCACCCAGGAACGAGAGCACCGGATCCCTTGCTCACCTGCTGACCTTTAAATATAATCTCCCTCTTCCCACTTGAAAGCTGGCAGTAAAAATAAAGCAGTGTAAACAGGCCCCTTGAGAGTTGAGGAAACACTCACGTCTGCTTTTGCCAGCAAAACCATGTTGGAAAACCGCTCAGGCAGTAAATTCCCAGTCTGGCTGGCTGGGGCTGGATTTATTATAGAAAAGAAAAAAATTCACAATGGCCAGGTAAACATCAGAGTCTGCTATCAGGTGATTTCAAGAAATGACAGCATTTCTGGAAGGCCAGCTCATTTCTGAGAACTGTTGCAGAGGCAAGTGTCTGCCCAAACCCTCCCGGGAGGGCTCCCTCTGAGTGCTCAGCTTCTGTGGGGTGCCTGGGCCTTGCCACTCCGGGAGCCTCGTCATTTGCATACTGGCCCATCCTCTGCCCCATTGAAAGCCTCCTCAGAGGCCAGACAACTGTGGCTCCGCCTCCCCCCCCCCAGGAGTCCCAGCCCACAGTGCAACGCCCCAAGGCCTGGTGAGCATCTCATCTGCAGACTGAGGCCAATCAGTGGCGACCCCTCCCCCATCCTGCTCGGATTTTCCAGTTTTTTCTATTTGTAATTCCAAACATCCTTCTTTTCATCTCAAATGCTCCCAGTGTTTCAGAATCCTCTTCCCTTGGCTTCCTGACCATCGGCCAGTCATTCCAAACTGTCAGTTTTTCCACAAACAGAACAAGAGCCTCTCTCTCTGAACTTCTTGCAAGTCAGAATTCTCTCCCCTCATTTCCAGCTGCACCAAATTCCTCCTCTCTCTCCCACGTGCTCTTGTTTTTGTCCTTCCTCCTGCTGTGGCTGTAATCATTAACTCCAGGGGCTCCTTCCTCAGGTGTGGCTTTTCCATCCATCCTCAGGTTACCCAGACACCTGTCATTCCATGCACAACTTTCACCATATTGAGCCCGCGGATGCCCTACCTTGATTGTCCGGGCGGGCAGCTAATCAGAGTGTTCTGGAACTCCTCTCGCAATGGAGCCCGGAGCTGTTGCCAGATGTGAGAAGGGGGAGCAATGGACAGGCTGACAGAGATACCTGGCAGAGAGGAAGAAGCATGAGCTTAGGAGCTGACTACAGTCAATTTCGCCTGGTTCCTATGCCAGGAAAGAGGGGCCTGTGTGTGCACAGCCCAGCTCCTTACTGCATGAAAGAGCTCCTCACGGGCAAAGGTTCCAAAGATGGGGCAGTCCCACAAATCCAGGCTTGCCGACTGGTTGGCAAAGACAAACCTTCTTTGTAGATAGAGATCTCTGGCTAATTGGATACTGGATCAGCAAATATTTATTGAGCAACTGTCTGCCTAGGGCGCTCTTGGGGCCACTGGGGGGGATTCAGAGTTAACTCATATTCTCTTCCTTTCTCAGAAAATAAATACTCTCATTCCGTGTGATTCACACTCAACGCAAGCAAATACATGTATAGCAGCTTTGCCTCAATTTCTGCTGTGAGGATCAAGATACTGTTTTTTAAAGGCAGTTTAACAAGGTATTTGAAAACTTAAAGCATCCAGGTGAGAGATCCTGGCAAGATGGTGTCACCTGGTTCACCAACAGAGGAGTTACTATTTTCCCAGTGGCCAGGATTTTGTCCCCAGAAGGGCTGATCCAAATCAATCTTAAATATGCAAATTTGTTGAAGTTCACCAACGATACAACTCTAGACTTCTCCTTTCTAGGATTTCCTTTCATCCTGAGGTGACTCTAATCTTACAGCTCAGAGGACCAGACAGAGCTCCTTGTCTGTGTTAGCAAGAAACCCCCACAATCAGCAACGAGGCAGGACCTCATCTGCTGTCTCTCCAGTGACAGCAGCACCTAACACACAACTTACTGCAATACAGACAGTGGTGAATATCTAATTAATGGCATTAAACATTAAAGTGAAATTCCTAGAGTAAAATAAATTTGTGATCTATAAAATCAGTTATAAATTATAAATTTAATTTCATACATGTACCTGTGAACTCTGAAATGACTGTCAGCTTTTATAGAAAGGCCTGATATAAAAGAAGTTAGCATGGTACTAGGCATTGGAGAGGGCCTTAATAAATACCTCTCTTCATACTCCATTTTCTTCCCAAAGGAAAAAAAGATCCTCCTTTTAATGTATGTGAGTGATTCTCTTAGTCTTAAGTCCTGGGTAAGATCTTTTACTATGTCTGCACAATTGTACCAGAGAGTCACTCTCCTGTCCTCTCATCAGTCTGATCTAGTCCTACTATAGACATAAAATAAAGTGATTGGTTCGTTTGGGAGAAGAATTAACAAAAATGGAAAGGATTAGGGAAATGTCCCTTGGAAAAATTCAGAAAAACAAACTCAAAACAAAGTAACAGGATAAGTTGTGCTTGTACCTGATGAAAATCAGTTCAGTTATGACAGCCTAGGGGGCTCCCTGGTGGTGCAGGGGTCAAAGACAATGCTATCAAAGCTGTTTCCAGCCACTGCAGCATGAGTTTGATCCCTGGCCAGGGAGCTACCCACATGGCACAGCAGACCTCTCCTGACTCACCCGCTGCTCCCCTCCGCAGTGTATGTCAGTAGATCTGCCTGTTCTGTTCCCCTCTCTCTCTGGTGAATCCTCCCACCCCCCACACCTCTGGCCTGTGCCCCAGTCCATGCATAAATAAATAAATCTTAAAAAAAAATGACAGCCTGGAACTATCAGGATGGCTGGGAATCTGCCCTACACTTAGAAAATGCCGTCAAGATTTTGGAATCCAAACATGCATTCATCCTTGTAAAATTCATGGCTTCCTCTGTCCATTTCAATAAAACTACATTATATCTTAGCTGCAATTATTATCCTAATACATCCTAAAAGAGAAGTCGAAGATCTCAAAACATGTGTATTTCTATAATACCAGTGGCCCAACCACCACATACAGCCTATGATGGAAAGAAATAATGAGAAATAGTGTTGTCATGTCTGGTTTTATCTGTAGCAAAGATGCCCTATATTAGCTGACAAAATAGTATATATGTTCAATAATCTCAGTTTGGGACAGGGGATGAGAGCCTCCCTAAATTTATTTCCCTCTCTCTATGTGTCTGTCATCCATATGTTCAGGCGTTGGAATATCACTCTGTATCTTTCTCATTTAAATGACCTATTCTGGAAGGCCACCCAGAATCTTATTTTTAACAGAAATCAGTTGGGGTTTTAATAAAACTCTCATTAAGACTTGGAAGACTCTTTATTTTAAAATTAAATAGCAAGACATGTTTCCTGTTTTATCTCTCCTATTTGGTAAAAAGAGCTGTATTTTCTTTTGGAACTTTTCCTTAAGTCAGAATACAAGTCTCTTCCTTCTCCCCTGAGGTCAAGTGAGGCATGTTTTTCATCTGGCACTACCAGGAAAACACTCAGAGTGAGGAAGGCGGTGTAGGAAGCAGAGAGAGGTCTGGTTTCAATAATTTGTTGTACCACCCAGCTACCTGGTGACTTTATTGAGTTGGTCACCTGTTTGTGTGATAGCTGAATTAGGGAGTGGAAGAAAGTTAATCATTGCTAGTTCTTGGGCATACAAGGGACTTCTCCTCCCTTCCCCACATTGCTCATGACACATGACAAATTTGTCTATTTTTAATAGTTAAAAGAGACCCAGAGAGAAGATATAGAAACAGAGATCAATGGAACAAAATAGAACGTCCAGAAACAGACTCACATAAATACAGCCATCTGATCTTTGACAAAGTGTAAACACAATTCAGTGGGAGAAAAGATATTCTTTTCAACTAATGGGTGTTGGAACAATTGGTCATCCAAAAGAAAAGAAATAAATCTTGATATAAAGCACACACCTTATATAAAGAGTAACTCATAATGGATCTTAGATCTAAATGAAAAGCATAAAGGTTTTAAAAGAGACATGGAATAAGTTCTTGTGGCTTAAGTAATGTGCTCTTAGAAATGAAACCAAACAGATGATCCATGTAAGAAAATAATTGATAAATTGGACTTCATCAAATTTAAAACTTTTTTTTCTTCCAAAGATACCATCTTGAGAATGAAGATGTAAGATAAAGACTAGGAGAATGTATTTGGAAACTACATATATAAAAAAAGACTTGTATCCAGAATATACAAATAATTCTCAAACTCAGCAATATGAAAACATATTTTCAAAATGGGTAAAAGGTGAGAACAGACATTTCCTCAAAGGATGACAAATAAGCACATGCAGAGATAGTCAATATCATTTTCCATTAGGGAAATGCAAATTAAAAGCATGATACCATAATTTACATCCTTGTTTGGTAAGGATGTTTTTAGTTTCATAAGAAATCAACAAAGGAACTGTACCATTTTCAATTCCTATGAGGAATGAATAAGAGTTCCTGTTGTTCCACACCCTCCCCAACACTTGGTACTATTGTGTTCTGAATTTTAGGCATGGTGATAGGTGAGAGATGGTATCTCACCGTTGTTTTGATTTGTTGATACATTGGTGTATTTCCCTAAAGATATAGGGCCGTGGAGCTTCTTTTATTTACCATTTGTATATCCACTTTGGTGAGGTTAAAGTCAGTTAAAACCTTTGAGCCATTTTTTAATTAGGATTTTTTGTTTTCCTATTTTTTGAGTTTTGAGGTCTTTCTACATTTTGGATGACATCCCTTTATCAGATTTGTCTGTTGCAAAATATTTCTCCCAGTCTTTAGCTTGTCTTCTTATTCTCTTGACATTGTATTTTACATAGCAGAAAATTTTAATAGAATCTAGTTCTTTTATAGACAGTACCTTTGATACTGTACCGAAAAATAATCACCATTCCCCAAGTCGGCTAGGTTTTCTCTTATGTTCTCTTTTAAGAGTTCCTTAGTTTTGCATTTCACATTTAGGTCTGTGTTCCAGTTTGAGTTAATGCTTGTGAAGGTGTAAGATCTAAGTCCACAGTCACTGTATGGATATACAGCTGCTCCAGTTCCCTTTGTTCAAGAGATTATCTTTGCACCATTGTATTACCCTTACTCCTTTGTCAAAGAGCAACTAACTCTATTTATGGGAGTCTACTTCTAGACTCTCCATTCTGTTCCATTGATCTATTTGTCGAGTCTTTGCTAATTTATTTGTCTATTCTTTTGCTAATACCACACTATCATGATTACTGCAATTTGATAGTAAGCCTTAAAGTCAGGTATAGCCAGTTCCCTGACTCTGTTCTTTTCCTTCAATATTGTGTTAGCTATTCTGGGTATTTTTGCCATTGCATATAAACTCTAAAACTGGTTTCTCAATATCCACAAAAACTTTTGGCTGGGACTTCCTTGAATTATTAGATCTTGTTAAGAAGAAATGATATCTTGACACTATTGAGTCTTCCTATCTATGGACATAGGATACCTCTCCTTTTATTTAGTACTTTGGGTTTGTTCATGAGCATTTTATAATTTTCCTCATAAAGATTTTATACATGAGTTTTCCTGACATAGGTCTTATACTGAAGTATTTCATTTGGGGAGCTGCTAATGTAAATGGAAGGGTTTTTAATTATATATTGGTGTACTCAGACTTTCAATTGGTGTGTTCAGATCTTTGACGTTCAAAGCAATTGATACAGTTAGATTAATATCTACCATATTTGTTGCTCTTCTCTGTTACACTATATACTATTATATACAGTATAAGCATACTATATATGTATACAAGTATACTACACCTACATAGCTATATATCTAAGCATACACAATTGAATACATTGTTATTATTTTGAATAGACTATTTTGTATTAGGTCAGTTAAAAATAAGAAAAATAAAAGTTTGTACTTTATCTTCACTTATTCCTTCTTTAATGCTCTATTTTCTTTTATGTGGATCTGAGTTTCTGACCTATATTATTTTCCATCCGAGAGAACTTTTAAAAAATACTTATTGCAAGGTTTGGCTACTGGCAATGTAGTCTCTCAATTTCTGTTTGTCTAAGAAAGTCATTCATTCATTCTACTTTTGGAGGATAACTTCATGGAAATCAGAAAACTATGTTGAATGGCTTTTACTCTTAATACTTTAAACATTTCATTCCACTTTTTTCTTGCTTGTATGTTTTCTGAGAAGTTGAATTTAACTCTTATCTTTGTTCCTCTCTAGGCAGGTGTTATTTTCCTTCTTTCAGATCCCCCCACCCCCATCCCATCTTGATTTTCTGAATCAAATTGAATATAATGTGGTTAGGTTTAGTTTAGTTTTGTCTTTTTTTGGCATTTACATGCTGAGCTTCCTGGATCTGTGGTTTGGTATCTAACATTTGTTTGAGGAAATTCTTAGTCATTGTGGTTTCAAGTATTTCTAATTTCTTTCTGTCTCTCCTTTTTCTACCCCTGTCCTTTCACTTAAGTTACGTTTTTTTTTGTAGTTGTTTCATAGTCCTTGAATATTTTGATCTGTTTTTTACAATCTTTGCTCCTTGCTTTTCAGTTTTGGAGGTAACCTCCACTGTGGAGTCGTCCTGAGTTATGTCAGTCTACAATAAAAGGCATTCTTCATTTCTGTTTTAGAGTTCTTTTACCTCTACTTTCTTTTTAGTTCTTTCGTGGAAGTCCTATCTGCTTGCTTTGTGCATCTGTTCTTGTATGCTGCCCTGTGTATCTTCTAGAGCTTTGAACATGTTAATCACAGTGGTTTAAGATCATTTTCTGACACTCCCCAAATCCCTGCCATATTTGATTCAAATTATGTTATTTTGCTTTTTTACATGCCTTGTAGTTTTTTATCACTAGTTAAACACACTATACTGGATCAAAGAAATTGCTGTAAAGAGACCATTAGCAATGTAGTGGTAAGATGCAGGGAGAGAGGAAGCAGTTTATAGTCTTATGATTAGGCTTTTTTGATGAGTCTTTGCCTTAGGACTGTCAGCTTCACTAGTTGTTTTTCCCACCCTATTTAAGTGGGCTAGGAAGGCTGGAATGGGTTTGAGTGGATAGTTCCCTTTTCCCCTGTGGAAGGCTAGATATTCCTGGAGTTGTGTATTTCCCTCCTCCTAGGTCAGCTGGGCTCTGATAATACCACAGTAGGTCAAGATTTGGCTAACTAGGTCCTCAGAGGCCAGGTTAGTTAAAAAGGACAGGTTGTCTGGGGTATGTCAAAGTGGTTCCTTTCCCCTCCCTCAGAGGAAGTACATGGTATTCCCTCCGGCGCCCATCATGTGACGCACTAGTGGAGAACCTGCTGGTAAATCTCACAAAATTGTTGAGGCCCCAATGACTGGGCAACCTGGATATTTTTAACTTTCCATTAAGTCATCAATTACCCTTCAGGTTTTCCTCCCTGGTCCTGGCCCCGGTCCCCACAGTAACTTTTAATTCCAAATCTCCTTCAACAGTATGTGACTCCCTGTAGTCACCTGTATCTCTCTTCGATTTGGGGAGAGAGGTTTGCACCTTTTTTGTGAATACAAGAGGAACTGTTGATTTTTCACTTGTTGTTAGGATGGGGAGGGTGGTAACTCGCAAGATCCTTTACATGCCGAATTGGAGACGAAAGTCCAATGGTGTCTGTTGATCATTGTTAGATTTCAAATATTGCTATTTATTAAAATGCCAGTCATTTTAATCTTTAAAATCAAACAGCTAACAGCTAAAAAATTAAGTCTAAAATATTATAAGTGAAAGATCAGGAGGGTCAATCTGGATATGTAAATATTCTATTCTGCTTGGATGGTGGCCTTTCTGAATGATACATTTTAATAAACAGGCATTCTGGAAACTTTAAAATACACAAGAGAAAGTTAGGGAAGAGGGGAGGGGAATGCACATTGAAATTAACACTTCTATTTGGGGAGGGCAGAATAATTTTTTTTCTTTTTCCGAATTATTTTATGATTTTCTATAACGAGCATTTCTGTAATGAACACTTCTAATCAGAAGAAGATATCAATGCTTCAAATGCTTCTTAAAATAAAATTACAACTCATTTCTTGAAGCTTCCTTTATATTTCTTTTTGGTCTTCCCAACACTATTCTCCATCATAAGGAAATAGACCCAATCTCATAACATAAAAGCATGAAAATAAGAAAACATTATTAGCACAAGTTGTAAAGCATCCATTTCTGTGTTGGTGAGCTTTATTAAGATGTATCATGCTGAAGGAGGAAAGATATCACACACACACACACACACAAAAAAAATATATGTAGGTCAGAGGCAGTAAGAGAACATTCATAAATCATATCTCAGTACACATCTATCTTTTCAAGGTAGCTACGCAATTTCAAGGACAAGCATTTAGCAGAAATATCTGAAAGTACACTGGGAAATTTTACAATTATCTAACCAAAAGTCATCGCTCTCCTATTTGATTTGAGCTCTGTGCTGGGCACCCCAAATGCAAAGACCCTATGATTTCACAGGTTCCTCCCTTAGGTAAACGGACAAGCATCAGAGGCGAAGTGGAAAGCGTGGTATCCTAGGCTTTGTACTGAAGGGCCCCTCACATCCCCCTAGCAGGCTAAGAGAGAATCTTGGGGAACCACTGGAGGGAGATGGAGTGCACCCCAGGAGGTGAGCCCTAACAGGGATAGCAGGAGAGGATGTCCCATGCCAGGAGGACAGCCAGACACTGGCACAGGTGCTCAGTGCTCAGAGCATCCATCTGGAGAATGCCAGGCTCGTTTGGAGAGAGACTGTACAAGGCCTCCTTGCAGGCCATGAAGAACCTCAGAAGGACAGCACACTGAAAAGTAGTCATTGTTCACGAAAGCACTTCACCTTGTAGGCAGCTGTTCATGGAATTATCCATCTCTGCCAGCCCTGCAGACAGAATTAGGTCTGCTTTGCTGCTGTCATGGGACTCAGGGCTGAGAGTAACCATCCCAGTTCAACAGAGCAGCCTGCAAGGGCGGCCCCTGGGGCAGACCCAGCCCTGCCAGGCCAGGAAGCAGCCCAACAAGGGCCTGTGCTTGGCGAGCAAAGACACTAGGCCTCAGCTCCATGCACTCTCATCAGGCATCACAACCTGCGTGATGGAGGTGGAGACACTGAGGAGTCACAGGTAGATTAGTTTAGAGGTGGTCACATTAGGTACTGAACTGGGGTAACAGCTGGGTGGGGTGCTGGAGAGAAGTCACCTACCGACACCTATGTTCTCCTACACTTTCAAATGAATGGCTACTCTAAGGGACCGTGAGGTCGTCTACCCCAAGTATGATGCTCTCTAACAAGCCTGTTCCATTCAGCTCCATATTGGACAGCTAGAAAATTGTTTCCAAAGTCTTGTCCAGGCTTGGCTTCTCCATAGGTAGGACCCAGATTCCTCCTTTCACAATTGATAGTATCTAAGTGTCCATACTCACTCAGGCAAGTTTGTTGGGATATTTTTTTAAGATAATAGCACTTACAAAATAACCATCCTTAGGTGGTCCTAGAATGAAGCTGGGAAAGAAGCTGAGCCCAGGGGTGGCTCAGCCATGGCTTGGTGGAAAGGAAATGGGGTGGGGAATCTGTTCCCCTCAAGGGCTTCTGAGCTATCCACTAAGAGCACATCTATCAGAGTGAACTCATCCTGGCCCCAGACCTCTCAATGTCTGTTATCCCAGAGTTGATCATCAAATTTCTCCTGGACTATTCAGTGCCTTTAACCTGCTTCCCTGTGGCACTGCTGGCCATTCTGCTCTCTTGTCTCTTGCATTGGATCGTCTCTTCCACTGAACATCCTTCTGACTCACTGCTGAATTCTATTTTTCACTTTACATATTTGGGCAGTTCTGTCCATTCCCATGACTTCAAATACCCCACTAATCCCCACCACCCCTGCCCACACCTCTCTTTTCCAAACGTCAGAACTTCCAGCACCTTCACCATTTGGTATCTCCTTTTAGGTACCTTAAATAGATGACTGGATCAAGAAGATGTGGCCCATATACACAATGGAATATTACTCAGCAATCAAAAAAGATAAACACATGCAGTTTGCTGCAACATGGATGGAGCTAGAAGGGATCATGCTCAGCAAAATAAGTCAGAAAGAAAAAGAAAAATACCAGATAGTCTCACTCATAGCAGGAATTTAGAAAACCTAAATAAGAGACCAGGAAAAAGACTAATCAATACAAAGTAAAAATCAAAATCAACAAGCAACTATAAACCAGAGACACACTGGGTGGCGGGGGGTGGGGGGGCGGGATTGGGAGAGAAAGGATTAGGGTCAAAATAAGTGGGGATGCAATTTTATGGGGAATATAACCAAAATGAAAATGCATACATTGTGCGAAGATGAAAAAAGATGTAAGAATTATGTAAAATAAAATATTTAAAGAAAAAAAAAAGACTGCTCAAAGTGAACATAGCCGAATCATGACTGATTATTTTTTTATCTTTATCAGAAAAATGATGTATTCCCATATCACAGGTTAAATCATTTGAAGATATCATAGACATACTATTAGGTTTTGTTTCTTTCTATAGGATAGGATAGGATAAAATAGGATGAGATTATACACACTTTCTCAGCATTTCACTCCCCAACAATATAGTGTGGAAATGCCCGCTCCCTCACTTCGCCTTGTTAACTGCTATAGATGAATTCACTCTTTAAATAGCTAAATAATAGGCCATAATAAAAAGAGTGTCACTATTCACTCCACTTCTGAGGGACATTCCCTTTGTTTCAAGGTTTCTGCCTGCAAACAATGCTGCAGTTCATCTGTGTTTTTCCATAGTCTGGAATGGCTTAAATAATGTAAGAAATGTCTTTTCTTTAAAGCTTAGATAACAGCTCAGCAGCTAACACATTTTGGTCTGGTCCCTTCAAAAATAAAAAACCCTCTATTTTTGAACATGTCCCAAGGTTACTGATCTTTGAGCAATTCTACCTCTTCTATGTCGATGTTCATGGTTTTATTGGACTCAGACATCATTCATTTCTTCTAAATATTCAAGTGTATGCCACAGACTTGCCTGGTCCCTTCTGCCACTTTCCCTGGGACCACATCAGAAGGTGTCTTGGACTTGGGGCAAACTTTTGGACCTCAGCTGCCCAACCCAGTTTGACCGGGCATTTACCCACCAGGGGATGGGCAAATTTTGGGTGCTTGATTTGGAAACTATATTCTTTCTCTTTCTTCGTATACCTTTGTTGCACATTAATGGTATCAAAGTTACTTTCTATTGAATATCTTATGCATTAGAGTATGTTTTGTCTTGATGTGGTGGATGGAAGAACCCATTTAGAGCAGACAGGTTTGGGGTGCCCCTCCCCCTGCCCTGTGACGCCTCTACTGTCTTCATTCTGCACTGTACCACAGGAGAGGCCCCATGCTCTCTCAAGCCCTATTCAGAGGAAGACTGTCACCAAGCCTTATTAACAAAGGATAGGTAGGTTAAGTTCCCTCCTTCCACATTGCAATGCCCATCACAGCCACCTCCCATTCATGCTCTCATCACCATGACAACCCCCACCAGTCACCTGCAGCCAGAACACTATCAGCCAGGAAGGGAAGAGTAAGCCTTTATCTCCAGCCCGTGTGGCTTTATTTCAAATAATGATGTAGTTCTCAGTAAAGTCTTGCCATAGTGCAACACCCAGTAGCCAGTTATTAGAAGTGGAGAGATTCAAGGGCTTCTGGGCTCTGGGCTTCAACGGCCGCTTAGGCGTCAGTTTCCTCTCCAATATTCAATTAAGAGCAAGATTACATAATCCCCAGCTTAGTCTGACTATACCACAATCAGTAAATGAAAGTAAAATGATCTAAGATAAAAGGAAATGTTGAATGACACTGGGCAGCGAGTGAGTCCTGTAAGGGGCAGTGGAGAAGGAAATGCAAGGCGTGGCTAGCCAGCAAGCACATGCGCCTTCTCCGTCCCTCAGCTCTGAGCCCAGGATAGCTCACCAGAACGCCTTTTGATTAACCGCATCTAGAAGCTTTCTGAACCAAAATATCTTTTATAAATATTCCAGGTTAATTGAGATGACCCAGTTAAAGATATAACAAGCCTTGGATGTAATTACCAGGGAATTATAATAGCTTTTCTCCACAAGCTGGGGACCTAGTAATTATTCTTCATATAGTTTGTAACCCTGAATTGGGTAAAAGCCAACTACTTCCAGGAAGACTGCTAAGTAAGGTAAACAGAAGAACACATAATTGACAAACCTGTCTGCCTTTTGAAGGCCTGTCAATAACTGGTTTTTAATCTCCTGATAAGTGAGTTTACATTTTTAACTCAAAAGCCTTATGTGACATCTCTCATGATAGCTGTGTGCACTTACGTGGAACTTAGAGCCCTAATAACAGCTTTATTTACATTCAACCTAGACCACGCTAAAGATTTGCAAACTCATGGAAGAGAAACAAAAGGGCCCATTTTCATATTGAGAGAGACAGAGACACTGAATTATAATACAAGCCACCGATGATAAGTTCAACAGGGATAAATACAGCAAGACCACTCAGGATGCCAAAGCAAATAAAATCAATCTTTCCCAGCAGGCGCAGAAAAACCTCACTGACAAAGGAACATCTAGACTGAGTCTTGAACAATGGAAAGGATTATGGGGGGGTATTAAAAAAAGAAGAGCGAGGTCTAGCAAGATGGCAGCTTCCTTCAGACATAACTAAATTGCTGTAAAACAAAGCCCAAAACGCCCCTGAGGGAGAAACAGACCACCACAGCACACCCCGGGAGCCCGGCCTGGAGCTCCAGGTGATCTCTGTTTAGAGGACAACCGGGCACTACAACCCTCAAGAGGGATAGCTGCCAGCAGAGCCACTGAGGCTGTGGACCGGAGCACACACTGACATCAGGACAACTGCGGCCCAGGCGGTGCTGGGTCAAGGGTGCTTGAGCAGATACCCCAGAGGAGAGGGTGGGTTCTCGGAAAGCTGCAGGTGTGAGGGCTCAGAGTGAAGCCTGCTGGCCTGACCAGGGCGCTCTCTATAGAACAGCTGTAGCTTGAATGCAGTTGGGCACCTGGGTTTCCCTTTAAAGAGGCTCATATTGCAAGATGCAAAACACAAGCTCCACCCTGACCCCAGGGCTGAAACCTAAGCAAGGAACAAACAGCACCTACTGATAACAGGAACAAACACCCCAGATAAGCTCTGTGCAGGAAAAGAAAAGAGAAAAAGTTCCAGCAAGGACCCCGATCACCTACAGCCCATGCCTAGCTCTGCATCTAGTGCTTGGAAGAGCCGCCGTGGGAAGGAAAGAGAAAAGTCCCAGCAAGGACCCCGATCACCTACAGCCCATGCCCAGCTCTGCATCTAGTGCTTGGAAGAGCCTCCGTGGGAGCTGACACAGACTATAAGAGACACTAGGTCCATGGATCTGCTGAGAGCAGGGGTCACAGCAGATCCCCACCACTCAACTCTGGCACTTGTGCCACAGTAGGAAGTTCAGATTCCTCAGTCTACTGGAGGGGATCCTTTGATGCCCTCCTCATATGGACCTTTTTTAGACCAGCTACCCTTGCTGGCTAGCACTAGTCCTCAGATTATATCAACAGGTGCAAAGACAACTGTCTGAAAATATACCCCTATTAAAATTCATGGAAGAAATTAAAAGTGAGTGGACAGAAGGGCCTCCCCTGGTGGCACAGCGGTTGAGCGCTGGGCTGCGAGGCTGCCCGCAGCCTCAGCAGTGCTGGTTTGATCCCCGGCCACCAGTGAGGGTCCCACCAAAAAAAAAAAGTGAGTGGACAGAAGAACACATCACAAATGACAGAGCAAAATAATCCTAAAAAGAACCTTGATTCAGTGGAGCTGCAGGATGTGACATGGGGCACTCAGGACACCACTTCTGAAATGCTTATGGAATGCAAAGAAACAATAAGGGATATAAAACAACATATTAAAATAAGAAAAATGTGAGGCAACTACAATCAGAAATAACAGAGCTAAGAAACACTATTGCTAATTTATGAAATACAATTGAGGGCCTCAGTTGCAAGAGTTCCTTTAGCAGAGACTAGATCCCACATCTCAATGTTTCGAACACTGGATTAGATGATCTCTGTACTCCGCCTACCTTCTATTCTTCATATGAGTCTCTCCTCTTTTGCTTGTTAGATTTCTGGACAATTTAAAAATATTGCTCCACTGGGCACCCTCTCCCCACTCCTGGAAACACAGAACTCAAAGCTAGAAGGTCTCTCGAATTCATAAAAAATGAAAAAGAAGTATGTTTCAGGAAAAGAATGCCAAGTTCGAAAGCATGGAAGAAGTGATGTTACTGCAAATGGCAGAATAAAGAACTTAAAAAATCCTTCCCTCCATAAAAGAATGAGAAAAGTCACAAAATCAACTTTTTCAGAAGTCAAAAAATTAACTAAAGGCATGCATTTATTCAAACAGCCAAGTCAGGTAGGAAGAGCAAGCTTTATGGTGTTTAATCTTTCCTATATTTCACCGCCAGTTCCATTGAAGCCTAGAAAATTTGCAGCCCAGATTGCTCCTACTGGTGCAAGCCAGTCTGGCAGCCACCAGAGAGAGCAGAACAGGATTTGAGTTTCCAACACCAAAGTCAGACAAACACATCGAAAGAAAACTACAGGCCAATATCATTTAGGACTATAGATTCAAAAATCCTCAAAATATTGGCAAATCAAAGCCAACCACATATAACAAAGACATACACCATGACCAAATGGGATTTATCATGGGAATGTGTGGTTGCTTCAACAAATGAAAATCAAATAATGCAACACCCCAAACTAGTAGAATAAAGTCTACTTGATCATCTCAGTAGATACAGAAAAGGCACCTGACAAATCCAACACATTTTCATGATTTAAAAAATGAAGAAATTATGAGTAGTTTGTTAGGCCAGCTACATACAGTAAAGCCATCTCTGAAAAACCCACGTACTTGATGGTAAAAGACTGAAAATTTCCTTGCTAAGATTAGAAATAAGCCAAGATTCTTACTGATGATGAATGTTTCTATTTAACATTTCTCTGTAGGTTCCAGCCAGGGTAATTAGGCAAGAAAAAGAAATAAAATGCATCCACTTTAGAAAGGAAGGAGTAAAACAACTCCTATTCGCAAACCTTGTATTTAAACAATAAAAGAGATCCCCATGCAGCAGCAACAACAACAAAAAACTATTAATGCTAATAAACACATTCAACAGAGTTAACACCACATCAATATGACTAAATCAGTGAGGTCAGTTATATTACTATCCACTTGCAATGAATAATCCAAAAATGAAACTAAGAAAGGAATTCCATTTATAATAATACCAAAAACTAATGTACTTAGGAATAAATTTAACAGAGAAATCTTGATTGTACACACATCCCTGACAGAAATTAAACAAAACTTAAATAAGTGGGAAGATATTTTGAGTTCACTGAATGGAAAATTTACTATTGTTAAAATGGCAATGCTCCCCAAATTGATTCAGCACAACCCTCTATAAAATTCCAGCTACGTTTCAGGCTGAAATTGACAAACTCATTCTAAAATTTACATGTAAATCAAAAGAAATCTTATAAAAGAAGAACAAAGTGGAAGAACCCATGTTTTCCAATCAAAACTTCCTACAAAACAACTGTCATAAGCATAGCTATAGAGACATATGGTTTAGACATACAGAATAAGGAAACAGAATTCAGAATTTAAGGACAAAAGAAAATACATCATTAACCGACTGAATGTCAACAAGAGTGTCAAGACAATTTGACGGGAAAGAATAGTCCCTTTAAAATTTGTTCTGGATAACAGATATCCATGTGCCAAAACAAAGCAAAACAAAACAAAACAAAACAATGTCTTCTCATATAATATGCAAAGTTAACTAAAAATGAGATAAAAGACGTAAATGTAAGAACTACAACTATTAAACTCTTGAAAGAAAAACAGGTGTAAATATTCATGCCCTTGGAAGACTAATGATTTCGTAGATATGACACATAGAACACAAGCTACCAAAGATGATTTAGACTTCAAAAATAAATTGGACTTTATAAAAATTTAAAATCTTTTGTGCTGCAATGAACACTGTCTAAACATGCAAAGACCATCCACAGAATAGAAGAATATTTACAAATTTATATTTCTGTTAGGGTCTGGTATCCAAACTATATCCAGAGTGCTAAAACTCAACATAAAAAGGCAAATATGACAGTTAAGAAATTTTGGAAAGGATTTACTATAATAAAGATGAGTTAGGCAATTTCTGCTTTCATTGTATACATAAAATTAAGAAAACACAGACTTGATTAAATGAAAGGAAACAGACAAAGATGAATCGGCTGAACTGAGTTAAACAAAGAGTATGAAATGCTTAATATACTACAGTGGTTGGAACAAAAATTGGGATGGGGTCTCCCCAGTGGTGCAGTAGGTTGAGCGCAGTGCTGTGAAGCTGTCTGCAGCCTCTGCAGCACCGGTTCAATTCCCAGCCGGCCAGGGAGATTCCCACATGGCGTGCAGACCTCCCCTGCTGCCCGCTGCTCCCCTCAGCAGTGTATTTTGGTCCTTCTGCCTGTTCTGCTCCCCACTCTGTCTCTGGTGAATCCTATCACCCTCCTGCGCCTCTGGCTTGTACCCCAGTTCTTGTATAAATAAATAAATCTTTAAAAAAAAATTGGGATAAATGGTTTCCAGAGAGCTTGTCCTCAAGTGGGTGGACACCAGTCTCCTGAAAGAGTGAAAATGCCAAAAAGTTAAACCTGGAATATGCAGAAGCAGTGAGGAGGGACTGGCCTGGGAATGAAGCATCTGGTTGGTGGAAACAAAAAAGGAGGATCAGAACCTGGAAATGGAGTGGCTGGCATTGCCAGGGAGACAACTCAGCTTGCCGGGGAGGAGGGCCGAGGGGAAACAAGTAGTGTGTTGGCGATGGATCCCAGACAGGGGTAAAATCAAAGCAAAAATTCCTGAAGAACTAAACCATGGCTTGGGCCTCCCCGGTGGCGCAGCGGTTGAGCGCTGGGTTGCGAAGCTGCCCGCAGCCTCTGCAGCGCCAATTCGATCCCCGGTTGCTCCCCGGCCACCAGAGGAGGGTCAGGAGGGTCCCACATGGCGCAGACCTCTCCTGCCGCCCGCTGCTCCCCTCAGCAGTGTACTTCGGTCCTTCTGCCTGCTCTGCTCCCCGCTCTGGCTCTGGTGAATTCTCTCACCCTCCCGCGCTTCTGACTGTACCCAGTGCTTAAATAAACAAACAAATAAATAAATAAACAAACGAATGAATGAATGAATGAATGAATAAATAAATAAATAGAACTCAACCATGGCTTGGTGCAGATGGGGGTTTCACTATTTGGCAAAAACAGCTTTATCACCTTCCTGCCAAAATAATGTGGATTCTATTCTAGAAGGTGATGTGAACTACAAAAAATCTGGAGGAAACACAGATCGGAAGACACACACTCTGAATGAAGTTGTGGGGGTAAAGGAATATTCCACAGCACACTGGGTGTCAGCCCTCTGAGGTTTGAGGGGCTGCAGTACCCCCAGCCTCTGGCAGCTCCCCCAGTGTCCCAGGTGTGTGGGGTATCTGCTGCGAGTGCTTGAATTGAGCAGTGTTGGCCTACACACCTCTGGGCAAGAGTAACCTGCTTGATTACTGAATTATCTTCAGGATTTCCTAAAATATCTGACAAAGAATTCTGCAGCTCTGTTTAGAGGAGATGATAAAGGGGCCCTTCCAAGAAGCATCACAGATGAGGCTCTGACACCCCACTAGGGTAGGGATCGCTGTAAACACATTTCTGTTCTTAATTGTTCTCTTGTACAAATGATGTACTTTGAACATGCTAGTACATAACAAATGGACGTTTGTTTTCTGTCTGATTTCAAACAGAGAAAATAGAAAGGGTTAGAGCTCCTGCTTCCTTCATTTCAAAGTTGCCCCAGTCGCTTTCAATGCCCACCACTGGATCCTGGTGGGTCTATGTCCCTTTGACACTTTTATCATCTGTGCTAATGTTAATGACAAGTGCTCTGATTGCTCCCACCAACGTAGCAATAACTTTGCTACTTTGTCTTTAACTGAACACACCCACCTGTGAGCTCCTTATTTATTATGGGGTTCAACATAAGGGTCTCCCTTTGGAAGTCACCCACATTGTTCCTTAGGAAGCTTCTCTTTTTTCAGATTGTTAAGAATGGGGGCTGGTTTCATGGTGTGTGTGTGTCTACTGCATGTTTTAACACAACAGACAAAATGCTTTGAGTAGCTACAGCTTTCTGGAAAAAATCTTTTAGGAATTGTTTTTTAGATCTTTGATACACTTTTTTCTTTAAATTAAAACAAAAGGATAATCATATAAAACAAACAACAGAAGCACATAAAGAATCTGGCAAAAACACAGCGGTGTTCGGAATTTTTAACACATATCTTTTAATCCTTGACAGATCAGGTAGCAAAAAACAGAATCATGAACAATCTTAACAAATACTCATAAAAAATGTGGAAAACATCACGGAAAAGAGAATGTATATACATATATTTTTTAAAGAAACAAATCCAATAATAATGTTATCTATAAAATAATTCCAAGTACTTGGAAATTTTTTAGAAAACAGACACAAGCACAAAAACCCTTTAGTTAATCTAATCAAGTAAAATTTTAAATATACAAAATACAATTCAGAAAAATATAGTCATAGATATGGAGAGGTTACTCTGATAAACTTATGCTAATTGATTTAAAATCCATAAAAAAGTGAATGATGTCCTAGATAAATACTAATTAGGAAACGTGACTCACCAGGAGCAGGATTATTTTAAGGGAAAACTATTATAAAAGAATTGCTAAATTTGTTAAGAAGGTGATAGGCTCAGCCTACTGATAAACTTCCAGGAAATATACGCTTCTCATACGTTTTTTACAGTGCAGCAGAGAAACACAACAGATTCCCGCAGGCCCATACATTCAAACTTGACAAATGAAAATATTCATCACTTTGCTGCTCACCTTTTTTTTTTTTTTTTTGTGGGACCCTCGCCAGCAGCAGGGGAACAAACCAGCACTGCAGAGGCTGCCCGCAGCCTCTGCAGCCCAGCATTCAACCACTGCTGCACCACCAGGGGAGGCCCGCTGCTCACCCTTATTTAAAAAAAAAAAAAAAAATGATATAATGCTACTTGTAAAGTTGAAGTCTCTTTCCTGTTGCCTTTCCCAAGCCCGGCCTAATCTTCTTTGGCCCCAAAAACCATGACAATGAATGAACTCTGGGTCCTTCTAGGCTCTGAAATAATGGCAGCATTTTTAATCAGTGGGGTCAAGATAAAGGACTGAGAGAAATGATGGGGAAAAATGCTCCATTCTTCAGAAAAAAAATAAAACCAGGTCCCTACCTCTCTCCACACATCACAATAAATTCCAAGTCAATGAAATAGTTAAATATAAAAACAAATAATAAAAGGAACCAGAAGAAAAAAGAGAGGAATGTTTATCTAAACATGTATATGAGGCACATAAGCTAAAGTTACTGAAAACTAAACAAAACAGTAAGATTAGAAAACAATCTCACAATCCAGAATAAGCAGGGCGCTTACGTGGGCAATCCACAAAAGAACAAATGCAAAATGATTAATAAACATAAAAAGGATTACATTTCTAGTTACGAAAAACATGCAAATTAAACCTGAACGAGAAGATCCTCCCTTTTTCTCCTCTTCCCCATAATTTGATAATTTGGTGAAAATCAGAAAAATAAAAAAGGCGCTAAGGAGAGGGTGGGCCATCTGTTTAGTTATTAATAATGGCAGCTTCCACGGACATGCCAATTGTCAGCAAAATTTTTAAAAGCACGCCCTTTGACCCAAACCTTATCTGCAGGAACGGGAGTATTGGGCTTACTATCTGTGTTTATAACAGGAAAAACTGGACATAAAACAAATATTTAGCAATTGAACACGTTCTAACAAGTTCCATACGATGAAAGACTTTCCAGACTTTAGAATATATATAGCTAAAGATTTAGTAACAGAAAAATGTTTGTGAAATATTGACAAATGGGGAAAAGGTCAGTCCCAAACATGACCCAAGCACACAGGTAAGGTTATATGTTCTCCGTTATGGTGTTTCTGGCTGGTAGGATTGCATGTAATTTTTATTTTCCACGTTAGCTTTTCCTTCATTGTCTGACTTTATTTTTTTTCTTACAATTCACATGTTATGTGCTATGTTTAGAATCAAAAAAGGAATGATATACAAACAATAAAACTCAATATTCAGAGCAGATGGTGTTGAGATTGCTCAGAGGGAAAAACTCTGATGCTCCAGGGGACAAGAAAGAAAAGAGGGCAAAGGACAGGCAAGTGGATGCATGTGAGGCTGGGAATTGGAATTTATCTGTCCTGAAAAATAATGAGCCTGTCTGTGGCCCTTAAGGCTGATGTATGTAATCTGTAACTGAGTTTCTGCCTCCACAGTCTCCTAAGGCTCCCTCTGGTTCCCATGATTTGAACACAAGTGACCCTCTGGCCAGATCCCTCTCTTCCTGAGCACACCTGAAGCCACAAAGAATCCCCATGAAGTACTAAGTCAATAAAAAATAAAGTAAACTATTTTGGTTTGGATTCTCAGGGATGATCTTCTATACCTTTGACTCAGAGATGGTAGCCAGTGCTCCTGGCTTCCTCTCCTCCATTCCCTTGCGGAGCTCTAAATGGAACACACCTGTGTGTGTGCACACGCGCGTGCACACACACACAAACACACACACTCCCCAGTTACCTCCCCTCTCCCGCACTTACCGCTCCAAGCTGGATCCCAAGGAGGAGAGGTATGTCACCCAGGTGTAGAGGAAGTGCTTTTTAAATCCTCCCACCTGGAGGCTCCTGGCTCCACCCTAACCCAGGGATTCCTCAGAAAAGTGGGAGGAGGAAGGGGGAAGGCAGAAGGTGGGCTTCCTCTGTAGGAAACCACAGATCTCAAGGACAATAAAGATCCTGAAAAAGTATTATTTCTTCAGTTACATATGAGTTGGCAAATGAAGTCAATCAAGTGAAAATACGTTTTCTTGAGATAGTCTATATCAATTTCATTTTTGAAAAAAATATACCGTGAGAGTTCACTTCTTAAAACACTTTAAAAATCTGCCTATTAAATTCTTGTTTCAAAATTTTTGGTAGTTCTTAAGTGGTACAACATGGTAGTTGGAATTTTCATACATATCCCTGAGTAATCAATACAACAGACTTAGAATAAAAATGGTGTTAATACTGCATGTGAAAGAAGGGAAAATGAGAATTTTCCCTAATTTTAAAACTATATGCATGCAGATATTGCAAAGACTTCTTACAAAGTCTTTTGGGAATATTTTTCACTACTTCAAAGCTAAATGCTATTAAGCATCAAATGAAGAAGTTTAATGAGGAATGTGAAAAAAAAAAAATAGGTGTCTGCTGAGAAGGCCAGATTGCTAGGTCTGGGTTTTGAAACTGGTAAATCTGATTAAGAAGAAAGAGAATTTGCAAGAAGAAATGTTTGCCAAAAGTAGTAAGCGATCTGGTACTAAGATTTTCACCTAATTAATTAATCAGTGGCATAATTAAATAGGATGAGGACTAGCTTACGAGCAATGTGGCTTAGTCTTCCTTAAAATCACTAGCAGATGACACAGCCTGAGCTCTCTTATCTCAAGAAATTCTTTGAAAAAGAAGACCATTTCTGTTACTAGCCAGTTTCCCAAACTTGGACCTCAGAAGTTTTCTCTAATTTCACCTTTTCCGCTTCACAGTCCTTCAACTTTCTAATGCCATTTAGGTCAAAGACTGACAAATCTCACAGCTTGAAAACAGCTTGAAAAATCTACCTCACCGACATGTGCCAATTCTAAGACTGGAATGATGGGCACACAGTAGGCCCTCAGTGAAATTTTCTTAAATGTACTTGGTAGAAGAGAAGGTTCACAGTTGCCCTAAAGTGGGTAATGAAAGAAACCCCAAAGGACACTGCAGGGAGACAGACAGGAACATTCCATCTTCTCCATAGCCTGAGTCTGAGTCTTATCAAGCTTTTCATCCATATTATTGACTGACAAATGTATTCCTCCACTGACTTAATTTTGGAGGAAAAAAATCCCAATGGTTCTAAAAATACAGATAAAGTCATCATCTAATTAGATTGCTTAAAATGGTCTGCCTGCAATCAAAAGGCCTGAGTCAGCTTCACAAGGATTTCACCAGAGTCTGTTCTCAATTCACTTTTCTTGTCCTGGAAACTAGAGAGAAATTGGAGCTGTTCTTAGCAGTCTTTGAGACAGAAGTGTCTCCTCTTCTTTTGAATTAACTGCTTTTCATGGCAGGCACTTGGGGGAACTTAGGGCATGGGCCTTGATATGAAGAAATGGGATCTAAACCTAGAGCTGGGGCCTTGAGAAAGTTAATGCCTCCAATTCTCATGGTTTTCATCCATAAAGGACTAGAAGCCCACTTGAGGGAGTTGTTGAGAGAACCACATTCCAGAAACAGAGAGTACTTACCATGGTGACCCAGTACTTGGTGCTCCAGATGTCGTACTTACCATCATTAGTGTCATCCATATCAGAAGCCCATGGAAAAATGAGGCCTGGTGAAAAGCAAAGGACCCTCAAGATCATAGTCTGGCATCATATCTTGAGAAGTGACTTCCAAAATCCAGTTGGAGGACTTGGACAAGTGACTTCACTACAGCCTCGGTTTTCTCATCTATCAAATGGAATGAGTAGTACACATTTCATGGTTTTCTTCAGAGGACTGGATGTGCCAAGGAATATAAACAATGCTCAGAAAGTATTACTTTTTTCAACCAGCACCTAGATAGGGTCTGGCAGATAGTAAGTACTCAAGATATTCAATATACATGTGGGATGCTTTTTTCCTTGAAATTTTCTCTTGAAAATCAGAAATTAGTTGGAGAAATCTCTTCCTTGTTTGTGCACATCTTCCTGGGGTAAACTTGAAGCTATTTGGAGTGATTTGAAATACTTGGGAGGATATTTAAAGACATACAAAGTCAGGGTTACCACCTCATTTTTCATTTTCTGGTACTTTTATCAACTAAACTTGTTAACAGCTTAACTCAAATGATTTGCTACACAACAGTAAAATACATTAACTTTGTTCTTTGATTAAAAACTTTTTCCAAAATTCTCTGCTGCTACACCAGGTGTACAACTGTTTACAGTCATTCTTCTCCTTATCTGCTAAGTTTTATCAAGGTTCATCCCTTTCCCTGATGGCCTAGGATTTGGGAAGATTACATAAATTCTTTCATGGTGAGAGAAGCATCTATTATGTCACTTCACTGCTATGACAGTTGTGAGTCAACAGCAGTGGAATTCTATAGCCCAGTGACATCTGAGAGCATGTTCTGAACTTGAGGACGCTTTGGAAACTACTTGCCAATTAATAAGCAGTTTCTTCTGGAATGTGGCAGAAACGAAAAAGAAATGCCATTACCTAATTGTCCAACTTTCCCCTTAGGCTTTACTCTGTTTGTTTTTCTTTTTTTGAGGTATTTCTTCATTCTTCTGACAAAGCATTCCTCTGATAAATCAAAGGTGATGTATTTTTTCCAACATATAAGAGCCAACTTGAGTTATCTAGCAAAAATTTAGAAATTGAGCCAACACCTAGTGATTTTTTCCCTTATTGTGCATATTCCTTAAATTCCTGGAATCAAGCTGACAGCATTTCTGAATTTCTTATATGTTTTTTCCATTAGATGAATTATTTCAAGACACCTGAACATTACAACATCAACGGTTATGCCATAAATTCTTCTAAAGAATATCTTCCTAGGGAAGGCCATTTCTTTATGAGGGCAGGCACATGTCTCAGTTAAAAAAAGAAATCACCAGAGGGGACTTCTATTTACAACTCAGTAGGATGAATGGTCCTTTGGTTACAGATTTATAAATTAATAGACAAAACTATTATTTAAGAATCAATCCTTCTTGGTATGTGTCCATTTCTAAAGTAGATATTTTAGAACTTTTTAAAAGGAGTTGTTTTTTCTCTTGTTTATATCTCTTAACTAACTTTGCACAAAATGGTGAGATTAGGCAACAAAGTTAAGATGGAATGAAGATTTTTTCTATTTATAAGTTGCCTACTCAGAGCTAAGTCATCCATTGAACCCTTCTCAAATAGATCTTGGGGAAGATTATCTTGCTTGAGTACATTACTTGGTAGTCTTGTTAAGCCAAACCAACTGCTTTATGTTGAAGCATTCATTCATTAAAAGACATAATAAATGCCTCCAGTGTCTGGATTATTCTGCTAGTTCTTAAAAATTACTAAGATGAATGAGATATGGAACTTGTTTGCTTTTGAGTACCACATAGCACATCTGGAAGGGTATGAGAGATTCTCACATTCCTTAAAAATATTTGGATGCTTATCACATCCTGGGCCCGCGCTATGGGTGGGCACATGGTAGGTAAAAATAGACATGTTTCCAGTTTTCAGAGAGCTTATGATCTAGTAGGGAAGACATCCCCATTTATTAAAGTACACAGTCAGCTATAATGGAAAACTATCTGAGGTTTAAGACATATCAAAGGTAAAGGTAATAATAGGATTTAGTAAAAAAAAAAAAAACTGCTGGAGATTAAGCTACAACCACAAACACAACTCAAAAACAGTCATGGGTGTAAATTCCTTTGTAAGCAGTTCATTGGATCAAACACTTAGTAGAAGACTGCACGTTGAGGCAACTGGGTCAGGAAGATGGATACAAATGCAGATTTGAGGCTGTGGCTCATGGGCTGGGTCTGGCTTCTCCTGACAATGCCTGATTTTTTCTATAAAACTTATAATTATACAGAAACAACTCCAGCAGGTGCATTGACTTAGACTCTCTCTATGACACACACTTATGACACCCATGGTGGGCTGAAGGATCTTCCCCCCAAAGACCTCTTTGTTCAAATCTCCAGAACCCGTGAGTGCTACCTTCTGTGGCAACCATGCCTTTACAGAGGCCATGAAGGAAAGCAGCATGAGGTGGGGAGATGAGCTCCAGGGCCTAATGTAACCTCAAAGGTCACTTGTGAAAGGCAGGCAGGGCAGAGAGAGGAGAAGGCGTTATGATCACAGAAGCAGTGGTTGGAGGGACGTGGCCAGGCCTACAGGATGCCACAGCCTCTGGAAGGAATGGAGTTGCCCATGGAGAATCCAGAAAACACCAGCCCTGTTTTTTAGCCCCTTAAGGACTCATTTTATAACTTGACCTCCGGGACCATAATAGAATAAATTTGTGTTATCTAAAACCACTAAGTTTGTGTTACAGTATTAGGCAAATAACTAATGAAACACCCTGTTGCTTAAGTGAACTACAAGGACCTGGGGAGTCTTTACAGAAAAGTTTGATTAGCATTTCCTAATTGCTGCATTCTTCTGTCACAGTTCTTCCTGTAAAAGCAAAATAATATTCTTCCTTCTCCTCCTCTCTCTTGGCTATGTTATCCACTCAGGGGAATGGAAAAATTAATTACAATAAATAATATGGGAAGAACTGCTCTTCTCTGCCCATGTCCTTTCCTATAAACTTCAGAATTTGATTTTCTGACCTATGTCATGTTAGAGGCAAACATGATCTAGACATAAAGCATTTTGAGTCATTCGTTTTATTTGTTTTTCTATTTGGCATCATCAAGAAAATCAGGGTGTTCATGTGGGGCAATGTGGGACTTTAAAATATATGATGGGGCCTCCCCTGGTGGCGCAGCGGTTGAACGCTGGCCTGCGAAGATGCCCGCAGCCTCTGCAGCGCCGGTTCCATCCCCAGCCACCGGAGAGGGTCCCACACGGCGCGCAGACCTCTCCTGCCACCCGCTGCTCCCCTCAGAAGTGTATTTCATCAGTCTATCTGTTCTGTTCCCCACTCTGGCTCTGGTGAATTCTCTCACCCTCCCGTGCTTCTGACTGTACCCAGTGCTTGTATAAATAAATCTTAAAAAAATAATAAAATAAAATATATGATGATCATTGGTCTTTGTTTTCTCACAAAGGATCATCAATGTGATGAGCTACCTGGCAGTAAGTATTTAAGTTCCTCTTAATTTGGAACGTAAACATTTCTTCAGTATCCACAGAAAGACCTAGTGTGGGTAAAGAAGGCTGTTCGCAGATCACACTGTAGGAGGGGAATATGGTACAAAATATGTTGTGGGCTTTTCTTTTGCAGTCAGCTATTAAATGGATGCATGCCCCCTGCAGCAGCAATGGGAAAACATGCATTCTTGTAATAAAGTAATGCCTTTATAATAATGAAAGTGGCTCTAGGAAGCAAATGAATCTGTTGTATTATCACCAGCAAGAATAGTTTAGCTTCGATGATTTTAAAAGCCTAATCTGAAGTGATGGATATTCACCCACTTTCCCGTGCCTCCCAACACTGAGGATTTCCTGCTGACCCCTCTGGATCATTCCTCACCCTGTCCTGGGCCCCAGGAGGCTGGGCCATGAGTAGGCCTCCATCAATGGGCTTCCTTCTGCATTGTCTTCTTTTCTGTGGTTTCTGGATGCTGTGCCCACACATTGGTAATTCATTCATTTATTACACTCTCTCCAAGTCCAGTGTGCTTTTTTTAAACTCATCTCACATGATTATTTCATACAATTTCTTGAAGCTATGTCTTGAAGCAAAGCTACTCCACCAGAATCTAATCTATTCTAAATCAATTGTTCTGTGGGGTCTAGACTAAAGTTATCTTACTACTAATTTGGCTACATCTGTCCTTGACATATTTCAATAAATAAGTAATCTCTCTCAGCTTTATGTTACAGAGCTCTAGGGTCTCAGCTGAGAAGTTATTTAAATGTTTTCACAGATGGAAAGCTCTTTTTCAGGAGAAATATAACCTATAGGGAAGAGAAATAACTCTTCATCTGGGTAGAAATAAGAAAGAGAACTCTGTAGTTTTGCAACAGAATATCAGTAGTCTTGACTATAAAGTACCGCAGAAAAAGCTTTTCGATATCTTTTATTAGCATGTTCTTCAGTTACCCCCTAAAGAATTTATCCATGAAATGATTTGATCAAGCAAAATCTTGCCAACAGTTTGTTCAACCTTGTTGAGATGCATCTACTTCATAGAACTCCTGTGTTTCACTCCATTTTATGAATATAAAAAGGTGTCTGTACATTTCTGTACCGAAGGCATTTCATGTCACTGTTTCATGCTGACACTGAACATCTTTACACACATGTCCTTGTGCACATGGGCCCGAGGCAAGGACTAAGGCAAACACTAAAGGTGGCACGCTTCTCATTTCTCTCTTCCCAGCTGCACGTCTGGAGCTGCTTATCAAGTGTGAAATCACCTTCATTTGTCTTCACCAGTATTATTTCCATTTTTAAGTGAAAATCGAAAATACAATGCAATGAAGACAGTTAGGCTAAGTAGTATTGGACAAAACTGCTTTGGTTGTATATGAAATACAATCCACATCTATGGCTACGCACCGTCTGTGTGTGGCATTGTTCGTACAGATAATGGGTTGTGGTAAAAACACCTGAAAATCATTCCATCCCATATACAGAGAAGCAGCTTTGTGTCACAAAACTTTCAAGCTGACTTGCGATGGACACTGTAGTCGATGAATAAGTGTATGCATCTATCAGGATGTAAGGAAATTCCTTTTTCTCCCTATCTTCAACATTTAATATTATGACACTGGAATCCCCCTAATGGATTTTAAATGGCCTAGAAATGAAAAGTCAAATACATAATCAAGGACATGAAAATACTTTAATACCCATAAAGGTTCAGATGGATACGGCGTAACTGAGAGGTCAGCATGGAGGGAGACAGGAGAGTACCCAGCCCACCAGTGACGCCTCCCCGGGTTCCAGAAGCAATCATTAGCATTCACGACACTTTTCCTCTTTCCCTCTAAAGCAGTTTTTGTTTCTCCGAGAAATTAGTAGAAATGGAAATCCTGAAAATACAAATATTTTCCTAATTGGGCAGGTAACCTAAAACAATGCTTCCCAAGCTTGTTGACCCTATGATACAACTCCTATTTGAGGGAACATTCCAATTTTACAGAGAAACGTATTTTCAGCACATGATTTTAGGAAACGAAATCTGATTTTGACTTATGTGCAAGCTGCTAGTAAGGAATGAAAAACCAACATTTGCTATGAAATCTCTGAGCCTTCCATTCTGACTCAACAGGCAGGGGCTGATCTAGGATAAGGAGGATTCAAGTCTGAACGTTGCCCAAGTCTCCTGGCCCAACACTGAAAACAAGACAAATACATTGTGACAGATAACTTGTTTTTCTTCATCATTAAAATAGCACCTTTGTGGGCTTCCCTGGTGGCCCAGGGGTTAAAGACAGCATTATCAAGCTACTGCCAGCCACTGCAGCACAAGTTTGATCCCATCCCACCAGGGAGCAACCCACATGGCGCAGCAGACCTCTCCTGACTCACCCACTGCTCCCCTCAGCAGTGTATTTCTCTAGATCTGCCTGTTCTGCTCCCCACTCGGTCTCTGTTAAATCCTCTCACCTCCCACACCTCTGGCTTACACCCCAGTTCTTGTATGCATAAATAAATAAATCTTTAAAAAAAAAAAACAGCACCTTTGATTTTGCTTTTCAGCATTCAGGAGCCCCTCATGTCACTTTTTAACTGCCCTCTGCTTTATAAAACTAGCTCATTTTATTATTCTTTTTAAATTTTTTTTTTAAACTTGCTCATTTTCTGTGCATGATTCTGAGATTATTGCTGCCACAGCAACCTGAGATGGAAAGCTTTCTGGGGGGGATGCATAAGTGGAAAGTGAAGAAAGGTGGAGCCACGGCTCCACCTCTGGGGCTGAGAAACTGCGTCAGTACAGTCAGCTTTTCCTAGTGCATCATCTGAGGAATCCAAGGCACCAGCTCTCATTAGGCTGGGAACCGGGCTGAGGACCCCGATTTCATCTGTACTGGAAAAGCGGAGTCTGTGGGTCATGCAAATAACCTCTCAGTGCTTTTCCTCTGGAACAAACCTGAAATGCCAACACCACCAGCCCCAACACTCCTGGGGAGGAGCAGCGGATGGAGTAAATGCCAAATATGGTATAAAAAGCAAATGTGGCCAGACCTAAAGATTAAATCTTATCCCACTTAAATGGTGAGAACTTTTACATATTTGCCCTTAGGACACGAAGGAAAAGCAACAGAATCAAATTTCTAGATAGCAATCAGTTTGCCACTTAGGCCTCTAAGCTAGAGCTCTGGGCCAGAGGCCATGATTCTGAGATAACCCCGAATTTTGGACAAATTAACAACTGTTCCTTTAATGCGGTGGCATCCTCTGTCATGAAATCTCTTTTCCAACTTTCTTTGCACCTGAAAAAATCAGTTCACACCAAGTTCTGTTATGTCCAAGCCCATCGTCCTAAAACCAGGTTTCCTGGGAGAACCTGCCTTAGTCGGAGGCACAGAGCGGGTCCTCACTCCTGGGGAGGGTCTGGTTCCTCACTTGATCATCTGGGTCTCCTCATCCGCGTCATAGAATTCCTCTTCCTCCTCGCTCTCGCTCCCCAAAGCACTTTCTTTCTCTGTGGACTGAAACAGGAAAGGAGAAAGAGGCGGTGGACTGATGTCTTTCTGCAGTGAAAGTGACTATCTAGCCATTCAACGGACAAAGTGTTTTTATGACATCTATTCCCCGAAGAATTAGGCCCTTAAAGTGTCTAAGAAAGCTAGTGAGGGCCTCCCTGGTGGCGCAAGGAGTTAAGGCGCAGCACTATGAAGTATCCGCAGCCTCTGCAGCATGAGTTCGAACCCCCGGCCAAGGAGCTACCCACATGGCGCAGCAGACCTCTCCTGTTTCGCCCGCTGCTCCCCTCAGCAGTGTATTTCAGTAGATCTGCCTGTTCTGCACCCCGCTCTGTTTCTGATGAATCCTCTCACCCCCTCCCTTCCCACCCCCATACCCCGCATCTTGGGCCTGCACCTCAGCTCTTGTATGCATAAATAAATAAATCTTAAAAAAAAAAAAGCTAACGAAATCCTTGATTATCTCTATTTCTCTGGAAAGCAGCCACTGTTAGATTCCACCTTTGCTTCCTAGCAATTTTCACTCGGTTCTGCTGCATCTCAACAGAACGTTCCTTTTCTCCCAAAACCAGGCTCATCGGTAGGTGGGAGTGATTAAGAAAAACACTGTCGTACCTGAGGGGGCTCCAGGGTCTGCAGAGATAAGGCTTCCTCCCCCAGTCTCCGATACGAACACACCTGAAGGTCAGAGAACGTCTCGAGCAATGGACTATTCAGGGTTTCTGGCAACAACAAACTCAGGAGGCCGGAGGTCAGGCCTGTGGCTCCAAATACAATGAAGGGCAGAGACCACTGTACATATCTCTGTGGGGGCAGTGGCGGGAGGAAAACAAGGCAAATCAGGGTTAGTCTCCTGGCAGATGGCGTCAGTGCTGAGGGTGAAGGGCCGAGTTTACTTATCAGGCTCCTGCCTTCTGGCCAGCTACGCTACAGATGCTTTGCCCCATAGAGAGTCCCCGGAGAAATCATGGTGGTTCCTGGGAATCTGTTTCATGCATGGTGGATGCTGTGGACTTGTTGGCACCTGAGCAGGTCAGAGTTCGGGGTCAGGGGAGAGGGAAGCCAGCGCTCAGCCTCAGGGAGTAGCTAAGAACACAGAGATCTCCAAGTCTCTGCACACAGGAGATGCCCCAAAATAATCGCTAATGATAAACTTCGAAGTTTATCGTTCTCAACCTGGAATGGACCAAACAATCCCACACATGCCTGCCAATTCACTTGGCTCCCTAACTGAGAGGCACAGGGGTTAAAAGTAGAAATATCCTCTCTCTCCGTTCCATCCATGTTGCCTCAAATGGCGTGAGTTTATCTTTTAGATTGCTGAGTAGAATTCCACTGTGTACCTAGGCCGCACCTTCTCGATCCAGTCATCTGTTCTGGGGCATTTAGGTTGTTTTCGTATCTTAGCTATTATAAATAGCGCAGCAATAAACAGAGGAGTGTTTTTGTGTCCTCTGGGTAGATTCCAAAAATTAACAAACATGTAAGAAAATAAATAAACAAATAATGTTGTGTTTTTTAAAAAATATAGAAATACCCTGAAAATGACAAGAAAAGCCCAGAATCCTGGTATACACACATGGCTTTGAACTACCCAAACTGAAAACAGCAGCAGGCAGTGATACAAACACTTGCTTTAGAGATTCTAAATTTAAACAGATTCTTTAAATACAAACAGGTTCAGAGATTGTGTTGCTTGTGGACTTTGCTCTGGGGCTTTTCCCAGCTGATTAACATTCCTGAATTCCTGCACAGGAGTCACTTGCCTTTATCATCTACTGGTTTGGGTTTCCAAATTCCGTGGGTAGGACCACTCACTACGAGTGAGGATGGCCCTTCAGATAATATTTTCCTGATTTTTCATAAGTGATGAGAGATGGAAAAAGAGGGAGAGGAAGGGACACGGAGGTGGGGAGAGGGAAGACAGGGGGCTGGCGAGGAGAAACTCTACCCTCTGGCCACGTCCAGGCAGACGTGTCTTCATTGTGGGTGTGTTGCTGAATCAAGGGGAGCCGCTCACCTCTTCCCAACTGAGCAGGACTCAACAGAAACCCGGTGCTGGGTATTATGATGCTTTAGGAGAGCCACGTTGGAGATCTTTAGCGATACACACTGAACGTCGGACACATTTTGCAGAATGGAATTAATGACTGCTCCATAAGGAGGGTGTTGGGGTCTAATAGCAAGCATGAAACATGGAGAGAGATGCTCAGAGGAAGGAAATGCATTGCAACTTCGAAAAAGAGGCTGCAATGGCATTTCAGAAACGTCTGTCCTAGGAAGCAGTTGGTACAGCTGCCTGCACTGTCATCTGCTGTGAACAGAGCAGGCTCTTAGCCCACACCAAATCCAGTCGCCTTCTGTGAGTGGGGGCTGGAAGCTCCTAGATCAGACAGTGCAGGGAGGCGCAGGACCCCACAGGCTCTTTCCCAGGGCCCTACATTTCAGAAACAGAGGGACGTCAGAGCTGTCATTTAGCCCATCCCCTTTCATGTGACTCTGAAATTTACAAAATGACAGCAACTATTAACAGGCACACAACTAGTTGTATTTCTCTTCTAATTTTCTTCCCATGTGGTGTGCCTTGTAGAGGGTCTTTCTGCTGCCTGTTCAACTTGAACCCAGGTAACAACAAGCCTCCCTCATATGGTTATGCAGTGTGCGTGTGCTACATGACATGTTTCTCCCAGAGCCCAGCACACAGAGAAGCTTATTAAAAATTCACTAACTGACTAGCTTATGAAAGAGGACAGGGAGGGGCCAGCTGGCATTAGCTAACAGCCCAATGAAGACACTGAAGTGAAAATTCAGAGTTGGAGGTAAAAGCATCCTTGGGAAGAATCTCTCCATCCCGATGGAGCCTTAATGTCAAAGGCACAGTCTCACATTTGTGTCAGGCTGAACTTGCATGGCACCTGCCCATTACCCCCCTTCTATTCAAAAGTGCAAGCATTGCCAAAGCAGAGCACCAAGAAAAACAGAACTAGGGGTTACAAACCAACCAGTGAGGGGATGAAGGGAGCAATAATGCCACCAATTCGAGAGAACATGGAACACGCTCCGAGGCCAACGTTCCTGAAAGGCATAAGAAAAGGTTTTTTAAAACCAGTAAGTTCTAGGAGGACAATTCAAAGACCCTGTGGGACAGAGGGCTCAGGACACAAGATCCCAAAGGGGAAACTCAGGATCCAGAGAGCACTGCCTACCAGAATATTCTGTGGTGCTGGGAATGTTCTAGAATTGCACTGTCTACTACACAAGCCACTGGACACAAGCAGCTACTGCGAGTGGTTGCAATGTGACTACCAAGCATGAGGACCTCAACTTTTTTTTTAAATATTTGTTTTTATTTATGCATACAAGAACTGGGGTACAGGCCAGAGGTGTGAGAGGATTCATCAGAAACAGAGTGGGGAACAGAACAGGCAGACTGACTGAAATACACTGCTGAGGGGAGCAGCGGGCGAGACAGGAGAGGTCTGCTGTGCCATGTGGGCAGCTCCCTGGCCAGCTGGGGATCAAGCTTGTGCTACAGAGGCTACTGACAGCTTCATAGGTTGCGTCTTAACCCCTTGCGCCACCAGGGAGGCCCAGAGGACCTCAACTCTTTATTTATTCTTACTGAATTTAAATTTAAAGAGTCACACAAGGCTAGTAACTACCTCATTGGTCAGTTATAGAGTTTGGTGCAGAAATGAGCAAGTGACTATCTCTTGTCAAGTGTTCTCTTGTTCTTATAATTTTTCCTATAAGGCTGTTATCATCAGTTTGTGTCTTAGGTCCCCTATGTATTAATGTGGTCATGGAGAGCCAGGACTTTTCAGTGATGTGGAAAATCAACCCATTTATTTCAACTCAACTAATTAACTCTTACAGGGTATAAAAAAAGATAACTCTTAAAGCATATAAATAGGAATGGACTGAACATATGTGTTCAGAGAACCAAGAACACTGCTTTCTTGGGGAGCATGTCTATAAAAGGGGGGAGTGCACATGACAATGTTTGTTATCACCCTGTTATCCCAGACTAACTGTTAATAACACCCACATTCCAAAGTGTCCAGTCTGACAAAATGGTTATAGCCAGTGGCTGGGAAAGTGAGTTATAGGGACAATAAGGAAATAACTAATCATCACAGACACTTTGCAAAAATTTGAGCAAAGGAGACGGTAAACCAACAGGCAGAAAGAATCATGAGGTTGCCTGGATCAGGGAAGCAGATGGGCCCATTGGAGCAGCACTAACTGAGGGGTACAGCCAACCTGCAGAGGCAGAACCAGGGGCCCTGGCGGCACTGCTACCCTTCACATCCGGGTTTGTTTTCTGTGTCCTGAGGGTAACTCAGCACAGAATATGTTCTTTTCAACTAAGTATGTCCTATTCCTCAAAAACACCCTAACAAGGTGGTCAGGAATCGTTCTCGTGAAGCTCGGAAGGATAGAACACCCCACCCCGATTTAGACCTGCGGGTGCTGCCCCACGACCTCCTCCAAAGCCCATGTAAAGAAGCTAGAGTAAAGCCATGTAACGACTGAAGAACAACTCTGTGGAGAAATAAAATGGAAATTGTACTTTAAAAAAATATGTAAATCTAACATTCAGTTATTGCTACGTGGATTATCTTTTTTTTTTAAAAAGATTTATTTATTTTTATATAAGAGCTAGGGTACAGGCCAGATGCACGGGAGGGTGAGATAATTCACCAGAAACAGAGTGGGGAAGAGAACACACAGACTGATGAAATACACTGCTGGGTGTGACAGGAGAGGTCTGCTGCGCCACGTGGGATTCTCACCAGCGGCGGGGATCGAACCCACGCTGCAGAGGCCCACAGCACAGCGCTCAACCCCTTCGCCACCGGGGAGGCCCTACACGGATTATCTTTTTAAAATGTGTATATTTTATGCTAAATGTAGGTTCTGGGACAAGAAGGACCCTGTCCCATGTCTGTCTTGCACCTGACACAGGATGGGTGAATAAATGAAGCCCATGGATGTCCAAAAAGACATCCAAGCACTAGGTTGGTGGGGGCTGTTCAGTGCAGAGCATCTCCCACAACTTACATGAGGGAATTCAGTTTAAGAGAAAACTTTGTTCTCCTCAACCAAGCAGTCCACACAGTTTCACAGCTCACAACTGCCTGCTGAATTGTGGCTGCACCTTCTAACTCTGGTCCAGGTGACGTGAAAACCATACCTGTGCAGGCGCAGGTGTGGGAGAAAGAGGGCAGCTGTGCGAGGCTTACCTGATGACGGTGGGGTAGAGCTCAGATGTGTAGATATACACCACGTTGAAGGCGGCACTGATGGTCAGCTTCCCCAGCAGAGACAGGGAGTGGCTATTCACCACCGCAAACACACCTGTGTCTGAGGAGAACAAGAGTGACACCTGTCAGACCCTTTGTGGGGAAAAAAATCCTTGAAAGGACACATTCCATTTGGAAGGATCCCGAACAGCAAAGAGGTGGTATAACTGAGAACACACTCAAGAGAGTTAGATGTGCCCCAACACACAGGCATGGTTCTCCCCAGAACTCTGACTTAGTATTTGTTAATACGTGTGGCTGAACTTGCACTTGCTCCTGAGCGACCAAGGCCCCTGAGGACATCTGCTGTGGTGAGCATCAGCTGTCATCAGGGGAGCGTCATGGAAACCTTTCGGTGTCACCTGCCTCTCCCTTTTCCCCAACCAGTTTGACAAAATGGTTATAGCCAGTAGCTGGGAAAGTGAGTTATAGGGGCAATAAGGAAATAACTAACCATCACAGACAATTTGCAAAAATTTGAGCAAAGGAGACATTAAACCAACAGGAGGAAAGAATCACAAGGAAAGAATACACCATTAATGGTGCATCTAACATGGCGGCCAGATAAGCCCCCAGCACGTGAGGGGGGTGAGTCTTCCAGACACAGAGGCAGAGAAACATCCATCTTCTAGAAAAACATCCCTCTTCAGTCTACACTCCTTGCTGTTTTTTCACTGAGAAGACGGAATAATCCCATTCAGTTACTACAATCACTGTATTCATATTCTTTAAAGAACAGAACTGTCAAAAATGGGACTACTTTTAATCTCCCCTCCTCCCTCACCTCTTACTAGAAATACTAATCACTAACGATAACTGAGTTTCTTCATGTCACAATTTTACATAAAATGCAAAAGTAGATTTTATGCCAGTTCATTTTCCTATAAAAAATACTATCAATTATCCTGTTTCTCTCCTTTGTTAACATTATTCTCTCAGGGACCTTACGATTTTTTCCTTTCAGACATATTGAACCTAAACCCTTCAATAACCCACTAGCCTCTACCTTCAAAATAGCAATTTGCCCTGTCTGAGGGAAAACAATTCTCATGGACTCTGTTATACTCCCCTCTTCACTATCAAACATCTCCAATCAGCAACTAGTTCTCCATTTCTTCAGATACATCTGCTCTGTAATGCACTGCTGTCTGGCTCTCAGCATCCTGTCCTGAAACTCCCACTCTTGAAGGTCAACAGCAATGTCCTAATCACCAAAGTAATTGCCTTTCAGTCTCCTTGACATTTCTGCCAAAGAGAACACGCTTGTCCCTTCCCCGGACCGCATGCCTGGCTCACACAAACCACTCTTCCTTTAAATAACTCAAATGCAATATCCTGCCCTTCCTCTGACCTCTGCTGCTCCCATTTCTTGATCCATCCAGCTGATGTGCTGCTGACACTCTTAGTTGCTTACATTTCCATCTTGTCTGTCCCAAGAATATTTCACGTTATCTCAGGTGAAGGCTAGTGTCTTTCTTGTGCGTGTGTCTCAGAGCAACTCGTAGCATGAAGCACAGTGATGCTCATCAGGTATTTGTTGAGCAACTTAAGTGGAAGAACTATGAGAGGGATTAATTTCAGTGAGAAGAATCTGTTTATTTTCCCTCAACTTGTAAGGAGGGAGGCATACAACACACTCTGTTCCAAAACATAAGTTTTGCTTTCCCAGTTTCACTAGAAAATAAATCTTCATCTACTTTAAAGATGGTGTCCTGAGCACAGCGGTCCAGGGACTGCCAAACTCCACCATCTGGGGCTTTCTGTTTCTGCCAGGCTATTTGGAAAAGGATTTTGTAAGTTCTAAATATGTTCTTTTAAGCTCTAAGGTGATTCTGGGAAAAAACAATCAGGCCATTCAGCATTTACCCCAAGGTATGTGCCGGACTTTCAAGATCTAACAACTTCAATTAAATCAAGAATGAGGGGGAATGAAACTCATCAATTGTTTTTCAGAAAATTGAGTGAATCAGGCAAAGGTCGTAGGTAGCATTGAGCAAACAGAAATGTACACATTTGCTTAACTGCCAGTGAGCTCTGCGCAGTTTTCCACCCAAACAGGATGACCCCCAGCCTGCGTGCAGACAATGTGACAAGTTAAGGGGCTGCCATCCTCGAGACTGGACTCAAATGGCAAGTCATAGCAGCTGTATCATCTAACACAAGCTCCAAGGCATGGCAGAGAGAATCTCCCAGTGCCAGCCGAGGTCCATATAGGGGGTCTGGCTCCAGACACATGTCACCTAGCACCTCATTAAATGCTCCACGTTTCCCTCCTATGTTCCTGCCAATGAAGGCTGCAGTTGCCAGCCAGAACCTGGGAGAATTCACTGGTTTCTAAGATGGCCCATGTCAATTACAGACAGCCCTGCTTATTGGAAAATACTTTCTTATTTTCTTTGGGACTCTGGCTTGTGGAGCTGCTGGCCATGTAGAGTTCATATTTAGGGGGGCTTTGCAGCTACAAGGCTGGTTCCCTGGATTACTGACCTTGGTTCTTTTTCTGAAAACTAAATCAGGCATTATTGGCTGTTACCAAGAGTGTTCAAAATGACCATTTAGAAAAACAGTGATTGTTGAAAAGGGAAAATTTAAATTGAATTTTTTTCTTAAAAAAAAAAAAGCAACCCTTAAAACACTTGTATCCTTCAATGTACTAAACTCAGGAGATTATGTTTATTCCAATGATGCAGCTACTAAGGACATCATCTTTGGAAACAGTCACGTGGATGTCTGCTCAGAGGCCATTTGGGGCCACCCAAGCAAAATGTCTCAGTATGTTCCAATCACATTTTTCTGGCCCCCAAATATAAAAATTCAACTTAATCACCCACGTCATTCTCTGGATGATTATAGCAGATTCTTATTGTTCACGCATGTGCTAAACATCTTTCGGATAGTTCCAGGCCTTTTGCTATGAAACAAAGGACAAAGAAGTGTGATTACTTGTGCTTTCTCTTTTTAAAGAAAAATACCATACTTACACATAGTTCTGTCACTATAGATTCACTACTTCTAGAATTTCACACAAATAAAATAATCGGGTCTAGACATTGTGTCTGGTTCCTTTAAGTTAGCATAAAGCTTTTGAAATTCATCTGTGTTGCTATATCAGCAGGTCACAGCTTAAGCCTGACCAGCGTGTCAGTACATACTGGGCAGGGCACTTGGGTCTAATAATTATAAGCCCCAGGCTGAGGATATCAAGAAACCTATTTTCTAGATTCCTGGCTCTCCTTTCTAGAGATAAACTTTAAGCCTGTGCCTCAGACACACAGAACCACAATCATATGTCTAGATGCCAACCAGAGAGGGGCACCTGAGTGGACAGAAAGGAGAAAGCAGATGAATATTTGGTGGGAAAATCTGAGAGAAAATGAGCATAAAAAGCAGTGAGATGGGCCTCCCCTGGTGGTGCAGCCGTTGAGCGCCTGGCTGCCAGGCTGCCTGCAGTCTCTGCAGCGCTGGTTTGTTCCCCCCCGCGAGGGTCCCACAAAAAAAAAAAAAAAAAAAAAAAAAAAAAAGTGAGACAATAAGTAATCTCCAAGCTTAGAAGAGACGCTAAAAAATTTTCTAAGTACTAGGTCTCCTTTCTAATATGTACCTCTCAGAACTTTCCTAATATACAGCTTTATGCTCAAAACTTTGGGGAAAAAAAAAAAAAAACAGAGAAAGTCATAAAAATATTTTTAACATTTAAATAGGAAAGATTCAGGGAAAGTTTAAAAAACTTAAAAAACAAGTTTTTAGCTCCAAGAAGAGGAGAGCCAAGAATAGCTACTTGACTTTGCAAGTACAGAAAGGATTATGCAAAAGACAAACAAACAAAAAAAAGGTGCCTCTGTTTATAGCAGCACTATTTACAATAGCTAAGCTATGGAAACACCCAAATGCCCAAAAATAGATGACTGGATCAAGAAGATGTGGTACATATACACCATGGAATATTACTCAGCAATCAAAAAAGATAAACACATGCAATTTGCAGCAACATGGATGGCGCTGGAAGGGATCATGCTCAGCAAAATAAGCCAGAAAGAAAAAGAAAAATACCAGATGGTCTCACTCATAGCAGGAATTTAGAAAACTTAAATAAGGGACCAGGAAAAAGACTAATGATAATAAAATAAAAATAAAAATCAACAGGGAACTAGAAACTAGAAACACTATGGGGGGAGGATTAGAGTCAAAATAAGGGGGGTGGGAATTGTATGGGGAATATAACCAAGATGAAAATGCATACACTGTACAAAAATGAAAAATGATGTAAAAAATATATAAAATAAAAAAAAGTGACACTCACCAAAAAAAAAAAAAAAAAATAGTGACCATCTGTTTTCCATCTCCAGCAATGAATAAAATGAATGGATATGGGCTCAGATGTCATGCAAGAGGATCGTTCTAATATCCTAATGGATATTAAAATTAGAAACCATTTGCTAAAGGACATTGTGGAATTTTTGTCTGGAAATCTTCAAAAACAGACAAGACATTCACTTTTCTAAGTGTCATCGTGGAATCATGTTCCTGAGAGTGTGAAAACACTCCCTGCACCATGTCCCTTACTTCGCATCTGCCAAGGGGAACAGCGGACGAAGGGATCCAGCTGCTCTATTACAACAGGCTGGACATGAGCAGAGAGTGATGGCTGGTTGGACGGGAGCACAAAACTCTGCAGAGACTAAGGGGTGGGTGACTGTACAGAGCAGGAGGGAGAAACGACGTAACTTAGCCTGGCCCGCAAAGGTATGCTAGGTTACCCGTATGTTTATAGTAACAGTGAGAAGTTTGTGGGGCCTCCCTGGTGGTGCAAGAGGTTAATATGCCACACTATGAAGCTATCTGCAGCTGCTGCAGTACGAGTTCAACCCCTGGCCAGGGAGGTGACCCATATGGCACAGGAGACCTCTCCTGACTTGCCAGCTGCTCCCCTCAGCAGTGGATTTCAGTCGATCCGCCTGTTTTGCTCCCCACTCTGTCTCTAGTAAATCCTCTCACCGCCCCCTCTCCCCGCCCATCTCTGGCCTATACCCCACCTCTTGTATGCATAAATAAATAAATCTTTTAAGGAAAAAAAAAAAAAAAAAAAACAGTGAGAAGTTTCCAAGCATGTTCTATTGTGGGCAGAAAACTCGAAATCCCATGTTGTCCATGACAAACACAATCTGCTGAACCGAGAGCTACAATGATGAAGCCCATTAATTCTGTCTGAGACAAACAGAGCTGGACACTTAGTACTACAAGCCCAAGGCAACAGCTGAGAAGTTTCTCCTGCTCCTAGCACAGTTTGCTTGCAGAGTAAGAACTGCTTACAGAGTAAGAAATAGGTAGATTAGTAAGTTCTCCATGATTCCATGAAAATAAGTCAAAGACTATTCTAAATCCTAGGTAAAATTCTATCTAGAGAACAAACTCATCCTGAATTCAAGGCAGAGAAGGTCACACAGCAACCCACAGGACAGCAGGCCCATTGCGGGTGCAGGTCACAGACCTATAACGTGGCCCAGGGCTCTTCCTGAGATACTGGTACAGCCAAATGCCAAAGGGGCGTTCAGTAGGAGAAGCTGGTGGGAAATAAAATTCTTCAGCTGTGTTTCTTGCAGTTATGTCAAACCATCTCACAGTGATGCCCACTTGAAGAATGAGCGCCACAGTGGAACAACATCGGAGGCCCCAGGGCCCCCACAGGGCTTCTGCCGTAGGCCCCGGCAGTGGAGTTAACCCACCGGAAACACAGCTCTCGAAGTGGCAGTGCAAAATTAAAAAAGGCTGAGAACCAGAATTTTAATTTTTTATGAGAAGAAGTGATATTACACAAGGGTGCTCAGGGAACCTTCTTTGAAGCTGTGTTTGCACAGCAAAGCTACAAATATATAAACACCCCGACTTTCCTAATGACGTTTTATCCATACTTTTCATGAGACTGAGAAGATGTCACTTGTCACCATCAGCGACTCCTCTCACTGCTGCTGTCATTCCTGGGGCTCCGAGGTACAGGGTGCAAAGGCAGATCTGAGAACCACTGATGCTGCTCCCCCATTTTGGGATCGGCTGGACAAGTGGTGTGATCAGAAGCCTTGGACAGAGTTTCTTTCTGAGCAGAACTAAAGGGTCCTCTTCCTCATCAAATAAACAACTCTAACATCACCAGTGCTACAGCCCAGCCGCCCCAGATGGTAGCTTAATCGCCTGAAAGAATTAATAGTGCACCTCTAAGCCCATTATTCACCCAGAGAATAGTTCAGGCAATGGAAAGAATCTGGCCCATTATACCCCACACAATTGCAAAATAATATGCAATCATAGACATGAAGCCTGGCATATGGTAATCTCTCTACTATATTGAGATTCATTGTAATAAAAGTGCTGTTCAAACCCTTATGTAGAAATCCAAAAGGCATACCTTTCTTCTCTGGAAGAAACATCACAATAAGACAAGCCAGTCCTCCCAAGCACAGAAATGTTGCTAATGTTCGCTTTCGGCCAAACCTAAATAATAGAAAGAAATGACACATTTCTCTTGAGGATCTCACCAATTCACCGCTTCTTCTCCCAACCTTCCTTTTACAACGTCCTCAGTTTCATTACATATGTTCATCTTTTCTTAAGGAGCGAGGGGTGGTTCTGACAGGCCAGGACATTCAATGAATAATTATCATAAAACAAAAGAAAACTTACTGGATGGCAAGATTAGATAGTGGCAGGAAAAGAACTTAGAACAGTGTTAACTGTTCCAGGCATGTGTTACATGCTTCCTGCTTATTCTTACTTTGTCATAGCAACAGTCCAAATGGCACATACCCCCATCTTCTAGAGAATAAAGAATCACGGACAATGGACTCTTCCAGATCATTTCATTTTCTGGTTACAAAAATCTAAGCATTTAGGGCCTCCCCTGGTGGCGCAGGCAGTTGAGCGCCGCGCTGTGAAGCTGTCCGCAGCCTCTGCAGCGGCGGTTCGATCCCAGCCAGCCAGCAAGGGTCCCACATGGCACTGCAGACCTCTCCTATTGCGCCCGCTGCTCTCCTCAGCAGTGTATCTCGTCCGTCTGCCTGTTCTGTTCCCCGCTCTGGCTCTGGTGAATCCTCTCACCCTCCCGCACCTCTGGCCTGTACCCCGGTTCTTATATAAATAAATAAATAAATAAATCTTTAAAAAAAAAATCTAAGCATTTAAATTTTTAAACATTGTAAACAAACCTCTCTCTTAAAAAGACAAATAAAAATATGTCTTGTTAGAATGTCAGAATTAAGTATTGCACACTTTATTGGGAGAAATTATTTTCAAATAAAATCTCTAGCCTTGGAAGAAAAGATATTGGTATTAATAAGCCTACTGCCATTGGCCAGATCCTCTGTTAGGAGCTTCGATGCTACTTGTAATTTTTGTGACAGTTTCATCAGGGGAATTTATAACCCTGAGTTTAAAGACAGGCTCATGGAGGCTTCATGAGGTGACATGTCAAGGCCATAAAACTAACAGGTGGCTGAGACTGGACTCGGGTGACTGCTGGACCCCGAAGGCGGGGTTCCTCCATCTGCTCAGGTTGTAATCCTAACTCCAGTGGGCAGCAGCTGACAACAAGGAAAGACTTGCATCTCCAGGTCATTCTGCTGGTTTAATAGTCAGTATCCAAGGCTTTCAAGTGAGAAGCACCACGTTAGGCAGGTACCTGGGAGGGGGGGGGGATGCAATACTGTGGGGTGGCCCCAGGGGCAGCATCCTTGTTACACTTATGTGGGTGTCAGAGGGGTGCACCAGAAGCTATAACAGCACGAAGGAAGGGTGTTGGCATACTGGGGTGTAGGGACAGATTTCCGACCAGGATGAGAGGAAGCTCAGTCACTAAGGGGAGGTGCCATTGGAACACCCCCCAGAAAAAGCCTTCAACAGCACAGACCCAAAGCTGGCCTTCAATGTTCTAAGCTCAATATTCATGAAAATGGAGTCAAGCGCAATGCCAAAGGAATGTCACTTTTTGTTAAAATGATGATTTCTGGAGAATAAGAAATGTACCATCCAACTGATTCCCAGCTCACACAGATCAGAACTTTTAGCTGTCCTGATTAGGGACTAAGTTACAGATCTGGGGAAACTGAGGAAAGGGTAGTCTATAAAAGAACTTTTACAAAGCATTTCAAACCAGTGCCTCCTGACAGTGACTTTTAAGAAGGTCCCATGGGTCTTAAGAGGTAAGAACAGTCTCTCTAGAAGTGCTTTCAGTAAGAACAAAATGACAGTGATTAGGTGTTGGAGTTCTATCTACAGAGAGCCAATAAATAATCCCATCTGTTGAGTCAAGCAAGTTACATTACTCGAAAAACTTGGGTGGTTATACCTTTCAACGCTGGGTTAAAAACTGAAATCTTGTAAGCATGAAACCCAGGACGTACTGTACTAGAAGTGAATTCTGTTGTTTGGTTAGACTCGGAATTCTAATCACCATGGAGTAATTAATTAGCAGATACAGTGCACGGGCGAGAACAATGGTCCGTAGGTATTTATGGATAAGTGAGCCTGTGTATTCGATACAGTTCACTTCACTCCCAACTCTACTCACCATTTTTGGTTGATCAAGTAGATGCAGATAGGGTAAGATGGGATCTCTATGAGGCCAGACAGGGCCAGGTTGGCATAAATATTTCCACCTAGGTCACCTGCATTCAGAGTTAGGCCATAATAGACCAGGCTGCACACAAACCTGCAATTGAAGGTAAAAGACAAGAAGAAAAGACACATAAGAATTTTCCAGAGAGGATCCCATACAATGTGAGTTGTTGCAAACAGCAAGCCTGACCTCCCCACAAATCCTTCTCTCCTAATCTCAATCTCTGTACGAGGAACAAATGAAAGCTAAAAGGGCCTTGGACATGATCTGATCAGATGCTTCTAAGTGATGGGAAGCCCCCCCAAAAAAGAAAGGCATTGCCTGTGTTTTCATCAAGCGCTTCTGCATATTTACAGCAGACAGTGACCTTGCTCTTACTGGATTTACTTATTTATGCACACAAGAGCTGGGGTACAGGACAGAGATGCGGGGAGGGATGGATGATAGGACCCACCAAAGAAGAGGGGGGAGCAGAACAAGTAGATTGACTGAAATACACTGCTGAAGGGAGCAGCGGGCTAGACAGGAGAGGTCTGCTGTGCCATGTGGGTTGCTCCCTGGCTGGCCAGGGATCGAACTGGTGCTGCAGAGGCTGCGGATTGCTTCAGGGTGTGGTGCTTAACCCCTTGCACTACCAGGGAGGTCCCTAATTCAAGAATTTATGGAGAGCCTCCCTGGTGGTACAAGGGGTTAAGTCTCAGCACTATGAAGCTACTACAGCATGAGTTGGATCCCCGGCCAGGGAGCTACCCACACGGCGCAGCAGACCTCTCATGTCTCCCCGCTGCTCCCCTCAGCAGTGGATTTCAGTCAATCCACCTGTTCTGCTTCTCACTCTGCCTCTGGTGAATCCTCTCACACCCCACATCTCTGGCCTTCACCCCAGATCTTGTATGCATAAATAAATAAAATAAATCTTTCAAAAAAAAAAGAATTTATGGAACTCTTGTTTTAGGCAATTGTTTTTATATTATCTAATTGACGCTAGAAAAGAACTCCCATGGAGAAAGCCAACAGAGGATGGCACAGGCCAGGGACGGAGAAGGTTCTAATGGCGACGGCCCCCTGACACCAGCCCCAGCCTCCTGCAGGTGCCCACACTGTGGACACCAGTCTTGGGGGAAGGAAGACAAGGTCCGCGGCAGATTTAGGAGCCTCTTGGGTCAACTGGAAAAGAGCCCTCTGAAAAGCCATTAAGTTACTGACACATGTCGATGCTGGAACGCTCCCGGGTGGCAGGCTGGGTGCCAGGTACGAAGCCGGGAACTCAAGAGCCCAGACACCAAGCCTGCTTCCCGCACTTGGGAACCGGGCAGCTCAGTAGCCCAAGTGCCTCCCAGAGGTGGCAGTTGGGACTCCCCCAAGCAGAGCCAAGGGCGTAAAGAAGTTCCGTGTCTAGGAAACTGCATTATTAAAACCAACCCCAAACAGAACAGAGCAAACAAAAATTACCTCCCGAAGCTCAGTTTCAGTTATAGCCGAACACATTCTGTAAACCATACATTTCTAGACAAAGAGTAAAACACTTGGGTTTGGAAGTTTGCCCATTTTTCTGTTTCGTAATTCACTTTAACAACTATTTATTAAAAAGGGGAAGTTCCCATTTGCTTCCCTTCAGTTTTTGTGAAAAAAGTCCAATGAGCTATAGCTAAGATGACAATAAATGGAAGAAAAATCTTTATTTCCGCCTCTGCCGAAACAGCACCGTGGCCCAGACCCTGGGCTCCAACAACCAAGGAGAAGGGGGGGGTGAGGAAGACAGAGAGACCCTCAGAGCTGACTGCTCAGGGCTCATCCCTGTGGGGCCAGTGAGCCCAGCAGCAGCTCAGCACTTCCGGCAACGCTTACTGGCTGGAGCCGCTGGGCTGCAGCCAGGAGATCGTGTTCAGACGGAAGGTGACACCAAGCTCCCCCCGGGCCCGAGGCGCCTTGTCACAAGCAGCAGGCCAAATAAATCAGAAGCCAGGCAGTTCTCTAAAGCATTTTAGAAATCTTCCCTACCTGCAATAAAGGCCCTCCCCTAACGTCATGGCATTCTGCATGGGGTGTGAGTGCCAGTGTGTCAGGGTGTCAAGGTGTGAGCGTGTCAGTGTGTGAGTGTGTCAGCATGTGAGCATGTCAGTGTGTATCTACTCTGCACATAAATTATGTACAGAGCAATGACAGCGGTAAAAAACACACACACCTGCTTTAGCCAAGTTGTGCTGGTGTCAAGCCGGGCATGGATAAGCAAAGCCAGTCCTGGACACCGAGGCTTTAGTCACCAGTAGGTGGAGAAAGGGGAGCAGAGCTAGGGAACCCCAGCCCCAAGGTCGAGACCCGCTCGCAAGTTCCCGTGACGGCAGACCGGTCCTCGGGGTGTGCATAGACGCAGCTATTAAAATCATGGCAATCTTTTTATGGGTCCCAAAGAGAATTTAAAATGCATATTATTTATTTATTTTCTTTTATTATTATTATTTTTTTTAGAGATTTATTTATTTTTGTACACGAGCTAGGGTACAGGCCAGAGGGTGAGAGGATTCACCAGAGACAGAATGGGGAGCAGGACAGGCAGACTAACTGAAATACACTGCTGAGGGGAGCAGCGGGTGAGACAGGAAAGGTCTGCTGCGCCATGTGGGTTTCTCGCCAGCTGGCTGGGATCGAACCTGCATTGCAGAGGCTGAGGACAGCTTCACAGTGCTGCGCTCAATCCGCTGTGCCACCGGGGAGGCCCATTAAAATGCATGCTATTTAACAGTATATTTAGTGCAGCAAAGAACTATTTTAAAAGATACTGGTATGGGAAATAACCAAAGGAACAGCTGTTGAACACAGAGGTATAATTTGACTCCCCAGTTCAGGCTTTCTTCAATGACAGATCCACAGAAAATATTTTAAAATTTTATAGCATCTTCAAAAAGAACAGCAACATGTGGAATGACATTGAATCTATTACCATGTATTTTAACATTCTGCGCCTGGGGGAAGACGGTGATTTGAGCAGAGCTCCTCTGGCTGCATGAGGCATGAAATAATCAGGGACATTTTCTCTGGCTCTGTCTAGTTTGTTTGTTCATCTATTTTGTTTATCCCCGAAAGGCCAGAACCCAAAAGCAATATGCTTGGAAAAAATAAAAAACTTAAAAACAAGAAGTAAGTAACCCTAACAGGTCACACGCTCTCTTCAGGCAGAGGGTCTGACTGTCTACATAACATGCAAATACAGTCTTAGGGCGCCCTCAGGACCTGAACGTCCTTGGGAAGAATTTCCTTTAAAATAGGTAGAACCTCAAAATTGCTAGCTTTGGCTTATATGGTTCCCCTCACCTCCATGCCTCCAAGCCTGTCTGCCACTCAGCATCCCTCACGCACCTGTGATGCTGGCACCAGGGGGAGCTGCAGGTGGTGTGACCTGGCGCTGGCCACGCAGACAGCAGCCAGGGCTTGGTTGGGCAGGAACAGAAAATCGTGACATACAAAAAAGATCCTAGCAGATTTCCTCAATCTGCTGTTCTTTTTAGCTTTATTCACAAAATTGGTCTCCTTTATTCCCACAAGAAAATGTAGGTTTCCATGCAGGATTCATGGAAAATACACAACAACCACAGCACAGGAGTCCTTTAGGCCAGTAATTGTGATGTTTACATGCCAAACTGGATCCCGTATGTGTATGACCCTCCTGCAGAATGCACAGTATTAAAACACATGCACGCCACAAATTGCAGGTCCCACCTATCCCTTTCTCCCCTTTCCACAACCTCATTTTGTAAAGGACCATCCTGAGCTAATCAAGGTGCTGAGAGGGCTGTGAGTGGGGCTGGAGGAGCCAAGGTGGATAATGAGGCTCAGAGAGGGCTGGTCTGCACACGTGGCTCTGGTCCATCATGCCAAACTCCCAGACCCCATGTGTGCAGGGACTGGCCTGTGAGCATTTAGGCTACCCCAGGGGGTCCACAGAGGACACACACTGAGAATGTGCTATCCGAATGCTTGAGGCCTAAACCAAAGGTAGATACTTCCCTTTTATTTTTTGTCTATTAAATTTATTTATTTTCTTACATTGTTCATTTTTGCTCAGTATTTTAAAGTCCCTTTTAAAAACTCTTCTGTTTCTGGCACACTTGCTTGTTTTTGGAGGGGCGGCCATGGGACAAGCTTACATGTTTGCATTAATCACCTCCTGATCCTAATGTGTTTCTGATCCCTACTTATACCACTTCAGTCAACCTGCTGCCAGGCACATCCTTTCTTCCCTGAGAAGGAGTTTAGGGCAAAAGCAGAAGTGGGCACAGGCAGGCCCTGCTGGGGGGTAGCCTTATTTCTGTGAGACCAACCTTAGGCTAACAAAGAGCCAGTTTTCTGTGACCCTGGAGAAGGAGCAGGTCACCTAGGACTGGTGCAACCGGAGTGGGAGCTTAGCAGAACCGCCCCTGGATGTAATTACCAGATGAACATCAGGGTCAGCGTGTGCCCCAGCAGCACCCGGTGGCGGAACAGGTCCAGGATGCTGCCAGTCTCCTGGGCACCCCTGTGGGCCGGGTGTGTGAGTGTGAACGTAGACTTGAGCTTGCGGTTCCTCCTGGCAATGAGGTACAGAGCTTCTTCAGCCTCGCTCAGCCGACCCTGGGAGTATAACCAACGAGGTGATTCAGGAATGAATCTGAAAGAGATGTCATTAAAGGCTGTATTTCCATGTCGGTACATGTGCAGCGGAAGGAGACAACTCACTACACAGTATGTGGGCTCCATGCCAGCCTCCAAGCTTGAGCCTCCCAGAGGGGGCCACATCCACCAGGCTGGCCGTGTGAAGAGGTGGCCTATTTTTTGCAGGGAAACCAAAAACGTCCTTCCAAGTAGCAGTAAAAAAGGGAAACGTTATGCATTTGCTTTTAAGTACGCTGTAACATATGGAAGTTAAGCCAATAATACTGAATGATACAAATTCCTCTGTAAGCATGAGTTATAGATATGGTGCTAAATCACAGCCATGTGTTGTGAGAATAATGCTCTAGAAAAGGGCTTTTTCTGAAGTTTGGAGTTTGGAAAAAGTGTCATGAGAAGAAAAAAATTTTACGAAGTGTCTTTAATGTAGTGGTATGTTATTAAGAAGGTAGAGATTATTTTAAGGTTACATGAAAATGAAACAAGACTTGTCACATCTTAGGTACTCTTGAGGGTTTATTACTTCAAAATACTCCAACCAGGTCACACGCTCACTTTAATGTGTCCTGGGGATATTTCCTGGTGCCCCAAGATCTTAAAGAAGAAAAATTATCTGTGACTTTCAGTTAAAACACGACAGTTATTTTCCACATAACTACAAAGTACTGAAGATTCAAATTGCCACTGATACCGTCAACAAGTTTTACGACTTAGATGTTCTGTGTCACAGGTTTGCATGCACTTCCAGAGGACTTCCCAAAGACAAAACTGTGGCAAGAACATAGAAGCCTTATTTTACTAAACACAACAGAAAGTACCTTTTGATCTATTTTGATCTAATAAATTATTTGCCTAAATTGAAACACATAAGAATAATAGTGACTATTTCAGGTGCTTTTTGGAATATGCTATATCCTTTGGATAAGGAAAGTGAGTTGACAGCAAATGCCAGAGAATTTGGAACTTCATGGACAGTCGGTCAATAATCACTCATCAAGCACTTTCACTTTATACCAAGCAACATAAAAGGTGCTAAGAGAAAAAACAGAAAGGCAGAGATTTCCCCAGAAGTTCCACCACTGGGAAGAGAATATTTGTGCACATTTAATTGTCATCAAGACCTGAAACAAAGGTCTTCTGTAACAGTCTGAAAAATCCTTCCTCATTGCCAGGTGATCATTACTGCTGACACCAGGTAAATAACCAGTAAGATACTGTCCTGTTGGAAGGTAGGTCAGCTCGCCATCGACTGGATCAGCTGCTGCTATCTACAGGGCTGTATAGGAGGTACTGTGTAAACTAAGTCTATCCACAAAGAACATAAGAGAAGACCATATGGCTGAAGAAAGAATACTTGGGACAGAAAAATTATGAAAGTATATGGTAATATAAATTAAAACTCAGGTAAACTGGGAGGAGTGAGAAAGAACCAACAAAGAAATAGCTAAAACATTATCACTCATCATCCTTGGGTAACTTTAGTCATTCTTGCTTTCCATTAAAGTTCCTTGTGTTTCAGAACTGTTATTGCTTAATATAAATCACCTTTTAAAAAAAGATATATGTACTTCCAAAGTTATTGCAGCATTATTTATAAAAACTAAGATGTGACAACAATCTGTGTTCAGATTGTGAATGAATGAATGGATTGAATGAATGGATTGAATGAATGGATTTTAAAAGGTGGTAAATATACACACATACGAACAATGGAATACTACTCGGCGATAAAAAAAGGTGACATCTTGCCATTTGCAACAACATGGATGGATCTTAAGAATATGATACTAAGTGAAATAAATCACACATAGAAAGACTAATACTGCATAATTTCACTCATATGTACAAAGAAAGCAAGCAAGCAAATGAATAAGGGAAAATAAAAACAGATATAGAAAACTGATTGATGGTTACTGGGGGCAGAAGGGTGAAGGAGGAGGTGAAACAAGTCAAGGGGGTCAATTATATGGTGGTGGGTAGAAACTAGACTTTTGGTGGTGATTATGATGTAGTCCACATAGAGGTTGAACCCTAAAGTTGTATTTCAGAAACTGAAGTAATATTATAAATCAATGTTATCTAAAAAAATTATTTAAAAAAGGAGATGGGGAGAAGGCTTTGGAGGAGCAGCTACAGCACTGAGCAGGAGGCAGAAAAACAGGAGGTTTATACCAGAATTACAGGCATCTTTGTGTGCCTAGGACACAGGTTATGGGGAACTGGAAGGGAGAAAATTAAGAAAGATAAATTGGAAGCCAACTGTGGGACACCTTATTCCAGGCCTAAAAAAATAAATACATATTCCAATTTTCCATGTTCTCTTCTCTCTGTTTCCAATTTTTCATGACCTGAATTCATTTTCCAGTAAGTGGTTGTCCCCATCTGGCACTAAGCAATAACCAACTCAGACTACATATTCAGAAAAAGCAAAGCAGACTGGCTTGAATCATTCATTGAATTCATTCTACTATGAGAGCCAGATTAGATTGAGAAGTATGAAATTTATGAACTACTTTAAAAGAAAATTCATTTATCGACCAATATTTACATGAATTCAAGGAACTATATTAGACACCCACTTATTCCAAAAAATAGAGTTATTAAGATGTTAGTTTCCCTCTCTAATAAAATCATTTCACCCATATTCCCATTGTCAAATACACTCAGTAAATTTTGCCTTTTTAAATACAGATGAACTATTTTTGCTATCTTCTTTTTTACACTTAATGATTCTCTTCAGAGAGAGTATGAAAACAGATGTCAGTTCAATCCCCACCAAATCTTAATAAGCAGAGCCTGAAAACTAAATTAAGGCTATTTGAATGAAAATTCTACAAGTGTCCAGCACTTTATGGTATGTAGGAAAATCGGTGCCATTAGCTGAAAGTTTTATTTATCCCAAGGATTTCAATGGTTAAAATTAGAGGGCTGATATCTTAGGAAAAAAAAAAGCTTTCACAAGCACATTAAAAGTTGTCGTGAAATAAGCCTAAATGAGTGCCTCGCTTTACAAAATTTCGGGCACCTTTGAGCCTTTGCTGCACTGTGACTCACTGCTTTGAGCTCACACACTCCAAGGATTGCTCCCATATCTGAGAATCTTCCAGAGCCCTGAAATGATACTCATCCATGGGATAAACAGTTGTGGCTACATTTTTCATATGAATAGATTGTGTCCCAACACATTCCTGAGCCACACACACAGCACCTGATCTGCTCCAGCCTGAAGATCTTTATGCGTCAAGCTTTAGATTAAATGAGAAATGTCTATCCCGGGTCGATAGCTAAGGTTAAAATGCAGTCTATGGAGAGGTCACTTTAAATAAGGGATACCTGCATTCTGAATTAATTAAGCATCTCTCTTCCCAGGCTGCCAAGCATTGGAGCGCTTGTGGAATTTAGTTCTTCACCAAAGTCAGTGCAGGCAACCTCCTGAAAGGGAAGAACGCCGCTCATTGACCCTCATCCTCTTAAGTTGTTCCTTCTACTTAGTAAATTAAAACCCCAAGAGGAAAAACTACTTACAAAGATAAGAGAAAGACCACGGTTCCCTGCAGGTTAACCAGAACGGCGAGGGTCCTCCAGGAGCGGATGAAGTATCCCAGCAGGGCATACTGGGCGATGCCCACTGCGAAAAAGAGGCCACCGATCGATCCTAATTCAGAGACAAGAGCCCAATTACTGGAGAAAGCACCATCTGCACCATGGTTTCCAACCCAGATCCCAGAGCCAGTTCCTTCCATGCGAGATGTCAGCAGAAAAGAAAAACCTGCACAAGTACCAAGTGTCAGATGATAGAACTAGAAGAGGCCAGCAAGCTGGTGGGGAAGGAAGTACAGGTGAAAACAAACTACCTGCGGTCAGGGTGGATTTGAAGGGCCTGCCCAAATGCTCTCTGCCTTTACTGTTGGGCTGACATCCACCTGAGCCCACACTGAGGCTGGGAGACTTTTTTTTGCTACACGGCAACAAGGATTTCAGGGTGTGAGATTATTGCAATTCTGACTTCATCTTTATCACAGAGGCTGCCACTGAAATTCTCATCTTAAATCACAGCAATTCCCCTGTTGTCTTTCCCTACCTAATTTATTACCATGGGGTACATGACGTCTCATGTTTATCTGGGTTTTGTCGGTCTCTCCCATCTAGAATATAAGCTTCATGAGTCATGGATTTTTGTTAGCATACTGATAGGAAAAAAAGCAATCCCTGCAATCGTGCTGGGGCCTGCATTTCTGAAATAAACACTGAGATAGGTATTAAGATGGGCTATTATGTCCAGCATCCTTGTGGCTTCGGCACCTCTGACGCACTTTCTATAGCTGCTTCTTTCACTAGTTGTAGTGAAAATTGCTATTTCTTGAGCTTTAAGCCTTTATAGACATTGTCCCCACAGCAGGTGCCATTATTAGCACAAACTCAAGTTAGGAAATAGCTCAAAGAATTTGGGGGCAGTGGCGTGAGGACAGAGCTGGGGGGCAGGGACCAGGTCCCCTGCCTGGGATGGCAGCCTCCGCCCTGTGCCCATCTCTCTCCCACCCCAGCTGTGGCAGGCAGGCTTCTGTAGGCCTCTCCAAGCCAAGGACTTTGCTGATCTATGACGAAAATTTCCTGCAACGATCCTGTAAGACAAGTGCTTCCTTCTATTCCTGTGTATCAACGACCGATCTTAACAAAAGGACATACTGGGCTTCAGAGACACAGTATCCTTATCCACAAAATGAAGGTAGAAATTCTTGTAAGTTCTGCGAATATCAGAGGTTAGTCAATGTCTCGGGTGGTACCAGGCATGGATAGATGCTCAGAAATGGGAGCTGGCACCGTACATTAGTTCTAAAGAAAGACAATGGTGCTCTCATCTCTCTCCTCCTGGGACATACTTCTGTCAGTCACACGGCCAACTTGCTTCCCGTGTTCGTACAAGAACACCAGCAGTACTCAATGAGCATCAAATGAACAACAAGCAAAACCAAGTTATCGCTGCTGCAAACATTAGAGTCCACGTTATTTTCAGTCACTGACTTTTTAAATCATTTCTTTGACTTTTAAATCATTTTAAAATCATTTATTTCTCAAATCATTTCTTTTACAACAATGTAGTTTTGAGAAGATGATTAAAAACAATACAAAGCATGGCCTCAATTCTGCAACTCAAACACTAGAAACACAATACAAAGGTACTCTGCTGCCTTGAATAGCACAAACCAGAAAGGCCAATGAGACAAGGATTCCATGAAACATGGGAGAAGGTTCTGGGAAAGGAGTTTCTAGTGTTTGCTATCTTTGCACTGCTTTTCAGTTTAAGGTAAAAACGCAGTTAGCAACTTTGAGGAAAGCAATGCTTTCACAATAATCCTAAACCACCAGTGTGGTGGGGGGAGCTGAGCATCTGCGAGGCAGGCCCCTGGGGAGAGTCCGCAGAGGGACATGAGCAAAATGACTCATTCAAGGTCATACAGAACAAACTCAGGAAAGCAAGTATAATAGTTGGACAGAGAGCCTCAAGTTTAAGCACATTTTTCGACTCTAGGATTAAACTGGTGGTCTACGGGTTTTCTGAAGCCGCAGCCACCCCTTGTTTGCACGGACTGAACAGTACCTGCCAGTGCCCAGTAGGCGGTGCCCACGCACTCGTTGAGCAGGACAAAGGCCACCAGAGACATGCCGCCATTCATCATGCCCACCAGGAAGCGAGTTACTGCGAAGAACTCATAGGAGGGGGAGAATCCATTTGCAATAGCAAATAAGATGTCAAGAGCAAAACCTAGAAAGGAAGGAGCAGTAGTCAGTCATCCAGAGACAAAACAGCATTTGATGAAAGTAATAAATATTCATTCGTTTGTAAAGAAATCTGTAAGCTAAAATTTTCTGAGCTGTTTTCTTTTTTCAGCTTTTCTGAAAAACTATAAAGAAAACCTGAAATTCCCCTTTTTTATTACAGTTGATGGCTGTCAATCACGCACAGTTCTCAATTAAGAACAATAACGTTAGTGATTGAAAAATCCCAGCTCCTGGCTCACTCTCAGCGTGTCAGGAGAACCATTCTGAATCTTACAAAGTGCATTTGAAGGGACTCAACACACAAAACAGAAAGACCTGGACCCAGAAAACTGTCGTCATCTTTGTTGTCCTTAGAAACAGGATGTAAGTGAGAATCTGGGGGTCACACAAAGCGCCATCATCTAGGAAAGGCTTACATTGCCATGTCTGGCCGTCACCAGGTGTGTCGGTCACATTAACATCCTTGGCCAGAATTAACCTTGGCTGAAGCTTGGCCTCTTGCCAATATAATAAAAATCAGTTCTGCGTCCACATGGCAATTCCGTGAGAACCTTCAGCAAGGAGCCCCTTATTATTTCTCTGAGAATCTCAGGGAGTAAGTTCTCTTAGCCCGGTCAGGAGTTCGCTGACAGGTTACCTGTGAGAAAGACTTTTTTCCTTCCGAAGCGATCTGAAAGCTGACCGAAAGAGATGACTCCCACAAACACACCGCTGAAGAAAAAGGAGCTGACTGCACTGACTTTGTACGACCGGTTGGCAATTAAAAACCACTAGAGGAAGAAAAAACAAGAGACTTTTAGGTCACAAAGTAGATGGGTTGAGCTAGCTGTCAAAAAACCAAACATACAACAACTTTTCCATTGCAATATCTCTACCACATCAAATTATTATTATTATAATTATTTTGCATAAAACTGGGGTATAGGCCAGGGGCAGAGGGGGTGAGAGGATTCACTAGAGACAGATTAGGGAGCAGAAAGGTGGATTGACTGAAATCCACTGCTGAGGGGAGCAGCAGGCGAGACAGAAGAAGGTCTGCTGCGTCATATGTGGTCCCTGGCTGCCATATCACCCATTATTAACTAGAATTCAGTACAGCGCCCACTTTGGATAACAGTCAAGGTAATTTTGTCTTCAGAAATGCTAGAAATTTTTTATTATATTTTTATTACATGTTATCACTATGACATACTCTCATAATCTTTTATACACATCTTATCACAGCACTGAACATAGTATAGAAAATCATTTATGTGTCTACTGACTAGGCCCACGTCCTGACTCCCGTGTTGCTTGAGATGAGGTGCTAAGTCCCATTCATGTCCACTTCTCTCTCAGCTGACATCCTACATGGTCCATAGGAGATGATAAATGAAATATCCTTTTCCTAATATGTTAATAGTTTTAATCTCTTGAGTATTTTTCTCAAAAAAATTAAATATATGATCCAGTAAATCCACTCTGAGAGCAGTCATACATTGCCTAGTTGACAATGGGCCATGCACAATAGTGGCCCCAATAGCCTCTCCCATAGAGCTTGGTGAGCAGCAGGCTACACCACATAGGTTTGCATACACAATCTGTGGTATTCACATAATGACAAACTGCCTAATATTGCATTTTTCAGAACACATCTGCCTTGTTAGGTGGCATGACTATATATACACAAAAGAAATGAAAGCAGGGATTCAAACAAATAATTGTAGACTAGTGTTTATTGCAACATAATTCACAATAGCCAATGGTGGGCTCAACTCAAATGTCCAATCACAGATGAATGGATAAACCAAATGTGGTGTGTGTGTGTGTGTATACACATATGCAATGGAATATCATGCAGTCTTAAAGAGAGAATGGATAAACTTGAGTACATTATACTAACTGAAATCAGCCAGACATTAAAGGACAAATATTACATAATTCTATTTATGTTAGTGTGATATAGTGATTTATAATAAGAAACACATGCTTGGAAAGGGTCAGGAAAAAGATAAAATTTGCAGGCAGACAACAGATCTGAGGCATACAGCAGGGGAGGGGCACAGACAGGGGTCAAAGCAGGGGAAGGAGGAGCACAAGGGACTGTGGTGATGGGTCACGGGGTGTGTGGTGGTGGGAGAACTCTGGGGGCTACACATGAAGGGAGACATCAAATGCTGTCCAAAAATGAACAATAAAATTTTAAAAATATGTGTTTGGTCTTTGTCCACATAGCTCCTGAAACTCTTACAATTTCCTATGTAGGAACCATAGGAGCCTCAAAAAAGCTGTAATTAAAAAAAAAAAAAAAGAGCCATAGGGGGACCTTCTGCTATAATATTTAGTTTTGTTCCCCGTTTCTGAAATAGATCCAGAGCTGCAACAGTGAAGTGGGTGTCTTTTGTTATTCATAAAGGCCCCTTTCAACCACCTTGGGGTCATGTTAGTGAGGTGATTTCTGGAAAGTCCCTACAGACAGGACTGGTTGCCAGGGCAGCGCAAATGAAAGAGGGTTGGAACTTCTGCTCCCATCCCTCCAGGCCTCTGGGGAGGGGCAGGAACCCAAGATTGAGTTCAATGACCAATGGCTGAGGATTTAAATCAATCATGATTTTGTAATAGAGTCTCCATAAAACCCCCAAAGACAAGACTTCAGAGAAGTTCCAGCTACTGATGGAGGAAGAGCGGAGAGCCCAGGACAGCCTGGAGCCTTGCGCCCCCAACGGAGGGTGAGCACAAGGGAACATGGGGATGGTTCATGAGTGACATGGAGGTGGGAGAACTATGGTGACTACAACGCTGTAAGAAAAAAATAATTAAAAATAATAATATTAAGTAAAGAAAGAAAGAAACCCTATGCTCCTTCCCACATACCTTGCCCTACTCCCTCCCCAAGCTTCCAGAACCTTCTCTGACTCAGAGCACAGCTGCCTTTCCTCCTTGGTCTCCTGCACGGATAAAGCCCTGACAAGGTGGTTTCTGGACATCTCTGTGCAAAACAAAACAAATAACTCAGGGTTTGGAAGATAAACACGGCCACTTTCCCTCATTCAGGTGCTTGACTTGCAGATTCTCTGCACGTGCAATTCTGAGCAAGGTTCATTAACCTGCTGGCCTCGCCCTTCCTGGGCTGAGAGTGAGGACCAAGCACCACTACCTTTGGAAAAGGTGAGCAGGAGGCTCCCCGAGGCAGTCATTTAAATAAGGGAGGGTGATGGAGGCAGTGGGACAAAATTGCAGCATGCCTCAGATGTGTTTTCATTTGTTTATTTAATAAATATTTTATTAGCTTGCTAACAACTATTCTAAAACCTGGGACTACAGATGTGAATGAGCCAGGCATGGTCCCTGCCCTCATGGGAGTAAGAGCCATCTGATTAAAATAAACTTTAAACAAGTGAACACATAGGGAGAGGCCAGTGGGAACCTCTTCAAATAAGGTAATCAGGGAGGGCATCTCAGGGGAGGTGACATTTGTGATCTAACTAAGTGATCAGTGACGAGAAGCTGCTGGGGGAATCTGAGGACAATCTTATGGCCCGAAGAGGAGGCCACATGGGTGTGTCCCTCCAGGGTGGTGGAAGGGAACAAGGAGGTGAGTGAGATTAGATCACAGGGGGCCCTGGGCCAAGGTAAGGAGCAGGGGTTCTATTCCAGGGCAAAGGGAAGGTGTGGGACTAATGGATTTACGTCTCTAAAGGTCACACGGCCACCCTTAGAGAAAGCATCACAAGAGGAAAAGTAGGACAGCGATAGTCGAGATGCTGGTGGCTCACGCGTGGGTGGAGCAATGGTGACAGAACCACGTGGACTTGGGAGGTATTTTGAAGGCAACACTGGCAGGACTTGGTGATGAAGGAGCTGTGAAGGCAGGAGGAGAGGAGGGGACAGTCAAGGATCTCACTAGCTGTCAACTCCCGCCACTCAGTGGATGGTGCTGACCGTTCCTGGGAGGGTGAAGGCTGCCCGGGGTGTTGGAGGGTGCTGGGCCCGAGTTGGGTCTGACAGGCAGAGGTTGAGAAGCTTATCAGACACGCAAGTGCGGAGGCCATGTGGGAATCTGGATGTGAGACTTGAGCTCAAGGAAGAGGATGTAAAGGCTCCTGACCCTTACGCAGGAAAAAGGGCTCAAACAAAAACAGGAGGGTTGGGGAGAGCAGGTCCCAAGGTCACAAGAAGAAACCTGACGCACAGAGGAAGAGGGAGTCATGGCTGTCAAACGCTGCTTTAGAAGTCAAGTAAGAAAAGGGCCGAGACTTAGATTTGCAAACAATGGACACTTTACAGTAGCAATTTCAGTAGAGTGAGGATGGACAGAAGTCGAGGTGAAGAGGGTAGGAGCACTGGGGGGAGGCTGAGGAGTTACAGACAGCAGGATGGACGAGGAGGCCCCACAAGCAGGGCTGTGTGGGGCAGCCATGAAATGGGGTGTCATGGGGGCAGGGATGTGGGGTCAAAGGACACTGGCTTGTTTTTGACATGTGTGCATGATCTGGGGTGAACAGCAGAGGAGGTGCACTTGCAGGAGAAAGTCTTCCCGAGTGGAGAAAGCAGAGGGGTTAGCCCTGTGCTCACAGCTTCAGAAGGAGGAGGGCAGAATGGGGGTTCAGAAGCAGGCAATGAAGGCACGCCCGCCTGATGGCCTCCTTGTCATGGAAATAGCAAGGCAGTCACCAGTGACGGGAGAGGAAGAAGAGGGTGTTGGGAGTTTAAGGAGGAAGATGATGAGGGACCCTCACAGGAGTGGGGTGCGGCCCCCTCACAGGAACTGCAGCAGAACCCACCCGACCATGAGAAGGCGAACTTGAACTTGGCAGTTGGCATTTTTATGAGGCGGAGGTGAGTAGTTGGGCGTCCGCAGAGCTGGGAGTTCCCCAGGAGCACTACAGAGGGCAAGAGGCAGCAGGGACTTGCGGGGATCTGCAAAGGAGTGATTATCGTCACAGTGGAACAGAAGCTGGGTAAGAAAAGGAAGACGTGAGGATGGCAATGAAGCAATGTCATCACCTTCAGGAATCCCTAACCTCTCTGTGCTTCTCACTCCTGCCCTAATTGACGTGGCTGTCTCCTCAGGAAATCACTGGCTGAAGAGGCTCCTTCTCAACTGGAGGCTGCTTTTCCCTTTAGACCTGAGAGGCCGAGAAGGGAGCGGATGACCGACCTTCAAAATCTCCGGCCCAGCTGACATCACATCATCAGACTGGGGCCCTCGACCTTTCTATGGCAGAGACGTAAGTGTCTTCAGAAACGTCCACTCTCCTTTCTTCCATGGTAACAGGATGCGTCCCTGGGCACACAGCCACCCAAAGGGAAGAAGAAATGTCCGAGCTTCCCCACAGTGGGGCTGGCCACAGTATCAAGGTCAGCACAGTGAATACAAGCAGAAGCGTCACGTGGTGGCTTCCGGAAGTTGTCTTAAGATGGCTGCTCTGGCCTTTGCCTGTTTCTTATATCTCATTGGTTAGGATGGCCACCTGGAAGCTGGGGCTCCCCCTGGGACCAGGATGAAGATGGCCATATATTGGGGTGACAAAGTCAAAGCAGAAGGATCTGGCATCCCTGAGGATGCTGGGGTAGACCAGGCCCAGGACTGGCATATTTTTATAGGTTCTCCAGATGATTCTCAAAGACAACCAGGTTAAGAACCTCTGCCCAGGACCTTACCACTCTCAATAACTGCATCCACCCTGAAATTGTGAATATCCCACTCACCCTCAGCTCACCACCACTGTTGCCCACTCATCTCCTGCAGTACGCAAGCTCCCAGCATTCAAGGCCCCAGTCACCACCAAGCTCAAATGTACAACCAAGTTATCAGAAAGAATGAGCCACGTTCGCATGCCCTGATTTAAGGATCTGTGAAGGAAAGGGTGTTATACACTTTATAGTTCCACGTAAGATTTTAAAGGTTCTGAAATTTGAAGGAGAAATTCTGTTTTGTAGCATTTTGGATATAAGGAGAGTGTGTGGTAAAATGGTCAAGTCATGAGGAATGCCTAAGGTGATGTTTTTCTGGGCTGAAAATTGAATCAAATATTAGGCATAAGGTTGGCCTAGGAAGGAGAGGGCAGCATTTATTACCGAGATATCCCTTCTCTTACAATGACTAAAAAATAAGGCGTCATGGACTTATTTTGCACACCTTGAAGTTCGAACCCTCATTGTTACATCTTTCATGTTCATAATGCTTGTTTTAGTGTTTTCATGCCTTTAAAATCTGACCTGCAACATTAGCCTCAATTATCCTGTGCCTCTACCTCTGCTCCTCTGTCTACACCACAGGATGTACAGGCTCATTCTGGTCTGTTTTGCGCTTAATTAAAAAGAGCCACTAATGCAGCCATCCCACCATCAACCACCCTGCTGACCGCATTTGAGAGCTTCTCAAATCCATCGGAAAGTTGCTAATCTACTCCTCCCCACAACTGGACAGCTATCAAGTTTTCTTTAGAGGAATGAATGATGATACCAGTTTTTTTGTCAGCCCCGCAAATCCTTTTTTAAAATACACTATAATGTGCAACTGATGTACTAACTCAGCTTATTGATTGCAGTTGGCATTAGATGGAAGATTTAGGCACGAGGGGATATCTGACCAGAAAATACCAAATTCTAATTCTCAGACTGCCAGTTCTAAGTATCAAAGTAATTTCTAGTAATTTTTCTTCATGTCAATGCTGATTGGGTTAATGCGTCTCCCTATATCTCCTGGAATAGATTCAGAAACTGATAGCAAAATGGAAAGTCACCGCTGGATTTTTAAAATGCAAATTAGGCAGCAGGAAGCTGGAGCCCAGGAGATCTCCTTGACAGATCTAGGTGAATGAGCCGCCCAAACACCAGGGGCCCAGATCATGGGTTACCATCAGCTTTCCACACTTACTCCCCTCCCCAAAACAGATGAGATTTTAAATGTTTTATTTTCGATTTTTGAAACTTTTCAAATATAGTTTATATATTTCTCACATACCAACTATGAAAGCTAAAGGGTTTTATTTTGTAAAATCCCAGACAAGTTATACCAGTGATTTCTATACTGTCTGAGAAAATGTACTGGCCTAAACTATTAAAGTTTTGGAAAGAGGGCATGCACCAGACCAGATTCAATTGCTAACTCATTTTTTTCTTGTGCCTTTGGCAAATACTTGGTACCAAAGTAAAACCCAAACCAGTATATATCAGAAATTAAACTATTTTAAACCTAAATACGATGACTGTGATATTCACAAAAAGGTTTTTCATGAGGCTTTAATTTTAAGAAATAAATTTATGTCACTCAAATCCTTAATTGGCTTGAGATGATTAAAGTGATGACTGTCTCATTATTTTCTTATATGACAAGTCAAATTCTAAAGCTACCTAATGAATATTCTTTTAATACTAATTTATTTCAAATTGAAAAATCACTTGCAAATTGAAAAAGCAAGAAATCTACTTTTCTTCTCCCATACCGTAACAGAAAGGGAAGAATCCAGAGACAAAATATTGTCAGTCTCAGTTGATCTGGCTAAAGCTACTTTTGTTTCACAACTAACAAGTGTAGCTTATTTTGCTCTATGCTAACAGCAATCACTAAGCTGGGTTAGTACATAAGTTGCACATTATACTGTACTTTCAAGAAGGATCTGAGGGAGCTAACATTAAAAAACTGGTATCATCATTCATTCATCTACAGAAAACAGACCTCGGAGAAAATCAGGCACAATTTTCTGCAGACTGACACCAACAGCAGGTGCCTCAAATATAAAAGATGAAAGGAACATAAATATTGCAAATGCCAGTGTGAATCAGAGCCAGGTGGCACCCAGTGTCTTCCAGGTGGCACCCAAGGCCTTTCAGGTGGCACCCATGGCCTTCCAGGTGGCACCTAGGGCCTTCCAGTTCTTAAAGAGGGAAAAAAGCAGCAAGCAGGAGTGAAGAGAATTGAGAATACTATTGACTAGTATTAATGAAGCAACCAGTAGGCTTTTTGTTGAGCAACTGGATTCTTACTGCTTATAGGCTGAGAATAAACTGCATCTCCCTGGATGGGATAAAGGACTGGCATATGTCAAGGAAAGTTATTCCAGCTGCAATACAGAGAGTGGACAGAGGTCGCAGTTACTGGTGTGGGAAGCCCCATCAAAGGTGATTACAGTGATTTAGGTCAGACTGGACAGGACCGGGGCCTCAAACAAGAGGACGGTCTCAAGCTGGATCCGGACACCTGGCTGAGTCACCCACAAACAGGTATTATCTGAAAACGCTAGCATGGACTAGATCAACCACGGATTGAGTGAAGCCTCAAGTCTTAAAGGAAAGAGTAAAATATGTCTTTAGCATCACTCTCAAAATCACCAAACCGCAGCTTTGCAGAGATGTCACAAATCATTCCCATTTTTCTGATGTGGCAGAAATAGGATAATCTGAAAACATTAATTATTACTTTAAAATGGATTGCATGCTTACATTACCCCAAAAATAAATTCAGCATCTGAGCAAAAAAAAAAAAAAAAAAAAAAAAAGATATATCAAAGCTATGTCAACTAGGAAGGGTTAGAGCACATAACAACTAGATCAGTAACAACCAGCCAGTCTTCACATGATCCTCTAAGTCCAATAAACGCCTGTTAGAATAGGTTGCTACTGTCACTGTTATTAGTCTCATTTTATAGACGTTGCTGCTCAGCTGAGACAAAATGGTGCTAGAGCAAGTGATGGTGCCTGGATCTGATACCAGGATACTTTCTCAGCCCCTTTCTTTGAGTCCTAGATGCTCCAGCTAGTTCAGTCTTAGAACTAACACCCAGATCTCAATCATACACATAACACTATACATGAGTGTGTTAAACCAAAAGCATAACATTAACAATGCAACTTTCAAAGTGTATTTAATGGAGATTCAGTTCAATCTACGTTGCATATTTTAAATACAAATACTAAAAATAATTCTGGGTTTTTTTTTAAGGTTTATTTTTTTATTTATACAAGAGCTGGGGTACAGGCCAGAGTGGTGGGAGGGTGAGAGGATTCACCAGAGACAGAGGTCAGGAGCAGAACAGGCAAAGTGATGAAACATACTGCTGAGGGGAGCAGCGGGCGAGACAGGAGAGGTCTGCCACGCCATGTGGGTATCTCCCTGGCCAGCTGGGAATTGAACCAACCCGCTGCGCCACCAGGGAGGCCCAAAATAATTCTGTTTTAGTTGCGCTTTTATCATTTCCTGTCTGTTTAAGCTCCCAGTGTTCACTCGTAGTCACAAAATCCCACCCCCAGGCTGCCTCCTTTGTTTCTTCCCTGAGAAGCACCGTGCTGGGCCCTGTCCCCACAGAACTAGAACACGGTCTATGCGAGATGTGTCTTCAGCCAATCATCAATACTAAGACGATAACAAAGCAAGAAGGGCCTTGAGAATTTAGACACGAGCCCAGTATCTGCTGTGAGCAACTTCTCATCGGCACCGGCAAAGTCACGGACTTGTCTCTACTGCAGTTTTCCTCTGTGACCTGAACAGCCCACTTTTTTCTCCCGCTGTCTACTGTCTGGTGGCATTTCATGCACAAAGAGCTGAAAAACAAGCTATTCCTATAGCTGGCTCTGATGGGAGGGCCAGCGCATGGGAAATAAAAAACCCTGAGCTTTTTCAAGCACTGGGTCAGGTCGTTTTCCTTCCCCAAGGTGACTCTGTCCTTCTGTCCTCCTTGTTTTGGCCACAGTGAATGAATGACTACATTTCCCACACATGAATAATGTAGGGGCAAAGGGGAGGGCACGGCCCCCCAAAGGAAAACAACATGACTCACTCCACACTTGCTGTGACACTGCACCTGCCACTGACCACTCACTCCCCACTTGGGGGGCTGTGGCCTTGTTGCACCCTCCCCCCCCCGACTCCCAGTCCCGAAGGTCCCCTGGTGAGCTGCTATTGGTCCTTCAAGACATCCTTAGGTTGTTTTGCTCACCTGGAAACAACAGACCCACTGAGGCAGGGCTGGCCATGCTCTCCTTTTGCCATCTCTCTCCCAATTTTTGCATCTATAGTGATGCCTGTCAAATGACGTGTTTGCTTGTCTCTCCCCTGCATGCTGGGAGTCTCTGAGAGTCTCTGAAGGGTGTATTTCTTCCTAAGCGCTGCCGTGATAATGTCTACCAGCACTAACTAGATACGTGCTGAATTGTTTATGGGTAAGAGTGAACGCTTCTCCACTCTGTCTCTGGCGAATCCTCTCACCCCCCACACCTCTGGCCTGTACCCCAGGTCTTGCATGCATAAATAAATCTTAAAAAAAAAAGATAGACTCATGCCATTTGCAGCAACATGGATGGAGCTGGAAGGGATAATGCTCAGCGAGATAAGTCAGAAGGCAAAAGAAAATCAAAAATGATTTCTCTGATGGGGCGGCATAAGAACACCAAACAAAGGGTCAGGGAAAAAAAGACAAAACGTGCAAACCCAGCACAGAAGTGAGGCAAACAGCAAGAGGAGGAGGAGAGAGGGGTCAAAACAGGGGGGAGAAGAGCACAAGGGACTACGGGAGCAGTTCATGGGTACTTTGGTGGTGGGAGAACCACTCGGACCACACCTGAGGGGGGAACAATGCTGTAAGAATAGAAATAAAATATTTAAAAAACACAAAATAACTATGGCTGTTTTCTGGAAAACTGGCTTGAAAAAAGTCGCAAAGGCAGATTCTGTCCATGGAAACATAAACTTCCCAAAGCCTGCACAAGGGAGTCAGCGAGGTCCCCAAAAGCACTCTCACGGGTCTATAAACCCCTTCAAACACCCATGCTGAGAAGCACAGGGAATGGGCAGAGCAGGAACCACATGTGGACACTCACAGGGCTTCAGCCTGCAAGCCAGGCAGGGCCCACAACGCTCGGACGGTGGTACCTGAGCCTCTCACCTGCCACTGTGTCTCTTCTAAAGGGTGGACTTGCTTATCAGCCATGCAGATGACTAGCCTCAAATGAGCCCCGGGCGGGGGACACAGCACACCTGATCATAAGGGGAAACTGAGGCAGCTGCCCCTGGCATCCAGGTGGGCCAACCGAAGAAGCAAATCAGCCCGGGGTGGGCTTATTGATGGATCTCCAAGTCCTACTTACATGAAAATCCTGTCTGACTACAAGGGCCAGGGTCCTGGCTCCGCAGCACTTTAAGGCTGCAGGGAGGCTGGACAGTTGCCTCCCTAGGCCCGAGGCTCTTTCCTGAGGGTCTGCACAGCTCTAAGCTGTGGCTGCTCTGAATAAGCTCCAAGTATTCTCACAATTCCAGCCAATTCCCCTTCCATGGTCCTGTATTTCCCACAAAAATATTTACAGCTTTGGACAGGAAAATTTCACTTCAGGAAAAAAAATCAGGTAATCAGAGGCCTCCTGTGATGAGGGCATATGTGAACAGGGTATTTCGGGAACAGTTTCATGGTGATTAACTAACTTGCTTCATTTCAATGTAGTTGTCATTCTGAATTACCACTTAATGGGTGAAGTGTGCAGGCGATAACAATCAGCAGTACAGGCATAAGGAAGCAAGACATTAAAAAAAAATTAGCCCCTAAAGCAATTATTGCAGTGAATTTTTCAGATAGTTTTAATACTCTATCTTTTGACCCCGGGGTATGGCTTGGGGAAAATATATTAATCTCAAGATAATAATCAGTCAATTTCAGTTCTTCAAAATCCACAATGATATTAAAGATTCCGACCTGACTCTTTTGGGTTGCAAACATTAATTAAGCATGATAATTGTGTGTCTCCGTGATATTTGGTGCTTTCTGAATGAGTCAGAGCGCAGGGAATAATTTGAATACAGCAGACAGCAATTTGCTACATAAATTCACCCCAATGGCTATTAGCTCATTTTAAAATAGTCAAGACTTCTAGATTAGAGATTTTTTTTTTCATTAATACCAAGTTAATCACATCTACATAACCCTTCATTCACCCTTCCCGAACCCTCCACCAATAACTTCTGCAAGACCTGACGTGAACACAGTGTGGAGCGGGAGCTTTAAAATGTGTATTTTTTTCAGTCTCCTTAAACTGGAGTTCTGCAGACTCTCTCTAGCTATCTATTTTCAGGAGTTTTATATGAGATGTCAATAGGACTTGACATTTGTTTCTTAATTCTGCTTTTACACCAAATAATTTCAATAAGCATATTAGCGTGTATATATATATATATATATATAGTTTTTCTATATGATAATATACTAGATATACTGTATGTGACAGTACATTACGTATACTATATAATTTATCTAAATCTTAAAAAAATATGTAAAGCAGACCAGCCTTTCTTGGGTCTCCCTGCACATTCTCAAGGAGGAGAGATGTGAGCGACCGTATGGCCAACAGTGGGGCATACTGGGGTGGGGGTTAAAGGCTGAGAAGCACAGATGTTGTGACTTTTATTTCATTCTCCTTTGTTATATCAGGAAACCTGCAGGTTTCTTTATGCCTGACAATTAACACAGAGGGGCTAAGGCACACCTTCTCCGTAGCACTTGCAAGATATTCACGTGCAGCAACACTGACCAAGATGCTCGTGAGCTGGATACCAACATCACATCAGCTTAGAGAAGGCAAGTCCCTGACAGACTCCTGCTTCCCTGCCTGCCACGTGCCACAGGGGACAGTCAAGGGATCGATGGTCTCTCCTGTCTCGCCCGCTGCTCCCCTCAGCAGTGTATTTCAGTAGATGCACCTGTTCCGCTCCCCACTCTGTCTCTGGTGAATCCTCTCACCCCCCACGGGGTTTACACACAGGGCTGGGCTTACACACACACTGGGCGTTAATGGTGGTCATCGCTTTCCCTCTCTCTTTACTTGTTAATTATTGTGTATGTAAGAGAGAGACAAGAAGTTCTCACTCACTTGCTGAAAGGACACTATACTTGAAAAGTGACTTTGAGTTTTCATCTGACTCCATCTAGCTAGTCTGATATGACTCATGCTTTTCCCATTTCTAGTAAAAGAAAAACAAATGTGTTTTCATGGCATGTTCTTGAACTCTCAAACTTACTAGAAAACAATTTGAAAATGTGGCTGAGCTGTAAATCAATAAGATAAAGAAACAGACTCCTCTGGACAGGAGGCCCCTGTTGGTGATCAGAATCCCCTTTGGGGGCTCACTGTCCCCCAGGTGTGTTACCTCTGAGGCGATGGAGGTGAAGCTGCCACTGAAGTGCAGGTGCTTGCGGACCTCGCTGCCGTTGGCCGTCAGCAGCCAGTCCCCAAGGGCCTGGGCCTCACCGGCTGAGCGGTTGCCGTGGCTCTGATTGCGCAGGAGCTCGGCCAGGTCCCAGTGGTATGCAGGCGTGGCCCCCACCAGCGCGATGAGGATGGCTTCCGTGGCCACGTAGAGCTAGAAAGCAAGCACACAACCGTCTAAGCTGGAAGTGCCATTAGCGAGCTCAGCAGCCTTCAGAAAGAAGACACATCAGGGACAAAGGAGAAAAAGGAAGCTTCATGACCGCAAGTGACAGAGCCACCAACAGTCCCATCTGCAAAGCACCTTGTAACTCTCCCAAGGATTTTCCTTCTGCTTTTGAGCTTCTGCTTTTGTCCTCTGATGTAGAGGACCATGCACATAGGTTGCTGGACCCTGGGGGTACGGGGTGCTGGCATCTTAAGACTGGTTTAAAAGATAAACATTGCAGCTATTTGCTCCTCAGTACTACACCCTTAGCTCAGTCAGACTAGCAGTCACCAGGGGTCAGGAGTTTCTTAGTCTTGGATTCATACACCAAACAAGAAGACTTTCTGTGGCACAGAAAACCACATTGATTGACTAACTGATAGAAAGATAGACAGACAGACAGATAGGCGATGTGCTTTATTAAAGCATATTAACATAATATGTACCTGAGTAAGAACTATTCCTATAATAAGGTATGACACTGGAAATAGATTTTAAAGAAATTCAAAATCCCAAGCATAGACATTCACTTTATAATCTTTAGTTGTACTTAATCATTGCTTAATCTAAACATAGTGGTCCTGCAGCACCCAAAAAAATTCATTCAAGAAATATTTCTGGAGCACATGTGCCATGTCACTGACTGTTTTGGGCTTTTTGGTTATTCACAACTGGGTTTCTTCTGTGCTTATATGGACAGTTAATTTATGGCAAAGGAGCCAAGAGTATATACCAGAGAAAGTAAAGTCTCTTAAACAAATGGTGTTGGGAAAACTGGACAACCATGAGCAAAAGAATGGGACTAGATTACTCTCTTGCCCCATACCCAAAAATGAACCCAAAATGGATTAAAGAAGTGGATGCAAGACTGAAATAAATACAGAAGAAAACATATACAAAGCGCTGCATAACTTTTCCAACAGCCTAATATAAATGCAATGGAGTACTATGCAGCTATAAAAAAGATGAACTCTTGTCATCTATGACAATATGGATGGAACTGGAGAGGATTATGCTAAGTAAAATAAGTCAGAAAGACAAATGCCAGATGGTTTCACTCAGATGTGGGATAAAGAGAAACAAAAGAGTCAGACTAAACAAAAACAAATCCTAGAAATATGACTAAAATTGAGGCTACCAGAAAGGCAGGGGTAAAGAGCAAAGTGTAGAGGGGGCCCAAAAGCTATAGTGGTGGAGGACTCTGGGTGCCCTGGTGGTGGGTGTGATATGGTAACAAACATCTGAAGAGCTGTGATCCTATAACTCTCATCATATTCAGTGTTGTAAACCAATGTTACCACAATAAAAAAAAATTAGGTTTCTAAGATGTTGAGCCCTATACATGCTTTCTATGCTACAAATTTCCAGTCACATTAGCTCCCATTGTTGGATGGATATTTCAAGCTTAAAATTTACTAGGGAAACATAGAATTACTCTGCTCCATAATGAGACAATTGTTTTCTATGAGCTTAAAAGTTAATGTCTTAAAATATCTTTACATAGAATAACTATTTTAAAAATACAAAGCATGTGGTTTCTTTCCAGCACATACTATAATTCCCCCACTGCGTGGATGCACTGACTGAGGCACAAAAAGGCCGAGAAACTTGCCAACAGCTCTCTGTTCATCAGCAACGTGCAGTTCCTTCCACACCAGTCTGCAGAGGCATATTCAGCTGTTAAGTGGATAAGCTAAAGAGCCGAAGGCACAGTAATTTATCACAAACAGATGATGGAATTACTGCCAGAGAAAGAGAAATCATGAGGTTGTGTGTGCGTCACAAAAGAAAGCTAATGTAAAGCCCAAGATGTGATTTTTCCACTCTGGTTAAGACGGCGAGGTGGCAAGTCAGCTCCATTCTATTTTGGTCAAATGATCTTGGGCCTCTGGAGATGCCAAACTGCCACAGGTCAGTCAGTGGGCGTGATTTATTGCCAAATAGGAAAATACATTTTGAGATTTACACTGCTTCCTGGTCGCTATTTGCTTATTATTAAGAAAGTTTTAGAAAAGGAGGCGATCAGCTTAGAAAACTAAAAACCTTAGCAATTACAGGAACGGACCACCCTTTTAGCCACAGCTACGATTACAAAGCCACTAATACCTTTTTTAATAACTACCCCTCCTGATTATAAGCTGCTGAAGTTTAACTGAAAGCTAAAGAAATGAAAAAAAGGGGACAAGGAAACTTTGGAGATGTCGCAGAACTCAGAGCCTTCACGGAGGCAAAACAGGCCGGTTGGGTTTTTGCTCGAAAGGAGCTCTTTCCTGCTTTTGTTCCTACCATGACTTCACCTGGAGACACCTTCTGGCCTGTGAGTATCTAAAACTTTCCATCCACCAAGATGCGACTCCGATGTGGCCGCCTCCCATCCTGCCTTCTCCCCTCTGCTGGCTCTGCTCACCCTCCACCCCAAGCGCCACCCAGCCCTGCCTTCGAGCACAGGGCATCTTCTCCACAGCGTTTCCATGTTTGTCTTGTCTTTCCAATCGGACTAACCTCTCCCTGAGGGCTGGTCCATGTCTGAGTCACTCTGGGGCTGCACAGCACACAGCTCAGGGAATGCAGCAATGACAGCAGACACTTCTACACCGGGGGCTACACGCTACGTTCCAAGCGCTTGTTATGTACATGTCAAGTGCACCATATGGTTATCTGGATTGTTCTAGGATAAGCCATGTTCCTGGAAGAAAAGGGAAAGGCTTGATGGGAGGCTTGTTTCCACGAAGTTCCTGTTCTGGTCAGGAAACTGCAGTTGAAAAACAAAGGTAAGGTGCTGACACACTGATACATCCTCATTCATAACCAAGGGAGCAGTGACACCTGCCAAGAAGCATAATCTGTGTTCATCAGCCCAAGTCCCAGCAATCTCGAATCTTCTCTGCCCCCGCGCCCACAATGCTTCCATTCTCCCACCTGGGCACATGCACACACACAGACAAGTAGGCTCTGGGTAGCACCAGGGCCTTGGCTATGCCAGCAAAGGTTACGGCCACATGGCCTCTTGGCCTCTCTGGCACCCCTGATCATGCTGCTGATAGACGGGCGCCATGAGGCTCAGGCACGGGGGTGCCGAGAGTCTGCAGGCAGATGTAAATCTCCTCCAGACCCACCCACCCAACAACAGGGTTGTAAGAAGTCGGAGATGGCTGAGCATTTCCCCAGGGGTGGGGCTGAACCATCTAAACACAGATTTAGGGGGCTCCTCCTGCTGCGGCAAAGCCACACACCTCACATCCTGCCTCCGTCCCCAAGGACAGATATTCTTCTCCTGCTATTACTCCACAGCTCCACGCATACATTCGCCCACAAATTCCTGTCTAATGAATCGCACCCATCAGCAATGGGCCTGAAAGCCACAAGGAGAAACCACGGTCCATTCTCCTGTGGAGAAGGACGGACGGCGGCTGAAGAAGCCATTATCTTCTCCGGTGCTGCCTCCAGGGAAGGGGAGTGCCACAGATGGTCAGATTCTCTTCCCCTTTCAATGTAATTATAATGAGAAAAATGACTGAAATGCACTAGGGGACTCAGATTTTAAAAGTTTCAAAAAGTGAAGGTCTTAAGAGTAATTTTATATTGACACCATTACAGCTTTGATAATATCCAGGAAGCCAAGAGTCTCCCATAAATTATCTCATCACAGCATCTTGTGCTTGAAGTCACACTGAGTGTGATGTTTCTGTTGTGAAGTAGTAGAAATGGGCTGCAGAGCGATTAAGTGACTCATTGGAGGTTACGTAAACACTAATGGAAAAGCCAGAATGAGGCTGGAGGAGCCACCCGACTTTGGGGCCGCAGCTCTTTCCAGAGGACAGAAAATGGGGGGAAGAGGCAAAGATGATCCTATTGTGTCATTCCCATTAGTCTTTTTCTTTTTAAGATTTTTTTTTATTTATGCATATAAGAGCTGGGGTACAGGCCAGAGATGCAGGGGTGAGAGGATTCACCAGAGACAGAGTGGGGAGCAGAACAGGTAGATCCACTGAAATACACTGCTGAGGGGAGCAGCAGGCGAGACAGGAGAGGTCTGCTGCGCCATGTGGGTCAGCTCCCTGGCTGGGGATTGAATAGCATCCAGTCTTACTGGAGAAAACATGAAGTTCACAGAGGTCATCATTTGCTGGGAGTTGACTGGAGCTGGTCCCCATCAGGTATTCGGGTACCACTTACTCCACACCACGCAATGAATCTGTCATGTTTGGCGAGTTGAACAGGTTAGTATGGGGGAAAAAAAAAAAGACTGGACGCTAGAGGCACTCACATTACCTGTCCTGTTCTTAGGTCAAATGGGATGTCCAATAGCATAACACAAACTGCCTATCAGCACCCCCCCCCAGCCGCCTCCCCAGCTTTAACATGCTGAGTCTGACCCCCTGGGCTGGGTGGGGCCTGATTCTGCACTCCTGACAAGACCCACTTCCTGATGTCTCAAGAAGCCATTCTAGACCCACTGACATCTCCTTCCTTAATTTTCAATGGTTGTATTATTTTCTGGGGGAAATAATACTTTGCATCTTTATTTAATTGTGTGGACATAGTTAAATTCTAAGTTTTTAATGCTGTGTCATCTCCTGAAGGGAAGAAACCCTACCGTATACTTCTATATCCCTTCAAGAAACCCAATACACCACTCTGGACATACCAGCCTATGAGATATTTTGCTAGTTAATTCCTTGCAGAATGGCGAGCAAAATAAATAAATAATAAAAAATGATGATGGTGGTGGGTTAAAAACCAGTAAGTAATTCTGGGACCCGATTGCAATCTCAACCCACCACTGCTTAAGACTTTGGCAAGTTATTTACCCTGCATCTGTTCTCCCTTCTTCACACCCTTCCTACCTCCCTCGCTCATAAAATGGGAATACCAGCACCTGACAAACTTCCTGCTGTTACGACAGTTTAATTTTTAACAAATTGCAGTGAGCACCAACACGTCACGTGCATATTATAAGCCTCAGTGATGTGATAAGAAATGATTGTTTCCTTCAAGGTACATCCACTCAGGTAAGGACAACAAATATCTCTGAAGCTGTAAATACAAGGCAGAGCTAGGCAAATGCTACATTCATCACAGTAGAAGTGAAGTTAACGAGAACACAGAAAATAGATGTGAATTCCAAACAGGAGCATCAAGAAAAGTTGCACATGTGTCACCTGAGCTAGGTAATGAAAGACAGCTTGGGGGTTAATCAAAACAAAAATCTGATTCAGGAAGGAAAAGGCACCACTTTAGGGGTCTGTGAAGATCTAACAGAGTTATCGCAGCTTTTCTCAAACTTCAGTCATCTGAGAACCCCTTACAAGAGTTTTACATGCCTATTTTCTGTCTTCCATTTATTTCATCGTCTTCCTCTAAGTTGCTTCAAATTTTGTAACTTAATTCACAGAGAAATAAAGCTGTATATCAATACAGCCATGCCCTGCCTAATGGAGCTACTAAAATCCACACCACGTTGTGATGTCAAGTGTTGGCTGGTGTGTGTTTGGTAAAGGCGGGCCGCAGGAGGTACTTCAGGGCAGGACTGGGGAGGGACCTGGCAGCAAAGCAGTAGGCACTGAGTACTTTGTGGGGGCAGGTGAGGCAGGTGCGTTCTTGCTGCACACACAGCGTCAATTCTCTGCAGCTCACCTTGTTGGCAAGCACAGCACCTGGGCCTACACCTGTCCAGCTTCCTCAGCAACTCTGACTCCTGGGCCAGGTAAGTGCTTAGTTCCACGATGAAAGGCCTTCACTTGATAAGGTTGGAGACCATGAGCATGAGGTAGTAGTCCCAGTCAGTTGTGATGCATTCCCTTCCCAAAGGATTGACTGCAGACTTTGGGATCCGACACCAGAAACGAGGACAACAGCCTCACAGGGTCTATGGACGAGCTCTTACTACCGAATACAGTCAAATCCCCATATGTGCTATTCACCAGTTACATATATAATCCTATACACAGAGAGGCACGCACACACACACACACACACACACACACACAGCTCTAGCCTAGTTCTGCTTGTTGCTCCTCTGGCTGAACTGTGACTGACACAACCTTAAACAAACCTGGCAAAATATTAACATTTATTAAATCGGGAAGTAGGTACATGTGTGTTTGCGAGTTTTTAGCAAAAATGAATAATAAATACAATGACAATAGAAGAATGTTATTCAATTCTAAGTAGGCAATGTTTCCTGCCAAAGTCTGAACCCTTTGTAATTCTTTAATTCTAGTTCATTTCTTTTGTTAAAAGAGAAATATTTGCGAATGTTTTGAGAAGAACCCGTACCAAATGAGGCTTTCTTTTTAGATAAATTGAAGGATTAAAGAAGAATTGAAAAGGGACTAACCTCACTTTATGAGTTGATGTTAATTTAATAATTTTCTCATAGACCAGCTAAATCTACAGATTTAGAGTTAGAACGTCAGAGAAGCAGAATGACAGGAGTTTAGAAATAATTGGGGGAGTCACACAGAACCAAGAAAAACTCTGAAAGGCTACCCCTACAAAGAGGATATAAAAGTGTCATCCTGTGGACACCATGGAAAACATAAGGACCAATGAGAATTATAAAGTAATTTTGGGGCCTCCCCAGTGGCACAGCAGGTTGAGTACAGCAGCCTCTGCAGTGTGGGTTCGATCCCGGCCGGCCAGGGAGCAACCCACATGGTGCGACAGGCCTCTCCTCTCTCACCCGCTGCTCCCCTCAGCAGTATTTTCGGTCTGTCTGCCTGTTCTGCTCCTCGCTCTGTCTCTGAATCCTCTCACCCTCCTGCGCCTCTGGCCTGTGCCCCAGCTCTAGTATAAATAAAATAAATCTTTTTAAAAAAAGTAATTTTGAAGCAAAATGAAAGGATGTTCAGGAAGTTTGCATCACATGGTACATATGCTAATTACACAGCATCTGTTTGGATGAAAGAGAGAGACCTCTATTTTATCCACAAATTGGAACAAAGGATACCTGGGGAGAATGACAGGGAAGAAGTGAGGGGAAATCTGGGCTGAGAAGAAAGGTAAAGAGTCACCTGGGAAAAGCAAAGGCTAAATCCAGAACACAGTCAATAGCATGGGCTGTGCGCATTTCAGAACCATGAAAAGAGGAAACAACCAACCTCCATTTACAATAAATGGGAAGCGAATAAGCAAATGACGGGATAGCCAAATGCTGACACACCGCACGCCAGCCACTAAAAATACGTGATTATTCTTTTATGAGCCCAGCAAGGTACTCACAAGACTTTTGAGACAAAGTCAGGTTAAACAGAAATTTCTGCAAAAACAGTGAGTGGGCATATTTGTGTGATAAAATGTCTGGCAGGCCTCACACCCAAAGGTGAGCACGGGTTAGCAGTTGTGCTGCTCAACCCTTTTCCTAGTCTATGGTGCCTCCTCTGTGCTGTGTGGGGAGCAAGTTTTTGAGGCTATCCTCTTGCTGTGAGTGCTTCCTCTGGCTCTGGTGAGGAACCACACTCGCTTTCTGAAAACCTCTGTGTCCACACTGACACGAGGCCATCTAACTGCTGGGCATTGAGCAACATGAGGAAATCCTGAACTTGCAAAATACATGAATTAAACTCTCAAGAGGCAGAGTTCCAGGAGCCCAGTGAAGACTGAGCACAGAGCAGACTCCGCTCCTGTCCCGAGCCCAGGGTACTCCCTGCCCCGTTCATACTGCCCCGGCAGCCTTCATGATTTCTGGCCTGTCTGGAAGGCAATGCCTTCTCTGGCAGGGCACATGTCCAGCAGCTGTGGGTGGCTCTGAGCAGGTGTATTGCTGAAGATTCGGGCGCTATGGAGGCATCAGACTAGGGGCTTTCCAAGGCACATCCCAATCCTTGACAGGTCCCTGAAACCTCCCTGCTCCGGAATCTCCTAAACCCCCCAGGATGGAATCCAAGGGTCCCACACATTTGCAGCTTTCTCTGCTTCACGCCAGGGGGCAGTGTCTGTCTGTGGACAACACAGCTGTCCTGAGGGTATACACTTGGGGGCTAAGACCTCTTTGCTCAGGGCACCTGGAGTGCCCCCTCTCGTCTAAACTGAAGGAAGGAACACCAGGCCAAGGTTCCCCAGCTTACCTAAACCTCTCTGGACACCCACGCTCCAGGGCTTCGGCTCTGAGCAGGCAGAACTACATTTGAGGACAGATGACATGAGATTTGCTCAAACTAGCAGACATCTGACCACATGTCTCCAAGTCACAATGAAGAAGCTTATATCACGGGGGCTTCTGTGGGGGCTAAACTCCTGGTTGTGCTGAGGGCCCCCTGAAGTGATCGCTGGTCTTAACGATTGGCATATGAAAGGGTCCTCACTATGCTAATGGGTGAGAGGTCAGAGGACCCAGATATCCACCAGTGACACCCCATCCAAAGGGGGTGTGGCCATGAATCTCCCGGAGGGGCTAGGATACGGTGACAAATGCAAGTGTGTAGGAGAGCCGAGTGGTGGCAGTGAACAACACAAAGTTTAATTAAAACCCCCTGAACAAAACCCATTCTACCCCGCCCTCCTACTGTAAAGTGACCTCAATCCACAGCGTAAATGGACTCAAGGAATTTCAAAAATAAATAAGACTGATAAATCTACCAGCGCAGTGATGAAGTAATGTTTTATCATTTTTGCTTCGGATGTTTTAAATCCAGCATTCCAGATAACAGAGGCTATCTCCTGTGTATCCCTCCTATACCCTTTCCTCCCAAGAGGTAACAATCCTGTTCATTGAGTATGAGTCTTTCTAATCCACATGTCTGTACTTCTACATTGTTCAAATACATTCACCAACCAAACATAGTATTATTTCCTATGCTTTTAAAAATCGGGGTGCAGCAGACCTCTCCTGACTCACCCGCTGCTCCCCTCAGCAGTGTTTCAGTCAGTCTGCTTGCTCTGCTCCCCGCTCTGTCTCTGGTGAACCCTCTCACCCTCCTGTGCATCTGGCCTGTACCCCGGTTCTTGTATAAATAAATAAATCTTTAAAAAAATAAAATAAAAAAATAAAATCAGTACTAAGAACATGTGTCACATTGTATCTATCATCCTGGTTATTTTATTTTTTATTTAACATCGTATTCTAGAGATATATTCAGGGAGTTGCGTATAAATCTAGTTCATTATATTCTACCAAATTCACACCACATCTTCATTATCCAGTTCTTCTTTGAGACTTATTTAGGTGATTACTAATTTTAGTTATTACAAACAGCACTGCAATAAACCTTCCATCCTGTTCTCCTTATGCACATTTTGAGAGATCTAGAGATACTGCAGAACGTATACCTAGGAGTCCAATGTTGGGTTTCAACTCACTAGATGGTGCCAAATTATTCTCTAAATGGGACAGTTCTTACTTCTCATTTGCATCACACTTGTACTGTTAGACTGTTTAATGTCTGCTTATCTAATAAGTGTGAAATGATATTTCATAGTCATTTTAATATGCTTGTCCCAGATGACCACTGAAGGTAGACATCTTTTTACGTGTGGACTATTAGCGTTTCATCTTCTGCAAAATACCTGTTCAGTCATTCCACTTTCAAAAACACCATGAAAAGGTATTTACTGTGTACATGATATGAATGCACCGGTCGTACCAGGATCTGAAAAATAAGGTTGAGGTTATTAAGAGTTTGCATAAAAATGGGGCCTTTGTCAAGCTGGGGCTCACAGCAACATTGCCACTTTGCTGGTGAAACTAATGCTTGTTACAGGTTACATGCTCTCGATAGTTTGAGGTTGCAAATTATACTACAGCCTGTGATTCACAGTCCTGAGAAAAATGAAGGAAGGAGCTGGGCTTCGGGCTTAGAACAAAAAAGTAGAATCCATTTTTACTTTATATCTAAAGGGATCAAGAAACAAAGCATTGCACTCCAACCTCCCTCCTCCAGACAGCCTGGCACACAAGCACACACATCACAAATACAAAATTACCACATGGAATGCCATCAGAAAATAGAAACAAGAATAAACAGAATTACTGATATTTTTTGGAGAACATCACTAATCTTTCCACTGGTGCTCAGCATAGGCCACACCTTCTGAGAATTTTTCATGTTTAAGTACCACAGAGAGCTGGGAGGGCACAAATATTTGGGGGTAAGAATTTTTCAAACTTTACAATTATAAATCTTAATGTTTGTCCGTAAGACAACCATTTTCACATAAGGCAATCCTTTTGTCCTATAGCTCTTTGCTTAGGAACTTTAAAATGACAAACCACTATTATCAGGGCTTTTGCATCTTATGCTGAAGAGAAATCTATAAATTCTGTATCTATTCTTCATGTCTCTGAAAGCTGACTGCTAAAGGCAATTCTGAAGACTGTGTTTGCAAGGAGCATAAGTCTCCAGCCAAAGGAAACTGGATCTTGAGATAAATTTTGAGGATCTATGTGATAGCAGCAAGTAATCCAAGAAAATTAACCTAAAGACCTTTGGTGTTGTTTTGAATGTGATTTTGTCCTCTTACTTGAACTTGAATACGTTTGAAGGGAGTTAAAACCATTTACTGATCCCAAAAGGACGAAAATGCAAAAGGATCTAGAACATTTCCATGTCTGTCCCTCAAGTTTGGTGTGTCCCGCTGGGGTTGGTTGGTACCCAGCACAGATTAGAGGGAGCTGCTGCTGAGACAGACGCCCTCTCCTGGGGGCACAGGGCTCTGGACATGCTGATGGGCCACTGGCCTGCACCTCCCTTGGGCAACAGCAGACAATGCTTTGGTTTTAAAAGCAAACATCCATCTCCTCTCATTTAAGTCCACTCTGAAATGGTCTTATGTTTTCCCTTTTCCTTACTTTGCTGTTGGGGGCAGCAACCCCAGCACTGAAGGTTGGGAATTGGAACCCAGAGGGTGTCCTGACAGGCTCTGACAGCCTGCCCTCTGGGTGGGTCTACATCAAGAGAGCTGGGTAAGGACCCCCTAGACTCCCTGTCCCCAGGCCAGCTCTCCTCAAACCATCTCCATCAACAGCCTTGGCAGAGGGGTCTTTGAGGGACCCCTCATATCCAGGATAGTTTGGGGAAGGCCAGGGAAGCCTGGACCAGGTGTCCTAGTGGGCAGGTGAGTCATCACAAACAATTCATGCCTGAGAAGGATTCGCTGCTGCCTGGATGGGGGCATCTCCTCTGTGGAGAGAAGCACAGCTACAGGGCACCTCCCCAGCCACACCTACCCCTGTAAGACCTCATCCTTCTATGGCAACTACTGGCCACATGTCACTCAGGGCTCAGTGAACAGTCACCGCCATGGGCTTGGACCTCTGGTGCCAGACCCTAAGTAACCAGGTCAACCATAAACAAAAGCAAGGGAAACTTAATAGCAACTGGCCTCTTGGTGCGATCCCCCACTCAAGGCAAACCTAGCCAGGTGAGCCGACACCTAGGCAGGTCAGGAGATGGAGTGCAGGGATGGAGAGCTAGGGTGCTGGATTGTTTGCAGAGGGAGTTAAGTTCCTGGAATTTTTAGCAACAGGAAAAGAATTTTCTCCAAGAAACAGTTGTAAGTGAGCATCAGGCAGCAAGAATATAATTCTAGTCTGTATTAAACCCTCTTTTCTGACTTAGCAGGAACACTTTTGTCACCATAGGGAAAGTCTGTTTAAAGCTAAAACAACGAACTTAAAAAGAACTTCCGAACACTGCAGATGTGTGAACTGAGAACGTGTTTTACTAGGGAAAAAACTAGCTCCATCTATCTGTCCATCCTTTGAAAGGCTCTTCTGCCTGGTGATAAAATCAACTGAACTTTCATTTTATTGGAAAAGAGAATCAGTAAGTCAGTATTAGCTCCACCTACATCCTTTTGAATGGCTGCCTCCTGCGGGATAAACAACTGGTAGACCGATTTTTCTTATGAACACCGAATAGTTCCCTCAGAATAACGATGATCACCTGTTAACTGCAAGTCTTTGTTGAACTGTCTGCCCGCCCCATCCCCACCAGAATGCAAGCTTCACAGGAAATGGACTTTGATTTGTCCACTATGGAGCTTCTGCCCAGCACACAGTAGGTATTCATTACACGTGTGCTGAATGAAGGAATGAGTAAAAGTGCTGACTCACACTAGGCACTAGTAAAGGATTTGTGAATGAAATGCCTGCAGTATGCTGGGAAAAGAAATTGATAATCAAACGGGCCATTTAACCAAGCAGAGGAGAAGCACCTCTCACCTGGGAAAATGTTTGCAGTCCAACTTACATCCTATGGAACATATATTCTAAGGCGGGGTGTGCAAAATGGTTGGAGAATTCTGTACAGCCAAGAAGTGACTTCATCTTATAACCACTCATTATAGATGGCACTTCAGTGGATCAAAATCTCAATCCAAAAGCTGACTCAGAGCAGACGACCCGGAGAAACTTATACCAGAGAGAAATAAATCTGAGGCCCTAAAAGTCCCTAGAACAGGAATCCCCTCAAATCCAGGAAAATAAAGTCAGCAGATAGGAGAGTGGAGGGGCTGCTGGAGACCCACCCCAGAGGGCAGGCTGCCAGAGCCTGTCAGGACACCCTGGGGTTCCAATTCCCAAGAGAAGGGCCACAGGTTAGAGTTTAACACTTTCCTTTCACATTCGCAGAGTATTACAGGTAACAGACATTTTGCATCCCTTTTAACCAGTTCACTGGCTGAAGCCCCCCAACACACACACAGGCGAGTGCACACACACACACACAGAGCCCTACTCCTGCTCCCCGGCAAGGGGTGGGGAGGCAGGAGGCAGCTGGCCCAGGCTGGGAGGCTCTGGAGTGGACAGGCCTCAGGCGACCTTGGTGTGGGGGGCCAGGCCTCGGCGCGGCTCCCCCATCCTGCCCTGGCCCCTGGGGTCGCTGGCCTGCGGGGCGCGGCGGGCGCCCGGGCCCCAGGGCGGGTGGAGAGTGCTGGGGGCCGCCGGGACGCGGGACTCACCTGCAGCAGCACGGCCAGCAGGAAGCACAGGTACATCTGGTAGATGCCCAGCTCGCCCACGGCCTGGAACGCCTCCTCCACCTCCATGGCAGGCCGCGCCTTGGGCCGGGCTGCGCCCGAGCTGGGGCCGCCTCCAGCCCACCCACCGTTATTGCGGGGCGGCCCTGGGCGGCGCCCGGCTCGGACCCGGCGCGGAGTGGGGGCGCGGGCGGGGCGCGGGGGGCCGGGGCCACGCGCACCGCGCGCTCCGAAGCGCCCAACCCCGGCCAGGGCCGCGCGCCAGGCCCGGCTGGATGCGGGTCCCGGGGCCTCCGAGCTTCCTGTTAGGGATTTTTCTTCTGAGAGGGATTGGTGTCTGCGCCCTTTAAAGAGAGAGGCGAGAGGAAGTGGACTGGGGTGTGGCATCCTCCCGCCCGAGAAACCCGAGCACCCCTGCAGCCCAACCCGCGGCCCCTGCTTTGGTGTCGCCACCACTGTTGCGCGACCAGATGGTGGCCCAGACTTGGGTGCCCTTTAGTGCGCGCATCAGGTCAATGCGCGCGGGGGGAGCAGGTGAGGGGTGAGGGGCAGTTTGGAGGTGCTTCGGCTGGGGGGTCGTTCTAGATCCTTCACAGATGAGCTCTGTCCAACATTTCTCTGCAATCCTATTCTGCCGGCCATGTGTTCTGGTCCTAGGTAAACAAATTCTTGCAAAACCTTGAGGTATGTTTGCATAGGCAAAGATGCAAAAGGTACAACGTGAACATAAAAGAAGAACAAGAAGGACAAATCTGTGGACCACAGGTGGTGGCTGCCAAGGTGTTTAAAGGGTAAATGCATCTGCCAGGCTGGAAAGGTGGAGAAAGATAGGCAGGGCCGAGGCGCACTGGGCACCTGCCGTAGTTCTTCACCCTCCACCTCCTTGGGGGGGTTTAACAGCAGTATACTATTCCATCGTCTGGCCCCAGTGGTCCATTGTGGTCCCCAGTGCAGTCCTGATCAGAGACAACGGCCAGCTACTGTTTTATCTAAGATTATACATGAGACAGTGAGGCTGGTGCTTAATTTTCTTCTTACTGTCTTGTCTGGATTTGAGGGTGAGATTATACACAGTAGTTGAGTGAAATGCCCAGGAGGGTTTGTTATAACTCTCCTTCAAACCATCTGGCCTTGCCTGGCTTTGTGGCTTTCGACAATTTTTTTTGTAGAAAGTTCAGAAAAGTGGATGCATGAATTCACTAAAAGTGAATCACTTTTAGTTTCTTCTTGAATTACTTATGGTTAATTTTTTCTTAGAACTGTTTCTATTTTATGTCTTTTTTTCTTTTGTTTTTTGGAATAAACTTGTTCATCTGCTTCTCTTAGGGTTTTTGACAATCACACTGTAGCTGTATTTAGGCCATTTTCATTCTTAACATTGTTCACTTTTGTTGTTTCATTCTCAGCAGTCCTGCTAGAGATTTGTGTATATTTTTAAAAGAACTAGTTCATGTACTGCTTGTGTACTTTTTAAAGAACCAGTGTTTATGTTTCTTTTTATATATTTTTTCTGTTTTGTAGATTATGTAAATTCTTTTTTTTTTTTTTTTGCTTTTGTTAGTTGGTAATTCTTTTACTATATAACTCATGGCTTGAAAGTTTAGCCTATTTGCTTTCAACTTTTCTTTTTTAAGAATAATTGTATGCAAGACTATTTTTTTCTCTAGGTAATACTTTGCTCTGTCCCACAAGTTTTGTTACGTGGTACTTTCTATGTCTTTAGTTTTAAATATCCCATGACATTATAATTTCTTCTTTAATCAATGAGCTACTTGTCAATGCATTTTTTCAATAGCTTCCACTTAAAGGTCGTTGCTACTCTTCAACCATCTCTTTATTATTGATTACTAATGTAAATGCTTTGGAGACAAAGATGATGTGAAATCTTTGAAATGGAGGAGTTTTTTTGAACTATGTGATCATTTTAGAAAAATGTACTGAATGTATTGGAAATATTCTCCATTTGTTTGGGTCCAAGCTTCTCCATATCTATTAGATCAAACTTGTTAATTTTATTCAAATAGTCTGTATTATTACTGAATTTTCCTCTGCTGAATATATCAGTTTTTAATAAGTGTGTCAAAATCATCCAATACATTTCTCATTTCTGAGTTTTTATCTAGTTCTCTTGTTATTTCTGTAGATTCATAAACACACCAATTGAGTTATTTATTTGATCATAAAATATTTATTTCTTCTTTTAATGCTTTTTGTCTTTTCTGAGTGCCTTCTGTCTTAATTTTTATTTTGTCTAATATGAATAGTGCTGCATCAGGCATATAATTTTGTTGTCAATATTTTCCTTGTAATCTTTATACATTCATTCTTTCTGTTTCTGGTCTAGGTGTGTTTATGGAAGGAGGACAGTTTTACCTATACAATTTGATAGTCTCTGTCTTTTAATAGATGAGTTAAATCCATTTATATTTAATATGAGTGAGATATTTGGAATTTTTTTCTATCATTTCATTTTGTGTTTTCTATTTACCATCTTTTTTTTCCTTCCTGATCATCTGCCATTTTTATATTGCCCTTCTTTTTTTTTTTACTGTTTTGGAAAACTACAGATTACATTATTATTATTATTATTATTATTATTATTACTATTTGGATAGTTATTCTTGTGTTTTTCACATTTACGTGACTATACACATTTTTACAATGTATGTAGTTATTTAATAAAGCCATCCTCTTTTCAAATACCCAAGAACCTACATGAGATTCCATGAGTACTTTATTTGAGAAAATGTAGAATATGAAGATGAAGATGTTATGTTCTAGAAAACTGTGATAGGTGACTCAAGAAGTGACTACTGCAGTGACCAAAAAAAGAAAAAAACTTCCATTGTTAAAAAAAGTCCTATACTTAAAATAATAAGAAAGCAAGAAGAGAATTTTATGTTGTTTCAAAGGAGTATGGAAGCATTGTGTGAAACAGTCCTCCTAGGATTGTTTAATTCTGTAGAATTTGCCTGTGTTTGACTTTGCTATTTATAATCAAATGGAATCCAGATACCATGCAGTTATGTGTAGATATATTTGTGTGATAAAGATACAGTGATTATGTTTGGTAAGAAAGATAGCCTATTATTTCATTGATCTATAAAACATAGATTGTTTTGCATCTAATCAGGTGATATTATTTTTTTAGGTGTTATAAATGAAGCTTTATTGTAGGTAAAAGTGCACACTGGAGTGTGCATGTAGGCAGATTCAGAGGGGAATAGCTAATCTAGCAATCTTATTTTAATATTCTATTTTTCCCTATAAATAACCAGTTATTTAAATGCCCTTAAAACCAGCTTTTCCATCCTCATGGCTCGCTTTGACATGGGTTCATTCTATATTGGTAACTTAACTTTTGAAAATATTTCTTTGGTATCATGGTGTGGGAGTAAAAAAGTTATAAATTAATATTTTATAAGATATATAGCTAGAGGGACAAAGTAAATGCTAAGTAAAAATTGTGTTATGTTATTATTAAAGTTTACCTAGTTAGTGGGCTAAAAAGGCTACTATAGATTCAGTAACAATTCACCTTATATTGGGACATGTGTGCTAGAAGCCCTTGGATAATGTGAGAACAGAAAGTGAAACCTGGGGAGTGTCAGCAATTAGGCCTGATAGCAGCCAGATATGATGTGCTTGGGTACTTGCATTTTTTCCTACAGGTGTTAAGGAACCACTTATGTGTTTTAATTTGGAATGGCAGAGTGGAAAATGCTTATAAGATGGGTGGAGACACTACTGTAATGGCCCGGTCAGTCTCCAGTTTGGACCTGAAAGCTTAAACCAAAATAATGATAATAGGAATGGAGAAATAAAGTCCACTTTAAGATAAAATAAGTAAAAGTTGATAGTGATTTCATTGTGCAGAGGCAAAAGATGACTTTGCAGAGGCTTTGCCGCCCAAACATGGAGGTGCTAGTTAGTAACTGAGATAGGGGACACAGAAGGTGGAGCAGATTCATGATGGTAGACTGAAGGCCCTATAATAGGAATTGCTCTTTTAAAAATAGTCGTTGCCCCTTTAAGATCCTGCCCTTCCTCCTTAACCCACCCAGGCCCCTGCTGGATTTCCTTGCCCTAATTTACTAGCCGCACCAGAGCTTCTGAGCATGCTCTGAAGGAAGACCTGTACTAATTAAAGCTCTCCTGAGGCTCAAGGTATTGCATCTGTGGCTCTTAGCAAAGAGTTCTATATTTCCCCCATCTGACCATTCTTTTCTCGTTTTTCTCATTAAGTCCTTCTTCACCATAATTTTATAATATTTGTATCTTTCCTTTTTAACTCAGGAATAATGAACATCTGGGGTTTTTAAATAATAAAAAAATTAAAATAATGTTTAGAATAGGTTATCAAATATGCACTTATTGGGCAATGAGGAAAAAAGGTTAAATTTATCTGGTGAGTTACATAAAGCTTAGAAGCAAACGTAGATATTATCATTTTGTTGTTGTTGTTGCAAAACCTGCAACCTAACATTGTGTCATGTCTTTTGCTTCATTGGTAATTCCGTGTCCCAGTTGGCTACCGACATTTAGTGCATGAGATAATGGATTTCATGTATGTTAGGTATTGTTTCAAATCCCTGGAAATCGATATTGTGTACCCACGGAAATGTACTCAGAGTTACTGACTTTTAAAAATAATATGAAGGTCATTTCTTTCTGTGTAGGACAAATAAAATGTTGAGGTAACAATTTGTTGTTAATATGGCACAGGAACATATCTTAGTAAAGCTAGCCAAGGAGCAAATACCTATGTCTACATTAAATGCATATAGATGCAGCAAATAAAATGGACATAACCAATTCACTAGGAAGCCAATTGGGCGGGTAGATGTCTGGGAGGGAGGAGCAGTAACACAAAGGGAGGAGATTCAAAAAGAAGTGGAATTAGCAGTGACATGGACTTACTCCTCATCTGACCTCCCAAAGCAACAACTGCCATTCAAAAACTATTGTTTAGTGAGTCAAGAACATACAAAAGTTGATCTAAATTTAGGATGGGGGCCTCCCTGGTGGCGCAAGGGGTTAAGACACAACCTATGAAGCTATCTGCCGCCACTACAGCATGAGTTTGATCCCCTGCCAGGGAGCTACCCACATGGTGCAGCAGACCTCTCCTGCCTCACCCACTCTTCTCCCCTCAGCAGTGTACTTCAGTCAATCTGCCTGTTCTGTTCTCCATTCTGTCTCTGGTGAATCCTTTCACCTCCCCCCCCCCAACACACATACAGCTCTGGCCTGTACCACAGTTCTTGTATGCATAAATAAATAAATCTATTAAAAAATAAATAAATATAGTATGGAGAAATTGTTCATTTCCATGTCTCAAACCTTAGGAGTCAAAGAGTATGAATAGAGTTAAGTCTAAAATGTAAGAGGTTATGATGAATATGAGGGAAATTCACCACTGGTTATGTTTGAATTTAGATGGAGTCTTTTGCTTGCTTAGAGTACAAATTTTACATGTTGTCCCAAGAGGTACTGAGCCTAAGTAATAGGACATTCATTTAATTCAACAAATTTACTCCTGAGTGCCCAACTTTAATGAAAATATGTGTTGTTGTTACTAATGGAATTAGCTGTTGCATTTCTTAATATAGGTTAGTTGTGTAACTAGGAAATACAGACTAAAATTATGAATTTGCTGTACACATGGGGTCAATAAATGAAAGCTATGAATCAGTGGTGTGGTTGAAAATTTGCCCCATGCAAGGCCAAATGCCTCCAGTTTCCTAATATCAAAACCTGGCCACTATTGCAATGCTTAACCCACCTTCATTGAGCACTGTACAAAGATGATGATAACCTGTTTATCAAGAGTCTTAACTCCAATTGGACTTTAAATTAAAACCAACAATTTAAAAAAATTTTAAAAACCCAACAATTTACATTGCTTTCAGTGAATAAGAAGCCAAAATAGATAACCAGGGAATCAAGTTTGATATACTTGATTTACTCAGTCTCAGAAAGGAGGTTGTCTCTAGTCTCTATTATCGCAGTTTCTGTGTGTGTGTGTGTGTGTGTGTGTGTGTGTTGTGTGTGTATGATGTACCTTGCAACAGAAGGGTATCCTCTTCAGAGTGGGTTTCCCCCTTGTATCCAGAGCTGCCCAGATTGGCTTCAGCTCCCCCAGACCCTAAAATGAAATAAATGGGTTGGAAAATGAATGAATGAATACAAATTATTGTTTAATATTAGGAGTGTTTGAGTCTTGATTTAGAAGTTTAGTGATGTTCTTATGACCAGAGGTGTGCTGTGGGAACTTAACTCTTGTTTATATTATTAGCCTATGCTAAAATTAGTTTCATCACACATCTTTTCACTTAAAAGTCACAGTTTCTGAAAATCCATCCATGATGTTTAATGATGACTCTTGTGTTAGAATTCATTCAACAAATGCTTGCCAAGCAGCAACTCTGCACCAGCCATTGTTCTAGGTGTGAAGATACAGTCAGAGCAGAGACTCTCCCTCTTCATACTCACATTCTAGGAGAGACTTGCCTTTCTGGCAGTGGTACTGGATGGGATGGGTGGAGCAAGAAGAAGGAGGAGGAGTTGATAGAAATTGCACACTTGCTCTTTCTGATTATGAAATCAACCCAAAATGAAACAACAAAGTGAAGCAAGTGGATTATAAAGAAGGATGATATCCACTAAGCCTTCTTCAGTCTAAAATCTTATTCCTACATTAATCTGCCTGAAGAAGAATGTAGCCAAATCTTATCTCCCTCTAGTGAAAGTCACTTAGTAAAAAGTTACATTAATATACGAATCACAAAGAGAATTTGCATGATTTTCAGGACCAAATTAATCCCTAATTTACTGGTTTACAGCTATTAGAGCCAAAAGATCATATTGCATTTTAAACATTTGCATGAAAAAGTATCTTATCCTCAGTCAAACGGAGCAAATCAAATCCTCCTGTCAATTATCTGTTCCAGCACAAGATTTTGAATATTCTTAAATTCATTTCCTACTCCTACCAAGGATGAGATTCTTCTTTCACTTTTTTTTTTAGCCACAGGACTTTTTGCAAACCTAATGTAAGTTAATGGTTTTTCTCAGGAAAATGCAGGTTCAGGAGAAGATGCACTCATACACACACATTTTAAATATCCTTTCTAAAAATCTTTTTTATTGAGCTAATATTGGTTTACACCATTGTTTCCATTATAGAAATGTAGGGTCCCCCTTTCAGGCATTGTGGTCCGAGTGTCCCTACCTCCAAAGAATCCATAGTCCACCACCATAGATCCTTATGCTCCCTGCCTTCTTTGTCCTTCTTCTCTCCCTCTTCCTCTCCCCCCTCCTCTTGCTGCCCCCATTCCACAGTCAGGTTCAAGGGTTAGTTTTTTAGTTTGGCTTTATCTGCCCACAAAGAAGTGAAACCATCTGGTATTTGTCTTTCTTCCTCTGACTTATTTTGCTTAGCATAAGACCCCCCACCCAGTTCCACCCATATGTCACAAATGGCAAGAATTTATCTTTTTTATGGCTGTGTAGTATTCCATTGTGTATATATACCATATCTTTAAAATCTATTCATCTCTTTGTGGGCACTTAGGCAATTTTCCTATCTTGACTCATATAGACCATGCTTCAATGAACCTGGGAGTACAAGTTTCCTTTCAAATTAGTGTTTTTGTATTCATCAGCTAGATACCTAGGAGAGGAATTGCTGGGTCATATGGATCCATTTGTAGTCTTTCGTGAAATCTCCATACTATTTTCCACAGGGGTTGGGCCAGCCTACATCCCCACCAGCAGTGTAGAAGGGTTCCTTTTTCTCCATATCCTCGCCAGCATTTATTGTTTCAGGTCTTTTTGATAAATGTCATTTTTGTAAAATCACTTTAGTCCAACCCCACATTATAAAAATGATAAATTAAGGTGATGGGAGGTTAGATAATATGTTTAAGATAATGTGTTTAAGATGGGAAGTTAGATAATATGTTTAAGATGGGAGGCTAGATACTATCTTTAAGGTGCATACCAAAAGTCAGCAGAGTAGGTAACAGGAAACCAAGTTCTCAAAAATCTGCGCTTTAGAAAAAAACTGCTCTTAGTTATAGGTCTCACCTCTGACTCTGAACCATTTTTTGCCTTATCTGGAAATGTTAATATAGAAAAACAATATTACACACTTGCACTGGTTCCTTTGTAAATAGAGCAAATTTGTCCCCAGAACACCCACAATTTTAGGCTGGGGCTTCAACTGAAGAGGGCCTTCCCTCCCTGGCTCCCAGGCCAGAAACTCTAAATGGGTCCATATACTAACCAGCAGTGTGCCTGCAATCACAAACACAGGCCGAAAGAGTTCTCATCTGTCGCATTTGAAAACAGAGACTGGAAGAGTGTTACAGCTTCCCTTTGTGGGGTATTCCTTACTCAACAGCCATTCTGCTTTTGACCTGATAAACTGGGCCATGGAGATCCTACACCATCAGGCATATTTCTTTTTGGGCTGTGAAAGCCTAGCATATGGCTAATTACAATTTACACCTCCTTAAGTGCTCAAACAATCCACTAAAGGCTGTTTTGTCTCTTTGGCTTACTGTTTGTACGGCTTTTTGCAGACAAAGCAGTAAACAGTTCCTTTGCAGGTACTTTTTAATTTCCAGTGATGATATAAGATGATGATCTTCTGTCTGGGTTGTTCATGATGGATTCCCAGCCTGGTCTGTTAAATGACTGTGTTCCTCATGTGGGGTATTGCCGTTTACAGAGTCCTAATGCCCAGCTTACCCTCTCCATCTTCCTTCCACGGAAGAGACATGGCCGATGAGGATAAAATGAAGAACTAAGGAATGTGAAAGAACATGAGATTTTAGACCCAAATTGTCAGTGGCATAAAATAAATGAATCCAAATGATAATAAAGACATCTAAATAAAGATATTTGAGTCATTTTTGTATTTGTTTTATTTTTATCAGTTTCAACTCTGTGTTTATGGGATTTAAACTTATGGGATTTAAACTCTTGCAAGGAGAGGGTCTTTTAAAACAAACTAAGGCAAAGACATTGCCTCAAAGTTAGCTTTTAATTTATTGGATATGAAAATACAAGCTGATAACTAACTGGACATGTTTAATCAGAAGCATTTTCTGTTCAATGCAGTGGCTTGTGTGGGGAGTGGACATCCTAATGGAGATGTGCTTTTTGGAGCTGGATATGAAAGACAAGGATGGCATTTATCCCAGACCTGTCCCCCAACCCTGCCCATGAGTGACCAGCTGGCATCAGAAATAAGCATGACAGCCTGGTGTACTCGGCTGAGACTACGTTTCTATTTTTCTTCTTCCAGGGAAAAATCATGGTCTCAAATTCCCTTACTGGCATGGGGCAGTGCAGAAATCAATGAATTTTCAATAAAAGATTCTAAAAGACAACCCATGTTCAGTTATTAGAATTTTAAAGTTTTATCTTGGTATAGTGTTTTAGGAACTAGGCGACTCTGAACTCAAACAATATAGGGGTTTTCTATCAGATGAGCAAACTTTAAAAAGCTGGTAACGTAGGAGATCTCCAACTTGGAAATTTAGCTTTGAGGTCAAGGTTGCTTGGTTGAATGAGGAGATCTACGCCTTCTTGATGGGCATGACGAGCTACGATTAGAAGATTCAGTCCTTCATGATTAATTTTATGTTGCTTTATTTGACCCAGATTTAACCTAGCTTTGCTAAAGTTACTCTCACAAATATTTCAAAATAGTGCCTCTTTACAAACACATCACCCAAAGCAGTGATAGTGAAGGCAAAGATCAACAGCTGGGACTACATCAAATTAAAGAGCTTCTGCACAGCAAAAGAGACAATAACAAAAACAAAGAGAAACCCCACCAACTGGGAGAACATTTTTGCACACAACACTAATGATAAAGGACTGGTCACAAAAATCTGCAAAGAGCTGATGAGACTCAACAACAACAAAGAAAATAATCCAGTCAAAAAATGGACAGAGGAACTAAAAAGAAACTTCTCTGAAGAGGAAAGGAAATGCGAATGGCCAACAGGCATATGAAAAAATGTTCAACATCACTTGCAATCAGGGAAATGCAAATCAAAACTACCATGAGATACCATCTTACACCAGTGAGAATGGCACATATTAAAAAAACTAGCAACAACAAATGTTGGCGAGGTTGTGGAGAAAAAGGAACTCTTCTGCACTGTTGGTGGGAGTGCAAACTGGTCCAACCACTATGGAGAGCTGTGTGGAGATTTCTGGACCTACTAAACATAGAGCTTCCACAGGATCCAGCAATTCCACTCCTAGGTATTTACCCAAAGAACACAGAAACATCCATTCCAAAGAACACCTGCACCCCTATGTTTATAGCAGCACTGTTTACAATAGCTAAGCTTTGGAAACAGCCCAAATGCCCAAAAATAGATGACTGGATCAAGAAGATGTGGTACATATACACCATGGAATATTACTCAGCATTCAAAAAAGATAAACACATGCAATTTGCAGCAACATGGATGACGCTGGAAGGGATCATGCTCAGTGAAATAAGCCAAAAAGAAAAAGAAAAATACCGGATGGTCTCACTCATAGCAGGAATCTAGAAAACTTAAATAAGGGACCAGGAAAATGAATAACTATAAGAAAGTGAAAATCAAAATCAACAAAAACTATGAACCAGAGACACTTTTTGGGGGGTGGGGGGCGGGAGGGGAGGGATTGGGGTCAGAATGGGGGGATTGCAATTGTATGGGGAATATAAAAATAAAATTTATTAATTAAAAAAAAATAGTGCCTCAATTTTAATGTTTCCTTTTTTATGAATATTTCTTCTTTTAATTTCAAGGGTAATTGAAAAAGTGCCCTTAAGTCTCCCAAAGGATGACGAACAGGAGGAAAACTGAAAGATAATATGGCGAGGAGTTAAAGAGCTCTGTCCCTGTAAGGTTTAGGGAGCACAGCCTTAGTCCCAGGGGCCAACAGGCGGGCGGACATGAGACCCCAATGGGTAGTGACAGAACATTAGAAGGCTTAACCTGACAGCTATAGCAGATGCCTTCTTGCCAGGTTTTTACACTCGCTTCACATGCAAAAGGCTGGTGGAAGAAGCAGGGCTGTGGTCCACTGTGTTCCTGTTTGTGGTCTACCTCCTAACCCCTGTCCTCACCCCCACCAGAGTAGCTCCACTTGCAACCAGCCGTGCCCACAACCCTGGCTGGCTGCTCCGCCCTGGACACCAGGAAGTCTTGCCCTTCCACGATGCCAGTTCATGGCAGGAGTGCGTCTGGTGTCCTTCAGAGCCACCCCACCCCCTCCTTCCTAGCACCTGTCAAGATCACTTTAGGCTTTCTTTAGGGATATATGGGATATGTTCCCAAGACTACTTTAAAATATTTCCATAGAGGGAAGCAGAAGAAGAAAGTTAATGAAACAAAACCATTACAGAAAGGGGCTGCAGGACTGATTATAGCTTTGCGGGGAGAGAGAGGTAGAGGAGGCTACTGAAAAAGAAAGTTTGATAGGATGGCTTATATTTTATCTTTGTATATCTTCCACTTCTTGCATTCATGTTTTCCTATAAACACATGGATGTATTTCTAATGGCTGTCCCGAAGTCCTTGTCTGCTACTTGTTGCCTCTTCATTTTTGTGTTTGTTTCTATTGTCTGATTTTTCTCCTAGCAATAGTGCCCAACTTTCTGCTCCTTATATTTAGTGATGTTTTTTAACTGAATGCTAGAAATTGTGAATTTTTATTACAGAGCTTTGGATTCTGTTGTCTGGTTAAAGAGTACTGGGCTTTGGGCCTCCCCGGTGGCGCAGCGGTTGAGCGCTGGGTTGCGAAGCTGCGCGCGGCCTCTGCGGCGCCGGTTCGATCCCCGGCTGCTCCCTGGCCACCAGAGGAGGGTCCCACATGGCGCGCAGACCTCTCCTGCCGCCCGCTGCTCCCCTCAGCAGTGTACTTCGGTCCTTCTGCCTGCTCTGCTCCCCGCTCTGGCTCTGGTGAATTCTCTCACCCTCCCGCGCTTCTGACTGTACCCAGTGCATGTATAAACAAAACAAACAAAGAAACCAGCAAAACAAATAAATAAAGCATGCCTCTATAAAAAAAAAAAAAAAAAAAAAAAGAGTACTGGGCTTTGTCCTAGCCGGCCCTTTAGTTATTTGTGCACCAGCTTGACCTTTTGAAGCTAGCATTTAGGCTTGGCTGGAGTCAGTTTGGAGGGCCTTCTCCTCCAGGGCTAACTTAGTCTCTCACAAAGGCACGATTCTTCTGGAGCGTCTTGTGGCTGCCCCAGGTGTTCACTGGGGACTTTCTCCCAGTTCAAATTTCTGCTGTTTCCAAACACTGGAACTGCTTTTCTGAGAGCACCTACAACTGTCACAGCCAGAGGATACTGGTCAGGTTTCATGCCACCCGACCTCTCCGTGCTGGACTGGACACTGTGGGCCACGCCCATGATCGTCCTACATGCTCTTCTGTGGACTTGTTTCATGACATTCTTCCTGATGTCCTCTTACCTTCCTGGCTATTTTGCTGGTTCTTCTTTCGATCTTTTATTATTTCTCAGTGCTTTGCTTCGAGCTCTTCCCTTGTCTCATGTGCCCTGCACCTGTCCTTGTCCTGGGGCATCTCATACTTCCCCATGGCTTTCACTATCATGTATTATGAGCTGGAAAAAAAACCAAGGGGTGTGTGTGTGTGTGTGTGTGCATGTGTATTCTCAGCCTCAGATCTCTTCCAAGCACCAGACCCCCAACCCAACCCCCTACCAAGCACTTCCTCAGTACCCTCTTCGTAGGTAAATCAAACATATCATGTTCAAAAGTGACCTCGTGATCCAGCCCCGTGCCACACACCTGCTTCTCTTCCCAGGTGCTGATCTCGTCAGAAGGTACCATCTGGTTCCCACACACACAAATACATAGGAGTCATTCCTGCAGTCTCACTCCTGACGTAGCAAGCAACTTAAACTCAACGATTAAGTAGGTTTTGAAATTAGGGAATGTCTGTGGCCATCACCTAGATCCAAGCCACCATCATATCTTGGCTAGGAATTCCCTTCAAAATGTTCTTTCATTTCAACTCATTTACCTCCAATCACATTCTCCAAAACACGAGTGATCTTTTTGAAATGCAACATGACCCTACCACACCGCTACTTGTAACCTATTAATCACGTCTAGAATCCACATTCATTTTTCGGCCTCCAGGGCCCTGCCCTGTTTGACCACTTACCTCCACCCATGGCAGAAGGTGAGGTCTCACTTTCGCTCTATGCCCTGGACTTCTCTCAGCCTCTCTAGATTGCGCAGATTCCATAGACTCCCTCTGCCTGGAATCCTCCTGTGAGGCGCCTCACACACACCTGGCCGACTCCTGTCCATCTGCAGTCCCCTGCCTGCAAGCCTCACTGCCCCTGAATCCATCTTCCTTTGTCTCCATCAGCTGGGTCCTCATGGCCTACTCGCCTCTGCTCCATTTTGTTTTAGCCCCTAGAATCTTACCAGCTCTGTGCTTCAGGGCAAGAGCAGGGTCTCTCCTGCCCCGAGCCCCGGGACACACACAGCACCCCAAAGGAGGCTGTTTGGCTCAAAGAGGACATGCAAGCAGACTCCCACCGAAGTTAGCCGATGATGTTTACCGTGCCTTCGGAGAACATCCAGGTAGGAGTTCCAGACTCAAAGGAATGCATTTCTGCTGGAAGACTTCAATTTGGGGCTATTTCTCAGCTCGAAGCTCTCCAGCTCCTGGCATCTCCAGGCCGTCTACTAGGAGAAGAGGGAGCAGAGACGTCCGCTGTTGCCCTTAAAGCCCAGGCCACTGCCCCTCGCCTGCCCCTTTGACTTGGTCCCTGCCACTTTCCCTTCCTCCCCACCCATGTTCCTCCAGGTGGGTTTTGTTCCTGACCCTTAAGAGACACTAAGCTCAACTGGTCCAGCCACTATGGAGAGCTGTGTGGAGATTTCTGGACCTACTAAACATAGAGCTTCCATATGATCCAGCAATTCTACTCCTAGGTATTTACCCAAAGGACACAGAAACATCAACTCCAAAGAGCACCTGCACCCCTATGTTTATAGCAGCACTGTTTACAATAGCTAAGCTTTGGAAACAACCCAAGTGCCCAAAAATAGATGACTGGATCAAGAAGATGTGGTGCATATACACCATGGAATATTACTCAGCATTCAAAAAAGATAAACACATGCCATTTGCAGCAACATGGATGGCGCTGGAAGGGATCATGCTCAGCGAAATAAGCCAGAAAGAAAAAGAAAAATACCGGATGGTCTCACTCATAGCAGGAATCTAGAAAACTTAAATAAGGGACCAGGAAAATGAATAACTATAAGAAAGTGAAAATCAAAATCAACAAACAACTATGAACCAGAGACACTCTGGGAGGGTGGGGGGCGGGGAGGGGAGGGATTGGGGTCAAAATAAGGGGGTTGCAATTGTATGGGGAATATAAAAATAAAATTTATTTAAAGAAAAAAGAGACACTAAGCTCTGAGTGCTGCCTGTGTGGGATACTCTTCATCAGGTGAACCCCTTTGCCACACAAATGCCGCTGCTTAAGAGAGGCCAGCTCTGTGCACTCTCTTCCTCTCGTCACAGCGACTACCTGCAGTCGGTACTTGTGTGTGCATTTATCTTGGGGAATTATTTAGCCTTTCTCCTCACCTAACCTGTAAATGAAAGCAGGACACACCGACCTTGCTCACTGCTGCTTTGCAGGATCTAGCACAGCCTAGAGCAGAACTGGAATGCAATAGGCATGTGTTGAATAATAAATTCATGTTTGTAAGCCATGGGTTGATAGTTATATTTATTAGCTACCACATCATACATAGCTTGACAAGGAAAATTGAAATGATTTGGTACAAATGGAGAGCTGGCAAGTGAGAGGTAAGGTAAATCTGAAATCTGGATGGACTGCTGATCTAGGTGGGAGACACCAAGTGGGGGGGGGGCAAGGAAGAACAAAGCGTGGAGAATTCCAAGCTAGAGTGGGATAAAAGGTCAGGAAAGAGGGGGGGTGTTTATCATATTTAAGCCTTTGATGTATGTGCTCCAAGAACTTTATCATGGAGATATCTATTTTCCATGATTTAAGCCTGTGAAAACGAACGTGTTTGAAGGGAAAAGTCACTGGGCTGCTGTGTTCCTAGCACTGCCTTAACAAGTTGCCACACATGCAGTGGCTGTAAACAATGGTGTAAGAGGAGCCCCCTGAGACTCCTGGATCTGGGGTGCAGCTGAGCATGACTGACTCTGCTGGGGGTGGGGAGCCCCTTTTAATGGCTGAGTGGGCCATGCCCACGTGAGCTGGGTCCTTCTAGGTGGCTAAACGAACTTTACTGGGTCTTGTGATTCTTCGATATCATAGATGCACTCATTTATTCCTTTACATACCTTGTTGTATTTTTGAATTTTCTATCTTTTTTTTTTCTTCATTGGGAAGCAGAAACTTTCTCTTACAGGGTGGAAGCTGGATGATAACCCATGTGCTAAAAATGGGATCAAATGACTTTTATTCCCCTGTAGTCTTTACAGATGTCCCGTGAGCCATTCAAAAACACCTCCCAGTCCTGGAGTGTGACCTTGACCTGAAAAGCAGCACTTGGGGAAGGGTAATAGAACTGCGTCACACTGCTCTAATAGAACCCACAGGCCTCCCAAAATAGCAGTAACACCTCTCCACCCGAGGCTGGGCAGATTTGGAACAAACTTGCTTTCCACTTCTAGGAGTCTTCAGTCTCCACCTGAAAAATCAATCCTGCACTGGGGTCTGGGAAAACTGACTTTACTAGTTCACTGGGAGACCTTGGTAACTCATTTAAATTCTCTGAACCTCCAGGCATTCAGTCGTAAAATGACAAAGTCAGAAGAGATCAGTGGTTTTCTAACACAAAGTAGTGAAGTCACTTTCCAAACAAAACTTTACAGGGATCCCAACACCTGAAGCAAATCCAGTGGAGCTACTCTGGTGGGGGTGAGGGCAGGGGTGAGGAGGTAGACCACAAACAGGAACACAGTGGACCACAGCCCTGCTTCCTCCACCAGCCTTTTGCATGTGAGACGAGTGTAAAAACCTGGCAAGAAGGCATCTGCTATAGCTGTCAGGTTAAGCCTTCTAATGTTCTGTCACTGCCCATTGTAATCTAGCCTCCAATCCTCTCAATTAACTCAAGCTGTAGACTCAGAACCTGGTGAGTGACCATCCCCAAAGGGGTTCAAGGCCAGGTTAGGGCTTCCAGAGTTTCTAAGCACTTTCTTTTGAAGGCCCCACTACACTCATAGCATCTGCAACATGTAATTTTCTTGTGGAATTTTAGAGACAAATTTTTTTTTGGTCTCACACATATTTGAAAGTCCTTAAAAAACTCTTGACTGGAGGCATGGAATGTGGGATGGATAAACAACCCACAAGAACTCGAGTCAGTGTAATTAATGTCTCCACACACACAATTCTTTTAATTCCAGTGCTAGAACACGGTGGACAGAAGTGACCAACGTGTGACACCTGCCACTTTCCTTAACCCCAAATAATACCTGTCTTGCTGCTGGAATATAAAAAGGGCCAGTCTAGGATGGCAAAGCCCTGAGTGAATGAATGAAGGAAAATACAAACTGTGTAAGAATGACAGCTGAACCAAAGCTCAGTGAATATTAAAATATCTGAACCTGAGTAGTTCAGGGTATAGGACAGTGATGCAACAAAAAATGTCTGAGGATGCCTGCCAGGCTCCTTCCCCATGGGGTACAAGCTCTTTCAGCTCTAAGGGGTCTCTCAGGGCACTCTCTGTGCCTCCAGGTGTGTGCCCACGGACTTCAGACCACACTCAAGTTCATCAGACTAGACATGCGGGCTTGTGAGTTCCTCAGAGGCAACTTCAGTCTGTAGGCCTATTTTTGCTTACCCTGAAAGACCCCGAATGACAAAACTTTGGAATTATTTTTTAATATACAGAATCTTCTATCTTCTCTCATTTTTTTTTTTTTTAAATAGACTCATTGTCTCTTTCATCCCTGCCTCCCGTATCACGAATCCGTGTGTTTGCCCCTTGGCAGTGTTCTTGAACTGCCTGTCACGTCCATTGGATGATGCAGCTCTGGATTTGTGCCCCAAAAGAGAAGTAATTAGTCTTGAGTCAGACCCTCAAGTTGTCTGTGTGTGAGTCTGAGGGCTACTCCTTTCACATTTAAATTCTAACATTTGTTGAGTCGTCAGTGCCACACACTGAGGTACATGTGCTGAGCTCAGGAGGGTAAGGACCTTGCCAGAGGTCAAACAGTTAAAGAAAAGCATTGGGATCCAGCCCGGGTCTGCTGGCTCAAGTCCCTCCAAGGCCTCCATTCTTTCTTTGTTGCTGCTGATTTCCATGCTCTGCATTGCCAGTTAATTAACCTCTACCTAAATGGTGCATTTTTGCATTTAATTTCCTTTTTTCTAAAAACAAGTTGCCTATCATTTGAAACACTTTCTCACTTCAGAATGTTCAGTGGCCTACTAGAAATTAATTAGCAAATGGAAATTTCCTGCAAGGGAAAAAAAATCCACTCTATCACAAGAAAACACAATTCAGTTCTTTCCAAGCAAAACTCTGCTTCTTCCCGCCTGAGGGTACAGTCCAGGAAGGCCAGTCTCCCCTCCTGGAGAAGGCTTGTTGATTTAGCAAACACTTCCATGGTGCAATATGTTCTTGGCTCCATCCTGGACCCTTGACAAATATTAACTCAGTCCTACAGTAGAAAATATATCACACGTATCTTACAGCCGAGGAGACAGATTCAGAGAGAGCTGTTTATTTGGAAGTGACTCCCGCAAGACTAGATCTTGTCTGGGGCCCAGGGCTGACCACTGCACCACAGTTCTTCGAAAATTCATGTTCTGTGTAATGTAGGCATGTTCTGTTCCAGCTGTTTTACAACAACCTATTGACTAATAGGAGGGATAAAGACAGAGAGGAGCTTGGGAGACCCTTCTCTGTGGATAAGTTGAAGTTTGAAAGCCAAAGGGCTTTAGCTGAAGCTCTCCCTGCTGCCTCCCTCCATCCGTTCCCCAGCTGTTCCAGGAAGGGTATGGCCAACTCAGAAAGGAAGGAGCCTTGGTCTCTGCTGGCTGACACTGCTTTGGTCTGAAGCAAAGTCATGTGGATCAACAATGTATTTGCCTTCTAGAGAATCTATAGAGCAAAATCACTGCCATCAAGGAGTCCAGTGCAAGGATGGTGCCAAGCACTCTGGTGTTTTTTTATTCAAATTACCTCCTGGCATTTGGGGGGTGGGGGCGGGGGTTTCCAGGTTTTGCTTAGAACAGTTTAGAATTCAGTTTATGTGGAAGTGGGCCGATGTGTTTAGTTTATAGTAATGACCTGAGGGCAGGGAATGCCTTTTGCTTCTGGTTGTAGAATTTATGGAATGAAAAATACACTCGATTCAGCCTTTTTCCACAGAGGGGAGCAAAGGGGTGTAGAAGTCCAGCCTTAGCACAACGCCAGTAGGTTCACCCCAGCAGGACCCTGTTCTGATGCCTGGAGGTTATTCCAACCCTCCAAGTCCCCTGGAAAATTCAGAAAAGCCAAGAACTCCAGGGCTAGGTCACACTCCTAGCATCAGTGCTCCCTTCTCCTTTCTTGTCTTTTTCTGATTATCTGTGTCTCCCCCGCCATCTGCTCCAGCTTCTTTCCACCACCCAACTTCCCCGTCCTGTATTTTGTAGAGTCTACACTTTACCCTCATAACATTCACTTCCTTGTGATTTTTCAATTCATTTACCAACAGAGCATCCGTTTAACTCTCAGCTGTCCTGCTACCTGCTCAGTGTCTCAGTTCCCCACTTCCTAACTCCTACAAGAACTCTCTGAATGGTCCATGTTTTCAAGACAGACTGCCTAAGCCACAGGCTAGTGGATCAATTGATGGCCTTTGGGCAAGTTGTCCATCACCCATCAGCTGTGGCAATTAGTATTAAAAGTGTCTGCTCCAGCTGCAGACACTGGGTGGAGAGGGCAGTTTTTCTAGCAGCTATGGGGTGGACAAGCACCATCAAGGAGTCCAGTGCAAGGCAGGTGCAGCGCAGTTAAAATGAGCACATTGCCCAGAGTCACACTTCAGAAGGTAACCTCAGTGTTTTTGCCACTGATCTTATGTAATTAAAAAGTGATTGATGGTTTTATGGTCCGTCCAGAACAAAATCCTTTGGATGGACTCCAAGATAAATGCTTTTGATACTGACTTCAGCAGTGGCCCAGCAGCATTATGAGTGTCTGCAGGGGAAATCTATTGCTTTAATTTTTGAATGCATATGTAAATGACAATAAAGATCTGCACCCTGCAGTGAGCCCAGGCCTTCCAGTCCGGCAGATGTGTGATCAGTCTTCAAACCAACTTCCTTATCTGAACATCAGAGAACAATAATCTCCTCTTCACCGGACTGTTTTGAGAATTAAATCTATGCTAAAGAACTTTTTGCGGTACCTGACTCACATTAAGTATTTGATAAATGGCATTTGTGAGCAACTCTATCCTCTTCCCCAGGGGACTTTTAGGACCTGGATGATCTGAATTTTACTAAGAGAAGGTCATTAAGATAGAAATTTGTCGATAGGATCTACATTCCAGAAAGGAACTGGCCATCATTTGAAACACTTGAGAACACCAAGACAACACCAACGGAACTGCCCGGGGAGAAAGTCACCGCTGCACAGCTGAATAGGGGGTGCCCATGGCGGGGTCCCCACCAGCACTGGACCACGATGCTGCCACAGAGCATTGCCAGTCTGGAAACTGCTGGGCCAGCTGCACAAACAGATTCCCTGCTGTCCATGTTGCTTTATTTAAAACAATTTTTGAGAGTAGTTTCAGGTTAACAGCAAAACTGAGAAGAGGGTGTAGAGTCCCCCCCGTAACCTTCTACTCCTATACGTACGTGTCCTCCTCCACTATCAACAGCCCTCCGGAGCGGTACGCTGTGGATCTGCTAATCCTAGGCTGCGTGTTCAGCCAACATTTTGTTGCCTGCAGTTCTCTATTTCTATACAAGTTCAGAACTGCCTGGTCAGTCCATCACAGGAGCCAAACCTGATAAGGTGCCTTTCAGATCAACCAAGAGCTTCAAGCTTGATCACCCCGGGAAGGCTATGCATCACAAGTTATGACTGGGAATGCCCGGGGGGCCGAGGACCAGATGTAACACAAGGGACCCCAGAAGCTCATCAGTGCAAAGCCTTGTTGATAAGATTGAAAGCCTGGCTGGGGATCTAGGGCTTGATCTCAATTACAATACCAAGTCTTCAAGCAGATGGGAAGTGCCTGGAGGGCAGACTCACAGCCCTGATCCTGTAGATGGCAGAGCACGTTTTCCAGTTTCACCCCTCCCTTTCCTGTTTGTCCTCCTGCCCCTCACATTATTCCATCAATACAAAGGCCAGGATCTTGCTCTCCGGCAGCTTCCTGCATCCTCCAGCTTGCTCCATGGCTCCCGTTTGTCAGTGTGGAGTTGTCAATGCAACAGTGCATTTGCTACAACTGACTTATCATAACCACACCAAGTTCATAGTTTATTTTAGGGTTTACTCCTGGTATTGCACATCGGATGGGCCAGTGTATCACGTGTGTATCCACCACTGTAGGATCTTACAGACTACTTTGACTGCCCTGAAAATCCTCTGTGCCCTGCCTCTTCATCCTTGGTTCTTTGCCTCAAGCATTCCCTCACTCCAGGCTCCATGCAGTCATCCAGGCACCCCGAGGGGAGACATTGCCAAGCAGCTGAGGCAATGGAGGAGCAGAGGCAGGAAAGCACCTGGTCCTAGGGTAACACTATTGAGCCCCTGTCCCATCCTCCAGACTCCCCATGATTTAGGTTGCTATGAGTTAGGTCACTTTTAAATGTATTGCTGTAGTTGTTATCAAAAGTCAAATGCACCCTAGCTGATATGCTCCCTTTAAATATTTGGGCTTGAGCAGACTGACCTTCCCCGGAACTCCCACTTATGCCTGGTCCCCATCGCCAGGAGGAGCCCAAGATGGTCGGATGAGAGTCCCAGCTTCTACTTCAGTGGGACATTGATTTATCCTCCTAGATTATTTTGCTTTTGGATTCTAAATCCTCTGTCGGTGGACACTCGAATTATGGGAAACATAAGCAAAATTTTCCAAGTGGAAGTAAGGCGTGACTCCTCAACCTACCATCAGAGAGACGTATTCTTGCTCTAGCAGAAATGGCACCACATGTTGGCCACTGGTTCAAGAATAAACTTTACAATTTCCAGCATCCTGCACTCTCATCTGCTTGTGTTTTCTAGAGAGACTCCAGCACGGAGCCCTAGGTGGACTAGTCCACTCCTCTGATGGAAGCGGTGTGGAGTAGGGGTTAGGAGCACAGGCCCTGCACTGGATTCTCTGAGTTCAAACCTCCATCCTCTCTTCCTGAGCAACCAGAAATAGCTTATTAACCACACTTGCTTCAGTGTCCTCTTCTTGGAAACTGATACAATTGTGGAAATTATTTCAGAAGGCTATTATAAGGGTTAAATGAGTTGGCACATCTGAGGTTCTAAGAATAGTGCCCGGCATGTAAATATTGGTTGTCATTACTATTCTATAAGGCCAGCTGCTTCTGGGTGATGAGGAATAAGTCCCATGAATCCCACTTATTTGCTGCTTTCAGAGAACATGAGAGTCAGAACCACTGCTGTGTGGGTTAGGATGGACACATTCCACCCTGACTTCTGTAGTTAATGAGGAGGTAGAAGCATGGTGGATGAAAAAGACAATCTGGAACCCTCTATCCCTGGGAGGACATATTTCTGCCTTCTTACTTGAAGGTAGGAGTTCAATGTTTGTTGGGGAGAGAGTTGTCTGTGCCACGGGGGACTCTTAGGACCCTGGGTTGGTTAATCACAAAATACTATAGATCCAGTGGCTTAAACAATAGATATTCTTAACAGTTCTGAATGCTGAGAAGCCCAAGACCAAGATGCTGGCTACTTCAGTTCCTGAGCGCTCTTGTCCTGGCTTGCAGATGGACCTTCCTCTCTGTGGCAGAGGGGTGGGGGGTGTTGGAAAGAGAGAAAGAGAAAGAGACCCACCCTCATGAACCTAACCCTAATTACTAGGGTCTAATGAACCAGGGTCTAATTACTAGGGTCTAATGAACTAACTCTAATTATTTCCCAAAGGCCAAGTATCTAAATAGTATCCAAATATTGAAATACCGGTGCTTAGGCTACTGCATAAGAGCTTGATGTGTGTATGTGTATGTGTGTGTGGGGTGGCGGGGGAGTGTGGAACACAAATATTCAGTCCCTAACAGGCACTATTTTCAATAATATTTATGAACATAAAGCTTCCTCTTTTCTCAAACTTGAGGGAAAAGTCCTCCTTTCAATCGTTCACTGGCTGGTTATCACGATCATTTTTGAGCACCTACTATGTGCCAGATCTGTGCTCTTTCAGGAGTGCAAAGCCTCTGGACTCACAGAGCTCCCTCTGACCCTTGCGCCTTCTCCCTGGCTCTTGTTATTACATATTCTTTTTCATGTGCCGTTACTGAATAAATTTCCCAAGGGGTGGGAATACTTTTTTTCTTAGATCTCCACCTTTCTTTGAATGTGGTTCAGCAAACGGAAAATGACACCGCCGCGTGCGCCCCGTGCCGCCCAGTGTGACTTCTCGACAGCTTTGTTTTTGCAATTAGTTTTCACCTCCTCAAAGGAGAGGGCCTCTCTGGCTTCAGGTACTATATTTGGCTATTGGGTGTTTAATAATTAATTGCTTGGATTTATAATTTTTCTCCTTATTAATTCCAACAAGTATCTAGTTCACTGATAAGATTGATTTATAATAGCCACACTTTCTCTCCCCCAAACATGTCTTATACATACATCTATATACCATTAAAAATTATGTTTAAAGCACAAATATAAAGTGGCTTCCCATAATCACCACCCTCTGACAGACTGTCAGAAACTCTGAGGCTCCGGGAGAAAATAAAGAGTTGTGATGGGTTTTGCACAGCAATTTGAGAAAAAAAAAAAGAGAGCATCTACACCACGGCTCCTCTTGCCACAGACCACCTGGTCTTTGCCTCATTTTGTGAACCCCAGCCAAGTATTAGGGTTCCCTAGTCACAGCGTCAGGGCATGCTTATGGGAGGAGTCAGTTCTGGGGAGTACTGGTTACTTATGTGGTTTTTAAATACGAAAACAATTTGCTCATAAGTTAGGGCAAGTCAATATCTTTCTTCTCACCACCATTTCTATAGGAGACAAGAGGAGACAAGAGAGATAAGAGCAGTCTGGTCCCCCACTCCTGAGGGCACAGCCAGGCTCCACCACTATGAAGCTGAATGACTTGGTCAAGATACTGCAAATTAATAAATCATCATTTCTTCATTTCATAATGGGGCTGTAATAGGATTTAGATTGCAGAATGAACAAAAGAGAGGAGTGGCTGGCTTATAGTAATAATTAACTAAAATAAAACCATTGTCAAAACTACAACATCGTGGCTGTCATTGTCATTGTCATCATTGTCATCATGACTGAGAGCACATCTAATGACAGGGATTAAGAAAGAGGCTTTCAGGTCAAACAAGCCTGGTCAAGATCTAGCTCTACCACCCAACTGCTGGTTCTCTGATCTTGGGTAACTTGCTTGACTTTACTCCGCCTAAGTCTTATATATCAGAAAAGTGGATAAGATGCTATGGAAGTGAAATGGCAATACGATAGGACCAGGTGACTTGAGAGTGAAAGAATTCTAGACCTTCCACTGTCTCAATGGAGTCCAACCATGGAAAGTCCCAACTGAAGCTAGATGGCACCGCAAGCAAGGCCAGGTGAAAGAGCAAAAGAACTGCCCAGCCATGAGAAATAACAAATTATTGTTTATAGACACTTAAGTTTTGGGACAATTGATTATGTGGTAGCAGATAATTGAGACCTTTACTTATTTATTGTTGTGTCCGTGTATCATTGTTTATTCATGTAGGCAGCAGTTATTTAATTAGCACATACTGTAGCCAGCACCATGGGGGTCTTGCTTTGGAGACGCATCCATTAAGACGTATGAACAAATAAAGATATGATTATGGTATCACAAGAGATGGGCTATCGGTATAGGCCGGTGCTGTGGAAGAATCTAGCAGTGGCACCTAATTCAACGTGGAGAGGGGCTGTCAAAGGAAGATGCCTGATGAATATTTATTTTTCATTGTAGATGAGAGAGAGTTCAGCAATTTGGCTAACATCACTTGATTACTGGGAATAATGTAATATCTCCTGAATCAAATTTGCAGACACTGTGGTCAAAGGTTGTTTATTTTCATAGGTATTTTGTTTGTTTAATTGGTTTTGTTTTGCCTGCAATGAAAATACATTCTCAACAAATGGAGGTAAGGTCTTATGGTCCAAATCATGGGTTTTCTGCAAACATGATTTTCTAATATAGATTAGCCTAAATTCTTATGCAATCATTTCCTTTATTAAACATTAAAAAGCAAAATAAATTATTAGAGTAGTTAAGGGTAAATAGTAAAAAATTTTACTGGAAAGATACATTTATAGAGCAAGACTTAAAGAAAAAAGGTATTGAGATACAATTTGGTGCCGTTATTACAAATCTTCACATAATATTAGTCATGAATAATATAACTATTATCTTCCCAGCAAAACCCGAACACACAAATTCTGGGACAAAAGTGATCTTTGGGCCAATGAAATGACCGCCCTAGACATGATCCTGTGACCTCTCAAGGACTCGTAAGGGTCACAGATGGAAAAATTAATGCGTTAGAAAAGTACAGACACAATCAGCTATCCTCATTTTAGTTAAATACATGGCTCGTGCATGGAAACAAGGCCAGCCTTCTAGAAGAAAGTCCTCAAACAGGCAGTGCAGTTTTAATTAGTTGAGTATGGAGACTAATTAATATGCAAATGAAGAGCTTACCAATATTAATCATCTGTTTTACTAGGCGGCTTTTACTAAAGAGTTTCTAACGAGTTTGCAAATTAAGTTTCTTTGACATTAAAAATCAGCTAAACGCCTGTCTGAGAATAATCTCTTCTAACTCAAGGGCAGGAAGGGGGGATTTTTTTTTTGGATGAAAAACAGCTATGTTTAAAACCAATTCCCATGTTGGCAAGCACAGTGCAAGAGCTCTGTATCAACCCTTTCCAGGCTTTAATTGAAACCATTTCAGCTAGAGAGACACCAGAAAACAGTTGGAACCCGAGACAAACATGAGTCATGGTGATTTAAAGACACATCACCTAGAAAGCGACATCACGGGTTTTGCTGAAGTTGGTGACCAGGATAGTTAAAATCCAAGTGCATTATAAATATTTTGTTTTAATGGCATTTAGCTTACTCCTATGGTTCTCTTTTCATACAAAGGTTGAAAATCAGGCTGGACCCTGATTTATCAGGGGTGATTTGAAGTATGGGATGGATTACAAGAGTTTCCCCTGGTTTTAGAATTCATTTTCATTCCATTTGTAAAGAGTGTGTGGGCTTGGGCTCAGTTGTGTGAATCATTTTCAGTGTTAGCTAGCTCCACGCAGGCGCCATCCGCCATTAATACAAAACAGTACAATGCAAATTTACAAACAATCACTGGGCTTCCTGCTTCCAGGAGGAATGTCAGAAAGGAGAAAGGTAGAAAGGCCATACACTGGATCCACATTTTGAACTTCTGTTCCATCAACTGAAAAACACAGTTGCCCTTAAAAAAAAGATTTTCTCTCCCATCCTATCCCCATGGACAGTCAAAGGATGCTTTGAAGTGATACAGTTTCCATCAGCTCACAGTATGATCACTATCTTCTCAAATTTTGCATCTCTCTCCCTCCCTCTGCTTTTTATAGCCAGCAGCTGAAAGTTACATAACCCAGACTAGACAAATTTGTTATCGGTGATCTGATTCATTGATTACTTTGTCCAATAAGTATTTATTGATGGAGTTGAACCAAAGTGTTAAGTACCTCCCACTGAATCAGGCACACGTGGGATGTAAATATAGATTATTAGCAGTTTCAAGGTACTTACTGTCTATTGAAAAACCAAAACATGTGTCCAATATAACTGCGTTGAAGAATTGTGTGATAAAAGCAGTGAGTTGTAGATCTCATGTGCTGGTTGCAAATGACTGAACAATCTTGTGAAAACACCCTGCCTTGATCTCTTTCTTAATAAAGTAGAGAGAGTCCTGGTGAGGTACATTGGAGAAAAGGATAGGCTTGATGATATATTACTTTTAAATTGTTCTACCTTTAAAGTGGTTAATGCTGCCAACATTTGAAGCAGTTTCCACGTTTTGCATCTTAGAAAAAGACTCAGTTACGGATATCTTCACTTGCTGCCTGCCCATGACTTTGGGAGCACAGCACTCCCTTAAAGATGTCCACCACAGAAATTCTGGGCTGCAGTCTAGTCTCCATTATGATCCTTCCTTGTCGGAAGCCTGATTTCTTTTGATCAGTGTCTGCTAAATATCATGGCTGGCAGAAAACACCGCTAGGTTCAGATTCATTGAAATTCATGGCAAAAAGCAAGAGAGGCCTTCATCAAAGGCACAAAATAAATTTTGCAAGGAAATAACGGCCAGAAAATTAATCCAAAACGCACTTTGGTTTGGGCTTCTGTGCAAGTGCGACTTGGCGGCAGGTCTGGACTCGAGGTTCTGGGAGTTGCAGGAGTGGAAAATGGAAATGGCTCATCTGCACCTGCCCTTTCTCTGGAGATTTGGCTCATCCTGTCCCGTGACATACAGGACCAGCTACACTCCGAGAAATAAGGCTGCAGACCAGCCTCTCCATGCCCAGGCCCTACCGGCCTGGTCCCACAAGGACTGACACTGAAACTATATAAAGTATTTTGTAAAAAGCTATATGAATGAGTATAGGGTATATTTCTGTAGTCTCTGTAAAGCCAATCTTCTGCTCAAGACAGCTCTATCCAGTAGAACTTCTCATGGTGACAAAAATGTTCTGTAAATGTGCACTGTCCAACACAGCAACCACTAACCACATGTGGAATGTGGAATTGAATTTTTAATTTTATTTAATTTTAATTAAAATAGTCACATATGGCTAGTAGCTCTCATAATGGACAGTATAGCCCTATAAAGTGACTTCATCCATTTGGATTACCATGAGTAGAAATGAATAAATGATCACCCTATGATAATGACACGATTTTGACAGGTGCAGGAACTAATTCTCTTCATTTTGATTTAATTTAATTATTCATTAACAGAATGAATAAGTCTGAAACTTTGTTCCCAATATTCAGGTGGTATCTGAAGCTATGTTTCCTCAATACCCAAATATCAAGGGGAAAAGAAAATAATTTAAAAAGACTAGGTATTTAACCAGATGATAACCTAGATGCTTTGAATATCATCAGATAATTTTAACATCAGATTTCATCATGTCCTCAGTCAGCATTGTTAGGCAATTGAAAGTGGTTCATCCTGATGGAGCATATATAAAGGGAAAATATTCAACCTTTCTTTTGTTGATGAAAATGTAAGGTTTTCTTCTCTTTTTTTAACATCGATTGCCTAGATTGAATATGTAACTGACCAACTGCTCACTTTCATTTTTTCACATTTTTCATACATTTTTGCTTCCCACCTACCCAGAGACAAGTAAAATTACAATTTACTATCCTTCCACCTTAGGAGCAATATATTGGTAAGTTAATATGCTTTAATAGGGACCAAAAAAATGATTAAAATCAAGTAAATATAAACATGAATAACCTCTAGGTAATTAATTTAAAGTGCTATTTGGATCAAATTCCTATACTGCTTGTTGTTATGTCTACACTGGGGCTAAATTTATCATTACTTAAAAACACTACTGAGGGTCTCCCTGGTGATGGAAGGCGTTAAGACACAACCTCTGAAGCTTTCCACTGCCACTGCAGCACAAGTTCGATCTCTAACCAGGGAGCTACCCAAATGGAGCAGCAGACCTCTCCTGACTTTCCCGCTGCTCCCCTCAGCAGTGCATTTCAGTCAGTCTGCCTGTTCTGTTCCCCACTCTGTCTCTGGTGAATTCTCTCACCAACATACCTCTGGCCTGCACCCCAGGTCTTGTATGCATAAATAAATAAATCTTTAAAAATAAATAAAATAAATACACTACTGATGATGCGTTCTAGTGATAATAAAGACAACAATCATATATGTGAAATTAAACACAATGAACCCAAAGGAACATATAATTAAAACATTTTTATTTGAGGCTTTGTGATACAATGAAATTTAGTGTACAAATCCTGCAAAAGCCCTTGACACCTGCAACAGAATTAGAAGCTACTAGAGTCAGTGGATCTGACTCTGATGACTGGCAGGTGGGCTCTCCTGAGATGCTGTGCTCCTGAGTCCCCTCCGCGGGTAACCCACGTTGATCAGCCTGGACACACACAATAGACTGAAATCTGTCGCTTAAATGTCGCCATGCATGGATATGACTGATTTAGATGAAGCTGAATAATGATATTCCTGAACCGGGGGGTTCAGCCCCATTCTAGGGCTTAAGGGCACCTGCTCCTCTGGTTTCCATTAATGTGGTTCCTGGCAAATCAACCCACTTGTTTAGACAGCCTGCCTGACTTGACAGGATTCTTGTGAGAATCAAATGAGATCCCGGGAGAGTTAAGACTCCTAGGGTGGAAAGAACAATCAGATGATCAGAAGAAGCTGATTTCTAATTCCAGGATTTTATTTAATTTCTTTGTAGTTTAGTTTTCTTATCTACCGAATGAGGGTAGGAATATCCATTCTATATATCTCAGGAAGCTGCTGCTTGTGTTAGCCGAGACACTCTATGGGAACACATTATTTTTTTTTTTTTTCTAATTTCATCATAGACAGGTTTCCAGTCGCTGTTTTCTGGACAAGATTCATTGACTTCTATCTAGCCCCTCCGTCACCAGTTGCACGCGCACACACGCACCGATTGGCTGGGGTTCTGGGGAAGGTGTAATTGAGTGAAACGAGAAGACCCATAAAAGGCCCCAAATCCATGGCCTTGACTTCATTAAGCAGGCTCAATATTCATCAATATGATCCATCTTTAGTCAAATGCAGCCGTCTGACCTTATGCCAGCTTAGTCTGCTGTCAGCAGCTGGGGACCCTGCCAAAGGGCGGGGGTCGGGGGGAGCCCCAGGTTGTCCACACTGCAGATTATCTCAGGAATATTCAAGAAAGGCAGTAAAATGAGTCCCCAGTCTTGTCATTTTTACTTCAAAAAGAAAAAAAAAAACCTCCCAGATAATGAGCATTTTGCTCTAATAAGAACTGTAGGATTGATTAGGTTCAAACTGTTAACAGACATCCTTATGGTTAATGAAGCAGCATTGAAAATGCCTCTCGATTCTTTGGAAACTTAATTCATACAAAGGCAGCAAGAAGCAGGAGAAGAACCGGAGGTAGGATGGATTAACTGTCTGCTAGTTAATATACTCAAGATAATGAACGAAAAAATGTTCTCTGAAAAGTTAATATTTATTGAGAGTTATCTCTGCAGTGGGCAAGCAATAAACTTGGACGATTATGGTTAATACATTCTTTGGGGTAAGGTTTTTCTGCAAATCTTGAGTGGGGGACGACAGCTTCTGCCATTTTAATTCCTTTGTTAATGTCTTTATGAATGCAATTAACACTTCATTCACGCTTCTTTGTTTCTGGATCCCATTAGGATGTGGTTTATGCCAGCTCCTCTCTCCCAGGAGACAGCCCGCATCACACAACATTTCACTCAGCTGTGTGGTGAGCACTGACAAACTCAATTTACCAAAGGCAAGAGCGAGCTGACGCCATGCTGTGCAGGCCTCCAGATGGAAAAAACCACTCTCTTCTTGTCAAGGTGGAACCACCTTCCCTGAGCAGCGAGCTTGTGCCCCAGAGTGTGGAGACAAGGGAGCGAGGAAACCTCCTTCCTGGCCTTCCTCACTGAAGGCCAAGAAGTGCTGAGACCCCAGGCCCAAAACAGGAGGGCAGCTGAGGTGGTACCGGGACAGCTACCATGTTCACCAAGCCCTAGAGGACCAAGTCAGTAAAGTGCCAGAAGAGCCCGGATGTAGCAGACATGGTTCTCTCCCCGCTGACAAATGAAATGAGAAGCAAGAGACCACACACAGGAAACAGAGCAGCAAGGAAAGGAAATAAGTCAGAAAGAAAAAGATAAATATGGGATGGTTTTGTTACAGGGCAAACCCTGATATAAAACAGGTTCCCTGACTGTGGGTCCTCACCCATGCACTTAAAGGGGACATATTAATGCTAAACTGCAGACACACACTAAAGGTTGATAAAAGGTTTATTTACAAGGCAAGGGAGAAAAAGAGGGAGATAAGTTCGTAAATGCATCCTACCCGTTCCGCTGACCTGGAATCCCAATGGCCCACGGAGCTGGTGAGAAACCTAGCATGCTGCATGGCCAAGAGGCCCACCCCTGGCCACATGGCGGGTTAAATACTTAAACCCAGAGCCTAGTTGCTTAACTCCGCCCTCAGGTCCTCACAACCTTCCCTTTGGTGATCATGGGATTTGTAGTTCCCAGTGTCATGGGGGTGGAGTCCACAAAGCCTGTATGGAGTTTGCTCAGGACAACCTTTCTCCCTAACAATTTCACTTACAGATGGAATATAGAGAAACCAAATAAAAGATCAAGAAAAAGACAAAACTTGCAGGCTGACCATAGATCTGAGACATCCGGGAGGGAAAGGAGGGGCCAAAATCGGGGTGGGGGGAGTACAAGGGTCAGGGGTGCTGGGGTGGTGGGAGAGCCACAGGGACCATGCCTCAGGGTGAGAAGCCATTTACGTCCAAAAATTAACAGTGATGTAAGAAAATAAATAAACCAACAAATAAATTAAAAGGAAAAGAGGTTGAAGGTGAATTAAAATATAGACATATCCCAGCAGGGGTGTCAGGCAGAGGTATGGACCAGAAAGGCTAGGAGTCAGGTTTCTGTGCAACAGGACAAAGTGGGGTGAGAGGTGTTGGGGGGAGGAGCCATTCTGAGGAGGTGGAGCCTGGGGTAATAGCAGATCCCTGCTACAGGCCCCTGGGGTTCGCCAGGAAATCGGGGGTGGGGAAGAACGGTGGGGAGGGAAGGAGAAGCTGGAGTGGCAGAGATGCTGAGGGCCTAAGTCACTCAGAGGGTTCGTGTTCATGAGAATTATTTTCCCTTTATATTAAAGTCTCTCCTCCAATTGATGGCATCATTTCTATATCAAATATCAGTGTGATATTTGCTCAGCGGCCAGAGGCCCTGCAGACGACTCTATCTGAGTCTTGCTAAGACACTGTTGAGAAGAAGCTGGAGGAGGTGGGCAGGGGTGTGGAGACGGAGCAGGACAGGAGGAGAGGCACGGGGTGACACTTTCCCTCTAAAAACAGCCGCTCACAGGCCTTGGCCTGCACCATCCTTTGACGTTTGCTTTTCTGACAAAGATAAAAAGGAGCAGAACTTCTCGTACGTGTTGTGCAGCGTAACCTATTGCCGAGAGGAGCAGTGCAGCCTCCAGCTCGGAGTCACCTGTGCCAACGCTCGGGGTGTGGCTGAATCAGGCCCATTCCGTCTGCAGTTTCCACATGACTCAATAAGGAACATGATGGTGGTTTGCTGTCCCCTGAGTTTCTCCAAAATTCTCGCCTTTGTTCCATTGGTTATATTTCCTCATTCCCAAGACCTGCCACCTGTCTTCTCCAAGCAGACCTGGGCTGCCAAAGCCGTCGTGTTCTGTTAGGACCAGGCCAGGCTGGCCGCCGGGGGTAGGGTCCCTTGCACTAAGCACAGACCAGCCAGCCCCCTTCTGCACCAAGGAGGGGACTCTGTTTCCATGTGGTCACATGAGGCTGCCTTTCAAGGGAAAATGGCTTTCTGCTCGACAAGTAATTCTTGGTCAAAGAACAAGTCACAACTAACCTTATTGCTGATCTTAATCAAAGGTTAAAATGTTGGTAGTTTTATGAGTGGCTTTTCCTGAAGCACATAGTTGTCATTTGCCAGTTTTGGAACTACTCTGTGATTTATTAGAAAAACAGCAACTCATTAGAATTATTAAATGATTAAAGGTCATGGTCTGTATGTGTTACGGGATCTAGGTTGTATGTGTGGGATCAGGGTGTGTATGGGGTTGGGGGCAGTGTGTAGGGTCAGGTGTGTGTGGGGGTCAGGGGGTGTGTTGGGAGGGTCGGGGGGTGTGGGGTCAGAGAGTATGTGGGGTCAGTCAGGGGGTGTGTAGGGTTAGGGTGTATGGGGGGTCAGGGTGTGGGATTGGGTGTGTGTTTAGGGTTGGGGTGTGTGTGTTAGGAGGTGAATATTCTGAGGTTAAAATAATCTTCCATCCTTGTGAATTTTTTTACTAAAAAAAGTCACGCGGCATTCCCTGGCCTCAAGCCACCAGGCAGTGATGTAAAACATAAACTAGGGCCGTGTTTTGCCGCATTCGGGAAAGATGTAAATGTGTAAATATGATGGAGGAGGTTTTATTTTCTTCGCCCTCTCAGGAATGGCCTGACAGCCCCAGGCAGGAGAATGTGTCTCTCCCAAGTGCTCTGTCACCCTGGTAACCATGGAGACCATGACGATCGATTAGATGCCATCTGATCTCAACCTCATAAAAAAAAAAGGCAGCAGATGGCAACCAGGCCACTAGCCCTGTCTCAAGAGAGAAGCGAAGGAAGAGAGAGAAAAGCAGGAAGGAGGGAGAGAGGAGCCGGGGTGGGGGGTGGGCTGCCAGGGAGAAGAAAGCACCAAGGTGGCTCTGAAAATGAAAAATTTAGAAGACAGTGGAAATGGAAACAGAAAACAAGGAAAGCAGGAGTAAGGGAAAGAGGAGACACAAAGAAAAAAATGAAACTAAAGCCCGACTGTGCAAATACAGTTTGCTGCGAAAACCCAGCAAAGCAGCTTTCCCCTAACTTTCTGCTGCTGAGGATGCTGGGGAACTTGGCCCCTCATAGCCGAGGGGGCACTCACAGGTTGTGCTGGGGTTTTCCATCTCAGTAGGGATTTGATGCATCTTCGGAAACATCCAGAATGAATGTCCCTTATTCTGGAGGGTTTTCTCCTCATTCAGAACCCTGGACATCCATACCAGATGCCTTTGCCACCATCACCAGGGCTATGCTAGGTACCCCTTACAGGAACCAGTGATACCAGGTCAGCAGATACCCAAAGAGAAAAGAAGACAAGAACAGTTAGGGTTAAGGTGCTGGCAACATAGGAGTCTTAATCAGTTCCCCAAATAAGGAAATACTATATTTATTAAGTGCTTATGATGTGTTGGATACTGTGCTAGGTAAGCACCTTCTATGCATTATTTTATTACACTGATGATTTAATTTAATCCAGGTCATGTTATCCATGCAATTGGTATTGTCCCCATTTTACAGACAGGAACTGAGTTTGGAGGGTTTAATCACCTTCGCTAAGGGCACGCCTAGAATGCTGCAGCTATAACAGCTTCTTGGTACAAGGAGAAGGTGTCTTGATTATTCTCTTACAGTTCCTCTTCCTGAATTTTATTTAGGATTTTTGCAGATGATGAAAAAAATATGTAGAAAATTGTTTAAAGAGAAAAGAAAAATACCTAAAATCCCATTAGTCAGTGATAAGCATGCAGATTGTACACTGTACAGCATATTTATGGGTATATGTGTGTATGTAATCAAAGACATATGAGTGTATGCATATCACTGTTATATACATATGTACATTTATATATATGTGTGTGTATATATATATATATATATTAATCAAAGAGAGTATTAACTGTTTGGCTAGAACTTGCCTTTTTTCAACAATGTGAACTCCTTTCTATGCTTTTAATGATTTTCTATCTCACCTTATTTAATGACTACACAGCATTCTACGTTTGAAGGTATCGTAATGTATTTAACTGCTTCCTTGTTATTGAACAGATTTATTTCCAGCTTTTTGCTAGTATGATAATGCGGTGGTGATTCTATTGTGGGAAGCTTTTTTGTGCTCCTCTGATCTTTCCTTTAGGATGAAGCCAATCGCTCCATGAAAGGATGTGCCTTCTTAAGTCTTTTTAATTAAGACATAACATGTGTCCATCAGTGTCTGTCTTAAGTGTAGAAGGGTTGAATTTACATGTGTGTGCAGAACTGTCTGACCCGGGTCAGAGGATGAGACATTTGCAGCAGCTGGAACAATCCTTGATGGCGCTTCCCTATCCCAAGTTCTTGAACTTCTTTTAAAGGGAATGAGAGGGTGTGTGTTCTTTTGATTGACTTCTTTCACTCAACACATCTATGAAGTTTGTTCATGTTGTCATTTATAGTTACCTGTTTTGTATTGCTATGTAGTGATCTAATTATTTAATATACTACAATTTATTTATTCAATTTACTCATGAATAAAGTTGATATGAACATTTTGTCCAAGTCTTTTGGTGGACATATATACACACTTTTTGGATGTGAACTGGAGGTAAAATTACTAAGCCCTAGAGTGGGTATATGTTAAACTTTCAGTACAGGGTAATCATTTTTATTTTTTATTTTTTTAAAGATTTATTTTATTTATTTATGCATACAAGAGCTGGGGTGTAAGCCAGAAATGTTGAGGGGGGGTGATGAGAGGATTCACCAGAGACAGAGTGGGGAGCAAAGCAGGTGGATTGACTGAAATACATGCCAAGCGGAGCAGCGAGCAAGACAGGAGAGGTCTGCTGCACCATGTGGGTAGCTCCCTGGCTGGGGATTGAACTCATGCTGCACTAGCTTCACAGTGCTGAGGCTTAACCCCTTGTACCACCAGGGAGGCCCCCAGGGTAACCATTTTTTAAAGTTGTTTTTTTTTTTTTTGAGTGTGAGTCCACTTTGAATCTGACCTCAAAACAGTTGTACCAAATTGAACTGCAGTCAGTTTACGTTATGAGAAGCCCCTCCCCTACAACCAGTGGCAAATAGATTTTCTCATTCTCCTTATCTTCACCCACCTGAGAGATGGAATGGTACCTGATTGTTTACCTTGTGCTTGATGACCAGGTAGGTTAAATACATCTTGCTATGTGATCAGACATTCTTATTTCTTCTTTAATAAATTGCCCATACATGCATGGGGCATTGTCCTATTTGGTTTTAGCTTCAGGATAAGACAAAAAGGTGAAACATAATCCATATAGTCTGTACAAATTCACTGGCATTATCAGAAACTGCACTGACATTTACGACCAGAACTAATTTACATTCTTTGCATAAGTTGACATCCTGCTCTATATATTTCAGAAGGAAGCTAGCATTTACAACTCACCTATTACTGACTGCATTTACTCTTCAGAACAACCCTATTCGTTTCATTCTTATAGCTTCATTTAATTTCAGTAGTAGCATTTAATTTTCACAAAAGCTCTAAAAGGCACTTAATATTCTACTTATTTCTACAAATGTAAAATGGAGTCTCACATGATTCAGTCACACAACTATTTAAGTGGTGGGACTGGGGAATTCAACCCCAGACATTCCAAGTCCAAAGTGAATTTTCCTTTCTCTATTTTCTAGATACTGTTCCCTGGGGCAGTGATTCTCATGTTATCATTTTTGCTCTATAAATCCTAAGAGGGCTCCCAAATTTTAGGACCCTATTAACTTCCTTCCACCCCAACACACCTATGCTATTCTCCCACCAAAATCCGAAGGAATATCAGGATCTTCCTTTGCTACTGAGGAAAGATCAATAATATAGAAAAATCCATTTTAGTTCATTGTACTTATTTTATGCTTTTTTTTATTCCTGGGTATGTTGTTGTGTTTTAAAATCTGAACAATAATTTAATCAATTCAGACATTAAATCAACAGAAACAGATATGGTTGTCCCAGTGACAGTTTGTTGATTTCTGAACTTATTTCTCCAATTTCCAGGCAATAAGACTGAACTCCTCCATGCCAATTGATGACCATAAAAAAAGCAGTTAAAGGATGTTTAGTAACTTTTATTTGAGAAAATGAGGCTGGGGGCCTCCCTGGTGGTGCAGGGATTAAAGACAGCCACTGCAGCACAAGTTCCATCCCCAGCAGGCCACGGAGCTGACCCACATGGCGCAGCAGACCTCTCCTGTCTTGTCCGCTGCTCCCCTCAACAGTGTATTTCAGTAGATCTGCCTGTTCTGTTCCCCACTCTGTCTCTGGTGAATCCTCTCACCCCCGCCACCCCACAACTCTGGCTTACAACCCAGTTCTTGTATGCATAAATAAATAAATGTTTTTTAAAAATAAAAAAAGAAAATGAGGATGGATGTAGTACATACAAGACTAAAATACACTTAGTTTTTAGCTAAAGGAATTAATTTTGTTTTCAGTCCAAAGGCCTTAAGTGTCAAAGTTTTCATGGAAAGTTTTCATGGGGAGACTTTACTGAGTATATTAACCAGATAAGAGGAAACCTTCTCAATCCCAGTCTGACGGGTGCAATCAAGGGTGTCTTGAGTCACTGGGGGCCAGGCCATGCTCTGTAGCTCTCTGCTTTTCCCCTTCAGAGGCATTTTCTATCTTGAATCAAATCTCAGATGTCTTCTCCATTTTCAAGGAAATTTCCTGTTCTTTCTCCCTCTGTTTTCTTTGAGAGGAAGGACAGAAATGGTCTGTATAGAAATTGTTAGTTTTATGTAAATTATCCACCTTTTCTCTTTCCCTAGTGTGTTATAAAAATTAGTGTTCTAGAAACATTTTCACTGAGTGTTCCCTTGAGACACTAAGAAAAGTGCTACAGACCCCGATGGGGTCTTTACAAAAGCTTCTCTGAGGATGGAGGGAGGAAGGAAAATCACACACACTCTGGAGTTTTTCAGGTTTGGGGGAGCTAAATATTTATCCAAACCAGCCTGAGTGATGACAGTGTTGTTATTTCGTGACTTAACCGTCGTAGTGACATTACCACGCCGTTTCTCTTCTTGTTCTCTTGACAATGTTACATTCTCTCTTGTTACAAGCAAAATGTTTTCTCTTTTCCATTAGTACTATTTAGAAGTTTCTCATTTTTGACAGCTTGTAGTTGTTATGATTTCTTAACTGAATTTTGACTTTTCACCACCAACCGGTTTATAGACTGGACCAGGGTTCTGGGTCCATGTTAACTTCTGCTTTGCCATAAAGCACCTTCTGAGCAGGGTGAACTGTCAGAATGGAGTGTGCTGGAAATGACCAAGTTGATCTGCTAGGTTTGTATTTAATATTACCAGGTGTCCGGTTAACATCCTTTTGATGAGCTAATAGTCCTTCTTGAGGAAAGTGATGCAACAAACCAACCAATAAATCAAAAGCAGGAGTTCCTGAGAACTGATGTCCAGGTCCGGGTGGACTTGAGCCAGACAGTGACCTTGAGCTTCACAGGCTGCTTAGCACCAGCTTTCTACCCAGACCCACACCTCCTGGGCTAAGAAGCCCCATGTCCACTCCCACCTTGGGGATGTCTCAGGACCCCTGACACATCGCTCCAACTCACCAGGGAAGATCAAGTGCTGATCCCAGTGACTGAATGTGAGGACTCAGGAAAGCAATGCAGAATTTTCCAGGCACTCTCTGAAATCCTGTATTGTCCCTAGATTTCCTGTATGGCTTAGGAGTCTCAGCAGAGGTGGGAGAAGTTTTTTAGCATGACCAACCAAATCCAAAAATTGCTGAGGTGTGCTGTCTCCTGGGTCTTGGTTGGCCAAGTACATGTCACCCACCCGCTGACTGTGGTCACAGGTGTCACCATCCAGCAAGGTGACATGTCCGTCCCCAAAACTGGGTGGTGGACACTCATCCTGCCGAGTGCTGGCTGGACAGCGTGTACGGACGCTAGGCCACATGGCGACACCATGGCATTTCCTGGCCCCAGCTGTGGTGTTTCATCCCCGGGCAGAGCAGCCTGGCTCTCCTCAGTGCTTTGTTGCCGAGGCAGTTTCCGCTTTGCTGGCTGCCGGCTCTTCCTGTTGGGTGACTTTCAGCAGACACAGCTGCCACAGACATTGTGTGGCTCAGGGATTTTTTTCCCTCTAGCTCTAGGGTTTTTTCTTCCTCCCCAGGGTAGTGCCTGTTTGCTATCTTCTCTGTCCACGCTTTTAATTGTGTAGGTCCTGATTTTTCTCCCTTCTTCCCTAAAGTAACACTGGGCGTGGGACCTCACGCTTGACCATGTATGTCAGCTTTGGGAAGTACTTTCCCGGTAGGTAATCTCATGGCTTCCTTGTCTTCGACTGGACCCCTGAGCAAAGTTCTCTCTCCTTATCTTTCTCCATCTCTCCCAACCTCCATTGTGTAAGTAGATGACAAAGGTTCTTCTACTGCCCATGGAGTGTGATGCCAGGGAGAACTTATCCCAGGTAGCTTAGAGCATGGGGTAGCCTAAAATGCCACTGCTCTATGACCTCATCAAGGCAAACTTCCTAGCTAAAATATATCTTCCTAAGATGGGTTACTCCAGCGTAATGAGTCATCTGGATTTTCTAAGGGGTGGGGGGTCATGGAGACACAAATGATGTCAGTTGAATATTATGGTTTGTGTTCTAGAGTCCTGGAGTGGGGCCAGGTGGGAAGTAGACTGGGGAGGAGGCTGGCGTGGACAGAAGGGCTGTGTTCTCCACCAATGAACCTTATCCGCCTCCCCTTATCTGCTGAGCATCAGTCCGTCCTAGGTCCTTCGATCTTGACCATGAAGCAGGGCTGGAGACTCAACGAAGGGCTCCCTTGGGCCCTGATTACCCTCAAAATACTTGGCCTTGGCAGAATTCCTAGATTCTGCAGACAAAACAGTTAACCCAATGGAATAAAACTGGGCTCTGGTTTTGGGGGAGTGTCCAGGGACACTCCCTGGTGACCTGCCAGTCCTTTGTCAAAGAGCTGTCACTTTTCTTCATAAACTGACTAGTTGTTCTTGGAAGTGACCCACTCTGTCACTGAGTGGCCTGACTGCTTTGCTAAAGAATCACAAATGGATGACATGAGAGGGTCTTTTGTCCTTGTGTAATCACCACCTTCAAAGATCAGTCTCCCTTAATGTGCAAACAAAACCTCTGGGAATATGAGCTTGTAGCTGAGAATGCAGGTGCTCGGGCCACAGAGGCCTGGGGTCTACTCTTAAATTCACTCCATATCCTAATATTTTTATTTGCAAAGGGAGATAATAGTCACATCTCTGTGATGCATTTTTTAAAGAATGAATGATACCATACACAACGATCTGGCAAATACTAAGCATTCAATAGGCACCGCTGCTATTGTTTTAATTGAGATATATGCTATGTTTAATATTTGCATAAGGCCAGCAAATCAGTTACTTAATAACTAGTATCTGGACATTCAGGAAGACTTACATCTTCCCAAGGAGCTTATTTCATCGCCAGGATATAGTATCTAGGGGAGGAAGCACATCTCAGCTCTCCTTGGCCAGATGTGTACAGATAGTATCAGGAAGGGGAGAAAAAGTTCCCTTTCCACAACATCCTGCAAACCACCATTGCACACGCAGAAAGCAGCAACCACACGGAGTGTGGCCTCCTGTGGGAAGGAGCAAGGATGGGAGTATTTGCAGAACCTGAGTCTGGTTTAGTCTCAGTCTGTGACTCTCAGAAAAACAATTTGCATCCACGATGCACACATATGTGAATGACCTCAGTGTATATATGCACACACACGCACCCCACCAGTTTGCACGCACACCCCATTCCAGGTCAGAACACCATTGCACTGGGTGTATTTTCTCCCTGTCTTCCTGCTTGTCTCTTGTCTCCTTTGCAGTCCATTCAGGCATAATTATTATTGCTTTGCTGGCTCCGATCTGCAGCTCTCTAGAGTGGAGCAGATGTCGACAGCTCTGAAAGATCCCTTGCTATTACACAGCAGAACAAATGAGGATGTCAAAAAAGGCTCTTCAGTCTAACAAGAAAACAGAGGAAAGAGACAAAAAGAATAAAGCCTTTGGAGACCAGCAGACTCGCTCTGATTAGATCTTATGCTAACACGATGCCCACTCTGCGTACTAACAGTGATTTAATATGTTTAAACGATACACGGGAAATATGTCTTGGGGAAAAAAAAAGAGAAAAGAGAATTTCTTCCCTGGCAGGCATGATTAAGATGGTGTGGGCTTCCTAGGAAAATCAGAGTGCCACATTAGGCTGCTGTATGCAGGCCTGAACGTATTTACCTACAGTTCCAGGCTCTCATTACACCGCGACCACCGCTTTCTCCCCACTGGGCGAGCAGGGGAAGCTGTTCCCATGGATCACCAGCTAGGTGCATGGTAGAACACCAGCCCCATGCCCAGCCATTGTTTCTTCTCCTGATGTGGGAGGTTACGCTTTAAAACTATTTTATCTATGGGGCCACCAGATGACAATTCCTAATTATCCAGGACAAAAAGAAAAATGTGCTAGGTTTGGTAGGGGTGGGGGAGAGGAAGCTCTCAAAGCAATCAAATGGGTGAGGCAAAGTCCAGTGTTGACAGATCACATAAGATCATTTACTGATTGAATTTGACTTCTGCTCTGGACCTGGTTACTCATTTCCACTTAGGATTCTACCTACAGCTGGGTGTGACTTTCCAATGGGGGTTAGGTTCTGAGAAATGCAATATTAGGCAATTTTATCATTGTGTAGACAGCAAGGGGTGTGGTTCCAGCATCCTAGGTGATGTATCCTACTCTGTACCTGGCCCCACGGCATAATCTGTGGGACCACTGAGGTGTAGGGATCCATTGCTGGTGGGCACATCATTAAGCGAAGCATGATTGTATTAATGCTGTAGTTCTTTCATCAGACCACAACAGAATAGAGGAAATAATTTAGAAAGGCCAATGTGGGCATAGGGAAGGTGGTGTGGAAGGCTGTTAGAGATAGACAGAATCCCAACAGTGTCACGAAATAGCATCTGATGGGGTAAACTTAAGTGGGGGACAAGCCTACTACCTCAAAGTAGAGATCATTAATATATGTTTGTCTGGGTTGTAATTGTATGGGGAATATATAAAAAATAAAATTAAAAAATATGTAAATGTTTGTCTGTTTCCTTGAGTGTTATTAAATCCTCCCCAGCAGCTGTCTCAGGGCCTTTGTTGTATGAGTAAGAGTAACACATATGTCAAAAATCCCTGAGGAATCAACGTTAGAAAAAAAAATACAACTCCCTGGAAAGCAGCACTTTCTCAACATTCCTCCCAGGAACTTCCCCTGTGCTTGAAAATGCCCAAACTCTGCCATGCAGAAGTTAGGGCCTGCCAGGAAGCACAGAACCCCTTGGTGGCATGGACACCCCAAAGTTGCTGGATCCAGCATTACTTCCTGGCAAGTGATCTACGCGCCTGTGCTTGATCATGTCATGATGTCCCCCATGTCATGCCAGCCCCTTGTCTGCTGTAATTTTCAGAAAGCGCAGTCTTGGTTGCACCTAAATACACCCACGTGCATTTTCACCCCACTGGCCACGGCCCTGCCCTCCAGGACACTAGGGGTCAGCAATCTCAGCCTGTTATACATGAGGATGCCCCTCCCTGTGCCCCTTCTCCATGGCCCAGCCCCAAACCTTTTCCCATTAAGTTCAGAACATGATTTCAAGACCTGAACTTCTCTAGCTTATCAGTGCTCATTTTGATGATGGAAACCAATACACTAGACCCAGCACAGTTCGGTAGGTGTCCACCCAAAGGCAGCCCCAAGGGGTGTTTTAACATGCAGTGTGGGGTCAGAACATCTGTGTCCATGTCCCAACTCCAGACAAGTCGATGAATCTCTTTGAGCTTCCGTTTCCTTATCTGTAAAGGGGGTGATAGCAGCACCTCAAAGGCCTGCAGTGAAAATAAATGAGGAACTCGACAGCACTCTGCAAATATGAACCAGCATTTTTGGGTAAGAAAGGACAAGCCTCTCCTCAATTCTACCCGCACTTCCACTACGATCTAAGCTAACTGTACACTAGTGAGTGATTCATTTCTGAGCTTATAATCAATTGAAATATCTCCATCATTTTCACATAGGGCGCTCTCAAAGCACATCTTTCCCATCTGCTGCTTATTCCATCTTATTTGCTTGTTTATTTTAACCAAGTGTAGGACTTTACATTTATCCCCATTAAACATAATCTTATTAGATCTGGTCCATTGTTTCAGTCTGTCAAATCTTTTTTGCAGCACAATTCTGCTGCCCAACGTATTAACTCTCTTCCAGCTTTGTGTCACCCACAAATTTTATCACCAAGCCATCAATGTCTTCATCCAAATCATTAATAAAATACTTAACAAGGCAAGACGGAGGCCAGAAACCTGTGGTGTGAAAGATCTTTTCTCTAGATCAACAGAACTCTGCTCCTTGGCTCCATGTCCAGTTGCTCCTGCACCTGCCCTGCCCTGCCCTCGTCCAGAGGAGCATCCTCAAGGGGAGAGGCTTCATCCGTCAAGTGCATTGCAGTAAGCTCAGTGCATTGTTCACACAGCACCTCAGATGCCAGCCTAGCAGACTTCTCTGGGAGAACACATGGACTCTTTGCCTCTCACCTGGGAACAACATCCAGAACGCCATCCAAGCCACCTGCCCCTCATTTTCTCATGCCTGGGCTTCTAGCAATTTCCCCCAAAGGCCTTTTGTGCAGACAGTGAGTTTCCTAGAATGTAACTTATCTGCTCCAAAGCCTGGCTCCATGTGCTCCGTTCCACCCTTGTCTTTTGCTGTGTGTATTCATTTTCTGTCACCAATATCTGTGGGAACCTTACCTTTTCCAACTTGAAGTTACTTTTCTGGACAAGGAATATGGAAGGAACATAATTTCTGAGAGGATCTGTTTTCTTTTTATCATCTGTTTATATTCTGCCAAAAACAATATGGATCTCAAGCAAAGGACATGTTTTTTGTTCTTAGCCAAACATAACTAAATTGTTTTTGCTTACTTTGTCTTAAAAAGCTGGGAGCCTCATAGAAGCCCTGGATCACTGTCAATTGATAGTGTACCACAACAAGCCAGTTCACAATGCAGTGACTTACTAAGGGCCTGTCTTAGTCGCTGAGGGCCTGACTGCCACCACCCCATGTCCCAACCCACCATTGGAGAAAAACATTGGTTAGACCTTGGGATTCTAAGCCCATCAAATGCAACCAAGTACTTTCTACGTGACCTTGGGCCAATCTGTATGGGGCAGACCAGAGTAGTTACCTTTTAGTGTGGCTGCACTATGTGTGACACCAGCCAGGGAGCTACCCACATGGCACAGTAGACCTCTCCTCTCTCCCCACCTGCTCCCCTTAGCAGTATATTTTAATAGATCCTCCTGTTCTGCTCCCCACTCTGTCTCTGGTGAATCCTCTCACCTCCCACACCTCTGGCCTGCACCTTAGTTCTTATATACAATCAATCAATCAATCTTAGTGGGGGTAGAATTTTGCTTCTGATAACTTATGAAAATTTCCTTCCCATAGTAACACCAAGAAAAATGTGTATGACACAAAAATCATTCAGTGTATTTTCTGGACACATGAATTTAATTATAAACTAATTACAAAAAGATACATAGAAAATGTTAAAGTATTTTGAAGTTAAGCAATACACTTTTTTAAAGATTTATTTATTTATGCATACAAGAGCTGGGGTACAGGCCAGAGGTGTGGGGGTGAGAGGATTCACCAGAGACAGAGTGGGGAACAGAACAGGCAGATTGACTATCTACCTCTGAGGGGAGCAGCAGGCTAGTCGGGAGAGGTCTGCTGTGCCATGTGGGTGGCTCCCTGGCCGGGAAGCGAACTCTTGCTGCAGTCTGCGATAGCTTCATAGGTTGCGTCTTAACCCTTGCGCCACCAGGGAGGCCCACAATACACTTCTAAATAAACTATCTCAGGAAATTAGATAATATTTTGTAATGAATGACAATGAAACATGTGACATGTACATTTCTGCAATGTAACTACAGTGATACTAAGTGCAGTGATACTATTTAGACTTTTGGATGCTTGTATTAGAATTAAGAAAGGCTAAAATTAATAATCTTATCTTCCTCTTTAAGAAGCTAATAAAAAAACCAATAAATTCCAAGGAAATAGAAAGAAGGAAATTAAAAAGAGTAGAAATCAATGAAATAGTAAACAATGAGAAAAGGAACAAGGCTAACAGATGATTTTTTTAAATGACCAAGAAAATTGATGAATCCCTCAATAGATTTAACAAGGAAAAAATAAAGAGAAAATGCAAATGACCACTATGAAGAGTCAAAGGAAGACTATTCCTTAACTCTTATAGTTGATAAAAGAATAAGGGGGAAGTTATAAGCATCTCCATATCATCAAGTTGGACAACATGAATGCAATGGATAAATCTCTTGAATAATAGGATTTCCCAAAACTGACATAAAAAATAAATAATGGAAGCTGAGTTCAATCGTTAATTAAAAAATTAATTTTTTCCCAGAGCACATTTTTGGCCCAAATAGCATTAATGGTGAATTCTATCAAACACTTAAGGAAGAAATAATGCCAAGCTGACACCTTCTCTTACAGAAACAGAGGACAAACGATACCTCTCAACCTCTCTCATAAGTCAACATATCTGTGATTCCAAAACCTGACAAATGCTCTACAAGGAGAGAAAACTCCAACTCCATAATCCTTATGAATAGAGAGCAAAATTCTTAATAAAACATTAGCAAATATCTGTATACACACACACACACACACACACATATATATATATATATATATATATATATATATATATATATATGCACATCATGACCAGGTAGGTTTATCACAAATAAATGCAAGGTCTTTTAGCCAAATGCTTAGTTAAAACAAGAGAAAAACAATTAATATAGCTATGCTAGTACCAGAATAATGGAGGGAAAAAAATCACAAGAACATCTTAATAATTTAACAAACTTCAACATCATTTCATGATAAAACTCTAGGCAAATTATGAATACAGCAGAATTTCCTTAATTTGATAAAAAAACATCTATAAAAATCATACACATAGCATCATAATTAATCATAAAATACGCAACACTTTCCCTCTAAGTTTGGAAACAAATAAGGGTGTTACTCTCACTTTTTATTCAACATTGTATGTGAAGTCTTTCCATTAGGCAGTGAAAGAAAGAAAGAAAAGTCATAAAGACTGGAAAAGATGTAAAATAATCTTAGTTTATAATGACATGATTTTTATATAGAAAATTCAAAGGAATCTGCCCTCCAAATCCTACTAAATCTAATAAGTAAATTCAGCAAAGTTTAAGGATATAAGGTCAATATAAAAATATAATTATATTTCTCTACACTATGAACGAACAATTGGAAAAGGAAATTAAAAGTCAATATTATTTATAATAGAATCAATATCATGACATACCTACAAATAATAAAAAAAAAGAAGCACAAGACTTCTACCCTTACAACTATAGAATGTCACTGAAATTAAGAAAGAACTAATAAATGGGAAGGATATACCACATTTACAGAATCATAGAATCAATATTGTGTAGAGATGTTGACCTTCACAAAATTGATCTACAGATAAATGCAATTCCAATCAAATTCCCAGCATATTTTTTTGTAGAAATTGATAAGTTGATGAATATAAAGTAGCTTAAGGATTACACAACTTGAGTTCAAGTCTGACTACAAAGCTCTACAGCATTTTTAAAAGACTGTTTTGATCTTTACATTTCCACATAAATGTTAGTATTAACTTGTCAATTTCTAAGTCATGTTATTGGTGCACAGATAGATAAATCGAATCTGTCTAATTACGATGTAACGATCTTTGCCAAAGGTGCCAGTATAAATCAATAAAAGGAACAGGCTTTTCAGCAAATGGTGCTGGAATCTGCTCAGCACCAAAAAGCAATCCACTATTGATATTTCAACCAACATGGATGAATCTGAAATATGCAGCAGATCTAAAGAAGTTCAGACACAAAGGAATACATACTTAAAATTCAATTACTATGAAGTACAAGAACAGGCAAAACTAGTCTATGGGGACAAAAATCAGAATAATGGTTGCCTCGGGATGGAGGCAATGGTGGCTAGGAAAAGGCACAAGGGAATTTTTCAGTATAATGGTAATGCTTTATATCTTATTAGGGGTGTTCATTAGATGGTTTTTACATTTATCAAAACCCATCAAATGGTACATTTCCTATATGCACTGTATTGAATGTTGAGATACCTCTGTAGACAAATATTTACATATATATAAACTACAATTGGGATATGGGGGGAGGACATGATAGAGAAATTATAATAGGAGGTTATAAGTGGAAATGCATAGAGTTTTACATTTGGAAGATGAAGGAACAGCTGGATGATCAACCAGTCTTCTAGCCAAGGTCTAGCTACTTCTATACCTTTTTATGCCTTCTGGCATCTCCTGTTGCCTTTCCCTGAGAATACCTCATTTTCCAGTGGTTGACTAAGACCTTGACATCATGAAATAACACTGAGTCAGCCTCAACTCTTGACTAATTGAAACTCAGACAGTTCATTTGAAGCCAGTTAAACTGTTAAATTGTTCTTAGACCCGAAGAACACAAAAGGAAAATAATCTTTCTCTTTGAGATTGTATTTATAACCAGGTTAGTTGACACCATCTGAGCAAGGAGAAGCAACAACTCTTAGCTGAATTCCAAGGCCAACTGGAGTCTGAGAATGCAGAGGCAGGGGCACACCACAGAAGCTCAAAACTCCAGTTATCTGAGGGAACCTCTTCATATATCGTGTAGAAATGCCCCTGGACTGGCCAATGGACTTCAGCAAGTTTGCATTCTTCGCCCCTTGCCTAGTTTTCAGTCAACATAAATGAATCCCTTTTTTCTTAACTTTGGTCACCCAAACCTACACAAACTCACTTCCTTTCTTTCTTTCTTTTTTTTTTTTAAGATTTATTTATTTATTTATACAAGCACTGGGTACAGTCAGAAGTGCAGGAGGGTGAGGGAATTCACTAGAGCCAGAGCAGGGAACAGAAAAGGCAGACTGACGAAGTACACTGCTGAGGGGAGCAGCGGGCCGCAGGAGAGGTCTGCGCGCCATGTGGGACCCTCCCCCGGAGGCCGGGAAGCAGCCGGGGATTGAACCGGCGCTACAGAGGCTGCGGGCAGCTTCGCAACCCAGTGCTCAACTGCTGTGCCACCGGGGAGGCCACTTTCTTTCTTTTTTTTTAAAGATTTATTTATTTATACAAGAACTGGGGTAGAGGCTAGATATGCAGGAGAGTGAGAGGACTCACCAGAGACGGAGTGGGGAGCAGAACAGGCAGACTGACAAAATACACTGCTGAGGGGAGCAGCAGGTGTGATAGGAGAGGTCTGCCCCCCATGTGGGCATCTCCATGGCCTGCGGGGATCTAACTGGCACTGCAGAGGCTGTGGACAGCTGCACAGCGCTGTGCTCAACCACCTGCGTCACCAGGGAGGCCTCTTGCTTCCTTTCTTAATTGGGGAGGTATATTTGAGTTTATCTCCTACTTCTTTGCCAATCAATTCACAGTAAAGCTGATTTCTCTTCTCAAATACCTGGTGTCATGTGACAGACAGATAGCCCCACTGCAGTAAAGGGAGATCTCTCATTTGTGGAGAAAGAAAAAAAGAAAAACAATCTAGAATGATTCAGCTTCTGTGGGATACTTATTTTCCCTGATAATGTCCCTGGCACTTGCCCAATCATTCACCATTTTCTGACACTCAAGTTTTATAAATCCCTTCAACACAATTCTTTCATCCTCCCCACTCCATTTTTGGGTTCAATTTGGTGTTAATTCAGCCTATTCGAGTCTGTTAGGAAATCTGGCTATTTGCAAACAAAGAAAAATGTTGCTTTACATGACATAAATAGAAATAAATCCAGATGGATAAAAAGAAAATTCATGTGAAACCAAAAGTTGAAAATATGGAGATGAATATTTGTCAGAACTGTGGGTAGAGAAGAATTCTGTATTGACAATGAGTAGATGGAGTCAGAGAAGAGTAATAGATTCCTTAATGAAAATACACAACTTAAGTACATCAAAAATTCATCATAATATCTAAAAACCTGGTAGAAAGGATTTGCTACAAATATTTTAGGGAAAGAACTTCTACCCTTGGGCCTCCCCTGGTGGTGCAGGCGGTTGAGTGCAGCACTGTGAAGATGTCCGCAGCCTCTGCAGTGCTGGTTTGATCCCAGCTGGCCAGGGAGAATCCCACATGGCGCAGCAGACCTCTCCTGACTCGCCCACTGCTCTCCTCAGCGTGTATATCTGTCAGTCTGCCTGTTCTGTGCCCCGCTCTGTCTCTAGTGAATCCTCTCACCCTCCTGCACATCTGGCCTGTATCCTGGTTCTTGTATGCATGAATAAATAAATCTTAAAAAAAAAAAAAAAAAAAAAAAGAACTTCTACCCTTAATGGTACAGATACGCTTCCATGAAGGGAGGTGCCATTTACTCTGCCCCCACTTACATATAAGTCCGAGCTGGGAGTTACTGGGAAATAGGGACAGAGCTGAGTGGCCCTTATGACACTGAATGTGGGCAAGGCTGACTCTATCGTGCTTCTCCAGCTTTTACTTGCACCCAGGGATTACGAGGACTTGGAAGGAACATTTGGAAGAGAGACGTGTAGAGGCTCTTGGAAGAGACACATGAAGACACCTGGGCAGGTTGCTCCTGGCCCTTGGCAAAGACAATGACAGCGGTGGTCCTTGCGTCATAGTGGACTGTCATTACTACGGAGTGGAGACAGCCCAATGACAGAGGGAAAGGGACGTGCCGCCATGTATCCACAGTACACTTAGGCTTTCTCTGGGACAAGTGCTCATCCAGCGAACACTATCAACCTCTGGTTTACAAACATTGAAAAGACAAAGACAGATAAAAACTTGGCTGTGTGGAGAGGCCCCACCTAAATCAAAATTAGAGGTGGCCCTGGTAAGATACCTCTGAAAGGTAGCATAAATAGTGTCACCAGAGTTGAAGTAAATTGAGATGCTTATGGACTCCATGCCTGTGGTCCTGAAGCTTCTCCAGAGTGTGGTGAGTACCCAGGAACTCTTGCCCTGAGAAGATAGACTGATTCCAAGAACCCTCTGGACCAGATCCCACCTACTCAGCATTGCCAGTCCCCAAACTTTGCAAAGGTTCATTACCCTACCACCTTTTTGCTACCAGTTTACTTGTATGTTGACATTGCAATGTAGACTCCATCCAGAAAATTCATATTGTGGTTCATATTGAGTCATGAGTAAACCCTTCATGGAAGTTACCACCTCAGACATCCTGAAATTGATGAAAGAAAATAAGTGCTTCAACTCACTGTCCTTTGTCTTACTAATCTTTTCATTAAAGTTATTTTCAAACTCACAGCTCTAGGTTGAGAATAAGGGAGAAAATACATGGAAGCATTTAGTATCGTGGCCACAAGAGAGGATGTGCTCAGCAAGTGAGAGCCAACATGCTACCACGGTCATTAGTTTCCCCAGAATATTTTTTCTAATACAGAAGTCAATTGCATTCTTACACGGTAATGATGAAAAACTAGAAAATGTGATTTAAAAGAAGATGCTATTTACAGCAATATGCACAGCATCAGGTACCTAGCAATAAATCGAAAAAATATCTGCCATATCAACATGAGAAAAAATATAAAATGGTATTAAGAGATAAATAAGGAAGACCTAAATAAATGGAGCAATAGATCATGTTTGTAGGTTGGAAGTTTCAATAATGCAAAGATGTCTTTTCTCCTAAAATGAGTCTATAGATTCATGGCACTTCCAATTAAAGTCCCAACATTTTTCATGGAAGTTGAAAAGCTGATTTTAAAAGTTACACGAAAGAATGAAGGGATTGAAATTAGCTAAGATGCTTCAAAGAATAAGGAAAAGAGACTTACACTATCAGATTTCAAGACTTATAAGAAATGGAATTAAGGCATTGTGTTTCTAGTGTAGATAAACTGTCCACAGATGAGAGATCCCAGAAACATACGCTTGATAAATGTTATTATATTAAAATTAAGAACTGCTGTTTATCAGTGGATACCTTGAAGAATATGAAAGACAGCCCTCCTTTGTCATTGTTAAGTCTGTGAAGAAAACGAGTCAAAATCCTTCAGAAAGGAGCCAGAACTTCTAGTTCAAAGAAGAAGAGAAAATCAGGATAGATGGTGTGTCCAGAGAATTGGAGTCGAGGGCAGATGTGTCAGGTCTTGAGATGAATCACGCACAGGAGATAAGGGAAGTGTTTCCCTGTCTGGGGGGGTGGGGGTGCAGGGGAAGGCAGGGTGACACTGAGTTTACCAATGTAGGTAGGAAGTACAAGCTGGAGGAAAAACTAGGGATTGTCTAGTCCTAGTCACATGTTTTATGGACAGAATTCTGATTACCAAAGAATTTTTTCCAAAGTCAAAACTTGTCCCTCATTCTAGTTCAGGAGAGCCAAGTGGGACATTGAGTATTTTCCTTTTCCCCAATCTGTGAAAAGATAGGTCATAAGCTGGGAGAAAATACTTGCAATCACATATAAGACAAAGGACTTGTATCTAGAATATTTTAAAGAAATCAAGAATCAGTGATAGAAACAATCAATTTAAAAATGGGCAAAAATTTTTGATAGGCACCTCACCAAAGAGGAACTATGAATAGCAAATAAGATGGATATAATTAGTAAGGTTAATAATATGGATAAAAAGATACTTAAATATAATTTATTACTGTTAAATCACAATTTTAAGTACTGGTAAGGATGCAAATTCAACAGGAACTTATATATACCCGGTGAGAATATAAGGTGGTGTAGCAACTCTGTACAATTATTTGGGAGTTACTTATAAAGTTATGTATATATTTACCATATATGACCCAGCAATAAATTCCCAGGCATTTATCCTAGAGAAATAAAAATGTATGTTCACACAAAAATATGTACCTAAACGTTTATGGCAGCATTATCCATAATCATGAAAAAACTGGAAACAAGCAAACAGTTGCAAGGAATGAATGGATAAACAATTATGATCCATCTACAGAATGAATAAAAGTCAGCAATAAAAATGAACTAACTAAATATATACAATAGTAGAGGTGAATCAAATACATTATGCTAAGCAAAAGATCTCAGTATCAAAAGCAAACATACTCTGATTCTTTATAAATGACTCTCTGGAAAAAGCAAAAATGTTGGAACAGAAAACAGTCAGTAGTTTCCAGGGGTTTAACTAAAGAGGCAGCAGTAGGGAATTCCTCAGGATTATTCAAAGTATTCCATATTGCGGTTGTAATTTTGGTTTTAAAAATATATGCATTTGTAAAAATCATTAGAGTCCTATACCCACATGTGAATGTTGTTCATTGTTATTTTTTAAAACTAAAAATTTATGGACTTCTGACTGTGTCCCATAATCTCTAACAACTGAAGGAGCATCTGCTCTTTTGAAAGGGAATTTAACAACATAATGTGAAAATATAATTTATAGGACTTCCTTGAGTTTAGTTTTCATTCCAACATTGCCTCACATTCTAGTCAATTTCATTGAAAACCTTCTATATTTACTATCCTGTGGTGCACAAGGGGATAGAAGGGGGAACCTATGATGTTAATAGGAGTAAAAAGTAGGCGAGGAAGTACCTATAGAGGATAGGTGGATAAAAGGATGTGGTATAACAGGGGAATACTACACAGCTATAAAAAAGATGAAATCCTGCCATTTGTGGCAACATGGATGGACCTACAGTTTATTATCAGACAGAGAAAGACAAATATGGTATGAGTTCATTCATTTGTGGTAGATGATAAAGAAACAAAAACAAACTGTTAGGCTACAACAACAAAATAGTGGTTACTAGTAGGAAGCAGGTGGGTAAACTGGGTAAAATGTGTCATTGTATGGTGATGGATGGCAACTAGACTTTTGGTGGAGAACATAATGTAATATATATAGATATTGATTATAAATCTTGACATCTGAAACCCACATAATGTTATAAGCCAATGGTACTTCAATTAATATATATACATACATAATTTCTCTTTTAATTCTTGGTTAGTACTGACAAGAAACTTGAAAGTACTAAGCAGATGCTGTGACTGGGAACAGTTGGGGTCCAAGTACCATCTTGCTTAGAGCAACAGAAGCAGAGTCTTAGCTAATCCTGGGGTTCCTCACCCTTCTTAGGCTGACTACAGCTCCAGCTGTTCTTTTATTTGGGGGTGGTAATGGTAAGAATGGAAATTTATATTCAAATATGTAGTAAATACACCTAAAATGACCTAAAGGGGTGAATGGGTGGTACTGACCAGCTACAAAAGAAAAAGACAATGAATACAAAGGAACTAATTAACTGAATTTAATTTCGATTAAATTAGCTTATGTTGCTCTCTCAGAAAGGCACTCAAACTCCAGGGCAGAAATTCTAGAAGCAGTGGGTTTACTATGTGGAAATCCAGCTGGCTCTAGGCTGTAAACAGGATAACTTTTGCTTCCACTTAGAGGAGACTAACTCACAGAGAAAAAGGAGCACTTGGAAAGCATAGGTGTGTTGGGCAAACAAGACACCCACAGTCCCTCCCACAATTAGAGGAAGCAAAATCCCAAGTAACCAAAGAGATTAACACCGCTGTGATTATTTTCATTTCAAAAAAGGTCCACTTAAAATATTTACTTTGGTAGCTCCTTTATGTGTGGACCACCCCGGGGGCAGTTAGATTTCTTTCATAAATCATTAACCACGGAGCTGAGGGCACATGGTGGGGATAGCTCAGCGTCCTTGCCAATTGAAGATTGAAGATCAATAGGCGGAAAGGTGCAGCATCTTGCAAATGCCGCCGAGACCTGATGATGATTCACACCCAACATTTTAGGAAATGTGACTGTGGAAGGAAGGGCGTGGACCCTCTAATGTGGAGATGGGAGATGGTGTGTCCCAAAGCGGGTGCCAGGAGAGAATGAGGAACGCCTGATTCTGCCCATTTGTCCTGTTTCCACTTACAGGGCCTGTGAGGAGGTGATCACTACTGTTGGAAGCTCAATCCATTCCGCCTTTTGGGCTGCACTTGCTCATTATTGGAGGCTGCAATCTCATTTCAGATCAGCAGTGTAAAACCTGTTGTCATATTTTATGTGATGATGTTAACTCTGCTATGAAATTATACCCTGAAAATACCCCAGAGCCAGCTCAGTACATATAAATAGCCATTTATCAGATGCAACCCATCATCCCCGCCGCCGTGACCCATTCTGTAATTTTCCCTCCGCTGACAAGCTACAAATGAAGAGTGTACTTAGATTTCAGTTATGAGGTTTAAAATATGGATGTGGATATAAAAATCTAATCCCTTCAAGAAGAAACCTGGGAATTTTCCCATTACGTTCTAAGGACCTCCGTCCATCTGCTTTATAATCATCTGAGAATTCTGAGATTCCTGCACTGACCCCCAACACAATTTCTTACCCACTGATTCTCCAGTGCTTGGATCCCTTCTAGGGGGTCCTTCTCCCACCCCTCTGCACAGGCATTTTCCTCATTCACACTCATGGAAGGTCTCTGTAAATTCATTGTGTTTGGGAATGTACTGATGTAAGAGTTAATCAACGGATTTGTTCCCCACAAAAACCAACATTTCATGACACATTACTGGGCACTGAACACTATGGACTAAATACCTTACTCACATTCCCTCATCTTATAGACAGGGGATAGTTTCAGAACAAACTAGGATTACATGGCTTAGAGCCAGAATTTGAACCTAAGAGCAACTGTATTAGCTCTTTAAGGCTGCAATAACAAATTATAACAACTCGATGGCTTAAACCACAGAAATGCAGTCCCTCACCGTTCTGGAGGCCAGAAGTCTGAAATCAAGAGTGAGCAGACTGGGTACCTTCCAGAGGCTCCAGGGGAGAGCCTGTTGCTTGCTTTTTCAGCTCCCCGTGGCTGTCAGCATGCCTTGGCTTGTTGCCACGTTTCTCTCTCTTCTAGCATCACATCATCTTCTCTTTAGGTACCCCTCTCAAAACTGCCCTCTGCCTGGATCTTAAACAGATACATCTGAGTGCACTTAAGACCCATCTGCTTATCCCAGGAAAGGTCCTTAATTCATCGAAATTCTTAATCACACCTTTTGCTGTCTAAAGCAACATTTAAAGATTCCAAGGATTTGATACGGATATTTTTAGAGGAGTTAATTTTTAGACTACCTGGGACTATATAGCCACCAAAAGTTCCAGTGGATGGAGAGCCTTATCACTCATTTTGCATAAAATCCTTGAAGTGAGGGGGAGGGGGAGAAATTCGAAGTAGGGACAGATTTGTCTGTGAAGTTCAAGTCTTTAGCCAGACTCACCTTCCTTGAAATTTCCAGGAAACTGAAATTCACAAACTTCTTTAGATTCAGGTGAAAACACCATGAAAAAAAGGAAGATATCTGGGAAGAGAAATGAGGCATTACTTGCCCAAATCACCTTAATAGAAGTCAGCTTATCAGATTAGCCCTGGGCTCTCACAGAGGCAGAAATGAGACACAAACCAGGTCAAGCGTGAGGGCCACTTCCTGCAGGTGCAGCAACACGTGGATGTGAACAGTGGATTCGAAAAGCCCCTTGTGCAATTTTTTGGTGGCCTTAACTTCTCTGCTGGACACCAGAATATCACAATGAAAAAATACACTAATTAATTGTAAGTTTTATCGACATAACAATTTTATATGTGTGACATTAGATCTCTGGCCACCTTGTAAGTTTATTTATCAAACTGTAAGTTTATTTATCAAATTGGCATTTCTTCAACCACATGTTTGTTATTCCCAGGGCCCTACCTGAAACACTCCAAAATATTTTGTTTTTTTTTTTCCTCCCAGAAAAGACCTTTTCATAACCTTTTTAAAAATGCTTATTTTTCAAAGAGTTTTATGTCAACATGAAAGAACATTTTTGAAGGGATAAAAAAAAATCACCCATAATCCCACCAACCTAGCAAACAAGAGTTTTCTTGAGAGAGGAGAGTGTTCTAACCTTATTGAACAGCACCGTGCTTCTCCAGCAACAGCTTGAGACTGTATGCAAAAGAGAAACAGGAAAATATTTGCTTTTCAGTTGTGAGGCAAAGAACTATTTCAAGAATTGATTAAAGCACTCAGGCACCCTGGCAACAGTCTTAGGAGTAAATACATACTTAGGTGCCCTGCTACCTGAAAATGTTAACAGAGGTGATAAAAATAAGTAGGTGCTAGCTTGGTGAAATCCCAGGTACTATACATTTTCAATGTAATTCGTTGGCGGGTCAGTGCTTGAAATTTGTCATAGGAAATCAAAATGCATTCTTGTGCAAGCTTTGCACTTTTCAGTGCAAAATGCTTTCTTGTTTTCACACCAACATTCTGGGAGCTTCTTCCCCTCTATCTGAGGAGCCCAAGAAATGCACTCTTACCATCAGGATCACCAGGAAATACCAGAGAAACCATTTTCTGAGGGAAAACACTAATGTGAAATATAGCTTAATTTCCAATTAAACCCAAATTCAAAATCTCACATTTTAAAAAAAGATTTATTTATTTATGCATACAAGAACTGGGGTACAGGTCAGGGGTGGGGGAGGTGAGAGGATTCACCAGAGACAGAGCAAGGAGCAGAACAGGCAGATTGACCGAAATCATTGCTGAGGGGAGCAACGGGGAGACAGGAGAGGTCTGCTGTACTATGTGGGTTGCTCCCTGGCTGGCCGGGGATCGAACTCGTGCTGCAGAGGCTGCGGATAGCTTCATCATACTGTGTCTTAACCCCTTGCACAACCAGGGAGGTCCCCTCATAATCTCACATTTTATTGAGAATTGCCATGAATACATAAATAGAGACAATTTTGAGGTAAAAGAGGAGAAAAATCTTAAGGTGGGTGAAATCTGTTTGCTGACTGGTATTTCACCCTTGCTTTCTCTTGAAATGCAGCCCCCAGCACATACTTAAGGGGCTGTCATGGTGCATTTGCTGTCACAGAGAGACTGACCCCACCTATTCTACCCAAGTTGGGAGATTTCGATTGGAAATTGCTCCCAGAACTTTCTGGGGAGCTGGAGGGGAGGACCACAGCTTCTAGAATGGGGAACTTGGGTACAGTAGTCTATCCCATCTAGTTTATCTACATTTTCTCATTTTTTTTCTGGAGAATATGTTGACACATCATGAATCGCTTTGCTAATAACCCAAAAGAATAAAGAGGAAGCAGCTCCTGTGCCAGCTTGCTGAGCTCCAGCTTTTTCACAAATGAGCCATGTGACCATGGGGAGTTAAATGTCCCCCCACCAGTGCCTCTCCCCTGCCAGTGCCTGTTTCTCTCTCCCCTGCCGGTGCCTCTGTTTCTCTCTCCCCTCCCGGTGCCTCTGTTTCTTCACCTGGAAAATGGGGGTAGGTGGCACATGGTGGATGTTCAGTAAGTGCTGATTGATCATCATTAGTATAACATCTTTCCTGGAAAATCAATGCTGAGTCCAGGCATGTTAGTTCCTTTATTCCACCGAGTCCCCCGAAACTGCCGATTGTGAAGTGCCACCCAGGCAGTGCGGCTTGGGACGTGCCAAGCAGCAGTTCCAAAGACTTCGACAGAAACCAGGAGTCTGGTGGGAAAGCCCTTGAGCCCTCCATGCACCGCAGATGGACTTCTAGTGGAGCCCAAGTCTTTGGAACTTAACAATCCAATCGGAATTAGTCTGTTTGGTTTTATCACCCACATACACCCACTGTCACGCGGCCACTACGGCCGACGCTCCTGCCACAACCTGCGAGCCCGTGTCCTCTTCCCCGCCCACTGCCTCCATGCACGCCCTGGCACCCAGCATCCATCCCCTGGAGAGCCTCGTGTCAGTCACAGAAGAAGACGCCGGCTTCCTTCAAAGGGGCAACAAGAGAAGCAGTTGTTGAAGATGTCTTCAACTTACAAAGGGAAGGGCATGATTTGGGGAAACTGAGGCAAGATACTGCCGCACCTGGTGTGGCACCCAGAGACACTCCGAGAGCTGATGGACAAGGGGAGGGGATGGCTGCCCGAATGGGGAGAGGCCTCCTGTGGCAGTGTTCTCTGGGCCAGCTAGACAGAGGGGACCCCAAGATGCTGGCTGTGCGGGCACAGAGCAGGGGGAGAAGGCAGGGAGGCGACTGGGGGAGCCATGGGAGAGGAGCAGTCTCTTCCCGATTTCTCTCTGAATGCATTTCCCGAAAGTTCATTTTGGAGCCTTCTTCAGCACATCGTAGAGCTTCTTGCCAAACACGTTCATCCCGGTTTGAGAGTTGCCTTCCTTTTCTTGCCAGGAGCCCAGCATCCTAGTATCACAAGCCACAGCTTGGACACCAAATCCTAGTTTCGGGGATCTTCTCCACAGGCAGCTGTGACTCTTCTCTGCTCCCTTTTCCAAAATTACAAGCCCCAGCTGGACAAAGAAATGAGAAAACCAGATTTGCTTTATGAGACCAGAGTAGGCCTCTTGAGCGGCTTCGGGAAGGAGCGCCCCACCTTCCCGCCCTTCGTCACCTGATGTCGTCCGGATCAGGGCTTCTCAAACCTGTGCGTGTCCGGGTGACCTCGTGGCTGTTCTTAGAGGCAATTATGCTGCTTTTCCCTCAGATCTGGATCCCCTGCAGGGGAAGGTCTTCAGGGCTGGGGAAAAGTTCTTTCTCTTTCTCCTCCACACACCTCCATTTTCTTAAATGTTTGTTCCAGTTTTATTACATTTTGGATTATTTCTTCCACCCAGTCCAGGAACTGTGTGTTCTCTCTGCTAAGGCTTTTCTCAAGCCCTTTTAACTTCCCCAGGGAGACCAGTGGTATATGTGAGAGAGAGATAAAGAGATGGATGGATGCATGGACAGACAGATGGATGAATAGATGGATGGATGGATGGATGGATGGATGGATGGATGGATGGATGGATGGACAGATACTGGATGGATAGATCGATGTACAGACTATGTGAGCAGACTCCAGAATCCTCCTTTTGCTGTTCCTACCACCTGAGAGTCAAGTTGAAAACAGACTTCTGTGGTTCTGCCTGTAAATTTCTGCCCCTGTTTGCTTCTAAGTTCCTGTGTCTAAAAGACTCCTGGTAACCGTGCAGGGAGTTGACAAGGCTATTTCCTCCCCCTCACCTAACCTCTGCTAATCTGCAAGGTGTTGGTAGTTAGCCATCAATTGTACCAGCCATGAATCAAGTCTAGTTCGTTTAAGTAAACTAACTCAGGTAGAATCCAGCTACCCACCCACACGGACCCTTGGGTGGTACTCCTGCCTTGCCTTCCAGCCTCTTGCCCTGCAGGCTATGTTGCTGCCTCCTCGCTGTAATTCTAGATCATAGGACGCTTATGTTAAGACATTCTTTCTGAGTCTAATGGTAAACTGAACTAGTGGATTTTTATATTTCATTAAGGTAGTTTAGCACTTTCAAACAGGGCTTACAGTAATCAGACTTCAAAAACAATCACACACACATACAAACAATAAAGCAGAAAATGATTATGACGATCTTTAACTTGTGACTTTTTTAATTTCTCAAAGTGCATTCAGCATTTTTCTTAATGTTACCAGCATTATTGTGGTATCTGTACGATAGGTATTTGTAATTATATTACAGAGAAGAATGCTCAGATAAAGCATTTGATTTAGTGTCACCTTTTGACTTCATCACTCTCATACCTATTACCTGCTCAAATGAAGTCCACATCTTTAAATTCTTCTGTCAATAGTGACAACAATATCATGACTTTGATAACTAGAGGGGGTTGGTTCTGTCCTTTTTTTTAGGAAAAAGACACTGAAGTATTTAGGAATAAAGGAATACAAACTGTTACTCACCCTCAAGTGGTTTTAAAAAAGATTCTGCCCATTTCTCTCTCATTCAATGCAGTTTGTAATCCTAGATGATCTATACATGGCCACTCCGCCCCCTCCAAAGAAACTTTGGCACCATGTGAATAAGGAAGTTGCTTAGTTAATAATACCGTGTTAATGATAAATTCCTGGATTTGATCATTGTGTTTATGGAAGACATTAATGTCTGAGCTGTTGTAAAGTCTACAAAGAAACTCCTTGTGCTATTTTGTATTTTTTGGCAAGCCTGCCACCCTGCTGACTTTTGACCAGAGCTACGGTTTGTACTGCTCAGGCCTGTTTTTCCTATAGGCAGCTCCACATTCATGGGTTCAACCAGCCATGGATGTTGGCTGGCGAGCCCTCAGATGCTGCGGGATCATAATGGAGAAACCTCGGATTTCGCTGTGGGGGAGGGTGAATCTTGAAACCAGTCTCCCTGCAGATCCCAAGGAATGACTGCAGTTAAGACAGGGGAGGGTCAAAAGTTAGACTTGGCTTTTCCACCGTGACTGCGCTTCACAATGAAAAGTTAAAAAGTTTTGAAAAATGAAAGCAGCGCCTCCCTAGTGGCTCAGGGGGTTGAGCGCAGTGCTGTGAAGCTGTCTGCGGCCTTTGTGGTGCGAGTTCGATCCCCAGCCAGCCAGGGAGCCACCCACATGGCATGTAGACCTCTCCTGTCTCACCTGCTGCTCCCCTCGGCAGTGTGTTTCAGTACATGTGCCTGTTCTGTTCCCCACTCTCTCTGGTGACTCTTCTCACCCCCCGTGACTCTGGCCTGTACCCCAGTTCTAAAAAAATAAATATAAATAAATAAAAATAGACAGCAGACACAAGCGATGTCCCCTTACTACTGCATCTAGTTCACCCTCCATCATCTCTCCTTGGGGTGTCGCAACAACCATCATCTGCTCTCTTCACCTTTCCGCTCCCCCTCTCCAACCCACCTACCAAGCAGTAGCTGCTGTGATCTCATAAAAGAGGCAGCTCATATCACCCCCATGCTTGCACTCCTTTGGCTGTTTCCAACTGAACTCAGAACGAAAGCCAAGCTCAGAATGAAATCCATGGCCACCGGCGTCCGGCGCCGTCTGGCTCTGGGCCTGCATCCACAGCTGGTCCCTCTCTTCCCTCACACACGCTCTGTGCTCTGGCCAGACTGGGCTTGTTGGTTTTCTTCCAGTGTCTTCTACGTACCTAAGGACCTTGGCACATGTGGTCTTCTTGCTGGGTCACTGTTACTCCATCTCTTTGCCTGGCAGGCTCTCCTTGTCCTTCTGGACTCATCATAAAGATGGCTTCCCAAAAGGGGCCTCTGTGACCCCTCATTTCCCCACACATGCGCCGAAGAAAGATTGACATGCTCTACTTCATCATTCCACGTTCTCCCGTCACTGCTCCCTTCTTAGGCTGTAATTTTTGTTCGTTGCTTTATTTAATGGCACTTTCTGGCCCTAAAATGTTGAGCTTCATAAGGCAGAGATGGTTCCTTTATTTTCCCCCAGTCCCAGCTCAGAGACTGATAGGTGGTGATCAGAACATAGTTTTTCATAAATAAAAATAGAATCAGGCAATATTGACCAACCAGAACACAGTCTCAAGTTTGGAAGACACGAAGGTCTTGAGCTGAAAATGGACATAAAGTCCAAGTGGGGGATCCCTTCAGAGAAGCGCAGTTGCCTGCATGACTTCACCTAAACAGCGAGGTGAACACTAAAGCGTCGGGAGACACAGGACACACGTGCCCGGAGAAGAAACAGATGGAAAAGGCAAGAAGTAGGGAACAACAACAGAGAGGACCATGAGCCTGGGCGTGGCTGTTGGGGACCATCTGGGGATGCAGCGTAGAGGCTGGTGCTGATCTCACACACGGAACCCTTTGGGCATCAGCGAATCACTACGTGACTCATGATTGATGTGCACAGTAATGACCCCCATCACTGTCACTCACTTAGTCTTTACTCATATGCCTCCTCCTTTCAAAACAGACACAGGTTCCCCTAGGCATTAAGCAAAAGTTAAATCACATTTCCCCTGGTCCTCTAAGCAAACAGCTTCCCTCCAAAACTTTGATCAAAACTGGTCAAATTAAAAACATGACCAATCTCTATTGTGAAACAGAAACAGAAAACAGGCTCTCAAAGGACTTATTTTCTGTCCATCTGGCAAAAGGACTTATATGAAGACTCTTCTTACCTGGAAAACACCAGTATTCCAAGGTGCCAAGGCCCAGGTTAAAGGAGATAGTAAATAGGGGCCACCAAGGAAACTGGAGGGCCACCTCTACATACACCATTGCCTATGTTGATGGGAAAAGCCACTTTTATCTCTGACCACAACAAAGCTCCCCAACATTTAGGCTCAAAGTGGACCTTTTCCATGTGCCTCTTCTCAACACTACTTTAATTTGTATTTAACTCTCTTTCTCTAAAGTCAAGCAGATGTTGTCATCAGCATGGTACAATTTTGCTAATATACAGCATCTTGGATTTCTATATTTTTTCACATGGTTACCATAATTGACACAATCCATTTGGTGACAGGCAAGTCTTCCTCAAGTTGGAAAGCAAGTGTTTACTTATTCATAAAGGAAGTATGTGCTGCCTCAATAAATCATCTGACCTATATTAGGCACTGGTGGGAACAAGCAGTGGTTAAGGTACAGGTTCTACCCTTAAGGAAGACTTAGTCCAGTACGGTGTCCCTTAACTTGGGGGGAGCCAAACCCCAAAGGGTATAAGATCTACTAACATCTAGTGAGAAAACATTGCAGCTTCTACTATTTCTATTTCAATTACCTAGCAATTTTTTATCTAAAAATAGAAATTAAAATTTACTAATATGTAATATGTAGACTGATCCTGGTTCCTCAGTTGGCATTTTGTCTATAGTCATACATCATGTCTGGTATGGCATAGTATGATGTGGTGTGGTATAGTATAAAAGGATCTTCAGGGCAGAGTAGGGTTTCTCAAGCTCCCAGAGGTTGGCACTTAGAGACCTCTGTCACTTAATCACTTTCAGTGTACTGTGATGTATTATAGTTTGAATGTGCTTGGTTAAAAGCACATTTGCAATTATCTAGCTTTAAGAAAATTAACCCTCACAAAGAGACAAGGGGCTTAAAAAATTTCATTTAGAGTTTCCATAAATTAAGCATCATAAAAAAATAAAAGGCATCTGTCACTCTCTCCACTGTTACATGAACCTTTCATCAGTCACGCTTTAATAAAAATACTGATCTAAACAGATCTGATAAGAAACTGCCCCCAAATTTTAAGTTCTCAAGAATGTTAATTAACAACAAAATTCAACTGAATTGTATCTTTTACCTTGAGATACAGGTAATGCTATTTCAATGTCATCATCTTAACCTAGATATAAAAACATTAAATGTGAAGCTTGACTTTTGCTTGGGATTTAGAAAGCTGCAAAGAATGTCATCCCCACCCCAATAATGAGAAAAGTCTAGATAAAAGAAAAATTATAACTTTTATTAAACCCATCAAAGAGCTGAGGTCACAAGAAAATGAAACAACCTGAGTTCCAAAGAAATAAGCCCTTCAAGGGACCTCCCTGGTGGCACAAGGGGTTAAGACACAGCACTATGAGGCTACCCGCAGCCACTGCAGCATGAGTTTGATCCCTGGCCAGGGAGCTGACCCACATGGTGCAGGAGACCTCTTCTCCTGTCTTGCCTGCTATATTTCAGTACATCTGTCTGTTCTACTCCCCACTCTGTCTCTGGTGAATCCTCTTACCTCCTCATCTCTGGCCTGCACCCCAGTTCTTGTATGCATAAATAAAATAAATCTCTTTTTAAAAGATTTTTACATCTTTTATTATACAATAATAAATCTTAAATTTAAATCTTTTATTATATTTAAATCTTTTATTTATACAAGAACTGGGGTACAGGCCAGAGGCGCGGGAAGGTGAGGGGATTCACCAGAGACAGAGCGGGGAGCAGAACAGGCAGACAGACCAAAGACACTGCTGAGGGGAGCAGTGGGAGAGACAGGAGAGGTCTGCCACGCCATGTGGATATCTCCCTGGCTGGCCAGGAATCGAACCCACACTGCAGAGGCTGTGGACAGCTTCACAATATAGCTCTCAACCCACTGCACCACTGGGGAGGCCCATAAAATAAATCTCTTAAAAAAAAAAAAAAAAAAGCCCTTCGAAGGAAAGACCTGCGCAGACCTCTGCTCACCTGGTCAGAGCACAAGGGAGAGGTACAGGAACCAAACAAATGGGGAAGAACTAGCAATGACTTTAAGGAACTGCTGAAGGTCAAACGTGAGCCAATGTGTTTGTCAAGAACAGTGAGGCCCCAGCCAAGGGAGCTCATACTGGTTCACAAGCTCTTATTCACAGGTTCTGGCTGAGCACTTATGGGAAAGAACAGGGTGGAGCAGTGTTAGGTAACTGGCAGGTGGGTGGGTCTGGCACAAAACATCAGGTATTTCTCCAGACTCTTCTCAAAGGTGAAGTGAAAGCATTAAGCTTCTGGGCAAAAGGCAGCAAAGACTGGGGCCTACGGCACAGGAAAATGTGCTGTGAGAAGAAGGATGGACGTAAGGACATACTTCTCAGGGGGAGAAGCACACGATTATCTTAGACCTTAGCCCCTAATCTGAAATCCATCCATCAATCACTACATCTCCAAAAATTAATAAATTATTAATAAAAATATAAATACACGTCATCAATAAATTAAAAATATATGTTATTAAGTATAAAATAAAATCAAGCAGCAGTTTCCTACCTTTAGGGGAGGTGAAGAAAACAACTGTTCAAGTTTCCACCACAAATACAGGACAGAATTTGACTGCTACGAGAGGGGACAGGAATGCAGAGGCTCCCATCTGAGGCTCATGTAGACTCTTCCCAGAGCAAGCCTTAGGATGGGGTACCGCAGCAGACACTCTTGTCCCCAGCACAAAAGGGGAAGCCTGGGGGGAGAGAGCTCCTTTGCAGTGCCAGTGAACAGGAAAGTGGACAGCTGATGGTGGAGCCATCGTCCCGAGAAAGGGCTGGGACATAACAGCTCCCTGTCTCTGCATGAGGCAAAGGCAGCCCCCACTGCAAGAACTTGACTTTGGCAGTGTGCTGAGGGGAGTATAGCGATGATGAACCCCAAAGCTAGCCCAACTCCCTACTAGACTGACTCTAGTAGGGAATTCATGGTCTAGCAGAAGAGCTATGCTCATTTCCTGCCTTGTACCTACCTCAGTCTCTACTTCTGTACGTGCAAATGTTTGGTATTAACTCAAAAAATTACATCACACACACACCATTGTCAAGAGACAATGAAACCAACAAGAGCAACCTCTGGTAATACCCAGACATTGGAACTAGCAGACAGAGACTTCACAGTAACTATGATTACGATATGAAAGGATATGGTGAAAAGGCAAACAACAAGACTAAATGGATGGGGAATTTCAACGAGAGATGGAAATCCTAGAAATGAACCACTCGTTCTCAGAGATCAAGAGTACATTCAGCATGCTCATCGGCAGATTGAACCCAGCAAGAGAATCAATTAACTTGGAGATCTCTCAATAGAAATCATCCAAACAAAAATCCAAAGAGAAACGAGAACAAAGCAATGATGACGCCAATAGAACAGAACAGCAGAGATCTGGGGCAGATCTCTACTTGGAGTTCCAGAAAAATAAGAGAATGAGAATGGGTTAGAAAAGTTATTCTCAAGTATTTTCCAGAAATAATGACAGCAAATCACAGATCTAAGGATCCCAGATATCCTAAGGAGGATAGATGTCAAACACACAAGCAGAAGCACTTTACATAGGCTCGGTAATTGTAGTCAACCTCCCCAAAACCTAAAACAAAAATAAAATTTTGATGGCAGCTGGGGGAGGCATAGGGGGTAGGGGTGGAGATCAAGTCATATGCATACAGAAGAACAAAGGCAAGACTTGCAGACTTCTCATTAGAAACTGTGAAGACAGACAGCAATAAAGCACATCTCTAAAGCACTGAAAGAAAAAGGAAGAAAAAAGCAATCACTAACTTTGAATTCGACACCCAGAGTAACTATTTCTACACCCAGAGTAAGTATTTCAAAAAGCAAAATATAGATATTTTCAGAAAAACAATAGGTAAAAATATTCAGTACCAACTGATCTGCTCTATTGTGAACATGGAAGGGAAGTCTTCAGGCAGATGAAATGTTACCAGAGAAAAACTTATAGCTACATGATCATATACAGACCTCTGAAAATGGTAAGATGCTTATGATTCTGCAATAAAAAGGAACAGACCATGTTGAGACATGGTACAAGGATGAAGTGGAAAATAATGGCTCTGATCAAAAGGCAGACAAAGGAAGGAATGTACTTAAGATTTCCCTTGATACAGAATTCCAAAAATGCAAAATAATTTTTGGGCCTCCCTGGTGGCGCAAGGGATTGGGACGCAACCTGTGAGGCCTCCGCAGCACGAGTTCAATCCCCAGCTGGCCAGGGAGCTGCCTACATGGCGCAGCAGACCTCTCCTGACTCGCCCGCTGCTCCCCTCTGCAGTGTGTTTCAGGTGATCTGCCTATTCTGTTCCCCACTCTGTCTCTGGTGAGTCCTCTCACCCCCTGCACCTCTGACCTGTACCCAAGTTCTTGTATGTATAAATAAATCAATCTTTAAAAAATGCAAAATAATTTTTAATGACAGAAAGTAAACCAGTGGTTTCCTGTGGTGTGAGGAGAAGGTAGCCGATGGGTTTAAAGAGTATAACAGATGGACATGCTCACTGTTGTGATTGTGGTGATGGTTTCAGGGTTGCACACATATCCCCCAAATCGTTACTTGGTGCACTTAAAATTATGTGCTGACTAAGTATAAGTAATTCCTTGAAACAACTTAAAAAACTATACTGGGAGGTATAAATGTAAACTAAAATCACAATGAGTTACCACTAGACACCTATTTGGATGACTTGAAATTAAAAAAAATCAAAGCTAATAATAATAAATGGAACTGGACTGCTGGTTGTGAAAATGCAAAATGGTACAACAGTTTGACAGTTTCTTAAAGTACTCACCATACAACCCAGTCATCTCACATCCAGCTATTTCCCAGGAGAACTGTAGATATACACCCGCATAGATACTGGTATGTGCCTGTTTAGAATAGATCTATTTGCTGTATTCTTAATATCCAACTGGAAATAACTTGACTTTCTATTAAATTTGTTAATGGATAGAAAATTGTGCTGTATCCAAACAATCCTACCACTCAGTATTGAAGAAAAGAATGAATTTCTGATACATGCAACATGGACAAATCACAAAAGTTTCACGCTAAGTAAAAGAAGCCAGTCTCAAAAGTTTACATTCTGTATGACTCCATTTTTATGATGTTCCAGAAAAGACAAAGCTATAGAACAGAAATCAGAACAGGGCTTGTCGGAGGCTGGGTGGTAATAAAGAGGTTGGCCCCTTTTTGGGGTAAAAGAAATTTTCTAATATTTTTGCTGTGATGGTTACATGAAGGCGTACATCTGTCCAGTTCATAGATCTGAACACCTCTGCAGGGTGAATTTTACTGTAAATAAATTTGCTTCAATGAACTGATTTTCAAAATGATGCATTCAAAGCATGAAAGCAAACTACTTACCTTTTTTGATGATGCTTAAAGTCAAGCCATATTCAATCTAGTGCTTTCAAACATTTCACTAAATAGAAAGATAAATGTTTAAAAGCCTTTTGCAAGATTCCCTATTTTATAGCAAAAGACAAATACTATGGGGAGAAGAGCTGGAAACATTATACAGAAACCAAACGGGTGATAAACTAAAACGTATTTCCATGCCAAGTCCATTGATAGACACCTAAGAAATATTGCTGAAGATTTGAAGAAACAAGCATTGGACCAAATTATGTAGCATTGGACTTTGTTACTTCATTGGATGAAAGAACAGCAGTTATTTCTAACATCTTCCAGCTCCCAGTACTTTATAGACTCAGTAATGAAATACATAAAAAACTTCTCTTTTTAAAGGGGCATTAAAAGTAAAATGTGTGGGAGAAGATATATTCACAACTGAAATGATGTTCAATAAAAGAATGATTTATGGTAAAGTTGTGGAGGTATATCCACTGACGAAATGGTTGCTTAAACTCAGATATAGAGTCTGGAGGCAGAAACAGCACTCAAAAATTATTCATCACTAAAATAATTCTGATTCAAGAATTTTCCATAATAAAGTTGAAACAGAAGTGTACAGGATGTAACCACACAGTTAGTTTTGGAACTATAAGTCCTTTAAAATATAGTTGAGCCTTTGTTATAAATGAAACTGGAAGGAAATGAAATTCTGCTGCTCCCCCCACCTCAAGAGATGGGCTGGTTTACCCATAATGAAAGGAGGTTTTTTCAACTTGAGGATAATTATTCCAAATTTATTTTTCTTTAATGATACAGCTGTCCATATACATGCTACCAGCCGATTAAACACACACACACACACAACCACATACACACTCAGCGCATGTCTTTAAGTACATTATATATTTTTTACTAAGTTAAATGGTGACTTTTAAAAAAGAAACTTGTGCTATGGAAAAGGCATTTTGAAAAGAGATACTTGGAAGTTTTTCATTGCTATGTGATTTTTGCTGTCCTATATTAAAAAGCTCATGTTGGAACACTCAAAACATTTGAAAATGGAAATTTCCAAACTGTTCAAAATTTTCAAAACAAAGAATTGCAGGATTTTTCACCCGTCAGTTAAAAAGAAGAACGAATTCACATTGAAAGGAAATTTGCTAACCAAAATTTAATATAAATGTTCATGTTTGATACATAATATAGAAAAATGAGAATAACAATTTAGTTAACATAAGCAATGATTAACTTCAATTTGAATTTTCAATTTTTTTTGGCTATAGTAACCATAAAATCACATTCTAAATAAATTGGGCTTAAAACCAGACCATCAACTGTAATAAAATGAAACTTGTTTTTCTATAAAACTAAATAGTATCAATAATATCTTGTGTTGTAAATAAGTTTTTTCATATTAGTAAATAATATTCATTTTATTCATTTTATGTTTATCATCTTATTAAAGCATCTTTTTGTGTATACTTTATATCATAGAATATGCTGCTACAATAGCACATATATAAAGTTTGCTAATAATAAAAACATATATTGGATATATATGCTCAAAATTTTTACTGATAGGATACAAAATTTAGGAAAACAGAAATAACTGACTAAGATGAATGGATCAAGGAGATGTCATATATATATATATATATATATATATATATACATACACACACATACATACACATACATACATCCACACAAGGGAATACTACTCAGCCATTAAAAAGAGATAAACTAATGTCACTGGCAACAACATGGATGGAGCTAGAAAGGATTATGCTAACTAAGTCAGACACAAAAAGATAAAAATCAGATGGCATCACTTATATGTGGAATATAGAGAAAACTGACAAGAGGTCAGGAAAAAGACAAAACTTGCAAGCTGACCATAGATCTGCGGCCTGTAGCAGGGGAGAGAGAAGAAGAGAGAGAGGTCTGGAACAAGGGAGGAAGAGCATAAAGGACTATGGTGATGGTCACAGGGGCTATGGCAGTGGGAGAGCTACAGGGACTACACCTGGGGAGGGGAGAAATCAAATACTGTCCAAAAATGAACAGCAATATAAGAAAATATATGAATAGATAAATTTAATAAAGAAAAAGGAAATAACTGTCTGATGGAATTAACAAATGTGTCTGGCACAATGCTGGAAGCACAGTAAGAAAACTGGGTTTAACTCTCCGGTCACCTCCAAATGCCTAGTGGGGTCATTTATGTGCTATGTGGGGGTGCACATTTCTCCCTCAGAACATGCATTTCATTCAGTACTTCTTCCACCCGAGTATACGTGCGGATCATCAAAGTGAAGCTACCACAGCTGTAGAAGCTGCAGTTACTAAATTTATTTTTGTATTTTTTAATTTTTAAAGATTTCTTTATTTATGCATATAAGAGCTGGGATGTAGACCAGAGGTGCGGGAGGTGAGAGGATTCGCCAGACACAGAGTGGGGAGCAGAACAGGCTGATCAATTGAAATACACTGGTGAGAATTTAGAGCACCTTAGTCTCAATCTTGAAAACACGTTAGTCTAAATCTTAGCTCAGGGCCTCCTTGGTGGTGCAGTGGGTTGAGCACTGTGCTGTGGGGCTGTCTTCACCCTCTGCAGCAAGAATTCGATCCCCAGCTGGCCAGGGAGCTACCCACACGGCACAGCAGACCTCTCCGGAGGTCTCACCTGCTGCTCCCCTCAGCAGTGTATTTCGTCAATCTGCCTGTTCTGCTCCCCACTCTGTCTCTGGTGAATCCTCTCACACCCCCACACCTCAGGCCTGTGCCCCAGTTCTTGCATGCATAAATAAATAAATCTTTAAAAAAAAAAATCTCAGCTCTGTAATCTATTAATCCATGGCCATCGATCCAGTGTATCAGCGCCATTATATCCAACATCAACCATGACAGTCCCCACCTCATAGATTTGTGCTGAAGAGTCAATGGGTTAATATGTATATACTCCCTAAATCTGTCAGGTCTCACATATGGAAAGGGCTCACTGCAGGTTACTTGCGAGCTATATGGATTAAATATAGATGATACAGATATGTATGTAACTATATAACATGCACGTTCCTCTATCTAATACATATCTACATAGTTACACACAATCTGGGTTGATAGATACTAGATATGCTTATTTTTCACATAATGTATCTTTCTGTTCTCAATGTGTTTATATGTATTTATACTGAATTTTAATAATACGTGCAATTTTCAACTGTTACTTTGCTTGCGTTCTAGGCATTAGTTTAAGCACTTTATGCAGATTATCTTGTTCACCTTTGGGTAAAAAATATCACATAACATATTTTTGTTGTTCCCATTTTATAGATAGAACAGCGAGGCCCAGCTAAGTTATTCACTTAGGGTCTTGCAGTTAGCGTATGATAGACACAAAGAGTCTGGCTTTTTAAATCAATGCTGACTGGTTTCAGGATATTATTTAATGTGACTTCTAATAGTCCATAACATCTTTATTTGTAGAGTGCTTAGTATTACATAAAATATTTTCACATACAGTGAGTCTCATCACTATCCTATGAAGCGAGTTAGAAAGGATTATTATCTTTACTTTTATAGGAGAGAAAATGGGTACAACTGAAACCAGGGATGTCTTTTGGTGTGGGTGCTTCTGTTACTAATATCTCGGGTGCCTCTGTGCACAGGGAATCATTCACTATAAACGTACTGAGCACTTACCATGTGTCAACCTCAGACGTCAATGCTGAGGATAGGAGCAACTGTCCCCCCCGGATGCTTCACAGCCTAGTGGGAGACACAGGTCTAGAAACCAGGAATCACGCCACACAATATGTAGTCTCGAGGGAGATGTGAAAAGAGTGCTTATGGCACACAGAAGGAGGGACCATCTGTGCCAGGGAGGTCTTAGAAAAGGCAAAGGTGGCAGCGGGGGGAGAAGGTGGGGGCAAGCTTTCCTGGCAGAGAGAATGCACGTGTGAGTGTGTGTGAACCCATGGTTACAACCATGAAGCATGGAACTGAGTGTGCACCTATTTACACAGCTCACTCGTGGATTAATTTCTGCACCAGCAGGCTGTGAGTGTGCAATCAGGGAGGCTGATGTGGAAGAGAAAGCGCCTGGACACACACCCACTACAGCAGAATCTGGCCTGCCTGGATTTTTCTCCCAGTTTCTCTCTCTTCCTCCCCAACACCAGGGCATACAGAGATACCAGTTGCTTCCCACTTCTGCAGTTGCTCTGTGAGCTGTGATGATTAGACCCACCAGGTTCCCCAGTCTGGCAGGTTGTGCGCGTGGTGGTCCAGCAGAGCCAGCCAACAGTGCAGGACGTGGGGGTGAAGAACATCTGTGGGTGAACTCCTTTGTACACTGTACTTCAGCTCTGTGAATGCTGAGAATTGGCTGTCCCCAGCCAAATTATGCAACCACCCCCCCCCACAACACCGTCATCTTCACCTCTCTGGGGGGCTCATCCAGCACCTCTAAATTGCCCCCTGAATGTGGCTGGCTTCTGCCTCCACTTATGTCCTTCACCTTCACGTCTGTGCTGGAGCTAGGCAGACACAAGGCCACAAAGGGCCCATTTTCTGTGAAGCCACATTCTCCTCTCCCCTTCTGCAACCCATTCTGGTCCAGGGATTTCCCAAAGGATGAAAAATTCGTGCAAAGGCAAACAGGACTGGCGGCCATGAGGAACCCAGAGGGTCACTCCCAGGGGTGGCCCATCCATCCCCTCCCTTGGCAATAAAACCTGTTTTTAGACCAAATTGATAAAGGAGAAAAAATGAGGACACTTTTCTCCATAAATGTTCCCCCAGGAGGTAAGGGGTATAAGTCTATAACAAGCCTTTACTTCTTCTAAGCTTGCACATTCAAAAAAACACCTAAAATGATTGCAAATAATAGGTAATAGATGGTGACTAACAGTCCTGGATAAAATGGCAAAATAATTCAACTAGATTTTCTCTTGTGTTATAAGTCATATAAATTCAGGGCCAGGGGGTCGTGTAAGGCAAAGGCATTGTGTGCTGGGGCTCACCAGTGATTTGTGTGTGTTTACTAGCCCTCTGCACTCTACACAACAAAATATTCACATGTTGCAATAAGCAAGGGTGAACCGCAATAATCAACACATGTAGTAGGCCATATTCTAGCTGAATAAATGAGCAGGTAAGGAGGAAAACAAACATATTTGGAAAAGTAGAATGGTCTCATGTAGTGGTTCTTGAAATTACAATACCTGTATTCTGTTCCCAGTTCCAACATGACAATCTACTGAAAGGTTTTTTATCATACATTGAAATATTAATCTGGTGGCAGGACAGCTCTCAAAAAATGCATATACTTCATCAAGTCTCATTTCAATGTCTTCCAATGTCAATGATCAGTAATGAATGGTAACTGTTGCGTATCTAAATATATTTATTACAGCCCCTTATGTGGAATATATTCCCACGTTCTGGACAAGAATATTTTTCTAAAGAGTCAGGAAAGATACCGGTTTGTAATATGCCAGGAGAATTTCTCCCCAGTCGGTATGTATGTCGCTGATTTGCACTTAAATACTGCATCAATAATTTGAAAGAGAGAAATAGTCGGATTACGGCTAGAGACTATTTAGAGGCTAAGGTTTCTATCATGGACTGCTTTCAACTGCTCTATTTTATGGCACAGATTCAGTGGGAATCTGATCTGCTAAAATATTTGGGCTGTGAAACCTCCCACACTGTGACAGATGTCAAGTCCAATTAAGTGACTCGTGTCCAGGTTTCTGTCCAATAGGATTTCCCATTAAATATCAATTTAGGGGAAAAAATTCCATCCCCCTTCTTAAGCCTTTATCTCTTCCACCATCTCCAGGCTGAATCAATTGGTACCAGGAGAGCCAAGAAGCCACACACGGGTCTCTGCCTCTTGCTCTCCCACCCGCTCGGTCTTTCTCTGCTTCCCTGTCACTGTTACTGCGAGAGAGACGTTCACTTTTCACCAACCTTTCTCCAAGCATCTCCAAGCCACTGACTATATATATTTTGCTCAAGGTAAAGAAAGGAGGAGGGTGTGGGGTGGGAGATAGCACCCAGCCTGGAAAGACTTTGAAACTGGAAATAGGTGCCTGTTTATACAACATACAAGTAAATGAGGGACGAGGAAGAGGCAACCTTAGCCCCGAGTTACAGTATTGTGTGCCTGGGAACTGGGGAGACATCAGCTGAACAAAGCCTTATCTCAAAAAAAAAAAAAAAAAATCTACTTCTGAGCAAGATCGCATCTCTGCCTTGCACTCCCCAGTTTCTGCTCAGCGTGTTAAGGGAAGGGAAGGCACCCGACAGGAGCGGAATCTTCTCTTAAGCATCTTTCTTATTGATTCTTCCTCTATTAGAAAGTGGAGGAATCAGCCCTTTGATGTGACTGTGTTTATCTCTGCATCTCTTTTGTTATTTATAGAGACCTAGAAGAGGAAAAAAAAAGGCACGAGACTTTTCAACACCTCGTTTAAAAAACAAAACCAACGAATTCCCCGAAATGTTTGAGAACAATTAAAAGGAAAAGGCGGTTTTGAGCTATCAACTAAGTGAACATTGACACCGTCCACATCCTGAGATATTCTCGTCCCTCGCTGTGGACACCGGCGAGATGACAGCTGCTTTTTCGTTTTTGAGTGTAATAAATATTTGCTGCTTTTAATATATTTCGGAATTTCTCCCTGCTATTCCCTGGAATTTTAACTAAAAGATTGGAGAAAGGATTATCAGAAAGGCTTTCACAAGGTAAGGTTCCTTTAAATAATTTGTTTTCCAGCTTGGAGTCCGCTAGATGCTTCCCATTGCATTTACAGATGTATTTCAGGTGACTGTTAAAGAAATAAAATGCACACACGACATGTCGTTTAGGAACACTGAACACATGTCTATCTAGAGAATATATATTCTAGAGGAAAACTGAACAAGCTTGGAGAGCAACCGAGGAACTTTTTAATCCAAACTACAACTATGTTGGGGCTTATTGTGATTTTCCTTTACGCGCCTATTTATTTACTCCCTTTCGAGCCGACTGGGTCGGTGCAAGTTGTTCCACTTATAAACGTACCGGGGCAAAGCCCGTGGGGAGTCACGCGTAGTTCACCTGGCGCGTTTGTTTTTATTTTGCCTTGGAGGTTCTGTTTTGCTCCCCGGGAAATGAAAGCCGTTTTGGAGCCAAACTCGCTCCTGAGCAAGGGCAGCGCTCAGCCCCGATCGCCTGTCCTGGCTTTTGTTTCCCTGCGAGCAAACCCTCCCCGCGTGGCGGGCGCGCATTTCCCCCGCGGCGAGGGGCGCCGAGGCTGCGCGCGCGGGGCTCGGGGCGCAGCCTGTGGGCGCGCCGGGCGCGGGCTGTCGGGGCGCCCAGCACCGGCAGGTGCCTTCCCCCTGCGGGTCCCTTTCTGGAAATGCGCGTGGCCGGGAGCCCACGGCGGGGAGCTGCCCCTTCGCGGGAGGCGCGGGGCGCTGGGCGCGGCGGGTCCCCGCGGCCGGGAGGAGCTGGACCCTTAGGACCGAAGCTCGGCCTCGGTCAGCGGCCCGGGGCCAGCCGCGGGCTCCCGACTGCGGTTCCCCGAGCCCCCGAACTTGGCCCGCGGAGCAGCAGCGCGGGTGGGACCGCGCCCCTCGGCGCCCGCCTGCTCCGGCCGGGCCCTCCCTTCCCTCCCGCGGCGCCCGGCCCTGGGCATCTCCCCGCGAGGGGCTCGCAGGCGGCGGGCGCATTGTCTCCTCCCGGCCGCCGCGCCCCCGAGGCGTGTGCTGTCTGCGTGACAGATGGCGCTTGGAGGCCTGCGAGGGCGCAAGTGTCAATTTTCTGCTGAAAGGCGCCTCGGCGTTTGTCTAGTCGCTTCTTTATTATTTCGGGGACGCACGAGGGCCCGGGCACGCAGTCGGGCTGCGGCCGGCTCTCCTGTGCGCGCGGGGCCGGGTTTGCGCCGCCGCGCCCCGGCCCCCAGGGCCCAGCCCCGCGCGAGGCCGGAGGCCGCCGCTGCGCTCCGGCTGCTGCGCCCGAGACCCTCCCGCGGGCAGCCCCGTCTGCGGCTCCCCGGCCCCCGGCAACACCCAGCTGTGCCCCCGGCTCGCGATCCTTCGTTTGTCTGGGCAGGAGAAGCGGGGGGCACGCTGGGGAGTTGGTGCTTGAGCTGAGGACGCGTAAAGCCCGGCGCGGGCTTTACGGGGCCAGATGCGGGCTGGGCCCAGCCGCGCCCTCGCCGACTCGGGCGCCGGGAGGGGGCATGAGGCTCGGGCCCTGGGGCCTGCCCCTCTGCGCGCCCCGGTGCCCCGCGGGGCCAGCTCGGCGCCGCGGGCTCGCCCTTGTTGGAGCGGCCGGGGACGCGCCGAGGCCTGCGCCCCGGCCCGGCCCGCGCCCCTCCTGTCCAACGACCCCGATTCCGTTCATTGACTGATTCTCTGACTCCCCCTCAGCCTCCAAAATGATGCTGAGTCCGGACCAAGCCGCCGACTCGGACCACCCCAGCTCGGCGCACTCGGACCCGGAGTCGCTGGGCGGCGCGGACGCCAAGGTGCTGGGCAGCGTGTCGGACCTGGAGCCGGTGGAGGAGGCCGAGGCCGACGGCAAAGGCGGCAGCCGGGCCGCGCTCTACCCGCACCCGCAGCAGCTGAGCCGCGAGGAGAAGCGCCGGCGCCGGCGCGCCACGGCCAAGTACCGCTCGGCGCACGCCACGCGCGAGCGCATCCGCGTGGAGGCCTTCAACCTGGCCTTCGCCGAGCTGCGCAAGCTGCTGCCCACGCTGCCCCCGGACAAGAAGCTCTCCAAGATCGAGATCCTGCGCCTGGCCATCTGCTACATCTCCTATCTCAACCACGTCCTGGACGTGTAGGCCGCGCGCGCCCCGGGAGGCCGCCGGCGGGGAAGTCGGGGCCCGACGACCCACCCCGGCGGCCGCAGCTGGGTTGGCGAGGGCGGCCGCGCGGCGGGGAGGCCGCGAGAGACACGGACCCGAGAGAGAGAAGCGCGCGGTGTGTTCTCGCTGGTCAGCAGGGCGACGAGGGAAGGCTCCTGACTCTGGAAGTGGGGTGGTCCGGCGAGCCCCGGGCCTGGCAGGGGGCTGTGCGCTAGGCCCGGAGAACCTGGCGATGGCACCTGGGACGAGCTGCCTCCAGGCCTCCCCTCCTGGCGTTAGATGCCCCCTAAGGGTTGTTGCTTTAGCTCACTGGAGACTCTGAGTTCTCCTGCATTTATCTCCCGCAGACCTTCGGGTTTTTGAAAGAATAAGGGCAGAGCTCAGAGAAGAGGCTCATAACTTTAGACTGTCTGGGATTTTTTTTTTTTTCTAATTGACAAATCACCAAACATTCGGAGAGAGGGGTGGGTCGCTCCTTCAGTGCAGAGATTTAAGGCGCAGGAGGATGGAACAGGAAACTTTCCATTCTGTTGTGATTAGGAAGATGATATGAGCATCCAAATAAAACAGGCAAGTCCTGCATGTTTGGTGAAATTAAGATACTTCGAGGACAAATAGACAAATTGTGGGAGGCTTTGGGCTTGGTGAGATTTTAACCCCAGGGTGTGACGCTAATGTAGACAGGAAAATCCATATTTAAATGGAGAATTTAATATCTGATTGCTTTTTCAGGCGAAGTGCCCCTTTATATATCCAAAAACATCTATTTGTGACCTTAAACATGTGGACCCATAGGTGCAGTTAGAAAAAGACAACCTATTTTTATTTATGTTAGAAGGAGTAGAGTATTTTTTTCCAAGACATTTATTTTTCAGAGTGGTGATAATTTTACTTTGGATACTCTGTGCCAATTTATTTATAGTCAAGTGTTTACACTTTTTCCTGTGGAATAATTACGTCTAACTTTTTACGTGTTTGTTGAGATTATATTGTGGTCTTTCTTTCGGCTCTAATTATATTGCACTTGTATAACAAATTTCCCATTCTCCGTTTCTAAACATATTTTATATATTAAGATGTTTGTTCTTGAAAGGTTCTTTTGTTGTGAGATCAGCAACACTAGCACTTCACTATTATAGTTTTTTAAAAAAGTAAGTGTTGTTATTCTTATCTGTAGTTATGTCTGAAAAGTACAACTGTTTATAAGGAGAGTAGCTTCTTTGTGTGTGTGTGTGTGTGATGTTTGTGTGTGGGATAATTTTAGGAAATTAAGTTATTTTCCTAAAAAAAGAATTCAGAACTACTTTCCTCTGTGACAACCAAAAAGAAAAGTCTATAACCTGAAAATGTTTCATGTTCTCAGCTGTGAAACTCTTAAAACAAGGAGTGTATTTTAGAGACAAGGGAAAAAAAAAAAACACATCTGCTATCCAAAGATTTTAGTCTTTTTCAGGGTTTTTTTGTGTCTCTGTTGCTTTATATAATGCAATATTTTGTAGTGAAAATAGATATAATCTGGTTTCTATCTGACGAGTTTTTCATATCTCATGAATGGTGCACTGTTTTGCATATAAATAAAGGTATCAAATAAAGTCCTCTCCTTTTTTTAAGCACACTGTCTAAAAATAATGAATACACTGGCTGAGCATGAAATATCTTAATGGACTCAATTCCTCAGAAAGGAAGTAGTAAAAGAAAACAAGGCAAAACCTTAACATATTATAGTGTTCGTATTGAGATATTTGATGCTTTTCCTAAACTTGGACACTGATTAGTCTATAAGTACACATCCCACATAGGATATGACATAAATCATGTTTCTCATGAAAAAAATGATAGTGTTTACATAAAAATGTTACTTGAATCATAGAATCTTTTGCTCTTTGAGAAACTTAGTAACTAAACCAACCTCTTCAAATGACAGTTAGGAAACTGAGTCTTAGTGAGTCTGGGTGCCCTCAATAAGTCATATAACTATTTCAGGGCATGGGAGGGTCCCTGACTGATGGCACGCAGTCCTCATGGAACTTACCAAGAACAGGGTGTATATTACTATTGCAGTATCAGGATATAGACTCAAATATCTATATCTATCTACTCAGGATGTAGACTCAGGACATGCCCTCTGCAAACAAGAAAAAATGAGACCCTAGGCCGATCTTGAGAGATGAATACTATCATCTACAAAGCCTATAGTTAGTGTAAAATTGTGAAATATTCTGTGTACAAAGACATCACTAAAAAACATGCATATGCACAGATGTGTGTACACATAGACCATGATGAGCTGAGTCTATATAACACCAGAGCTCTAGTTGCAGAGTAGAACATGCACTGATATGGGAGCTTGGCTTTATGTCTATAAAATATCTGGGATTACAAGCATTTTTCACTTTTTACCCAGGTATCTGGTAGTCAGTTTCCACCAGATACCTATTTATATGAGAAGAGTCTTCCTATGGAGGTGCTCAGAAAGCACTTCCTAGGACATGAAAAGCAATGGTGCCCTCCTCGGCCTTGTGCCTGGACCAAGTCCTAGCCCCCCCGCAGTGGCTGCTGACTTGGCCTCCAGGGTCTCTAGACCATTCAGGGTCTTCTCACCTCTCGCAGTGGGGAGAAATGACTACTCTGTCTTAGCAGCACTATTTTATTTTATGACAGAAAAATCAGGCCTTCTTTCATGCTAAGGAAGTAAAGTCAACTTCTAATCTCTGGACACCCTCCAAGGGCCTCCTGTTCCTGGCCTATGAGCTCAGCTTCCAACCGGTCAGTGCAATCTTCCCATAGACATCTAGGAGAACCTACTGACTCACCTCCCTGCACTATGGTGTTGGCCACAGGACACAGGACAGACATGGACAAAGGGCAACATCTCTTCCCGGGCAGAAAACCCTTGTGACACCAGCGAGGTCTTTGCAATGTGCAGTGTCATTTCAAGTCCAATGCTGCTGACACCCTGAGGAAGAAAGGCAGCCTGTAGCTCTCTGCGGCTAGGCCAGGGGGATATCACTCATCCTCACGTGTGGCATGGACTCAGCGGCTGTTCAGCCGTAGGTAGGGGAGTAGTGATTCTTCTCTGAATAATGATGATGGCGAGCATCAAATGAGACATTGGGCTGGAGAAGAGCTCGCTGGCGACAAAAAAGTAAGCAATACATAATTTCAGGTATTTCTCAGAGCTGGGAAGAAAAATAAAGTAGGGCCAGGTAATAGAAGATGGTAGCTGGGGTGGCGGGGAGGCTTTAGACAGAGCTGTTAGGGAAGGCTCGGCTGAGAGGCCAACTTCTGCAGATACCTAGATCTGCCTCACAGCAACCTCAACCGCTGCTCCGGCGTGAGCTACTCTTTCTCCCAGCCTGTTCCCACGCCCTGTGTGATGCCACAACATAGCCTGCCAGTTGCTCACCATGCCCTGCGGCAGCTCCCCGGCCTGCTGTCTCCTTACAGAGACCTGGACCACAGTTTCTCCAGATACACCTCTCCTCTTCTGCCCCCAGCTTAAAAAACAACTGTCCAGGACATTACCGCTCTCCAGAAAACCAAGCTCCACCTGGCCCCTGTGCTGAGGGTCTCCATGCCTGAATGGCCGCCTCACTCTGCCACTCATCAGAGACATCCAGAAAACAAGGGACACAAGTCCTGAGTGAAAGGTCTTTCCTTGGGAGGAAGAGGGGCATGGCCAAGAATGTGGGCAGTAGGGTGGTTAGGGGAAGGAAGAGCAGACTGAGGACAGGGGAAGCCGCTGTGGAAAGAAATCAGGCTGGCTGGACAGGGTTGACAGGGGCAGGGAATGCCCGCTTGCCTGTGGGCCCTGCTCTTGGGGCTTCCTCCAGTGGCACTGTCGCCATCCTGCTATGATGAGGCTGGCAGATAAACAAGCCTCTGTGATGCCTCCATTCAGCCAGTCCCCATCACTGCCATCAGTCTCTAGCTGCTGGTCTTCCTGCCACCAAGGTCTGGGGGGCAGCAGTTAAGCGTGGGGCACAGCCAGCTGAAGTGCATGTACCGCTCTCAGCACTTCCCGGACTTAGGCGGCTGCCTTTTCTCTGCTGGTGATGAGAGCGATCCGGCCAGCTCACAGGTACTGAGTGTGTGCTTATGCTTACTGAGTCAAGTGCTCTGCGTGCTTGATCTCAGTTCTCACAACAAACCCATGAAGTAGGTAACTGTATCCTCTCCAGTTAACAACCAAGGAAACTGAGGCTTAGAAAGATGACGTAATAACGTACCCAGAGTTGTGAAGCCATGCTTGTTGGGATATTAAAGGAGCTGCCCTCACCCATCATGCTCTACAGTGTTCCTCTGCACCCCATCTCTCCATCCATGTGCCTAGGGGGAGTTTCAGCTCAGGCAATGCCTAAAGAGGGCCAGATCTGCAGTGCACAGATCCCCCACCCGGAGGATATGCAGAGGCAGAGACTGAGCCTGCCTTCTGCTCTCCAAGTCCAGCGTGCGCACTGGCCCAGGCAGAAGATGGCCAGAGACAGGGGAGCCTCTTTCTTGGCTGCAGGGAGACGCTGCAGGCTGGTTGCCTGGACCAGCCCTCATGTAGGAGACCTGGGCTAATCTGCTACATCCCTGGCTGGCCCTGAGTCTCCCCATTGACACTCCTTAGCCCCTCAAGACCCATTTTGTCCCAAGAACAACTTTTAAATAGGTGTTCCATTCCCTGCCTGAAAATCCTTGACTCCTTGTTGCATGTAAAAAATAAAATCCGAGTTCTTCATTGGGCACCGACATCTTTCAGTCTTAGCACAGACCCTCTCTAGCATCATCTCTGTCCTCTCTTTGCCCTTACTTCCCTGGAGATGCCTGGTCCTGCGAAACCTGTGCCCTTGAGCGCGTTTTCCCTCTGCCTGCCTTGCTCTCCTCTACCCACCCCTGTCTGTTTGTTGTTTAACCTTGAAAATTCTAATGATTTCAGCGCCACCCCACTGGACTGTCCCCACTCTGAAAGACTTCCCTGAGTCTTTGGGCAGTGGTTGGCTGCTCTGCTCTGAGGCCCACAGGCACACGCCAGACTTGATCTATTTCTCCCATCCCTGTGCTTGAGATTAAAGACTCTAGGACGAGGTTCAGATGCTGGCTCCGTCTTATTCTAAATGTGTGGCCTCACACATATGGCTCTATTTCTTTATGCTTCCATATTCAGTTCTGCAGGATGGGCACCTCAAATGCTTGCTTTGAGCTTTTCATGGCATAGGGGATTTCTTCCCAGAATAGAGCACAGTAAGTGCTCAAGACCTATGGGCTGTATTATTACCTTTATATTTATAATATACATAGGATATTGCATAAGAGAAATTGTAAATATTTACATTTTATACTAATATTATGTTATACTAATAATTCATGAACATATCAATGATTTGTGGTCTCCACCCACTGTATTCAGACATACAGTGTGTCAATGCACAGGATACATAATTAGCTCTATAGAGTCTGAAGGAAAACATAGGAAAGATTTCATGGTAAGTCATGGGATAAACCATAAACACCAACATTTAAAGTCACAGCATTGTCTGAAGCCGCCTCTGCTCCATGCAAGTGCTGACCCAGCCCTTTTCTTCTTTGCCTTTGGTTTCCCCTGAAGCACTGAATACAGTGACAGGCACCATGGCAGAGAGGTCTGCACCTCGGACTCCAACAAAGCAGGTCTGAGCATGCCCAGCTCCCTGCTAGCTGGCTGTGGCTGGGAATAAATCACCTTAGTTCATGCCTCAGATGTCTCACCTGTAAAATGGGGTGGTAGTCGCCCTACCCTCTAGCATGTAAGGAAGATTACTTGACTCAGTCAATAGGAAGCACTTAGCACACATGTGGGACATGTGCAAAGCTCAGGAGCACTCATGGCATTGGCTCTTGGGGCAGACACCCTTCTTCCAAAATTAAACAGTTAAATCATTTGGGAGGCTAGGAAGAGATTTTTGGAATTTCCTGTTCAATTTGGCTGATGTTTCCAGACTGGGAGGAAAGTTCCTTGTCTCCTAGTGGATCATTCCAGAAAGATATCAGGCAAAGGGAGGTTTCATGAGCCTCTTGAATCACAGGGGAGGTGTGAGGTTGAATCACAGGGGAGGGGAAGGTCCTTCTGAGGATCTCCTGGGGTCAGGATGGGATGGCTGGGAGGAAAGGAATGTTGGGGTCAGTCTGCAGAGAGGCTCCAAGGTCAGACTGACTCAAGGGCAGGAGGTGAAAGACACATCTTCCAGAGATGGCTCTATGGACCAACACCTGGCATGCTGATAAAAAATACAGAGCGTTGGGGTTACTTGGTTGCTGTGCCACAGGGTGGAGGCCAGGGACGAGGAGGTGGTTCAGGTGCGAGTCGACGGTGGCCTGACGGGTATGAAATCAACCAGCACGAATTTGCTGAGTGACGACATTTTAAAAGACACCCTCACAGAAAATTTCAGAACATCTCCAAAAGCTCAGGGAATAGTAAAATGAATTCTAATATACCCAGCATTTCATTTATACTCTTATCCACTCTTTCCCCTTTGGGCTATTTGAAGCAAAGCCCAAACATCACATCATCTCATCCATAAATACATCAGTAAGTATTTCTAAAAGACAGGCTCCTTTGTGTTTTAACGCAACTAAAATATCATTATTACAGGGAAACAAATCTGTCCACCTCCTGCGCGCCATCGGCGAGCACCTGCATTGTGGAGGGGAATTGCAGGTGATCTGCTCTACTTGTCCTGGTGATCTTTTGCCTGCACCAGCTGCCTCTTCTCTCCAGTGGTCCTCCTGCTATTTTTAAAAGGACCCCCCACCCTCCTTGACTTTGGACTTTCTCTTGGACACTTGTTGGATTCTAGTGACCCTCCTGGTCAGGGGTGGACACACCTGAGAACTGGCCCAGAAGATCATCCCACAGTCCAAAGCTACTGTGAGGTACGCTGGGGTGGCTATGAGTTGGCACGGCTGGGGACAGTCAAGGACTAAGGAGAAGATGAAGGGACCATATGAACAGAGTAGACACACCCCAGGGCCCACCGTAGGTAGACTTTAAAGACTTACAAATAAAGAGGTGGGTTTTCTTAGCATTTGGCCAGGAGCTGGAGTGAGGAGGTGACTTGGAGTTTGGAACTCATGGGGGGACTTTAGAGTAAGCCTTCCCGTGCCCCCAGGAGAGCAGCACCCATGGAGACCTGCCAATCATGACTGCAGGAACAAGTGCCCCTAGCCCCCAGTTAGATGTGCTTCTGCATGCATCTCTAGGCCTCCGGTAAAGGAGCCCAAGCCACACACTGAGCGGGCAAGTGACTCACCCACAGCCTCACCTCCCTGCAGAGTTGCCAAGAGGCCTTTGACTTCCATCTCATGCCTGCTCCACACTGGCGGACAACGGCGTAGCCAATGCCTACCCAGGGCCAGGCCCGTTCCATTACTAACTCATGTAACCCCCTGACAGCTCAGCCCTTCGTATTCCTAAGTTACAGCCAAACACACCAAGACACGGAGGCATTAAGGAACATAACCCAGGTCACACGCCAGTGAGGATTTGAATGGCAAAATGAACCTGAAGGACAGTTCAATCCAAAAACTTATATTCTATAAATAAAGGTAAATTATACCAAAGTGTCTCTTTTATGAAAAACAACTTCAGCAACAACAAAACCCACAATAAGTGAAACAATGAATGTCTCATTATGTCATGCAGGCCCTGGGCGAGTCGCTGACCAGCACTGGACTCGTCCCCTGTGCTGAGAAGCCTGACACCACCAAGAAGGGGACAGGTGACCCGGGCACAAATGTGGGTGTGGGTCTGAGTCACTCTGGAAGTCTCCCCTGACCAGGTCATGCCTTCCTGCTCTGTGTCAAGTCTCAGAAGGATCCAGAATGAGTCAGTCTGACAGATAACTCTGAGCACAGAGCCTGGGGGGAGTGTTCGGGAAGGCCTAGTGGTTAGTGCCCCTGAACAATCTTAAATGAATGGAAAAAGAAATGAGTGTGGTTCTCCAGAGAGGCGGTGTGTATCGAGCCTGAATCGCACCGCCATTGTGTGGCGGTGTGACAGACGCCAGGGACCCACAGCTGTCACTACTCACTGTGCACCTCCCTCTATTTCTGAACTTTCCTATCAATACCCTCAAATGCCAGACATTTGTTTTATTGTCATGTGGTGTGGGTGGGAGGAGATATCGCTCACTGCCATAGCTAATTATTAAATTAAAAAAAAAAAAAACCCTGAAAACCTAATTAAAGTTTTGGGTGATTTTTAGTAGTTTGAACTTCAGACTCCTGTTTGATTTTCTTGGTCTGTGGGCAGAAGCCCAGCCAGCGCTGGCTTCGGGAAGCTGCAGGCCCAGCTCCTCTCCTGCGCCTATTTGCATGTGGGCCCGGATTTGTCTTTGGCTTCTTGTATGGTTTGGGATGAGACCCTCGTGTCCCAGGGGAGGGGGGCAGGTGTTGCTCCAGTCGAGCGAATGGAACCAAATTACAGGCCCGTCTGTCACCTCCTCTGGGAGAAGGTGGAGGGAGTAGAGGGAGGGAGGAGGGGGGAGAGAAGAGGCGGGGGAGGGGAGAGGCCACCCCGCCTGGAGAACAGAGAGCCCAGCATCCTGCTCGTGCCCTGGGAGCCGCCTTTGCCTGGAGAGGACTGAGGACAGGAGACACCAGCACGGAGCGGCCCACAGGGTGGGCTGGGGGCACCGTGGGCCTGAGACCAGGGTTCTTCGCTGACCCATCCCATTCCAGCCACTTGGGCCACATCCATATGCTGGAATTGGTTTTTGCTGAATTGACTGATACATTTTCTGACTGCACGTCTTGGGGACTGTGTCTCTATTTGACCAAAGCTACCAGGAGAAAGAAGACCCATTCAGTCTCTTTTTGGTCTTCAATAAAGGCTCTCTCTCTCTCTCTCTCTCTCTCTCTCTCTCTCTCTCTCTCTCTCTCTCTCTCATTAAGCCACCCCATTCTGCAGGCGCAGACACATGGGGAGGGGTGATGGCAGCCCTGGTGGGCAGGCTCCGCCTCTGCCTGGGGTCCAGCTGTGGGGAGAGAGGGCAGCCTCGCGTGGAGATGCCCTGTCGCTTCATTAACCTTTGGAAGTTACTCTGAGGCTGCCAGATAGAACCTGAGCTAACAACGCACACCTTGCTGTCTGGGGTGCCTCTGGAGATGGCCCTGCCACTGGAGGTCCCCTGGGGCCGAGCTGCGTTATTCTAAGCTACCGAGAAAAATACAAACAGATACTGTGAGCCTTTTGTGGAACTCAGTGGACGGAATCATAAATTGCCATCATTTTGCTTTCTCTTGTAAAAAGAGTGTACAAAGGATGTAAGAGAGGATGGGGCTCGGGAAAGACCCCAAATGAGAGTGGTTCTAATAAGAAACAAGTTCTTGTCAAATTCTTCAGACTTGTGTGGAGAAAACAGTGTTTCACATGCCTTATTCTTCCTCCCTGCCTCTGGGGTGGGAGAGGTTAAAGAAATTGTCAGTTCCTGCTAGCTCTTTCAATAAGAAAAGAACTGAGGCATAGAGTGATGATGTACTGCAGCCTAAGAAGAGACAAATTTCTTCCCCTTTTATTCAACAATAAGATGATTGACAGAGATAATTCCCCCTGTGAGGGAAGCAAAGAAGAGAGCGGATAAGGGGCTGTGCTTAGACTGTGGCTGGTAAGACTGTCCATCCGATGTCAAGTGATGACTGAAAAGTGAAAAATTAATCCCATTATCCAGCTGTTGTTGCTGCTGGCGCCAAAATACCCAGATGTTTCAAAACATCTGGGTATTTGACAGCATGTTTTTACCATGCATCCAGATGCTTGATGTTGTGTAGACAAAGGCCAAAAAGAAAAATAACTGACTACAAAGAGGGAAGCCAAGAGGTGGTTGAAAGGGCGGTGAGAAGAGGATTAAGAAGTGATGGAGATAAAAATGGAGAAATTAAAGGAAAAAATTTTGAAAAGAGGTTAGAAAAAGAACAAGTCAATGCTCAGCAAGAGAATGACTCTCTGTCTTCCAATAGCACTCACCCACTCTTACTTGGTACCCCGAAAAGTATTTCTGCTTTTCTGCAGCTGAACCCAGATTTGAGACTTAACTGGGATTTGCAGCTGTCTTGTTGCAGAGGTGAAACTACAAAGAGGAAAAGTGATTAATATATCGGGGAAGTGAGTCTCACACAGGAATGAAAAGTCAAAATTCCAGTCAACGATGTCCACTAAGCAAAGCATTGAAATGTCCCTATTAGTCAACTTTGTTTCTAGTTATCAATCAGGATGATGAGCTTGCTATAGACAGAACTCGCCATAGTGTAACAGAAGGAAAAGGGTAATTGAGTGAATTGAGTGGGGGAAGGTTGTGCAGTTTGGTGACAGATTTAGAGGAGGGACATGATGTGATTGAGGTGATGGTGAGAGTAAGTGTTAGGCTTTCAGAACTGCTCACAAAGCCTCCTGCAATTCCCAAGCTGTCTGTCATCTATGAAATGCAAATCAGGAGGGGAGTGACATCATGTCGGATTATGGCCACAGGGAGTAATTATTTAGACATTAAAGGCTACTGAAGGGAGTGGTTGACAATATTAATGATGTCCAGATGGACAGAGTGTGATGCTAAAATTATTTTCTAGTACAAAGAACAGGGGAATTTTTATCAGGTTTTCTATTGGGGAGTCTGTGTCTCTTGGAGGTTTGTCCCTCAAAGCGATGGTGACACTAAGAGACGGCCTTTGGAATCAAGGCCCAGTGGGGTTTGCAGAAGCCAGAGTCTCTAGCTCCTCAGAGAAAAGGCACCATTAATATGTGAAACATTTACATAATGATTAGGACTATAAAAAGGGGAAATAATAATCTCAAGATGGTGTATGTGACAAGCTGGTGCTTGGAAAGTCTTCTCTCCCTGGCAGAGGCCTGCCCCATCCTGCCTTTCTTCCTCCACCCGCAGGCCGCAGCACTTGATGCTCCCACAGACACCTCTTCCGTCACCTGTCAGCCTGTACACTCTTCATACAGATGCCTTGAGCCTCTGTACAAGTGTTGACTTTAGAACCACGAGAGACTGGTGTCTTGGTCATCAGTGAACATGGACTCTAAGAGGACAGTGCAGACTGGCCAAGGCCACAGTGTGTAAACACCAGGAAAAGCCACCCCCTGGGATCCAGCTTGGGGAAGATTCACAGGCCATGGCAGCTAAAAGATGAAGCAGTTTCAAGAAGAAGATCTAGAGACAAGTATGTGGTCCGGGCTGTGGCCCTGACTGTGCAGCCTGGAGTTCTGGGCTCTCCCAGAGGAAGCAGGCATTCGAGTGTGTTCACCGGGCCCACAGACCTGCTGACTCATCCTTCTGACTCATGTGAACATGAAAAGACCAAAATGTGCCTCCAATATTAGGTGAAGCTCTGACGTAACAACAAAAGCATCAGCTGCACAGGTGATGTTTTATCCTCTTTCATTTGGAAGTCATTAAATAGATAAAGACAGGAAAATTCAGAAAGTAAATAGGTAACTCCAAACATGGTTTCACAGACCCGCTCACCCCCTGCTCCTAAAGCTAGGACCTACAATACCAAATGCAAGGTTCTTGGCAAGGTGGGCTCATATAGGCAATGATTCTGCTAAGCCAGGAGGTTCTCAGTGCTCTTATAACCCCTTGCACCTGCCTCTACCACAGCACTGACATCGCCGATGTGCTATGTCTTTTTCTGACGCCTCCCCCAGTTATGAGCTTCTTAAAGGCAGGCCTCTGACTTATTGGCTATTGAATCATCACCACGTGGGACATGCCTGAGACCAAGCAGGCCCTTAATTAATATTTGAATAATGAACTGGAAAAACATCATGGTAAACTTTGCAAACTCTTCAAGAGAGAACCCTGATAGGAACGAAGACAAATGTTTCTGCAATCATTAAATCCACTATTATGGAGGGTGTAATAAAACCACTCCCATGGAAGACATATAAAGAAGGACAATAGAAGTGAAAGTATCTAGTGATAATTAAAACAAAATAGCTGGGAGGAAGACGGACTAAAATGTGCTAATTCATGTGCCAATTCAATGCAGCTATTTGAATTCAATTCAACAGATATTTACTGAGTATCTTATGCACTGAGGTTTACATAAGTCCTCATGCATCATATACAGTATGAACAATTATTAAAGGAAAATGAAATTTTTTTTTTTTTTTTTTTTTTTTTTTTTTTTTTATAGAGGCATGCTTTATTTATTTGTTTGCTGGTTTGTTTGTTTGTTTTGTTTATACATGCACTGGGTACAGTCAGAAGCGCGGGATGGTGAGAGAATTCACCAGAGCCAGAGCGGGGAGCAGAGCAGGCAGAAGGACCGAAGTACACTGCTGAGGGGAGCAGCGGGCGGCAGGAGAGGTCTGCACGCCATGTGGGACCCTCCTCTGGTGGCCGGGGAACAGCCGGGGATCGAACCGGCGCCGCAGAGGCCGCGCGCAGCCTCGCAACCCAGCGCTCAACCGCTGCGCCACCGGGGAGGCCCAAAGGAAAATGAAATTTTAAGAGAAGACTAAAATTTTGCAAATAGTGCTTGAGACTTTGTTTTTTAGGGACACATGAATGGAAAGTACAGGTAGCTTGAATGGAAAACAGTGCAATATCACGGTTTACATCAAGAGTTGCCAATATTCATGACATGAAAATGATATGAGATTTCAGTGTACATAAATAAAATTTTATGAGAACACAGCACACCCATTCGTTGACTTGTTTGTGACTGCCCTTGAGCTACAACAGTCGGGTAGTTTCAATAGAGACTTTATAGTCCATAAAAGCAAAAATAGTTACCCCAGAGACCCTTACAGAAAGTTTGCCAACTGCTGAAGCAAGAGCTCTAAAATCAAAATGCCTGGTTACAAATCCCAGGCTACTTGGTAGTAAGTGACTTCACTTGTCTGCCCCTGGTTCATCATCTAGAAAATAAGCATGTAACAGTATCTCCTTTAAGGAACTGTTGAAAGAAAGAATATGCTTAGAATGAATCTAAACTATGTAGAGAGTTCTTAAAATGCAACAAGATAACATTAAACACTGGGGGAAAGATTTAAACAGCCACTTCATCAAAGAGGAGATAAGGATAGCAAATAACACAGGTGCAGAAGCTAAATATCAATAGTAATTGGAGAAATGCAAATTAAGTACAAGATGAGGTATCACTACAAGATGCTTGGAATTTTTCACAAAAGCAGGCACCATTTCAATAATAATAAGCCACGTAGAAGTGACTTTAAGTTTCTTTTCTTGTTTTTAAATAAACCCATTTCAAAAAAATCACCTCTAGATTGGACCATGGCTTGACCCACCTCTGCAACAGATTCCTGCCAGAAGAAATAAGATCTTTCCTATACTGACACTTTCAAATTAAAGGACTTCGCAAGCAAAACTAAATGGATATTGAAGTTGAGAAAATGATTCCACGCACTGAAATGTTTGGGTGACCTCCAGGTAGACTGAGGAGCCAAGACTTCTTCCCTCTCGCACCACTGGGGAGGAAGATGTATTAGCCAAGCTAACACCATGTCCTGCCTCATTGCCCCCTTCTCTCGAGACAGCCTCCTTTGCCAGCATACAGTGGGTAGAGAGGAATCTCAAGACCTAGGCTTCAAATACTCTCACCTGTTAGTACAATCAGGAGATATTTCTTAAGATTCCCATGATAATTATTTAAATTTGCAAACTCAGGCCTCCCTAAGGGAGGCACAGGGGTTAAAAAGTCTCAGCACTATCAAGCCTTATGGCCAGGCACTGTGGCTTGAGTTTGATCCCCAGGCAGGGAGCTGAGCCACATGGTGCAGCAGACCTCTCCTGTCTCCCCGCTGCTGCCCTCAGCAGTGTATTTCAGTAGATCTGCCTGTTCTGCTCCCCACTCTGTCTCTGGTGAATCCTTTCACCCCCTGTACCTTCGGCCTGCACCCCAGCTCTTGTGTGTGTAAATAAAATGAAAAAATAAATCTTTAAACTTGCGAGCTAGAATTTTTTAAATAAGATTTTGGTCTATAATGGATATCTTCCTCTCTAGAATATTTTTCTCCTTATTTAAGAGAAAAACTGATGAAACTGTTTAAAGTATAGGTATTGAGGATTTTTTATTTTAGGTCAGAATGAGTCTTCAGGCAACCAGACTGATCCCGCATCTCATCTCCTGTTCCCTCCAAGACTTCCCGAGAATCATAGCAAAGGAATAGAAAGGCTTACGCTCAAAATAATGAAAACAATAATAAAATAAAACCAGTAGACACAGCATTGCTTAAAGAATGGTCTCAACACATTTCTGATAGACATTAGAGCACACTGACAGACGGGCAGGACTCTGGAAACCACGATCTAAACTCCATTTCTCAGGAGACCTCATCAGCGTGCACGTCCAGCAAACCCTGGGGTTTCAGTCAAGGGTAGCGGACATCACAAGTTTGGAGGTGAGAAGTGGGGTTAGAAACTGAGGTAGTAATTGAAGAGTTATATATGGGATAGTTGAACTTCTCTGCCATCACAGTCCCTCTACCACCCCAGGTAAAAAGTCATTCACTTTTAGGCAAAAAAAAAAAAAAAAAAAAAAAAAAAAATGGTATTCTTCCTAACTTCAGAAAAAACGACCAAGCATCAGTGCTCATAGCTCTAGTAAATCCTCCCTATTTTGGGCCAAATAGTCCAAACTTGATATAACATTCAATTTATTGAGAAATAAAACCCAGCAATCAACAAATACCATTGTAGGGTAAAGAAAATATCAGGCTTTTCAGCCCTTCCGCCATCAGGAGAGATGATGGATCCTTGTCCTGAATGCATGCCTGATGGTGGGCACCTGGAATAGGGTGTGGGCATAGGTAGATGGGATTCAGCTGAGCTAAGACTGTGCTTTTAAGGGCGGCGTCACGGGGGGACGCCAGCAGCAGCAGCAGCAGCAGCAGCAGCAGCAGCCAAAGCCGAAGCTGAAAGAGAAGCCGAGAAGCAGCAGAACAAACACTAGAGAGCCCAGATAGAGTGAAGACTTGCTGGGGGCTGGGAGGCCTGCCAGCCTCCCGGCCCCCCAGCCAGCATCCCTGCCTGCCATATGCCTGGTGAACCCCAATAAAAGACCTGCAAAACTACTGAGGACTCTGACTCCTCCTTTACCCAGTCTGCATGGGATCAGAAAACCTGCACTGTGCCCATGTCCTGCCCTTACAACCACCTACATATATACGACTCAGGGTTAACTTTATATCCTTACATTTTAAAAATACATACGAACGACTAAATACACCAGATATTTAAAGGCGTAAAACTCTCAGATAAACAAATCTGACATTGCTGCTAACAAAATAACTCAGAAAATAACATACAAAATACATTGGAATATCCCTGAGAGATTATTTTAAGAAAGGTATATGTTCATTAGAAGGACAAGAAAATATAGGATCAAAGAAAAGCTGAGCACAACAAAACTTTTCAGAATAAAACACAGCTGCCTGGAGTTGAGGACAGAGACGAGGAGGGTGGTAGAAGGTAATGCAGAGCTTCTAACATCCTTAGCTTTAAAAGTGAGAAATCAGAGCTGGCAAAACAGGACAGAGGCGTCCACGTATTTCTGTGAAGTTAGAGAAATTAAAAAAATAGTCACAACAAGGGTCCATGTTGTGGGGAGCAAGAAGTCTACGAAGGACCGGAGAGCTACAGTATTGTGCGCTTTAAGAGGAGTCAACAGATAATTAGTGATGAGAACGTGCTATATTTTTTAGATGCTTAGAAGGAACCACCACAGCCATAAAAAAGAGAAATTATTAAAACTGGTTCCTTCTGGCGAGCAGACCTGGGTGGAGGGGCAAAGCCTATGGCATTTCATTAGAAACCCCTTTTATACTTTCACTGTTTGCATACATTAAAAAAAATTAAAATTTTTAAAATATCATCACGAGTGAAAACATAGCTTTATTTTGGTCAGTTGGCAAAAAAAAAATTTTTTTGGTTTATTTACTGATTTCCCTAGTAGGAGTCAGTGACTAGACATTTTGTCTGCGTGGGTATTAGGAGGTAACAGTCAACTAAAACTAAACTTCCCCCTGTGACATAGTAGCCTCGAAGGAGCCAGATTACTGCACCTGATTATTTAATAGGAAGCCGTGGACAGTGGACAGACACCCTTTAAGACTTAAGGCCTGTAGGCCTCCCCTGGTGGCAGCGGTTGAGCGTGGGTTGTGAGGCGGCCCTTCAGCCTCTGCAGCGCCAGTTGGATCCCCGGCCACGGGCGAGGATCCCACAAAAAAATAAATTAAAAAAAAAAGATTTGAGGCCTGAACCTCAAGCTTGGGTGGCTGCCCCTGACCTGGCCTGCCTTCATGGGGTGCACCGCTATAGGCCCAGCCCCATTTTGGAGGTTTTTCCCTGAACAGCAAAGAGAGGAAGCTGCTCACCAATTCCTGTGTAATGACGCCCAGGCCCAGGAGTGGGGGGCGGGGGCTCTCAGCATGCCAGGGAGGGCCTGGGAGGGCCTGGAGTGGGGTCAGGGCTGGTGGGCCCATCCCAGGCAGGGACACCTGGTGGGTGGCTCTCTCTGTCTCTCCATCTGATCCCGGTGCCTCCAGAGGGACTTACCCTCAGTTCCTGGAGCGAGCTGTTGATTACTTGTGCACACCAGGGAAGAGCCAGCAGGCTACAATTGCCTGAAGGGAGCGTGCTGAACTGTGTCTATAGTCGGTGATTCGGGGAAGCCACATCGGAGTAAAGGGTGAGGCCCCTCAGTGAAGGCGTCAGAAGTCCCAAGTCCTTCCATTGCCTCTCAGCAAAGCCTGTCCCGACTCCGTGCTCGGAGGCCATGCTGCTTTATATGCCTTTACAGCCCCAAGTTGTCCATTTGTTTGTTTAAATAAAGCTCTGCGGAGTGGTGTGGGCAGGCGGGAGCTGGGAACTCAGACCTAGCATGGAGCTGTCTCGGCCTCAGACTCTCCCAGGTCACCTTCCACATTGTGCATTTACCTGAGAAAAATGTCTGTGAGTGGACGGCTGCACAAGGTGACGGCACCACATGTTGAGTTATTCTGCCAGGCAAAGTGGACCGTCTAGGGGTGCGCCGGAGTCGTTGATGCTCATGGGGAAAAGCAGGAAAGCTGAGGAGAGGCTTCCCCGTGCCTAGGGGGACCCTTGTGCCACAGGCGCCCTACAGCCCCCAGCTCCCCTTCTGGGCCTCAGGGACCATCTCGGTGTTGGCTTCCTAGCAAAGGTGCCCGAACAAAAACAGTGATCGCTGTCCTTGGAGGTTGTTCAAAGCCCAAGAAATAAAATGATCCACTTGGCATTTCCACCCCAATGACAGACACAGTCAGCACAGGGGCCTCAAACCCTAAATCCTTCCTCCTTAAATCCCATGTGTTGGGAATCATCGCCCCTTTCCGGAACTTTCCTGATATTTGTCTTGGGGGATTAGCACACACTTATTCGGGGAACATAAGTTCCATTTGTAAGCTCTAGCCTGTCACTGGGCCCTGAAACAATGGCTAAGGACAAGGTGACTCAGAGGTGCGGAGGAAGAGAAGCAAGAAGAGGAAAAGAATCTCCGAAGGAAAGGAGGGAAACGCCCAGGGGGAGGAAGGAAGAGCTGGGGTTTGTGTCCACGGAGAAATCGTGACCAAATATGAGTCAGGAGACATGTTCAGCTTTGCCCCAAAGCCTGTGCTCACTTGCCCTCCAAGGTCCCAGGGACTGGCTCCCTCAAAGCCACATGCTGGAAGAATCCATTGCCTCACATCTTGGGTGCATGGGTAGGGTCCCCCCATATCTCTTCCCCCAGCTGGGGACAGTGCAGCAAGCTGGAGTCTGTGCTCAGCTCTGTCAGCTAGTAGTAACAGGGGGATGGGGTGCAGGCAGACAGCACCTCACTCTTGAGCCTCCACCCGTGAGCAACTCTCACACCCCGTCTGTGCCATCTCTGAGAAGTGGACATCATTCCAGGAGCGCTGACTATGGCCACCGCAGGTCCCCAGAAGCCCCGCATGGTCACCCTCCTCAGAACGCCCCCCTGGCACATGGCCCTTGTACACCCCCTCACTCAGCTGCCGCAGCCTCTCTTGCTGGTTTGCGGGCCTGGCCGGCCCCACCCACACAGTTTTCACTGCCAACAGCTCCTGGATTCCACAATTCCGCCAACATTTTGTTGTGGGTTTACTGTCTGGTTGAATGGAAGGGAGAAGCTTGGAAACAGAATTAACCTATACAAACAGGGCAAAAGGGGGCAGAGTGGAAATATAAATTAACCCTATGGGAGCCTGAGAGAAAAGGTGATTAATTACAGCTAAGTGAATCAGGAAGTGCCTCGCGGAGGTTATGTTTGCACGGGGCCTCAGCGGGCAGGTTTCAACAGGCAAAATAGGAAAGGACTTTCCAAGTCGGAGGGAAGGCATGAGACAGGGACAAGGCTGGAAACCTCAGGCTGGGTGGAGCTATGAGTGCCAGGGGCCTTGGTGCTGTGCTCAGGAATCTGGACTTTATTCTGGAAATATTGGGGGAGCTGTGAAGCTTCAGCAGAGGAGGGACATCATTTCTGAAGTGCTCACTGTATTCTAGGCCTTGTGCTCTGCACTTGACAGCTTCCACTGACCCAGCCTTCATGGTGAGGATGGCGAACTGGAGGAGCGACCAGAGGCAGCTTGACTGGGGGTGAGACAATAGAATGGTTTAGGGTTAAGGATAAGGACTTGAACTCTAAGCCTATTAGCGCCTCTATGAGAATAGAGTTAGAATTCTGAATGGTTGGACTCAGAAGTCCTAGGGTCAGCTACATTACGGAGTCCAGGTGACAAGGGACCAACCGGGAGATCTGGAGGGAGAGGCCTCGAGGAAACAATGCCACTACACCTCTACTCTGTTTTGGGGTTTGTGGACTCAACCCACCAAACCCCAGTCTCAGGAGAATGGGAAGATTTTGCCATCAGCTGACTGTGAGAGTTGGAAATTCAAGAGTTCTAGAAATGTTTGTGGTTGTTTGATATTTTGTTTGTTTGTTTGTTTGTTTGTTTTTTGGTCCAAGTAGAAAAAAATTAATTTGGAGTAATGAAGGCATCTCCCTATATGAAGCATGAGCCACATGGCAGGCCCCTGCTGGACACTTTGTAGTCTTCATGTCAGTATCGTTACCCATGCACCTCTGAGGGTCCCTCGTTATTCGTAGGAAACAGAGGTGGAAGGAGATTAACTAACTGGTCTGAGCTCACACTGCTGTTTAGGGGAGGATCTAAGGTTCACACCCACAGTTTCGGCTTTTGAGGGGAACATGAAAGCACCTAGGGTCTACCAGGTCTTAAGAAGCAGGCAAGGACTGTCCAGCTTAGGAGGGAGCCTCCTCACTGCCAGCCATGCGTTTACTAATTTATTCACTCACTCATTCATACACTGAGCAGGTACTGATGACCTACCATGTGGCAGGCACTGTGCTAGGTATTTAGGATGAAAAATTAATGTAATACTATCTCTGCCTTCCTGAGAACAGTCTGGAAGCAGATGCCAACAAGAGAACGGATAACTAAGGCACAGAGCAGGGCAGCTGACCTGACATCTCACTCCCTTCCTCAAGTACATACACGTATACAAACACATGTGCAGTCTGCCTTGCCTTGAGGGAATCATATTCCATGGTTTTTCAGAAATGATTTTGAAGATTCAGGATCAGCAGGAAAAGCATTGTCCCTTGGCCATGGTGAGGATGACAGTGGTGATTTAAGGGGAGCATGACACTCCCTGAAAACACATGAGGGGATAAGACAACTCAGCTGAAATGTCCTCCGATTTGCTACTCAACCTACCTTGCTGCCTGGCTGATCTGACTAACTCTGAGAGGCTTTCACAGCGCCTTTACTCCTGAGAATGTCACTGATGCAGTCTGAAGCTGGAAGGGATCCTAATGACAGCATTTTTTTAAAAGATTTATTTATTCATGCATACAAGAACCAGAGAACAGGCCCAATGCACGGGAGGGTGAGAGGATTCACCAGAGACAGAGTGGGGAACAGAACAGGCAGACTGACTGAAATACACTGCTGAGGGGAGCAGTGGGCGAGACAGGAGAGGTCTGCTGCGCCATGTGGGATTCTTGCTGGCTGGCCAGGATCAAACCCGTGCTGCAGAGGCTGTGGACAGCTTCATTCACAGCCCTGTGCTTAGCGGCCTGCGCCACCAGGGAGGCCCACTAATGACAGCATTTTGTTTTACAGGAAAATTGCAAGGACTTGAAAGTCTCAGTTGCTTTCCACCTCTTATCATTTGGATTTTCTACCATCTTTGTCAAGACATTTAAGGGAGCTCAGCAGTGGGGAGAGATGTCGTGGTTTTCTGTTTTCTAATTCAACAAAAGTAAAGCATCCTGACCTCTGTCCATCAAGCATTCATCTCTCAATTTTGAATGCAAGTGTTCCCCAAAAGTATGATGGTTAATTGGACTTTGGGGGAAAATTCCTTAACTCTGAAGTTAGGAGCTATCAGTGGTATTCAGAAAGGATAATTATCTAACCAGAGATGTTTTCATTCATCTCAGTGGTTACTTTGTATATTCCTGTTCTTTCTTTCCCAAAACATGATGAGATATGAAAAATCAGAGTTTAAAATACAAAAAGGAAGGAAAATAGGAAGGAAGTAAACTCTGGGTAACTCTGAAAGATGAGTCCAAGGCATTTGACAGTGGGGGGTCTCAGAAATTGCAGTGAAAGACTTTAGACCGATGGGAGCTTTAGAGTCTGGGAGTTTATACAATTGAGTGCCACTATAGTTGGCGAAGGCACAAAAGGTTGACTTAAGGAAGTGTTTCCTAAAAGCTCAGCACTGCTGACATTTTGGACCAGATAGCTCTTTCTTTGGGGAGGCTGACCTGTGCCACGTTGGATAATTTGCTGCATCTCTGCCTGTTGTCATTAACTGCAAGCATCAACACCCTAGCCCTGTCAACAAAATGTTTCCAGATATTGATAATATCCCCTGCAGGAAGAAATCGCCCCCAGTTGAGAACCACTGTTTGAAAGTATGGGCCTGTGCATCTGTGTAGGTGCAGTTACTGTGGGGGTTGCAGGGGAGGGAATGAGGAGGCTGGCATTTGGAACCTGGGGAGTTAGCAACTCCCTTTCCGTCACACATATTTCTTTTAAGGAGTGTCTTCAGGACCTCAGCAAATGCTTCTTAGCATTTCCTCTTCATTCTGAAATACCACAGGCAACCTCATTGATAAGGGCTCCTCCTAGTGGTGATGTAGTTATTAAGACCTTGTCCCTCGAATTGGGATATTCCTTCAAACCCATCCCCTGAAACCCTTCTTCCCCATCACAAATGCATTGAATAAGATCAAAGTCTTCCCAAGTGACACATTTTGAGCTTTAATTCAAAGACTTCCTGGAAGAAGGAAAATCAGTCCAGTGCAAGCCTCAGATATCTCAACCCTCAGAATATGGGTTATTCACAAACTACAAATAGTCAGGCAAGAAATGTCCCCAGACCCTTCCTTCCCCAAACAGGCACTTAGATTATTGCAAGTGACATCTACATCTACTGTGCCCCTTGTTGTGTCTCTGTCTGTGACCACGTGTTTCCTTGATTCAAGAGTTGAGGAAGCTCTTCCTTGTCTCTCCTATGTGGCACTTTGGGGCTTGAGAACTCCAGTCATGACGGAGATGCCTTGTCTTTGGGACTACACCAAGGAGGATAGTGCCAGAATTGCTATAAGAAATGCCTTCACGATTAACAAGTCTTAAAAGTCCCCAATCTCTCTAGAAAGAACCAATCCCTGCAGGTATCCTCTGATCTCAGAGACTCATTCATTTATTCATTCATTCATTCAGTGTAACAGGGAAGCAGAGGGCACTAGAGGGGCACATTCAAGAGTGCCAACAAGGACTATCAGCGACAACTAGAACATAAATAAAAAGTTGATGGGGGGCCTCCCCTGGTGGTGCAGCGGTTGAGTGCTGGGCTGTGAAGCTGCCCGGAGCCTCTGCAGCACCAGTTCGATCCTTGGCCACCAGCGAGGGTCCCACATGGCGCACAGACCTCTTCTGCCACGCCCACTGCTCCCCTCAGCAGTGTATTTTGTCAGTCTGCCTGTTCTGTTCCCCACTCTGGCTCTGGTGAATTCTCTCACCCTCCCGCACTTCTGAATGTACCCAGTGCTTGTATAAATAAATAAATAAACCTTTAAAAAAAAAAGTTGATGGGGGAAGACTTTATAGTAGTTCAAGTTAGCATCATCTGAACCCAGTGATCAATCCCAATGTCTCTAAAAGTGAAAATGCTGATCCTGTTCTGCCATGTGATAGGGCAGAAAGCCCACAGCACCATTTATAGAATATTACCGCAGAAAAAGAGTACCGAATGTAATTAAATTTCTGAATTTAACTGTCTATTTAAAGGAAATACAGGAGTTAAAGGAACGTGTTAAATGATACAAAGAGAATGCAATGAGACACTCTCAGAATGAGGAAAATTCTACAAAGCACAAAGCACATTACCTCGTTTCTCCCAGAGCAAATAAATAGAATGAAATAGCAAAAAAAAAAAAAAAAAAAAAAATTGAAAGATATTTAAGACCAAAATTAACCAAATATAATTTGTAGAGCCAATTTAGATCTTGATTCAAACAAACAAAAAATGAAGGGATATTTTGGTGACAATTATCTGAAATCAAATATGAACTAGATATTAGATGATATTAAAGAATTATTAATTTTGTTGAGAATGTAATCATATGGTGGTTTGGTTAGTCTTAGGGGAAAAAGAGTCTATGTTAGAGGTGGAGGAGGGAGAATTCATAGATCAAATGATATGACATTTAGGTTGGCTAAAATATTCCAAATATGTTCATGAATTACTTGTACAATTAAAAAGCAAGTGAAAAGAAAAAGAATAGTTTAGGGACCAGGTTTTTATTATTCATCATTAACATAGAAGAGGGATCTCATTTAACCTGCAGACTTGGGATAGAAGGCATTAGATATAGAAACCAGGTTTAAACCATTTAGATCATTGCCAGCGACATCTACTGAGCGAAGCAGAGCACCAAGTAGGATGTGTTCTATGATTTTGCTACTTAAAGAATAAGCCTTGGCTTTGCAGCATTAGTATCTACTGAGTGATTACAAATGCAAAATCTCAGACCCACCTTAGACCCACTGAAACAGAAACTTGCATTTTTAATAAGATCCCCAGGTGGTTCATCTACACATTAAAGTCCGAGACCCATTGCTATAAACGCATGCTCATCTTTTAATAAAGTTGCTTCATTATCCATCTCTGAAAGCTTCTAGTGACCAAATCTAAGATTTCATGCAGGTTCCCCTGAGAGCAAAGATTTGTTTATTAATCTGTTGCAACACCTACACTGGTCCCCTCACTAATGGCTGATCCACCATCCATTCCTGGCCCCCAGCCACACAACATCCTTCCTGCCATGCTTTCTAATTGGTAATCTGCCACCCATGACCTTGACCAGATGGTGTACTGCCTTGGGATCCCTGGCCTCATCAGCTGATTCCACACTCAGGCAGAACCACATTACAAAGGGAGGCAGTGCCTGGAGCATCCGTAGAGATGGATGGGTCCCGAAGATTGTGGCATGCAATTAAAGGGAAAGAACTCTATTAAGTATTTTTATGAGAGGCCACGGCCCTTAACAGATAGGGGTCACCAGCCCTGCTATTAATCTAGTACAGCTCTGTCTTCCAAACAGAAAATACTTTACATATGAAGAGATAGGAGAGAGCACGGGGCAGCTGTCTGTGTTTCAAATCCATTCAGAAAAGTAGGGCTCTTGTCTACCCCCCTTTTTTTCCTAAGACTGGGAGCAAGACTGTCTCCTTCCATGTGCTTTGTCCTTTTGGGCATTGCCAAGTTGGGAGCAACATCTCTGTCTTCTGTGTGATTAACTTTTGTTCATGCACATGGCTGTTTAATGAATATTGATTCTGGTGATTGCTTTGATTAATAGGGTCTGAGAGATTTCACACTTAATATCTGAGTTGAGATGAGACATGTGGCATCATTTCAATCCCAGGGAACTGGCAACCACATCACAGTCTCTTATGAAGTGCCTCAAAAGAAATATTTTCCCTATTTCTGAGTATTTGCCATCAGGTATGCTCAACATCGTCAAGTCTGATTCTTTGAGTTTTGCTTCAGCACCCAAGTGTCAAGAAGACACAGGTGGGCAGTGGGATTATGTGGGAGGAGTGGTTCAGGATATGGATTCTGAAACTAGGTTGCTTGGATTTAAATCCCAGTTGTCACTTAACCATTGTGAACCATTGAAATGACTCACTCCTTTATGCTTCAGTTTCCTACATGTAAAATGAGGATGATGAGGACCTCAAAAATCATAGCTTTGTGGTGAGAATTAGAGGAGATAACATCTGAAGTCTCAGAACAGTGCCTGAGACAAAGGAGGTGTTCATTAAGTCATTAATCACCACCCATGCAAATACTACGTTCTAACAGCAATTCTTTGACTGCCAGCTGGGTGTCCTACAACTCAATTCAATTCCGACACTAACTACCCGGAATTAACACAGATTCTACAAGTTAAAGACCAAGTCCTTCAATTCTGAGGCTAATGATCTAAAGTAGTATCAGGTCCCACAAGTATGTATATTTAGTTATGGATAAAATGTGAACATGTATTGATATAAATATAGTAAGATAATAAAAATGATCAATTTGGAAGATTATTTCCAAAGATGGCTCCACCAGCATAATCTACGAAAAACTATATTCCATCTACCTTTATGTATTTGTTCAGGGCCCCCAAGACAGTTGTCCTAAGAGAAAAAGAGCCAAGCAAAAACTTTATCTCCTTTTATGACCTAGTCTAGCTGGGGAGTCACAAAGTCTGTCCAGGTTTAAAGGGAGGGAAGATGGATCACCTTCCCGTGAAAAAGTGTTGACGTCACATTGTAAGAAGACTAAGTGAGAAAAGATAAATACTGAATCATTATGTTGTACACCCAAAACTAATGTTACATGCCCACTAAACCTGAATTTAAAAAGTAAATAGCTGGGCCTCCCTGGTAGCGCAAGGAGTTAAGACGCAACCTATGAAGCTGTCCACAGCCTCTGCAGCACTAGCTCGATCCCCGGCCAGGGAGCTACCCCCATGACACAGCAGACCTCTCCTGACTCTCCCGCTGCTCCCCTCAGCAGTGTATTTCAGTCAGTCTGCCTGTTCTGCTCCCCACTCTGTCTCTGGTGAATCCTCTCACCCCCCACACCCCTGGCCTGTACCCCAGTTCTTGTATGCATAAATAAATATTTTTTTAAATTAAAAAAAAGTGAATAGCTGACCCACTTGGAAAGAGCTGATAGCATCAACTCCCAGGCTTCAGATGGTGCAGGACCCAGACTTGGAGCTGACCGGGAGATTCCACCAGACGCAGAGAGGTTTCCTTGCTGAGCTGTGTCCAAATTGTCAAACTGTCATCAAAATTAATAGGGTCTTTGCTCTACACCACTAAGTTTTGAGGTGATTTGTTCTGTAGTCATAATAACTGGAAAAATTGGAAAGAAGAAGTCAACAAGAGTTCTTATTAGTTGTATAAAACCCTTTATACTCTATTAATATTATAATTCATAATATTTTTAGCCAGAGCAATGCAGTTGTATACGTCACTAAAAAGCAAACAAACAAACCTGGATTAACCTCATACAGTGCAGTCAATCAAAGCTGTGGTTCTATGCCCAGTTCATTTCCCCACTAGATTTTCATAGTGGACATAACCAAAAAGATACTCCCTCATGAAAACACGATAGGCACCACATAACCCAGAGGTGTGGGGGGGCTACTTCCCTTTGCCTGCCCATATTCTTGATAATCTTCCTGAATGAGATTTACTTTGCCTTCTTGTGCACGTTGAGGAGCCTTCATAGATCTAGTTACTTTTTTAAAAATCACTCCTTACTAAGACGGAACTCTGTTCAAAGAGTTCTGGATCTAGTATCATGTATGGTTTGTTGCTTATTATTTTAGGTCTGATTGTATCAGAGTCACAACGGGAAGCCTGAACAGAAATTCTCACTGTTACACGATAAGTACGTGGAAGGTGGCAGATTCCCACTCCAGTTGTCGTAGAGATGATATTGTTTAGGAATTGTCAAAGGATCCTGGTTTCCATTCAGAATGGCTGCTGAATCCTATACCCCCATCTTTAATTTCCAGATAAGCAGCACCTTCAATCCCAAATCTTGCTATAAGTACAGACACATCACTTGTTTTACTGAATAAATAACCTCATCTGATAGGCAGCTTCCCCACCATTTCAGGGGCTTTGTGTTTGTGTGCACGTGCTCAAAGTACTCTTCGCCAGGTTCCGAGAACACAGTGCTGGTGTCCGTTGCTGACATGTCTGCATAATTCCTTGAGGTCTTTGTCACTGACCACATTTTCCTCAATTTCCATTTTCTTATCTTTTGATATGACTGCTATTAACTGCCGGTGACTGTAGTATCTGAGCATCTTCTTGGGGAAGTAGAGTGAGTATATTAACTATTGTAAGACCATCATGCTGGAGTTCTCCTGTGGAACATGGTCCAGAGGAGAGTCAGATGCATTTGATGTGGCATGTGTGGTGTAGGTGACAACAACCTATATCCTATGGGATGGTTGGGTCATTTGCATTATCCAGAGAATCAGCCAGTGTTTTATTGGACCGTGTATTTATGAAGAAGCCTGTACAAACTCCTATTTGGGAAGGAGTTATGGCCAATTTTAATATTTTGAGTTGTTGTCAGAGCTGATTATGTCCTTTTTGCTCTTACACCACAATGTGGCTGACAGAGTTCACCCCAAGAGTAAAAGACTGAGTCTCACTTAAATCTCCTATTTCTTTTCAGGACTCTCGAAAGGCCACTCATTCATTTGGCAAGGAAAAGTTTCATCAAACCAGATAAAGAATATAACCACTATGGCACAGTGGTCTTACTCTACTTACCACTTCCCATGCCCCCTTATCATCCTCAGGATAAACATCCAAGCCCAGACCTGAAGGACCAGACGCCCCTCTCCCTGACATGCACCCAAGGGTCCCTCCTTTATGAATCACTTGTAGCCCCCTTTCCAGTCTCTCAATGAATGGTTATGGGTTAAGTCAATACATCTGAATCTAAGTCAAATGCACTGGAGGTTCCATGTCTTTCAAATGTATATGCACTTTGTCAATGATGGTAGAGAGACAGGGTCCCATTTATTTACTTGTAGGACAACCTCAGTCAAAATGGTGGTGAAAACTAACCCAAATTTCCAGAGGTGCCTGCAACTGTAGGGGCTGTGGGTGGAGGCTGGAGTCCTTGTTGACTCTGAGGAGGCTGTGCCAACCAAGCGTAGTGTATTTATTTGTTGCTTGTGACTTAGTGTGGACAATTGATGACAGCCACCCAGCAATTAGCCTCGATCACTTTTCCTTTAAATCTTCCATCTTTAAGCTCTTATTTTCTTTTAAGTATAGTTTCTATTACTCCCCAGAGCAAGATTTTTCATCTGGTACACAACTTTAGCTTTCAGATGTATATCCGGGTCAAAATGTAATTCCATTAACCAAACATTTCTTTCGTATTTAAGCCTTTAAGAACCCGTCTGGTCTGTGCAGTAGGTATATTTATATTCCCATTTTCCTTTAGGGATAGAGGAAAGAAGTGGAGTAGGCAAATGCATCCAGCTCACCAGTTATTAATGCTGTGGATTGCATTCTCTGTGGATTAACAGGGTTGCGTTTTTCATTCTGGGCTAACACTGACCCATGTACCTGGGGAATAAAAACTCATTTTAAAATTAGCCCAAGCAAAATAAATAATGAGTAAAGGAAATGCATTGTAAAAAAGAATAATATGATGCAGGTGAAGCCAGATAATGCAGTTTTGATCAATCACCGCTTTGGACCATCTTTCTTTGCTCTCACTTCCATTTGCATGCATAATTGAATGTTGACTACACAATGAAAAGGAACAGTTTTTTGAAAATGTTGCTATCAAGGGGATCAAGATTTGCTAAACTTCTGCTTTACTAAACTTCAAGAACCCACTCTTGGGAAATTTCTCCCATTTTGAGGGTCCATACCGCCTTAGATTTTAAGTTTGAGTGGCCTTTCCTGGGTAGCTGATGAGCATTCTAGAGAATGAACTAGTTCTGCATAACTCACCAGGTCCTAGGGATCTAATAGAAAAATCCTTGAACATTCACAATCTCCAGGAGACCCTAAAATGATCTTCCTTCCTCCCTTGCTCCCTCCCTCCCTTTCATTCTGTAGATGACATGGGTTTGCATCAATGTATATGATTCAGAGGAATAAGCTCACACCTCCCCAGATGTGTATCCCCACACTCGGCCACCTCAGAGCACCCATGTCCCTTTATCCTATACCACTGGGCTCCCTCCATACTGTGTTCCCACCTCAATCTTCCTTCCCGAGTAGCCTCAATTCTACAGTCATATTTCTAGACTTTGTTTTGCTTTTGTTCTGTCAGTTCCTTTGTTTTGTTTCTACATATTCCACATACGAGTGAAATCATCCAGTATTTGTCTTTGTCCTTCTCCAGTTCCATCCCTGTTGTTGAAAATGGCGGGAGTTCATCTTTTTTATAATAAATGAATAGTATCCCATCATGTATCTATATCCTATCTTCTTAGTCCACTCATCTATTCTTAGGCACTTAGGTTGTTTACATAATTTGTGCTGTTATAAAAAGTGCGATAAACACAGGAGTGCATGTATCCCTGAAAATTAGTGTTTTTGTAAAATTTGGATAAATACCAAGAAGTGGAATTGCTAGGTGATAAGATCTATTTTTAATATCTTGAGAAACCTCCATACTGTTTTCCATAGGGGCTGAATGAGTCTACATCCCATCAACATTGTAGGAAAGTTCTTCTTCTCTACTCCTCATCAACGTAACATGACATTTCTTAATGTTCACATTTGCTTTTTATTTTCTTCCTCTTTTCTCTTTTTCACCCTTTGGAAAATATGTTGAAGATGTGGTTTCTTCCTTTTCCAAATATGTAGAGACCTACACATCTTAACTGCTTGACCATCTCTGTTCTGGATCTTCTCAGCATCCTTTTCTTACCTCCCCTTCTCTGGAATAATAGTGTCAGACTCAAAACAAGAGGAGGTTTCGTTTTCCACACCATCCACAGAATGACAGCTGTCCATGCATGCTGGTGATGTCACTATTGTGTTGACTGATGAATTCAAATAGGAGGTTGTGTACAGAAAAAGGAGGATGAGCTGATTGATGGCAACTGGTAGGAGCACTGGATCTGAGTGTAGGGCAGTCACATCCAGAAACTCTTTTCTGTTCCAGCCATGATAAGCAGCACCACATATCAGAGCATCAACAACCTTGGTAAGATAACCCCTTATGGGTTCCCACTGGTATCTGGGAGCCAGTCAACCTTCATCGTATGCTCTGGGCAAGTTCTCACCTTCAGAGAATAGCATGCCAGGCAACAGGGGACATGGGGAGAGACCTGTTTTCTTGTCCACCACTGGAAATTACAATATTTTCATTTGCTTAGGAAAAGTGGGAAGTGCCCTCTTTTACTGCTGGGTGACCATGTTCATCACTAGGACCTTGACCTTCATGCAAACTAAGGGAGCAGGATCTTCTGCAACCTGGATGGATTTCACTAGATTGCTTCCCCCCCCCCACTCCACCCCCTCACATATTTTCTACTTTTTAATCTAGACTTACCAATATAGTCTTTGGAAAAAAGAAAAAAACTAGCCTTTGGGCCTAATGTATTTTTTTTTAATAATGATTTTTTTTTAATGGAACCTGCATTGGCCTGACTTCCTCTTGCCTGAATAAAGGCTTCAGCACAGTATAAAAGGGCTGCATGTGCTGAAATGTTGCCCAAGGATATGTGTTATTATTCCTCCCCCCTTGACCAGCAGGGTCTCAGCTCTTTTTCCCTTTCAGCCTTTTGTTTGAACAGATGGGATTGGGGAAGCCAGGGAAAGAAAGCCATTCTGTTCTCATTAACTCTCCCCATACACAAACACAAACCTGGGCTTTGGGGACTCAGAAGGGGGACAGCTCCCACTCCATTGCCATTGAGACCCAATGGACTGAGATACAAAGGAAGCCGGGCCCAGGGCCCACATCACCATATCAATGAGGCTGCTGGCCAGGGAAGTGGCTTTTATATAGGTTTCAATAAATACAGTCACAAATGCATATATTTCAGTACAGAAGCCTATATAACACACAGGCAAATATGTATATAAAATAAACCAATTATATATACTACATGTAGTATGTTCTTTTCAGGAATTCCTTTATCATGTAGAGTGATAGGTTAAAAATACAGATAATATATTCATGATGACAGATAAAGGTATTCTTTGAACTAAAAACCTACATTCCTTTTGCCATATTTTCTCTCCCTGTGATAGAGGTAAAATATATTGAGAATGGTATGGTCCAATTATTTCAGGCTTTGGAAAGTAAACATTATTATTAAGGTTTCCAGTTTGGATGGACTTGTTTGTCACAGCACTCCTGACCAAGGACACTGTTGCACATTTTTTAAAAAATGTAGTGAGATATTGAGTGTCTTCTCTTTAGGGGGCCCTCTAAAAGCATGACTTTTTGTTAATATTTTGAAAGAAAATGAAAGGTTTTACAGAAATAGATGAGTATGTTTCTCACCGAGTAAGCTAATTCTAGGAAGTTCTACCTTTTGTTCTGAATGCTGGATTAGGAAGTGGGCTTACTGATTTGTTAGACCGTATTTGCCTTCCAACTCCATCCATCCTCATTACTGTGATGAGGGTACCGAGGCAAAGGTAAACAGGGCCTGAAAAAAATGCCTTCTCATGACCAGATGCTGCCACCTGGGCTTCGACTCCATGAGCCCAGAGTCTCAGGAGAGCGAGGAAAAAAGAATAAAATTTTTATCTCATAGAACATTCATAATTCAGAGTGTTCTCCCCAAGGAGGAAGAGGCTACCCTTATTTCCCCAGGACTTCCAAAATGTGGAATATGAAGAGTGAAATGGATGAAACTATGCAGACAGCAAAAAAAAAAAAACCCGATGTTTGCCAAGGGATGGGCTATGGGAGGCATTGGGCAGACAGAGTGAAGAGGGTTTGAGTGGAACTACACTGTTAGATGCTTTGTGGTTGGATAAGCATCAGAATGTACCCCACCAAGAGTGAACCCCAATGTAAACTGTGGACTTTGGGTGATAATGAGCTGTCAGTCAGTGCAGGTTCATCAGTGATAACAAATTACTATGGGGGTGTCGGGGGTGGGGGACTCCCCGGGATAGAGATTACATGGGAATTCTCTGGACTGTCCGCTCAAGGTTGCTAGAAATTCAAACTGCTCTAAAAAATAAAGCCTATTTTTTAAAAAATGAAAAGTAGTCTCTTTAATAAAAATGACATACTTCTCCTTGGCATCTCTCTTGGTGGGATCCCCAAATATGGGAAAATATTTGCGCCAAGAGACAGAAGCATTTCTAAATGATAAACAACTCTTTGTAGTTCTTTCAAATATTTCCTTGGCATTTGTTATAAACATAAATTTGGTCAGTTTACTTTATTTACACTTGAAGAAACTAAAGTGCAAAATGTTCCAAGCCTGAGTTTGTGACCAAAAATAGCAATTGAGTGAAACTTCTACTCTCCATTAACTCATGCACACAGCTTCAAAGGACTTGTTGATAATGAAACATTTCGCCGACTCTTCAGATCACATTAAATATGCTGATATTTAGTATCCTGCTGGGGAAAATAAAGTAGACTGTGCTACACAGTCATAGGTTCCTGCTAAATAGAACGTAACACAGATTTGGACTAAACTTGGGAACATCTTGGGATATTTCTCAACATTTTAACCCTGAAAATCAGATCAGATCAACGAGGCTGAAGACAGAGGGTGATGACTATAAATTGGCCAAACAACTACAGAAGGGAAAAGACAGGGCAGAGATAAAAGGGGACATTCCCTGGGCGGGGTGGGGGGTTGTCTGCCAGGTCGCTGCAGGGGTCAGTGCTGGGTGTGGACCTGTTTAATATTTTTATTCCCAATGCAAAGGGGGAGGGGAAGTCACACAAAAATGAAACTGCAGATGGCTACTCATTACCAGGATGTGCAGACCCCAGGAAGACCAAGAAGGAAAGGCAGAGCTTCCTTGGAAGGTGGTCAGAAGGACAAAGAAGACACTGGCTGGAAGGCGCATAACTACCTGGAGGGAACAGCTCCAAGGCCGAGGGCCAGAGGCTCTCAGGCTGCAGGAATCCTGAAGGTGTCATGAACAGAAGTCTGATACCCGCTCCCCACCCCACCCCAGCTCCGCTCAGTGGGGAGCACACACATCAATTTAGGTCTTTGGACTGGCAAGGCAGAGTGCTTTCTTTCTTTTTTTTTTTTTTGAATAGAGGCATGTTTTATTTATTTATTTATTTATTTATTTATTTATTTATTTGCTTGTTTTGTTTATACAAGCACTGGGTACAGTCAGAGCGCGGGAGGGTGAGAGAATTCACCAGAGCCAGAGAGGGGAGCAGAGCAGGCAGAAGGACCGAAGTACACTGCTGGGGGGAGCAGCGGGTGGCAGGAGAGGTCTGCGAGCCATGCGGGACCCTCCTCCAGTGGCCGGGGAGCAGCCGGGGATCGAACCGGCGCTGCAGAGGCTGCGGGCAGCTTCACAACCCAGCACTCAACTGCTGCGCCACCGGGGAGGCCCAAGGCAGAGTGCTTTCTACCCGGGCAGCTTGCAATTGCTGGATTTAGTTGTGAGCAGGCAATGGGGGTGTCCCTTGTGCCCCTGCCTCCACAGTGGCAGTGCCCTTGCTGAAGGGCTCGCTGAGGCAGGTGGAGGACAGAAGAGTCCAGTTGGGATCCTTCTGCTCTTTAAGGAGCTCAGGCAGCCTCCCGCACCCACCCCACCCCACCCCACCCCCGTCTGTCTGCCCTGTGCAGCTGGCTCCTTGGGTGCAGTTAGCACATGGTCTTACCTCAGCAAGCGCCTTCACCACCAGTCCGGCCGGCCTCCCCCAGGCCCACCTGAGGCTTGGAGGGCTGCCCCTGATGGGCCTTCCTTATTTGCTCCACATGGAGGTCGTCCATCATCGACTGATTAGGTCTCCCCTTTGCTCCAAATCCTCTGTGACTTCCTTAGCCCGGCATCCTGGCTGCTTCCCCAATAGTGTGGACATCCCCACATGATCCCTGGAAGCAGGTTGAGTGGCTTTAATGGTATGATTCGCCAAATCCCCATCATTTCAGGCACTTTATCTCCCAAACTTGGATAATGACAAGCTCATGTTGCTTTAGCTCAGCGACGGCAGCCTCGGCTCTTCACGTGACATTATTCACCATCTTTCCCATCTCCAGTATAAAAGGAGCTTTCAAAAGTGATCTTTTTGTTTGTTTATGAGGTGTGTTTTATCTCCCAGAAATTCATATTTCCAGGAACACACTTAATCTATCATGCAAAAGTGATATTTTTCCTGTAGAAGTTTGCTGACCAGGTCCATGTTCCAACTGGCGAGTGTTTGTCTCTCGACCTGCCACAAAGCCCTGGGGTCTCAGCCCAACGATCCATCTTTCGTCCCTCTTTTTCCTGCCCCCCCACTTCACCAAGTGAGACCCCAACCAACCACAGATGTGGCTCGCTAGGCCGCCCACACACCTCAGGATTGCACACTTCTGCATGGTGCTTACAACTGTCCACCCTCTGTCCTTCCGCTGCTTGTTCACTTGGAAAACAAGCAACAGTTACTCTCTTTAAGGCCCAACCAAGATGGCACCTTTTCTGTGAGCTTCTCAGAGACTCTCTGCTCCACCTCTTTTCTGACCAAACTAATCTCTTCTGTCTCCATCTCGACTGCAAGAGCTCTTGGGGTTCCAACTGTGTCTCTCTCAACAAACTTCATGTCAAGTCCCTGGCACAAAGTCCTCAATAAATAAAGTGAATAAATAAATAATAAAGCGCTGTAGCTAAACTTCACATTCATGAATAGAAGCTGTTCTTGAGAGAGAAAGGAGAGGAACCCCAGGAAGCCCAAGGACTGACTAGGAGAGGGGTCCTGCGGCCTGGAGAGAGGTGGGCCTGGGCTGTCACTAGGTGCCGGCTGGAGAGAGCTGTCAGCTCGGACAGCTTTGCCGTGATCTGTGGACACGGGGCCCTTGGCAGAGGAAACTGGTCTGGGTGTGCCACAGACGGTGCTGGGAGGGAAACCCCGAATTGCAATTGCAGCCTGGAAGCGTCTCCTCGGCGGGAAGCAGCTCCCGTCCTGGGAGGGCGCGCTGTGTAATCAGGCTCAGCTGGCAATCAGGCGCTGCACACAGACGCGAGACTAAATTACCTTCCTGTCCCAGGCAAGGCGGCCTCTCCGCGAGGGTTCAAGCCAGCGATGGTGGAGAAAACAAAGGAAGGAGAGTGGCAGCTGCCACTGCACACACACCTGGCCGGCCAGGGCTCCAAGGCATCCTGGTTCACCCGCAGACCCGCCAAGGCCTGGGCGACTTACCACAGCGGGCGTGGCAGGCCAGAGGCGGTTGGTGTCAAAGACCTGGACTGAAGAGGAAAGCAACAGATGCTCCTGGTGCCTACGAGAGGGTCTGGGACCAGTTTCCTGTCGATAGCACCAATGCATGCCAAGGGCTGGCTGAGCAAACCTGAGTGGGACGGTGTGCCTCAGTTTCCCCGGTTATGAGTTAAGTGGGATGTGCCCTCACCTCCAAGACACAGATGATGCAGCCTTCCTGTGAGCCAGGATTCCACTTCTGTTCCTGCTTGTGTGACCTTGGGGGGCCCGAGCGAACTTGCTGTCAGGATCAGAATTACATGAATTCCCGAGCAGTGGGCTAATTATAAGAATTGCCAGGAAATCAAATTACCTAAGAAAGGGGGTACTTCTGGGGGTTGGAGACAAGAGATTGCTCTGTTCACTCTGTGCTTATGAAGGACTCAGCGAGCCAGGCACATAGTGAGCGGAACAACAGGAAATTGTTCCTTAGCTTACACTTTGGGGGGCAAACTGATGCTAAACATATCTTCCCAGGAGTAAATGCAAAAGCACCCCTCTAAGTGGGCAAAGAAGCAAAAAGGCACAGAAGTGGCAGCAGGGGAAGGCCACTGAGAAAATGGCATCTGAGCCAAGAACTAAGGCAGAGGGGCATTAACTTGGGCAGGAAGGGAGGCTAAGTACCCCACTCTGCTGACAGCAAGTACAAGGTAAGCACCCACAGGTGTGCAAGGTCTGATCATTCACTTCGCCAGTCACTGTCTGGAGCAGACATGCTACTCAAGGGCTAGATTGTAGCGGGAAGAGAGGGGGGCTGCGAGGAGTTAAATGATGCAGCAGGAGTTCTACCTGAGCTGGATGGTAAAGTCACCCCTCCCCAGGGGGCTGGAGGTTAGCCCTGAATTTCACTCATCTATCTGTCTAAGAGAAACAAGGGCAAGATGTTCTGATACAACTCTTGAGAAATAGACAGTAAGTGGGCAGGACTTGCTCCAAAGAGGGGGCTTTAGAGCGGGCTGGTGATATTGCACCATCTGCATCAGTCAGCTGTCGTCATGGTAACACCGTGAAACAAGTCGGTCCAGTGCTCAGTGGGTCACCACCAGCCTTTGTGCTCCTGCTCATGGTCTGAGGTTTTCCTACAGCTCAGCAAGTCTGGAATGGTTGCCTGGGAGGCTCTGCTTCAGGCAGTGGGGTGGGGAGTTCTGTGAGGCAGGGCTCCTGGCCTCAGCTTGGGTTCAGATCTATTACACCTGTTCTGGGGGTTGGCTGAAAAGGGTCCAGGCTGAAAAGGCAGTGCCACCCAAGGCCTGTTCTTTTTTGTTTCCCCCAATTTTTTTTTTTAAAGATTTATTTATTTATTTATCTAAGCACTGGGCATAGTCAGAAGCACGGGAAGGTGAGAGAATTCACCAGAGCCAGAGTGGAGAGCAGAACAGGCAGAGAGACGAAGTACACTGCTGAGGGGAGCAGCGGGCAGCAGGAGAGGTCCGCGCGCCATGTGGGACCCTCCCAGGGCAGCCAGGGATCGAACCAGCACTGCAGAGGCTGCGGGCAGCTTCGCAGCCCAGCACTCATCCACTGCACCATCAGGGAGGCTCCAAGGCCTGTTCTTATGCTCACTGGGTGCAAAATGCTGACCACATAGCACATGTTCTTTCCAGTGGTCAAAGACAGTCACATGGCCAAGGTCAACATCAGTGGGTCATGGAGGGATGCCATGACTCAGGCATGCCTTCAAGTCCAGGTTCCCCTTGTGGGAACAGGTAGGGAGTATTTGCTGAGCAACAAACAAATTCTTACACCATCCTTAAGACCAGCGCATGGTTATCTTAGGATCAGAAACCGGTGCTCTGGAAATTCGCTATTTGTATTGTCTGCTATTATTTCCTTTTTGTTCTCCCTTAGTATTTAGTTAAATTCTTTTTGAAAATGTCAGCTTGTCTCAGCTGTGCTATGAAGAACCAAGGGAAACAACTTTGTCCACCCTTGAGCCTAGTTTTAAATGGAAACTGATGTGGCCTGGGGAAAGCATCCCGAGTGCCGGTGAAACTCAGGGGCACTGTCTCTGAGAATTCTATTTCAGTATCCCCTCGCCCTTTGCATGGATTCTCCTTCAAGCATTCTTTTCTGCTCACTCCTTGGAGGATCCCGGGGTTTGGTCTCATAAGGGAAATGGTTTCCTTGCATGTGCACAGGTGCAGACCACCGGGGAACAGCTACAAGGTACTTCTCGTGGACTTGCTGTCAGCAAGACCAGCCTCCATGAGTATTGTCAGCTGTGTGACCCCAACGTGGGGTTCTCCATGCCAGACCTCAAGCACGCCTTCAAGTCCAGCTGAGGCAAGTGCTGCTCCAGTTAGAGTGAAATTTTGGAAAGTTGTACATACTCCTCTGCTAGTCCTGAGAGAGATTGTTGGAGATGACCAGGCTCTGCCAGCAAATATCAAACCCCAGCCAGACTCTCTGCTCTGTCCTCCCTTATAACCTGTGGCTCCAATTTGTGAGGGTGCCCCTCACATTTTAATGGGCTGAGAATCACTTGTCTTGTTAAAATACAGATTCTGATTCGTGGGCCTGGGCCGGCCCAAGAGTCTATGTTTTTGGCCGGCTGATACCGCTGGTCCCTGATGACAATGTGAGAAGTTAGGGATACACAGGCCAAGCTCTGGCTCCTCTGGGAAACTAGCCTATCAAGGGAATGAGGCTGTTATTTTAGGTATATCAAAATGTCAAGGAAAGCATAGGGTGGCCTTTGTCAGGCGAGGTGGGGTTCAGGATAAGTCGTAGGGTTTCCAAAGTAGGGCATAAAGGAAAACTTTTATGGATGCTGATTTATGCTCAACCATAAGAGAACTTACAGAGTTGCTGGACAATGAAGTGGGCTTCTTTCCATATTAATCTTCCCAGTGCTGAAGGCCATGGAGAGCAGGCTAAGGGGCTGCTGATCAGAGAGGAGGGAGAGGACTTCAGCCAGGTCTGGATGTCACTGGAGGACCACTAGCCTTCAAGTTCTCTGTCTCTATATGTGGTTTCTGTTCTAGGTATGGTTCAGTCTAATCTGTGATGTAAGACTTTTGCTGTGAAATGCTTAAAAATGAAAATTGCTATAATAAGTCAACAGAAATGAATTCTTTTCCTTCCTCTCTATTTCTAGTCAATCACATTATTTCTTAGAAATAGTGGGTAGGGCCTCCCCTGGTGGCGCAGCGATTGTGCACTGGGCTACGAAGATGCCCACAGCCTCTGCAGCACCGGTTTGATCCCCAGCCACCAGCGAGGGTCCCACATGGCTCGACAGACCTCTCCTGTCTCACCCGCTGCTCCCCTCAGCAGTGTACTTCGTCTGTCTGCCTGTTCTGTTCCCCACTCTGGCTCTGGTGAATCCTCTCACCCTCCTGCGCTTCTGACCGTACCCAGTGCTTATACAAATAAATAAATAAATCTTTAAAAAAAAAAAAGAAATAGGGGGTAAACATGAGACTGGGTGCTTGGCACACTGACCTCGAGGTGTTGGCGTTGGAAGAACACACATAGATAATGTGGAAGCAAAGCAGGGGGACTTAGCAAGTCAAAGAGGAAAGACTGATTTCTGCCCTTATCCTTATTATTCCCTTTCTTTTGATTATTTTGGAGTTAATTTTATTCTTATTTGTAATTTCTTAGTGTGGAAGTTAAGGTCTTGATTGAGACTTCTTGCTTTTCTCTAATACTCAATGCCGTGAGAAGCGTCCTCGACTCTGCTCTCACTGTGTGCCACATATTTTGATATGCTGTGACCTCATAGTTAATCAACACAAAAGATTTTCTTCTTTCTCTTGTGATTTTACCTGTCATCCATGTGCTATTTAGAATTATCTTGTTAATTTTGAAATCTTGGAGAGTTCTCCAGTTATTTATTTCTAATTTAATTCTATTTTGGTCAGAGAATCGTTTGTGCGGTCACAACTCTTCAATTTGTGGAGACTTGTCTATGGTCCCGAACAGGGTACATCTTCCTGGATGATCTTCATGTACTTTTAAAGTAAGTATATTTTGCTATATTAAAGTATGAACTATTTTATAATTGTCAATGTAGGTCAGGTTTATTGATTCTGTTATGCTAGACTTCCACATGCTTATTGATTTTCAATCTACTTGTTCTCTCAGTTATTGAGGCGAAACATTAAAATTTCTGACAATAGTAGCATATTTGTCTGCTTAGCCCTTCAGTTCAATCAGATCTTATTTCATTTATTTTGAAACCACATTCATAGATATAAACACATTTTTAAGTATATTGATGAGTTGACGTCTTATTATGAAATGTCCCTCAATATCCCTGGTAATATTCTTTGCTCCAAAATTAATGCTGTGACTCTAGTTTTCCTTTGGTTATTTATTAATTTAAGAAATACCAAATTTAGTATATGGTATTTCTTTTTTCACCCTTTAGTTTTAACATAGCTCTATTTTATTTTTTTTTTACTTTTTTTATTTTTTAAAGATTTTATTTATTTATTTATACATGCAAGCACTGGGTACAGTCAGAAGCGTGGGAGGGTGAGAGGATTCACCAGAGCCAGAGCGGGGAGCAGAGCAGGCAGAAGGGCCGAAGTACACTGCTGAGGGGAGCAGCAGGCGGCAGGAGAGGTCTGCGCGCCATGTGGGACCCTCCTCCGGTGGCCGGGGAGCAGCCGGGGATCGAACCGGCGCTGCAGAGGCTGCGGGCAGCTTCGCAACCCAGCATTCAACCGCTGCGCCACCGGGGAGGCCCACATAGCTCTATTTTAAATAATAGTACTTCACATATAAAAGAAAAAACCTACAAAAGCAAACCTCCATCATCCCTTCTTGTCCTTTGTGTGATTGTTGTTATACATTTTACATTTTATATACTTTTTAGCTACAAAAATTTATGTAGTTTTTGTTTTAAACAGTCATACCTCAAGACTCCTCTGGAGCTGTTCATTCCTTTGTTTAATTCCATATTTTCTACTGGTATCATTTTCTTTCGTCCCAGAGAATTTCCTTAGCAGTCGGTCCTGTAGTACAGTGCTGTGGGTCATAAATATTTTCAGCTTTTATTTATCTGAAGAAGTTTTAATATCTCCCTGTGTAAATAAATGTAGATCTTATGGTTGTCTAATTGGCCTATGATAAAGTCTACATATTGAAAGTATAATCTTTCGTGTGAACACACACACATATGTGCACACACATATCTATACACATATACAAGTACACATCTACACATACACATGTGTACAAATATACAAACACATCACACGCATAGATATACATTTACATATATATGAACCCCATCACTACAATCAAGTTGATGACCTTTTCTGTCTTCCGCAAATGTTTCCTCATACCCTTTCTGACTCAATTCACCCCTTACTTCTGGAAGATACTTCCTTTCATTCAACAATTCTAGGTTGATCTTGTCTTCTCTTTCATCACTATTCTCCACAGTTTTCTGGACTGCATAGTTTCCAACAAGTAATCCACTGTTAATTTCATATTCGTTCCCCTGAATATAAAATATCTTCTCTGGATGCTTTTAGAATTTTCTTGTTATCACTTGTGTCCATAAATTTAATTAGGATGTGCTTTTACCCAATTTCGGTTTAGTCTGTCTCTGCTTGGGATTTGTTAAATGTCTTGGATGTGTGAGTTTATCATTTCAATCAAGTTCGTATTTTTTTTTTTAGCCATTTGTTGTTCCAAATATTTTTTTCTGATCACCCCAGTTTCTCTCTGCTCCTTCAGGAATTGCATGTAAGGTGGGTTATTCATCACTGTCTCACAGGTAGTGGGAACATGTTTATATTTTTTAGTCTGTACTTTATTTCAAATAGATTTTATTGCAGTTCCTTCTGATTCACTGATCTGTTCTCCATCGTCTGATCTACTCTTAGTATTACTTAGTGTATTTCTAATTTCAGAATTTTATGTCTAGAAGTTCCATTTGAATCTGTTATTGGGAACCTATTCTCGTCACCAGATAATTCAACTAGTCCTGCCAGTATTTCATGAGACTGTTCCATTTCTTGGAGCCACCCAGTTAAAGTATAGGGAATTTGAAGCACATAAACATGTTAGCTGAGTCACTTAACTTCTCTGAGTTTTAAGATTCTCATCTATAAAGCTGGGGCAAGTGCTAAGAATAACTCAAAGTGTAGTTATTTGTTAGAGCAATAAACAGGTGGAAGGAAGATTAGGAAGCAGGAGGCCCCACCTTCGGGCCCTGCAATCTTTCACTTTGGAGGCTGGTTTTCCTTGTGAGTCAGAGGGAGGATTAGCAGTCCCTATGCCCTTGTAAGGAATGGCAAAGGAATGTTTCTAGATGTTACAAACACAGACCATCCTTTGCACGACACAGTAGTTATTCCCGGAGCGGAGCGTTGCTGAGATGATGATCTAGAGTTTATCACACCTGCTCGGGAAAGCCTGCTGGTCTCAGGTGGCACCACACCCACCTCGGAAGGAGCTGCCCAGCACTTCACCTTAGTTAGGGTGTCCCCCCCAACCCCCCTCGCCCAAGGGTTTGGGAATTCCGTCCCCAGGACACAGTCTCTCAGAAGCTCCAGCACCTCAGCTCCTCCAGCTGATCATGCTAAGAATGAGTAATCAGGGAATTCCAGAGGATGGGAGGTTACTGTCACTGGGCTCTGGACAGGTCAGGCAGAAAGAGGAATCAGGGGCTTGCATTGCAGCATAGCTCCAGCAAAGGGAAAAGACTGGACACGCTGTCAATACTTACCTAGAACAGTTGCAGAGAGAGTACCTTTCCCAATCTAAAGTTATCCTTAGTCTATGAGGTAACGAGGCAAGGAGACAGCTGCAAAGAGCTTCGCAATCCAGCCAGGAAATTCAGCCAGAGCCAGAACCACAGGCAAAGCCAGAGCTCCTGTACCGACAAGGAATGAAGCTGTATCAGGTTCCTGGAGCAGGGAAGATCGCTACTATTCAAGGGACAAATGTCCACAGAGGGAGACTCTCGGCATATTAGCATTTTGGTTTAGCCCAGGTTTTTCAACTTTAGCACTTGTGATACTTTTTGATCAAGCAATTCCTTATTGTGGAAAGAGCTTCTTGTGCATTCTAGAAAGTTCGTTGTATACAGGCTTCTATCCTCTAGATGCCAGGAACACCCAAGCCTCTCCCAGGAGTTGTAACAATCAAAAATGTTTGCAGGTGTTGCCAGAGATCTCCTGGGTTGTCCAATGGCCCTGGGTTGAGATATATTGGTCTAATCCTCTGCTCTTATGCTTAAGAACAACTAAGAACACTTAACGATAATATCTCTTGAGCCTACCTATCACATAGTGTGAAATGCGGGGACCTCTGTTGTAAATCCAGCACTTTAGGCTGGTTTCCTTATAGCCATGAAGCCAAAAGTCATTATTTACATAAAAAATCTCCCCACTCAGCAGAGGCATATAGTGTAGTTGTGAATTATAAATACTCCAAAGCAAGAACCCAGCTGCTCAGACCCGGCCTCGCCACTGATCAATGTAGGAGGCTGGCCAGGGGAATGGCATCCTTTATGCCTGTTTCTTTATCTTAGCTGCAGTGACCACAGCGACTGCCTCCCAGGGCAGCTGTAAGGGTGCCCACTCACAGCTGCATGGACCATTCCCAGCTCCTAGCACACCAGCCCCGGCACCACCTCTCCCAGCTCCTCTCCCTGGGGTGGTGACGGCATTCCCAGTGTTCATGGCACGAATGGCTCTAAGACTTTCTTTTCCCTCAATTTTGTTTGTTTTCATAAGTACCTAAAATACTACCTTGAAAATCTTGCTTGAGAATCTCCAAAGAAATCCAAGCACACATGGCTCTTGGAGGAGTCACAGGAACCGGTTCCTGAGTCAGATGCTCGGATTACACTCAGCTGCCACCGCGGTTTGGCTATTTAGAGCCTTCAGTCATCTCTTAGTCACCATGTTGTCAAATTTGTGTCCGTAACGCACTGTTGCACAAAAGAAACACTGGTGCTGAAACACAGGGACAAGCGTGTAAATGTTAATTCTGCAAATGCATCAGCAAGTGACCTTCATCACTCCATAAGCTTATCTGACCTAGTGGACACATTTGCATGTGTCTAAATTTCTAAAGTCGGAGCCCAAAATAATATCTAGCATCATCATAGTGGATTTGGCGTTTCCTGTATTAAGAATAAAGAGACTAGTGCGTTATTTGCCTTAAATTTCTAAACAAGAGCTATTGAGAGATTGTCTATTACTATAAAAAGGTGAGCCAAAGGGCTGGGGAATCTGATGCAATTTCGTGGCCTACTTTAGAGGGGACAGGGGAGCCGAGTAACCCATGGGGCCATGTCCCAGCTCCTCAGAGGACCCCTCAGAGCAGGTCAGAGAACTGTGTGTGGCAAGAAGCCTGATCAGGTCTGGTGTGGAACCTTCTCTCATCTGAACTTTGCCTGCAAGGGGGTGAGGAGAAAGAAGATACAGATTATTTGTATGGGTAAGTGAGGCCACAGGCAGCTTTTCTACCCTTTGATTGGTTTCCTCTGTATCAGCTCCCCACTGCTGCCGTAATAAATTAGCACAGACCTGGTGGTTCAAACAACACAAATGTATTTTCTTACAGTCATGGAGGTTAAAAGTCTAACAAGGTGGGGGCGCAGGCTGCAGGCCTTTGGGGTCCTAGGGGAACATGGCTCCTTTATCTTTGCTGCCTCCTCAAGCAGGTGGTCGACCTCAGCTTCCGCCCTCCTCCCGTGCCCGCCCTCCTGCTAACCCTGCTGTGCCCCTTAAGAAGAACTTTGTGATAAAAAGGGGCCCACCAGGATCAAGCAGGCTAATCGCCCCATCTCCAGGTTGTGAATCCTAAATCTAATGATCTACAAGCCCCTTTTGCCACAGAAGGTAACACATTCCCAGGTTTGGGGATTAGGATCTTTGGGGAACTGGGGGGTGTCTTTACTTCGCTTACCACACCCTCCATTTGGACACTTTCATTTCATACATCCAGGATTTTTTGAGAGGTTTTCCTGCTCTTTTATGGCTTCCTTGGGACGTCTCTATTTTCCCTCCAGTTCCAGGACAAAGTTTTCCATTTATCTGATCTCATATAAATTTATTTCTGAACTTTGTCCCTTGTTTTCTTTCCTTTTTTTATTTGTTCCTCTTGTCCTCTCCCGTTGAAATACCTGCCTTCCCTTTCTCTTCTTGTCTTTCAATCCAGTGAAATCTGTTTTTCCCTGAAGGAAATGCACGTAGCCTGGGGTCATGGGAGCGGAGAGAAGAGACCTGGGTTCAAGCGCAGTCCCTGCTGCTGACCAGCTTGTGAAGCAGCAGCTACTTGACCTGCTGAACCTCAGTTTCCTCATGTGTGAAGTGGAAAGAACCATGCCCAGTGTGACAGGATTTCAATGAGGTGATGCATAAAATGTCTCGTGCCTGAGATACCATCTCACACCAGTGAGAATGGCACATATTAAAAAAACTAGCAACAACAAATGTTGGCGAGGATGTGGAGAAAAAGGAACTCTCCTGCACTGCTGGTGGGAGTGCAAACTGGTCCAATCACTGTGGAGAGCTGTGTGGAGATTTCTTGACCTACTGAACATAGAGCTTCCATAGGATCCAGCAATTCCACTCCTAGGTATTTACCCAAAGGACACAGAAACATCCATTCCAAAGAGCACCTGCACCCCTATGTTTACAGCAGCACTATTTACAATAGCTAAGCTTTGGAAACAGCCCAAATGCCCAAAAATAGATGACTGGATCAAGAAGATGTGGTCCATATACACCATGGAATATTACTCAGCATTCAAAAAAGATAAACACATGCCATTTGCAGCAACATGGATGGCGCTGGAAGGGATCATGCTCAGCGAAATAAGCCAGAAAGAAAAAGAAAACTGCCGGATGGTCTCACTCATAGCAGGAATCTAGAAAACTTAAATAAGGGACCAGGAAAATGAATAACTATAAGAAAGTGAAAATCAAAATCAACAAAAAACTATGAACCAGAGACACTCTATGGGGGGTGGGGGGCGGGAGGGGAGGGATTGGGGTCAGAATGGGGGGTTGCAATTGTATGGGGAATATAAAAATAAAATTTATTATTTAAAAAAAAAAATGTCTCGTTCCCATGGCTGGCCCATAGCAAGCACTGAGCACATTAGTTCATTTCCTTCTACACACACAGAAAGGAGGGGACACCCCAGCACCTGTCCTTCAACAAGGAGTCTCACACTGTGGGGCGCACCCTCTGAAGCAATTCCTGCCTTGTCCAAGTGACTCCTCACCCCCTGCGCGAGGCAGCTAGCTGTGGTCCAAAACCATCACAAAGCCCACCTTGGGGTTCAAATCCCAGCAGGGCCATTACTAGCCACGTGACCCTAGGTCAGTTTCTTAACCCCTCTGTGTCCCACCTACCCTAAAAGGGGATGCTAAACTTACCAACCTCATGGGTTGCTAAGAAGAATAAAGGAGTTAAATGTGTACTTAGACGAGGCCCTGGCACAAAGCTAGGTACTTCATATTTATTTAATAAATATTTAATGGCAACTACAATAGCTGTGCCGAGTGCACGGGAGACGAACAGATGCCGTCCCTGCTCCAATAAAGCTCAGTCTGGCCGTGGAAAGAGACTCCCCCGCGGGAGAATGTTTCCAAGGAGAAGTGGCGTGTGCGGCAAGTGAATGTCAGTCCTGTCTACACTCCGGGCCTCCCTGAAGAAGCAACCTTCGTTAGAACCTGGGGAGCTTATTGGTGGAGCAGCGGGCTCTTGGCTGAAGTGACCTTGATCTTCCTCTGCTCGGTTCTGTTTGGGAGTTTCCTGGTGCTGAGCGGAGGGGAACCCTCCTGGGGTTGCCTGGTGCTCAGGGTTAAGAGGGAATCAAGGCCCTAGGGGGCCAACAGGCTGGTTCTGACCTCACCAGGGGAAGCCCCAGACATTGGGGTGCAGGACTCTGGACTCAGGCATTTCCGAGAGTCACAGTGCCCAGCCCGCAGGCCAGGGGCCCTGCAGGACACAGACGCCCGAACAAAGAAATGTGCCATGCCCGGCTTTGTCCACAGGGGGGAGCATTTTAGCCGAAGAAGGAGCTGGCGGCCGCCGAAGTCCTGGTTGCGTTTTGCCTTGAAAGGCAAGCTCCGGCCTGCACACCCTCCTGGGCCAGCACCTCTCTTCCAACTTCCTCCAACGTGCTCGCTGCGCCACGGCTTCTCCTGGTAAATGCAAATCTTCCACGGGTGCAGCAAATTTTAAAACGTGCCATAGAAGACCAGAGACTCTTCCCCAAATTGGGGAGGTGAGAGGTGCGGAGACCTGACCTGGCGCCTCTGTCCCACCTGTCAGAACAGCTCAGAACCCAGGTGTCCGGACTCTGGGGTCCCAGTTCCCTTATTCTGACCTGCCTTGGAGTCGCTCACGTAGTGTCCCGGCCTGTTGACCTTCCAGTGCAGGTGTGAACCCCCAAGTGTTATTAACAGGTGAAAAGAGTCTTGGTGCCCACCTAGGAGGACGAGGCGGGCGAGGCGCCCTCTAGCGGTGGCGTCCCGGCATTGCGGGCTGCCAATGTCAAGGCCCTTGATGGACTCACCTGCTGGGGCCTGGCCCTAAGGCTCGTGCCTGCCTGGCATCTGCTCCCAGGCGCCCTCCTCAAAGGTGCTTTCCTCCTCACCGGTGCAAAAAGCCACTCCCTGCCCCTGCTATTGACTCCTTTGCCCTTCTCGGTTGTTCTTCAGCACGTGCCTCTACTTGATGTCATGTGCACAAGCAGGGACTGCACAAGCCCCCACAAACACACACGCTTCTTGTTCGTTATCGGTTGCCTCCTCTCTGTGATGCAAGCTCGGTGAGTTCAGGGATGCAATAGAGAGTCTGGCACATAGATGCTCAATAAAAATTTAAAAAATGATGTCGTTAACAAGGAAGGAAAGGCCATGGCTTCCATCCTGATGCACCTATAAAATGGATTACGGTGGAGATCAGCTTGTAAAATAGATGCTAGGACATTGCGCCACTTGTCAAGAAGAAAGAAATGAAAGGATTTGATTAGATCAAGGGATTCTAGGTGGTGCCCACACAGAGTTAAGGACTAGAAAATTGTTAACCAAAACTTAGGGGCCTACATCATATATTGTGACAACAACTGACACTTCTTTGTATTTTCTTGTTTTGTTTTATTTTTTCTTGTTCAAATAAACAAAGGAAAAATGCCTGCCAATGGCACATAAAAACACACGCCTTAGCATGCCCACGTAAACTACCCACACAGAGCACACCGCCTTGTGGGCAGCCACGCCCTTCAAACCCTCTTCTGCAACTACCAGCTTTAGCAGCAGCCAAATCTGAAATGCAAAGGCTGATTTGTTAGATGCAAAGTTGACTTGGAACTAGCTAGGATTCCTGTTTATAACATCAATTAAAGTTGGTGAGCAGTAAGACAAAGGAAAAATGAAACTAGGAAAAGGCAGCCAGAGCAAAGGCTGGCACACAGCAGACCTGAAAACCTATCTCCAGGAGTGGGACAGGAGCCGAAGTCCTCGCCTCTCCCCGAGGATGGGCCGTGGGAAACCCGATCTCTGCGGCAGATGGCAGGGGCCTGCGGTCCTCAGAGTCCAGAATCTGGGGCGAACTTTGCACATGGGGCTCTTCCATGAATGCTTAGTTGCTTAAAACCAGATTCAAGGGCTGAACTAAATTTTAAAAATGACCCCTTTGTCCTGGTACTTTTTGTCAACTGCAACTCAGGAAATTCAGACTCTGATTTGAAATACCTCCCAGTTTTTAGTAACATTAAAAAGGGGGGGAAAAAAAACTTGGAGCCTCCCTGGTGGCGCAAGGTATTAAGACACAACCCATGAAGCTATCCACAGCCACCACAGCACGAGTTCGATCCCTGGCCAGGGAGCTACCCACATGGGGCAGCAGACCTCTCCTGACTCGCTCACTGCTCCCCTCAGCAGTGTATTTCAGACAATCCACCTGTTCTGTTCCCCACTCTGTGTCTGGTGAATCCTCTCACCCCCTGCACCTCTGGCCTGTACCCTAGTTCTTCTATGCATAAATAAATAAATCTTTAAAACAAACTTTATGATAAAAAATGGAGCGAATTCTAAATAAAAGTAACTTGATGAGATTGAGGATTGAGACAACTGGCAACCGTTTGGGGAAGCTGACCTCAAAAAAAAAATAACAGGTTGTTTCATTCAGAAATCTTGCCTGCCCCCCTCCCCAGTTTTCTACAGAAAGCTGAGATCCCATATGCTTTCCAGCGGCCTGGAAAGCTGAGCGGGCCTGGGATGATTGCCCTTGGTACCATCTTTAACCAGCACAGAAGCGTCACCTCTGGGAGGCCTGGATGAGGCGCAGCCGCACGCCGGGTGCTCCAGGTCCTGGCTTCTGGCGCATGGAGTGTCCTGAGCCATCTCCCCATCAGCCTGCCTCTACCAGGGGCCTCTGGCTGCAGGATGGGGGTCTGGTCCCACCCCCTAGGTCACTCGCTGATCTCCTGTTTTCCTTCTGTCCCTGCAAGCATGGGGCCTCACAAAGCCCTCATTACTTCCGAAGCTGATTTTTCCAAATGGAGGAAGAAAATACCTGGCCACAGACCTGCAGGGCCGTGGCCCGGAGTTAAAGGGGCCTGATCGCCGTTTCTGACACAGCTGAGTCCTCCGCCTGGGGGCAGCCACACTACCCGAGTTGCCCATCCTGCTGACTCTCAGCTCATCTCTGAGCATGAATTACTTCTGCCCCCCAAATGCCTGCTGGGTTCAAGGAGAAAACGGACAGGAGACGGGTCACAGACATTATTGGACGTAACTGGCAGATGATTACCGCAGCTGACGCGCCACCCTGTCCAGTGAGAATGGAGCGAGACTCACAGTCACCGCGTTTGGACCCACTTGCAGCCGACCCTTCCGTCTCTGCTGCTGACCTCACCGTACGTTCATATCTGCCCCCACCCGATCTGGGGACGGAGAATCAGAGAGGGCGCGTGCACACCCAAGCTCACTCAGTCCCTGGAGGGAGGGGCGGGGACCTGAACTCCGATGTGTGGGGCTCAGAGGCCTCTAGGCCCCCACCCCACTCTGCCTCTGCAGAAGAGCAAAGCCCAAGACCATGAACACGGGTCATGTAAAAACCAAAGACAGGCTGAGGGCAAAGTACCCAAGAGGGCTTGTGAGAAGAGCTTTGAGCTTTTATTTTACCTCACTTAGAAATGCAGATGGTGAGAGAGAAGGCTGGGGTGACTGGGGCCTCTGCCTCTGTCTGTGGGGGGCTGGCGCCTCCCCATCAGCAGAAGCATGTGGGCTGGGTTCCAAGAAAAGAGGACAGGAGGTCGGGGACGGCAGGTACAGGACGGGAGGTCCACCCCGGGGCCCGCCTGCTCCCATGCCGGCGAGAGCGGGTAGGGCCAGCAGCTGCCAGGAAGCAGGGTGACCTCCGAAGAGTAACGCACAGCCTCTGTCTTCCCTCTTCTCTGCGCAGCAAGCCACCCTCCCTGTTCTCTCGCTCATTTTCTCTTCTCCCTCTGAGATTATTTCTCCCCTGTGACCTTCCTGGCCTCCTCTCTTCACAGGCACCCACTCTCCCCTCTTCCCGCTGCCTCCTCCCGCTCCACCACCCTGACCCACTGTCTCAGCAAATCCCTCAACAGCGTCCTATCTAACTTTTTTATTCATTGCATGATTTATTTTTAGCCCCAAACAACTGCATCCTAAAAATGGAGTTCCTGATGAGACGGGGCTGAGCAGAGCTATGCGAGGTATCTGGGGCTCGGCCTCCAGGCCTGGCTCTGGTCCTACGCACGCCTGAGTGTGAGCCGCCCCCTGTCCTGAGCCGCCTTACGGTGAGCTGCGCCCGGGGTGAGCAGCAGGTCCTTGGCCCCGGGGAAGGGCAGAGGGGAGACAAAACCAGCCGGTCTGCTCCCCACTGGGCTCAGCACGTCCCCTAGAATCCCCGGTCCTCTTTCCTGCACGCGATCTTTCTGGAAAGGAAAACAAAACTTCTCCCAGATGAAGGGGACCCACTTGTTCATCGTGGGGATCTACTTGCTGGCCTCCTGCAGGGCGGAGGAGGGGCTCAACTTCCCCAGTTATGACGGCAAGGACCGGGTGGTCAGTCTCACGGAGAAGAACTTCAAGCAGATTTTGAAGAAGTACGACTTGCTTTGCCTGTACTACCACGAGCCCGTGTCTGCAGACAAAGTCGCACAAAAGCAGTTTCAGATGAAGGAGATTGTGCTGGAGGTGAGCAGGGGGCTGGGGGCGGCCGAGCTCGGGTCGGTGGGCAGGAGAGGGGGGCAGCGCGCACCCTGGCTGCGCTCAGCCTCCTGGAACCCCGAGCAGGCTCCTGCGCGGAGCTGGGCCCTGTGGCCAGCCAGGGGTGGGTCCACACAGGAACATGTCGTGGTGCACGGGACTGATTCGGTGTCTGCACATGGTGACCTCTTCATTTTCCAAGGACAGTCATCACAGCCACTATTTTCCTGAGAGAAATGCTAGAGCTATTATTAAAAAGAAAGGATAGTTAGGGATGGTTTTTGCAGGTTCCATTAGGTGCACTGAAGCCTGCCCCTTTGCTCTCTCAAGTGTCCCCCTGATCCGGGACAAACAAGAGTCTTTTGACTTTGTCTCTCTTCACGGATCAGACGGCAGCAGCCCGCAGGGATCTGCCTCTCCTGTGACTTGGTTGCAGAGTCAGACGTGTGGATCTGGGAAGATCTTAGCTGCACATTCATTAACAGGAATTTTTTTTTCTCAGCAAGTTGTTGGTGTGAGCTGAAGTCAGTTCTTATTTTATCTGCGTTGCGGGGCCTGCTGGGGCGCCTGGCACGGGGGCCCAGGGACTGTTCCTGCAGCTCCTCTGGACCGTTTCAGGCGCCTCCTCTCCAGGAGTGCCCGTGGTGCCAGGGATTCTAGTAGGCACCACGGTCCGGCATCAGCCTCCAGGCCTGGCCCAAGCTGGCCCAAATCTGAGACAGGGACCATTTGAGTTGCAGCAGCACTAGTCGGCACCGCCAGGAAGCTCAGCTTCAGCACATCCTTCAATGAACAAATTAACCCTCGTGAATTTGAATTCTCCAAAAAAAAAAAAAAATTAAAAATGGACGGTCTTCCAATGCAGGAAAAGCACTCCAGACACATTAAAATATCTTTGGTGATTTCAAAAGCCCTTCACAACCTACGTGTCTTGAGATCACCTCACAAACACGTCTTCTCAGGATTTACCTGTGGTCATATGGCCCCCACAGAGAACTCTCTGGTTGACAGAAAGACAAGCATTTTAGAAATAGCTCCATTGCTGTTATATATTTTTTCCCTCCGGCTCCCTCCTGGGGACCAAATGTGGAAGTTCGGTTCCATCTGTGTGTTGCCAGCAAAAAGAAAGCGGGGCGGGGTTGTGATAGGTCTTTGTACGATATAAATGGGAAAGTCACAGGCTGCAAAAACCCAGGCCGAACAGCATGACAGCTGCTCAGCCTGTGAAATCCCCACTCATACCAGCATCTCCAGAGCCAGCTACCCTGCTCAGTTACTGAGGGGTGTTTTACTGAGGGGTGTTTTTAGGGGTGAGCATGGGGATGGGGCCCTCTATGCTCACTGCTGTCCACTTAGCTTAGAACTTGAAAGAGCACGGGCACAGGCAGTGTTCCCCCCATTTCTGATTCCTTATCCTATTCAAACACACACACTCCCTCAAGAATCAGCCCCCCCCAAAGCCTCATTCGGGGTCACTCAAGCAAAATGACAAGAGGGGATTTCCCCTGGTCTTGCTCTTCCTCCCAAACACCTTTGACCCAACAGTGTCAGTCCAGGTGGGGGGGGTCAGTGCAGGGAGAAAATCATTAGGGGAGAGAGAATGCAGGGCACTTGGGGGTCAGAAGAACTGAACTTATATTCTGGTTTTGCCTCTTCTAGACAGGTGGCGTGGAGCAGGTTACTTAATTTCTGTGAGCTTTATTTTTTTATAAATATGGAAAAATAGCTATCAGGCAGGCTTATGAGATGATTCCATGATAACATGAATATTGATTGAATGCTTGCTATGGTCTATCAATACTTTCGCGAATGAATGCAACGTCAGCGCTCCCCAGAACCTGGGGGACCACGTAGGTGGTCCTGAGCCCCTTATTTCATGGCTGTGGACTTGGTGTGACTTACACAGCTGGTACCCCTGATCCTGGTCAGAAACTTGTCATCCACAGAAAAGCACATACCCACCTGGGAAGGCTAGAATGTGTGGAAAGAAAAGAGAAGGCAGGATGGATAGTGAATGTTTGGTAGATTTCTTCCCAGTACTTTTTTCTATGATAAATCCATTTTTCAGTTGAGATTATTATAGTTTCGTTTCCTACTTTTTTCATTTCAGTATATTGTGAGTGTCCCTAGGTCATTAAATCTTTTTATAGTCTTCACAAACACACATTAATGCCACCAACATATTCCATTGTCTGATCATATTTGAAAGATAATTTCCCTCATTCTGAAAACTGATGCAAATTTCAGGGTGTTTAAAATATTTGTCTATTTTGGATTTTTATTGTTGTTTTAATGAACATTCTTTGATTTCTGCCTACATGAACTTTTTCATAAAATTATTTACCATTTACATTTCCTCCCCCATTAATTATTTTTCTGTGTGTTTTCTGTACATATTAATTATTTGATCCTGGGAAAGTTATGGGCATGCAGGTTATTTTTCTCAACTAGGAAATCAAGTTAGTTTCTACCTCTGTGAATTCGGAGAACTGAATGAAAGCAGGTGAATAAGTTTCTTATAAAAAGTATAAGATTCTGTACCAGTGCCAGGTATTGTTATTTTGTTAGGATGTTTCCTGTTGAAAAAATTAATCTATGTAGAAGGCTTAACTGAGAGCCTGAAATCTCACCAGTTCTCATCAAAAGCTTATTCCCTTCACCTGTCACTTAACTTTAGCCCAGTTCTTGGTCAATAGCAGTAGTTCTCAACCTTGGCTGCATATCAGAATCGCATAAGGAATTCTTAAAATATACCGATGTCTGGGTCCCATCCTTAAGAAAGAAGAGCAGGATGACATCCAGGTGTTATAATTTTTTTAAGGTCTTCTGGATCATTAATATGCAGCAAGTTCATGGACCATTTGATGCTTAAAATATGGCTCCCACATCAGTGTGCAGCCATCTCCTAAATGCAGTCATATTTAAGTAGGATCACAGGGTGGGCTTCAGATTTGCAAGGCACCATGCTGCTCTCTTGGGCTGGAGAAATTTCCTGACGAGCAGAATCTTGTGCCAATTTCACCTTTAGTCTGGTGACTCTCTGGAATGGCATGGACTTGCTGGCTTGCCTCTGATCTGGACAACTCTGGAGTGTCAAGTTGGTTCTAGGGCCCCCGGGATGAAGGTCTGCTCCAGGACTGAAGCTTCCCAACACACGTAGTGACCCTCACCTTGAGTCTCCTTAGAAGGACGTGCTCTGGGCTTGTGGGAATCCTATTTGAGAGGTATCCAAGGAACTGTGTGGCTTTCTATGGCCAAATCAGAGGTTGTTTTTCTAGTTAGCCTCAGGGAAGAGTCCAAATTCACCTTACTCTTTTCTCCAAAAGAGATGACAAATCCGAGCACCCTAGAGGTAATGAATGTGAGATGAATGTGAGATGTTAACTAAGATGTCAAAACAGTTAAAGGGTAATTGTGGAAGCTTCTTAGAGCAAACTGGTGAAACTAAGAAGAGACTTATGAAATTCAGTCTTGTGGAACACCCAAATGGAAATATTCATTCTTTCATTTACTCACCAAATATTCATGCTCTGTTTACTCACTGATTTCCAGGGAGATTTTTTTTATTTATTGCTAAGAACTCGCTTTATGTCTATGTGAGAATCCTAGCACCTCAGTCAGTGGGAGCTCAACAGTGGTTGTTGAATGAATGTTGAACAGAAGAGGAAGGATCGGGAAATAGCACTTATTATCAATTTACCATAAACTATGTGCAATATGGGCACTTTATGTATGTCATTTTATTAAACATATTCTCACATTACTTATGAAGAAATGATTTCATAGAGTTAAGTAGAAATTGCCCAGTCATAAAGCTATAAAATGGCAGAGCATGAAGCAAGATTTGAATTCACATCAATTTAATTCCAAATAGCAGGTTCCCTCTACTATATCATGCAGTAGGTGGGCAGAATTGCTTCATGTTTGCAAGCAGTGCCAACTCACAAAGGGACACTGTCTTCAGTTTTTATTTTGGATTTTCACCCACATGTAAGGAGCATTTAAATGTACATATGGACTATATCTTGAACCCAAATGACCGGTGTGATTAAAGGGACTGATGATTAGCAATTACTTGGCATTTTAATAAATGTTTGCTGGGTGGATGGATGGATGGATGATGTATGGATGATGGATGGATATATGGATGGATGGATGGTAGATGGATGGAGGATGGACGGATGGATGGATGGGTGGGTGGATGGATGGGTGGGTGGATGGATGGATGGGTAGATGAGAATAAAAACCAAGGAATCATAAATGCATAGCTTCTATTGGAAATACATCTCTCCTTGATCTCTTTTTAAAATTAAATGAAATTAAAAAATAATTGAGTGGAATAGTAAATAAATAGGTTGCGCCTGTCAGATACAGGCATCCGTCCATTTGTCATCCTAGCTTCATCCCACTGAAATATGGGTGAGACTAAATTTTTTAAATCATGAAACTCTCAGTCCAAAGTATAAATGCAGCGTGGGCAGAAGCCTCTGGGCTCCATAAGACTAACACTGCCTCCAGACCCGCTTGTCCTGGCAAACATCCAGGTGATTGCATTTCTTAATGGCAAGAGAAGAAGCTAAATGAAGTTGCTGGAGTCAAGTAAATCTACAGTTGGGATGATGTGGGAACACTGGGCAGAAAATAGCAACATACACACAATTCGGGTATTTCTGCCAGCTGCTCCCTGCCCGGAGATGGCCTTCTCCAAGCTCGCACCTGCTGCATCTGAGAAATCAGAGGAGGTCAGGCTAGTCTTGGCTTGGCTTTGAGAATGACCCCTCAGAGACAGCCTGTACCCTTCAGAGGATGCATGCCCACGCGCGCTCTGAAACTGCAGACCTCCTTAGAACCCAAGTGCCTGCGAACTCTGTGCTGAGTGTTGATGGGGTGCGTCTCGGTAATGAGGCTGGTGTTTGGGGTGAGACAGTGAAGAGACCGGCAAGAGGTGCTGTTGTGAGGCACAGATTGAGGGGATGGTGGGTAAATTCTTTCTTCCACACACAGACTTAGAGGGGACTAGAGATTTTACAGAGTGACTAATGCACTGTTGATTTATACGCCTTGACACTGTTGAACCTTCTTTTCTCACTACTCTTGCCCCCCAAGTGCCTCAGTAACACTTGAGCCCAGACAGGAGGTCCAATCATTATATCCCTGGGTAGCCTCCACCCAAAGCTCTAAATTTTGAAATGCAGGCATGTAATACCGTGAAGGCCACCAGCGCAAAACTATTATTAGGACTATTATAAGCTAAGGCAGTAAAATAAAAAGAAATAAAATCTGTTTCAGCAGCACAAGATTTTTCTTTCCAATCTCTCAGCATTTGAGCTTGACTGGCTGTTGTGGAGTCTTTTTGTATAATTATCTGCTTAGCTTTAGCATTGAAAATGACTTATTCCACCAGGAAAATCAGTCCCCCAAAACACTGAGTCTGTACAATGAGGCCTCTGGGGCTCCCTCGTCTCTAAACTTGATGTGCTTTTCTCCAGATAAGCCTAGTCTGTTTGGACAGCCACACGGGAAAATGGCCAGCGCGCTGTCTTGCAGGGCGATGGATGGGCAGGCCAGGTGACTTCTGAACGCCTGGAGAGGGACGCAGGGGGAGCAGCCTGCTGCAGGAGTCCCCAACCAGGCAGGCCTCTCCTCACCATCTGCTGTGTGCTGGGCAGGAGGCAGGCCAGGTGAGCCAGCAGGTATCCTGCACCTGCCCCTGCTCCCCCTGACACGGGCTCGGGACACCAGGCCATTCACTCACTTGATCACTCACCCAATTTATTTCTGAAACAAATGAGAACCCCCCGAGCCCCAACTCAAAGGGAGAAGTAAATGCACCATATACACGGTAACCCAAACATCCCCAGGCAGTGTGGGAAGCTCACGCCTGCTCTTTGGGGCACCAGGTCTGAGTACCCAAACTGTGGAGTCTGTCACCAGCCAAGGGCCACGTGCAGCTCACTTGGTTGCTCAGGCTGAACCCCTTCCTGGGGTCAAGTAGAAGCCACAGGGCCTCGTCAAAGGAGTCTCCCAGAGGGACGAGGGCCTCTAAGGCGGGGCTCGGGAGAGCAAGTGCCTCAGCAAGACAGTTGCCATGGTATCTGTTGTCATCAGCAGATGTTATCAAAACAAACCCTGGTCAGTTTATTTTCACAGACTTCTGTTGAGCAGCTACAGGTTTCTCTTCTGCTTTTTAACATGTGCCCTGGGAGGGACAGGTCAAAGTTTCCTCCTGGAGCCACAATTCTATCTTTTGGGGATCTATCTGCTGAAGCGCCCCCCCTCTGCTTTTTTTTCTTTGATGAGGGCCACCCACCGATGGAAGGTTTAGTTGGAGAAGAGATGCTGGCTCCCTGCCCCCAGGGGGACAGTAAATACTCTGTGGGACTCTTCCAGAGAGAGCTGGGAAGGGGCCAGCTGGGGATCTGGTTTGGGCCTGCGGGGTGCACTGTCAGAGGCTCTTGGGCACAGCACTCTGCTGAGAAAACCGGGCAAATGGCCTTGCACCAGGTCAGCCAAATCCATTTTAAAAAGTTCCATTGCAACAATATTTTTAGTAAAAAAGAAAAAAAACCTGACCTCAGTCCTATCCCCTTCATTCACTCGGCTCGGACATCAAGAGATGCTGCTCGGTGAGCGAGAGTGACGACGTGTTAGCCGCGGCGAGAGGGCGGTTCTGGCTTGTGGGCCCCACACGGGCAGCACCGCCCTCACTGGACCTTGGCAGACATGCAGTTTCCTGGGCCCCATCCTAGACAGACTGAATCAAAATCCCCAGGGTGGGCCCCGGGAATCTGCCTTTTTGCAAGGGGATCCTCCCTCCAGGCCGTGCTGCTGAGGGATCTGGTTCAGAGACTGTTGACTTCTCGTCATGGAGTTCGCTGTGTAGTAAATTTATAAGGAACAGACTTTCACGAAGGGCCTGCACGCATGTTACTCCCGAAAGACTCAGAGCTTGCTTTTGAGATTAGAAAACTGAGTTCGGAGAAGGTGTGATTGGCTGAGAGTCTGACAGCTGGTAAGCAGCAGAGCCAGGATCTGGGCCCAGGACCCTGGGAAGTCCAGGCATTAGGAACAGAATGTCCAGATGAAAGCGTAGGCTCTGTAGCCAGAGTGTCCAGGTTGGAATCCCAGCTGTGTCACTTATGGGCTGTGTGGCCTCGGACAAGTTGATGAACCTCTCTGTGCCTCTAGTTCCTCATTCAACTTCATGGGCGCTTTGTGTCAATGAGATGTTTAATGTCAGGTGTTAGCGTGTACCTGGAATATCGAAAATACCCGATAGGTATGATCGTTGTGGTTGTGCTGGTTGTTATAATGCTTTTAACAGGGTAGGGATGGGTGGAAAGCACACACAACCTGGCCTCTGGGTCTCTTCCTGGGCGCTGACCAAGCTTAATCGTACAAAATGCCAGTTAACACAACCCACAGCTGCCTTCTCCACCGAGGTGCTCTCAGAGGCACCCATTCTGGCTCCAGGAGGCCCCAATATTCACTTGAACCTCACGAAAAAGCCAGTCTACCAGCGGCCTGCCTCCTGCCTGGATACAGCATGTGCCAGGCCCTGGCTATACATAGTCCAGGTCTCACTTGAGGGCAGTGGAAAGTGACAGCAGATTACTGCAGATCCCTGTCAGCTCTCCAGTTTCAGGGGAGGGCAGGCAGCTGTTGGACTGCTTGACTTGTCACCACATGGTACCAGGGACAGTGGGTGAAAACAGTCCCCTGGCTCCTGGCTTCTGTGGGGATGCAGGCCTGCAGCCAGGGTATTTTTAACGCCTGGCCTGAGAGGTATCACTTTGAGCAAAGGTCTGTGGGATTTCCATCGAGGCTACTCTGTCCCCAGCCTGTTCTATCTTGTCCCTGCAGCAGGGACACCTCCTCCCCCAGGAAGTGACCTGTCCCTCTCCTCTTCTGCCCACACCTTCCAGGTCTTCCCTCTGGGTCCGAGGGAAACTGGCTGTCTCCTCTAGGAAGACAAGTCTGGGAAGAGGTAGCTTTCTTCCTCTCTCTCTGTCCCCAGACCGGGGCTGAGAAGTCCCACGAGGGAGGGGCCTTGGAAGGACCTGTGGAGACACACAGGGCCTGGCACGCTGCAGGTGCCGTACCCGTCCCCTGGGGCCCAGGGGGCAGCCACATGCCCCTGGCACCTCCTTCCCTGGGCAAACTTCTTGAACAAGTGAGCGCACCTGCTGTGACACGTCCTTGCCACCCACTCAACGCTCACCTCACAGCACTCTGGCTGCTGTCCCAGCGGGTCTCTAGGTGGGCACTGGGGCCTTCCCCACTCTGAAAGGAGAGAGCTCAGGGTGGTCCCGCCATCTGAGACTCCCCCGGCATTCGATCTGACCAGCTCCCTCCTCCCAGGCCTTTGCTCCTCTTCCTCCATCTCCCAGGGCTCCTCTCTTGCCTCCAGCCGGGACAGCCCCCCTGTACTTTAGGGCACAGCCTTGCTGGTGGCTGGACTGCCATCGCCATGAAGTCACCGCATGGAAATCCAGCCAAGCGCCTTGCCCCACCCAGCTCTGGCACAGCCTCCCCACGTGACCCTTTTGTCCTTCGCCCCCTTCCCTGGCTGGAGACCCTGGAATCACCGCTCACGTTGCCTCCTCCTTTCCTTGGATCGCCCTCCTGTCTTTCTCCAGAGCCGGGGAAGAGGTACCGGCTCGGACCCGTTCTCCACTCACACAGCACCTCACACTTCCCCTTCCCCCGCCGCGCCGCCTTCGTGGACACCAGCAGCCCCCACTCAGGGCACCGCGTCGCCTGCCCACTGGTCGCCGCGCGGTCTGCTCTGCTGTCTGTGTGTCTGGGATGTCCTCAGAACAGCACCCCGCCCGGCCCAACTCAAATAAGCCATACTGCTCAGCTAGCCTCGCTCATTATTTAAGAAACTTGATGTTTTTGCTGCTACCTAGAATGTGGACTCAGCTCTTCTCATTTTGCCAGGAAAACCAGAATTGTCAGGTTCTGTGTGAAACTGCTTCATTAAAAATTTTCACATACTTTAAAGGTGATGCCTATCAGAGGAACATGGCCCCTAAAATGACAATTTAAAGACGACTTCACGTGCAGTGTGGAGATGAGCGGGTAGCGCGTTCAGTGCAGAAACACAAAACGGACTCACAACCCTACGGCAAGGAGGGTTTGCACGTCTATAAAGGTAGCATTTCCTGAAAATCAGGAATTAAATGTTCATCCCGTGCTTTTGGAACTTAAGCAAAAAGGAGAAAAGCATGGTCATCTTTATTACTTTTCCTTAGGAATGCATTAATTGTAAATATAATATTTAGTGGCTTAACATCTCTATTAGCTAATATAACCAAATGCCTGGAAAAGCTGGTGGTTGTCAGCTTACAGAAATGGTTAATAAAACACACCTTCAAGATTCAGACATGATTGATACACAGTGCATGTCAGGGGATGTGTGTCCACTGCGAATGGCCGCGCAGTAAGTCACTTCCATCCTCAGACACTTTATTTTCATGACAAGAACTTCTAAGATCTACTGTCTTGGCAGCTTTCAAATACACAGGATTTGAAATGCAGGATGTCTGTCTTTCTGGATGTTTCACCCCAGAACCCCAGTTGGGGCTTGACCCTTTGCTCTCCTTCAGCCACCCCCTGTCACCCCCATCCTCCACCTGTGGCACCCACAAATCTGTTCTCCCCATTTGTGAGATCAATTTTTTTTGTTTTTATTTATTTATTTTTAATTTAAATTTTATTTTTATGTTCCCCATACAATTACAACCCCCTTATTTTGACCCCAATCCCTCCTTTCCCCGCCCCCCACCCCCCATAGAGTATCTCTGGCTCATAGTTGTTTGTTGATTTTGATATTTTAATACCGGATGGTCTCACTCATAGCAGGAATCTAGAAAACTTAAATAAGGAACCAGAAAAAGAATAACTATAAGAAAGAAAATGTGGAATCTGAAAAAAAAAAATGATCTCACAACTGAGTAAGTTCTGCAGCGGTCAAGAAACGAATCTATTAGATTAATATTTTAGACAGTGGATTTGAGATCTCCGCGGCAGGTGCAAGGGACAGTGTGGGGAGCAGGGCAGTAGCACCTGGGCTTACAGGCGGGCAGTGGGTGGTGGAGAGAAGGTTGTCCTGTAAGTTAACTATTTACAAACGGAAAAGGGTGATGAAGGACAAGCACCGGGTGCGAAGGATGGACGAGTGTGAAAAGGCAGGCCTATTCGGACTGAAGCTAGGGGTGCACTTTTGAGCAACCAGCATTGCATGCAGTCTTCGGGAGAGCAGGAGCTGGCCAAGGATGGAGGGAAGGGTCTTCTGGAAAGAGGGAAAGGCGCGCCTGGAAGCAGGGCCTGTTAGTGCCTCTGGGGACTAGAACATGCGCTCCCTGCAGGCCGCTGCGCAGCGGGCCGCCGGGCCCGGTTTAGGCTGCAGACCCGCCATCCTGTGCAGAGATACCGTGAGGCCAGAAGGAGCCTGAGGTTTGAAGGAACCACAGAAGAGTGCATCAAGTAAGAGGCAGAGTGGCCCCAAATGAGGCCGGGGAGGCAGGCAGGACAAAACATGCAGGGCTGTGCTGGCTACTTAGAGAATTTAGATTCTATCCTGAATGCATGGGGATTATACCCGCGCTACTCATCACAGCCCATGCCGCTCTGCAGGATCTGACCTCCCTGCCTGCAAGCTCACTGGTGCTTGTCCCCTCCCGTCCCCCTCCCCCCCCTCTTCCTATCTCCCCATGGCCCTTATTTTCTGTGCTAGTCCTTTAGCCCCTACTGGCTCATTTTTTCCCCTGAGGCTTCTCCCTAATGAAACCACCAGGTCCTTGATGCTGAAAGGCATGATTTGACTTAGTACAGCACCTTGGACAAAGTAGTTCCTCCAGGAATATTGTTCGCTTTCCATTCCAATACATGGACTTTGGTATTTGTGAATTGGTACAAGGCCCAGAACCCTATTCAGGTAGCATAATATTAATTAGATAGTCTCACATTTATTAAGTACTGACTGTGTGCTAGCCAGTGCCAAGAATGGTGCCAAGCACTTTATATACATTGTCTTGTTCTCTTATGAAATAGCTATTGTTCCTGTCTCCATTGTACCACAGAGTCACAATGGGCCAGGCTTCTGGTCCAAAATCCTGAACTCTTAACCACTGGGCTACTACCCTAGGCCAATTACTCATTGAAAAATGAGATCTATTTTGAGCCCACCATTACAGAAGTAATGGTGGTGCAATAAATACCTATATAATTCAGTAAAAATAAGTAGAATAAGGATGTACTAAGAATATCCTGTTCTTTAAGATTGAATTATGAATTTTACTTAATAGAAATTTTTAAAAAGTTATTTGTACTCAGAATAATCAGCAACAGGGCAGAGCAAATCCTAATGTTTCTGGAAGCAATGAGCACCTTGCCGATGCCAGGGCAATGCCTGGACCAACTGGTGAGAGAGAAAGTTCCATTGTCTAGAATGGACAATAGGCCAGACCATAAGGGAAGCAACCAGCCAAGCAAAACCAGCAGAGAGAAAATTATAATTCAACAGGAGCAAATTATAGTCCAATCTGAAAGAGCGTTCCAGTTTCTAGAAATTTAGGAGACATATTGACTCTGTCTTTTCTCATCCTCATCTTTACAGCTCTTAATCACTGTAACTAGGGACAGTCGGCTCTTCCCTTTTGACTCTAAAGGCCCTTCAGTGTGTAGAGTATTCAGACCAGTCCAGGCATTGATCCAGAATGTGAAGAGATTCTCTAAGTGGACATATAAAGTGCAAAAGAAGCACAAAACAGGAACCTTTTGCTCAGAAAGGAAAGATTTGCCACACAGAGGAGTTTACACACGACTCTGATGATCGCAAAATAAGTGTCTGAGTGCCCATGAAGGGCAGCTGGACCTCACAGAAAGGAGGCTGGAGTGAAAGATGAATCTGGAGCTGGGCTTTGCAGCCACGGCAGCCAGCGCTGGCAGCAAACTAAGAGAGATGTGAGGCTGGATTGCAGGAGACTGGAGAAAGGAACATACAAGCTGGAGTTTCAGGACCACAGCAAAGACGGAAGCAAGATGGAAACAAATGTGAGAGGCAGGTCTGTCCCACCAGCCCGGGAGGGGTGCGTAGCTTTAGGGAAAAAGGGGTCACATCAAGGTCATTCCAGAAGGTCCCAGGCTTTCATTGCAGCCATTACTCCCCACCCAGTCCCACTACTGTCCCTTGGGTTGCCAGCAGCCCTGCACCCCTAGGTTAGGCCCATGAATGTTCTTGCTAGAGGACAGATGTGATGACAGAGCTCAAGTGGCCAGGCTTGGTGTCTAATCATGCAGAGGCCAGAGGGATAGGGCGCTGCAGGGGCTGTATGTGAGGGTGCCAGGGAGAAGGCGGGCAGATCTCTGCTATGGGGGACTGCTGGCTCTTTTCCTCCACCTGTGCCTAGGACAGTGGCTGCTGCACTTATTTATACAGGAAACAAGGAAAACAGAACTGAGTTCATCTGAGTTAGCACCTTCCACTCATGTATCTTCAAAAATCACAAATAAATCTCACCACAGTAACGAAGGCCTTACTTTATGTGGCTGGGAGGAGCACACATTTGCATCTGCCTGAAAACAACAAAACGTGGTGATGTCTGCCTGGGAGGCGTCAGAGTTAAATTCCCTACTGGGTTCTCAGAGTTAACTTCTTAGGCAGTTTTTATGTACACTGAAGTTTAAGAACCACTGATGGGGGTCCATGCTCTCATAGGTAACTTACTAATAATGTCCCAAAGCATTAGGGCTCATCATCATTAATTTTGAGCGATAGACAGTACTAAGCAGGACAGAGCGGCCTACACCGAAATCCAGAAAAGTGACTCGGTTTAATAAATCGAAAGCAAAAGACTAGAGGCAGAAAGACGGGCCCGTTTAAACATTGCAGGAAATCTCAAGGAGAGTCAGAACATAAACACCAACGATGACATCTTTCATCCTAAGGCTTCCTAGTCCCAGCCAAAATCCAAGAAAGGAGAAAACAAACCACTCAGGGGCCGTGGGGTCATTCATTAGCTGTTCCCTCCCTGGCTCCAGGCACCAGGGAAAGGCTCCCCAGCAGCTGTCTGTGCTTCTGCCCCTTCTCCTGAGCCCAGAGGACTGGGGGTGGCTAGGAGTTGGAGCAAGTGAGAAGATCAGAGAGGAGAAGAATGAAAAACAGAGTAAGCCCCCAGAGGAGTTAAAACAGGAGAGGAAATCCAGGGAAAGAGGCATAGATGCTGGCTGGAAAGTCAAGGCAGTCAGAGGAAGGAAAAGAGAAATGAGAGAAGCAATAAGAAGAGAAAGTAGAGGTTTTTGAAGCCCAAGATGTAGAATGTCAAAAAGATTGAGGGTCAATCCACCAGGAAGACAGAAACCCTAATGGTACATGAACCAAAGATCAGAACAGCAGCCTCTTCGGAGCAAAACCTGACAGAACTAAGGGGAAATGAGACAAATCCCTGAGGTGAGAACAAGGCACAGAGGTTCATGCTTCCTGGTCTTATCCAACACAGTGAAAAAGGAAGGTCTTGCCAGGGCCATCGGAAGCACAAGGACATAAACGGCTTACAGATTAGAAAGGGAGAAGCAACTGTCCCTATTTGCAGATGACATGATGTCTACATTGAAAACCATAAGGAATCTACAAAAACAAAAATACCTCTTAGAATTAATGAGAATTCAGCAGAGTTGCAAATACTAGACACACAAATCCAAATATATATCTATACACTGGCAACAAATACTTAGACACCAAAATTGGAAATACACTATTTACAATCACTCAAAAAATGTAAGTACTTAGGTTCACATCTAACAAAATCTGTGTGCTAAAAACTGCACAGTGATGATAAAAGATATCAAAGAGCTTTACTTTTTTAACTCATATATATTTTATTTCATCCAACATATTCTAAATATTAGTTTCAATAATCAACGCCAAAAAAAATTATTTTTTAATTGAGTAACAGTATGTGATTCATCAGCACAGGATCTCACCTCCTCAGATGCCTGTCACCAAAATATCCCCTCTACCCCAGCCCCCTCAGCCTCCTTCCACAGTCCATCCTCCACCCCTCCCCATCTTGCAGCGGTAATTCCACAGTCACATTTCTAGGGTTTGGTTTGGTTTCTCTATATTCTACATGTAAGTGAAACCATCTGGTATTTGTCTTTCTTCTTCTGACTATTTTGCTCAGCATTATCCCCAAAGAGTTTTTAAAAATAGAGAAACATACCACACTCATGAGTTGGAAGACTCAACATAGTAAGTATGTCCACTACTACCCACAAGTTAATAAACAGATTTAAAGACTCAGTGCAAGTCTGATCAAAATCCTAGTAAGAATTTTTTGTAAACATAGAAAAGATCGTTCTAAAGTGTATGGAGAGATGCAAAGGAGCTAGTCTAGTTAAAGCAGATTTGGAAAAGAAGAATAAAGTAGAAAGAGGCAGTCTACCCATTTATGAGGCTTGTGATATAACTACTGTAATCAAGACGTGGAATTGCAGAAGGACAGCCACATAGATAAATGGATCAAAAAAAAAAAAAAAGGAAAGGAAAGCAAAAATGGATCCACATAAATATGTCAACCAATCTTTCACTAAGGCACAAAAGCAATTCCACAGAGGAGAGTTGATCTTTTCAGCAAATGGTACTGGAGCAGCTAGACCTTCACTGGCAAAAACAAAAATGGAGAAAAAAGGAATCTTAGTAAAAGCTTCATGCCTTCCACAAAATGTAACTCAAAATGGATCATGGACTTGAATATAAAACTATAAATCTTTGGGGAAAAAATTAAGAGAAAATTTCAAAATGGAGATCTAGGCAAAGAATTCTTAGATTTAATGCCAAAACAGAAATTATAAATAAAAAGATGATAAGATTAAAAACTTTGTTCTATAAAAATCCTTATTAAATGGATGAAAAGATTTTCTAGTCAGGGCTTTCAAGTTCGCTTTGCGTCCTTCCTCCCCAGTTCTCACTCCCAATTCAAATCTTCCCTGCTCCGCGGGCTGAGGAGGGTGTGCGACGGTGGAGACATCTGGCAGATCTCACCTCGGAGGGATGACCATCTTTCCTGCTCTTGGGTCTCGGCCCCCTGTGAGGGGGTCAGCACACTCCCATTGTTGCTGCCAGAACTGGTCGCAGAGGAACAGGAACCCCCTCCTGCCTACACCTCCAAATATCATCCTGTGATATTTCTGCCGTTTTCTGTCCTGGTTTCTGTACTTACTCTCCAACCTGTCTTTCCCCTCAGCTTGTTGCCCAGGTCCTGGAACATAAAGATATAGGCTTCGTGATGGTGGATGCCAAGAAAGAAGCCAAGCTTGCCAAGAAACTGGGTAAGTGTGAAGTTTTGATATATAATAGGAAGAAACAAATGTCTTCTGCCCCCCCCCCCCAAAAAAATCACAATTGTATTTGTTCTTAAGTGATCACTGGACTATTTTTAAATAAGTATACAATGATCCTGTATACCTTAGGCCTGGGTTGGGGGAGAGTCTCGTGAAAGTAACTTGGCCTGAATTGAATGGTTTTACATTGATTTGTCTAATACATCTTGTGTCAGTGCAGCAATCAGGGTTTCTTCCTGGAGAAACTGATCCTAAAGGCCCAATGCTTTACTTTCAGGTCTTAGAGTTAAAAGCCAGCTGCTCTACCTCCCTGCCATGCTGCTTTCTTTGTGAGAGATCCAGTGTGTTCTCCCATCACCTCTTATTTCCTTACCTCTTGGCGAAAGCAGTCAACAAAAGATAACCTTAGTAGTAGTGACTCTGGGGTCCCAGAGGCTTCAAAATTGAAGGCTCAGGCCCAGCTGGGTATTATCACCAAGGATGCAGGGAAGGTTTTGATGAGACGTGGTGAAGGCTGTAATTTCTTGTGTCAATATGTCACGCTTAAGTGCAAGTGCACTTTAAGGTTCTTACACTGCTGATCCCAAAGAGAGAGAATATAGGTAACTCCTCTGGTCTGCAGACACCCACACATTTTGCCTCTTCTGCATGACTAGTGAAGAATGGCTATTAAAAATAGCAGGAGGTTATAAAACAGGACCTTTGATGAAAGGTTAATTGGATTTGGAGTGGTAAGCACAGGGGGGATAAAGATTATTGGTGGGTCAATAAATACCTTTGGGTACATGAGAGTTCATCACCCTAGAGAATGACAAACAATTGTTTTCTATTTTATTTTTCAGAAGAGCTGTCTTTTTATTTATTAAAGATTTAAATTATAGGTGGTGGCTGTATTTAGGCTAGACACAAGGGAGAATTCATAGCTATAAATTGATCATGGGTTAGTAAGAATGTCTGGAGTATTTCTTTCTTTGGAGACAATATAAGGAATATCCCCCTTGAGCAGGGCAGCAGAGATGCCCAGTGCTTTCCCTGGTCAAAAGCAATTTAAAGAGCTCCACCGCCTTCCCAGTGGCCTGCTGAGTCCATAGTCTTTGCCCTTCCCATTTTTTTCCTGAAAGGCTGGATTTGGGAGACTTCACCAGAAGAAAATGCTAGTGTTCTCACCATCTAAAAATTGGGAAACACGAATTGGATAGTGACCGTGAGACTAGAACGTGTGGCTCTTCTCCCATTGGAGGACACGTTGGGCTGGACAAGCTTTCTCCAAGCTCGGCCTGGAGGAGTCAGCGCAGGTCCTTTCTGGCTATTTGATCCTGAGTTTACAGGACGTTGTGTTCTGGGAAGCTGCTCCTTTCTCTTCATCCCCTCTTCATTTGCCTGAGTTCGATCTCCATCACGTCAGGCCTGAACTCGTGCAATCATAGAGCACGATCCAACAGCGGGACACTGGCGATGATCTCCAGCACCTCTGTGGGCCAGATTCAAGGAGACCTGGCATGATGCTCCTTTCAATATACAAATGGTGCTGCGTGAGGCCTGGGCTCTTCAGACGTGGGCTGGGCCACAGCAGGCAGCAGGCCAGCCTTTCCCTTGAGGTTCTGCAGAGGAGTTCATTGGGAGAAAGCACTCTCCAACTAATAGAGAGTTTGAAAACAATTAATCTAAGGAATTAGGATGCCAGGGAGTTGGACTGAACACCAGCCTCAGCTATTTAGCGCTCCTGGGGGGAAATGCAGTTTTCAGCAAGGAAGCATTTGTTTAAGTGTGCTGCAATGCGCCAAGATCAATGGCGTGGAGAAGAGAGGAAGCAGAACCTGCCCTGGGGCTCCTTTCAGCCACCTGGGAAAGGATGTGTATGATTCAGCCATGCTGCAGAAGCAAGCTGCCCACAAATATTAGGGGGCGTCTGGGAGACCAAGGTCAGTGGCCTACCCCTAGAGTACACACTGTGAGAGTGAACCGCTCTACCTTGGCAGAGGGAAGGTTAGTAACAGCAAGAGAAACTGGAGCAGCCTCCTTGGTAAAAATGAATCCCAAACTGAGACCGGAGGGAGCCCACTCACATGGGAGGAATAGAGGTGCCTCCTGACGGGGAGCAAGGAGATCACACGTGCAGACTCATGCCCTGTGACTTTCTCTCTGTGCATTCTCCAGCACGAAGCAAAGGGAGCTGCGCAGGGATTGAAAGAGCAGTTCTTGAAGGAGCCAGTCTGCCAGGAGGCCGCGGAGGGCTGACACTGGTTCGTGGGGCACTCGACTAGCAGGCGAAGCTGGACAGTGGGCATTAAGCTTCGGGATCAGGAGCAGGCGGTCAGCAGTAGTTCTTGAAAATGAAAGCAGTGATTCCCTTGAATTTTTTTTTTTTCTATTAAGTTAACAATCCATTGGAATTGTGAGTTCGTGATTATTTCAATTTAGATTTCCACTTGGGAGCCCTTTAAGTGTGGTTTCCAGGGGCCTGATCCTTGGTAAGCACCATTCCCCCATGCTGCCCCCACTGTCTCCAGGGGCCCTGAGCCAGGCCTGGCCCACAGGATGGCCTGTCCTACACCAGGATGCCTTCATCCCGGGAACTGTTTCTTTCTCCCAGGTTTTGATGAAGAAGGAAGCCTGTATGTTCTTAAAGGGGATCGTACGATTGAATTTGATGGCGAGTTTGCAGCGGACGTCTTGGTGGAATTCCTCTTGGACGTAAGCATTTATGCCCACTGACCCTGAGTTTGGATTTAAAATATGAACAGAGAAGCTGATGAACCTGCCTTGATCTTGGGCCAGTTTTTCAGGCTTTATCAAAAAAAAAAAAAAGAAAGAAAGAAAAGAGAGTGTCTCTTTCACAGTGTATTCACTTCTAAGAAATGGCTTTTAAGTCACCTTAGAGACTGACTCATCCAGAAACTGACCAGAGGGTCACAGATGGGGGCTGTGTAGTAGTAACACACAAATTCTCCTAGCAGTTATACACCAGTATCCCCTGAAACCGTCTCTTCTGGGGCTGTGAAGGGGAGCTGGGTGGATAGGAAAGAGGTGGCTGATCACCTGATGACAGTGAAGGGAGGAGAGTGACAAGCACCTTACTTCTACTAACAGCAGCACAGGAAGAGGCAGGGCCAATGAATCCCCAATATCACACTCCCCCCTCAGCCATGGAGGTACAGCACCCTCAGTCAGATCCATATGTCAGAGCAAACAGAGGGACAAGCACTATACAAGTGTTTTGTCCACAGATAAACTCACAAATTTAAATAACAGTTGTGGAGGCAAATGCTTTGTCTGTGCAGCTGTACATGTGATTCCTTATCAGCCAGCACGTCCCCTCGCCTTGCCTCTCTACCGCCAAGTCCCAGAGCCAGAGTGGGTGAGGCCCACCTCCCCCAGAAAAGTGCTCATTCACTCTGCTACACCACCTCATTGGCCCATATCCACAGGCCCTGTGAAAACGGAGGGTGGCCACAGAACCACGCTGAGTCACCAGGCCACTGCCCAGCTTCATCAGCAGGCCGGGGGCTTTTATACACAAGAAATCAAAATCAAACTCTGACTGCCCTAAACCATAAGTAATGTGAGCGGCCACATAAATGGCAGCCCAGACTGGGTGCAGATTTCAGACTTGATCCCACCAGAGCTCTCGTTCCATTTTTCTCTACAAATCACAGATTATGCTGCTGTCAGTGAATTGGCTTTGCCCGCAAACTGACTCGTCTTCAGTTGGACATAAAAGGGTGGTGCAAACGAATAGAGCACATTTCCTCACTCATATCCAATGAGAGGAAGGAAATTCTGCTTTCCCATTCTGTCGTCAAAGGGAAGAACTTTCCCGAGGCCATCAGCAAATCTATCCCAGAAATTCATTGACCAGGTTGGGGTTGCATGCTATTGCAGCCAATAACCAGAGAGGGAAGTAGAATCATCCCCAGACCAACCCACTGCCCCCCTGAGTTCCCTGAAGGCATGGCTCGGGTGTGCTCTCAGCAGAAGGCTGGGGTGGGTGCTGAGGGGCCACCATGGAGCCTACAGCCTCCCTCCCGAGGCTCATGAGCATGCGTTCCCTGCTGGGGAAAACAGTTCTTCTCTTATTTGAACATGTCGTGTGTGTGTTTGTGTGTGTGTGCATGTGTGTTGCAGCTAATTGAAGACCCAGTGGAGGTCATCAACAGCAAACTGGAAGTCCAAGCCTTTGAGCGCATTGAAGACCAGATCAAACTCATCGGCTATTTCAAGAGTGAGGACTCGGAATGTAAGTCACCTCAGCCCCAGCCTGTCCGTCTGAGGGACAGCTTCCCAAGATGTGCTGGGCCATCGGCACCCCCGTTCTGGGTAGAATGGAAGGAGAATCCCTGTGACATGGAACGCAGGTGTAGAAATGCTACAAATGGCCAGTGGAGCTGAAAAGAATGCCAAGGTTGGGCCCTGATCTTGAGCTTTGAAGGGGATGAGCGTGTCACAGAAGAGAAAGGAACCTTTCCTCCTCTCATCCCCCTGCCCACCTACTGGTTGGATTCTCCCTTCACACAGGGCAAAAATGGGCAGCTGCCATGCTCACCAGTTGGAGAGTTTCTAGTCCCTTGGATGGCATTTGGGTAGGGAGGGGCATAGCAGCTGCAGCACCAAGTGGAAAATTGCTGACCGAGCCCACAGCTGACCACCAAGGCTGCCGGCCTAATCCCACCCTTGGTCTGCTCCCACTGAAAGCTTGTGGCCAGGCTTCGGGTGGGCCCTGGAGCAGGTCACGGCACCTCCACCCATGCAGGGACCGGAGGGTGGTGAGGGGGAGGCAGGAAGGGCAGGCCAGGAGGGCTGACCACTTGAGTACGTTTTTTAAAACTGCTTTGACAGCACAGCTCCAGTGAGCTGAGGCCTCTTCTGATGCCAGCCTCGGAGAGAGGGAAAGTGTTCGAGGGAGCAGGCCTAACTGGGAAAGAGAATCTAGTGGAGCTGTAACATGGGGGAGGCTCAAATAGGTCTGCTAGGGCTGTTTTGGAAAACTCCAAAATATTTTGAAATTATTTGCAAAGTTGCTTTTTTATCCCATCTGCCTGCTGGCACCCTCAGCCATCTCGTCAACCACCCACCAATTTTCTGTCTCCCACGACCCGACATAACTGTCTTCTTATTTGCTCCATAAAAGCCTCTGTTCGCCTCCTTAGGAGCATGTTGGGGGGACGTGGTTAGGCAGGAAATAAAGGGATGTCTTCAGTTCACTGTTCACATTTCTGTACAGACACTGCCCCAGGGTGCTTCGCCCGCCCCTCTCTGCTTCCTCTCCTCACATTTCCTTCTATCCTCTTTATCCCTTCTGCCCCTCCCTCTCCATTTGTTTTCATCCTTTTGCTTCTTCCTTCTCCTCCTTCATTAAACTCAGGGGGGCAGAGAAGGGGGGAAGCCAGGCCAAGCTGGGAGAAGAGCACAACTCCCAGCTCCTGCCCCCACCCCACACACCCCAAGAGTAACTCTAGCTCCTGTAGTTAGTTAGCATAACCTGGGCCAGGGTCTGACGCCATGATTTCACTCTGGCAACGGGCCTGTAAGGTGATGGCCATTACCATCAATACTTTAATGATGAGAAAATGAAGGAACAGAAAGATTAAATTAACTCATTAAATCACACTGAGTAAGTAAATGCAGAACCAAGATTTACATCCCAGGAACTTGACTTTAGACTTTACCCTGAACCCCTGGACTTAGTTGCAGATTTCGCAAACTTTGCCAGTGACGGTGCATGTGGGCACATCGGTAAGCTAGAAGGAATCTGAACCTAATGGAAAACACACATTTTGGTTCTTTAATATAGTAATAGTAATAATTGGGCCTCCCTGGTGGCACAAGGGGTTAAGTCGCAACACTATGAAGCAATCTGCAGCCACTGCAGCACAAGTTCGATCCCCGGTAAGGGAGCTACCCACATGGCGCAGCAGACCTCTCCTGCCTTGCCCGCTGCTCCCCTCAGCAGTGTATTTCATTCAATCTGCCTGTTCTGTTCCCCACTCTGTCTCTGGCGAATCCTCTCACCCCCCCAACACCTCTGGCCTGTACCCCAGTTCTTGTATGCATAAATAAATAAATCTATAAAAAATAATAGTAATAATAAAAATAATAGGATAGTATCAAACAATACACTGCATAAATCTTCCAAATAAAATAGGTTAAGATTTTCAACAGGAATCTTGTATTTATTTGATGTATATACTTTTCAATATTAGGTTTTCTGCTTCAAATAGCAATGTAGTAAAAGAAAAAGGTTTTAAATGATCTCTTTAAAATCTTGGTAGTCACCCGAGACTTTGCTTACACAGGTGAAAGGTTGTAAAGACAGGACACACCTACATTCTCTTTGATGGTTGAACAGTCTTTTCTTGTCATTGAACAGGGTTTAAGGTGACCTAATCTCTAAAGTATCCTTCAAGGGTGTGAGCACTCTTTCTGTCTGGTATTACTTTCCTTTTCACTGACCATGTGTGATGCAGATATTTCTTATGATAATTTGAGTAAATTGCAAGTCCAACTGAACTTTATATTATAGATCTCAAAATTAGAATGAAAAATTTTCTTAGGAATACAGAAACACTGCTCTAAGGTCTTACAAATTTTTCTAAAGAATTAGATAATAAAATTACCTCTTTTTAAAGTTGACTTTTGCTTTTGAATGTTTCAACTTTGTCAGTACCCTCTGTGTGTTTCCCAAGGGCTTTACAGTGTACAGTTAACTTCATCCGGGGTTCAATGAGACCCAACATGTTTCAGAGCCAATAATTTTCCTTTAGAATTTTTTCAAAGTGAGTATAACTCATAATATTTTTTTCTCGATTCCACTGTTAGCTCATACATTCTTAGTAAAACTCTCTTTGGGCTGTGAGCCTGCGTTAGTGTGAAACAGCAGAGACAGGTCTTCTTGGCCCACATCTCCACCTACAGCTAAAAAGAAAAGGGGGTAAGGAGGCCTGGATGTCATGGGTGTCATCTTCTTAGAGCAATCTTTTATGTGGCTCCATCAGTGAATAAATATTACTTGAATTTCAAATTTTTCATCGTGAGCTCAAAGTAATCGTTGTCCATTCTCTTGATGATAGCCTCACCACCAGTGCACGGACTTGGGCAGTGTTCCCCAAATCTGTTTTGAAGTGTTCATCTACTTATTTGAATGTCTCATCCCCAGTGACTTGGTTTGGTTTATCTTTGCAAGATCAGTGATGTTATTCCAAGCATAATTCTCCACCACTTCTTTCTAGCTGGTGCAATTGACGATGTCTAGTTATTAATATCTGTAAGTTCACCAGACTACAAGACATTTTTGAATCAAGATTAAAGAAAAACACATGGTATTCGGTTCTGCTTGCACTTGTCTAAGCCTTAAACATTTTAACCCTGTTTTCTTTGAAGTGGATAGTCTGTGTTAAGGGGCAGCTGGGTTTATGGAGTGGTAGGCACCTCTCACTGTCTGTTTCTTCTTGCTTTTAAAAAGAGAACAGGTCTGTGAGAGGGGACGCTGTCGGGGGAAACACCCAGGACAGCACTTGAGAGTCCTGTATTTCCGCTGTTGTTTGAGGATACCGATCAAGGAAATTTAATAATACAGAAGGCACTGGCCTTCCAGATGATCCCAGGCTTTTCTATACAGCAAGAGTGATGGAGAGACAGTGGGGATATTGGAAGATTTAAAGTAGAGGCCGACAGGAATGTTCTTGGAAAAGAAGGATCCTGAGCTTTGTGCCAAACTAAAAACTACTTGGAAGAACCAACAGGCTACATCTTCCAAGGAGGTTGCTTAAGCACCCAGTAGCTATGGTTGCATGTAGCTTAAGCATGTAGTCATGGATGTTAGTGTTGGGAGAATGTGACAAGAACGTTCTGGGGGATCTCAGTTTATGCTTAAGAATCCCACACTGGGATGATCTGGAATGAAGAGGTCAATATCCAGGATGGGAAATGTGGAAAAATGGGGAAGAAAATGAGGAAATAATAAGGTAACTCTCTGATAAGTGGGAGGTTGAAGATTGACTATTCAGTATCCTATGGCAGAAGGAGAAAGAGGCATTAAGGTGACAGTGAAGAGCAAAAAGGAGCTGATCTGCATCAAAAGAGAACATGAGAGCAGGAAAAATATCAGGAACATATGAATCAGAGAGAGCAGAAGACCGGAGCAGGCATCCTAGAAGACAGCTACTATTCGTGTGAGGCTAACAGTTCAGCCATGTTTTAAAGCAGCATCTTGGGGAGTTACCTTGCTCTACTCTTCATCTTAAAAGGAATTGAGACTAGCAGCCCGAGATATGAAGAGCTTCCTCTTGACATAGGGCCAGGCCAATTTCCCATCAGAGCAGGAGTTTTTGAAGGTCTGGAAAAATTCAACAGGGATAAGGGGGTATGAGATAGAAGGAACAGAGGATTCTGTGGATCGCACTGTTGCCTTAGATAGATTAAATAGCTTTTTGCTGTAACTATTCAATTTTCTATATTCTCTCTCTTCTCTGTTCACTCTCCAAATCTCCTACCCATCTTTGTCCCCTCCACTCAACCCTCTACCCCAACTATCAGGACAAATGATGTACTTTCTGACAACCCAATTACCTGTATGAAGATGATTTTTGTTTGAATGTGTATCAGTATGTATAGATACTATAAATTTTCAACCACTTTCTCACTATTACAACAACTCTATTACAACAACACATTCTATTGTGATTCTTTAAGGGTCCATTAAGCCTCAAGTTTTGAGCTATGAGCCTTTGTAGACACTGTCTGTGTCTTAATCCTCTCAGTGCCCCTGAGCCAGCATTATTCTTGAAATGTGTTTTGATTGAATATTAGGAAATTCTGCATATTCCTTGAATTATTGCAAAAGTCTACACCTCTGATGATTAAGGGATATGGAATAAAAATTTTATGGAAATAAAATGGAAAAAAGTTAATCTTGTTATGAATGAATCATTGGCTCAGTGGCTCTCAGGATTATAGACTCTGCAGCACAACCACCACCATTACCATCCCCCTTGAACCTGAGGCTTGAATATGAATGTCTTTGCCAAGTAGCTGTCAAGGGGTAACAAGGCACAGCTTTGCCATCCTCACGTGGCCTCATGCCCATCTTGACCAGTTTGCACTCAAGTTTGGGACGTTCTAGCATAAGCTTGATTAATTTCAAATCATCCTTTCAGGGAATCATAATAAAAATGGAAAGCTTAAAAAAGAGGGAAAGAAAAACTAGGATTTACCAGAAAGGGCTCTCCAGCTAAGACGTTCAAACTACTTCTGTGATGTCATTTTTGATTGAGTTGCTGTGCATGGGAAGTTTTCTTAGTGCTGATTTATTTATACAGCAGCTGCACTCTCCAGAGGGCACACTTCCAACTGGCAGTGAGGGTGAGCACTTTTTCTTTTGGAGTTTGACAATTCTTTTTCTCTCCCTTTTCCTCTCTCAATTTCCTCCTTTTTTCCCCCTTTCAGATTACCACTTTCATAAAACATAAAAGTGGGGTTATGAATTCCTTTGGGCAGTTGAATGCAGCTAATTCAAACTTCTTGGAGGAGACTATGTATTCACATAATACTAAATAATCAGGCATCTAAGTAATATCTAGTAAATAAATTATCTGATAAGATCAATAGGCTTCCAGCTCTCTCCACACCATTAAAAAATGAAAATTTCTGTAGTGTCCCTCTTGAACTGCCTTCCCTTTTCTCTTTTTTCTTCATAGACTACAAGGCTTTTGAAGAGGCAGCTGAACACTTCCAGCCTTATATCAAGTTCTTTGCTACCTTCGACAAAGGGGTAAGTATCTATGAAACTCCAATTTGAACACTTTTGTTGGTTCTCTAGAAGTCTTAGAAATGTGGCAATAAATCACTATTGAGTGAGAGATGAGCACAAAGAGAGTAATCCAGAAGATGTGAGGGTGTTCCCAAAAGCTCGCAGTGAAAAGTGACAGCTCGCCCTTCATTGTCTTGAGTGAAGATGGGAAGCTTATGAGCACAGTGTGTGTCTCTGCTTCCTTTCTCTTAAGAGCCATCCTCTGCCTTCCTGGTGCAAATGCTTCCTACTTTCCAGAGTTAGGATAAGGGGGGAGAAGGAGAGAAGCATTGACTACTGAAGATCTGGGTGCTTCAGAAAGTCACCCTCATCTTCAGGGCATGGGGTGGATGGTCTCTATAATTCAATTGCTCTTTATTTCTGGATGTGAAAATTGCTTTTATATAAAAAAAAGATAAAAAAAAGCAAAACAAAACAGTAGAGATAGAAGAAACTAGAGTCACTGGTTAATTTCCTGGGGATCTTTTGTATTTAGAATACTCCATTCTGGTTTCAGTCACTACTAAAAGGCTATTCATCAATTGCCTTCTGTGTGCTGGGTACTATTTGATATTTTTCACTTATACTATCTGTAATCCTTTGAAGATCTCCAAAAAGAACCCCACTTCTTAGATGAGAAAAGAAATTCAGATTTAAGTAATATCCTAGGTCTCCAGCAAATTCATGGTAGTGCGGAGGTCCTAATTTAGGACAATTTGTGCCTAAAACCCATGCCCTTTCTCTTATCAGAGCTTTAAAAATAAGACTCTGCCCCTGAGAGTCAGTGTGCACACCACATACCACACTATCACACCCACCTCGCACCCACACAATACACATTCATACAACTTTCAGACATAACACATAGTAACTCATATACCCTGACATCTACACCCACATAACGCACATATACCCCAATTAAAAGCCCTGGATTATTGTATTTTCTAGGACAAATAAATTCAGATCCTGATCAAATTTAAGTTAAAGTTAATCAGCAAGTGGCCTACTGAGGAGTAAGAGTTGTAAGCTGGGCTCATGGTCTGTATCCATGAGGAGTACAAGTATTTTGTGAAAAATGAGAGAAAGCCTATAGTTGCTGAAACAGGAAAGGAACATGATAAAGAGATTGCATTCAGTTTATATGTATATATATATATATATATATATATATATATAGAGAGAGAGAGAGAGAGAGAGAGACAGAGAGACAGAGAGACAGAGAGACAGAGAGACAGAGAGAGTGTGTGACTTCTGTCTAAAAAACTATAATCCAGGAGATCTATAATGTAAGTAATATTATCTAAACTTGAAGAAAAATCACTCAAATGGGTTCACTTAGAGTTAGGAGAGATTTTGAGCAAGAACAGTGATTATCATTGATAGCAATTGTCGCTGATTTTTGTATGTACCAGGCCGTGAGCTGAGAGATTTATATAGGCTTTCTCATTGAATCCTCTCAACACCCCTATAAGGGAAGAGCTAGTATTCTCAGTCTGCAGAGGCCTCCTACTTGGTAACAGTGAACCTCAGGCCAGCCTGGGTTCAAAGCCACTGCTCTGACTCCTGTGCTCTGGTGCCAGGCACACCAGAAGCACTCAGCAGATGTCAGCCAGCCACAAGCACTGTTGTTAACAAGAGGCAGTCGCCAAAGCCCAGGAGAACAGCAGCTGGGGGAGGTCAGTAGAAAAGGGAAGGTGCAGGAGAGGAGGTACAATGAACCCCTCACTGAGTGGCCAGGAGTGACTAACATGTCTTCTGTGTAAAACTTACTGAGGAAAAAAAGTCAGGTAGACAAGCTGGCCCATACATCAAAGCCTGGGTTCTTAGAAGGGCGGCCCAGTGTTGAGTTCACAGTAGTGTCAGCTTTCAGACAAGCCTCTGGGCCAACCATATGGCTTCGTGCCTGTGACCCATGAAGAAGGTGAGGTAAGGCTATAATTAAAGACTAGAAGGTGCTTCACCAAGAGCTGTAGACCCTGAGTCATAAGTGGCACTGTTCATGCAGCCTTGTGGGTTTCACACATTTAAAGACAGAAGGACATACTCTCGGTGGTACAGTAGGGAAAGGTCGTGGCATTAAGAGCACTCAGTGTTATTTGGGGTTTCACAACTTGCACCATGGGCAGGGGAGGGAGGACATGACAGTGCCCAGTGGGGAATGGTGGGGGCCAGAAGCCGTGAGTGTGCCCAAAAAGCACTGCAGCGTTGCCTGGCAAGGGACTGGAGCAGAAGTGACTGGAAGGACCTGTTTGTGAGACACACCCTAGGGAACCCCAGAGGGACCTGGGGGAGGGGAGGTGCTGTCGGGAGATTTGAAACCCAGAGAGACGAGGGCCAAAGAAGCACTAATGCAGTTCCAGAGGTGACAAGACCAGCTGCCAGAAGTTGAGCTGCTAATGGATGACTTGCTCACTGGTGAGATGGAAAGATGAGAGAAGGCTCAAATAATAACTAAAGGTTCTAAATCTCAGCTTCGGCACAGCACAGATTATGAAGCTACTGAAAACATTAGGAAATCTAGGGAGGAGAATCTGGAATGGAAGAGGGAGTGAAGAGTTCTCACTTTCTACCAGTTGGAATGGGGTTTGACTGGAATTTCTTTCATTCATTCACTCACTGATTATCTTTCATGTGCCCGGGACACAAGATTGAACAAAACAGATCCCTGCCCTTGTAAAATGTAAGGTTTCGTGATGGTAAAGGGGGGTGAAAATATGGGGAAACAGAAAATAAGTGAACAGACTAATACATCTGTGACTCGGAGGGTGACATGCCAGGGCTGCGGGCACACATGTGGGAGTCGTAGTTTCCAATCACTGTCTGTATCGGTGACCCCCAGATTCCCGGCTCGTGGAAAGTGGATGTTTCTTAGGGTTGTGCTGGGTTACAGGAACATGCATTTTCAAAAGGCTCCATGAGGGGAGAGAGGAACAGGCTTGGGACCAGCACTGATCCTTGGGTCCTGCTCCAAAAGCAAGAACAGGAGAGCAGAATGGCGATGAAGCAAATAGAGCAAGAGACTCTGAGGCTAAGCGTGGCATCCCCGCCACTGCATCTTACACTTAAAAACTCAGTTTTAATCACCCCAATGTCACCTCCCACTGGCTGATTCTTTTCTCAGAGTGAACAGTGAGAAGCAAATTCATTTTCTCTTTTGAATCATACCGGGTGGTATAAAAGGCACTGTCATTGTCTAAATACAGTTGATGGGGAAGACAGATGTTGGGTAGCCCAGAGCCAGTGCATAGGTTTCATTTGCAATAACTGAAATGTCCTGCTAGCTTGTAGGAAAAACCTGTTTCGAAATCCTAACACACGCAAATAAACAAATAGCCATTTTCAATTGTAGTTTTCTTGTCTTGGACAAAATCTATCCCAACTTATTTCTGGGATTTTTTTTTTTTAAGGTATGAAAGAACTTATTATATAGGCCTATTCTATTTTTTTTTAAGATTTATCCATTTTTATTCAAGAACCAGGGTACAGGCCAGATACGCGGGAGGATGAGAGGATTCACTGGAGACAGAGTGGGGAACAGAACAGGCAGACTGACTGAAATACACTGCTGAGGGGAGCAGCGGGCGAGGCAGGGGAAGTCTGCTCACCATGTGGGTTGCTCCGAGGCTGGCAGGGATCGAACCAGCACTGCAGAGGCTGCAGACAGCTTCACAGCGCTGTGCTCAACCGCCTGCGCCACCAGGGAGGCCCCCTATTCTATTTTTAATAGTGAAATCCATTTTTAGATAATTGGTATGCCTGGAAACCAGGTCTGGTCCCAGAACAGTGCCTCAGATGAGTGGGTGCCACTAAAAACTAATTGAATAAATGAATGAATCAATGCCTCAATCAATCACATCTTGTTCAGTCCCTACTAACTAAGATACAATGAAAAGAATGGAAGACATGGAGTCCCCGAGAAATGATATGAGGCCAATCCATGGTGGTGGGGGATGCCAGTGGACCTCTGGGAATTTTTTCTCAGGGCTTACAAGGTTTAAACTTAAAAATCCTATAATCCAGCTTGACATTCGTGATTATAATACTGCAGATCTAGACACCAGGATTCAAGGGCCAGAGACCACCTCCCCTCACCACCCCACACATACATACATGTGCACGCCCACGACACACTTCTCACTCTCACTTAATTCTAGCAGACCGCGATGCAGGAAGACTTGACCAGAGCATGTGACCAGAGAAACAAGGAAACAGTCACTAAAACACGTGCGGCACCAATGTCATGTCTGCAGGGACAGATACTCCTGCCCACAGAATGTCAAGGAGAAGGTCATATTCAAATGAGAGAACTGGCAGGTTAGAGTCTCCCTCCTTTGCCCGAGCTGGAACCCAGGCTCGGTCCCCTTCAGGGCTGTGATCTTGACCAAGCACATATTCAAACAGCCTCAGGTTCAACATTTGTCAAATGAGTTATGATGACAGTTCTTCCCTCTTGTCTCAAAGTGGTCAACCTAGAATACTTTGCTCATACAAAGAACACCATGTGCTCACTCTAATTACTGCTTGTGGTCACTGGTCATTTTCCACCTCAGGAAAATACAGTTTCCTGGTTCCCAGAACATGTAGAAAGTGAACTCAGAAAATCAGAATCCAAGGTTCGCTTCGACCCCTTTCATTCTGTGGTGGGACCAGCTGGGCAAGCGCGGTGCGTAAACCCAGACATGGGTGGATACTTGCTGATCCCTCCCCCGGCCTGTGCGTCCACCACCACATCACCCACACCCCCGCCCCCTACAAGAGGGAAAAAGTAAGAGAAACCCCACACCTCTCTGTCCCTTAAAATCAACTTGACCAGAGCTCCTCTGACTGCCTGTAGCTCTTAACATGGCCTGTTTTCTTTAGTTCTGAGTAGGAAGCTGGAATTTCTTTCACTTCAATAAGAAATGCCTTTTGGAATACAGTGACCTGGAACTAATAGCAATTGATGGCGAAAACCGTGGGGATATCAGTGTTTCCTCAGAACAGACCTCCTTGTGTAACAGCTTATGTAACCCTGTCCTCCCTCCCCACTTGGTTCTGGCCGTCAGGGCCTCTGCCCTGCGGTCACCGCCCGGGCACTGAGGCAATTCCTTGAGCTTCAAGAGAGCCACTGTTCATCCCAGGCCCTCCGAGACCACAGCTCGGAACTAGAAAAGAATAGCATTTGGTTTTCTACACAGTGGTGCACATTCCAGGCCCCTCGAATCACCCCACAAAAAGAGGCTCTGAGTTCAGCAGCCCTGCAGGCAAGCACAGGCCCCTCCTGCCCCGAAAGAGCCGTGGGCCAGTCATAGAGCGCTGGCCCCCAGGCCGCAGTCGGCCCCAAGCTTGCCGTCCTGCACCCACTGCACCGAGCGTCCTGGCCTGCCGGGACTGCCCAGCTTTAGCGCCGAGAGTCCGAATCCCTGGCAGCCCCTCCTCCAGGATGGCGGTCGCCTCTGACTGGTAACAGAGAGGAGAAACCCAAAGCCCGAGACAAGGGGGACGAGGAGAACCCCAAAGCCTGAGATGTCCCCTATGGGGGATGAGGCCCCTAGGGCTCGCGTTTAGCCTTGGTTGTAATTCGGACTTATGAGCTGATCAAGGACAGGTGAGTGGGTGGGGCCCTGATTCTAAATATCTATGTCCTTGAAATCGTTGCTATCAATTTCCTATCAAAACGGGTTCAATTAAATCCATGCACCCTGGACGCTGAGCACGCTCTGCCGACATGCTCTTCCTCCCTTGGTCCCGGCCACGGCAGTGGATGATGTGACTGCAGAATCCAGCAGCCCGCTCTTCAGCCTGCTGTCCCTGCTCCTGCTTGGACCTCATTGTTTGTTTCTCCCCGTCTGCCCTTCTCTGCTCATGGCAGGAGGCTGGCCCAGCCAGGCCTCTGCCAGGAGTTCCTATGACTGCAACTTTAAATCACAACTGCGTGTGCACACTCATGTCCTTGCCAGAGAGCACACTCACTTCTTGTAGATGGAGAATCCTCTGCCACTCAAGATGAGCCCCCAAGGAGGCTATTGTCACGTTTCTCCTTGTTACAGGTGGCAAAGAAATTGTCTTTGAAGATGAATGAGGTTGACTTCTACGAGCCGTTCATGGATGAGCCCATCACCGTTCCTGACAAGCCTCACACCGAAGAGGAGCTGGTGGAGTTTGTGAAGGAGCATCAAAGGTGCCCCCAGATGGCATGCAGGAGATGGGGGAGCCAGGCCTGGGGAGTGGAGAAGGGACCCTCAGTCCTGACGTTTCAGACCCCTAATAGCAACAACCTGGAGCTCCTGCCACAGCAGAACCAAACTCAGTGATGTGGCTGTGCTGGACATGGACCCGCAGCGTCCACGTCGCCACATGTTCTGAGTGTGGTCTGCACTGCACACGAGGTCAGACCCCTCCTCCCCATCAGCAGGTCCACTCAGAGTTGGAGCAAGAAATAAGGGATGCAAGGCAAGCAACTGTGATGTGCAACAGCCTCCTAAAGTCCTCTACAGTCTATTAAAGTCCTAAAATAGCTGATGGAAGCTAGTTCACCTAAGCTTCCACATTATGGGGTAATTATTATTACCCTAATTTTACAGATCAAAGATTGAGTTCAAAGTAGTTAAATAACTGAGCCACAGGTGAGCGCGCCAAACACAGACACTCGGGACAGGAAGGCTTGATACCCGGAGAAGCCCTCCCTTGGGCCCTATCGACGTGTCCACCACACTTGTCAATATTTAGAAAGAAATGAAACCATGAGGAAAATAGCAGTCCTGCCTGCTCCCCCAAACAGCCCTAAAGGGTTTTTTGCAGAAGTCCCTAAAACTACAGCTCTAGGCTGGGGAAACAAAAATGCGCTGTTTTCTCTCCCAAGCCTCCTCGTTCTGGACATGCTCTGTGCTCCCAGGAGGGGTGTCTGTGTGTGAGGAGGGAAATGACTCCGTACCCCAGTAGTGAGCTGACCCTTGCCCTCTGACCCGTTGTTTGTAATAGACTTTATAATCCTTGGGTCATCTGGGTCCATGAAAACGCTGAGTTTTAGGTCCAACTCTCTGGGTGACAGAGCAAGGCAGACCTGCACCTTATCCTTGGTGGGGAGCCGGGCCCCAGAGCTCTTCCTGTCCATGTGGCTGAATCGATGTTGCATTTTACCTTTTGCTGTGCTGCGGCCGTGTGTCTGTCCTGGTGGTCCCTACTCAAGGAAGCTTATCTCTTTTTTCCCTCCCAGACCCACTCTGCGTCGCCTGCGCCCGGAAGACATGTTCGAAACGTGGGTAAGAAAGCGTGAAACTCACATGCTCTGTCGTAGCTGGTGTATTTCCCCAAGAGGAGCACCCCCTTGAAGATCCGAAGCAAATCAAGTCCTATTTGGCTGGGTTGGATGTCTGGATGGTGGATGTAAGGGCAGGAAGGCCACTGAGCAGGTTTTCTGATCCAGCAGATGGGGTAAAGGAGGAGAGAGGCCTGGAGCCCTCGGTGGCTTTTGCAGGCTTTTATTGGGATTTATCAGGCATACGGCAGGCAGGGGTGCTGGGGGGCCGGGAGGCTGGCAGGCCTCCCAGCCCCCAGCAAGTCTTCACTCTGTCTGGGCTCTCCGGCCTTCTCTGGTGGTCTCTGCTTCTCTGCTCTTCTCGTGGTTCTCCTGGCGTCCCCGTGATGCCGCCCTTATTAGCTCAGTCTCTCAGCCCAGGTGAATCCCATCTACCTAGGCCCACACCCTACTCCAGGTGCCCACCGTCAGGCATGCATTCAGGACCGCAAGGATCCATCATCAAATCCTAATGGTGGGAAGGCAGAAAAGCCTGATGCTTTTCTTACCCTACAGTGGAGTATTTGAAACACCAACAGCATCAAGCCCAATCAGAACTCAGTTCTCCCTGGATCCAATTTAGGCGTCTTTCTGCTGCCCACCAGGCAGATTACTCTATCACTGAGATCATTTCCCACAAGGCCTACTGGCCTTCTGTTCACTGCCCACCATGACCCCAGGGTGTCAGTGGTGAACCCAGGTGATGGAGTCAGAGAGACGGGGGCGCCAGGCCAGAATCTGCTATCCGGGAGCTTTGCATCCTACAAGTCACATGGTCTTTTGAGTTTTATTTTCTGTATCTAAACTCAGCGCTTTTTGTAAAGATGGTAGCTACTCAATGAATGACAGCTGTTTTTGTAAATGTCAACCAGGGCTCAGCAAAGTTCAGTCCAGTTGTCCCCATCTCTGTGTCACAGACAACGTTGGGCAGGTCTAGAAGGGTACTTTGGAGATACGACTTCCCACCTGACTCAACTTCATACAAAAACCTGTAAACAATGCCAAAATTCTGTGGAGTATTTTTCAAAGTATTTCTTCTATCCTTTTACTTGGAAAGGGATATAAGACAAGTATTATTTAAGCCCCCAATTTATGTGGGGAATCTGATGACCATATGGAAACATAACTTATAAGTATTGTCTTGGGATTTAAGTTTAGACCATCTGGAGCCAAATGTCATGTTCTCTCCCTAGAGGTCATGTCCCCAGAATTTAGCATGGAGGAGGGGAAACATAAGCAAGAGGAACATGGAAGCATTTACTTATTAATTCTTTAATTCTAAATCTAAAGTGATGTTGAACAGAACCATGGAGTAACTTGAAACTTCTTTTTAACTAGCATGCAACTTATCTGGATGTGTGAAGGTAGAACAAACATTTCATAAGACACAGAAACGCAAATAATCCAGTCTGGAGCAGATGATTTAAGAACAACCCGGCACAATAGAAACATATTTTCCTGACATTTAAACCTTTTAAAAATTTAACCTTTAAAAGGTCTGACTATGAGATTTTAAAATAACATAAAGGGGAAACAGTGCTTTAAAAATAATATTTTTTTCACTTAAAAGTAATTTCATATGTATGAAAAATAGTGCAAAGAAGCTTGTGAGCTCTTAACTCAGGTTCCCCAAATGTAAACATTTTGCCATTTTTGTTTATCAAGTGACAGAGACAGACAGACAGATGATGGCCAGATGGATGGATGAATAGAGATTAAGATAGTGGAGTGTTTCTTTTTTCTTTCTTTTTTTTTTTTGGGCTGTGTGAGAGTAAGCAAGAGACACAATTTCCCTTTACCCATAAATATTTCAGATGTTTTCTAAAAATGACTTTCTCTGTCATGACCCCAGTACGCTTATTGAAATGGGAAATCAACCCCAGCTTGGTTCTCCCATCTCATCTACGGGCCTTATTAAATTGATGGGCTGCCCACTCATGTCCTTTATAGCATAAGAAAAACAATTTTTTTTCCTGGCCCAGGATTCAAGCCTGAATCACACATTTTCATTTGGTTGTTACGATTCTTCACTGACCTTTCATCTGGAATAGGTTCTTGGTCCCTCTGTATTCATAACACAAGCCACTATTTTAAATCAAGAATGTTCTGTTCTGTTCTGCAATGCCTTTATTCTGAGATCTTTATTTTCTTCATCCCTAAGGGATATCTCAATTATCTAGGCTCCTGCAAAAATTGTGGAACCTTCTCTCAGGACTTTGCACACAGACACAGCGGCACCACAGCAGAGAACTCCCCCGCCATCACCACCATCATCAATGCCTCAACACCCCCACTACCCCACAGAAATGCTCCTTCTCATGGCCTCAAGGCAGATGCCCTGAAAGGGCACCCCCTGTGGGGCTTCCCTGGAATGCACTCTGCTTTCTCTCCAATTAATGCTAAGATAAGTTACAGCTTTGCAATCATGTAAAATAACAGTGATGGCGCATAGTCTCCACATTATTATATATTCCATTGTTTTCTAATTGGAAAAAGACTGTGTATTGAATTTAACCAGGTAGAGAAAAGGGCAGGTAGGCTGGCTTATTTCTTTTCAACACCCATCCTGAAATTCCCACACAATTTCCCAGAAACCCTCACCAGACCTGCCCGTCCCTCATCCAGCTAAGGAGGGAGGCAGCACAGGTTCTCCAGGATCAGCTTTATGTCATGACAGAGAATAAGCAGAAATCAGTCTGTCAAAAGGATCTCTGGAGAGCCACTCCCTGTCCCTCCGCCCCCCACTTACCTCATCCCCCCAGGAGGGCACAGCTCCAAAAAGCAGCTTCTCCATGGGCCACTTGGCCACAGCAACTTAAACCACAGATGCTGGGCAAAGTGATCAGCGAATGAACTTAGAAGTCTATCTTCAACCCCCACTTGCCCAGACATTGCAAAATATTTAAATAAGACAGACAAGGCAACTATTGACCTTCTCACCCCAACCGCAAAGGGTATTAAAGCCGGAAACCATAGAAATCACATCATTTATTATTACTGGAGAAATTGCTACCTGGTCATATTTGTTGTGTGTAAATTAGATCGCTATTAGTCATTCATTTAAAATATTCAAAGAATGTCAAGGTGAGGCTGGGTGATCCAGACCCAGCGCTGACCTGTCTGCCCCTTTAAGACTCCACCTTCCAACAGGCTTCTCCAGACAAGTGCTGAGCCTCGGTAAGAGCACACAGGCAGGGGAGTCAATGATTCCTGCTAAAAGAATCCTCCCTCTGTTGCAGTGGAAAAGTAGCTCCCCAAGGAGACCAGAACATCCAGCTGAGCCCCCAGAGCACACTGCATTGTACCAGGGAGTCTGCCAGCATTAACTGCCTTCTTTTCCTTTGCATCCCTCATGCAACATGAGAACAGACACTCAATGAGACTGGAAGGAGGAACACAATATGGACAGTGCTAATCTCTCTGGTTGGTGGATCAATGATATTTGTTTTCTTCTCTGTATCTCTAATTTTTTTTTCAATTTCCTCCAACCAGTATGTAAGATTTTATACTCTTTTTGCAAGGGCAAAGTAGTTCATACTTTTTCTTTAGTCACTAGGTATTCATAAGATCCTATTATCTTGTGCTAATCAAAGAGCCTATCATTGTTATTTGAAGGCATAATCCTGTCCCTCTGAGAGCATGGCATCTGGTCGAGAACGGAAGGCCTGTGCAATTAAAAGACCATTCCCACGGCTATGTGATCTCAACCAAAGGGTCCAGAAAAAGCCCGAGGGTGGTCTCAGTCCTATGGGAGGGTCAGTCACGAGCTTCCAAATGGCCATGGGGCAAGTGTGTACCTGCTTCTTTGTGGGTGTTCAGTACAGGCTTGTGTGCTGAATCTTTGAGGACCCCCCCCCCCAAAGGAGAAAGTCTTTCTCTTGGTTTCACCTCTCCCTCCAAGGCCATTTCAGGTCCAGGGAGTGACAGCACATTATGAGCAGCCTCTTAGAAAATGAGTATGGATTCTTAATTCTAAAACCAATTTCCAAGTGTGTTCTAGAAGGGCACACAGAAATGAAGCCTGTTTCACAGAGTTAACACCGCGCACTTCCTACCGATGGCAGGAGACGAGACACAGGGCCACCTAATGAGAACTGATCAGGATATTCTGCTTGGCGATAATAGCAAATGTAAAACTGTGAAACCTCAGACTCCCCTTCTGGCTGCTGTCGGATTTGTGTAATAAAACTGTGCACACATACACACACACACACACATCTAGCTGCGAAATTGAATTCTCCAGAGAATCTGACCGAGGCAGCGGCCATTCTCTTGTTTTTCATAATAATATTTTTCATTTAATCTGTTAGAATTTTTGGAGGTTTTGTCCATTCTAAACTCAAAGGAAAAAAATTAGCATTTAGATAGGATTGCACCAGCATTAAAATCAATTGAAATGGAGACAGAGATCATGGGAGAGTGAGATGCCTGGAGTTTATTTTTTTTTTTCCATAGGATGAGGCTGATAGGACATTGTGGGGGGGCAGCGAATCCCTCTCCCCACATCAGCGATAATCAGTATTCACACAAATTTGTCCCCAGTGTCTCATCCTCACACATCTTCCTCTCCAAGTCTCATGAGAGTCACATTACTTCGAGCAGAGACCCCTGCACACTCACATCCACCCTCCTCAGGAATAATCAGCGCAGAGGAGACACGTGGCAGATGGTCTCTTCTGTCCAGGACAGAGAAACAAGTGCCACAGGTGCACCCGCAGATTTGAAATACCACTCCCTCCCTCTAGACTCTCAGCTTTGCCCCACCCCACCCCCCAGCCACCTTTCATTTTTATTATCACACATCCTCAAACTTCCAGAACCCCCAAAGACCACTTCCTGGAACCTCCCACACTCACAGACATGTTTTCAAGACCTAGGCTACTTCAGCAAGTTTTGGGTCCAGAACAGAAGGGACCCCAAGGAAACTCTCTGGAGGTCACAGCCACATGACGTCCCACTGACCACATAGGTTCTGCTTCTGCAATAACAGGTGTGTTATGGGAGAAGCACTACCTTTGTGTATGAGTCCTGGGCGAACAAGCTGGGACAGGTGAGGACCCCCCAGCACCACTCAGCAGTGTCATAACCTGGTGCGTTGCTGGAAGTATTTGCTGGTGGGAAATTCTTTTTATTTTTTTATTTTTAAAGATTTATTTTATTTATTTGTGCATACAAGAGCTGGGGTATAGGTCAGAGGTGTGGGGGTGAGAGGATTCACCAGAGACAGAGTGGGGAGCAAAACAGGCAGATTGACTGAAATACACTGCTGAGGGGAGCAGCGGGTGAGACAGGAGAGGTCTGCTGCGCCATGTGGGTCAGCTCCCCGGCCAGGGATCGAACTGGTGCTGATAGCTTCATAGTGCTGAGACTTAAACCCTGCTAGTGGGAAATTCTTCAAGCAGACTGACGTCCCCATTCACCTGGCTGCATTCGAGGCCTCAGAGCTCCTGATGTGCCAGCTCACTTTCTTCCTTGTTTTGCTTTCACTGCTGCTCTCCTGGACCCACCAGACCACGGGCATAGACCATTCACTGCTAGTGTCTGTGTCATTGGTGTTTCCTCCTGCCAGCCCATGTATCAAGTGCCATGCGTTCTTCCCAGTCGCTCCTCAGCAGCCCCTTCCTCGATGTGTTCCCCTGCTCTGCCCACTGTGCCTGTGCCTCCTCGCCCTCTGCTGCCTCCTCCCTCCATCTCCATTATTTTATTTTATTTTATATATTTTTTACATCATTTTTCATTTTTGCACAATGTATGCGTTTTCATCTTGGTGATATTCCCCATACAATTCCCACCCCCCTTATTTTGACCTTAATTCCTCGCCCGCGTAGTGTGTCTCTGGTTTATAGTTGCTTGTTGATTTTGATTTTTACTTTATTATACTTAGTCTTTTTCCATCTCCATTCTAGCCCCATCTGTCCCTGACTCTCCCCACTGCATCTCTCCAGAGGTAACCCTTGATTCGTTTCTCCCACAGGAAGATGATTTGAACGGAATCCACATCGTGGCCTTTGCAGAAAGGAGTGACCCAGGTAGGAATCCCCCAATCTGCATTTTCACTCCTGAAGCAAGAACTGACTTGTCACCTTTGTCAGCCCTTGGCCTCCCCTCCGCAGTGCGACCGCGAGCTATTGGGTGCCCCCTGGTGGTCACCTGCTAGGCAAGCCCCTTTCCACTGAGCTAGGAGAACAGATGTGGACACACAGGACCTCAAATATTCCACTAACTGCCCAATGTAGGAAGAGAAGCTGAGGATATATGGGGTATTAAAACATCCTAGCCTTACAGGTGTGTGTGTGTGTGTGTGTGTGTGTGTGTGTGTGTGTGTGTGTGAACTTCTGTTCATATTAGAAGTTTATTTACCAATTTTGGGATCTAACTTATATAAATGATAATCCTACCTTAAAATAACAATGAAATAATAAAAAGTGTGCCCATTGGCCTAAAAATCATTACCTGTGCTTAGAAACTTAATAGAGAATATTTCCCCAATAATGAGAGTTGGTTAAACAAGCCGCTTATTCTAAAGTGACCCAGCATATCATATATCACAGATTAATTTCGTTTTATTTTTTAAAGTGCACAACTTTTTCTCTCTTTTTAATATCCCTGGAGGGTGAAGTGCAGAAAAAATTATTTTGCAGATGGTATAATGCTGGGTCCCTTGGGCAACGCTCTATGAGAGAGGATTCTCGAAATGAAAGTGTAACGGTGATTCTGAAGTGTGTTTTGGAACTTCCAAAAGTGTGTTGTGGAATGTAATCAGAGAAGGCAGGAGGCTTCTTTGAGGAGAGCTAAGCAGCCAGGCCTTGGGCTGTCAGGGGGCTCGATAGGTCTTCTCAAACCTAATGGTGCTGGGAACTACATGTGTCCACGCTGCCTGCTGCCAGCCGAAGCAGAACATTCACGAAACTTCATAGCACAGAACTCTGAGGCAAGTTCTGATACCCACTAGGCTTGGGAACCACTTCTCCAGGTAACATAGAGGTAGGTGGTATCCACCTGGGCTCACAACCTCCTATGTATGTATTTAACTAGGAGAAGTTAAACTGCCCACGAGGGCACACTGAGTTAGTGGCAGGTCGTGCGTGAAGTAGAGACAGATTGTCCTGTTCACTGATCTCTGTCTGATTCTTGCGTGGCACCTTGACACACAGTAGGTGTTCAATAAATACCTATCAGGCAGGTGACTAACCAAGATTGAGCCCCACCTCTTCATGGTCAGACCAGCTGTTGTGGGTTGGTCTTTGTTGTTTCTTTTTACAGAATATTATCAGCCTCCATAATTTCTTACCGACAAAAACCCACATTTTTTTTTATCATGCAATCTTTTAATTAAGATATAATCCACAAACCATAATACTCATCTTTTTAAAGTGTATAGTTCAGCGGTTTATAGTAAATTCACAATGTTGTGCAAACATCACCACTATCTAATCCCAGAACGACTTCATCACCTCACAAGGAAACCCCACACACATTAGCGGTCACTCTCATGCCCCCAACTCTTGGTAACCACTAATCCACTTTCTGGCTCTAAAAATTTGCCTGTTCTGGATTTTTCATATAAAAGGCATTGTGCACTAATGTGGCCTTTTGTACCTTGAATCTTTTACTTAGCATTATGTTTTCAAGGTTCATTTGTGATGTAGCACTTGTCTGTCCTCCATTCCTTTTTCAGGGCCAACTAATATTCCACTGTGTTAAAACCAAATCTATGCTCTAAATTATCTGAGAGTTTCCTCCCTCCCTTTTTTAAAATAAAACCCTTGTATCTCCATTAATGTTCTAGTTTTCCCATCATTAACTTGCAGAGCTGGAAAAACTCTTCAAGGATATTTAGCTCTTGTCCAAAAAAATAAATAAATAAAATGCCAGTGTGGTTCCAGCTCTTTCCATACATTCTGTCCATCCCTCGACCCCTGGAGGAGAATAAAGCAAAGGAAGCCAGTTGCCTGAGGTTTACAAGCCCTAATCAAACAGAACAGGCTCCTGGGATCCCTGGTGTTGTGTGGACAGAGATGAGATTGCCTTCAGTAGCAGCCTGCTGGCCAGACTCCAGGGGGCTTCACTCCCCCGCCCACCTGCCCCCTCCCAGGATTGCAGAGAGGCCTGTCTGGTTCTCAGGAACAATGGAACAAAGAGGCCTCAAGAAGTTGCAGGAACCTGTTTGACCGAGATTGCTGCTGTAATGAATCAAGCTCCTGAAACTACTTCCACCTCCTCCCTGCACAAATATCCCTGGGCCCAGAGCCTGCCTTTCCCCAGAGGAGCCCAAGCTGAGGCTTGTTCCTGGGAAGCTGGAAGAAATGCACTGAGCTCTAGGAGGGTGGAGGGAAGCTGGAAGCACCTTTTTTCACGAGGGAGGACCTGGCCCCCTCAGGGTTGGGGAAGGGTAAGGCTTTCTGTGAAAGTCCCTCCCTCTAGTCAGTCATTACCTGCAGGTCACTGATGTGTGACTGGGCCCAGAGGCCTGGCTGCAGGACGAGGAATTCCATTCCTGTCTAGACAGCAGTTCCTCACCTACCTTTGCCCTGGCTACAAGTTACTTATGGCCTCCTGCCCCGCTCAGACCCCCACTCGCTCACCAACGAAAGCAGGGCCCACATCCAGGAAAATAACAAAGGTGTCCTTGAGGCGGTCACAGTCTTGAGGATCTGTGCTGGGCCCAGGAATATGTCCTCACCCAGCCCCTAAAGCCATCTGTGAGATATAGGACCGACACCCCAGCATCAAGGAGAAAAGCAAACCTTAGAGATTAAATAACTTGCCCAAATCACTCGCTTTAGCTAAGTCAGGATGGAAATTCTGGCAGGCTTTCCGGACCTCTGCATTCACCATATGTGTGGGAAGACGATGATGCCGATAACTTCGCATGTGCCTGTGACGTAAGGAGCCTGTGTGGGAGCTGTGAAACCCTCTTCTCTGTGAGGAGGTCACGGCTGAGAGGTTGACTAGCCCAGAAGCAGGATCAGGGCAAGCTGGCAAGCCCACTCCCTGGAGCGCCTGGCCCAGCCGCAGACTGAGCCGCTGGCCCCCACGACAGCCAGTGACCCCTCCACCTCTGCTGTTCTTCACCATCTCGTCCACGTCCAACATTGGAAAAAATCCAGAGAAGTTCAATGACGGACTCGAGTACAGAAGTTTAAACCTGTGCATGGCTCTTCTAGGGGCCATCCACCCAGCCTCACCGGCTCCCCCAGGCTGCCCAGCCAGCCCAGCTTCTGAGCATGTGCAGCTGCAACAGTGTAATGGAGGCAGAGAGCAGAGCAGGGTGAGCAGAAGAAAGGAAAAGGAAAGAGAGGGCCCCTTGAGAGCCCACTTAATGTAAAAAAGCCAAACATCCTCCCTAGTGCCCACTGCTGTCCCATTTTTGGAATTTAAGATTGAGTCACAAGAAGTGAGCGGCATGACCTGGGCTGCCCAAGGACTCTTCCAGCAGTTCCGATGTTCCCAGCGCAGATGGCCTGCCTTCCCTGCCTTGCAGGTACTGGGCTGCTCCTGTAGAAGAAGCTCCTATTCCTGCTGCCCAGACATCAGCGAAGGGCGTCTCCCACTCTCTGCTGCTATCTGTGCCCCGTCCAGCTGCCCCTCCAGGGCCTTCCCTCAGCTCCCATGCTCAGAATGCCACTGGCGAGGCTGTTTGACAGGTCTGAAAATGAACGGCTGTCCCCTGCCGGCCCCTGTGTGTCTGCATCAGGCTGACATCTTCTTTAGAACATCTGATGAAAGGTTTGCAAAGTGGCATCCCTCCATGAGCGAGGGCTGGATGCGTGTCCTCCACGGGCACAGGAACAGCAGGTCTCACAAGCTGAAGTGTGGGGACAGGCTGCCGAGCACAGCCCGCCCCGGGCCGGGAACGGACGTGGTGAGCCTGCTCCATCAGGGCCCACGGCAAAATGCTTTTTGAGAATAACCATCACAGATAGGAACATGACCGCAGAGGTCAGCTCCCGACTTACATCTGGTTTATCAAACTTAATATTTGCGTCTTACTGAGTGCTAAGTATTGCTCCAGGCGCTTAACAGAGAGCAGCACATTTAAACTTCCTAACAACAGTGTGGGTAGGTGCTGTTATCATCCCGGATGGACAGACGAGGAAGCAAAGGTAGAGAGAACTTCTGTCGAGTCCCCAGGTCAGATGGCTGGTCAGTGGTGGCACTGGGCTTCAGCCAGGCAGGGCCCCATCACCACCACACTGCTCCTCCCCATCACGAAACCACATCACTGGACTTTGCCACTGCTTCTAGGCCCTTCAGGCTACAAGACAGAGCAGGAAGGAGAACTGTGGAGGGAGTGACCGGGGCCTCAGGTGGTTCCAAGCGCCCCCTGAGGACCACAGAGCCCACACAATGTCCCCTGTTCTCACAGGTGACTGGGCAACTCTGCATTGCAGGGGGAGAGCCCAGAAGGGCCCAGAAACTTCACAGTTACTGGTGGACGCTGCCCTGAGCACTGAAAAGGCCTTGGTGAAATGTGACCTGGGGGCAGCACCTGCCCTGTGTACCTGGGTCTGATACCTTGTGGGCACTCAGAATATACCTTCCTGATGACAGAATGAAACTTAACCAGCACTGAAGGGTGAAAGTAGGGAAAAATTTTAAGTGAAGAAAGGAAAGAAGACAGAGAATATCATTCCAGTCTCTTCTGCAAATGCCTCCCATGATAACAGCAGAATCTAGTATCACCATCGAGTCCCTGAGTCCCTTCATTTTTGGATGAAAAAGTGGAAGTCCCAGAGAAGTGAAGTGGCTGTGCAAGGTCTTCACGCCCAGACTGGAGCCCCCTCCTGACAACCACCCAGCTGCATGGTGCTCCCTCCCCCAGCCCCACCCCCCATACTGCAACCCCGTTCCCCACACCGAGATCTCTCTCCAGCATGAGGCCTGAATCCCATAATGTCATGTGATAAGGCATCAGGGTGTCCTTCAGTGCCTTCCTGGGAAGAGTGCCCTGGGGGTCAGAGGGGTTCGGTCAGGAGGACAAAGCAGGGCAGGCAGCAGGGCCCCTGGGCCATGGCCGGCCACGTGCCTCTGCCCAAGGGGTCTTGGCTCCAGGCCTGGCTTGGGCTGGCCCGGAACTGGTCCCCCAGGCCTGGTCCCCCAGGGCTTGGGGCAGGCGTGTTCCCAGCCTCCGCTCCCTGCCTGGGAAGGAGCAGAGCATACTCACCGGCTTCCCCTCCCACAAAGATCTGATTCCCAGAGGCCTCCCGCTTGCCGTGGGAAACCTGGCTCGACATGAACCCTCAGCCCCGGGTCACGGAACCTCTAGTTCCGAGCCCGTGTGGCAGGGAAGAAGCCGCAGTTCTCACAGCACCGGGTCCCTTCTCTTTATTTAGGGCCACCTCTGAGGCCCTGGTCTGCCTCAGGGACATCAGGGGGTGAACCAGCCGAGCACACTGTGGCTGTGGGAGGAGGCGGCTCAGCAGCAGGTTGGAAGAGGACAGGGACTCGCCAGGGAGGGAAGAGAGGCCTTCGCCCCAGCCACAGCGCCGCTGCCACTGCCCCAGCTCTGTGCCCCTCATGTGGAGGGTCTCACACTCAGCTCGGGAATCCCACGCACAAAGTTAATGGACTTCAGAGGGAAATGGGTGGTGGAAATGGTTCCAGATAAACAGACTCAAGACCCAAGTTAATATCCTGCCAGATGCGGGCGGCTCGAGCTGGGAGTCTCAGAATTTCCCTCGGCCTCAGTCCTAACCTCTTTAAAACAGGGATAATAAAACCTTCCCAAGTGCTAGCTGGATGAGATGTGATCATGAAAGGCAAAGTCCCTGGTACCCATAAGTGCTCAATAAATACTCACAAGCTGACCCTCGGGAAGTGTGATTGGACTCCCGTGAGCAGAGAGCAAGGCCTGTGTCACAGAAGAAGCTGGAGAAGAACACTTGTGCAGGAGGCCTCAGTTGGATGCAGGAAGACTGTTGGCTTTCGGGATTATCAACTCTGTAAAACTTTGGGGAGGTCAAACATTTCCACCCTGGAAATATTCAGGAGAAAACACAGATGAATGTTCTGGTCGGGGCGATTCACCTGCCTGGATATTTGGGAGTTGCTTCTGGCTTTGGAAATAACAGCAGAGAATAACCCTTTAGTTCCTCTGGCTAATTAGTTCCTAGCCTACAAATCTCTGAATATTTCCTATTTCCTCCTTTTCCTTTACTTACTTTTTTAAAAAAAATTATATACTATCCTTTCTGAAAATACATGGCCACAAATCTTAAAAGACCTATAGACTCAGTGCATCACTGATTAAGGAAGATCCATCCATCCATCCATCCATTCATTCATGTGATTCCAACCATAGCCACGTCTTGTGCTCAAACTTGAATTACAAACATGAACTATGGCTCCCTACACTGGTCTCGCTGTCAGAAAGGGAGGATCCGCAGCAAATATTTCCCTTTTCCAGGACACCTGCCATTTTTACAAAGAAACAGAAACTATCCCTAAAAGTAAACTGAACTTGTAACTTAGAATGTCAGCAACTGAATAAGCGTTAGACCAGTTTAGCTGCCTTAACTCAGTTTTCCCAGATGAATGTGAATCTTCTCCAGCATTCAGAGCTGGGCAATCAAGGAGCAGGAATGCTTATGAGCCAGATCATTGCCCTTGTGCACATGATTGGCTGGGCGGAAGGCTGCTGCATTCAGAGACTCTCAGGTCACTGGAAAGAATAATGGCTAAGCCTTACCAAATATCAGGTATCTCAATGCTTTCTTTAGGGGTGCTAATTCATTGAACTCACAGCCAACTTATGACACAGGAACTATGAGTATCATCACCCCATTTTACAGAGGACCAGGCCATTAAGTAACTTGCCCTAAATAACAAGACATCAAATAACTAAATTTCAGAACCAGGATTTGGACCGAGGTCATTTGTCCCGTGTCTGTGTTTAAGCATCGGGTTGGACTTCACCCTGAGGCAGGTGCTGTTCTGTTCTGGAAAGATCCAGGAATGCTGAAGGATGGTGCCATGACAGAACCCATTGTCCTGAATGCCAGAAAGCAACCCTTAGCTCAAGATGGTCCTTCTCTGACTTCTATATCGACCTTGGTTATTTATTTATTCTGTGTTTTGTGAGCCTTCCTTGCTCCTCCGTAGACACAAAAACTATTTCTATTCTCAAAGACAGACAAAAGGCCCCAATTTTGACTTCTCGTATTCATATAAAACTCCAATCCATTGGCTTTTTCTTGCAGAGCTCAATCTTTATTTCTTTTTTTTTTCTATCGCCAAACCTACTCTAGAATGTAAAATACAAAAGGCTTCCGTAAGTAGCTTTCACTCTTAAAAATCCCAAGTTTATGGGGTTTTGTCAGTGGTGGACAACAACCTGCTCACTTCATTCTGAAGGCAAATCTTATCCTTCTACAGACCGTGCGCCTCACAGCTTCTCCCTCCCTGGATGGGAATCATTCTTTCACACCTCACGTTGACTATCTGGTTGAACTGGGGCCTGGGCTGAATTCCTTCCTCTTTGTGAATTGCTACTTGTAAAGACCACCTTTAAATTTGATCCTCAGAATTCTGGCAACGTCACCTCATTAGCCCGGGATGCCAGACTGGCATCCCTGCTGCTGAAAGTAGTTACTGAAGGTGCTTGGTAAGAACTGCCCCTTTGGCCTGTGGCTCGGATGCGTAAATGCATAGAGAACCAAGGTAGCCCCGTATTTCCCTGTTCTGCCTACAGGACAATGATCTGAGTGTCCAGAGAGCAGCCCCCAGTGGCACTCTGGAGGGACTTGATCTCAGGCGCACCTAACAGACAGCAGGAGTAAGACCCCAACCCCACCTCCACCCAACCCCCACAATGACAGTGAACTCTGAAGCACAGGGTTCAGTCCATCTCAGGCATCTGCCATACGATCTAATTCGCGGTATAAGTCACAGCCTAGAACAATCACCCAGACTGATGGGCATTTCTGCAGGAAGGGGCTGCACACCACAAAGACCCCATCATCTCTATGAGAGGTCCATTGTCCAGGAGGGGATGGGGAAGGCACCCTGCATAAATTTTTAGAAGGAATTAACAATGTTACAAGTGACTCCACCCATTCCAAGCACAACTGCCAAGAACAGTTTGCATTTTGCCTGGAATATATTAGAGCTGAGGAAGTGCGGAGGAAAGCCTTTACCGAGAAGCTGCAAGTAGTCAAACAAAGACTGGCATCCCTGGAGAGACAGGGGCCAGGGAGAGGGGTTCAAATTGGCTGGCACCCCCAGAAAAAGAAGAAATCCTTTACCAAGAAAGAGCAGTGGCTGCACTGAATCCACAAACAGTTGGTGAGCTGCTTGTTGAGAAGGGGTACATTTCAGGCTCTGGATTCAGTTATGCAAGGACTAGAACTTTACCGCCTAGAACTGAAGTGACATTTGACCACTGGATGGTGGAAACTGGCACTGACGATGGTTCCCCTCACCTCCCCACCATCCCTAGGGGTTCCCTGTCTTGCTGGTTCCCAGGCTCAGGGACTTTCCAGAATCTCAGCTCTTTGTTTCTAGCTGGGAGTCGGGTGGGGATGCTGAGGGTTTATGGTACGCTCTTACTAAACATTCTTCCAACATTATTTTTATGACATTTAATACTTCCAATTGTTCAAGGTTTAGGCTTTAAAAAAAAAGAAAGTGTTCTTGAAAAACTCACAAGACTTGTCTCTGCTTTTCCAATGAATCATCTCTCCCCTGGGGGCCAGGAAGGCTGCTGACTGAATAGGGGAGGGCGGGGCAGACACAGAAATGGTGGCCAGGGAGGGAGACCCCTCTCACCATCTCAACGCTAGGAAAGCAACTGTTAAATCAGAAGTTCACTTAGCATGAAGGTTTGGGGAATTCCAGACTAAAGAAAACTAAAAGTTTTCTTGGTCCATGGAGCCAAGGTGATGGGGAGCCCCAAGGGCTAGAAAACCATAGGTTTTGAGACTTGGCACTGAGCGCTGAGGACCAGGTAGTCGAACTGCTGGTTTGGTTCTGGTTCTGGTTCTGGGGCTGCACTTTCTGATTCAAGAATGCTCCATTATCACAGGCAGGGCAGCAGATGCAGCTTGGCTGGGAGTAAGAACCAGCCACTTCCCTGTGAACTTTTAATTTCTTTATTCAAAATCTTTATTGTTTCCTTTGAATAAGCTGCTTTGTGGCTGGAGTTCTCATCTGACTCATTTTATAGAATAATCCTATAATTGAGGGTATGCACCAAGCAGCCTAAGAAACCCTCGTGGAAAAGCCACAGTCCCTGTGCGCTGAGCTGGAAGGCATGCATGTCAGGGCTTACTCACCCCAACCCGCTGCAGATGGCTTCGAGTTCCTGGAGATCTTGAAACAGGTGGCCCGGGACAACACGGACAACCCAGACCTGAGCATCGTGTGGATCGACCCAGATGACTTTCCTCTGGTGAGCCGCTCACAAGGGGGCTGGGTCGCCCCAGGAACATGAAGGAGGGTGTGAATTAGGAGGGGAACTTGCAGGAACCCCATGGCGGCCCCATCCAGTGTGGGAGATCTTTGCCACAGGGGTAACACTGATCTTGGGCCTGAGGTGGAGACTGACAGGGGCACAGGAATCCTCTGCCGGGCCCACTTAAGTGAGCCGCAAGTTCCCTTTATCCCACCACCACCCCCTAACTATGATCTTTCATTATCCGAGTTGGGAATGTTATTGGAGGCATCTTGAGTTACTGAGTAATGCAGATGTGGACATTTCGCATAAACTGAGAACTTCTAACAAGGACAACCCACGCCTGGAGGGCAGAGACCCTGTCTGTGCCCGTTCTGTTCCCCAGGGATCAGCGTTGTGTGTAGCACATGGAATGTGCAAGAATATTAGTGTCCGAACTCTTGCTCGTGTCAACTATGCATGGCCAGAAAGTCCTGATGGGTTCAGTTTTAAAGAGAATAAGTTGAGTCTGTGCATCTACTGAGTGCCTAGAACTGGAGTAAAAGCATCATCTCATCTGATCCCCTCAGCCACCCTACGAAGTGGAGACTATCATAACCCTGACCTTGCAGAGAGAAAGGTGACACTGGAGAGGTTAAAGACACAATATTCCAAACAGATCCATGTGATCCCAAAGCTTGCAAAGCTTGGTCTATGAGTCAGCAGAGGTTAGGTATAAGAGATCCACACAAATTCAGTTCTCGTTTGATTATAAAGGATTACTCAATCTTCTTCCAGGAGTTACCATTAGTTGATGGGTCATAATCACGCTATGGCGAAACAGACAAAACTGAGGGGCTTTGCCATCCTGAAATCCAATCCTGTGTGGAAGATGAGTGACTCAAAGGCAGGGAGGGACTTTCTTGCCTCCTGAAACCAGCCATGTAATTCTGGGTAATGGTAACAAAGTCTCAGCCAGATGAGACCCTACACCCACAGCTTCTCTTGTTTAGATTCTTTCTCATTCTATTTCCAGCTTATCTGGACTCTAGAGTCTGCAGTCCCCTGGCCTCTTCTATATGTTTGCTTTTGTATGTTTGCTTTTGCCAAGGAGAAATCTTCAGACTATTCTAACTCTTCCCAGTCCTCAGACCTTATCTTTGCTTGGGAGACTGTCTGTCACTGAGCATCCCTGTCTCTTAGTCCTTGGCCCCTCTCTCCTTCAGTCGTGCCCCGTCAGAGGACAGCCCTCTGGGCTGGGTAAGAAGGCCTCCCCCTACTCACATGCCAACAACTGAAGGCACAGCCCTGCTTTCCCGGACACGTCCTGTAGCAGAGGGACTCGAGATGAGGGTTTTGAAGTGGGACATTGAGGGAGAAGTGGCTCTGTCCCCACATAAACTATAAAAGGGCCACAAGTAATTTGGGAATCAACCTTGGACCATCCCTGTAATATTCTCCCTTACAGCTGTAGAGGATTTCACATGTTTTCATAGCTGATGTTCTGATGTCCTTTTTTCCCCATACTTATTTAAAGACCTTGAGGGCTGGGGCCAAGTCTTCAATTTCCTAAGTGCCCACAGCTGTTTTGTAGACCTTTAGCCAATGATGACCGAGTGACTCTGATGGGATGGCAGGTGGATCAGCCACAAAATGTGGCTTGAGCAGGGCCTGCCCTCTGCCTGCCGTCTAATCTGATTTCCTGTTGCTGCAGCTCATCGCCTATTGGGAAAAGACTTTCAAGATTGACCTCTTCAAGCCACAGATTGGGGTGGTGAACGTGACAGATGTGAGTATCCCCCTGCAAGCTTGCTCAGGCACCCTTAGCCTGCCCTGTTTCTTGCCATGCAGCCTTGACTGTGAGGGGTTAGCCTTTCATGAAATGAGCAGGCCCCGTGGCCTTGCGCACATGCAGGAAGCTGTCAGTGAAGCTCAAGTCTTGTCCCCGAGCCAGTCCTAACCTCCAGGGCCACTTTCTCATGCAAGGGCACATTTCCTTCTAGGATGTCAGTTCGTCCTCTCTTGCTCTCTGCAACTTGCCATCCAAATAAACTGTCCTGTGTGCATCTCCCAAAGTCCAACAACAAAGACCCTTTACAAAGGGAACGTATGTCCGGTGCTGCCATTACCTAGTGGGTGGTGAGCACCGTGGCTCAGAAGGCCAGGCAGTTACCTGACAGCAGGCGGGGGACCCCACTTTCAAAGGGAAGGGAGAAAGACATGTGCAAGGAGAGGACTCGCCTCCCTGTGAGGACCCACTGGCGTGGGAAGTCTACTGAGTGGGCTGCCCGGGAGGTGTTTTAGCCTTGATCCAGACGTCTGTTGCGGCTCCACCTTCATAAGCCAGAAGCAGGATGGATGCAACACATAGAATGGACAGAAGGGGATGATCACAGAGGGTCTAGCTCCCTAGTTAGTGTGGTGACTCTCTTGCGGATGGGGGTCTTTTGCTCTGCTGGTCAGTGTTCTATCACCAGGAGGTCTGCATTTATTTATTTTGTAAAGTACTTTATAAGTGAAAAATAAGAATTTAATTATTTTCTCAAGTTAAAACATTTCAAAGCAGAACAGTGAGAGATGAGGTGAAAAGCAAAAGTATTTTCCACTGCCCTGACCTTCTCTTGAGTCCCATTCCCGGAAGGAACCACTGGTGACAGTTTTATGGCTGTCCTACCAGACTTTTCACATACATGCATGCATGTGCATGAAGACATTTCCTTCTATATCACATCTGCAGGATATTACCAGGCCATTTTGCAACGTGGTGTTTGCATTTAATAATGAGCAAACATTTTGATAAGTGTAAGTGACCTGGGCCTCACCCAGCTACTCAGAACCCTCTGGTCTGACTCTTCCTTCATGCACTCACTCGCTCACTCGCTCACTCACTCGCTCTGTCACTCACTGCAGGCTGACAGTGTCTGGATGGAGATTTCAGATGATGATGACCTGCCCACAGCTGAGGAATTAGAGGACTGGATTGAGGACGTGCTTTCAGGAAAGATAAACACTGAAGATGATGACAATGCAGATGAAGATGGAGATGATGACAATGGTGATGACAATGATAATTCTGATGAAGAGAATAATGATGATGATGATGATGATGATGACGACGACGACGATGATGATGATGATGGTGATGACGATGATGATGAATAGCCCCAGCTCGAAGTGATTTTGATGGAAACAGAGTCACCGCTACCTGCCACTGGTCAGACAGGACAGGGTGGCAGCAAGGAGTCCTGGCTCATGCCTGTCAAATCCTTTCCCCTTCCCAATGTCTGTCTTCCCAGCCCTTTCTCATCAGAAGCTACACTATCAGCAGATGCCTTTCTAAACCCACTAGTCCCACTCAGCAAGGACAGTGGGGAATTATTCCCATTCTGACTGTCTTGATTGTCAAAAAAGCTTTTGTTCTTTGCCAGGCCATCAGTGGGCATGGCAGTGCCATGGGTAGGCCAGTCTGGGGTACAATCCCCAGCACTGCTACTCAAGTCTTCTTGTTGTCTTGGACCATGACAGTAACAGAACTGGCAGTGAGCTGTTGAGCAGAACCCAAGAAAGACACACAATTAATCCACATCACCCCCACATCAATTAGGGTTCCTTCTCCAGCCAACAGGAGACAAGCTTATAAATCAGCTTCTTTTGATTCAATTATTAAACTTACTATTTCAAGTGCAGCTTAGATGCCACCATTGGATAGCCATTGAGCAGCCCTGAAACACACATATATTGATGTCACCATGGTTTCTGTCTATCGGGATACTGGGATGGGGAGTTGATTTGCTCTCTAAACTTCCCTCTAAGTGACAAGTCTCGCAAATACACACAGGGGCAGGGGGAGCCAAATGATGAAAGGTTTTTAGCTTTTTCTGAAGGGTTCAGATACCTGATCAGCTCAGCTAGCTTTTTCCTCTGAGCTGGGGCCTGCACACCCCTTCCCTGTCACCGCTAGTGAACTTTTCTATTTGGAGTAAGACTGATTTATCCAGAAGTCAATTAACTCTCCACTTATCAACACTCCCACAGCTGACCAGGACAACAATAGAATTCATAATGATGCCTCGAGGCACTGAAAAAAAAGTCCCAAAATGCCTTGGGAACTCTCTAAAGTTATATTGTGCTCAGTAGTCTTAGTGTTAAGTGTGCATTAATATAATGTTCTAATTTATTTTGTCAGTCCTTTAACACATGGTGAGACACTACAAATTCTTTGAAAATAAGACAATCCTTCATGGGATAGTAGTCAACTAACTCTACCATTAAACTCATATTTTGAAATTTTGAGACTAATCTTGAAAATCCTCTCTTGATTTTTCTGATCCTGTCATTCTCTAGACTCCTGTCCTGTCTGCTTTCATTTCTAGTCCTTCTTCTTCTTCTGCCGCCTGCTCTTTAAATATATGTGTTTCACAGAATCTCTCCACTCTACACAGACACAGCCCCTGATTTAAGATAATTCAACTTAGATCTTTAGACTTTTATGATGATGTGAAAGCATTCGGTGGAAACCACACTTCCAGTTTTATATTCTGATCTCTTCCCAGGCTGGTGACATATGGATAGTACCCTCGTGATGCTGGGCAGTGAGCCTCGCCCTTTTGGCCTTAAGATCACGAGGGTAACAACAAATACACTGTCTTTTCACTCAACAAATGATGTGAGCTATTCAACATTTGATGATAAAATAGGCTTTGTGTTAGATGATTTTGCCCAACTGTTAGCTAATCTAACAGCCACCTAATGGTTGGGACATTCCAGGAAGGCTCAGCTAAATTCTCATGTTTGGTAGGTTAATATATATTTTTTTAAGATTTATTTTATTTTTATGCATACAAGAACTGGGGTACAGGCCAGAGATGCAGGGGGTGAGAGGATTCACCAGAGACAGAGTGGGGAACAGAACAGGCAGACTGATTGAAGTACACTGCTGAGGGGAGCAGTGGGCGAGTCAGGAGAGGTCTGCTGTGCCATGTGGTTTGCTCCCTGGCCAGGGATCAAACTCGCGCTGCAGTGGCTGCGGATAGCTTCATAGGTTGCATCTTAACCCCTTGCGCCACCAGGGAGGCCCGGGGGTTAATGTATTTTTGACATACCATATTTTCAATTCAATGGATTTATTGGACATAAGCCCAGCATAAGTTGAGGAAGATCTGTGCACTCTTCCAAGGTAGTATCATTCATGTCCATCACTTACCACCTAAGTGCACTTGACCTCCAAGATGGGGCTTTCTCGCCTTGCCTTTGCTTCTTGGTTTTAGAACAACTCCTTCGACTGTCTCAGGACATCTTGGTTTGGATGTTGCACGGGCACTTCAAACAACATAACAAAACCTGACCTCATTACTGTCCCCTGCAAACTGCTTCTCCTCTTCTTCACGGAGCACCATTTTGGGCCTCATACAGCAAAAGAAACCATCAGCAAAGTGGAAAAACCTACAGACTGGAAATGATAGGAGATCTGAGGGTGCCCCCTCCCATCTGTTCCCACAGTGTTTTATACAGATCCCAAATCATGAAACTTATCATTTAAGTTGTACTTAGTTTGCATTCCTGTTTTTTCACTAAATGATAGGAGCCAAGGAGTTTACTTATCTGTGTATTCTCAGTAACTAGCACAAAGTAGATATGCATTGAATTGATAGATGAATAATTGATTCACTAGAATAACTATAACCCCCCAGCACTGTCAAATATTGATGCTTACAAGGCTTCTTTACTTACTTCCTCCCTCTCCCACCCTAAATCAAGGCAAACACTTCCAAGCTGGACTGTGCTGTATCCAGCCAGGCCCAACCACACCTCAATTAAGCTCTTGGGAGGTAAACTTTCAAAGCAATCTTTGAAGCTAATCTTTCAAACAGCCAAGGAATGTGGTCCATCATGAAAGTGGTCTGTTTCCCAGCTGAGAAAATTCCCTTGTTCTCAGAGGTCTGAGTAATAAGTATTAAGTTTAGATCATTTCACAGTGCTCCTGTGTTAGAAGCTTCTAGCACCAAGTAGAAGCAGGCACTGTCTGCCAGTGGTCGTGCTGTTCGGCTCTTGTTCTAAACTTTTTTAGGCTGATACTTATGCTTTGCTGGGCACCTGAGGAACCAGCCTTAGCTTCACATGCCTTAGCTCATCTGACCTGTACAAAGATCTCACGACCTGGGTCTTGTTATTATCCCTGCTTTTACAGATGAGGACATTGAGCAAGTCACAGAGGGCTCAAGTCATTTTCAAAGTCACCCAATACTTAAAAGGGGTGCAAGTGTTACCCCATCTTTACACTTAAGAATTTAAAGCAAATGAAACCCATTTAATTAAGCAAAGGGATTATTCACTTGCTCTGAGATAGACCGAAGTCCATCTAGAATTTCCCATGATCCTTTTTTCTACTTAAATCAAGGTCCCCTTTGCTCTTTCATTCTGGGGACCATCACCAGCTTAACAGTATTGGACACGTAAGCTAATTAGAATGCAAAACCCGGCCATCCTGCTGGAAAAAATTCACCGTGTTATAAGAATGCACAGCCATTCGCAGAGTTTTTCTTTAAATTATCTCATATCTTGAAAGAGCTTGTCTTTGAGCAAGAAGGTTGTGCACTATCTGGGACCTTGTTGTATCACCTGGAAACCCATGACATCAGACAGCTGCTGATCAACCCTGGGAGACCCACACACACACATCCCTTATGAGAGCTGGCGGGTCAGTACTCCCACCAGAGCTTCCCCATCCTGCTCTGAGTGTCAGATCACATCTGAGTTTATTTTAGAAAACAGCAGCCCAGACCTATGGCTCCACCATCTCTGGAGCTAAGGCCCAGCAATCTGCTTTTTAAAGAGTCACTGAGGACTGACCCCAGCCAGGCTGCTCTTCCCACCCCAGGTCATCTCCTCTGGCCCGTGGCTTCCAGCTGGCCCTACCAGGCTTCTCCTGAGTTCCAAATGGCTCACTCCACTGCTTCTCTGGCCAGCTGCCTTGGGGTGCCCCACAGGCCCCTCAGATCTGCATAACTTTGGGACTTGAGCGTGCCTTTACAAAGTCACTGAGATCTCAATTTCCTGATTGAGACCTCTCTGGAACAACTGAGAAATAAGGTTCAAAAGTCAGTGGTCAGAAGCCTCTCCAATATTACAGAAAAGAGGTCATCTGGGGGTCATCTGGAGACAAGAGATTGGAGAATGGCTTTCCAGTTTCCTGCCTCCAGGGCAGGCCTCCCAAGGGCGTGCAGAGAGGCCCAGCCCACTCCCTCAGCCGTGAGGAATGTCCAGGCAGGAGAGAAAGTCTGGACCCCACACTCTGACGATCCTGTGTGACACGAACAGAGGCTGTTGCTCAAGAAGCAGGCGACTCGCTCCTTGTCAGGCCAGGAGTGAGGATGGGCGAAGGCCAGCAGGATGGAGGACAAGGTCCCTTTGCACAAAGCAGAGGAGTGGGGGAGCAGTGTCCCCATCTGACAGTGTGCCAGTCGGAAAGGATGGAGCCATTTTATTTCTCCCACTCCTGCGTCCCCCAGGAACAATCCTGTCCTCCCTCCCTCCCTTCCTCCTGCTGGGCCAGCAAGGCTTCCACACTCTCCACGGCAGCCGCTACTTTCTGACAGACAGCTCTCCCAGCCTGTGCTGCAGCCCTTCTCAAATGAGAAACGAATCACACCACACCACACACATGCCTGACATTCTCTACGGTGATAGCTGTTTACGTTGTTTTTTTAAAGACTAAGAGACCGAAGAGCAGGCCAGGAATGGAAAGGGTTTTACTGCGAAATACAGAGTCCAGGCTGCGGTGATGAGGTTGGGGGGGGGGCAGGGTAGGCAGGTCTTGTAAACCAAGGGTCCTCGAGGTGTTCCCGCTCCCTGCGGGGAGAGCCAAGTGGAGTGAGCGGATGCTGCTGGCATCCAGGCTTAAGAATCATAAAAGCCCTGGACTGGCCAGGGTGACTCCTTCTGCAGAGAGGGAGTGTTCATCTTGAAATCAGAGCATCCAAATTACACATTGGGATTGTGGCATCCAGCTGTTGTCTCAGCAGAAGTCAGATGGGGAGCAGTCTCTCTCTGTCATGGAGCAAAACTAATGTCCTCTGTAGCACACCAGAGGTTGGCAGGACCAGCCTCAGTGCTCATGACATACTAAACGCTTACCCTCTACTCTTAAAACCTGAAGCTGGTCGAAGCTGACTCAGTACTCAATGCCTTCAATCTCTGCCTCATGCTGTTTCCATACACTAGAATGCCTATCCTTCCCACCTGGGCTTGTCTGACAAACTTGCCAATTCTCTTAAATATAAGACTCTGACTTTTTCTAGTCCTGCCCCAACTTGGCCACTTCCTCGACCGAACCCTCACTGCACACAGCTCACTTGCAGAACCTACAATTTATTGTACTTTTACATGGATGCCTCTTTCCTCTTTTTAACCTGAGGTAAAAGACCAGCTGATTCTGCTTTATTTTCAGTGTCATAGGTACTTAATAAATCTTCTCTGACTAAACACTCTTTAAGTCCTATGCAAAGCTCATTTAACAGCTATTAGTACAATTAAGAACACATTAGTGATTATCAAAAGTCAACCTAATGCCAAGAAATTGTTGGTAACACGATGTGATCTGCTCAGATTTGCTTAGGATAGACAATTGCTAAAAAAATAGAAACACAATCTCCTTGGCTCAGTGACAAAGTTTCCCAGGGAGGATCCTCCCTCACTTTGGGTTAGCACTGTCCCCCAGAAAGACAGCCATTACGATGAGAAGCTGAGTGTCCCAGAGGACAGAAGAACAAGCTCTACTCCCTGGGAACAGGAGAAACACACCCATCTACATGTCAATTCACTTATTTTAATGCATCTACAGACTCAAATGTTTGCAAGGTGAATTAAGGGCCTCTTTTGAATTAATCTGGTATGAACTCTTTAGAGCAGTTAAGATTACAATTCTCTAAGACTAGACTCGATAATGATAACCTTAGCAACTAAAATAGTTCTATATGATTTAGGTTATAGCCAGTAATTTGAGCACTGAGGATGCTCATTCATTCATTTGATCAAAGAGTCAATCAATGGGCACTTAAAGCTTGTTACCACCTGCAGATCACAAAAATGATTTAAGATAAAAGAGTTGAGCAAGACGTTAGAAAAATAAGGTTTAAAGTGCTTGTCAGTTCCACAAATGCACCATTTTATCTGAAATACTGTGAGTTTTCAGATACACAGTAACACACTCAGATGTAAATACAAAGAACACACCAGAAAGTCAGAGTTTTGGATTATTCACGTCAACACTAGCTTTCGAGTATAAGACGCTCACACAATGACACCAGCAGGAGAGAGCAGCCTGTCCTGAGTGGGGTCACCACCCACCCCCACATTCCTACCCACGGCCCCTGTCTCCATACTGGGTGAGCAGGCAATGACTTTAACTGGTCCCCTCCTAGTAACCCTCACTCAGCTTCCCTCCTCTGATAGTTTGTCTGGCATTCCCCAAATTCCCCCAGAGTTCTATAGCTGTATCATGGGTAATGAACGAAAAAGAGGTCTTTGGTTTACATCTGCACGATTTTAATTTTGTCTCTAGTAAGCTTTGCTCGTGCAGACACGAATTGTGCACGTCTTCACTGAGAGCCCAGAGAAAGAGCTTCTCGATAATCTATACAATGAATAGCTTCAGCTCAATTGTGTCTCCCGTCTATGTCCACACAAGAGGCAGACACTTGATTGTATATCAGGGCTCTCTTCAGGGACAGGATAGCTGAGAGAAGCAGAAGGCAAGCTCCAGCATTTCCTTGTCAAATAATTGGTTCTCTTAAAAACACCTATCTAAAATAAGTCAATAATTTAAAATGGATGCACAAACCACTCACAGAAATAATATCATATTCACTCCTCACAAATGCAGGGTCTGACGCTTTCCTCCCTGCTAAGTTGATTCACAGATCTTTTCTCACCGGCTAGGTTACTCCAAAGGCCTGTTTCTTCTACAAGTTTTAGAGGCTAAAATTTTAATTTTTGGTAACCTATTCTTTTAAGACATTCTCTTGATCACAGAATGATTGCAAACCAAGCTCCTATTACTATGGCAATTCTACTTTCCCACTCAATCACTACGACTGCCTTGCCTTTCACAGAAACTGGACCAGCTGTGTCTTTAAAGGGATATCAAAGTTCCACAAAAGTGAAAATGTTCCGTGAAACATAAAACTCTCTACTGAAATAATGACATAAAAAAATCAAAAGGCAATTTGGAACTTCAATTTATTTTCCAAGTTTTACAGTATAAAATATGTAACAAATGTGAAAAATGTTTTACAGTTAATTGGGATGGGGCGGGGGGAGAGTCCCAAAGGGAACAAAGTAACTTGAATGCCAGGTACACACCTCCCTTGCAGGCGCTAACATTGTCACTGCTGTCACACCAGAAGAGTTTTCATAGCACACACCTTGTGGATGTATGTAAACGCACCTGTGCAGGTGGCTGGGGGGCAATTCATACCTTTACATGATTGACATGTCTCGACAAAGCCCAGACCCACTTTATGCAGGAAATCACACTCACACTTGGTCAAATGCACAGGGGGACTCTGAGCAGAGGCAGATCTGCCCCTCCTGGTTGCAAAGCGCAGCTTGAATGAAGGAGAGAGAGCACCCAAGACCCCTTATCTTTGCACTAAAGGTTACGACCCCATCAGATAGAAACAGATGGCCTCATTGCTGACCTTTCTGGGTCGATGCTGGATTCTAAACCCAGAAGCATACAGTTCTTTCAATACAAAGATGATTGTCAAACTCTTGAGTAAGACTTGGCCCAGGCCCCTCTGGGCCTCCCTTGCTGATGAAGTGGCCATCCAGGCTGGGCCAAGTTCACCCTGCCCTCATCCTGGCTGGTGCCTGCGTGGTCCGCCTCTTGGGAATCAAATTTAGTTAATCATGTCATAACCAAGCGGTCTCAAAGGAGTTTGCTATTTAATTAAAATTTTGAAAAGGGATTACAAAAATAAGAAATTATGGCCAAAGTTTGGATCAGGGGCTCCCTTTTTTTTTTTTTAAAAGGATAATGGTCAACACAAAGCATATATCCCATTATTTCTTTAGTTAAGGGGTGCTGGCAGACATGAAGCAACTGCCTCCTCTTTTCCCCGACCCCCAGAACAGAGATGATATGCAATTGTCTCAACTCCCTACAGCACGGGCTGATCAGATTTGTTACCCGTTACTTGTTGCCCGGGGCCCGTTACTGATTCCCTGAGCAACAGTCTCTGGTCCTCACAGATGAAGCTTCCCAAGGCGGGGGTGGGGTCTCAGCACCCCTATACTATGAGCCCCTCAGAGGGAACGCTCATGTCCACCGAGGACGGATAACTGTAAGTGAACACAAACCAGACGACTGTACATTCAAACATTTTTATCCAAATATCTCAGTGCCAAAAGACGTGCCAAAGGCACTTTTAAGAAAAAATCCTGGAATCTGTCACATTTGTCCCCAAACTTAAAAGGTGGTTTTAGTTAAGACAAGGGCCAAACATCGACGTTCGCCGGCTGAGACACGGACTCTCAGAGCTGCGTGGGAAGGGACCAGTCGCTGCTGCTTCAGGTGCTAGAAAGGGTGTGCGGGAGAGATGCTGAAAGGATGCATTAAAGACATTTACTTTATAAGAGAAACAAATCAAATTGGGTTATCTAAGTAGGAGACAAGGACTCCCAGGATCGGAAAATCTGACTTTATGCCACAGTTTCATTTGTCTTATCTACATTCTGAACATGTGCCCCAGTTTCTGACGAGTCGCCGTGCTGAGAGGTGTGGGCAGTGTCCGGCCTCTCCTGCCCTCCACCTCAGGCAAAGAGCAGGAAAGGAAAAGGTCGTTTATGCCCAATTGAACTAAGACACCAGCCCAGGAAAAGGTGTTTTCAGAGTCCTAATTTATGCCTGTTCTGAAAACTCGAGGCAACTGTGGAAAGAACACTGGGAGGCAACAGGCAGGCTGAGAACACGCGCGTCAAGGCTGGAGGCAGGAGTCCAGTTACAAAACTCCCCGGCGGGCCTGCGGGCAGCCCTTGTCCCCCACCCTGCCCTGGGAAGCGTCTGGGGCATGTAGCTGCCACAGTGCCAGGAGGAGGCCAGGTCAGGTCCTGCAAAAGCCCCTGGATCCCAGGTCTAAGGTGCCCACCTATGCAAGCCATTAAGGTGGGGACAGAGGGCAAAGGGGGAGCACTACGGCCCCCTGCAACAGAGGCAACACTGCAGGACTGGTTTCTGAGAGGAAGGGGCATCTCAACTTCCTTACACTGAAAATCCTGAGCGCTCCACCAGCACAGAGAAGGTTCCCCTGCACCCTCGGGCCTGACTACTAGTGCAAACTCAAGGTGTGAGGGTAGGTGCAGTTCCAGCTCCAGGGAGGCACCCACCCCAGGTTCTGGTTGAAGGGTAAGTGTCTCAAGTTCCTCCTTCACATCCCCGAATGCTAAATCACTCAGCTCCTACTTCCAGGTAGAGTGACTGAGGGGCTGGAGTCAAACACTGGATTATAAAATTCCATTTACCAGCAGTGAGAACTTGGGGAAGTCCCCCCTTCTCTGATTATCCTTTTTCTCACCTATAAAATTGAGACAATGCCTACCTCCTCCAAGGAATTCACATTCTAGAACTGCCTAACACTCACGACCTGATAAATACATTAGGACCCCTCTCTCCCTTTTTAGCCAAAATGTTTTGTTAAAACATCAGAAATTGAATTTTCTGAGCACTTAGTCATAAAAGCTCAATGGGGTGATTTCAAAGCAGTGTCTAAAGGAGCTTGGTTCACTCTAGCACTGAATAGCATTCAAGAACTGTGCCCTGGGCTGAAGAGCTCTATTGCATGTACAACGGATTGGGACCACAAGGTTACATGGTAGTAAATTCACAGTAGTGATTTATTTATTTTTTTATAACAAGATCCATAAAGTACAAATGCTGCCCAGCAGTAATTACCTCACTTTACAAATGCAGGGTCTCTGCTGCAGGACTATCCAAATATTATGCACACACTGCTGTGCTACTTGTAGTAATCAATACTTTTTTTTTTTTTTTTTTAACGAATCTCAATGTATAAGCTGTACTGGGAAACACAGACTAAGGCTTCCAGGGTGGTGAAGTTGGAGCAGTAATTATCATAAAGCTTGACCTTTCTTTCTCTTTTTCTAACTGTTTTTGGGGTCATAGGGTCCTGAGCGAGAGGGTCTAGTGGACTAATCTGCAGGACAATCCTGTGATAAAGCCATTTACTCCTGGGAGAAGCCAGTGTAACTCAGGAATGAAAGGGATGGAGAAGCAAGTGACTTTAAAGTAATCTCATAAAAGAGGGGTGATACTAGAAAATATCTCCAACATAGAATAGGCACGGAAAGACACACACCCCCACACACACAACTTGCTGAACCACACACCATCTGCTGCAGGTAACACAGATGCTCAGATGCCTAACTATAAACATGTCGACCACCTGAGAACACACTCGGCCACACGCTCACGTCTGTGGAAACACATACCACCAATATGCATCCCTGTTGAGGGGAGCCTGACGTGCCGGGTGAGAGAGAGAAAACCAAGGCCTTGGTTTTGTTGGTTTTACTGAGTGGCTGGAACATTCACCCTCCCGGAGGCTGGTGGGGCAGACAGGGAAGGGGAAGGCATGACCATCAATTTCTGTCTGCACCGTGGGCTCGCCGCAGAGCTGCAGCCACCTTTCAGCACATGCACCCAAGAGTGAAGTTGAGATGTGAAGAGGAGGGTCCTGGATCACCTCTAACCATGTGCAGGGAGGAGAAGGGGGCACCTCATCCTGTCCAACACGCCCACTCCAGTCCCTCCATTGCAAAAGGTCCCAGCAAAGAGCCACAGCATGCGCGTGCGTGCACACACACACACACACACACACACCCCATGTACTTCCAGCCACTTATTGGACAGAACCTGTCCTGTCCACAGATTTGAAAAGGACAGAGAAGAACAGGAGAAGATGTCAGCAGAGCAAAAACTGGTCAAGCATCTTCACTAGGGCTTTTGGGTGAACTTTAGCAAAAGTATTAGGTGTTTTGACTTAACTAATAATGCGAAGGACGCAGGAGAGACAAAACCCATCTAACTTGAAGAACGCAGACATTAAGTTCATGGACGATAAAAAATTGTCATTATCTTCAAAAGTACACACTTAAGAACAAATGTCATGGACTGGTTAAAATGTCACCGGGGAAGCAAGGAGCTCAGACACACACTCATCAACTTCTTCTACTCTTCCATTTAATGCTCATGTTTTAATAACTTAGGTTGAAAGGTATAGAAAAATCCATAAACATTTAAGGCAAATGAAAGTCTGTCCCCTCAGACAAACTCATCATACTTTCTACTAGCTGCAGGGCGATTGACCACTTCTAAAAAGAATGTCCCGCTGGCTCGATGAACTGAAATAAAAATGCATCATGTTCAATCGAGAGACCCAGCTTTCTGAAGCCTGGCTGTTTTTAAATGCCATTTACCGTGTTCCCACTGCACCAGGAACTCAAACTATTAAGAGTCTGAAAGTGCAAAGTGTGTATAAAGATCCTGCATTGTATTGTTATTCTTTCAAAAAGAACTCAATACACAATCAGTACAAAAATGGTATTCAATTTAAAACAATAATTTCAGAAACTCTGACCATCTCCTCTGCAAAGACTGGGAGAGAGAAAGCAGTAGAGAGAACATAAATTCCTTAATTTAAACCCTTCTTCACCCCGCTAGGAATGCACACACCAAAGCAATGAATCCCTCTTACCCCCTTCTGGGCTGGTGACTTAGCTGGTTTGGGAGCACAGTACTGGGGGGCACTGAGGACAGTGTCAAGATGAACTGCACGTACGACAGTGGTGGCCCTTTCAGCTGCTGTTCCCAATGCAGCAGCTCAGACACATGTAGCCTGGGACAGGATAACCTTTATGCAGCCAAAGCCTCGCACGCATTCACCATCCACTGCCCTATCTCGAAAATATGTTTCCTGAGAAAGACACCATCCTAAGGAATGTCCAGTTTGAAGGAACCTAAAGGCAAAAACTAAGAACGAAGCACCACGGTTCCATGGCATGTGTCTGCACACACGGAGCCACACAGTTAGAGCGTCTGGCACCCCACAACACCTATCAGTTTCTTCTTCCTTCTTTTTAACACACTTTTTGAGCTGAGGCTACTGATTTAAGAACATTGTTTACTTTTTCAGATAGAGGTTATTACAGATATCCAAATATCTGATTTTTAAAAATGATAACCTGATACTGCACTACTTGTGGCATGCATGGGATGGAGAAGGTGCACCCACACCTGCACACACACACACACACACATACACATGCACACATGCATCGTGACAGTGTCACCCCATACTAAAGCTGAGGGGCTGATGACCCAAAATACCTGGGAAAAGCAGAGTGAGCACTTTAGAGTTGGCTGTAGACATAGGAAGGCAAGCGGAGGTTGCAAGGAACCCGGATGTGGCCCCACGGGAAGCGCCCAGAGAGGGCTGCCCCAGGCTCCTCCACCCATGACCCACACTTACCTGCCCCCCACCCCTCAAGCCAGGGACAAGCCCCTGAAACCAGCTGCATTAAAGCAAGAGATCGTGGCTGGTCAAATAGGAAGCACAGATGGCTCCCCACTTTCCTTTCCCCAAACTCTGCAGCTTGTCCATTTCTCTTCTGTTCACTTAACCAGCTGCCATGAGTGACTGCGCCCGAGGGCCAGATCCAGGCCCTTTCCTGCTTGTAAGTGGCAGAGGGGACCAGTGCACAGTGATGGTGGTCGGGGACCCAGGGACTGCTTGGTCTCCCTGGGCAGGGCAGTGGGCTGTGAAGCCCTGAGACAAAGGGCTCCATGCTGGGCCTGCCAATCTTGGGGTCACAGTGTCAGTCTCCCCTGGACCGTGAGAGCAGAGGGAGGATGCGGTAGCGCTGGCTGTCCTGTGATCTACCTGGAGGATCCACTCTCCCCTACGGGAATGCCCCGGGGCCCTCAGGGGCTGTGCACCCGAGGAGAGCCATGTCCCAGGTGGATTTGGAGTCAGGCTCCTGGGGGCCTGCCAGCCCACTGGGGGTGCTGTGCGGTGGGGAGGGCAGGCTGCAGTGGACACAGGTGGGCAGTCACAGGGTGAGGAGAGGGCCTCCTGCCTGCAGCCAGGGGGGAGTGAGTCAGAAACAAGCAGGCAGGATTCCTCTTTAGGAAAACAATGAAATAAAATCACTGAGAGTTATAAACGGATAGTGCACATTTTTTTGTTGTTGTGATCTTTCTCTGAAGAATCTAAGGCAACAAAGAGCAAAGGTGAAGGCAGGCGTTTCCTGAAGGCCCGGGGCTCTGCGGGCGGCGCTGGGCACTCACACACGCAGGACACACGTGGACACGTGGGGTCTGGCTTCCTGAAACAGAACACACACGCGGCCCGCCCCAGAGCGGATCGACCAGAAGCAACGGGGAACATGGGCCTGGGCGACAGCCGGGACGAGGGGCCGCAGGCCCCCCTCCCCAGAACCGCCGGCTGCGCTTTGGTTTACAGCTGTGATCGACACTCCGGGACGGCTTCTCGAGGCATCGCCTCCACAGAGGTCGGGGGTCCCCAGTGCTCATTTTCCAGGGTGGACACCCCTGCTTCCTTCCGAGTAAAGTGCAGATGGTCGAAGGACACTGGTCTGTCATCTGCCAGTCTCAGTCAGCAATGAGGGACGGGACGGCCCTCTCTATACCTATCTCTCTATATATTCTTTCTCTCTTTTCCATAAAGCCACAAATATAGAACTTTTAAACCGACGTCTCAGACTGTAAGCGAAGGACAAACTTGTGAGACTTGGGGTCTATGAACTCTTCCGAGAGCACGATGAATGGGATTTTCTTCACAGTGACCACGAGACTGAAGTCCAAGCACTTGAGGACGAAGACGATGCCGTCCCGCAGGCCATTGGTCACGGCCTCCTCGCTCACGAGTCTCCACTGCGTGGACAGCCAGCGCTCGCGGTCGTACTGCAGGGTGGGGCCCGCGCTGAGGTAACGCTCCAGGAAGGCCTGCAGGCAGAGGACAGCGAGGCCGTGAGGGGGCAGTCCTGCAAGGGCAGCGCTGCGGGGTGTGTCCCTTCACGCACCTGCGGTAGAGGCTCCCTGATGCCCACACCTGCAGTAGAGGCTCCCCGAGGCCCGCACCCGTGGAAGAGGCTCCCCGATGCCCCCACCCACGGAAGAGGCTCCCCGACGGCCGCACCGGTGGATGAGGACCCCCAAGGAACCAAGACTTCATGCCAGAGCTCGTCATCACACAGAATTCCCATCAAACCCTCACAACCAGTCGCTATAGGGGAGGGAAGCAACAGGGACATTCCTGACTTCCAGGCGGGAATGAAGAGGCTGCTGAGCACCGAGGCGAGGAGGTGGGGTGGCGGGGGCCTAGAAGCCATTGCTGAGGCACCAGCCCAGACTGTACCAGCTAGTGGGTCTGTCTCTGCCACCCCAGAGCCCCCCCGGGGAGGGCTGGCACGGAGGCACAGTCTGAGTAAATGAAGGGATACTGATTGGGTGGCTCTGGCTGGACCCCCAACCCCTCTTAAGTACAGCTGATAACAAGACCTACATCACAGGTGCTGTGGGGGTGAAATGGTTACCTGTACCACCTCGTGGCACAAGACAAGTACAACCAGTGTGAGCAGCGGCTATGTCATGCTGATGGAGTGTGAGCATGCGGAGCCCAAGGAAGACCAGGCCCCACACCCACCACCCCTCACAGGCTCTAGGCTCCAAGCCCTGACTGGTTCTCTGGCTCCGCACCTGAGCTGCTCATTTTGTGGTTCCAACTTATCGTCCTCCTAGCTCCCAGCTCTTTCCCGCTTCTCAAACCACTCACTCCCCTCAAGCTCTCAGACAGACCAGGACGCCCCCCTTTAGGGGGAGCTCAGGCGCCTGTGATGGTTGGCAAGAGTCTCCTGTAACATTTTACTTTCTGAACAATTATTACTGACTTGCTTGTCTGCCTTGCAACACTAGATTCTACTCTCTTCGAGAAAGGAACTGTTTTTTAAGTTTGAATTTGCAATGTTCCTGGCACGTACTAGGAGCTCATGTGATTTTGTTGTGAGAAGAAGAACAAGTAGCTAGTGACAGACAGCAAATACCAGAAGCGTCCCCCTGGACACAGGGTCCAGGACAACTCCTAAGCCTTCCCCTTCCACCCAGGCCTCACTGGAACATTATTTTTGATCTATGAGCATATATTCTAAGGCAGAAAGTGGGGCCATGCCTACACTACAAGCTATGCTTCTTGTATAAAAATAGCTCTGTGAATCATAAGAAAAAGAAATAACAGCAATTAGAAGAATGACGTTAACGTGATAACTAATGGAATACATATTCATGGAAATTAACATATGAAAAGATGCTTTACCACATTAATAATTAAAGAAGCATGAATTAAAAATATATTTCCCTCCACTAGATGGGCAACGATTCAAAACAAGAATACCCAAGGCTGTCAAATGTGCGAGGGAAGCCAGCAGTCTCATATCCCAGAGGCAAAGGTGTAAGACAGCAACACCCTCAGAAAGTCCACTTGGCAGGGTGAGCCCATGTTCCTCTACTGGAAATTTATCTTCAGAAACACTTGCACAAATCCACCAGGACATACGTAGAAGGGATACGACAACACTGTTTAGGCTAGGGATTGGCAAACTTTTCCCTAACTGTAAATATTTTTGGCTTTGGAAGCTACACTCTGTCACAACTACTCAAGTCTGTGGGCTGTGGGAGAGAAGGCAGCCCCAGACAGTGTGTACAAGCATGTGTGGCTACATTCCAATAAAACGTGATTAACGAAATCAGCCAACCCCAGGTTCAGACTAATGAAAGATCTTAATCAATAGGCAATCGGTTTGACAAATTGCAGTATTCTGTGGAGTGAGACACAGCTATTAAAGGGGGCCAGTTCGATGACAGACGTTTGAAAGTAGTGATGTGGAACCTCACCAAAAGCAGCTCTAAATGAAAAAAGCAAGTTTCCAAATTTTATGTGTGTGTGTGCATGTATGTGTGTGTGTACATTTATGAAGCAGAAATACATTACATATGTACTTGGTTTCTTGATTTCTTTTCTACTTTGCAAAAATCACCTGCAAGTATATTCATAATTGTATTGAATACTTTTTTGGTTTCTTACTGAATATTTCTGCATTCCTTTCTCTAAAGGTTGTTTCCGATTAGGGCAAACACCCCCGATCTGACGTGAACTAGGCAATGCATGCACACAGGCCCTCATACAAAGACAAAAGCATATAATATGCCATGGTTATTTATGCTCTACCACACAATTTTCATGTCACGTTGCCATATTAAATAAAATTCTCTCACAGCAACCATATCAGATAGATGCTATCCCTATCCCTATTTTATAAAAGAAACAACTATTCAGTAACTTAGGCAAAGTCACAAGCCAATTAAGTGCTGGAGCCAGGAGCTGAACCTCGGACTACAAAGAGGTGATTTGCTAAATCCTTTTTCTCTTTTGCCTCCACAGCTGCTCCCCACTATTAGACACACGGGTCAATCCTATAATATTCCTAAAAGTGTGCTTATATCATAACCCAGAAGAAAACTTAGTAACCCCCCAATATCCAAAACAAAATGATGGCATTACTCCAACTGCTATAACAACGGCCCTGGATTCAGTCCTTACCTTACAACAGGCACCGTTTTAAGTACCTCAAACGATCAAACTTGTTTTATTCCCACAACCCAACAGGGAAGGTATCGTCCCCAATACACAGAGGAAGAAAATGAGACACAGCCGGCCATTAAGCTATCTGCCCAGGGTCAGCCAACTCAAGGTCAGCCAACCCAAGGTCACCCAACTCAAGGTCATCCAACTCAAGGTCATCCAACTGGCTGACGGAGCCAGGGTAGAGTGAGCGAGTGAGCTCCAGAATCCACAGAGCAACCCTATCTATGGCCTATGCTGTCTCTAAGTGAAAGTCTTCCCAACTGAACCAAAATAATATAAAATAACCAAGAATCACTCGTTCCTGTTCATTGGTATTTTAGAGAAGACTGATCTTAGCACTCCTAGAAACACCCTAAGCTGGGGCCTCCTGGGCTCGGGAAGAAGCGCACCTTGGGGGTCATGCTGTTGGTGACACAGAAGGCCAGGTGCCGCAGGATGCTCTCCATGCTGTGGTAGTGCTGCTGCCGGGTGGTGCGCAGGTACTTCTGCAGGGCCCGCGCCATGGAGGGGAAGATGGCCTGGGCGGCCTCCCGCGGGTCCATCACCTCCCCGGGTGCCTTCTGCTGTTCCTCAGCCTGCAGACGCTGGATGTGGATGAAGGCCTCCTCCACAGCAACCACCAGCCTGGGAGCAATGAGACACGGTGACCAGGTCAGTGCCTGCCACAGGGTGAGGACAGAGCAATCAGCAGGACCTCGCAGCTCCTGTCCAGCCACTGTGCCCAGTCTGCCACCAGCTCTCCCAAAGGCACATCCTTTCCTGTCATTCCAGATGGCTAAGCAGAAAGGGTGCAGCACAGGGACTGTGGGGCTGTTCTCAGCTCTGCCACTAACCAGCTTGGGAGACTCACCTAGATCCTTTTCATCTCGACAGTGAAGGGTTAGGCAAAAAGAGTTGTAAGGTGCCTTAAACTCTGGCCACAAACAGCTCTGCATACACTAAGAGGTGGTTGGTGGCCCAGAAACCACGCTTATAAAGAAGAGAGCTCTGCCCACCAACCCCCATGCAGCCGTCCACACCAGAAGTCCCTGGGAAAAAGCAAGGAAGAGGTCTAGCACACGTGATGGAAACCTCTGTTCACCTCAGTTAATATGATTAGATCTCAGTTAATATGATCAGATCTCAAAACCAGCAGGAGCCTGGGGGCACAGGACAGGGCCAGCCAGAGCGCAGGCCCAGGGCCAGCAGCTTCCTCATCAGCTGGGAATTTGTTGAGAAATGCAATGGCCAGGCCAAGTCCAGGTCCTGAGCATCCAGCAGCCTTGCAGGGGGAGCCGGAAGCTGACATGTGTGTTTTAACAAGCCCTCCTGGCAATGCCCACGCAAGCTGCAATGTGAGAAATGCCAGGCAGGACCTGCTCTGAAGGCTTATAAATTGAGATTTCACTCTAGAGATTAAAAACAAGTTTACAACAGGAGGATGCAGTGTCAGGAGGGCGAGTACCTTGCTCTTCGCTTCTTCACCCGCCGCTCATGCTCGGCCTCCTCGTAGTACAGCTCGTTGTGGCTGGAGTCTCTGCGGCGAGCGGCCGCCGCAATCATAGCCCGGGACTGGCCGGTGGCATTATTACTGGGGCCTTTGGGGAAAGGATGGTGAAGGAAGAACAGTTTTACTGCCATGGAGCCGTGAGACAGAGCGAAACACTAGCACCGTGGCCTTCAATCCCTCCTAGCATGCCCCCGTGAAGCACAGACACAACCCCCAAAGGTAACACCCCAAAGGGCAAGCAAATGCCCTGCTCTGCATTCAAGATGCTCACTGGACATGTCCACAAACCCCAATCTGCTCAGTGGGCATGAAGAAGAACCCAGCAGGGATGGAGAACACTCGACAACCGCACAGCTGGCCACATCGAACCCACAGGGAGATGAGGGTACTCTCACCATGTGGGATACCGAGGTCCAGCTGGGCCATAAAGGGCAGCTGGAACCTCACGTGTCCGCAGCGAGACAATGAGGGAGAATGAGAAGGATGGGGAGAAAAGAGAAAGCCAAGGGATTTGGAGGCAGATTAGACACAGGAGAAGCAGCCACGCCGGGATGTCAGGGAGCCATTTATAGAAAACACCAGAGCCTGAGGCCCAACGCAAGTGCCTCGCTGGACAGTACAGACTTAGAACTCCTGGTCTCAATCCTCCATCCAACTGACCACCGTAACTTTGCAGATGGACAAGGCAGATCTCATGCTCTCTTACATATTACCTGCATGATAAATGACTTGCTTTTGCTGGTGGTGATTTTCACTATTTTCAGATCACAGGTAAAATTAACCAATCGTGTAGGATTTAAGAGAAAGTGTCCATCTCATACGGCACTGGCCCCCCCAAAGGGGGAGGATCAGGGAGAATAACACCACCAAAAGGTGACACCGTAAATCACTTGACTTGCTAACAACATGATCCTCCTCTAGGGTTTGCAAAGCTCTTGCCCTGACCTGAGGTGCCCTGCAAGAAATGACGCCGTGTCCTGTTTCTTGCACTTAAACATCTGATAGCCTGAGTCAAGCTCTGGCGTCCCAGCCTGGCCTCTGGGATCCTGCCACCCACTCAGCTCCAGCTCCAAGCCAGGACTGAGAACCGCCTGTAAGTGTCTCACCAGATGCCTGAACTACGAAGAGTTATAGCCCTAACGGATCTGGGTGGCTGAGTCCTTGGCTAATTTATCCAAATTTTGAAAAGGAAGCCTTTCTTAATAGCTTTCAATATAAGATGTTCCCAGCAGGAGGCAGGAAACACACATCACTATTGTTTTCAATCATAAAATCCCCAAATGAATGACTCTCCCACGTATGTAGATTGTAAATCAACATTCCTCGGAAAATGTTTGTCTGGGGAAAAAAAGAAAGAAAAGAAAAAGAGAGAAAGAAGAAATTGTTCTGAAATGAGAATGGACCATAAAGACAAACACTGCGAGAAGGAAAAACCAAATGGTCCATAAAGCGTGAGCTGAATCGTTTTCCCCACTGTGCGCCTCACCACTCCGGGACCTCAAGTACGCACCGTCTACATTGTAGACCTTCAGCCCCGCCATGTGCTTGGCAGCTCGGAATTTGGAGGCTGTTAGGAGGTTGGGGTTATAGATGGTGAAATCTTTATAGTAATTTTCCAGAACCACCAATGCTGCTCGCTGGATACTGAGAAAAAAAGACAAAATTAATGCAAAGCTTTTCTACTGAATAAGCAGGTCCTAAGTGTAAAAAAGAAAATTTTTGGAGTCGTGTAAAACAATAGAACACCGGCCACAGCCTCCCATCCAGCCTGCTGCATTGCCCCAAACCTCTCGTTTCCAGCATGAAAATTCAAAGATGAAATTAAGTTCATGGTCAAGTGGCTTCTGTACCCCTCCCTTATGACATCAGCACATCCCGTCCAGTCGATAGTTGAGAAAGAAATAAGTTATGACTTATAATTTAGACTTCTTGAGGTTATACAGAACTTTCCTATTTTCCCCAATTTATAAAAGAGGAAACTGAGGACCCCAAAAGGTCAAGAGATTTACAAAGGGTCACAGAGCAGACAAGTGAACAGCAAAGTGAGGATTCGGGTTTCTGGGGTTCCCGTCCTACACCTCATTGCCCCTGATGTAAGGAATTCTCGGCTTTCAGTTTTCTGCAGAGCAAAACTACACCCACTGGGCAGAATGCCTTTGAGGAAAGCTGGCTGCAGACACGAGTTAATCCAGATTCCTCCTCTGCCTTCTCTCCGAGCTATCCCGGGGGTGAGGGGGTGGGTGGGGGCTTCAGCTCCTCCTTCCCCAGAGCCCCCTGCTTCTTAGACAGCTGTCCCTGGCAGGAGCATAAGAAGGGGACACTCTTGTTCCAGTATCCCACAATCTCCAATCTCTCATGTACTTGGCCCCTAGGAGAGGAGCAAGGGAGAGGTAACCCCAACAAGCAGGAGGGTGTTTGAGGGGGGGCACCTCCTCAGTACTGGGGCAACAGAGCCTGTTCTCAGATGCAGGACACTCAGCACCACCTCCAAGAGAGACGTGTAGTAACACAGCAGGGCTTTCTGCAGACCTCGTCTCATCTGACCCACACGGTCATTCCAAGTGAGAAACCGAGGCTCAGAAGCCTGTGACCCACACATCTGCACCCATCTACCCCCAGCAGGCCTGGGACTCCACCCTGACTACAGAGCCGGACTCGGGCCATGGCTCTCTGTGACCTCTGCGGGACAGGGCACTGACCCCCACAGATGGACATGTGGGTGAACTTAGGATTATTTATAGTGACCCAGGCGCAAAACGGGGCTGTCTTGATCCCTGGGCGAGCACGCTGCACCCCGCAGCTCCTGCACACTCAGGGGTCTTCACACCAAGACAGCGCAGCCCAAAACCTATCAGTTGGACACTGTCAACCCACGCTTGCTTCCCTGGGGCTAGGCCCGCCCAAATTTCAGAGAGTCTGAAGACAATCTAGAAGTCAATCTGGACACTCCCGGAGGGCAGTCACGACCAGGGTTCCTCAGATCCCCGGCATGCCTGGATCAGGGCTGCCTTCCTGGCACACCTCTGATGTGAGCACTCAGGTGAGGGGAGGATCTGGCGGGACCAGCTTGCACAGCAGCAGCACAGACTGCCGAGCGCACATCCGCGCTTTGGAAGCCCTGGCTGCTCAGTGACTCAGTCCCTCACTCATCACTCTCACATTTCAACTCCACAGCTGCCAAGTCCTGCAATGCAAGCGTGAGGTGGAAGGGCTGCTCCTCAGCCAGGCGTGCGGGCACACCAGCTCTGTGACGACGGCCGTGCGCCGGGGCTGAACAGCAGCGCAGGGAGAGCTGCCAGCTGCCTGCGACACAGGCAGGTGAGCACAGCTCCCTGCAGAAGCCACCGCCCAGGGCTCCGGTCTGTGTCACAGATCTGCGGCCCCATTTAATCCTCTCCGCTGGCGCCAAGAGCTTGCCAGTGGACTCGGCCTGGCTCGGCCTAACCTCTGCCCTGGGCTGTCTGTGGGGTTCCCCAAAGCAGCGGCAAGTGCTTTTTCCCCTCCCACCCCACCCAGCGATTACGTAGGACAGTCCCTCCCCGCCGACACAGGAACAGGCCCTCGGGCAACCTGGACCTGGTGCCTGCGCCTTCCTTTCCCAGAGTCCACAGGTGTCGTGCAACAAGGAGCCCCTCCACCCAGAAACAGGCCGTGGTTCGCACATACATACACCGGGGTGCAGCCCGTTCTACCCCATGCTCCTATACTGACATGGAAACATCTCCAGGCTCCTGGATTTCAGGAAAAAAGTGCTTGATCAAACTTTAAAAGCTAAAAGCCAACTCGGAGGTTATTCTCAGGCTCATCTTCAAAGCAAACCCGCCTGTGGTTGCCGGGTCTGGCTTTTCCCTTCAGCCAGGCCACAAGGAGGAGCCCAGGCAATCACAGTCACTCAGCCGGTGGGGAGGGTGCAAGGCAGGCAGGGGCTGGCTGGAGCCTGGAGACCCCATAGCCAACTTTTCTATCCCAAAGCCATGCACGGCGCCTAGTTCTGCCCAGAAAGGGGCATCCTCCGTGCCCAGCTCCAGCAGGGGCCCCCGGCCAGCACATACACCCTACTCTCTGCCACCTTCCAGCCTGGGGCCTCAGGCAGATGCCTCCAAACTGGCCCACACCCGCTCCAAACTGGCACACACCCACAGGCCACCCTGCCCCAAAGCCAGGCGGCCTGGGGAGCAGGGCAGGTAGCATGGGACAGAAGGCCCTGATGGCTGCTGAGTGGCCTCATTGTCCACCCAGAGCCTCAGAACCTTTGCTCAAAGAAACCGAGCAGGTGTCTCTTGCTCCAGCACCATGATCTCAACAGAGTCACCTGGCCAGGCGGGACCTGGCTGCCCTCATGCTGACAGCACAGGTGACTGCAGAGGGCCTTTCAGGGCGTTTTAAAGCCTCCAGAGTGTACCTGAGCTCACTCCGCTACCTGCAGCGAGAGTGACAAAAAGCTCCTGCAGGTGCAGAGGACATGGAACTGAGGTGCCAGCTTCAAAGCCAATGCTGTGAGGTCTGGATTCAAACCCAGCACATGTCTCAGCTTTCGCGAGAGTCCAGTATGTAATGCAAGACACAGCCTGGCTGGTGACTCAGGGTGAGTACCCAGCGCTGACTGCTGAGCTGTGCCATGTGGGGAACTCAGCAAGACGCCACACCCATCAGGAAGGGGCGGCCGCAGCTCGTGGGCCCCACGCCGAGGCTCAAGGCTGACATTGCATTTTTTTCTGTATTTCCCCTTAAGCGGGGCGGTCAGGGTCACTGCTAGCTGCTGTGGATGAGCTGCCTCTGGTGGTCATTGTCCTATTCTCAGGCACCCTCAGCCTGGGAATAAACAGAAACAAAAGCCTCCCAGGGGCCCAGGGAGGCTGAGTGATGGGCCTGTCGCAGGAGCCTGAAGGCCTCTTCATTTCTGTCTGGCTTCTGACCCACACTCTGGGTTGGCAGAGTTGTGATAACAGTAAGTCTCTACTCCTATGTCATTTGACTGCCCATGAAAGAAAGGACAGCTTGGCTCTGACTGCAGGGAGGTTCTGCTGCCAGGGCCCTGGCCTCAGCCTCCATCGCAGCCCCATGGGAGAGGGACGCAGGGGCCAGTGCCAAAGTCAGTGTCGTCCTGCCTGTTTCTGGGCATCTCCCAAGGCCAAAGGAGGCTCAGTTTCTTTTAGGAACCTTTTCCAACTATCTGGTCCCCTTGAGTGTGTCCCTAAACCCGCAACATCAGCATCACAGGAGACTTGTGATGTCTTGGGGTGCAGCCTCCCCTTCTGCCTGCCTGTGAAGTTTCTTACTCACCAGCAACACCACTTTGGACTTCCCAACGGGGCCACAGCACTCGCTGGCCAACTTGCTCATGACTGAAGCACCGATTGCCCCCCATAGGGGTCATTCTGAAGCATTTATTTCCTGAAACCATGAAGTTTCAGAGGGAAAGGAGCCTCGGAAATAGATGCCCGTCAAGAAGTCCCATCTGGAGACCAGGTCATCTCTGGGGAAGGAAAGTGGTAAGAAAGGCTGAGCCGGGGAGCACTTGCGCCTCCCATTTGTCGTCTCATTCAGAGACAAAGGCAGCTGCTCCATGAAACAGCCCCTGGGCAGAAACCTGCATCTTGGGCAGGTGGGGCCTGATATCCAGACTGTGGAGGAGCCTCCACCAAATGCCCAGGCAAGGAGCCCTCTCCCAAGAGGAAGACTCTGCCTCAATTAACCCCGCATTCCACTACACTCTCCCATGTCACCATGCGAGAGATGCCCTTTCTCAGAGCCCACATATTTATGGGAAGCAGCACTCAGAGACAGGCACAGCCACGGAGAAATTCACTTGAGGCCCACAGAGAAAAGCCTGGCGCCCAGAGAAGCAGATGCGGAGACAACACGAACGGCACAGGATTGAGGGCCAGAAGCTAATGCTGCAGCCAGTGTCTCAGAAAGCGGCCTGCTCCTTCTGCTCTGCCCAAACTTGAGCTCCTGAAGGACAAAGGTGGGGGCAGTGATGGCTGATGGCGCTGCACCAGGAACCAGGGAATTCAACAGCTGCATTTACATGTGAATGAAGCTCATGCTGGCCATGTTGCTTTACTGCCCTATTTTCTTTTCAGGACAAAGAAGGTGGAATGTGAAATGCTGTGGGCTTTTGTGTCCACTCAACCACAAAAACACTTGCAGTGTCACCGACAACTGTTACACAACAGTTCTCAAACCGATTTGGAGAGAAGCACCTCCAAATACTAATTTGCTCTCTTTAGCTCTGTCCACAAAAACAGCTTTCTTCGTGTATGAAAATGTGAAGGGACTTCTTACATGCTAACACCCCAGGTAAATGCTAGTCACCAGTACCTGACCGCTAGGTAGTGCTCACGGGAGCGTCCTCCACACAGAGTAAAATCTGCAAAGGCCGCCTCTCAGGGGATCATATTCCTGCAAGCTGATGACGACACTCAGGAAAACACCGATACCAGCCTCCCAACACCACACGCAATCTGGTGTGACTATGGCCACCAGTGAGTCTCAAGTACTGAGACATGAATGTGAACAGGCCTCACGGGCTGATGGCCCCATCATAAGCACTATAAGTAGAAATAATAAGAGCAACAGGGTCACTGAGTCATCACAGAGCGGCTTTGAGAGACTTGTTACTGAGGCAACTGTGTCTCCCCAAATCCCTGCCTCCACAGGACCTCAGAATGTGGCCTTCTAGGGCCTCCAAATACAATGAGTTAAGGTTGTATTGTCTTTATGACAAGAAAAGAGGACACACAGAGAGCACCACATGGTGAGGGAGCAGAGGCTGGTGTGATGCAGATAAAAGCCACGGAGCCCCGAGGATTGCTGCCACCCCCAAAGCTGGGGCGAAAAGGAAGGATTCTTCCTTAGAGCTGTCAGAGGGAGCAGAGGCCTGCTCACATCTAGACTTCAAACTTCCAGTCTCTGAAACACAGAGAGAAACTGCTTGTGGGCCTTTGCTGCAACCAGCTGGTGGGCCTTTGCTGCAACAGCTGAAGAAAACAAACACGAGCATTCAGGGCAAGAAGGATGGAGGTAGGTAAGGGGCGAGGTGGGGCTAAGGTTTAAGGTAACTGAGTCTCTAGACCACAGCGAAGAGGAGAAGAGGAGAGAGAGTGGGGGAGGGTGGGAGAGAGAGTGTGTGCAGGTAGGAGAGCGGGAGCCAGGGGTGAAGACCCAATGCCACGCTCAGTAAGGTCTGCCTGGGTACCATGGCACCCCCACCCTTTCAGATGTGCTGCTCCAGGGGCTGCATGTCAGGCCCAAATCCAGGTCTTTGTGGAAACTCCAAAATACAAAATAAAAGTTGACTCAGTTTTGTTTGTTTTTCTTTTGTGAAAACCCCAACCCCAGAGAGCTGCTGAGGCCCTCACGTCATCCAGCTGCTCCTTCTCCCCAGAACACCCCCCTGGCGTGGGGGGCTTCACTGCTCCCTGGACTTGGGAATCAACTGACTTCGGCCTGACAAGGAGTCAAGACCATTTGCAGCAATATTTATGTGAGTCCCACAGATGCCAACACAATTAGCCCCTGAGCTGCCGCCCCCACCTTGGCCAAGAGCTGGGCACACGAGAGTTTATATCTCCTGAGCCTCCTGCCTTTTAATTAAAATGTTTGTCTCACAGCTGCATTGGGGGAAGCAGCTTACACCTGGCAACAGGCAATGAGCACCTTGGAACATGGGGACAGATCGGAACAAAAACTGGAATTAGCTCATGTTTACCAACAGGTTGAGGTAGGACACAGAAAGAGCTGGAAGGAAGGCTGGATTCCCTGGATGTGTCGTGCAAGAGCAGGAGCTGCTTGAGGTCCTGAGGCGTAAGGAGATGCCCATCCCAAGAGGGGACAAACCAGCACCCAACCTGGGGAGACCCTGGAGGGCCCGCTCCCAGGAGCCAGGGAACCTGGTGCCTCTGCCTACTGATCTCCAGCTCCATGGATGCCGCAGTGACTGAGTTCTCTGATTCAGGATTTAAATGGTGGAAAATGCCCTGGGCCAGGCTGTGAGTATCCAGCTGCAGACAGATGAGCCCAGCAGGGCCTCACCCCCGAATGCCCACTGTGGCAGGGAGCCGGGGTGTCCACTCCCACAGCTGAAGGAAGGAAGTGGAACCAGCAGGGCCTGGAGTGGCCTCCCACATTCAGTCTGGGGGGCACCCAATACTTCTCTGTTACTTTCACCGCTCCCACTCTAAGTTCCTGGTGATGGAGTATAACCCCGGACATGCCCTCTTTGTAATACAAGCATGTCCACCCCTAGAGCGTCCAGAGACACCCTCTGGTCCTCACCAGGAGGAGCTCATGAGAACTAGAAGTTGCTCGCAGTTGTCCACGACAGCCTGGTCTCAGGACTAAAAAGTGTCGTGTGTCCTCCCTGTCGTGGTGATGCCACCACCCACCAGGCAGTGGTGGAAATGGTGACAACACCGACGAGACAGCGTCTTTCTGAGATGACCCGGCCCCACATGGCTGTCCAGCTGGCCACCTCCCCCGTGGCAGAGAGATGCCGGCAGGACGTGCTTCCCCTCAAGTGACAGTGAGGTCACCACCGGGTCCACCTGGTGAGCTCAAGGCCCCACCTCCGGCGGCACCGACCCCAGCACATTGCAGGGCCTACCTGGCCGCACCTGCCTGGCCTGGGATGGGAACTCAGCTTTCTCAGGCCACAAATTACTGTGCTGAGTCAATCAGATAAACATCAAAGACTGCCTCCCTACAGAGCAGGCTCAGATAAGGACTAAGAGCCCCGCCTGCACGGGATGCTCCTAGCCTGCTCTGATGCAGCGTCCTGTTCCTCGTCCTGTTCCTCAACGCCTGTGCCTCCGGCCTCGGGGAGGACCGAAGGAGCACACAGGGAGCCCACAGAAGTCCAGGGGCTGGGGCCACCTCTGCACACAGCCTGGCAGGTGCAGAGCAAGGTGGCAGGGGCCTTACAGAGCTGAAAAGGAGGCCCGGCTACGCACCACATCAGACCAACCTCCAATCAGAGGGTGAGCGTGCGGAGCGCCAGACCAGATCACAGCGTGACTTCAGGAAGAAAAACTTTGTTCAGGGTACAGGATCTACCACCCAGCCCCGGAGCCCTCGGGAGGGCATATGAACCAGCTTCACTCCACATCCCCGGAGCCCTGCCCCTCGGCCGCTGCCCTTGAGGGGCTTGTGGGCAGACACCAAGCCAGCAAAGCCTTCCCAGCTGCGGCTGCTGCCAGCAGGCAGCTGTGCAAACACAGGGCTGCAGTGTCCCGCACCTCACACTCTCACTACGGCCACTTTCAACAGGCCCCACATAGCCAAACCACAAACGGCAGCGCTGTGCCCGCCTACAAAGTCCCCCACAGCAGAGCAGGGCCACAGCCAAAACCTCCATACTCGGCTTTTTAGCTCTTGTTTTCATCCTTTGCTTTTTTAAGAGGGGCGGGAGATTGGCAAATGCCTTTACTGAAGAGCAGTTATGCAAGGAAAAATGCACTTTTCTAAAAATGAGTCGAATGTGAAATCATGATGGCAAATGACAGAGACCAGAACCCCTGGCGGCCACCTGAAGGTACCCCCCAACTTCACAGGCACCAGACTGGGCCCTGCACCGCTGGAGCTGGCCTTGAATTCAGGGAGGAGGGGCCCAGGGTGCCAGTCACACCGGGTCGCAGTGTGACCCGGAATCTCTGACATAAGCTTCCAAGGGGGGCTGGACAGATCCCGCAATTACTGGGAGTCACCTTAGTCTCACCAGGAGACTCTCCCTTTCTCACTTCTAACTAGAAAACCAAAGTGCAGCCCCAAGGAGCAAGGCCTGGGAAGACGCAGGCTTGAGCTGGGACGGACAATGTGGGCCCTGTTTCATCCGGGTCCAGCTACACTCATTGATCCGTGGTTTCCTGGCGCTCTGGGGTCAAAAGTCATGCATGTGCGTAATGTTCTGTTTTCATCTCCTCGAGCTGCCGTAACAAATACCACTGTCTGAGTGGCATAAATAACAGACATTCATTTTCTCTGTTCCGGAGCCTAGAAGGTCAGGACCAAGGTTGGCCTGATTCAGCTTCTGGGGAGGGTCTCTTCCTGGCTTGCGAGCGGCTGTCTTCTCACTGTGTCCACACAAAGCCTGGCCTGCGCGTGTGTTGGGAGGGACATAGCATGAGAAAGCTGGTGCCCCTTCTTCTAAAGACACTAAGTGCATCAGCTCTATGACCTCATTTAACCTTTACTGCTTCTGCAAGGGGCCCATCTCCAAGCACAGCCACGCTGGGGTTTATGAATTTGGGGAGGCACCAGTCCATCTATAGCATCCTGTTATGGGGCCTCTCAAATTCTTGTCTTGCATGAATGTATTCATTTCATCTCGACAGCCCCGAAAGTCTGAATTCATTCCAGCAGCAGCTCTAAAGTCGCAAACGCCTGTCTCGGTATTATCTAAGTCAGATGTGTCACCTAAGTCATCTGAATCAGGGCGAGGACAATTCCTCTCTAGCTAGGGACCTGTGACACTTAAGTCATGCGCTTCCAAAATCCCACAATGGGATGGAGGACAGACATTCCATGAGCGAGGAAGGAAGGGGTAGGTTCTCGGCAAGTATAAAACCTAGCAAGGCAGATTCCATTAGATTCCATCAGAGCTTAACCCTTGAGAGTCATTTTCTGGTTCGATGCTCTGCCCTCAGGACCCACTGGGTGGGCTGGATCATCCTCCTAAGACTTTTCAAGGTGGCCCTGTCCATGCAGCTCTCTGCGGTGGCCTCCTGGTCCTCTGAAACAAGGTGGGGGGCAATCTCTGAAGCCAGCGAGGAAGCAGCTTTGCCCCTGGGCCTGTGAAGGGCGGGAAGGCAGCCCTGCTCACCCGATCTGAACCCCCTTGCAAGCCAGTCTTCCATTTTCTTGAAGAATGGTGCAGTTCGGTCTTCCTTCTTCCACCCACTCGCTCTGCTTCCTTTGGTGCCAGCTGACAGCTTCTACTGGCATAATCCCATTCTATTCCCAGCTTCTGCTGAGAAGGTGGATTAAATCCCTGGTTCAGAGCCACATTAAGCTCCTTAGCGAATGGTTATTCAGTCACCCTGGGTGTTCTCTTGAGTACATACTTTCACGATTTTTGGCAATAGGCTGAGAATTTTCCAATTCTTCAAGCGCAGTTTATTTTTTGCTTAACAATTCCTTCTTCGGTTCAGATTTTACTGAAGAGAAAGGAAGACCCAAGCTACACCTTCAATGCCTTGTTCAGAAACGTCCCCTGCTAAAGACCCAGCTTCATCTCTCATAACTTCTTCCTTGCACAAAACATTGGAGCATGAACATAACTCAGTCAAGCTCTTTGCTACTTTATAAGAAGGATCACCTTTTCCCCACTGTCAAATAATGTGTTCCTCATTTCCACGTATGAATTTGGGGGTGGGGGGGAACATTCCTTTTCAATACAACAGGCCTACAATCATATACAATCATAAACCTCTACTGTTTGAAAGGCAATCCAAGAATCATTTCTTCTAAAACATAAGTGGTTCTATAATCAGTAGCCAAACCTCTGATTAAAAGGTGCATGGTTAATGCCAACTTATAAGATACTCATAAGCACAGAAAGGAAGCAAGGTTAGAAACTCAAAGAGTTAAAGGCCGCTGGCTGAATCAGGCACAGCAGGCCTCAGCAATGTGACTATCTTACAGAATGGGTCATTGTGAATAGACAAGTCTCCCAGGGAGCTGAGTTGAGTGTTCAGCCGCTCTGGGATTTCTCTGTCTCTTTCCTCGCTGGTGCTGCCAGCTATCAATCTTCATCATATTCACATGCCTCCTCCAAGAGGCTCCTCCCCCCATTGGGCCAGCTACTTCTGGTCTTGCTGAGGCATAAAAGTCAATAATTAAATCTGTTAGAACTCTGGGCCTCCCTGGTGGCGCAGGGGGTTGAGCATCACACTATGGCGCAATCCGCGGCCTCTGCAGCATGAGTTCGATCCCCGGCCAGCCAGCGGGGGACTCACATGGCGCAGCAGACCTCTCCTGTCTCACCGGCTGCTCCCCTCAGCAGTGTATTTCAGTCAGTCTGCCTGTTCTGTTCCCCACTCTGTGTCTGGTGGATCCTCTCACCCCCTGCATTTCTGGCCTGTGCCCCAGCTCTTGTATGCATGAATAAATAGATCTTTAAAAAAAAAAATCTGTTAGAACTCTATGCAAAGCAAGAAGAACAAGCTCAGAACGGGAGTCCCAGGCAGCGGTGGGAGTCCCTTGTGTCAAGGCCCCGATGCACCAAGCCTCCCAGCCCCTCCCCCAGCACGGTCCTCTCCTGAAGCCTGGGCTGGGCTCTGATTTGCTTTAACCAAGAGAATGAGCAGGACGAGTACTGGGCCAGTTCCAGGCCTAAGTCTTACAGGGTCTGGAAATTTGCTTTTGACTTGTCGAGACCCCGGAGGTGAGGCACCTACTGAAGAGCCTGCTCTGCCAGGCGGGAGGTGCTCTAGGGAGGGAGAGACCCAGCGTGCCTGGGATGAAAAGGATGCCCAGTCCCAGTTGACCACCACACAGCCTGCAATCACACAGGGACCCCGCAGGAGACCTGCAGAGGCAGCCCCGCTCAGCCCAGCTCACAGAACTAATGATAAATTAGCACAATGCTAAGTTAAGCTACTGAGTTTTGGGGTGCTTTGAAAAGCAATAGATAAAGAGGACCACTTTGGGACACAGACTATATAGCAAGTTAAAAGGTTAGATCAGACAAAGGCTCCAAACTATTGCTGGGGTTTGAAGGAGCAAGTTTTGTTTGTTGATGGAACAACAGAACCACCAGACCTAAGGAGTAGCCGGAGTAGAGCCACCATCTGACAACCCTCTTCCTTCCCTCCATCCCAGCCCTACACCCTGAGTTAAGTGAAATAGGAGAATAGACACAAAAACAGCCTGCACTCAACCTGGCTCATGGTAAGCACTCAAAAAATGCTTACAAGTTCGCTCATGCGCTCTCAAAGCCGTGACGTGAAGATGAACACATCTGCTCCAAGGTACTATGGCGAAATAGGTAAAATCATTCTGGAACCACATAACCTGGGCTCAAATCTTGGCTCACGCACAATCACAACCTCTTTGACTCTTCTGTGCGTCCATTTCCTCATTTGAAAACAAGGGTAAGAGTGCTGACCCCTCGGGATTGATCTGAAGACGCGGTAAGTGGCAAGTGAGCCCCCAGAAGGTCCCAGGTTACCCCTAATCAAGTCTGTCCTTGTGCTGCTGCTGCTCTGCATTTCAGATTCAATGACTCCAGCTTCTGCACCCCAGTATTCAAGATGTTTAAAGATTCCAAAACCTAGCATTTATTAGCTAGGATCATTAAATATCATTTTTAGTCTCTCTTTTCTCCTGGGCTTCTTCCCAATAGTCAGATCAAAACTCACTAGGTCTTGGGTGAAATCATGGAGCAACTGGCAGCTCTGAAGGCCCCCAGTCACCCCTCAGACACCAGGCAAAGGTCAGGAACCCCCTAACCTACAATGGCATCTATCTCACTTTGTACAACAATCACCTCTCACATTTCTGCAAGTTTCCAAACAACCATAAAACCCCATTCCTGCTCACAAGCAAGGTCCCAGCAAGAACCTTTCGGGAGAGCAAACAGAAGCATATTTTTTTAAAAAACTAAGGACCAGGTATTCTTTTGACAGCTCTCAAAAATAGCTCAGTCAATGCAATAAAGTCATTTTCTAAAAACCAAACAGAACAAGAACTCACCAAGGCTCCGCACCCCAGCCCACAGGCCGCTGCTGCGGGCGCGACTTTACATGAAGAGAGATCAAGGGAGTGCGGCCCGCGGTGACTCAGGCGGCTCTGGGGTGCCCAGCCCTGGGCCCTGCTCCCTGCTCTCCTGTCTATTCTCGTTCTCCCTCTTCCCTCCCTCCTGTTTCCATGTTTTATAAAAGAGGTTAGAAGTTATATTTCTGGCTCGGTGACTCTTCCTGCCACCGCAGGGTTGAGAGCAGATTTAGCTCAGGGCCCGGCGGGTGGCAGAGCCCACGGGGCCTGGAGGCCGAACTGCCCCAGTTCTGGCAAACTGGCCGCCATACGGCAGGGCTGCCTGAGGCCCACCTGAGGCCTGTATTTGTAGGTAAGGGCGGCTCTCCTTCCCAGGCATCTTCCAGGCCCTCACCAGGTCTCCAGTGAGGGAAAAGTGGGTCTCACTGGAGGCAGGGAAGGGAGGAAAATAGGCACTGAAGTGGAGTCCAGGGGAGATGCTGGGGTCACCTGGACACACTCTCCCCCAGGGCTGCTGGGAGCCCTGTGCCCTTGGTCTTCCTGGGGAGCTGGGGTCAGGGGCTTCAGGGTCAGCAAATGGCGGCGGCTGGTCATGGTGAGGACACCCAACAGGCCACGTGGCATGCGCGGTCCTGCGTCTTCCACCCTGGTCCACACCTGGCCGCACAGGTATGAGGTGAGGGACAGGGCCGCCAATGTTCTGAACACACCACAGGTGTCCTGCCCCCAGGCTGTCTTGTGTGTCCTCTCTCATCCCCATTTTTTGAGGGAGGAGCCCCCAGAAGCCACCCTGACCTACGCTGAGACCAGAAGACAAGGCGTCCCTTCCCCTCTCACAGTGGGAGTCACGCCAACTCAGGCTGAGCCCCAAAATGAAACCACAGCAGCCTCACTCCGGCCAGTGTCTTGGCTACTTAGATGGACACACCCCCAAATACCAGCCCTCCCCACCATGACCAGAGCTGGGTTTCCCCACCCCCGCACCCACCGCAAAGCCTGTCCTGCTCAGGGGAGCTGAGCATCATCACTGCGGCTGCCTGAAATCTTCCCCGGCTCCCGTGCCCTCATCACTGGTACCCTGGCCGCATCGGCACTGCCCACTGCACAGCACGTGCTGGTCTCTCTCCAAGTGACCATCTGTCCCACAAGTTCCAGAAGAGAGCTTTGAAGGCAGCCAACCTTGGGTCTCAGAAGCCCCTGGGCCTGGGCCTGCACATAGCAGGTGTTTCACACAGGTCTGTGGGTCACTGTTCTCCAAGGAAAGCGACAGTCGCGGCAGCGACTGACTTGGCATCCAAGGCTAACGGGATCTGCAAAGGTCCCAAGCACCTGATTTTGCTGCTTAGCACGTGACCCCGACACTGCCGTCCTCCAGGCTCGTCGGAGCGCCGGCGGCCTCAATGCTCCGCCACCAGGCCTCGGTGGAAGTGCTGAGCCAGGGGAAGGAGAGAGGGTGCATGCCAGCACCGAGAGGGCTTGGCAGCGAGTCCCGGCTCCAGACAGGGCTGGGCCTCCTCCCTTGGCACCAGCCAATTAGAGGAAGAAGCCCATCACTCTGGTGATGCCACTGAGGAGCTCTTGCCCATTTCAGCTGTTTTGCCAGCTACAGAGTCACAGCTACAATTAACGAGCTTATCATGGGCCAGGCAGGTCACAACATCGGCTTCGACTGCCCGAGGAGGCAGCAGCGCCCACTGAGACGCTAAAGTCAGGCATCCCAGGCTACCCGCCTAACCAGCTGGGTGCCAGGATCCAGGCAGGCACTGAGGATGCAAGGAGGAGGGAGACACAGCCGCTGTCCTCCAGGAGTTCACAGTTTGTGGAAGAGAACAGAGAAATGCAGAGGAAGAGGCTCCAGGGGGAGACTTCACGCCGGCCTCTCTTCACGACATTGGGATGAACTCAACGAGGCGAGTCATATCATTTTGGACAAATTATTCAAAACTCCTAAAGCACAATTTCTTCATCTAGAAGCACTAATAATGTACATCGAAGGGTGCTGTGAAGGGTAAACGTGACGCTCCCTACACAGGGCTTACCTCGGGATAGAGAATAATAAATGGCGATTGTTCCTTTACTTCACCACAGAATAATTAGGTTTCATGCACAGATTTACAGTATGACATGTCAACTTATTTCTAACAATTTTCTCACGTGTACATTTTTAAGTCATTCAACACTTACAAGTTTGGAGTTTCTAACTTGGGCTTGAATCTTTGCTGGAGAGTCACTAGAGTAAGCATGTGATTGATTGTCCAAAGCCCCTCCGAGGGGGGAAAGAAAAGGAACGATTAACGATTCCTCCAGGACAACCATAAACCAGATGTACCCATTTTGGGCAGAATGGAACTACTGATCACACTGTCCAGCATCCACCAGCCAAGGACAGGGGCCAGGTCAGTAGCCACCATGTGCATCCTTTCTCCAGGAGAGGAAGCCCAAGGAAATCAGCCTGGTGAGAGCCAGCCATTGGCCACACCATGCAGAAGTCAGGGGACAACACACATACCCAGCTCCTCCTGGGTGAAGGGGAGCCCCCCGTGCTGGCCCTGGGCACCTGCCCCACCCCCCTGGCTGAAGACCCGCCATCTGCAGGCTGGCATCAGTGGCCCCTCTGCCCCTCGAGGGCCCCTTACCTCAGGTGTCCCAGGCTGTAGAAGCGGGACTCGCCGTCGGTGGAGCGCACGACCTGCAGCGTGAACATGGGCTGCAGCTGCCGGAGCTCCAGCAGGACGATGGCCAGGTAGTGGATGAAGAGAAGCGCGTCCACCAGCGACACCGCGTACTGCACGATGCCCTGGTAATTCCGGTCCCGAGAGTCCAAGATGCGGACCCCATAAAAAAGCCAATAGGACACCACGAAAAGGAAGATGAGGACCAGCAGGAGGGCGCGGAACACAAACACCCGTGGCAAGTCAGCTCTCTGCTTGCGGAAAAACAGCGCCCAGGTCCCAATGAGCAGAATGAGGAGTTTGAACGCCACAGAAATAAAGAGTCCCTCACAGATGGTGCCACAAGGCTCCAGCTCGTCCCGCCACAGGATGGGGGGCAACAGAATGAAGGCAATGGGGGTGAGGAAAACTAGAAGTCCCAGGAAGGTGGCCACGGTGAAGCCCAGGTAGCGCTTGCAGTCCAGTCCCACACTGTCCTCCATGTCCTTGCTGATCCTGGCGATGTCCTCCTGGGATATGCTGTGCTCCGAGGTGCCCGTGATGGCCGTCGTGGTCTCACCCCAGTTGTCATCCTGATGGGGAAAAGACTGTGAGAATGAAAAGCTCCCCAAGCAGGCCACCTGCCAGAGCCCCCAAGCAGGCGCTCAGAGACCTGGGGAGGTGTGGCGGGGGGGTGGGGGGGGGCCAGGGAAGCTTAACTCTTCAATTACAAGAAGCTTTTCACATGAACAACTGTCAGTGACATTTTCCAAAATTATCATACACTTTCCTTTTCAAACAGAGGAAGCAAGACCTGACCTGTCTGCTGGGTGATTCACTACTATGGAGAGGCTCGGAGGGCCTGGAGCAGTTTGCCCGGCAATAAACAATCTTGTTGTTCCACTCACATGTGAGCACTCACCCACCCAGGAGGGAGGCCTCTGCATTTGCTTCTCAGTTCCTGGCTGGCTTATAAAGTCTTACGAAGCCCAACTGCCACAAGGCGGGGAGTAGTACTATCCCTTCCAATACCTCTGAAGACGAGAACTGACATTATCCGTACAGATCAAAGCTTACTGGCAGCTAGTCCACACTTTTTCAAACCTCCACCATGTTTTCCAGACTCATTTGGGAAGTATGAGCGTCAAGAACTCTGATAACATGTCTCACTGACCAAGCCAAGCAAACATCAGCCTCATGGCCAGCACAGCTCAAAATCCTTCCCAAATATACTCTCCCGACAAACTAAACATTGGGGCAGAGAAATGCTGGAATTATTCTGTGTTTTGCTTTCTTGCTTTCTCTCTTTTAAAACTTTGAGGTCATTTCTCACTGGAAACTACCCTAGTATTTTCTACTCTCTAGTTTCTTATCTACTTAACAAGATCAGTTGTGAGGATTTTAAATGACGTTGTTATTTATTGGCAATTATGACTCTGTTCCAGAGCAACAACAGAGCAAGAAGGACATGAAAAGGCACATGGGATCCAAAGGGGTCTTGCCTCAGAGATCTGTACACATGATTTGACTTGGAAAATCAGATGTGGGGGTAAAGTTGGGTGGAATTAAAGTATAAGACACTAACTTAGAAAAATCTAGTTAGAAAAATCTTAGAAAAATCTAAGATGACAGCTGAATCAGTAAGAGAGAGATTTCATAACCAAACAATAACCTCAAATCTAGTAATGGTCAAAAAGGAAAAATGATTTGTGAAACGTGTAGGCAAGGAATGGAGGTCGTGAATTTCAAAAATTGCATACCATGGGGCAAATTACTGTTTATGGTGACAGCCAGAAGCACCTGGGACCATCAAACATCACCGGTGGAAGCAAAAAGTACTACAATCACTCTTGAAATCTGGAGTGGCACTTTCATACACATTTAAATATATACTTAGCTGCATGGCCCAGCCACTCCATTCATGGATTTTTATCCAAAGCACAACACATGGCCACAAAAAAAACTGGTACAAAAATGTTTTCTTAACAGCTTTATTCATAATAGCCAAAACAATATAACCCAAATGCTATCTGTTAGAAGAAAGGATAGCAAATTGGAGTACATTCATACAATAAAATAATACCCAACGAAAATAGAAAGAATAAATTGTTGAAACACACCAACACATGGACAAATCTCAAAATCATACTAAGTGGGGGGGGGGGGTATTCCAAAACAAACAAACAAAAAAAAAAAGGATTCCAATTACACTGCATTATAAAAGAAGCAAAATTAATCTTCAGTGATAGAAATCAAAACAGTGCTTGCCTTGAGAGGTGGGGGCCAATGGCAGAGATTGGGAAAAAATGAAAATGTTCTAGAGTGACAGAAATATATACCTTGATAGGAATGTGGACTATGGAGGTTTATTCAGTTGTTAAAAGTCATCAAATTTACACTCAAGATCTTTCATTTTACTTCAATTTTTAAAAAAGAAAAAAATAGTTAACAGGAAAAAACAGCCACAAATTCAAAGATACACAACTTGCTTTAATATAAGGTGAGTTTACAGGTGACATAAAATAATTTCCTTTGTAAACCTCTTAGCGAAGGCAAATCGGGATTCCATGTTTTGTATTGGGCCTAATACTGACTTGATGATCAATACTGAAATAATTACTACTAGCAATGTCTCATCCTTTTGTTCCTCACCCACCATCTTTGATTTAGCTGCTGCTCACCCTTTTTCCTGCCAGAGAGTTGATAATTAAATCCTCTGCCCATATTAAGAATGAGTGCATATATCTATGTAAGACATGCAGCTGTCCAAAGGTTGTCTCAAGGTTGAAGTTCTCAGAAGAGAAAGGATCGAAGGGCCTCAGCCCTAGGTTATCAATGAAGAAACCAGCCAAGGCCCACAAAGGCGGTGACACCCCACAGTCCCCAGGGACTGAGACCAACTTCCCCTTCAATGCTTTTCCCACTCCATCACCTTAGTGTAAACACCCAGGCTGTCCCAGTCACTTCCTGGTGAGCCTCAAGATGAAGAGAAGCTGTGAAGGGGAATTGACTTCACAGGGGCCCAGCAGGGCCTGTGAGTGGACATGCAGGAGGAAACTGCCCCCCACAGCACTTCAGGGTGGTCCAACCTCAGGACTGGTCCCTCCCCCACCTCTCTAGTGTTCCCGGTGCTAGGCAGGGGGTGCAGCAGTAAGCACTGGAGCTATTTACTGACCTCTGAACAAACCCCACTTTGGCCCACAGCTGCAGCGCTGGGCTCCAGGGCACCCTGGGTCTCTGAGAAATTCCTACTTCAGTCCATCTGTCTGTTTAGTTGTAACCAGGCCTCCATGTATACCCACAGGGGCACACAGATCCATGCTATCTGCCCTAGATCTTTACCGCTGTGTGTGATATGTCAGTTTATTTGGAACCAAGGCTGGACATGCTTATGTGTCCAGCGCCGTGGAGAGTGTGCAAATATGGTTAGAGTATAACTCGGACACTTATGTAAATCATATGGGCCCCCGGACATTGGAACGCAGAGAGAAAACCTAAACTCTTTTTTTTTTTCAGTTAATAAATCACCAATCTTTAAAAATGGGGTGACTTCACATAAAATCCTAATTTCCAGCTTTTTTTAAGCATTGCAGGATCCAGAAAAACCCAGTTGCTGCATTCCTGAACCGCAACCAGGGTCTGCAGAGGAACTGATACTGTTCCCCCAGAGGAAATGCATTCCACAACACGCAGACTCCAATGCCCGGCGTCATGGCCCCACACACGGGGTGCCCCACACACGGGGTGCCACTCAGATGGCTGCTCAGCCCCAAGCTCATGGGGCGCGTCCGTGGCTATCTCATCCGTTTTCCTAGCCAGCACCTCAGGGTGCTCCCTGGTGTACTCGATTTACTAAGCGGCGCTGCTCAGGTGTCTGTCCCAAGCACTTTGCTCTTCTTCCCAACACTGCTTAGGGTTTCTGGAGAAGGAGTTTCCTCCCCTTTCTCACACTGTTCCACTTTGGAATGAGTCTCCAGAGACTGCTGCCTGTAACTTTTCCCTTCTCTGCGCTGTCGTCAACCTGGCTGGCTCCAACACCCTTCAAAGCAGGCCAACCAATCATACTCAGAAGAAGCTGCAAGTCAGCCAATAGCAGGGCAGGCTGTCCTCAGACCCATCAGGAACCACGGGACATAGATAAACTAATTAACATGCTGGAAAAACAAAGATTAAAACCCAAGAGAACTTAGAGCAATAAGACTTAGAAATACATGTACCAAAAAGCTTTGATCTAGGGGCCGCCAGCTCACACACTGCTGTGAGCCTTACCTGAACTTCCTCGGTCCGGGCAGAATCATTCGCCAACAGGGGCTCTCCCGTGGGAGCCTGAATGGTGACAGATTTTTCTGACCCTCTGCCATCTTTATTCCGGGGTGATTTGTGTCTCTCTCTATTTCTTTCCCTGAAAAAAACAAAAGATAATCAGCTAGTATGTTCATGCCATGTGAAAGAATAAATGCCCTCAAAATTAAGTTAGAGATTTCATTTTGAATTTAGGACATACACACACACACACACACACACAATGCCAATGCCAACCCATCATCAGCCTCCTGCAAGGAGTTGGCTGATCCTTATTCCCAACTTAGTAGTTACTCCTTACTTGCTTTTCTGCAATTGTAAGACAAACACCTCTATTAACAGTGATCAAATTTTCTCAAAGCCTAAAACTGAACTTTAGAATTTGTGCAGGAAGCAGATCATTTTATGGTAGAGTGACTGACTTGATTTGGTAGTAATTTGCCTAAATTTATTTTCCAGAACTTTTTAAGTTGAGAAAACAGCAAAATATTTTAAGCTTTGGTCTGTCAAAAAAAAAAAAAAAATCTGGGACACACTGTCACCCTACACCTTTGGATGAGAAGAGAAGAAAAGAAATTCTAAACCAGATCAGAGACATTTATTTCTCACCCTCCCAAATTCAGAACGAAAAGTCTCTCCCATCGGCTCTAGCTGAATTCAAAGACTCCCACGAAAACGAACAAAAGCTGGCACAGAGGACGCCAAGGGAGTTGTGTGAGGTGTGGTGTGAGTTTCACGTCTCCTCAGAAAACTGCTTTTACCCCGGTGGACCTCCTGGGTGGTCTCCCAGGGTGGCTGCGAGAACTCCCTGCCGTGGGTCACTCCTGACATTACAAAAGGACTCGGTCGCTGTGCAAAGCTCAGCGGTCACAACCTGGACCTGAACCACCTATGGAAGCCAGGGGCGCGCCCACCACCCCCTGTGGACAGTCAACCCGGGGAGCCACCGCCACGGGGACCCCCGAGTGGTCAGGAGTGAGTGTCTTCAGGCTGCTGGCCCACCAGCGGCCTTGACCTCAGCCTCGCTCCTCCGGCCACTCGCCCTCACGCCCAGGTCCCAGCTACACAGAAGCCTCGAGCACACAGACCCTGGTGGCAAAGAGGATCTGTCTCCACTAGCTGTGCCTTTCCACAAGGTATTCAACCCCTGAAAAGCTCCGTTTCCTCCTCAGAAAAAGGGATAACGGGAGCACCACACAGATGATGGGCGAGGCCAGGGCTGCGTTAGGGCTCGGCGCGTGGAGGTGCTGGTCACCGTGTCACCATCAGCCGGGGGCCGCGGTGGGTGGGCTTTGGGAAGCAGCGGTCGTAGAGTGGAGGCGACCATGGGAACCCAGCTATCAGCACTGTGGGAGCCCCCGTTGACCTACCACTGAGCTCACAAACCACTCCCACATTTCCTGCGGGCAAACTACATTCAAGCTTCTCAACACCTTCCCAGGAGAAGCTCTGGCTAATTCTTCAAAGAGCAGGGAGGCTTCCAGGGTCCCAGAGACTCTTTCAGTGACAGTCCCCAACCCCACCCCCGCCCCCAGCCTGATTCTGGAGTGTAATTTATCACCACGGTCTATTCGTGACCTCCAGCTGCACAAGGGATGTGTTCTGGTCAACTCAGCCGTTGTGTTTTAAGCCGACAACTAGGGCGACAACCAAGAACAGTTCTCTGTCTGGAGCTGAATCTGCCGGCGCAGTCACACCACTTCCCACCCCAATGTATCAAGCCTTTAACTCCGTGCCTTATTACATGGACGGCGCTCAGTCCTAACAGCAACCCTGAGGTCGCGGTCACTGTCCCCAGTTACCCCCATAACTGGGGGGGGCAGTGAGGCTCACAGTGAGTGGCAGAGCAGGGTCTGAGCCACGGCTGCTCCCACGGCCTCCATTCATACCTGCTGGACTGCGCTGATGCAGCTGGAGGTTTCGTAGCATAAATATTCTCACTGTTCCTCCTCACCCCTACACTGGCTGGACCATGAGAGCCAGGAAACAGGCCTTTAGATGCCAGGAGTCACCACTGAACCTGGCCTCGGTCAGATGTGTGCCCACTACCCTGGGCTGCCACGGAAATGCTGCAAAAGGACGCAGCATGAGGGCCTCCCTTGGTGGCGCAGCGGCTGAGCACTGGGCTGCGAGGCTGCCTGCAGCCTCTGCAACGCCGGTTCAATCCCCGGCCATGGGCGAGGGTCCCACATGGCATGACAGTGTATTTCGTCAGTCTGCCTGTTCTGTTTCCCACTCTGGCTCTGGTGAATCCTCTCACCCTCCTGCGCTTCTGACTGTACCCAGTGCCTGTATAAATAAATAAATAAATCTTTAAAAAAAAAAAAAAGGATGCAGCATGAGACACAATAAGCACCACAGGAGATCTGTGTGCCTAGCCAGTCTGCAGAATGAGCTGTTTCCATCAAGTCTAGAACCACCACTCCCCAGAGCCCTGCCCGGGCAGGGCGAGGAAGCTCCCGCTTTCCCCCACTGCTCTCACATCCGTCACTCCCCGTGCCATCAGCCAAGTCACCCGCTCCCCCGCCGGTCTAGTCCCATAGCCCCACAGGCTACCTCCTGTGACAGCACAAATTCCACTGGAAATCAAGTCTGACCAAGTGCCAACCCCCGCAGCCTGCACACCACCCCACTGGGACAGAAGGCAGGTGGGGGGAACCACCCAGAACAGGAAACTTGTCTCCCAAGGGCCAGTGGGTGGTCCTGGCCCTAAAAGCGCCAACAGAGACCCAAAGGTGAAGGGACTGTCTAACAATGCCCCTGATGACATCTTTGGCAAAGCCAGTAAGAAGCTAGTACAGATCACCCCGGGGAGGTTTCTTACCCTCCAAGCCAGAAACCCTAAGCCAGTGCTTCTCAAACCTGAGCAAACAGAAAAGCCAGTGTGGATGTAAGTGCTGATTCTCTGGCCCCACCTCCAGAGTGTGTCTGATGGGAGCCAACAGAATCCACATTTTCCACCAGCACCCGGGTGACTGGGAGGCAGGTGGTCCAGAAAACATCCCCCAGGGCTCTCCCATCAACCACTCCTGCAAAGGGGGGTTGGGGGGGTGGGGGTGCTGCTTGGAGTGACTGCTCAGAATCCTGCCTGTTCTCGAAATACTCCGCACACAGCCCTGCAGCAACCAGGCGTGAACATGACTCTCAGAGGCACAGTATGGTGGCTTCTTTATGGGAAGCGCATCCTGTGGGTGCCACATGGGCCATGTAATGTGCTGGTCCCGTCATCAGGGGAGCAAGACCCGTCATACAGCTTTTATAACAATCACTGGTCCTGAGTCACAGCTTGAAGAAGGTCTCTGAGCCAGAATTAAATGGTGAAGCCCAATAAAAACACTCACTCCCGGTCAGGCTTTCAGTTTGCAGAGCCGAGAGCTGGTAGGGCCATGCCACGCAGCAGGGACCCAAATGTCATCCCTGTAGCTCCAAGGGCGCAAACTCCAGGGAGAGCTTGTGGCTGCCAAGTGGCCTCTGGGAGAGGCCTCCCCAGGGTGCAAGAATCAGTTCATGTCTGAACATATGAACACAGGCGACTGAGGAGTAAGGCCCAGCAAGGAAAGGGTGTTATGAGCCCGTGTGCCCCAACCCTGCAGAAGTGGTCGGTCACCCGTGTGCTCAGCTGGGCAGGTGTGTCAGCGCAGGAATCTCTGCACCTTTATCTCTGAGTCTGCTCCCACACATCTGCCTGTGCAGGAAGATAAGTGTGTCTGTGCGTGCGTGTGCACTCAGGAGGGACGGGACGAGCAAGCAAAAGCACGTAGGAGGCTCGGGCATGTGTCTGTACCTGCAAGTGTGTGTGTACAGACATCTATTGAGGTAATCTGGAGCTGAGCCCTGGGGGGGCTGCTGTAAACCCCTTCTCGCTGCCAGCCAGAATCCCGGCCGATTCCCATACCATTCCCATTCACAGCCGGCATTTCCTGGGAAGATTATTTAGCTCTGCCTCTGTTGTTTGTCTATTTCTATTTGGGGAAAGCTGGCCCCACCGGTTACTCCTCCCTTTCCTTCTCTACCACCACCCACTACCTGGCCTTTCTCTCCACCGGCCGCTGGCGCTTGGCTGGCTGCTTCCTCTATGCGGTGACTGGGGTGGGACCCTGGTGTCATGCAAACTTATTGAGCAGCCTGTGGACAAAAGCACAACCCCCACGGCTCAGACAGCCTCTCCGGGACAATGCATGAGGCGGCTGTCACATGAGTTACCCTTCCGTTCCACCCTTTTCCTATCAGTTCCTCCTGCTGTTCTCCTGGGCTTCCCAGGACCAGCAAGTGAAGCTGAAACCCGCCCAGGCCACCTACTAACCGTGGTTCTGTCACCTACAGGATGGGGGGTACTGCCCACCAGGGTTCTAGGAATGCTGTGAGGACGAGACCAGGGCTGAGGGCCCAGCAGACAACCCACACGATCGCTCCCCTCACGGGCAGCTGCAGCTGTGGTATTTAGTGCAGGGAACGGCCCACACCCACAGGTGAGGCGAGGCTGGCTGGGGTCCGCACCACCTTCCCAGCCAGTTACCTGGACACCCTCTGGACATGGCCGACATCACAAAACCAGACCACTGACCTCGCTGCTAGCAGAGTCACTGGTCACCTGCTTGGAACCCAGGCAGTCCTCCAAAGGCGCTGTGCTCAGACGTAGCAAGTTTGGTGCACTTGACCTTTCCTGTCTCAGCTAGACCGCTACTGAAATGACCACAAAACGAGGTCCCTCCCTTTTCCTTCTTTTCCATCCAAATTCACAACAGATCACTGAGCAAGCGGCTTTGCAGGGCTGCTCCTGGGTGATACAGCTACCTGGCTGGTCAAGGCTGCTCACGCGCCTGAGAGGAGTGGTACTGCTGCTGACGATCCCTTAGGCCCCACTGGGCGCCCCCCTCCACACACCAGGGCCACGCTGGCTCCCCAGCCCCAGCCCCACTAGGGCTCTCGGCCTTGAACTCCCCACAGGCTTGTTTTTTCTGAAGAGGTCCTGGAGGGGCCACCTCTCACCCAGCGCTTTCCTGAGGGGCACGCGGGGACAGCCCTCCATCAATTTACTGAAAATCCATTTCTGTTGTCGCTAGTCACAGCCTTTCCTCCAGGGTCCAAGAGAGCACAGAGAGTTCTGCCCACTTTTTTAACTCCAAGTTATACTTTCTTAAAGTCACCCCGGGAGCATGTGGTATCAAGTTCTGGGGCCCTGGGAGGCCCAAAGAAATGGCGGCAGAGCAACAGGCCCTGAAGCCTGACAGTGGGAACCAGGTAAAGGCAAAGAGGCCAGAGATGGTCTTGACTCTGATACTGCCAGCGGCGAGCACCACGAGACCCCTAGTTTTCCTTCCAGCTTTGGGGCACGGGAAAGGGAAATCTGGCATTCTGACAAGGGAATTACTGTTTCCAACTAGGTCCAAAGATTTGATATTTTAAAACAGCTATTTCTGGTATTTGATAACTAATCTGATCTGTGTACCCACTGGCTGCCGTTCATGAAGATGTTTTATCACCAGCGGTTTCGGCCTTTCCCAGGGTCTGAGCTCTGGCCTGTCCCTTCAGCCCCCCCACTTCCCCCCAACCCCTCCCCCACTCCCCCCCAGCTATTCCTTCCTGTTTCCTTTGCAGACCAGAAAAGCTCTCCTGGGCTCTGGCACAAACTTACACCTCTTTCCCAGAGCTTTATCATTATAAAAGAAATAAATGAAAATTTATAAGTCAAAATGTGTAAGTTAAAAAATACCCATCACCCTAGTAATCCTTTACTCAGGGGCAGGCAAGGTCGAATGAATATCTACCGTATCAGAAGATCTATAACTCACCTAAGGTTTAGGTTTTGAATCTTGCTTTTTATAACAAGGCCTCGTGTCATGAACCAATCTTTGAAAACCTTATTTTGACACTTTTATTCCATTCGTATTTTTAGTTGCTTAACACACCCTTGTAAAATGAGGACAGAAAGATAAAGTGGAGATGATAGTTTCCAGCCATCCCTGTTCTGGGTTGAGTTCCTGCCCAGGTAGAGTTCCCCTAACTATCCTGGGGTAGTTCCCACAGGCGATCACTCCTGTTGGTTCGAGGGCATCTTCCAGGCCTCTTTCTGCGTGCGTGCTTCCGTGGGGTTCACAAATAGAAAAACAACTAGGCAAACACATCTTACTGCTGTTCCCACTGCCGTGAGCTGCTCTGCGAGACCACAAGGTCTAGTTAGGCTGTTAGGGGGAAAAGGCTGTCCTAAAGCTGATTCCATACAGACTTTGTGGACTCCACCCCCACCCCAGGCCAAAGCCAAAGACACTGGGAACTCCAAATCCCATCCCCACCCAAGGGAAGGTGGCTGGGACCTGAGGGTGGGGTGAAGCAGCCAGGTGGGTATAAAGCCAGACTCGGGCTTTGGAGGGGTCCCCCATTTTGGCTCCCCGCCAGCTCGCAGCGTCTGGCCAGCTCTGAGAGTGACTTTGGGTTTCCAGGTCGGCAGATCAGGTAGGACGCATTAAAGACTTTATTTCCCTATTTTCTCCCTGAGTTGTACATTTTCCTTATTTCCTTTTTCCTTGTAAATAAACCTTTTATTAACCTTTTGTGTGTGCCTGTAGTGGAGTATTCATAAGTCCCTTGTAAGCGCGGGTGAGGACCCACAGCCAGGCAACCCGTTTTATATCAGGGTTGCCCCATAACAAGGCCACCACCTAACCTGTCCCAACCACAGGGGAGAGGGTTGACCACAGAGGCCTTTGGGACATGGCCCATGGGGGCCTTTGACTGTGGTGCTGAAATGCCACCAGTGAGTACCGTCCAACAACGGGCTGTACCAAGTGCCTCATGTGCATCACCTCATTTAACCCCTTCAACAGCCCTTAAAGTGGGTGCTGCTGAACCCCTTTCACAGATGAGGGGGCTCAAGGAAGCAGCAGCTTTGCAATTTTATAACATTACAAATATAAGTAGATAATACAGATAGCAGCAATACAGATTACAGTATTGCTTCACTCACGCCCCACTCTTCTGCTCATGGAACATTCTGCGGATCTGTCATGCGGCAGGCTCTGTGGAGTCAGTGCAGACCTGCTTGTTCTGCACAGAGGAGGAAGATTTTGGCCCCCACCACCCAGGACCACATTTTCAAAACCCAGGCTTGTGCCCTGGGAAGCTCCTCAGAAAGAAAGAAGGTGCCAGACCAATCCCGCCCTTCAGTGTATAAGCCTCACAGCAAATGCATAATGGACCATGAGTCAGCAGCTTTGGGAAGGAAAAGTAACAAATTAACACTTTTTTCAAATCTTTCATTTACATTCTTGGTAAAGCTTTGGGAGAACTGTCAGCTAAGAGAAGTACTTAGAAATGAAAAACATTTCCACTGCAGGGAGAAACTTTAATTTAAAATCAATTGTGAGAAATTAAGGTCATCAACTGTAATAGCAGCTATAAAACATAAATTGGCAGTGTAGTTACTCCCCACGCAAGCTAAATGCTCTCAGCTCCGCTTCTCACGCACCAGCGAACTCAAGGGCCCTGCGTCCAGGCGCCACTGTCTGAACAGTGAGCCAAGAAGGCCGCCCCCCCACCCCTGCATGTTTCCCCAAAAGAAAAAGTGGAACCACCAGCCACTTACATACCCTTGTCTGTGAGATTTTTTCGAATGACTTGAATAGTAAGAATATCCAGAATATGTGGATTCGGTATCCATAGCAATGCGGAGCTTGCTTGTGATGAAGGAGCAGGTACCTTTTCTCCTTAGAGGTAGAGATTCCTAAATCTCCAGACTCCTAAAGCCTGGGACTCAAGGAGCCACTCTTCAACAGGAACAAATTCTGCAAAAAGGGAAGGAAAAAAATATCAACTTTCAGAGCTTACCTAAAAGGGGCTGGAAGTTGTTAAGAGCCAGCTCCTCTCCAGGATGAGAGCAGGGAAGCATCTGATGGCTAAATGCTCCACTCAAGCAGCCAGAGGCTCCCCAGGGGTCCAGGTGGGGGTCAGGCCAGCAGTTGGGGGCCAACCAAACACCCAGCACAGCAGAGGAAAACCCCACCTGGTGCAACCCAGCCCTGGCCATTTCCTCCTCAGTCTCTCCTGCAAGGGTCTTGGCTGGGAGAAGTGGCTACTCTCAGCCCAGCCCCAGAATCAGTGCCCGGCCCCCAAGTGCCAGCTAGCCGGTTCCAAAACAATACCCAGGGAAGGAACTTTTAAGGGTTTTGCTCATAGTTTTCAAAAGCCAATTAGAAAGTTCTCAGTCCCTTTAAATCAGGAATCCAAGCTCCTGAAAAATCTATCCTAGGGAACTAATTTATTAAAAAGAAAAACCTCCCCGGTGGCACAGCAGGTTGAGCGCAGTGCTATGAGGCTGTCCGCAGCCTCTGCAGCACCGGTTCGATTCCTGGCCAGCCAGGGAGCAACCCACATGGCGCAATGGACCTCTCCTGTCTCACCCGCTGCTCCCTTCAGCAGTGATTTCCATCTGCCTGTTCTGTTCCCCACTCTGTCTCTGGTGAATCCTCTTACCCTCCTGTGCCTCTGGCCTGTACCCCAGTTCTTGTATAAAAATAAATAAGTCTTAAAAAAAAGAAAAAGAGAAAACTATCACTACATTGTTTGTAATAGTGAAAAACTAGAAACAATCTAAATGTCAAAAAAAAAAAAAAAAACCAACAACAGAGGAAAACACATCTCATCCACCCAAAGAAATATCACATAGTTGTTTAAAGTGATAAGTATGTAGAATGAAAAACTGTATAATGGTAAATTTGAAAAGCTAGTTATAGGATTCTAGATAGAAACTGAATCTGCATTACAGCCACGATCATATAAGTTGCTTACGTAAGGACAGGACTAAGAAGAGCCATCAGAAGATGAAAGCAGGTGATTGATTAGTTGCAGAAGGGTGGACATATTTTCATTAGATGCTGCTTTGCAATAAAAATAAATTGGAAACATTTCCAAGCACAGCCCTGTGTCCTACAAGCTAAAACCTTTACTTCTAGACAGCTGAGCTCCACAAGCTCCAGCCTCCCTGCACCCCTGGCCCCAAAGCCAGCCTCTGCCCAGCAGGGTCCTCCTTCCAACGGGAAGCTGAGACTGCAAACAGACTTGCTGAGATAAGTAAGCGTGAAGACAACACAAGGAGCTGCAAATGCCGGATCCCTACCCCCTCCAAGGGCAGCCAAGTCCTCTGGGCCCCAGCAAGGCCCGGCCAATCCGGGGAAAACGGGGCCTTGACTTGTGCCTCGTTTCCACCTGGTCTCCCAATTCTTATGATTAGAAGAGCAATACGTGAAAATGTCAAAAATAATGAAAGCTGTTTTTAAAAATCCCACTCGCGCTCCTAGGAGAGGGATCAACATGTTCATAACCATCTTTTCGGAAGAACACATGGCAGCCATCGCACACCAGCACGGCCCTGCCTCAAACGCCAGGCAGACGGCGGCTGCTGCGTCCTTGTGTCCACTCTGCCCAGGTAGGATGGCATGGAGCACTTTCACTTTCAAGGTCGTGACCCTGGGCTAGCCTCCCTCCCAGGATTTACGTATTAGCTATGTCACCTAGTCAAATTATTAAACCCCTCTGAACTCACATTTGTAAAGTGTGAATAACAAGTAACTTAGCAACTGTGGAAGTTGCCAGCAGCAGCCCTGGATGTGCCGGATAAACAGAAGTCGTGTCCATCAGTGTCCCGGGCCCAGGTTCCGAAGCCCCGGGACTTCCCTCCTGGGGTCTCAGCTAAGAGCAAAGCTCAGAGAGGAGCAGGCAGGGCTCCCTGCATTGGTCACCCTGGGCTCCCCTCTCTGCCCACAGCTTGCTAACTACCAGTCAACCCCAGAAAGGCGGGTCCCCCAGAGCCTCGGGTTTTCTCATTGGTAAAATGGAAATAAAGGAGCCTATTTTGCGGAGTTACTATAAAGCTTCCCTGTGAAAACAGACACAGAAGCCACCAGCTTTGCTCTGGACCCTCCTCTACTTCCCTGGCAGACTTGGGCACACACCCCCTCGGGTCCCCCGGCACCTGCACTAGGGATCTCCATCAGCTCGCAGCGCCGCGCACTCTGCTTCCCTTCTGCTCTGGGCTCTGCTGCTTTTTCACCTGCTGCATCCTGGCAGGCACCATGTGAGGGCTGAGCCAAGATCCCGCCTGCCCTGAGCCGGCGCCTTTCCTGAAAGCCCAGCTCAGCTCTCCGCTGCCCTGCAGAGAGAACGCGGGCAGCCTGTCGGGTCACCCGGCCACCCCCTTGCAGACTCAAAACTGACCTCTGCAATGACCACACCTTTTTCCTGCCTTCCAACCTCTGAATGAGGATTCCCTTTCCCATCGTAACTTCTAGTCAATTCTGGCTACATGCTGCTGGGTGTCTTGCACCCAGGGGACTCAGGGCTGCTGACCTGGACTGACCCGACCCATGAGGGAACACCGCGAGGCAGATGCTGTAAGGGGACTTACCTCTCTGAGCTGTTTCTCCCCGGGAACTGAGGCCATTTATGTGACCTCTCCCTAGGGCTGCTGTGAAGGGTGAAGGAGACACCCTATGGGAATCGGCCTGTGGTTGCCCGAGCGTTTCATACGCCTCCCCCTCTGCGAGAGGAAGTCACTCACAGCCCTCATGAAAACCACCAGCCATCCATTAGGACAACTCCGGGCACGCCCCGCAGGAAATCATGGGCTCCAAAGCGCCCTTTGGGTAATGGCTTTAGCTAACCCTCTCTCACTGCTCCAGGCTACGCTCCTAAAGGGGCAGTCTGGACCTGCTAGGAAGCCTGCCTCTCAAGTATCACCCCAGACGCCAGCCTAAGACAGCCCCAAGTTGACCAGAGATGGCAACAAGTCCAAAGGCCACATCTGTGTCCTCCGTCCCACTGGGGCAGGAGGGACAGACCTTGTCCCATCTCTTCCTTTGTCCATCTCCTTATTGAGCAAGCAGCTCCAAGAACCCTCGTGAACAATGCCAGGAGGCCCAGTGATGCCACCGCCTGCCCTGCCCAGCCCCTCTGCTGCCTGCGGCCCCTTCACTCCCCATCTGAGGGCGCTGCCCCTCCCCCAACACACCCTCTCCCCCAACACACCGCCCTTGGTCCTCTCTTATCATTCAACACCCACCTGTGAAGGTGTTCTCCTCCCTCTGTAAGCGCCTTGGAGACAGGAGCTCTGGTTTACCCACCCCTCAGCCACTGGACATGGTAAGAACCCCACAATTACTTCCTGAATCAATCCTACCACGCATTTCCTATGCAGATGCCTCTTGCTTCACCTGGGGTCAAGAGCACCCCCACAATTGGCATCTCCCTTCCACTGTCGTCTGCTAGGGTGACCCAATCAACTTCTCAATCCTCAAGCTCCAATTCTGTGCCACTTCGGAGGCACACTCCCCTTCAGCCCACACCACCTAAGTGCTCTCTGCACACAGCATGCCCTTTGCTCTTGGGGATCCGGCCCCCACTCCCTCCAGGCTTCCTCGACACAGGGCTAAAAGGGTTACTAAGCCTGCAGCCTGCTCATCCAGTGCATCGATGCAGAGCTGAGGCCTTTCTAAGTCATCCTGCTTCTGTCATAACTATCGATTCTTATCTGAGATCTGAGTGAGGATTAAGAAGCAACAGGAGGCAAGCTCTCAAAATTCAGAGTGAACTCATTGTGACAGAGAGTAAGAGCTGACACCCTTGGTAAGGAGAAAAACATATCCTGAAGCTTATCACTACAGAGACTTATTTATGACACAGTTCTCCTGTATGCACAAGAAATTAGCAGATAAGCCGAAGGAATGCCTTATCAGAAAGGTAATAAAGTCATGAAAAGGAATCAGGTTCCCGGGGTAATAAACTGATAGGCCAGCCCCGGCCTGAGCAGGACTGAGCAGAAGGTGTAAACATGGGTCCTGGAATCTGGAACTGTCCCTCCATCATTCTGACCCCCATATGTGACCCACATCACGCTTGGCCCTAGCTGGGCAGCCAGTGATCTCTCAGGGTACAATGTGGACGTCACTGCCTACTTAAAATGCCCCCAGGGCACTTTGGTCTGCAAGGTCCTGCCCACCACCCCAGGCCCTTTGTCCTCTAGCTTCAAATCCCCTCAGACAGCAGGCTCTCTGCAGCCCTGGCCTTGGCAAGGCCCAGTGTATCTGCTACATTCACTCTTTTCACGCCCTGTTTCACCCAATTCCTATTCATCCCTCTCAATTTAAAAACTGTTTCTTTCAGGCCTCCCCAGGGGTGCAGCGGGTTGAGCGCAGCACTGTGAAGCTTTCCGCAGCCTCTGCAGTGTGGGTTTGATTCCTGGCCAGCCAGGGAGCAACCCACATGGTGTGGCCCACTGCTCGCCCGCTGCTCCCCTCAGCAGTATACTTTGGTCAGTCTGCCGGTTCTGCTCCCCACTCTGTCTCTGGTGAATCCTCTCACCCTCCCACACCTGGCCTGTACCCCAGCTATTATATAAATTGAAAATAAATACAGGCCTCTTTCAAGAGGCCTTTCCTCCATCCTCAGGTCTTTTCACAGCACCCCCCTACTTTTATCTCAGGCCCAATTACATGTTGATTTAGGTCTGGCTGCTGAGCAGACCCATGGGAAGCCCCTCAAGGGCAGGGACCACTTTCACTATTGTCTCCCTGGCCCCAGAACTTAATGGGAACTCAACAAATGAATGAATGAATGAAAGAATGAAGTGTTTTTGGCAGACCTCCAGACATGAAGACCACTGTGGAAGGAACCTTAGAGATAATCTATTTTAAGTCTTTGGCTTTATAGGAAAGGTAAGATGCACAGGTTGGATGCAGCAGCCACATCAGAATCAAGGAGTGGAGCCACCCCGCTGCTCCCCCAGGTCACGCTCAGGGGGAAGGTTTGTAGTACAGACATGCTAAGTAAAAGCCAGCAGTGGCCTTTTTCAGTCGCTGCCCAAGAGCATTTGACCAGCCACCTCCCCCTGCCCTGATGGCATTTGGCCCCCAGGAGTACAGGGAGCGCTTGCGGGGGGAGGGGGGGGGTTGGAGAACCCCAGAACTGGGCTGAAGCTTCTGAAATGTCACCCCTGCAGGCCAGGCAGGCAGTGTTGAAGGGGGTGCACAAGGCACTTCTGCCTAAGCAGCAGCACCTTCCATTCCAGAACTCTCAGCAAAACCTATCAGGAAAAAAAAAGTCCTTCACGACCCTCTATTAAAAACAGTGAAGATGAGGGACCTCGAAGAGACTCTTCCCCTACAGTCATGTTCGCTCACATAAAGTGTACCTGACTACTACTTCAAAGAAAAACACCGTGTTGAGAAAATCATATAAGGGAAATAATATGTTATGGTAATGACAGTGGTAAACAGAAGCTAACCTCGCTAAAAAGGAAATTATAAAATTATCAACAACTCTGCCTAGAGCTATTAAGCAATTAAGAGAACTCGGGTTTGAAGGGGAGAAAGTTGCCTTGCAAGGTAGAGACACACACACTGAATTTAAAGTCATTCCTCACCCTCGCTAGTGGATGTTATTTCCAAGGGAGAGCAGTTTCTGGTGCAACTGGGTTTACATGTATCACATATATTACCCTGCACACTTGATTTTTATCATACCGTAATTCTAAAGGGTGTACTGCATTAATTATTATTTTTATTGTGTTCTGAAGCTAACATTTTTCTCAAGGTACCTATATTAAATTATATGGCACCCCGCTGGAAAATGACAACTGAAATAACTTTGTTTCAAGTCACCTTTTCTTCTACAGGGGGAAGGCAATGAACACAGGTTCCAGCCTGACCTTCACTGTTCAAATCCCCGCTCCAGTACTTATTAGCTGTGTGGCCACAGATCAAGTTACTCAACCTTTCTGCGCCGGTTGCCCCCAGTGTTACAATCAAATTGTATTTTACTTATAGGCATGAGGTGGGTATGACATGAGATAAGTCGGAATCATTTAGAACAGTGATTAGCACATGATAAACACTAGCCAACTCTTCGCCATTTTCATTATTCAATAAAATGAGGAAGAATGACTTTGCAAGGCACACAACTTATATCGTTTTCATTGAAGTTATGTCATTTTTCTGGGTTTAGTCTACCTGTGATGAATAGGATTAACTATGACTAGAAAATGTTGCAATTTCCATTCTGTTCTTTTTATTGCTCTGGGGTTGGGAGTGACTAACAGAGAAATGGCGCATGTTTTAGTGGATGATTTGGCGGCCCTTCATCAGAAGGCAGGGTCTGCAAAACATTTTGCTGATATATGGTCTATAAAGCACAAAGCATCATCTAGCGGACTGATGCAGGGACCCAAGGGTTTGTGGCATTTGTGACAAACCCAGAGCTCTTATAAATGAATGACTCTGGGCCACAAGTCACAAAGAAAGAAAATGTCAATCTCATTTTACCCATCTTGCCAATGATTTGAACTTACCTTCCCAGAATAACTGTTCCGTGGCTGAGTCACTAATTACCTCTGAAATACCTCCGGTGGCTGCGTATAGATTTCTGAAGAGCTGTGAATGGTTAACGTGTCTGGGGTTCTATGATGTATATTTGTTTTCAAGTCACCCCCTTGTTCCCTGCTAGGTCTTTAAGCTTCAGGAATAAAAGATTTCACAAGTACTACCTCCTCTGTAAAGCTGGCAGTGCTGGGCGTAACGATTGCTGTCCAGTAAGTGGGATTCAGAAGGACACTGATGGAGACAGAGCAGCAAAACACGACTGCACTTTTCCATCCAGCTTCAGGGGAGACCAAAGTCAGAGTAGAGACATGGTCCAGCCCCAACTCCACTTAATCCTGTCCTGTCCACCGTCTACAAAATGGTGTGTACTAATCACATGCCCATCCAGTTAGCCCCCAACCACAGGTAGTTCACTTTACAGAGAGAGTACGTTGACAACGGTGTCTAATACTTTGCAGTTATCGAGTGCTTCCTATGTGTTAGGCACTGTTTTAAGTCCTTTACAGGTAATATACAAGCCCCAGATCAAGCCTTATCTATAAGGGAGACAAAAATATTAGCTTCATGCTACAGTTATGGAAACCAAGTCATGCACCAGCTAAAGCGCTGGAGCCAGGGCTTGAACTCCTGAATTGTGCTCTTAGCTGCAGAAAATTTAAAGCAATGCAGTGATTACCAAAAAAATGTGCTTATTTACAGAGAAGGGTGGGAACAATCAAAGATTGCCCCAATACACACAAAACCCACCAAAATATTGCGGTTTCAATTCCTACGCACAGGTTTAGTGTCTCAAGCATTGTGGGAAGTCCAGAAGAAATGAATCTGGGAAACTTGCAGCTCTTAAGAACCTCACAGCCCAAAGGTGGATACTGGCCATTAAATGTACCCATGAGACGCACCCATGGAACCCAAGCTGCCGAGGCCTAGGGTCACAGACAGGGTATGTTTGTGGATGTGAGCAGGATGGTGGCGAGAATACCTCCCTCCCTCAACACCTGTCTGCTCTTCAAGGGCTCCATGCAATTGCTCTTGGTAAGGAAACTCGATGGTTTAATCCTATTGCTTAAATACATAAGACAATAAAAATGTCTTAGCAAGCAGACCTTACAAATCTGCCTTCCCCAAATTATTCTCCTATTTTACTCACAAATTAAATCTCAATCAAGTCACACTGCCAACACTGTAACAGGAAAAAGTTCGCACTAGATGTTAGCACTAATTATACCGACAGACAGCAAAGTTTAGGAATGCTCAAAGCTCAGGGGTGGGTGAAGAGTGTTACTTCTGTCAACTTTAGAATAAAACAGTTTCCTCCCACAAATCAAAGCCCCGACTATATCACATCGATTTAATTCCACTCTAAAAACTCTAATTAGTGGTTACATAAAATGACTAATTACGACTCCCTGGATTCAGACAGTTTCTGCCATCTCATTTAAACAGCCCAAGAGCTGTGTAATCAAACAAGCCTCCCCCTGGAAGGAGAATGCTAGTTAAGCATTGTTGATGGGTGACACAAGTTATAATATTTTCCAGCAACCCCATAAAACTTATAAACAGATCCGTGCAAATGCCAGATCCTGTACAGCTTCTAGCTTTTGGAATAAGTGCCTACAAATACTTGCATTTCCCAACCACAGCCCATCCAAAGCGTTTCACAAAATGCACATCCAGCCATACGAGCAGATCATCCCCATAAAACCCTCTCACCGCTTCCCCAGCAGCCGCGGGAGCTCGGAACCCGGGCGCAGCACCTGGGGAGGAGATGGCAACACTGAGCCCCAGATTTCTCCGCACCAGCCCCACCAGCTCATCTCCGGGAGCCAGGCCGCGGCTCCGCCCCACTCCCGACGCGTTGAAATGTTTCTAAAGCTTCACACTTCTCCGGGGGCTCAGCGACCGCAGGAGGAAAGGCGGTCCTGCCCATGGCGAAGGCTGCCCGGGCGCGGCGAGCCTGCTGGACCCGGCGCCCTGGGCAGAGGCGCGCCGGCCGCGTCCTGCTGCTCCCGGCGGTTTTGAAAGTAAACTCCTACCTGCCTGTTGCGCTCCGGCGGGCGCGGCGGGCTCGCCCCAGGCCTCCGGGGCCGGCCGGAGCTGCCCGCGGGGTGGGCGCCCGGGCCGGCTCCGCGCGCGCTTCAGGCCGAGGCCGGCGGCCCCGGCGCCCGCGGAGAGCAGGTCGCGCCCCGCGGCGGAGCGGGCACCGCGCTGCGCCCGGCGCCGGGGAGCGCAGGACGGCGGGTCCCGGGTCCCCGCGACCGACTCAGCCGCCGCGCGCCCCCGGGCGCGCACAGCCGCTCCCCGCCGGCCGGCCGGAGGCGGACTCCCGGGGCGCACCCCGCAGCGCAGGCAGGGGCGCCGGGGGCGCGCGAGGCGCCGGGAGGGAGCGCCGGGACCCGGGGAGCAGGGCGCGGCGGGGAGCGCGGGGCGGCCGAGCAGGGCGCACCTCGCGGGCACGGGGAGGCGCGGGGTCCCGGCGAGCACGGGCGGGGCGCGGGCCGTAGGACGGGAGGGGGCTCCTGGCCAGGGGCGGGCGCAGGGCCGGGGTCGGGGCGCGGGGCTGGAGGGGCGCGGGTGGGGCGGCGCCCGCCGGGGTGCGCCCGCCGCCCCGCGCGCCCGGCCTCCCGCGGGACTCACCTCCGCGCCGGCCCTGCGGGCTCCGCGGCCGCGGTCTCGGCTCGAGCGGCCCCGGCGCTGCGGCCTGCGCTGGGCTCGGGGAGAGGCAGAGCCCCGCCGCCGCGCGCTGCCGCTTTCCGCTTCCTGTCCCGGCGCCGCCCCGCAGCCCCGGCCCAGCCCCGCGAGCCCGGCGCGGCCGCGAGCCAAGAGCTGCGAGCGCTGCCGGCCCCGCCGCGGGCCCGGCCCACCTGCCGCGGAGGCGGGGCGGCTGCACCCCGCCCCAAGGCGCCCCGCGCCCCGAACCCCAGCCCCCGCGCGCGCACACCCCTCGGGACTGGCCACTCACACGCGCTCCTCCACGCGCAGTCAACACGTGGCCAGGAATGCCGCGCATCCAGCACCCCGACCTGCTGCACCCCCAGGCTCACTCTCACAGCCACACACACATCCAAGCCCGTCTGCCCTGTCCAGAACCCCAGCACACAAACGCGAGGGACCCGGGGACTGACCCATCACCGGCCTCCTGCCCCACGCGCGCGCACACACTCGTGCACACTCATACGCTCGTGTCAAGAACTGCTCCACAAATAGCCACTTACACACCTCAACAAAGGCGCACACCCCAATTTAAACTCACGTACAGCCCAGGAAATGACCCCCCCCTTGGGGTTCCTCTTGCTCCCCTTAACCGCAGGGCCGGAGGGAGCAGCGGTCATGGCTGCAGGACAGGCAGAGCTCCTGGCCAGGGGCCAAACTCAGTCTCTTAGAGACTGCTGGAAGGGCACATCTCTGGAAGCGGGTGGCCCTGGGTTCCAGTCCTGACTTAGGTGGTTTCTGAGTCTGTCCTGTCAGAAAAATGCAGGAGGTGGTAAGGCAGGCCTTGCAGGAGTGTGGGAAGGGTTATGGAATGTAGCCTGTGACTATATAAATAATTTGTCTTCTATGAAGTGTCTGGAATCTGGTTGGGACCCAAAGCTGCTTACGCGGCAGAGTCCTCAAGTGGAGGGGTGTATGATGGGGAACTGTGGGCAGTTGGGGTGGGGAAACCTCCCCCTGCTCTGAGCTAGCCTTAGTTAGGGAACCTGAGCCCTCAAATCCCTCACTCTCCCCACCAACTCTTCTCCATCCCACTTCACCCACATTCTCTCTCCCATCACTCTTCAGAGGACACAATAAGGCCATAACCCATCTTCACCCCTGCCCCCCAGTCCCCAGCAAGCTCCGTTGCTGCTGTGCATCCAAGACGTCTCACCCCACCTGCAGCCTCTCACCTGTCTCGGGAGGGCAGCCAGCCTCCTAAGGTTAAAACCCCGTGTCTCTCCACCCGAATCGATGTGCAGTTGCAGCTTTATAAAAATGTAGATCCTTTCATCTTTAAAATGTAGACCTTTCGCAGTTAAACTAGGCAATGATTTCCATTTCTGGTTATAATGCTCCTGAATAGCCTCCGTGTGATAATACAGATTCTCAATGAATTTTCATTGGAAAGTGATTTTAATTCACTTTAGTTTGTTATGTCTAGCTAGCTTAGCATATGTGGGAAAGAGGGGTAGTGCAAAATAAGCTCTATTTTAAGATAATAAATTCACTTGTAAATGCCATCTACTGTTCAGTTTCATCCAACAATGCCAAGTATTCGAATTTAGAAGGTAAGAAGTGTTGGAAAACGCTCAGGACCTCGTGGGTGGCCTTTGTTACCTGGAGGCCGGCCGTGGCGCCCTTTATCTGTCACAAAGTGGGTCAGCCCTCTTCCGGGGCTCAGTTAGCAGGCTTACTCAGCGCTGCCTAAAGTAGAATTCTCCAGCTTAGCCTCGATCAGTGATAGAGGTAATGACGTCGGCTCCATCTGCCACTTATTTGCCTCTCTAATCCACTTGTTCCAGATTCACTTGGAGAATGGGGGTCCTATGTATTGGGTCTTCTCAAGAATGCAGCATAACTGTACATTTCACAAATTTATGCACATATTTCTCCCTTCTCCTGTCCTTACTCTTAGCTTTCCCAAACCCTAGTACAACCCACTAAAATTCTTTCGGTCTACCAAGATCTAATTCAAGTGGCATGTATTGCAGTTTCCCAGTTCTCATCACCAGACAACAGCCCCCACATTTGAATTCCCATAGGGCTCTGCATTGATAATGCCCACCTCTTTCTTTCTAACAGTGATTTGTATCTATCCCTTAAAAATAAGCAAATTCCATACCTTAGATGTCTGTTTTCTAACCAGAAGACTTTCCACATGATAAGTTGCTTTCAAAAATACTTAGCAAATGATTGAATGACTAAAATACCCTATTATCTTGAAAAGTTAATATCCTGTGAAGAACGCAGTTGAAAAGTTATGAATATGCACCAATCAGTGGTTAACAACCAGAGAATAGGTAGTTCAAAGCACTTACAAGAACACTTTTTCAGAAGTCACTTATGCAGGTCTCAAGAATTCTGAATATATCCAAAAAAGAGAAAGTCTAGTCAACAAAACAGATTTTACCAAATCCATGTTTAGAGTGAATAGACTTACAAACAAGAGACTCTTCCATGCCCTCACTTAACTCTCCCACACCTAGCTTACAAACATTTCTAATAGCTTCACCAGCTATTCCCAAAACCACTATAGATTAGACACACATTAAAAGAGAAACAGGAGGTGACTTCAGGAGGCCCCGGGGAAAGAGGTCACTGTGAAGATTGTTGTGTCTCAAGCCTCATGCCCTTCATTTCACCAGCTACTGCTCTTGGCACACTGCCTGGTCACAGAAGACTCTTGTCCACAGACATGACCCTGGATGTAAGTGAGATGGATGTTCTGTGTACAGTACTCTTTTTAAGAAAATGGGAAAGATGTGAAATAAAATAATAGAAATATTTCCATCTATAATGTTTGAAATATTCAGTAAGTGGTGGTTCTTTAAAAGAGCACTTTCTATAAGGTCTAGAAATGTGTAGTGTCTGTTCATTGGTTAATGATGCCAATGACATGGGACTAAGATAGTGGCCACTAAGAGTTCCAGGACCTAGGAGGTCAGGGGAAGCTTCCCGACGAAGGGTGGGCTTGCCCCGATTTAAGGAAAGAGACAGGAGGAGGCGGTAGGGAGCAGTGACTTACCTAGCCAGTGCTAAATAATTCCTAACATGGGGCAGGAGTCTGGAAAGAGCAGTGCCTGGAAAAAAGTCTGGGCAGTGGGCTGAGCAGCTGGGCTCAACATAGAGGCTCGTGCTGAGACATAGAGGATTCAAAACTGAAGGCTTCAATGAAAAAGTAGAGAACTATGAATCTCACACTTTTTAAAAAGAAATTTTTAAAACAATCTAGCAACACGATAGAGTAATTATCCGTTCAAAAACATATCCTTAGTACCTACTCTGAGCCAGACAATGCCTTAGGAACATGATGTAAGCAAAGATAGTATAACATTGCACAAAAATTCAACAATTTATTCAACAGATATTTATTGAGCACTTAATGTGTGCCAGGCACTATGCTGGACTCTGGGGGGAGACATCTGAACAAGGAGTTGATATTTCTAGTGTAGAGAAAGACAGACAAATGAGTGATTGGAAGGTCACAGTCAAAAGTCTGGGAGTTGAGATTGAGCAGAATCAGGGAGGGCCTGCCACCTTGCCCTGCAGAGTTCCAGAGACTTTCTGGGATGGGAGGAAAGCTCATCTCCGTTGTTGGGTGGGGGTAAAGGGAGCAGAGAGAAAAGCATTGAGAACCTGCAGCAGAGGAAATCTACCCAAGGTGTGAATGCTGCTGTTGTTGAGCTCACCCCATAGCCTGACACCCCAGGTCTGGACAGGCCCAATGCTGAGAGCTCAATCTAAGACCCTTACAGAAAATTCCAGCAAAGCTAACAGAAATTTGACTTGGTCATTCTGTCCTATGAGTTTATGCAAAAATAGATCAAATAGATTAGAATTTGGTTTAGTTTACAAATGCATTTTGTTGTATTGCTGCATAGAATTGGCATGAAGGTGGAGAGAAAATGATTTTAATAATAGTCTCCCTTAACCATTTTTGAGATTTTTTTCTCTTGTGGCTTAGACTATTTTTCACAAATGGCGAACTTTGCCACATTGTGCAATGACAGTGCCTTGTGGCTCATTGCTATTTCCTTTGAATATACTGCACCCCCAGAGAAAACCATCTTCTGTGGCCGCACCCCAGCATCCACACATCTGACTTTCATCACCCTCGGAATGGTGACAATAACTGAAATTGGGAAAGTGTAAAAGGAGTAAGCGAGGAGTAGCTTCTGCCTATCAGGTGGTGCTCATAGTCGGGGGCGAAGGGTGGGTGGTCTAGGGGTCCAGGCTTTACCCCCTGCTCTCCTGAGCAGGGCGCTGATAGCAAGCAGGGTGGGACTGGCACTTCCGCAGCTGGCCCACCCCAGAGAAGGGTGTGAGTAAAGGAGCCCCAGCTTGCCACGTGTAGCTTTGGCTTGGTACTTGGCATTTGCTCAGTGGATGCTATCTGGGGTAGGACAGATGGCGTTTGGCTACATGCCAGCCTATAAATTCTCTTTTCTCTGCTCTCTCCTCCTCTGCCCTCTCCTCTCCTCTCTTCTCTCTTTCTCACTCCCTATGTAAATAAATCCTTTTGATTGTTGTTTTTCTCCATGTGTCTGCTTTGGGGTCATGTCCTGCACTTACAAGTGTGTAAGGACCCACCAACCAGGTCATCTCCTTTCTCCCAGGTGTGTCACCTTTCAGCTTAGTGACGTGTGTAGTATGTCAGATGGTCACCAGTGCACCGGAGTAAACTAAGCCGGGCAGGCATTGGGCCGCCAGTGGGGTGTGCCCACCCCCGGAGGAGCTCAGGCTGTTGGGTAGGGCTGTGACTTAAAGCCATGCGTGGGAATAGTAGGGTGTTGTGTCCCAGGAGACAGAACAGAACACGGTGGGGGTGCAGGGAGAGAAGGGCCAGCTCGGCCTGCAGAAGGAGCGCGGCGAGGCCATGACCCTGGAAACAGAACTTGAAGGATGAGCATTTGGCAGATAAGAGAGAGGAGCCTCGGGGCAAAGGCACGGAGTGTGACAGAGGGTGTCGGGAGCTGTGTCTGGTGGCCGTGCTCAGGGCTGGACGTCTCGTCTCTCTGGGCCTGCGGGAGGTGCGGGGCCGGCCTGCATCTGCAGCAGAGGGCAGGTCTGCGGGACAGGCAGCAAGGGAGGGCGAGCAGGCCAGAGTGTTGCCATGTGATTCCCAGGCACTGCCAGCAGCCCAGTGTGGGGACGGCATAGGGAGGAGGCTGGACGGGGATAGGTACAGGGGGTGCCCCTGAGCCTGGAAGAGAGGGGCAGAGGCCAGAGCTCAGAGGACCTTAGAAATTTGCAGTTCATCTGGTAGCAGCGGGAAGCCATTGGAGAGTTTTTGTGGAGAGGAATACAATGAGCAGACCGTGCAGTGTGGCGGGAGGCTTCGTGGGAGGAAAGCATGAAGGCACAAAGACTAAATGGGAGACTGGGGACACCCGGGGGCCACTAAGTGAGGCATGGGCCTGAGTTACTGCAGCTGTCAGAAGCAAATCTCAATCACAAATGGGGGGCCAGGAGGGAGAAGTTCAAGGAGTAAAAGGTAAGTTTCATTTTGGGCACGTTGCGTGACGGTGCTTTGGAAAGTGCAGGTTCATGCAATAAAAAGTTCCATTTGTTGAGCATTTGTGATGTGCCAGGCAGCGAGCTAACCATCTGATGTGCCTATACTTATGTCTATAGTTACTGCTCGCCATGGCCCCGGATGGAGCTACTGTGTTGCCCCAAGTTTTATAGAAAAGGAAACTCAGGCACAGAAAGGCTTAAAAGGCGCCAGAGCTCACACAGCCGCTAGCAGGCGGGGCCGGGCTTCGAGCCCGGGCTGGCTGACCACAGAGCCCATCTCTGAATCATCAGCGGCACTGCCCTCCGGCAGTGCAGGTTAGAACTTGGGAAAAGAAAGATGATGGGCATAGGTTTCACGACTCCACACATTACATGCGCTCGAGAATGCAGTGGGGACATGAGCAGGAGGCAGGTAGAAGCCTTCAGACCATGTGAGTAGAGAGGAGACAGGTCACGGTGTTTTTTTTTAATTCTTCACATAGAACATCTGAAGCCTGTTTATGCATCGGGGAGAAGAAGCCAGAGAAAGGTTCAAAATGTAAGGAAGACGAGGTAAGTTGAGGACAGGGGAAGGATATACCTTGCAAAGGTGGATGGGCGAGCCTCATATAGGCTCGTAAAGATGGGCTTGGAGGTCAAGGGCCTCAGCGTTCTTGGGAAGAAGCAAGAAGCTGGGAGAGAAGCAGGAGGTGGAGTCGGACAGAGAGAAGTGTTGGGCGACTTCACTAACTCCCTTTGAGGATCTGATTGCCCCCGGATGAAACCACAGAAAAATACATTTTTAACTTCTTGCCAATATTTTTTCTTACATTGTTGTTCATTTTTATACAATATTTGATTATTCCCCTCATGTGTATTCCCCGTAATACTCCCACTACTGTGGCACCCGTGACCATCACCACAGTCCCTTGCGCTCTTCCCACTGATTGCCTCAGATCTATGGTTTGTCCACAAGTTTTGTTTTTTTCCTGATCCTTTGTTTGATTTCCCTATATTTCCCCTATTTTTGAGACCACCAGATGTTTTTCTTTATCCTTCTGAGATATTTCACTTAGCATAACCCTTTCGAGTGCCCTCGAAAGGGCATGTTGCCACATATGGCATGAGTTTATCTTTTTTGATGGCTGAGTAGTATTCCACTATGTCTATAAACCACAGCTTCTTGATCCATTCATCTGTTTGGGGCATTTAGGTTGTTTCCATGTCTTAGCTATTGTAAATATTGCTGCAATAAACATAGGGGTGCAATTTTCCCTTCGAATTAGGGTTTTTGTGGCCTTTGGTATATTCCCAGAAATGGAATTGCTGGATCCTTGGTAGATGCATTTTTCGTGTTTTCAGGATCCTCCACGCAGCTTTCTGTAGTGTGCAAGCAATTTTAATGGGCTGAGCACCCTCAAGCCCCCCCAGGGATCCCAGATACAGCACTCCTTAAAGTCTCTGGTGACAATTTTTATCTGTGATGAGTTGAGTTTGAGGTGAGGATGGGTTAGTTTCAGGAAAAACCTGAAAAAGCAGTTGAAGTGGTGGGATCTTCTATTAAATGGTTTTATTGGCTTTGGGAGTGTAACCTGTGCACAAGCAAGCAGATGTACTCTATGTAAAGCCACCGGCCCACAGGGCCTGAACAAGCAGTCACAGCCCACAGACCCAGCGCACTCACCCTGGTCCAGCAGGGCCTGGAGTCTCGCGCTGCCCTGCAGGCCCGGGCAGGCAGCGCCCACGCCCAAGCTCTGATCCTTATCCCTGGGGGCTGGGAGGGAGCACAGTGGCAGGCAGAGCTGAGATCCCAAAGGCAGATCCTGCCAAGCCTGCAGTCACCCCTGCACTTCAGCAGCCTGTTATCAGTGAGAAGATTGAGAGCAGGGGCCAGGAGCCTGATGAAGACGCCAGTCAGTGCCCATGACCTTCGGCTCATATTCCTCCTGCCAGGCCAAGCAGAACATCTCGCTCAAGGCTGTCCCAGACCAGCCTGGTTCATCAAACCTTCTGGGCTCTGGAAGCTGCCGTGTTCATGTTGTTTTTGATCCGTGGAGTCATCATCATAATTCATTACCTATTTATGAGAAACACTTGAATAACACCCCACATCCTGCGTTAAGCTAATTACTTGGACTGACACCAAGTGGCATTATTTCCTGAGGGTGCACCCGCCTCGGGCACTGCTGGCCTGAGCTCAGGATTCCCTGGCTGTGGGGGAGGAAGCAGCATGAAGGAGGCCTGGATTCTGTCTACAGGCAGTGTCACTCTCCCCTGGGAGGTACAAATGGTCCCCATGCTGGTGCAGATGGGGAGGGGCAAGCTGGGGTTCAATAGGGCAATATTAATTAATCCATCTTAGTGATCAGGGTTTATGGTAATCATGCCTGTCTTTATTTTCTGTATTTCGGCGACTTTGACACCTGGCTTCTTGCTGCCCTTGAAGAGATTGCCCCTCCCAGGGCTAGTTAATTCCTAGAAACAGTCAGGACTCACCTGCGAGTAGGTTCTTCATGCGCCAACCAACCAATCCAGAGCCCACACCTCATCTACACCCCTTATCAGCTCCCCCTCACTCAGGGGCACTATCACCTGCGCTAATCACCTGGGGCCAGGTACTAGGCAAGTAGAGACAACCCCTGCACCCCATAATCTGTTGAAATTATTCAAACTAGCCAGTCCTGAGCCAGCTCACCCTGCCTTGCCTGTTCCTTCTCAGAAGAAACAATAAAGGTTCTTGTTCATGCTTTGCTCCCACTCGCTCTGCCTCCCCAGTGACCCCGTGCTCCCCCGTGTGGGCCTGCAGGGTTGGGGTGCTTCATGATCTGTTGGCCTATCACCCTCAATAATATCAACCCTACATTTCAAAATGAGTTTCTATAGAAACTTTGCTGGCTTGAGAACCATAGAAATGATCAGAGAGAAGGAATGGGTAGATGTTGTGTTTATCATACATTAAGCATTGTAAGGGGCTGGCTTATTTGTTATCTTATTTAACAATATTTTCCTTCTAACACTTAAAGCAGATTTTTTTAAAGATTTATTTATTTATGCATACAAGAACAGGGGTATAGGCCAGAGGTGGGGGGGAGAGGGTTCACCAGAGACAGAGTAGGGAACAGAACAGGCAAACTCACTAAAATACACTGCTGAGGGTGTTATAGGACAAGGAGAGGGGCAGCCCAAACCCCACAAACCTGCCTATTGTCTATTCTAAATGGGTTCTGCCATCCACCGCATCAACACAAAACATATGAGACTTTAATGGGAAGGAACTTTAATAAAAACTAGGAAACAATACAGGTAAGGCAAAGAGTCTAGTTTCTAAATGAAGCACCCAAAGTGACCCGTCCCCTCGTGGGTAAAACTCCATCCATATGGGATCGGCCCAGAGCAAGGCCCCAAAGCCTGCCACAAGTCTAAAGCATCTTCCAGTGGGGACCCACAGAAAAGGGTCAGAAACAACCAAACAAGCCCAGAAGGAAAAGAGCAAAATCAACATCAAGATAAAAGCTGCCATGGTCACCTCCCCACGGGTCTCACCCACATCTGTGTCACCCAGTCCACGACCAAAAGACAAGCGCAGCTTTCTCACATGTCTCTAGGCTCCATCCTGCCTCCTTCCTCAGTCTCTTCTGCAGCTTCTCCTCTTCCTGCTCAGCTCCACCCTTCCTTGGGTGGGGCAGGGAACCTGGAACCTCCCCCTTTCCTGGGGACCACCCTGTTACAAGGGGAGCAGTGCAGAGACAGGAAAGGTCTGCTGCACCATGTGGGTCAGCAACCTGGCAGGGATCAAACTCATGCTTCAGAGGCTGCAGATGGCTTCATTGTGCTGTGCTTAACCCCTTGCACCACCAGGGAGGCCCTTAAAGTAGATGTTTTACAAAAACTCACAGGGAGTGAGTGACTTTTGCCAGGTCACAAGATTGAGGCTAAACCCAGGTTTTCTGGTTCCCAGCCAGAACTTTTCTACCATCCTGGTCATAGATAACAAGGTGGATTTCTTTTTATTTCTTCTTTATTCCCCCTTCTCTGGTTAATGACTGCTGCCTACCCATTCACTACCACTTTTCTTTCTTTCTACTTTTCCCTTAAAAAATCATCTTTTGCAGTATTATTTGTGATCCCCACCCCCCGCAACCCTCATCACCCAGGTGAAAATCTGGAAGAAAAATCAGAAATTTCCTGTTATAACAAAATTTTTCTTTTAGCTATTAAAGACTTTACATTCTGAGCTTAATGTTGTTTTTACATTTTGAGTTCGAAAATAAAATTTTCAAATAGGTATTTTGTTTTAAATGCTTTTAAAAGCATCATCGTTGAGGTGGAGTAACAGTCAGATTTGCCTTCTCACACAAAATAACAATTAAATTCAGAGAAAAAATATGAATCAACAGGATTCAAGGACCTGGTGAGCAACCAAAGATAGTGAACCCTAACACACAGGAGACAAACTGGGTGATCACTGCGATTTTCTCAACTTGGGACCAGGCAGAACCCAGTTGCCATCTTACCTTGGAGGAGGCCAAGATATGAGATAGCTGAGGGATGAGGAAGTCCAGGAAAACAGAGAGGCTTCCTCAGGTATTCAACTGAGACCTACTCAGTTCACACCTGTGTGTGAGGAAAGAAGGCTCTGAATAGATAAGAGAGAAAAATATCTAGAACTCACACAGAAAAGTAAACAGTGGCTGTTATAACCAGTTGGGCTGGAAAACCTCATAATCCACAGGGCATTGTGTGGGGTGGGGGGTGAGGGCGGGGGGGCGGGGTAAGTCCTAAGTTAAGTGTCCCCTGGTTAGGCCAAACAAAGCTTTAAAGCAGGACTGGAGTGTCAAACTGTTTCCAAGTACTTTGTGTTCTAGAACAAATTTTGAGATTGTTTTGGAACGTGCACGTTTCCAGCATCCTACAAAGTATATGTACAATGACTGGGATCCTGTAAAGACTCATCAAACCTGTGAGAAGCAGAACATAGCCCAAACGAGAAGGAAAATCTATCTGAAATGCAGCAGAACTAGCACAGGTGATAGAATTAGTTTAAATAGACACCAAAACAATCATTTTAACTGTATTTCATATGTCAAAAAGCTAGCGGGAACATTAAATAGGATAAGCAGAGAAATAGATAAAAAATAATCCAAGTTGAGCTTCTCAAGATGAAATAAAAAGAGGATTAACTAATAATTAGACATTGTCAGAAAAATTAGTGAACTTAAAAATAGCAATGGAAACTGTCCAAAAGGAAACATGAGAAAAAAAAAGAATTAAAAATAAAAGTAAACTCTCAGTAAGTTATGGACAAATTAAGCGGCATGATACACGTATAGGAGACTCCAGGAGGGGGAGAGAAAATACCTGAATAGTGGCCTACAATATTTCGAATATGGTGAAAATGATAAATTCTCAGGTGGAAGAATCTCAACTCCAAGCACAAGAAACATGAGTAGGGCCTCCCTGGTGGTGCAGGGGTTAAGTCTCAGCGTTATCAAGTTATTGCCAGCCACTGCGCCATGAGTTCAATCCCCAGCCAGGCACAGCAGACCTCTCCTGACTCACCCTCAGGAGTGTATTTCAGTGGATCTGCTCCCCACTCTGTCTCTGGTGAATCCCTATCGCACCTCTGGCCTTCACCCCAGTTCTTATATGCATAAATAAATAAAAATAAATCTTTAAAAAAAAGACAGGACCTCCCTGGTGGTGCAGCGGGTTGAGTGCAGCTCTGTGAAGCTGTCCGCAGCCTCTGCAGTGCTGGTTTAATCCCCGCCAGCCTCAGAGCAACTCACATGGCCAGCAGACCTCTCCTGACTCGCCCACTGTTCCCCTCAGCAGTGTATTTCAGTCAATACTGTTCTGCTCCCCACTCTATTTTCAGTGAACCCTCTCACCCTCCCACACATCTGACCTGTACCCCAGTTCTTGTATAAATAAAATAAATCTTTAAAAAATAAATAAAATAAAATAAAATAAAGACATGAGTAAAATGACACCCAAACTCATCAAGACAAATTGCTCAAAACCAGTAACAAAGAGAAATGTAAAAGTAGTCAGAGAAAAAAATAAAGGGAAGAGCACAAGCAAATTTGTTTTCAGAAACACTGCAAAGTAAATCTTCTATTTTAATTTTCATGCAAACTAGTTTAGCCTTAATCTAGTCCAAGCAAACATGCCTAAGACTAATCCGAAGCCCACATCCTCTGCAAGCTTGTCCTCCTGTTCCTCCTCATTCGAGGGGTCCCCCTCCCCTTCCAGTGGTCAAGGTCAAAAACGGGGCACCCTTGCTCACACTCTCAAAAGGACTCTTGTGGAATAATGTATCACTAAATAAAAACAAAAGCAGTCAAACTAAATTAAGCAAGAATGTAAGTCAAGCCATGGATATAGCACATGCTGGAATTTACATAAAAATGGTTTCTATTCAATAACTCACCCGCTGCAAGGCCAGCCAGTCCCCGCCACACACAGGGTACAGGGGCCGCCCAATTGGCCCAAGGAAAGCAGAGACGAGGATGACTAAGGTGCTGGCGCCCAGAGGCTGATGTGCAAGGGAATCACCTTCAGACTCACAGATCCCTACGCCCCGCCCAGAGAGTGCGTCTGTCTGGGATCCTGGGATCCTGCACTTAAGAAGCACCTCAGGTGATTCTGCTTCAAGCAATCATGGGCCACTCTTGAAGCAAGGCTGGTACAGAAGTGGACGGTTCTGGCCAAGGAGGCTGCAATGAGGCTTTAGTGTTTTGGGAAGTGTTTCCAAGAGCAGGCACTGAAGCCTAAACCTGTGACAGAGCAGCAAGGCAACAGCAGCAGGGTCAGGCTGCTCAGTGAGGCTGGTGGCCCAGTACTGGATCCATGCAAACAAGGTATAATCTCAGGCTGTAAGTGCAGGCAGTGGGTGGAGGAACTAGGAATAAGTGACGGCAGAAAGATGTGTGTGTGACCCCCACCTGGTAGGCAGGGAAGGGGGAAGTGGGCAATTGGCTAAACTATATGAAAGATCAGCGTAATTGATGAGTAAGTATGCACAAATGTGCATACTAGCTTTGAAATGAAAGGGCTTTGTTTCTAGATGATTCATTAACTAGACTAAGCTATCTAGCACTCCCTCGCTGAATATAAAAGGGCTTGTTTTTATTTTATTATTTTTTTAAATTTAGGTTTATTTATTTATTTATACAAGCACTGGGTACAGTCAGAAGCGCGGGAGGGTGAGACAATTCACCAGAGTCAGAGAGGGGAGCAGAGCAGGCAGAGGGACCGAGGTACACTGCTGGACCCTCCTCCGGTGGCCGGGGAGCAGCCGGGGATCGAACTGGCGCTGCAGAGGCTGCGGGCAGCTTCGCAACCCAGCGCTCAACCGCTGCGCCACCGGGGAGGCCCCTAAAAGGTCTTGTTTCTAAACCAAGAGTTACAATTTTCTCGGAAACCTATTGTCCACACTGGGGAGAACCTCTAGAAGGGGGTTAGCACATTTCCCTTTAGTCTGGTGTGGGGGACAGGTGAGACTCTCACTGTGGAGGATGAATGAGTTCCACCAGCTTGTAGGACCACCCCAGGAGGGCTCATCACCTCCACCTGTGTCAGCAGAGTATTCTAGAAGAAATAGGCTATGGTAAACTAGTGATATAGAGTGCAGATGCACCTAAACCAGACAGTACAACTAGTCAAGTTTAACCTGAACCTAGAATAGGATCATCCAGCTGAGATAAATGGTTTGTTTCCTTTGTCTGAGGGAGCAATTGTGGGCCTCCCTGGTGGCGCAGCGGTTGAGCGCTGGGTTGCGAAGCTGCCTGCAGCCTCTGCAGCACCGGTTCGATCCCTGGCTGCTCCCCGGCCACCGGAGGAGGGTCCCACATGGCGCGCAGACCTCTCCTGCAATTGATAATCCTGGACTGGTATACAGAGAATGATAGAAAAAATGAACATTTAGATGGAGAATTCCAGAAAATGAACATTTAGATGGAGAATTCTTTCCAGTAGATTATATTGTATGTGATTTGTTACAAGTCTAGAAATCATTGTTACTTTGTTTGCTTTGTCTGCTTTTCTGTTTTTAAGATATTAGAAATGTGTAAGGGAATTGGAAATACCTTAGTTACAAGATTGATTTATTAATTTACAAAGCTAGCATAATTAGAGAATAATATTGCTTGTTAAGACTGCCACAACAGGAGTTTCACTGCCTGGAAGAATCCAATATATTAAATTTGTGTTTGTGCTTTCAAATGTCTGAGGAAATATGATTAATTAAAAAATAAGTGGAATAAATGTTGAAGAAGGATTTAATCTGTTAAACTTAAGTTAGTTGAGCATTGATCAAAGAGCCAGTAGAAACAATTTTATGAATTCTTTTTAATTGCTAGTTTTGTAAATAGAACAAGATGATTTATGGGTTCAACTTGAGGATTTAAGATAAATGAGACTTTGAAAATTAACTTAATATATTGCATATTAGACTTAAAAAGCACACACTGAACTGTAATTAGTGTTTTTCAAGGTACAAAACCTTCCTTTTCTCATCCAAAAAAAAATTATAACTGAATTCTCAACAGCCCTCTGCAAGGTCGCTCCAGGTGCCCCGACACTGGTTGTTACTGCTGTTATTAATTTCTTCCAACTTTATGGGTCAAAAATGATCTTTCTTTATTGCCTTAATTTGTATTTCTATGATACCATCAGGCTGAACGTCTTTTCGTCCTCAATTGGACGTTTATGGTGTTCTCAGAATTTCTGCTGAAACCTCAAAGCTAAGAACAGTCGGGGTGAATACTTCCACCTTCTAAATAGAGGGGCCGGACCATCCCCAGGCTGTGCTGAGAGGCCATGCTGTCCAGAGGTTTCCTGTCCACCTGAGCCTGTAAAGGGGGCAGTCACAGAAGAAGGGAAAGCCCAACAGGAACCAACAGAGCAGAGAATGCCAGTTTTTCTGCTCCCCCATGTGGGGGATCCCTTACCCTCCAGCCAAAATGCTGTTCTTGGGCCTCCCCTGGCAGCACAGGCGGTTGAGCACAGCACTGTGAAGCTGTCCATGCAGGTTTGATCCGGCTGGCAGGCGAGGGTCCCACAAGGCGCAGCAGACCTCGCCTGCAGCGCCCGCTGCTCCCCTCAGCAGTGTATTTCAGTCAGTCTGCCTGTTCTGTTCCCCACTCTGTCTCTGGTGAATCCTCTCACCCTCCCGCGCATCTGGCCTGTACCCCAGTTCTTGTATAAATCAATAAATCTTTTAAAAAATGCTGTTCTTAAAAAATGGGGGATGTCTATATTTATAAAAAAGGAGGGAATGACATGTTCTTTGGAGGGGGAGGGCTGTGAGGAAGGGGGGGCATTACCTGCATTCCGCCAGGAGACACCGTGATCGTTTCCACTGAATTTGAACTACAACTGCTGCAGGCCACTTGGGGTCGGATGGCCGTGGAGCCGCAGCAAAGAGCTGCCTCATGGGCCTGGCCAGCGCCGCGGTTGTCAGGGGAGCTAGAGTCGGTTGCTGATACACAGCGGCGACACGTGTCTGGAACCGGGCAGGTCCTTCCCACAGCAGGACAAGGGCTCTAAGAAGGTCTGCAGCAGCCGGGCCCAAGGCTGTGCTGGCTGAGCAGAAGGGGGCTCTAGAAGGCGTGGCAGAGGAGGAAGGTGATGAAAATAAATACTTTGGCACCAGTTACTGCAGGGCACGCTCTAGGTCATTTTGCTAAATCTCGACTATCAAGTCTGACCACACTGAAGGCTTGTTACCTGGCCAGAGTGCCAGGCATGCATCTGAAAGGTGGGGGGTGGAGGATGAGGGGGTGCTGGTAGTGCCAGGCTCCTTTCAGGTCTGGCTCCTGCCTTCCCAGGTCACTTTTTCATGCCACTGCTGAGGTGACTGTTTGGGCACAGTGTAAACTGACAGCATTGGCCTCGGTGTCCCAGGTGCTTCTATCTTTTCTTCCCTGGGATTCTCAGACATGGGCAGCGCCCACCCCAACCCGTCTGGTCACCCTCAGACTGAGCACCCCCAGAGATGCAAAGGCAGTTGACACCATCAGGGGTGAGGGTGGGGACAATCCCGCTGAGGCCTCCAGGAAGCAGCAGCAGACATGGCAGTAAGTGTGTGAGGAGTTTCTTTGGGCATAGAGGCTATGAGAGTTAAAACTGGGGAGGGGGCAGAATTAGATCGGAAAAGCCTTTAGACTACAAAGCCCATCAGACACCTGTGAAGGCAGAGGAGGAAGCAGTGATGGACAGGGAGCCTCCAATGCTGCAGCAGACCTGAGAAAACACTGACCCAGCAGGGAACTCTGAAACAAACCTCGCCAATTAGGGAGCCCCACACTGGGCAGGCATGGCGAAGTCCTCGGACCCCCACCGCGCTCACTCATTAACTGGGTGCTGAGCAAGAGCATGACCAGGGAGCCCAGCAGAGCTAGACCAGCCCGGAAGCTAGAGGTAGGTCCCAAAGGCCCCAAAGCAAGAGGCTTTGGCTCAGAGCGCTCCTGCAGCTAAATGGCAAGCTCTTTCTGAAAAGAGATCTGAGCAGCACACTTCCATGGTTGCCAAAGAACCAATGGGATTAAATTAAATTAAAACCAGTGGATTATATACTCCTCCCTTCTGCGCCTAGGCGGACAATTCTGTATTCTATAGAGTTCCACAGAGGGACACCAGCAATATGGAGGCCTCGTCGATAGCAGAGTTAGCTCCATGATGTACCCTTAGCTAGATCTTCCCTCCTTCCGTTTATCCTTTCTCTCCCCTGGCCCTAAATCCGGTGCCTTGGGATCACTTCTCAAATTATCCCCAGGCCTGTGCTGGTGTCAAGTTCTGCTTTGTGGGCGCACAGGCTAAGATGGTCTGCTGAGAGGGGTTCCTAAATCAACAGCGCCCTCTCCTGTTAGTACAATGAAGTGCAGTTTATTTGCTGGGCTGCAGGGTGGCATTGGCTCGCTCAAATGCTTGGGTCAAAAGTCCAGTCATCTGCATCATTGTTCTGCTGCATACAGAGTATCATTTTCATCTTGCTGTTTTCAAGAATTTTTTTCTTTATCTTTGGCTATCAGCATCTTGATTATGATGTGTTTAGACCGGGTTTCTTTGCGTTTATCCGGTGTATTTTGTTATTCATTTCGCTGTATGTTTTGTATTTGTCAATGTCATTCATTGTCATTTCATCAAACATCAAATTTGGGAGGTTTTTGACATGTATATATATATATATATATATATATATATATATATATATATATATATATATGTGTGTGTGTGTGTGTGTGTGTGTGTGTGTATACAAATGATACTATATAGAGGCAAATATATATCCATATCTACCTATCATACATATTTATATATATATAATTCTCCTCTCATTCTGCCACCCCAGTGAGAGCAACTTTCATGTTTCCCCAGACACTTGGGGAGCTCTACTCCTTTGATAAAATCTCTTTGCTTCCTGGTCTTCACACTGGATAATTTCTTCAAGTTTGCTGACATCTCCATTCTCCTACTGAGCCCAGTGAATTTTTCCATTTCATATATCACTTACGTTAGTCCAAAATCATTATTATCAAGTAGCTGTGATTGGGACCAGATGACTTACAAAGCCTACAATATCTACTCTGTGTTCCCTTACAGGAAAAGGAAAAGCTTGCCAACCTGCTCTAGGAAGTGGGAAAACTTTGAGACATTTAAACAGGGAAGCAAGAAACACATGGCTTCTCTGGCACATGGAGAATGGTTTTAATAAGGGGCATGAGAAAACAAGTAAAACCAGTCAAGAGGATATCGGTGGTCTGCTAAAGAATAGATAAGGGCCTGAGTTGAAATAGCAGCAGGAAAGGGAGAGACATAAATTCATAAAGCAAAATCAGAATGAAACATTGACTGAATAGAGACTGGAGTTGGGGGCGGGGGAAGATAATTCCTGGGGTTTTGCTTTGCTTGGGGATATGGTGGCACTTCAAAAGCCAAAAGAAGGTAAAAGAGTTGTGATGATTCATTTCATGCATCAACTGGGCTTGTCTCAAAATCTACATTAGAGTTTTCCAGAGATACAGAACCAACAATATTTCATGAATCACAATGATTAATTATAAATTATAATTCATTATAGCATATAATTAAGAATTATATAATTAAGACTTAATTGTGCAATGAAATTAATTATATGAATAATAAATCAATAACATTAATTAATGATTGAGAATTGGTTCCCATGATTATGGAGGCTGAAAAATCCCAAGATCTATAGTGGCAAATGGAAACCTAGGAAGACATGAATAGAACAAAAGTGGCTGACCTCCCCCCAAGAGGGACGTGGGGATAAAGTGCAGAGACAAAGGATTCAGAGGTGACTGTGTTGGCGGTGTCTCTTTCCAGAGATATAAAGAGGCAGCCCAAAAATACCAGTCTGAAACCTAGAGATTCTGCTGAAGACACATATTTAGGAGTGGTCTGCACGGGTCTTAAGACCATGCAAATATATGCAGTTATTTCCATGTAAAAGAGGACACTGAGGAGATGGAGTCTTTGATGAGTTTTGTTCTCAAAATGTGGTCCAGAGCCCTGTCCCACCAACACGGAGATGCTAACTAGAAAAAACACTCCCCCACCCCAGAATAAAGTAAAATAAAATCTTGTTGTCTGGAGCCCAGGAATCCTCATCTTTATCAAACATCCCAGGTGATTTTCAAGCGCTCCAAACACAGTGAGTGACTTCCAGGGAGAGCCAGGTCCCACTGGGCGGCGGGTGGCTGGCGGGTCACTAGGTGGCGCAAAACACACACTAAATCTCCAGTTTTGCTGCTTCCGTCAAAATTGAAAGGACTTGTCACAGGCCTGTTTCAATCCTTGGAATTCTGTGAGTGGCTTTCTGCTAGCCCTTCCTCACGGTGAGGGTAAGGCAAAGATGGAAGGATGACCAAAGCATCTGCACTCAGATTGTCAGTCACCCCAAGACAGTTCTGTGAGGCCAACTGATCCAGGGGAGGTGGGGAGAACTCAACTTTCCTGGGTCACGCTGTTGAACGGGCACTTCTGGCAAGTGGCGGTAGGAATGTCCTAAGGCCCCATAAGAGGCTGCACTGAGAGGCAGGGCCACTCCCTTCACACCAGGCTCAGGGGTCCAGGGACCCCAGCAGAGGCCAAGCATTGCCTCTCACGTCAGACCCAGGCCCTGGGTGCCCTGCAGAATCAGGCACATCCTGTAACCTTTCCCAGGATCAAAGCCTCCCTCTACCTTTCCTAGGCGAGTGATAACCCCACCATTTTTTCTAACATTCTGCCTCAAAAACGTTCATTCCTCTCGCCAGCCTCAATCTCCCAAGCTCACGCAGCCTCCGACCCTCTGTCAGCACAGGGGCCACCTGGCAAGTCCCCTCCTCCCGATACCCCCTGTGCCCTGAACTTACAGTCTCCATGAAATGGAAGTGACTCTCAGACTGTGAAAGGCCCTCTCCAGGGTTCACTGAGTCCCTGGTGAAGCTGTGGTTCTGGTCCCTGGTATCCGGGGACCCTGGTATTGGGCAGTTGTGGCTCATGCCCCCTCCTTCCTGACCTGAATGAAGAGAACCCACAGGGTCAATTCTGCTCTGCAAGTGAAGCAGTTTGTGAAGGGCCGCCATGGGGCCTGCGGTGGCTCAGCCTCCCGTGGTGTTCCCTAGATGATGGGCCAGTTCTTCTGGAACCCCGGGCACACTGCGACCCCCCAGTAGGGGCCACACTTTGCAGCCCAGCTGCTCTGGTCTCAGCAGCAGCTGCTAAAACACACAGGGGATGCTGCAGATATCTGGGGTGCCAACTCCCAAGCTGCGTGCATCACCCGGGATCCCAGAGAGTCCCAGAAACACACCACTCCCAGCTGGGAGAAATGACAAACTGTCCCCTGAAACTCCAGAGGTAAAGCCTGGGGAGCAGAGGTAGCTACCGAGGATGACAGATCTCTTGGGAGCCTTTAGGTCGGGCAGCTACTCACTTGCTAATAGAATAATAGGCCTGGGAATCCCTGAGGGAAGGAAGTGATGTTGATAATAATACAATAGCTACCATTTACTCCTTGTCAGGAACTGGGCCAAATGTTTTACAGGCACAGCAGGCTGGATATTGGTTTCCTCACTCCACAGACCGGGGAAGTCCAAGGCTCCTCCTAGGTGGGGAAACCCAAGTGCCGACTAGGGGCTCACACGGTAAGAGGTGGAGGAGCAGAGACCAGGTGTGTCTCCCAAGCTTTAACACCAGGGTTTCAGTCCCCATTCCTGGCAGAAAGGGAGGTGGGGGGGGGCAGAGGGAGGTTGGGAGGGAGGGCAGGCAGTTCTGGCAGATCCCCAAAATGGACCAATGTGGTTAAGAGGTAGCATTATCGCGCGCTTAAACCTGACCTCTGTCCCCCGGTTTTAAAAGTTAATCTCTCTTGCAGTGTCAACCAGACACGTTTTTTCTTAGCTGCAAAAGTCATCAGTTCCTCCCCACTTCCCCCTCGGCCCCTCTCTCCCTCTCTCCAGCCCTTCCTTCATATGAAAATATAGGAAAATAAAAGTGTCTATGGGGGCACATTTAAGTTAAATTCATGCTTTCCCTTGAAAGTGAAAATATAGTACAGACAGTGAGCACACTGACAGATGTCCAAGGTTTTTACATAAAGCTTACAATTAAAAAAAGTAAAGTAATAGTCCATATTTCTGAACTAGCTCAACATTATTGTAAGGGTTGCATAGGAAGAAACACCAAATCATAAAAAACACTTAGCATTCCCTGAATTTAGCGGAAATAGGTAAACTATTAATATTACTATACTTTTTTTAAGCTGAATCATCCATTCATTCCTTCACTTAATAAATATTTACCAGGGCCTATGACATGCACATGGTCCACACTGCTCTCAGAACTGGCTCCCCATGTGTCCTCTGTAATAATCCTGTGGCCCAAGAACTCACAAGTAAGGAAAGAAGGAAAAGGTTCTTCTATATAGAGCATTCAGATACTATTCTACATAGCATATTTGCAAATTTAGTAAAAGCTAGAACTTCCTCTCCACCCCCATTCTCACCCCAAAACCCACCCCCCTAGGTTTGCATTGCAAGCTGACCCTTGGCCTGAAAATCAAGACTGAGCTGTGGTTTTATATCTGCCCAAACCAATGATTTCTTTTTGCTTTACTCCATGATTGTTTGCTACGCCGTGAGTTCTGGTCAAACAGTTTGTCTTGAGCCAGGACTAAGCATGTGTTAATGTTACGTTTTATTACGTGCTCATTTCACAAAGCACTTTTATGTGTGTTATCTCATTAAACCTTGGAATGATCCAGGAAGGTTGTTGTATTAAAGTCAGCAATCTCATAAATGACATTTTCATAACAATTCAAAAGGTGATACTCTTTTTATCCACAATGTGATTGTTTTTGTCAATTAGAATTTTAGGCCAATTTCTGTTTTGTTCTCTGGAAATTTTACTTAAAAGAGAAAAGCTTTAATATCTCACATCCTTTGCCATATGCATTAGAAGTTTGGATTTTTCTTTTTTGAGGCCCTTGTTCCCCCAGGGATATTTTAGCAAGAAGAATGTGATTCAAAGATTTCCAGATGTTAGTTTTCAAATGTGTCTCAGCACGCATCTATAAACCATCTGGTAGCAGCAACAGCTGGATTGGGGCCAAATGTAAATGTTCATTCAGGTAAAAGGGTATTAATAGAAGAAATTGAATTGATTAGTGGTTTGTCAACTAAGTTGGTGATATTGTTCAACCAGCTGTTGAAATGAGCTCTTAAGAACCAAGAAAGGCTTTCAAAATTCTACAGTTTCCCCTTTTGCTCAAAATGGGCATTTCTCACCTGGATGTTCCAAATCTGTGGCTAGGTCAGAAATCATCTGTGTTTAGTCTTAGAGTCTACTCTGCTTTATTTAAGTGTTCTGAAGCATTCATGGTATTGCTTTCCCAAATATTCACCCCAAGTCCTCCCCCAACCAGGAAGATAAAGGACACTCCTTGAAATGTCCTGAGGGCAGGGGTGGACAGTGAGGCTCTGAGGTGCTGGTAAAGGTATATCCTGATCATTCAGTTTCTGACTCAGGAAACTGCATAAGTAAGTGGCAACATTCCCACCTCCTCCCTAGTTCCTGGAATGAAAGATAATGTCCCAGACATCTGACTCTGGGCGTCCAACAGGGTGGGGTCAGCACATTAATTCCTCTCCCTTTTTGGGAAAAGTAGTATCAGTGAATGGGCAAAACTTTCTCTATCTATAAGCTAAATTTTCTATAAACTGAATTTTAACTCTAAATTAACAACAGTGAAGGATTGGTAAAAAATATTATAATCAACAAAAAATTTTCAGTGAGAATATTCTATCTGCATTTAAAAACAGGACTTCTATGGCCTCCCTGGGGGTGCAAGGGTTAAGACGCAATCTGTGAAGCAATCCGAAGCCACTGCAGGGCGAGTTCAATTCCTGGCCAGCCAGGGAGCAACCCACATGGCGCAGTAGACCTCTCCTGACTCGCCCGCTGCTCCCCTCAGTAGTGTACTTTGGTCCATCTGCCTGCTCTGTTCCCTGCTCTGTCTCTGGTGAATCCTCTCACCCCCCGGGACCCCCATGCCTCTGGCCTGTACCCCAGCTCTTGTATGCATAAATAAATAAATCTTTAAAAACAAACAAACATAAATAAAAACAGGACTTCTAAACACATGAAAACAGTTGATTTCCTAATTTAAAGATGGGAATAATGGTAAATTTTTATTAAGTTTTGCTCTGTGCTAGGTATTTTGCTAATTTATTTATAGATTATCTAATTTAATTGTCATGTTGCACCTATAGGATTCTTCTAGTCATCCTGATTGCATAGATAAGGAAAGGGAACAGTAGCGCATTAGGAAATTTGCCCAAGGTTACAGATGTTGGGATAGTTAAGCTGGGATTTGCACTGAAATAACTTGATCTTAGAACAGGCATCCTTAAACCCTTGATTAATCAACTACAATTCTGCTTAGTTATTGCATTCATTGCTTCTCCCTTTTCTACACATCTAATTGGTCAGTCTCCTAGAAGTCCATTTTTTTTTAGAGGCAGTGGTTGTTCCTGAAATACCAAGAAGATTCTTTATTCCTCAGCATCGGAAAGAACAAAAGGAATAGGGGGCGGGGATGGAAAGCGAATAGGCACCTCTCACCCCTTCACTGGCTGGTCACAGAGGGGGAGACTGCACCTTGCCAACATGGAAGTCTGGCTGGTCACCACATCAGCCTGGGGATCAAATGGAGGTTCAGTGAAACAAAGGTTTGTGTGGGTCAGGCACAGGGAATTCCTGCCTGCAGGGCGTGGCTGGGGAGGTGGTCTGTTCTAGATTTTATTTTGTGTTTTTTTTTAAGATTTATTTATTTATGCATACAAGAGCTGGGGTACAGGCCAGAGATGTGATGTGGGGGGGTGAGAGGATTCACCAGAGACAGAGTGGGAAACAGAACACACAGGTCTACTGAAATACATTGCTGAGGGGAGCAGCAGGCAAGACAGGAGAGGTCTGCTGAGCCATGTGGTTTCCCCTGGCTGGCTGGGGATTGAACTTGTGCTGCAGAAGCTGCAGATTGCTTCATAGTGTGGTGCTTAACCCCTTGTGCCACTAGGGAGGCCAGTTCTAGATTTTAAAAGGTTTATGAGACATAAAAAAAAAAATACATCTTTGATTGAATCCTTATTCCAAAAAATGTTACAAGATATATTTAGAAAATAATTAGGGTCGTTTTGACATGGGATAGAAAATAAATATTAGGGAATTGTTAATTTGGCTAGCATATCATGTCATTATAGTTGTGTAAAAGAATGACTCGTTTGGGAGATAGCTGTTGAAGTATTTTGGGATGAAGGGTCATTATGTCTGTAGTAGTCTATAATAGTTCAGCAAATATATGTATATATATATAGTTATAGGGTATATGTATGTGTGTATACATGTATTGAAAAGGAACTGCTAAGCAAATAAATCATTCCTGCTAAAGGGTCTTGGGCCTGGTGCAGTAAATAATCCAATGCAATTGTAAATAACAAGTTTGCTTACTTGATAAACTTTTCCTTAGAGAGCTTCCATCTAAGTTTTAGCTTATCTAAACGAGGTTACATTTTAACAAGGTCTGACAGCCAGCTGACCAAGCTGATTTATCTCTCAAAGGACATCCCCGAATGTCCATCTTTCCCCCTTTGTCTAGCAGTTTTACAGCAAATAGTTGTGCTTGCTAACCAATGTTATCAGTGTAAGATGGTTGTGTATAAAAGAAATCCTTTGTCTCTAGACAGGTGCTCAGCCCTTACGGGACTACCCAGGTCTGGGACCTCATGCATGAGTAATAAAGCTTCTCCTGACCTCACCATTCCTGAAGTACTGCTTGTTCTTCCCTTGCCTGGGTAAAAGGTTAGAATTTATTTCTGCAACCTTTTTTTGGTTCCCTAACCGGGAACAACAAGCGAGTTGGCTCATTATGTTTGTAGTAGTCTAGCAAAGTTCAGGAAATATATATATATATTTTATATGTTTATATGTTTATATATATAGTTTATATGTTTATGTGTGTATACATGTATAATATATAATATGGAAAAATGTTAATAGTTGAAACTAGCAGGTCGGTTGTTATTGCACTGTTTTTGTTATTCTTATGTATGAATTTTTTCTTATGTAAAATTTTTGTAATAAAAAAATTTAATGAAAGGATAGCAGTAAGAAGTGACAAGATACCAAACTTGTTGGCCAAGCAAAGGGAAGAAACCAGGACTAGGATGGATGGACCCAACCATTATGCCAGGGGAGACTTGGCCTCAAGTTTGGGTTTGGGGTTCCCCTCTCGAGGTAAGGCCGCCACTTTGACATTAATGGCAAGAGGAGAAAGTGAAGAGACGCGTCCATCCTTTCACTTAAGAAGCTCATTTAACATTTGATGGAAACATGTCACTTTGTATATCACACGTGCTAATTTATTTAACTCTGACAACTATTAGTCCCATTTTGCAGGCGAGGGAAATGAAGCCCCACATTTCTTGATTTTCTTAGATCACAGAATATGGCTCCAGTTCTGCTGACGCCAAGTCCCATGTCACTTTAAGACCCTCAGTGTCTAGAGCCTCTAAGCCCACAAAGCTAGCCCTGGGTGGCTTTAGGGGCAAAGCCGACACCCCTATGAGCACTACCCTCGTCTCCTAGGGTATGCCACTTGGCAAGATGAGATCATTGGCCCTGTCTGGAGGGCCACAGCGCTCCTACTTGCATCCCAGCATCTCCTGCAACAGCAGGTTTGCTGCTGCAGGGCACAGAAATGTCTGACAGCCCCTGGGTAGCCATCGAGCCATGCACACCAGCGAGGACATAAGATTGCACAGGGGTCGCTGTCGTGATTTGCAAAAGCAGCAAGAAAATCCAGCTGCCGCTGGGAATCAGGTCCTCATGAGAGGGATCCTGAAACCAAGCAGGTGGCAGGCACTCAACCACATCAAGGAGGAGGCCGACCCCCAGGCAGCCGTGGACTGCAGCCTTGGGAAGACGGCTGATGAGCTGACCGCAGGGTGGGACCAGATCTGGCCGGAGCGAAGAGGAAGGTGAGGTCGGAAGGTGAGCTGAAGCAACCAGGGCGGCACAGTGTCAGGAGCTGGGAACATCTGGGGACGCTTAATCAGGAGGAAATGGAGACCTCCCACTCAGTAGCACTTTTATGAGCTCTGATTATACACGAGAGTCTAGAAAACAATAACAGAAACGGGAGTGCTGGTAAATAATAACCCTCCTGATGCAGAAAACGTGCTGCTTTCTCCACTCTTTTCCTTTCACCAACAGGTTTCAAAGGCAAAGGATGCCAAGTGGATCAGTGTGACAGGAAGGGAGCTAAGCATGTGTCTAAATATTGACAGCTCCAGGGAGGGCCAGGACAAATCGGAGCCCCCCCCAAGCCGGAAGAGAGTGGGGGCTCCACGATACCCCTGGGAATCGGCAAGTATCACTCCGGGTTTTAAGTGTCCCAGCTGGGAAAGAAGACAGGACTGGACGGTGAGGGTCAAGCAGAGAGGGACCAGAATCTCAGCTCACTCATTCATTCATTCACCCATCATTCACTCCTTCATTCAGCATGGTGTTAAAAATGTGTGTTCTGGAGTCCAGCACATTCAGATTCACGCCTCAGCCCCACTACTGGAGAACTCCAAGAACGTGGGTAAGTGACCAGTTTCGCTAGGCTTTAGTTTCTTCCTCTTATAAAAAAGGGGTCCCTGCATTACAGACATATACTGAGGACTACAAAGCAGAGCTCCGTAATATAATAATAACACCAGGGAGCAGGCGCATGGCAGCTTATCAACTGATCAACACTGTGGCTGTTAATGAGTATTTCAGGAAAAGAATTTGAACACTGGACTCCTTGCTGAGGGCACAAAGGCAGTGACTTTGGGGGTGTAATTCTACCTTCCACTTGTGGAAGGAGACACAAGCCAAACTTGCCTTCTATTTGCTTTCTTTCCCACTTACTCATCCATAAAAACACTAACGGCTAGAATGATAAGAGAGGAAATAAGATGTGAACATTCTAGCATGCTCTCTGCTGGCACACAGTACACACTTCACAATTAATTGAGCATGTTGTGCCTCCAGGGGACCAAGGCCTCACAGGGAGAATGAACACTTTTATCCAATCTTTCTGCTATTTTGATTAAAGTGGAGTCGCTCATTGGCACTCAGGGCTCTCACACTGGTGGCCCGTGGGCCAGGACTGGCCAAGCAACTCCTTTTATTGGGCCTGCACAGAATTTTACAATTTGGAAAATTCACCTAAAAACCCTGATTTCTGCCCTCTCTGGAGTAGTAGAAAGTCTGGCCCCCTTGGTTGCATCCCTCGAGGCAGAGCTGAGTGGAGGCTGCCCAGTTCTGGGGCATCCACCCTCCCAGGCCACCGCACTGTCTGGCGTCTCAGCTCCCGCAGAACACTGCCTTTGCACACATTTTCCAAATGAGCCACCATGTCCTCCATCCTGGCTAGCTTTGAGGAGGTTCCAGGGCAGGAGAACAGAGCCAAGAGGACCCCTGACACTACCTTTTCTCAAAACCATGGGCTCTCGGCCCGCTCCCTTCCTGGGGCCTCTCTCCTTGGGCTTCAATCTGGAACTTTCTCTTTCAATCCAGATATTTGGCCCCTGTCAATTCCCCTGACACCGCCCTTGCCTGGTGACTCCTCTCCTCACAGGCAAGAGGAACGTGACTGTACGATAATTACCGCGCGGCTGATACAAGGGCGCTTTCTCTCTGGTCAGCCAGCCACAGGCTGGAACGTGGCTGCAGATCCTCCACGTACCTTCAGCACCAGGAGTGGGTCCCCAGCAGCGGCTCCACTGACTCAGAGGTGAGGACAGTCCTGGCGAAATCCTGTGTGAGCATCAGGCAGTGCCGCAACTTTCACGCTAACTTCATTTTGTAATTATCTTTCATTGGTGGCACAGTTTAGCCTTCTCCCCAGCTGAACTCTTACACAGAGGCTGAAAACCAGAGCGTCCACTCACTCTCCGCCCTTGGGGCCCCACCGCCCTGCTTGGAAACTGTGGTCTGGTCGCTCAGTCTCTCTTACAAATGACCAGACAGAGGCCTGGAGTGAGATATTGGCCCGTTGAAGCTCATAGAGAGGACCTGGCAAAGTGAACACAAAGAGGTCTCCTCCTGGGTCCGGTGCCCTTTGCGCTCCAGGTCCTGTCCTCGGAAACAGCCCCCGAGGTCGCCATAGCAGTGGGCCTCAGAGCACCACTCAGCGGGGCATATGGGGCTGCACTTTCTGGCTTCTCAGCTGGGCCTGTTCCTGCTGAGTGACAGCACCTGGGGGAACATCACTCTGAGTTTCCTGTTTCTGGGCCTGCCCAGCCTGAGTACCACCTTGTCCCTGGATATGTTGCTGCTCCCTGGTACTCCCTTGGCATTGTGTCCCTTGGTCTCTGGCCAAAGGCAAGTGATAGCTGTCACTTCTGAGATTAAGATAAAGAGACACAGTTTGAATCTCTCTCTCCCTTTCATCATTTACTCTGGGGTATGCTGTGAGCAGCCTTATGAAGCCTTCTGAATAAACACATATGCATATGACTGATTTTGCCTTTTTTAAAAAAAGATTTATTTATTTATTTATGCATACAAGAACTGGGGTACAGGCCAGAGGTGGGGGGAGTGAGAAGATTCACCAGAGACAGAGTGGGGAGCAGAACAGGCAGATCTACTGAAACACACTGCTGAGGGGAGCAGTGGGCAAGACAGGAGGGGTCTGCTGCACTATGTGGATAGCTCCCTAGCCAGGGATCGAACTCGTGCTGCAGTGGCTGTGGATAGCTTCATAGGTTGTGTTTTAACTCCTTGCACTACCAGGGAGGCCCTGATTTTGTCTTTTTAACAAAAAAAAAATACATGAGGAACTAAAGATGGAGTTTTTTTAAATTATGGAGACGTAATTAATATAACAGAAAAATTACCCTTTTCAAATGAACACTCACTATGCCATGCAATCATCACCTCTAATTCTAGAACAATTACATCATTCTGAATACTTGCGCTTACCTTGTTCCTCCCTCCTGCCATGCCCTACCAATCACTAATCTATTCTCTGCGAAAGAGATGCACCTGGTGCCAGGAGACACTACAGGAGCAGACAGAGGTTCTGTGCTTGGCAGGTGAGGCTGAGCCCCTGGAGGTCTCTGGGCCTGCTCTCCCTCGGGTCCACTGATCAAGATGGTCATGGCAGGAGCCCACTCAGTTAAGCAGCACTTGAGTCAGAGTGAATACAGCAAGAAATTAGCAACCCTGAAGAGCACCATCACCCAACAGTGCCTGATCTTGGATTTCTGATGTCTGAACTATGAGGTCTAAACCCCTACTGCTTACAGCTGCCCATCTGTGTGACTTTGTTCTAGCGGCCTGGACTTGCTAACTTGGGCCAGAGGGGGTGCAGGTATGCAATGCTCCTCCTCCTTAGGACACATCTCTCCTCAACCACCACCACCAAATCTTTGTGCAATTCTACCCACACTGCCCAAAAATTAAACTAAAAAGCCAAACTTGAACCAATCAAAACTCAGGTCTGCCAGCTTTACATGCCCCAACCCATGGAGTAGCTGAGGCGTCTGTGAAGGAGTCTCCATCTATCTCCTTGATCTGAGCTAGATGGAATCGTGCGGTATTGAGAGACCCATGATGTAGTGGGCTGTAGCTATGAGGCATATTTTCAAGACATCGTTTCACATGGACCGCAGTTTTCAAGTCATAACAGAAATCAAACAATTGTTGGACACAGCACAATAATAAAGAAAACAGAAGGAGGTCCACCAGCGTTCCAAACAAAGATCGCATTCAGCTTCTCGATCACACATGTTGAAATCTCCATTCCTTTAAACACTTGACATTGTTTCAACCCGTTTATGGGGCCAGGGATCCCTCCCTCTGGAGGCTTAGAAAAATAGCCAAGTTCCTTAGGTGAGGGTCATCCTCGGATGTGCTTCCCCACCAGATGGTTTCCAGCTGCCTGGACGTATCCCTCCCACCTCATCGCCTGCAGCTGGACTGGCCAGTCTGGCAGCCGATTGCACTTGGTCTCTTATGAGCTTTGCCCTTGGCCACTCGCCCACAAAAAGTGAAACTTGATGATGAGATTTAAATGAAAAGTCGTTAGAAATGGAAAATCAAACTAGGAGGCACATAGTAAGTGCTTGTAAGAAGAATGAATGAATGAATGAATGAATGAATGGATTTATCCCATGAACTAACCACTTTACTAATAAGGGGAAACAACTATCTTAGCAGGAGTTTCTGGAGTATGATCCACAGCATAACCGCTCCACAGCCGGGTAGCGGTGTTTGTCAACATGGTTTCTGGGCCCTACCCCAGGCTCACCCAATCACAATCTTGGAGAGAATCTACCACAGGCAGGGCATTGCTGACAAAGTCAGCAGGGAGTTTTTTGGGTCAAAAAAGTTTCAAAAGCAGTTGCCACAGCCACCGTGGCCTCTGGATTCTAACCAGAGACGGTCTGTCGAGGGGTTCTGCCATAACAATTCACATCAAGCAGTTCCTTTTCTTGAACGGTGGTCTGGGGAAATATTAACAGATACTCACTTTGGTTTGTGGGCTGAGGGAAAGCAAAGAAAAGCCTAGAAGAGCCGAAGGACTCATAAAAGCAAGTGCATGAAATATGCTACTTTGTATTTCCAGCTGGGAAAGAACTGGTGGCTGCTATTACCCAGAGAAAAACAGACCATGTTTAACAGGGCATTAAAAATGGTGCCTGGTTACTGATAATTTCACAGGCTCCCACTTCATGCACAGAGTGGCAGAATGGAAGACAGAATCCACGTGGCGTGAGTCCTGGATTGCTGGAAAAGGCAGGCGGGTTTTCCTGAGCAATTACTCTCCTTCTGAAAATACCAAGTGCCAGCTACAGAGCTCATGTCTGGACTCAACAGAATGCTCAACTCACTTGGAAGGTCTGGAAGGAATATTTCAAGTCAGCTAATAAAGCCGGGAAGGTTATGCAGTTAAACAGCAGTAAGTAGGGTTTGCTTCCAATTTATCTTCATGAACAAAAACTCCTTGCACAAAGGGACCTTCTGTAAGGCGTTTGCAGAATGATGGCTTCAGAGGCATTTTTGTTGCTGGCCGGGTCCTGGTCTCATTCAGAAGTCGGGGGGCACAAACCCCCACAAACCCCTCTTACTGGTTACACAGGAAGAGCCCTGGTTCCCTCCTCCTTCCTGCCGGGGACAGGGCATTGGGCTGTTCCCTCAAGTCTGCAGCTGCTCTCACCTGTTCTTTTCACATCAGTTCTCTCTCCGTCATGCCTCCCTCCCGACACCCACAGTCTGCTCTTTCTTCTGCGCGTTTCTCACTTTAGACAAAATTGGAAATCCGTGAAGTCTGCAGAGCTTCTTTGCTTCCCTTTCAGTTTCTCTTTCCTGCCTCTTCCCAGGTCCTGATCTGCTCCCTCCACCTCCTGCCTCCATTCTCCACACGTGATGAACTGGTGCTGGTTGAGCCAGGACCCGCCCGGAGCCTGAGGCCCAGGCCTTTCAGAGCAGCTCACGGCTTGTGACAAATGTCTCTCCAGCAGATTCTAAGAGGACAAGCCAACACCCCTTGACACTGATGGCCTCCAGGTCCTCACTGAGCTGTGCCTCCGCTACTCAGCTTCTCACATCAAACAGGCGAGCTTCACAATGGGCCCAAGGGAAACCAGTCTCTCTGGTCCTAGAATATCCTCCTAATTCCACTGTTGGCCTTTGGGGACCATGTGGAGCCAGCCCAAAGATCTTGGGCGCTCTTTTCCACAGACCTTCCCAGTATTTCCTTCCTCCCAGCTCTCAAATTTTGGGGTGCACTTGCCCCGCTTGGCTCGGCACAGTCCTAGCTGAGACCTCCTTCTGGTGTCTCTTAGACATTACCTGCGATGCATGACGGTTGTGTTCTATCCCACTCACAAGAAAGGGTATGGACGGTCATCATGTCACCTCAGTGTAAATCCAAAACAGCTCTCTCGGCCATGTGCGCTTAGTGTCTCTCCCTAATAGAGGTTGGTTTCCATTTGGGAACCGGACCTCAGTAGGTAGGAGGAACGGGTATTTTGAGTTGCCAAGGGACAGATTATTCATTGTGACCCAGAGGCTAGCGAAAATCAGGGCACACTAATCATAGCACTTCTATTGTATTTTAATCATCTGTTTACTTGTTTATTGTCCCCTCTTGATGTGGCTCTTGAGGGCAGGCATCATGCTTTCTTTGTGTATCTTTCTTTATCTAGACAACTGGCACATAATAGGTGCTCACTAAATATTTGTTGAGTGAATGAATAAAGCAAGATCAAAGGAACAGAGTGGGGAAGGGATGGGTCTACCAGAGTGTGACTAGTCTTTGTCAAAGTCCAATCAGTTGAATTTAATCAAAGGTGTAATGGAGGGTTGCCAAGCAGCAATAGTTCTTGGAGGTGTGAAAGGGAGAGATGTGCTCCTATTCAGCAACAAGCTCTTTCTACCCCTGCAGGCCCTTAAACCTCTTCCCTCCATATGCTCACAACACTTAAATTTGCACATAGAATACATGGAATAACTCTGTGGAGTGATAGCATTTTAACTCGAAAGTAAAAACATGAGAGTGTTTAGTGTTCTTGTTATGAGTGAAAATGAAATTCAGAATTATTCTATTGTCTTCAGTGACTATCTATTGTCTAGAATGCCCAATAATTTCTTATTTTCTCAAGGACATAGTCTCTTTCCCAGAACAATCATGAAGTGTCAGTGGGTTTTGCCATTGTCTTTTAGACTCCACCCTGCTGGAGAGCATGATTATTTCAGAGTTTAGTATCTCACCTCAGTCAGTTCAATCCTCCCTGTCTGCACCAATTGTTCGGAGCTAGATCTGAACCAAGCCTAAGATGGGCTAATACAAGTGCTTCGCTGGCTCACTGTGAGAGGCTCCGATCTCAGGAGGTAGAAAGGCAAGCCCTTGGGTGCGCCACCCCACCCACACCGCAGAAGGTACCGCTTGTTCTCAGCCGGAGACATGAGCACTAATTTGAAGGCAACAGTCAGAGACAACTCGATGGCGTCTGGGGCGTCTTCCTGCAAGGACATGAAATCTTTGTCTACCAGACAAATTTGAATGGGTTTGTCCTCAGCATTCAGAACAGCCCTAAATCACCCAGCTTGATGCTGCACACTCAGCAGTTTCAGGTGAGGTGCGTGCTATTCTTGGTGTAAAAAGATGATTTTGTCTCATTTCCATGTGTCATCATTGTCCTCACGCAATCCTTAGCATCCAGCTGCTAAAACAAGTAGCTCTCCATGTAATTCAACTCCTTGTGAACCAAACACAAATGGCTTATTTTCAAATTTCAGTTTTGTTTGTTTTGAAAAATACAGCTTTATTTCTTGTGTCGTTGCGATATTTTATTTTGATGGTTCAGAAATTCACTTTAAAACTTTCAAATGACTCTCATCTGTGTTAATGTGTTTCCTAGACTATGTCAGTCAAATCTTGATCTCTGTTTTGTACTTTTTTTTTGTCCTCTAGAAACCTCTCCAGCTGGCTGTCTCAGCTTAGCCACTTTACAAAGGAAAATATGCTTTTTTCTTTGAATTAAAATAAATACAGGAATTGATTTGAGCTGCTTCCCTCCTCTCAATGGATTTCTTAGATCTGGGTGACATATTTCTGCTTCATTTCAGCCACAAAGACAGGAGCAAACAAGAAGTCATGAAATAAATAACACAATGTAATGTGCACTATCAATTATGGAGACTACCCAGAATGCTAACTCAAGCTTAGGCTAAATAATGATAGAATGTTTTCTATAATAAGAAAGATGATTAATAGTTCTCTACTTTTCACTTGTCTATCAAGGTAGAGTAGCATGGTGTGCAGGTCAGGACGCCCCACGTAAGGTGATATTCACACATTGATGAAGTGTCCAGTGTATAGAAAATGTAGATCTTAAGTCCTGGACGTTTCAAGGAATCAGTGAGTGAGACAGAAAATACAAGGGGCTACAGAAAAATAAATACTACAGTCCTGACAGATGGAGAGGATTTTATCTCAGAGATTTTATAGTAGGGATTCAGGCAGAGTGTAAAGATTTAGATTTCTAAATTCCCTAAGACCTGCCCTTCAGCTGTGGAGAGCATTACAGTGAAGAGAAAGTCCAGACCAGGGCTGGAGCCCTAGTCCTGCCATGAGCAAATTTTTAACCTTGGAGAGCCTGTATTTCTTCAACTATTAAAACAGCAATAATATTAAACTGCTGTGCTTTTGCGAAAATTAAATGGAAAAAGGAAAGTCCCACCCACATAGTCCATAGTTATTCAGCCTCCTGGACCCTTAACCCTCTCCTTTTGTCAAAGCATAAGTTTCAAAAATTAGAAACACAGACACTGAATGCACACGTGCCAAGCACTCTTTGCTGCAGACACCGCAGAATGGTTCTGAGGAGTATATTAGACACAGAAGTGCCGATGGTCAGTGAAAGAAAAATTGCTTGAATGATATTGCCAAATTAGTGACAGAACTTGTCAATAAGGCCTCCCTGGTGGTGCAAGGGGTTAAAACACAGCCTATGAGGCTACCCACAGCTGCTGCAGCATGAGTTCGATCCCAGGACAGGGAGGTGAGCCACATGGCGCAGCAGACCTCTCCTGACTCTCCTGCTGCTCCCCTCAGCAGTGGATTTCAGTCAAAGTGTCTGTTCTGTTCCTCACTTTGTCTCTGGTGAATACTCTCACCCCCTACACTTCTGGCCTGTACCCCAGTTCTTCTATGCATAAATAGATAAATCTTAAAAAAAAAACAAAACTGGTCAATGAAACTGCACCATTGGTAGATTAGCTTTTCAAGATGGAAATAACTTTCCTTTCTGTGTGTAGAAGAGAAAAAAAGTCTTCCTCCAATAAGAAGTAGGAAACATTTAGTAATCATTTGAGTCAGAGTAGGTAGAACACCTGGGAGACTGGCGAGGGTCAGGCCCAGGTACCCCGTCCTGAGGGACCTAGACACAGCCCCCTCCGGGAGGAGCTGAAGTTTCCACCAATCACAGACCACCAGAATTAAAGATCAATCAACCACTGCTTGATGTACTCGCCACCAATTGGAACTGCACTGACTGAAAACTGATTTGCTTAAAGCTGACCTGAGCGTAAACTAGCCCTGCCCCCCACTTTTTGTGCAGGTCCACGCTCGCCACCCAGGCAACCCCAGTGTACAACACAACTCAAGTGCCTCTTGGGTCTGCATTCTCCAAGACCACAGTCCCAATAATACCCTAATCCTAATAATACTCCAGGTAAACAAATGTTAGGAAATAAATCTCTTAACATTATAGTATATACATATACATATACATAACATATGTTCTGTATTATGAGATCCATAGAGCTGGTTTTGTCTCTCTTGCCAGCCCCCTTGCTTCCTGGGCCTGCTGCCCTCACCTCGTTCCAGTTTGCTCAGTGTGGAGGCTCCACCAAACTTCACTCTCCAAGGCAAGCTGTGTTACTAACTCCAAAGAAGCTTAGGGCTAATGGAGGCTAACACCACAGAGCCCTGGACCCCAGGCATCATTCTTGATAGCCCTCTGTGAGCAGCACAAAGGGATTTCTTTCTCACTAGCCTGTTTCCTGCACCCCAATCTACTACAATGTTGTGAAGACAGCCCTCCCCATCTTTTAAACAGCACCCCCCACATTTTGGAATTTTCCACGTTGTGAAACCTGTCTTCTTCCCAAGGAAGAATTTTCTTTTCTTTCCTTTTCTTATTGAAGCAACTTTGCTTTATAATATTATATGTTTCAGGTGTTCATCATTGAGAATCAACATTAAGTTTATTGTTAAAAGTTCAAATCTGCAGAAAGTGTGTTTCTATTTTCCTCGATCCTCTTTCTTCTCAAATTGTGCTCCAGACCTTCTAATAATCCTGTGAGTTATCCAGTATCTTTAAACAAATCACCTGCAGTTCAAACTGATGACAGTAGATTGAATTGTACGTAAGTAAACATTCTGACCCCTGCACGATTTTGGATATGCTTTCTACAACCTTGCCAAATTATATGTTTCCTACTTAAATTGATTTTTAAATTATAAGTGTAAATCAGGTCCACAGGAAAATTTTTTCTAGGATTACAGGTAAGTGTAAGTGAAAAATAAGTTTCTGCCATGCTCTCCCCCCAACTAGTCTCACTCTCAGAGGCAACAAGTATTAAAGTTATTCTCAGGTTCATTCAGAAAACGTTGGTGTATATATGTAGACACACACCCCTAATTTTTTTAAACCCCAAAGGAACATAATATATGCTTCTGTAACTTGATTTTTTTAAACTTCACAATATATCTTAGATATCTTTATAAATCACTTCATATAGATGCGCCTCATTATTTTTAATGGTTACATGGTAATCGTATATATGAATGTGCCTCAATTTATTTAAATAGGCCGAACAGGTGGGCACTTATATTGTGAATTTCCTGCTCTGCCAATGCTGCTATTAACATCCTTTGCAAGTTGGCCCCGTGACATGTCGATGTGTGTATACACACATATACACACACACTTAGTGCAAGTTTATCTATAGAACAAATTCCCAAAAGTGGAATTGCTACATCAAAGGGTTTACAAAATTTAAATGTTGATAGATATTTCCAAATTTCCTTCCAAAAATGTAACTGAAATGTATTTTACACTCAGCAGTTTTCCCCTCAAGCATTAATGAGCTTTAAATTGTAGCAGCTGGATTTTTGTTTGTTTGGTTGTTTTTAGAATTTTGCCTCTTAAACATTGCTTTCTGGATTTATTTGCTTACTCAAACAAAAGACCAGAGGCGAGGAGATGAAAATGAGACAGAACAGAAGAAGGGGAGACAGACAGGCTCAAACCCAAGACTGATGAAAGACGAACCTACGAGTAAGAAGGAAGGGCTCGAGCAAGGAAGTTTGTGTTGGCAACATGGCGGGCAGGAATCAGGTTTCTCAGACAAGATGGCGGCCGGCAGGGCTTGCTTCAGTCCTCAGATGGAGTGCTAGACCTCCTCGATTTAATGAGGTGAAATGTAGCAATGCCTATGATGCAGAAGCTACAGGAAAGCAACTACACTTACTTGGCATGTCCCACAGAACACTGATGTGTTCTGTGATGTGAACAAAATAAGCAATGTGTGTTCATGACTTTGGCGAGACACCTGGGGCCTAGTTCCTATAAAGCATTTGACAGTGTCCTCCACATCACGCATTCACCTCTTCCAGTTACTGTGTAAAATTAACAATAACAAACGGTGTTTCTCTGGTTGTGTCCCTTCCTGCTTTTCAGGAAGACTAACTTTCCTCACAACCCTTTCGTCGTTCTGACATTCTCAGGCATTGTCTCCATCAGCTCGGGAGATGAATCCGTTTGTCTGCCCGAGTGGAATCATCTGAGAGCCCTGTGTACTGCTCTGGGCGACTGCCACTAGTGTCTTCTCAGGCTGTCAATATCCAAAGAAGCAATTGTGCAATTGGTAGTCAAAGAAACCAGAATATGTTACCCCAAAATATGCTACTTTTGGCATATAGATTATTTTGAGCTGTATGTAACTGAGAAGCAGCAGATAGATACAAGAAAATCTCTACTCTCTCTCCCTAATTGGCTAAAAAAGCAGGATGGACATTTTCTCTATACCAGGAAAGGTAAAATCTAATCGTGAGGGACCGTTTATCAGCTTGAAGAAGGCACCAGAGGAATCTATACAATGAATTTTACTGCCTAGTCCTTATCTACCAATAGATCCCCATAGACTTACTTTCCCTCGCCTTGCTACCCCTTAGAAGCCTAAAACCACTTTCCTTTGCCCTGTAGTTTCTCTGTATATTTATCATTATTTGTTGAAGGTACTGAATTCTAACCTGTTACCTGTTTGAATTACTTATTTCTCTATATTCCCATTTGTCACGTATGTGATATGTATGGTAATAAACTTTTTTTCATGTTAATCTGTCTTATACAGAACACCAGCCAAGAACCTAAAATGGATAGAGGAAAATATTTTCCTTCTCTGCAGTAGATAAACTTTTGAGTAGTTTTTCTAGAACACCAAAGTCAACCTTACATAGACCCCCAAAATTCACATTTAACATTTTGTAATTTCTCACAGTTTCCAGGCTCAGAAAGTCCTCTAGTAATTGTATCATCTCTCACAGACTCCCATGACGCCTTCCTACTAGTGAATTTTCAGCACGGAGAGAAATCTCTTGGGCAGGGAAAGCCAGGGTAATGCAAGATTCAAGGATTCCACTGTGTTTTCTTTTCTTGTCAATCCTACATCGTAAAGTCCAAATGAGTCACTTATAATTTTTTTTTTCTTTTGGAGCATATTTGAGGGTGATTTCAGTGTTCTGTAAAGACTATCCAGAAGTTTATGTTTGCTTTTTTTTTCTTTTCTTAACAAATGATACTTTATCAGAGTTACACACTCAAATTCCAAGTTCTTGCTTGTTCTTAAGTTCAACATATGACTCTTATTTATTTATTCATTAAAAAGATCAGTTGCCAGGTTCTGGTTTAGTCATTGGATATACATCTGAATCAAAAATGGGTAAAACATTTTATCTTTATGATTCATAGCTTACCGATTAACAGGGGAATATAGAAAATCAAGCGACAACAAAATTATACGCCGTGTTGGAGAGTGACCATTTCTATGAAAACTAATAAATTGGAAGGAGGGAAGGGGATGTATTTTGAAATAGGGTAGCACAGAATACTCCCTAAAGAGGAGTACTTTCAAGTGTTCTATTTTATTATTTGATTTTTTCCAGTGTTAAGCTATAATTGGCATGTATCATTATGTAAATGTAAGGTATACACTGTACTGACCTGATATACTTGCATTTTGAAAAATGATTACCACCATGGCTTAGCTAACACTTCCATTGCCTCACTACTTCTTTCCTGTGAAAACATTTAAGACTCATTCTCTTAAGAGTTGTCAAGTATATAATATAGTATTATTAACTACAATCACTATACTGTCCATTAGATCCCCAGAAATTATTCATCTTATAACTGGAAGTTTTCAACCTTTGACCAATATTTCTCCATTCCCCCATCCCTCAATACAATTCTGATAAATACAATTCTAATCTATTTCTATCAGTTCAATTTCTTTAGATTCCACATATAAGTGATGTTATATAGTATTTGTCTCTCTCTGTCTGACATTTCATTTTGCGTAATTCCCTCAAGATCTATTCATGTTGTTTTGAATGGTAGAATTTCCTTCTTTCTCACGGTTGTATAGTATTCCATTGTATATATATATATATACATTGTATCTTCTCTGGATAAAGAAGATTCATCCACCTGATGGACAGTTAGGTTATTCCCATATCTCGTCTACTGTAAAGCATAGATATCACTTGAAATCCTGTTTTTATTTCTGTTGGATACATACTCAGAAGTGGGACTCAGTAATTTAAAGCAAGAAATGCTCAGCAGTCCTGTACTAGGATTTGAGTCATATCACTGAACACCTCATTTTTCAGCTGAATTAGGATTATTGCAAACAATCAGCACAATTTACTTGCTTGAATCTTGTTTACTTTGATCTTAAAAACATATGGATATGTTTTCATCTAATTCCTCAGAAACTTTGAGCCGACTAATACCTATGCTGTTTTCATTTTCCTCCTATATTTAACATGCATCTCTTGCACCACACAATATAAGAGCTAATTAGGTTCTAGAGAGCGCTCAGGGTTTTGTCTACTTGGACACACTATTCAAACTACTAATAATGATATAGATAAAATTGCAATACTATATGATTAGAGAATTAGAGTCCAAGCACAGCAGGTTATTTTTTTTACAATATATGTTTAGAAAACACCAATATAGACTCTAATATGATCAGGTACTATCATATATATATCTTAGCAGTAATAATACACTTAATTCCCTTTACCCTATCAAGTCAATGTTCTCATCAGCCACATTTTCAGATGAAGAAAATGAGGTACAGAATGGTCATGAGTTGCCCGCACTCCCATAGCAAGGGACAGAACAAGGAATCAAATGTATACAATGTAGATCTTTATAACCATGGCCACTAAACATGGATGCTGTGTCAGAGATTAACCCCATCTGATGAGTTAGATGAACTTCAAGGTCCTTTCCAAACTCCAGACTCTATGATACTAATGGATAGCTATGCTGGGGACCTTGGTGGAAGAGTGTAAACTACTAGGCATGGCTCTGACTATGGACACGACTCTGGAACTCTGGACCAATGGACAGTCCAGACGATGAGTGAGCAGAAGCAAGAAGCAGAGCTTCAGAGACAGGACGACAAAGACTTGAGGGCACCTAATGTGATGCCTTTAATAGGGACGTGATCATTCGAAGAAAATAATTTAAGAGTTGAAAGGATTTGAAGAGTAAAGTAAAGGAATGAAAGTAAGTGAGAACAGAAGAAACAGAACGGGAAGCCATATTGTTGAGCGGACAATCACAGAGCCTGTGGTTCACAAGTGCTCTGGGTGAGAGCAGTGCTCGGGAGTATGGAAGGTGGGGAATGTAACAATACTGAAGAGCATAGGATAGAAGATGAAAAAAATAGGGGGTAGTGTGGGGAAGGGAAAGAAATGCAAATTTTCCAGGAGTGTTTTCCAAGTCCCTGTACATTCAGGAATTACACTATCATTTATGGACACATTAATTCAGACACGAAAGAGTTCAAATTATGGATTGTTGCTGCCCATAGAAAGTTCTCACATATTAAGCATGCCTCATTTACACGATCCCCACTTCATGCATCCACCCTGTACTCCCTCCCCATGAGGACAAAGCAGTCGGGAATCTATTATATCTGTAGTTCACAGTGCATTAGCATAATCAGTGAGCTGCAGCTATTACAATCTAACAATAATAGTTAATTATTGTTTTGGATAGAGAATATATTTTTTCTGTGACTCTATTTTGCACAACGTACCAGCTACTCTTGCATCCTGACAGCCTCCACACAAAGGGTATTCATTTTTAGGTCAACAGCGTAGCTAGAGAAAATATGAAATTTTTTGCTTAGAAATTTTCTACTTGAAAAAATTTCTGCTTGGTTTTGAAATGTTATCTAAATAGGATCTAGAACTCTAAACACAAATTTCTATGAAACAAGATGCAATGGAGGTATAACATGAAGAATGTGAAAGAATAAATTTTTTTTCTAAATCTAACAATGACTTGTTGGGCAAATTTCTTTTAAAAAATAGTTAAGATTAGCTTGCTTTTTCATGAAAATATTCTTTCTTCCCCTTCATAAGTTAAAAAAAATCCATAAGGACATATAATAAATTTCTGTTAAACAACTTGCTTGTGCCAAGTTGTGATACAGTTTTCCTAGAAAAAGGATCGGTAGATTTAATTTTAACAAAGGTTGTATACTGAATGTCGTTACTGTTATTGGCCACACAAGATTTTACTGATTATGCTGAATAGTAAAGCTACTCAAATCAAAAGCCAAAGACATGAATAAAAACATAGCCTGACAATTTTATACAAGGCTTTGAAAAAATGTTTTCTTACTGAGACATGATCAGATTCAAAATAGATTTAGTGTTTATAGGATTATTACACACATATGTTGCATTTTAGGTTAAAAATTTTTCTCTTCCATCTCACTTTACCTTCAAATATTGTCATATTGGACACTCAGGTGTTTGTTATATAATCGCTAATGATAAATACTTAAAATGAGAAAATGGCTAAATGCTAAAAATTACAAAAATGTCATAATAATAAAATTGACTTGTAGCTTGCACGAGACGTGGTTTTTTATAATGCCAGTAAAGCAGCAGGGAGGTAACGGAACACATAAAGAACCTTTCTTAAAACGGAAAGTTCCCTCTGACTTGCTTTCCCTCTGGTAGGGCTTCCTTGGTCTGATAAGCCAGTGGCCAGAAAAGTAAGCATGTGGGAGGTAATCGGGGAGGGAGAGGATGTGGTCAAGATTCCATCATCCTTCTCTCTGCACTGTGCAAGTCAGGGCTGGGAATTATCAAAGCCATCAAAACCTGAAAAAAGTTTCAATCAAATGAACGTGGCCTGTTTGTGCAGTGTCTACTGCGTGAGGCTGAAAGATGTCTAATGAAATTGCTAACTTGGCAGCTCAGTTACAGTTTATCCATCACTGTGGGTACTAGCACTGGGTTAGACAATCAGTTAAAAAAAAAGTGAAGGCTTTATTTTTTATTTCAATCAAGCTATGTTATGAACCTATAACAAGAGCCCTCGCGTTCCATGGAACCCCCTCTGAGAAGCCCTCCTCTAGGGAAGGTTAAATGAGTTCATACATGCAGAGGTGTCAGGAGAGTACACAGCACACAGTGGTCACTATTATTGCATCGGCAGCACAGGCGCTTGCAAGTGAAAAAGAGGTGAGCCTTCACCCCAAAGCTATGCTAGGTAAGATCATTGTCTTAAAGAAGCCATATGTAAAATTCTCTGGCACACTGAGAAGCAACATTTAAGTTTGCTCCAGAGAGTTCAGAGATGATTTCACCTAGAGAGGACATGTGGCTGAAATGTAAAGCATGATTAGATGTTCTCTAGCTACACATTAGCAGCAAAGGATGCTTTAGAAGGAGAAATTACATGGGTAAGTAGTTTTACTGCACATATAACCTGTGGTCACCAGCAAGGGAAAAATAAGAATGAAATGTAGGCCTTGTATTTCTATTTAATCTTCCATGGACATAAATCATCATTCCACATACGCTTGTGCTTGATCAGAACTGTTGGAATTTAAAGGTATTGCTAAGCCTAACTCTGATGTGAACGTCACAATCTGTAAAATCCAAACAAAATTTAGTTTACTAAAGGCCACAATCAGAGCAGAAGAGTACACTCAATAACATTTGGTATTGGGAAAAATTGGATAAACAGGAACACAATTAGTTTATATTTATTGCTCTCCTCTGCTCCAAATCTAAATCGGCATTCAACAATTTTCTGGGAAACACAGACACACATGTGTTTGCAGCGATGATGCACGCTAATAGCGTTTCAAGAAATTCATTATCATGTTACAGTGTTCCTAGTCAGCTTTCGAAAACACTTCATATTGAACTAACTTGATGCTATTTCAAGCGCAACTTGTTGGGATTTGAAAGCAAATCTCAGCTCTTGAGAAGAATGAGCGATTTAAGGAGGTGTGGAGAGAATGCTGAACGGAATCCAACATCTTCTAAAAAATGTAATTGGAAAGAAATAATTCAGCATTGTTTTTAAATCATGACTTCTAGAATGAGGAGTAGAAATTGGCAAGGCTTGTAAGATGCAGACTTGGCCAAAACTGTCCTCACTCAGGGTTTGTTGTGTTGTTTTTTTTCTAAAATCAGAAATGAAAGTTCCACTGCTGTCTTGAGCTCGTGAGCTTTTTGGGTTGAATCCTTGCTCTGGTCCTGCGGGTCCTCGTGGAATCCACACTGCAGAAAGGCAGAGCCAGAGGACGTGGACGCAAACCTGGGGTGCAGGGCAGGGGCGCGAGGGGGGCTCTCCCTTCTTTGCGCTCCAGATGGAGGGCGGTGGCCTCGCCTTTACGCAGGGAGCCCCCCGGGCTGTCCAGGGCTCCGTGCCCGCCGGGCACCGCGTGGGCCTGGCATCCAGCGGCCCCGGTGCCATCCTGGGGAGCCGGCAGCTGCAGCGCGCGCGGGGACATCCAGAGGGCTCGGCCCCTGGAGCGCAGAGGGGGCGGGGATGTTTGGGAATGGTCATTATCTGGCTTCCCACAGATTAAGCATTTTCTGCAAAGCCCTGAGGACCCCACTGTGGAAAACACTGCACCAGGAAGAGGAGGCAGAGGAGGAAAGAGGAATCGGGTGGGATGGGAAAGCACATGCAATGGGAGGAAGGGAGCAGGGCTGAGAGGCGGGCGGGGGCAGAGAGGGGCCCACGGGACGCGGGGTCCTGGGGCCCGCGGACCTGGCGCGACCACCCCTTGCTGCGCGCGCTCCGCCTCTAGATGGCGCTGTGCGGCCGGCGAGCTGGGGCCAGCGCCTTCCCGCCAGCGCAGAGTCCGCTTCCCCCGGGGCCCTTTCATGCTGATGCTTGATCAGATCAGCACCCCCAGGCTGCCCCAGATTATGTCCTGGGCGCTGCCTTTAGCCTCTCCTGCTCCAGTCTCTTCACCTTCCCGTCGTCTGTGTGAGATGTTGGGGCCTCGATGTGCATCATCTCATGGATGAGCACAGCCAGCCTGTGAGCTAGGCTGCAGCATTTCTGTTTATAGATGAAAATCCTGAAACTCAGATAGAGGAAGGCACAAGCCCAAGATCTCGCAAGCAGCAGGGTGGGCAGCTGGGGGCAGGTTTGAACCCAGATCCCGGGCTACAGCCTTGACTGAGGACATCTTGCCCTTGGCCACCCTACTACCCCCCCCCACCCCTGTGTGACTCTGAGCACAGCTGGTGTCATCTGTATGTGCATGAGCCAGGGACCAGCCTGCCCACCAACTGACCTTTAGTCCATTGACACTCTTTGTGGGGTGAACACCATGCTGGTGGCCGAGGCCTGCCCTGAGCCGGCGGCAGTGAAAGTCACAGGTGACTTCATGGGTGGGAGGGAGATGCTGTGAGTCATGATTTCTCCCAGGAGGAACCCGGGTGAATGCCCCGCACATTGGTCATCAGAGTGATGCAGCTGAGGGTGAGCAACCAGAAAAGGGAGAGACAGAAGAAAGGAGGAAAGAATAGGGGGAAAGCCAGATTTCCTAACTCCTCATCCTTTCTTCCGCTCAGACAGTGAAGACATCCTACCCTTCTCTTGGGGCTGTACTTCTAAGGCACGTGGATTCATCAGGCTACGGAAAATAGACCCCATTCCTGACTAATTCATACTCAAATTATAGAAAGCTCAAGATAAAAACATTACTAGTTGATATTATTCAAGTGCTAATAAAAATCTTTAAAAAGAAAGCAAAACTATTTGATTCCATTTTCTAATTTATTTTACAATGGGAGAGAGTGAAAAGTAAAGCAAGAGGGAGCAAAAGGGGAAACAAGGAGGTGAGCGACAGAAGAGAAAGGAAAAGGAGCTAAGAGAGATTGGGTCCCTGCACGGTTCCCTGTTGAGCGCCTGGATCTTCCTTCAGCATCCCTTGCCCTCTATTCTTGCCTAGGCCTCCTTAGTAGCGCCATGTCTTCCCTCTCTATACACATATGAAAATGAATAAAGAAAGAAAGTGGAATTTAAATGTGATTGCCCCCCCCCCCATATACTTTACTGCCCACATATTAACGGCACAGTCATTTCCATTGCATGAAAAAAATAGGATTGAGCAGTCAGTCATCGATTCGGGCACCAAAACAAAATCAAGATCAACTGAAGCCTGGGCTAACTACTTTTTAAAAATTTACAAAGTGGTTGAATGAGTTTTGCGTGATTGAGTAGGTCGGTAGTAGTGTCTCCTACGTATCTGGTGCAGTCTTGAGCGACTGGCAAGTAGCAGGAAAAAATGAGGAGAGAATGAAGAGAAAGAGCAAATACAACATGATATATTATTAACACTTTTCCATACCTAAGAGTTCTTCTGGGCTCATCAAAACAAAGGGCAATCTTGTCTTCCATGAGAAAAAGAAGAACCGCTTCTGTTCCATCTGGTAAATCCATCTGTTGCTGGAGAAGGAACAGCCAAGTGTTCAGAGAAATGACCTTCCTTAGGCCCCTCTGTAAACTGTCTGGATTTTATCAATGGTCTTGACTTCACAAGCTAGAGTAGTGTGAGAGGCAGGCGTCCAAGTTGAGTTAGCTTCCAACTTTCAAGACATGGATAGGCAGAAGCCTTCAGTCAAGCAGCGATGGATGGAGGCTCTCAAAGTCCATTTGGTTAGCGTGTTAAGATCAAGCAAGAAAACAGTTAACAGAAGTGTCAGTGTGGCTGCAAGCTCAATGAGGTTTTATATATGAAGTAAAAGATTAAGGGAGACCAAATTTATTGTCATTGAGAGGAAGTATTTATAAACTTGGCAGAGCCTCATGTGAGAGCAGAACAAAGGCTGCCAAAGAGGTTCATAAATTGAGATGGATGATCTGAAAGCATGTTCCACATATACTGCCTACATATGGTTATATACACACTGCCTGGCCCCAGGTCAGTATTGCATTGCCCTGCACAAATGTTGATGTTATCTTTGTGGGCATGGGGGGCGTTGGGGAGTTGGAATCAATGTCAGAATTGGGGTAGAGAAGACAGGATGTTGAGGATGAGGCTGAGTAGCAGGCGAGGGATGGGAGAAAGGCAGAAGATGGAGAGGAAAGGCAGGTGGCTGTGAGGGCAAAAGACCCCTCGTGATCAATTGCACGGAGGAGAAAAATCATGAGGTTAGACTGGGGGAGATCTGAGAAGGGATGATATGATGTGGGGGATGACACAGAAGAAAGAATAATGACCTAACGGGAAATGACTCCATTGGGGGAACAATGGTCTTGACCAGGAGACACAAGCTAAGTCTGGTCCACTGTCTTCTTTTGCAAATAAAGTTTTATTGGAACACCAAAGTGCTCATTTACTCATGAATTGTTTACGGTTGGTCTCCTGCAGCCTCAGCAGTGCTGAGAGGCTGAGACAGAGATCATCTAACCATAAAACTTAAGATATTCACTATCTTACCCTTTACAGAAAACCTTTGCCTAAAGTTGCCTCTGGAGTCTATACTCTCTGCCACTGAAAGGCTACCCGCTCTCCCCCAATCTCTTTGTGTCAACGGCAAAGCTTGATTCTACTCTACCTGGAATCTAACTGCATTGATTTTGTAGATACTTAAATCTTGGCCAGATTATTCTTGGGAAAGTAAAGGTACACACTATCTCATAAAAAAAAAAAAAATTCAATTGCAGTAACATATGAGAGCCCTTCAAGAGGCTCTCATAGTTTCCAGAGAACTCTTTGATTTGAGCAGTGGCCCATTGTTGTGAATTGAAGTATATCCCCCCAAAATTCATGTTAAAATCCTGACCCTCAGTACCTCAGAATGCAACCTTACTTGAAAATAGTGTCATTGCAGAAATTATTAGTTTAGATGAGGTAATTAGGGTGGGGCTCTAATCCAATATGACTAGTGTCCTTATAAAAAGGGGAAATTGGTCACAGTCAGGCATACAGATGCAGCAGAGATGGGGTAATGCAGCAGAAGCTGAAGGACACCAGAAATTGCCATCAAACCCCCAGAAGCTAGCAGAGAGGACTGGAACAAACTGTCCCTCACTGTTTCAGAAGGAACCAGCCCCAATTACATCTTAATCTTGTCCTTCCGGCATCTGGAACTGTGAGCCAATAAATTTCTGTTGTTCAAGCCATTCAGTCTGTGGTGCATTGTCCAGCAGCCTAGCAAAGCAATGTACACATGTACAAAGCTTCCCAAGTCAACTTTCGTAGCTGGTAAGGGCCATCATCTGCCAAGAGGCCACCTTTAGCCCCAAGGTGACACTTTCTTCAGCCCCAGGTTCCCAATTCTTCCTTTGATAGAGACTCTAGGACAGTCACAGACACCTGCTCTGCCCCCACACTTAGGGCAAACCAGAAATGTTTTATCTCCTTTCCAAACCAAATCCACCTATAGGGTTTAATTAGAAGCTGTCAACATTTTCATCTGCTGGAGAAATGCTGTGTCCTTTAGAGATGTGGTTGCCAACAGGGCTGCCCCCCAAGACCTTTGGGAGGCCTGCAGTTACAGCCACCCCCTATTTCCTGTGTGCACATCAAGCCATGCATTGGCACAGTTCAGTTTTAAAAGTACTGTATTTATAGGCCCATCAGGTTGTGATTAAAAAAACATGGTACCAAAATATTCAAAATAAAAAACATAAAATCATTTGACTTTTAAGAGGAGCTTTGCATGGCTAAATACAGCATCTATTTTCAGGAGCAGGGGAAGGCAGAAAAGGAAATCAAGGATGGACCACAGTGAAGCCAGTGGTGTTTAGAAGCATGTGCCGAGGTGGCGCCCGACTCTGCATGACATGGTCCAGTAGATAAAGGAGTTGGAACAGACTCTAAAAGTCAGGGATGTTTCGGCCGCGAGTAGCAGTTACTCTGATAGCAGTGCCAGGACTTTGCAGAAGTCAAATATATTCCATGCATTTATCTCTTTACTGTGACCTCCTGAGACAGGTATGTCATGACATTTTTTTTATTATAGTAAACTCTGCAGGACATAATATTTATAACTTTACCCATTTGAAGTACACAGTTCCATCTCGTTAAGTGCAGGCATAGGGCTTTATAACTACCCTCGTCACCCATTTCCCAAACGCTTTCTTCTTCCCAAACTGAAACTCTGAACCCTTCAACAATAACCCCTCACGCCGCCTGCCTCGGGCCCCAGCCAACCACCATTCTATTTCCGGTGTTTATGATTTTGAACTCTGGGTACTTCATGTAAATGTAATCATACAATAGCTATCTCTTCCTAACTGGATTATTTCTTTGCAGAATGTCTTCAAGTTTCACCCTTGTGGCCCATGTCAAAATGTCAATCTTTTTCATGGTGCATGCTCTTCTGGTGTGTGGATATTCTGCGTTCTATGTGTCACACACCTACCAGTGGTAGCTTGGCTGCTTTTGTCTTTCAGGTGTCATGGGTGATGCTGCTCTGAACATGGATGTACAAATATCTTTGAAACCCCTGTGCTCAGTTCTTTTTATTTATACACGGAAGTGGTATTGTTGGATCATGTGGCAATGCTGAGGCCATATGGGAAAATCTGAACATTGGTTATTAAAGTAATGAAGAACTGCCTTATTGTTTTTCACAGAGGTTGCACCATTTACCATCCAACGGGCAATGCACAAGAGTTCCAAGTTTTCCATATTCTTGTAAACCCTTGTTATTTTTTATTTTGTTGGTGATAGCTATTGAAATAGACGCAAAATGGTATTGCACTATAGTGAGTTACATACTCTTAATATCTACATTTTTTTCAGAGGAGAAACAAAAGTTCAGAAACTTGCCCAAGATCATCTGCCAATACGTTCTGCCAAGGGCAGAACCAGAATTCAAACTGAGTCTATCCTACCCCAGCTCTGTATTCGCCAACACGGTATCAGTGAGCCGGTGAGGCACAAGGAGAGCGTATGGAGAACTTTGGGCTTGTGGATAAGCACTGAGGTGAGGGTTAAGAGGAGGCTTGTGAATGGAGATGAGGCCAAACATGTACGCAGGGGCCAAATCATACAGAACTTTGTGTTTTTTTGCTTGAAAATATTTCAGTTCCTATAAACAACATGGCAACATAAAATGTATATGATAATCATGTGATTCTAAGGATAAAGAAAAGGAAATATGAGATGTGCCTATAAAAAAAATCCAAGTTTCTCAGAAATGTAATCAGAATAGCTGTAGGTTAAGGCCTAATGTAAGGAATAACTTATTTTTCCATCAAAGTACAACTGAAAATAACCAAGAATAATAAGATGTTGGCTTCACATTTTTCCACTTGTACTAAGCAAGGATATTTTGGGGCATCTTATGGAAAATATAACCTCAAGGGTTAAGGGAACATTCATCAGGCATCTCAGCAAATTCCTATAAGGAATCTGTGCTTTATGAGGCAAAGCCCCCAGTGCATGGTCCTGGGTGAGGGGCCAGGAGGCAGGAAAGGCATCTGCGGTAGGTAGCTGTGGGGTCAGACTGCAGACATGCCTGGACATCGAGCACCAATGAGGAAACAGGGGTGTCTACATGGGGTAGGGGAAGCTAAATCAGCTGGTCAGAAGGGTGGCCTGGGGACCTTGGACTTGTGGCTGATAGATTGAGGAGGGTAAGTTGCTAGACCTAGTATTACTGTCAGTGCTCTAGACCATGGCCAACCTGACTGTCCCCTAAAGAGGTGGAAAAGTTTGGGTATAAATAGAAACACAGAAGAGGAAAAACTAGGTTAAGGGAATGAATGAATGCAAGGAGGTAGATCCAATATCACAGTGGTGCTCTGGAAGAGTCTCAGAGAACTGAGCTAACTGTCTCTTAGCTCAGTTACACCAGGTGCCTGGCAGGGTGAAGCCTCGAATTGCTGGAGCCCCTCCACATTGCAACCTGCCAGCATCAAAGGGAAGCTTCCAAACCTGGGTGACCTCATCCGGGGAGACATTTTGGTCATAGATGATGATGAACTGTACTAACTGCAGATGACTGAGTGCAACAGAACTCATGTGCCAGCATCTTTTTTGATATTACGTTGCTATATTGTGAAATGGTGTAGCCCTAGTCTCGTTGGAAGAGGATGATGTAGATATTGATGCTCAAGTGTATTGGGAAATTGAGTGAAGCCTCCATCGCTCCCCTATCCTGGCTCCTCTGAACCCAAGCATAGAAAAACACCATGACCAATGTTGGGGTGAAGAATTAATTTTGCCCAAAGAGAGATCAAGCCTTTGCCCCCAGTTCCTGGGAGGATGTTGAACCCTTGGAGTCTCCCACTGATGGGGAGTCTCCCCACGCCCCAGGTCCCGAGTCACGTGCAGGCTGCAGTGGTTGCAACCATTCCATCGACATCTCGATGTGTTGGAAAAGGAGAATGAAGAGCAAAATCTCCTTTGATTCCAAACAGCAGGATCACTGACTGGTTAGGAGTGTCTTCATTTGTTCTGGGTAGAAAAGGGCCCAGTGTGTGCTCTTGGGGCGGGTGTGGGTCAGAGGGGGAAGGGCCAGGAGATCTTGTTAGAAGGGGAGCAGAGTAGGAGAGGGATGGCACCTGCTGTCTTGTCACAGAAGAACTGTGCTCTGTGGTCTGCCCCAGTGATACATGAAGACTGAGCGAGGGGAACTGTGCCTGAACCACTGGCCTTCTTTGAAGGCAGGTGCCTACCTATGTCTGGATTTCAGGGGTCCTAAGCTCCAAGGCACCATCCCAGAGACTGACAACCCTATGGGCCACCCCGGCATTGTGGGTGCAGGTGTCCTGAGAGTATCCCGCTCTTATGAATGCTTGACTGAGACAAGGCCAAGGGGAATGAAAAAAGGTTCTGAGCTGGGAAGAAGGGTCACCACAGAGAGGGACTCTGCTGTGTCCCAGCTGGCTGGAGGCCTGCAGCTTCACAGTCCTCAAGCAGCACTTCCAAATAAGCCACATGAGCTTGACGTCTGCGGCCTTGGCTTCTCCACTTACAACCCATGAGTGAGACTAGACGGGCTGTGAGAGGTTTGATTTGATCTCACCCAGCACTGGCTGCTCCTCTACAGGGTGGGGATGACAGTGAGCAGGTAGGGACACAGGAGAACGTCCACTAAGCTGGAGAGGGTGGGGGGTCCTGCGGGACAGGACTGGGGTGTCAGACTGGAGTGAGAACGGTGAACGCCGAATCATTTTTAATAACTTACAAGAATCTCCCATGTCCCTTGGCTTCAGAGCCTGGCGGGGGAGGGCGGACAGGGACCTTCCAACCTCCCAAGAACCCACAGGGGGAATGGAGGAAGCGAAAGGACAAGCTTTGTAACAAAGGGGTGAAGGACTTTGCGAGCTTTTTTCAGTCAGCAGAAGAGACTCGGGTAGGACGGCGGCGGGGTCTCCAGGCCCTCAAACTCCGGGAAGAACTTGTCGTCTGTCCTGAGGTGAAGACAAAAGGAAGCAGCCTCATGTGACTGCCAGGAGGATTTGGGTCACCCTTGAGCAAGCTGAGATGGAAGAAAGAGTGGCTGAGGTTAAGTGGGGGTGGGAAAACCCTCAAAGACTAGCATCTACCTAATAATTACTGTCATCGCAGCCACCACGGCTACACAGCCAGCCGTCGTGAGCCGCTCCGCTCTGCGCCCTCGCAGCCTGTGACTCTTTACGGAGCACTCTCTGCGCTTCAGGTACTGTGCTGGGTCCAGGGACCACAACAATGAGTAAAAATAAGTGGATTTCCACAGTGCGCTGGGTGGGGTGGGGTATGATCTCAGATGACTGAGTCAGGAACAAATTAAAGGCACAAGGACATCATCCTTTTTTCCCCTACATCATGAGAATGTACGTGAGAATGTGCAAACGTTGCAGAATATAAAACAGGCACAACTGATAGGCTCCGGGTTGTTAGCGCTATGAAGCTATTGGCAGCCGCTGCAGCATGAGTTCGAGCCCCGGCCAGGGAGCTACCCACATGGCACAGCAGACCTCTCCTGTCTCCCCGCTACTCCCCTCAGCAGTGGATTTCAGTGGATCTGCCTGTTCTGCTCCCCACTGTGTCTCTGGTGAATCCTCTCACACCCCGCCCCTCTGGCCTGCACCCCAGCTCTTGTATGCATAAATAAATAACATCCTAAAAAACAAGATCACCCACAGAGTCTGACTGGAGCTAGTGGTGTGGGTTAAGTGTGTGGAGAAATGGCCATCAGAGCTCAAAGGGGTGGGGGGCACATCCTAGTGCAGCGCTGTCTGCCAGAAATAAGATGCAAATCACATGTCATTTAGAGTCTCCTCATAGCCGCGCTAGAAAGGGTAAACAGAAACCAGAGAGATTATTTTTAATAATACATTTTAATAATGCATTTTATTTAAATGCATGGATCCACGCGTAGTAGCCACAGCATGTAATCAACAGCAGAAATGACAAATGAGATCTTTTACTTCCTGATTTGGCGGGAATTCTTTGAAACCCGTGTGTGTGTGTGTGTTTCCCGCTTACCGCACATTTCTGACTGGGCCAGCCACGGGAAGGTGCTGAGTGCCAGGGAGAGTGGCCGGGCGGGACAGGGCTGTCCCAGGGGATAGGCCAGGTACTGCAGGGAGACTCAGAGCCTCACCCCAGCTCCTGGGAGCGACATGCCGGGTGGGCTTGGCGGGTGCTGTCCCCGTGGGGCCAGGACGGGGGCTGCTGCTGCGCCTCTGGGCTGCATGGGGGAGAGGAGGCTGAGGCAGGAGCTGGAGGACCAGGCACTGGGACAGAGGGAGGCCCCCAATACATGGAACCCCACGTCTGGATGGGGGAGATACCTGGTGTCTGCCACGCCAGTGGCCGGCGGAGCTGGGCTGTGGACTCGAGATGGGAGGTCCCCAGGGCCTGCAGGGCACTGGCTGGCCTGTTGCACTTTCTCTGGCGTTGACACTGGCCCAGCCTCCTGGTCCGGTGACCTTCTCGCCTCCGTTCAGTGCTGCTGACTTTTGCTTTCCAGCCAGCCCGCTTGTTTTCGTTTCTTTTGTCTGAAGTTCCAGAGAGGAGGTATTATTTTCAGTGATTTGATGAATGCACAGCTTGAGCCCAAGGTTTGTTTGTTATGAAATCACTGTCCTCAGCCTCAAGCTAATAGACTCCCCCACTATTCCCACTCCCTGCGACCCTCCCCCTACCTTGGGGTCCTAGTATGCTCCTCCCTGTGCCCTCACTGGGCTGAGCCTCTTGCTTCCCAGGGCCCTCCCTGGGCTAACCCAGAAGCTACACTCAAAGTCCGAGGCCTGTCCTAAGTGAGAGGGGGTGCCCTTACTTGGGGCCAGCAGTATGGCTTCCCCTCGCCCCGTGTGGCACCCACACCAGCCCCTAGTTCTGCTTCTACTCCCTCCCCAAGAGAGTGGCAGCAGAATCTAGCCTGGTCTGATCCAATGAAAGTATCCGCCTTACCCAGCCGTATGCCTCTCTCTCTTCAAGATGGGGGAGGGTGGCCAGAGGGAAGGGTTGAATGAATGAAGCAGGAACTTTCAGCGCTACCGACCTTGGGGGAAGAGGGGAGGAGGGGCTGCAGCTGAAGTGAAACCCCCATGGGCCATGACTTGACCAGCCAAGCTTACATAACAAAACTTCAATGAAAATTCTTGAATAAAATCTGGGGGGCTTCTGAGTTGGTGAACACCTCAATGGGATGGGAGGGGGTGCTCCCAGAAAAGGCATGGAAGGTGTGCACCCCTGACCTGTGGAGCTTCCTGAGCAGTATCCTGTATAGTAAGAGTGTCATTGTTAGTGTCATGCTTTCCTGAGTCCTGTAAGTTGTTCTAGCAAATTATCAAACTTGCAGGAACCCCTAAATTGATAGTCAGGCAGAAATGCAGTTAGTCTGGGTCCCCATCTATCGTTGTCACTTGAAGGCGGGTAGACCTGTGATACTCAACCCTTCATTTGCAGGATCTGTGCTCATTCAGGAGAGTTAGCATGAGAATTCAACTGACTTCTCAGTTGTGTCCGGCTGACCTTTCACCTTCTCTTTCAGCGATCACCACTATCTCGATTTCTGATGCGTTGTAGTGAACGCTGAAGTCAGGTGATGTCAGTCCTCCAACTTTGTCCCCTTCGATATCGTGTTGGTTATTTTGAGTCTTTTTGTCTTTCCACATATGCTTGTGAGTCAGTCTGTCAATATCCACCAGACAATGTGCTGAGATTCCGATTGGGATGATATCGAATTTACAGACAACGCCGGGAAGAACTGGGAGCCTCTTGATGCTTCCTACCCCCACACATGGATTTTCTCTGCCTTTATTTAGATCTTCTTTGATTTTTTTCATCTTCTTTGTAGTTTTCCACATAGATTTAGTTCAATTGTTAAATTCCTCCCTTTCTCCAATTCTCCCTCCCTCCCTTAGCACTAATGTCAATGGCATCGTGTTGTTAATTTCAAATTCCAACTGTCTATCGCTGACACTAGGAAAGCGGTTGACTTGCGTTCTTCTGCCTGGACAGCCTGGGGCTGGCGATGCGGTATGGGCTCACTTGCATGGTGGAAGTTCGGTGGGTCCAGGATCTCAGCTGATGTGACTCATCTCCCTCCATCCTCCAGCAGGCGAACCTGGACCTTTGCACACAGGAGTTCCACAGAGCCTCAGTTTCAGCCCTGGCACTAGCACTTCCCACAGCTCCAGGCCTTATTCCACAGCTTGCTTGACGAGAGCAGCTCAGCCTCTGAGTTCAGAGTCCACGGCCTTTGCCATCGCCCAGCTCACCAGAGTGCTGGGGAGAAAACTCCCGGTTCCAGGCCCTTCCTGTAATATCCTCTCAGAGTTCAGGACGGGGTGACAAGGAGGATAGCCAGTCCCCTCTCCCTCCCCCAGGAGGTCCATCTGCACACTTGAAAAGCTGCTGCCAAGGGCCAGGCCAAGGGCCGGGCCGGGAATCCAACCAGAGGACACCAGCAGTGGCCGTGACCCCCCGGGAGGGCGGCGGAGCAAAGGACACTGACCCCTCCTCTCAACCTGCTCCAAGTCGCCTGCGGCTCCGGGGAAGGAGTTCCCAGCGCTCTGCCTTCAGGCTGTCCCGCGGTCCTTACCCAAGGCCCTGGTGAAGAAGGAAGGGCTAGTGGGGGGAGCAGAAAGCAGCGCTGGGAAGGGAAGTTGGGGGAGGGCTGGGCAGGCGGGAGGACCCACCCGGCAGACAGGAAAGGCCTGGAGAAGAACCCCGTCATCTGAAACCCCACGTTCCATGTGGGTTCTCCCCAAGCCTTCAGCACTCAAACTACCTTCACCTCTGCCTGCTGCTCAAATAACAATCATTGAGAAGGATAACAAAGGCATTGTCTGTGTGAACGCAGAGAAGTTAAGCCCCTTCTTAGGCAGCCCCCAGAGGGGAGCAGGATGATGGACAGGGGAAGGCTTTCTTTTCTCCGAGAAGGCAGGTCATCTGGGGAGTCAGCCCACCCACATCAGTGCCCAGGAGCACGCGCCCCATGGGGTGGGAAGGCCCTTGCGTGGAGCTGCAGCTACAGCCGTGATGGGGGCTTCCATCTAGCACACCGGCTGGTATCATAGGGGATCCCACATTGTTGGGCGCCAGGCTGAGCCCGGAGGCTTTGCTCCTACCATGGGGCAGAGAAGGGGCACCCGTGTGGGTGCGTGCATGTGTGTGTCCCTCTAAGGGTCTACGGTTCCTGTCTCTCAGACATCATGCCTGGACGGGTGGCTTCCGTTCCGCGAGGGTGCCAGGCCCAGGTCCCTGCTAGCAGCAAGCTGAAAGTGGGCAGGGCACCATGAGGGTGCAGCCTTTGCTTAGGATCCAAAAGAAATGGGGAAATAAGTGCACGTGCAAATCACGACCGTTCCGAACCTCTCCTGCAGGGGAGGGCAGCACCCCCAGACTCATGCTGGAGGGAAGCACTGACATACCTCCACCACATCCCTCACTCTGCCAGCTTGCTCTGAACTTGGGGTCTCCCAATGTGATTGCAGTTTCTGAACAGTGTTGTCCTGGTCCAGGGATTGCTGAAGCTGGTGAGGGGGTTCGGAGTGGTGCCCCTTCCCTCAGCTTCGTGTCTCTCCCTCTCTCACCACCCCCCACGCCCCATTCTTTACTGGCTATGGGGTCTGTGTGCCGCTCCCCCATGCCAGGCAGAGCAGGCAGACAGTCTTGTCTTGAGAAGTGGCTGCACTGGGGGTCAGGGCAGGATGGCAGAATTTGGGGGGAGTGGAGAGGGTGGAGGATCCCTAACCCCTTCACTGTCTGATCCCCCAGGAGCCAGGCTTGCTGCCGCTCACAAGTGGAAGTTCTCCAGCACAAACACCCCACCCTTCCCAGCAACTAGGAGTCCCTAAATGAAAGATCATGAGCTTAGACACCCCTAACCCTCAAGATCCAGTGACTCCAGTAATAAGGGGAAGTTGGGCTCGGATGCCAGGTGGGCAGTGGAGGGCAGGTAGGGTGGCAAGACTGGAAGCTGCTGACCTGGTGACTCTGCACCGTCTCCCCCTCCCAAGCCCCATCAAGGCGCCTGCAGGACAGTCCAGCTGTGCCAGGAGAACATCCAGGAGCTCACAGAAGAGCAGGTGGAGGACAGTGGCAGAACAATGCAGGCGAGCTGGCCCCACCTCACTGGGGTTCGGAGGTGTGGGTGGGGCTGATGCAAGGGAGGTGATGCTGGGGTCTGTTGAAGGAGGGGCTGACCCGGACCTGCACAGGTGAGTGGTGTGTGGGTGGCACGAGACTCCTGGGCCGGTTGTCAGGAGTGCTGGAGGTCAGGGCCACCTGGCGCTCCGCCCCTTACTTGGAACCTTTGCAGAGAAGGAGCCAGGAGAAAGGAAACTGGTTCTGGGTGCGCCTCCCGCAGGTTTGGCAGGGTAGAAGTGATTCACTCTCTTTTGCCCTCCAGGCGATGGAGTCACCAGGAGGTGAAGTCATTTCCTGAAATCCACCAGACTGAGTGGGGTGAGTGAGGAGCTGGAGTCAGGGCTCAGGGTGCCCAGCCCAGGCTGATGCCTTTTGCCGTCTCTCCTCCACACTGCAGGAGGCATTGGAGGCCCTGCTTGGCTCAGGGGCTACCTTTGACCTGGTTTCCAGAGTGTGCACCCGGGTATGATGCACTTTTCTGACACGCCTGGTACACGGCGTGTGTGCATGAGCGCAAGTGTGCACATGTGACTGGGGCCGTGCAATTACCCGCTTGCAGGCTCGGTGCATGTGTGCATGAGCTGGCGGATGTCCTTCCTCGCCTTCTCCACACCTTAGGACCCCTCTGGAGGTCCCCTCCTTCCCCTGGGGTGAAGGGAGAGGCAACTCTCTCCTCAGCAAGACCGCCTTCCTCCTCTTTGCTGGATGCTAATCCCTCCCATGGCCTCCAGGCTCCTGTGTCCTCAATGAGCTCTTTTTCCCATCTTTCCAGACTCTTTCCCTTGGTTTCCAGCTCCACCTACAAGCACGCTCGGGCAGCCCCTGGCAGGTGTCATTCACACGTGACTTCCCTGACCCCGTGTCCCTCTGGGGCTCTCCCTACCTCCCACATCCCCCACCCCCCATCCCTACCTGTTGAGTTTCTCAGCCAGCACAGCTGGCACAGTTCCCAGTGCCAACTCCACTTCCTGCCACCCACATCCACCTCTTAGCTGCTCGCATCTGACCTCGCCCTCTGCCCATCCTCTAAAGGGGCTCTTCCCAGGACCACCCCAACTCCAGCGCTACCAATTAGTGGCCTTTTCTTAATGCCATCCTCTCTCTCCCCAAACGAGACACTCCTCTCCATCGTACCTCTGGGATTTCTCTTTCTTCCTCATCCTCACTGGCACCTGTAGTGTTAGCCTGTCCCCAGGACACTGTTACACTGTCCTTCTCAATAGACCCAGCAGCTTGATCGGCCAACGGCGGATGACAGTCTCCCAGACTTGCCGAACTGCATGCTCAAAAGCTCAGCCTAGAGCTAAAAGGCATCGATGCTCAAACAATCCCCCCAGCCCAGCGTTTGGTGTCTTCCCTGTGGCACTACATGCTCCATGAGGACAGAGATGCTCTTGCATACAATGGTCATCTCTGCACCCCCACGGCCTAGCACCGTTCTTGGTATGTGCTCAAAATCTATTGCAGCAATTGAAGGACTCAGTGAATGTGTGCAGTTGGCTGTCTCTGAGTGAGATGAGCCACGGGCCTCCTGGGGAGAATCCCTGTGTCGCTTGGCCTCCATGCAAGGAAGGTGCAAAGTCCTTCACAGCCCTCAGCTCTGCGCTCTGGTTTGCTGCACCAAAGGCTCCAGAAAGAAGCAGCAAAGCAGCTATTCCTCACTCCCCCAGGCTCAAGGGTCGGCTCCCCCCAGCAATGATCCCTGCAGGGTCAGAGGAGCCCAGGGAGAGGGTCGGAGGTCCGAAGGCCTGACAGTCACTATGTCCTTGCTCGGGAAGCCTGTGACCTTCTCTGAATTCTAGTGGAAGATGAATCTGTCCCATTCCACGTGTCACTGGATCCCAAGACACCGTGCAGTCGTCGACCTCTGCAGAGGGACATGGGCCCAGGCCTGCCACAGAGAGGCACAGGCAGCAGCCAGAGCCAGGTGTGCTGTGGGCATGGCGGGTGGGTAGGACTCCGATGCGGGTACAGGGTGGTCCTGGGCTGGGCACTTGGAAAATGACATTCCCCAGTAAAAAGGTGTGTTCCTTGAGCTCCTAGTATGTGTCTATGCTGCTGAGGAGGACGCATGGAGAGTGACTGTGATGGGGAGAAGATTCTAGGCAAGAGGATTCCCAGAGAGGCAGATTGCTCAGGATGAGGCTAAAGGGGCACAAGTGCCTTGGTGGGCTTGAGGGTTCCAGTCCATCTTGGGAGAACTGGGGTGTGGTCTTCCTTGTCCGCGGGGGCTCCTGGAGCTTGGTGGCCCTATCAAGAAACTGCAGACATCTTCCTTTCTCCTTCCTTTCAGGGCTGGGCTAGGAGAGCCCAAGATACAGGTCAATAGCAGCAGGAGGGATGCAGCTGGTGCGAGGCAGGACTGTCGAGCGCGGCAGGGCAGGGGCTGGGGAGAGGCCCAGAGTGCAGAGACAGCGGCACTTGCTGGGAGCCACAGGGCTCGAAATCTGACCATAGAACTGAGGCTACCAGAGGGGAGCAGAGAAGCAGAGCGCGGAGGGAGCATTTTGGCCTGTGGTGGAGGTTGCGGGTGTTCTGTGGTGCCGTATGGTAACAACACTTGAAGGCACGATCCTACACCCCTAACTCATGCCATATTATAAACTAATTTCACCTCAATTTAATAAACTAAATAGGTGGATTTAAGAGTAATAAGACCTCTGAGGAGAGGAAGCTGGGAGTGCTCCCCCTAATGCTGGACAGGGAGGCAATGCCATAGGGGGCCTACAGGTGGCAGCAGACACCCATTGCAGCCTGGAGGGGGTGCTCCTGGAAACCTGGGGTACCCAGGCAGGAGGAGGGAGTGAAGTGGATCTAAGAACTTGGTGGAGCAGGGAAGGAGCCGCATCTCCAGAGCACCGTGAACCTCATCTTTCCAAATATTTGTTTGACCTAAGTCCCAGTTCCTCGACTTGTATCCAGTCGCCTCCCATGACCTTTGGGAGGCAGAACTTAGGAGACCTGGGCAGCTCACAGCACGCCGAGCTGCTCGTGGGTGAGTCCCAACACACACACCCAAGGAGTCCTCAGAACGACACATGTAACATACCCGTGTAACAAGCCCCCCGGGGTACAGACATGGAGACTGAGGTTCACAGCATGGGAGCCTCAGAGGGGTGGGCTCAGAGCTGCTCTATCTGACTGTTCCCATACAGCACCCTTGGGCTCTGCAGATAGTACTCTGGGTGCCAGGTCAACTTCACCTGGCAGTAGGTGCTCCCCACCCTTATGGAGACTCCCTCCACCTTTCAGCTGTTATTCCCAAGTCTCTTCTCTCTCTTCTGCCTCCCACACCCCATGCACTGTCCCACCATCATGCCCAAGAACGTGGGCGCTATTTCCAGGTCTATCCATGTGAGTCTGTCATGGAAATGACCTGTGATATTTGTGTCTTCACAATTATCATCTTACTCGATTCTCAACCTTCCCACACATGGGGGGTGCAATTCTTTCCATTTTACAGATGGGAAGTTGGAGAGTTAGAGAGGATTATGTCTCACAGAAGGAGCATTGCCCACATTTATTCTGAAACTTTACCTTTGCTAATCCTCCATCAGAAAACATCTCCCAGCGCCCCTCCCCCTTTGAGTGCTTCCAAGTCCAGCGAGTCTGGGAAACTTGCCCCGAGGGTCCAGCTCACACAGCCTGGCCTCTCCTTGGGTTTCTGCTCATTTCTGCGGGCGCTTGCACCCAGCACTGCGAGCTCCAGTGTTGGGGAGGCAGGACAGTATGAGCGGAAAGAACAGTAGTCGTGGGGACATGACTGAATCCAAGCTGTGTGATGCTGAGCAACGTACCTAACCTCTCTGTGCTTCCTCCAAGCCCCTCTCTGAAAACGGGCTTAAGGGCACCTACGTCAGAGGGTGTCTGTGCAGTTGAAAGCGCTCCATTCATCTGCCCCACTGACGTAATCGTGTGTGCAGAAGGCAGTGAAGGGGTCTTCAGAACCGGGGCCCTGCCTTCCGGTCTCCCAAAGTGAGTTTCATGAAGCGCTGCACGTGACAGTTTATAAAATCCCCAGAATTGTTTTAAAAGTCCGGCTTCCTCTCGGCGCAGTCCAGTTCCCCATCTTGACGATCCCCTTGGAAGAGAACCAGGGAGGGTGGTGGTAGCCTCCCGCGGCCCTTCCCCTGGGGTGGCGATGCCCCAGGCCTGCGCCCTCCCGGGCCCTCACCCCACCCTCCAACCTCCAGCTTCTCTCCAGGAAGCTGCAGCAGGGAAAGCGTTCTAGAACCTCCACTGGGTCAGGGAAGCATCCACCTGCTCAGGCTCCCGAGCCTCAGTGTGCAAAGGGGGTGCTGGGGTGTTGGCGGGATGATCTGAGATGAGTCGTGAGCAAAGATCCAAGGAAATCCAGAGCATTTCACGAGCTCTGCAATGATCGCTGCTGCTAAAACCTGCCCTCAAACCTGAGGTCTCCTGTCCCACTTGCACGCCCCAAACAGAAACCCCTTCTCCACGAGGCAGGCTCCTACCTGCTCGCCCCTCCGCAGCCCTGAGCTGCTGCTTCCCACTGCTCTTCCCCCCAGGGTGGACGCTGCGTCTTCCTCCTGCCTCCTCTGGGCTGCCTGCCACCTTTCTCTTTCCTGCTGCTCTGGACATCCTAACACGCAGAAGGGTCTGCGGGCAGCGCGGTTCTTTCGAGGCCTGTGCCACCCTCGGGCTTTGCACACTACTCAATGAGTTTCAGAACAACCCTCTGCGGTACGTAGGGACATTTTTCTACTTCAAGCACGAGCAAAGGCAGACTGGAGAAGTTATTCCACAAGAGGCAACTTGTCCCTGGTTCCAGAGGCGTGAGAGCCGGGCGGCATTTAAACCAGAAAACCCAAGTCCAGCAGCCCTGCTGCTCCCCTGGTAGGAAGTTCACTGTGCCCGGCCTCTGCATAACTAGGCTGGGGCCCCTTGAGGGCCAGCGCCTGTCTTAATGGCCTCTGACACCCCCACAGTGCCTAGCATGGGGTGCCTAGTGGTACTTGGGGTGGAGAAGCATAAGCATCAGGAGCAAGAGTCATTGACAGATGACAGGCCGGGGCCTGGAAGGTCACTCATGACAGCCATGAATGCAGAGATGGTCCACAGGAAAAGCCTGCGCTTGAAAGGATGGTTTTCTCCCCATGTCACGGCAGCCCTGGCAAGTGAAGGGGGTGGACATGTACCCCCTAAAACACAGGAGGAAACAAAGACCCAGGTGGTTATGTCATGTGTCCAAATTCACAGCTGGGAGCGGCACAGTGGGAGCTCACATCTCCCCTGTTACATGAGGGTGCAGCTGCCAGAGGTGGGTGCCCTGCCCCAGAATCTCCTTCTCCCCGCTACGGCGCCCTCTGCTGGTGGGGGTAGGTCACGGCCGTCAGGAGAGAGGCTCCTCCTCTCCCAGGAGCAGGCAGGACAAGAAGTGAACTGTCTTGGCTGATGCAGGGAAAGAGCGCCCTCCCTTCCCCCCACCCCCTAAGCCCTAAGCAGGGGAAGCAGGAGCAGGGAGGGAGCAGGTGAGGAAGGAGGGATGCATATGGGCAGGCTGCGTGGAAGGGAGGCATGAAGTTCCCTGTCGGGGTTCTGAGTGGGCTTCCCTGGGGCACCCTCCAAACTCAGCCTCTGAAGGTCTCCCTTGGGGGCCTGCATCTCCGGTCTGGGGGAACACGCCTCACTACCTCCCTTCCCAGCCAGTCTCTATTCACGACCTCATGATGCTGGAGCCTCTCTATAAGACGTGATCAGAGTGTCCCCACTGTCATCCCCTCGACAGGAGACCCCCCACTTCTTCCTCGGGGCAGCGCCATAGCCGGGCGGTGTGCTGGGGGTGGGCACAGGAAGTCTACCTTGTCCACAACAGATTCTCGATCGGCCCCTGTTTCCAGTCCACGCTTTGTCCCCACCAGACACATTCAGGTTCCAGACTTGGTTCTGGGGGGACCTACCGTGTCCCCTCCGAGTAACCCTCTGCTGACAGCACCCGCCAGCCCTCCCATCAGTTTCCGCCATCAAAATCTGTCACTTTGGTTTCCACGATCAAAATCTGTCACTTCCTGGCAACGGTGGCTTCCCTCCCTTGAGGCTTTATACCTCGTTCCTTTGTTGTCATTAAGGAGCTTAGGAAGCGAACCAACCTGAGCGAACCAACCTGAGCGTGTCAAAGCAGCACTTGGCACCACATTGCGAAGGGACTGTGCTCACGGGCCGTGGGTTAGCACCACCACGGGCAAATGTTAGAGAAACAACAGGAAACAAGGCCTGAAAGGGTCGTGACAGTGGGCTCGGCCTGCTCAGTCCCCAACAAGAGGCGCAGCCCTGCCCTAGACGCCGAGCCCTGGGCAGGCCCGCCTGGGCTGTGACATCTTTCACAGCAGAGAGTGGACACGGGAGGAGGCATCAGGGTGAGGGAGGACTCCCGAGCGTGCCGCCGTGGACGCCACATCCTCTCTCCCCGAGACCAGCCTGGCCCCAGGAAGGCCGCTGCAGAGGGAGCTGGGCAGGGAGGGGCCCAGGGGTAGGGCCTGCAGGCTGCCCTGGGGACGCCTAAGGGGCGGACTGGGCTTCACCCCCTTGTCCCGGACAGAGTCACCGTCACCACCAGCACTGCTTCCGGCAGCTCACTCGGGGACGGGGTGGCACTCCCCAGAAGAAGGAAAGACTCGTTTGTGGGGAGATTATGGTATGTGGAGTTAGACTGGGAATTGAAATCTTGGCTCTATCGTTTTGCACTGTGTGACCTTGGGCAGGCTGCTTACCCTCTCTGAGCCTCAGTTTTCTCTCCCATGCAAAGGAAAATGAACCCACCTCATGAGGATGTAATGAGGTAGCCACGTGGTTGGCACGTTGTTGTCACTGAAAGGCCACCTGTGACAATATCAAGAGTGATACAGAGTTAGGGGTCGGCCTGTATGCCCCTCCTTCCTCCTGCTCATATTCCAAAGGACCAGCCCAGACTCACCCAGAGGGGTGCTCCCTGGGAAACAACCCTCCCCCACTCAGGGATGTCCAGGCCTTCCTGGTTCCTTGTACCTTGGGCACTGTCCAGGCATTCCAGGAAGAAGTGGCCCAGCCCCTTGAACCCACACAAACAGGATCTGGGGAGGCAGGTGGGGGTCCCTCGGGCAAGTAATGTCCACCCATAATCACCTGTCATTTTCTGATTGTGTGGCTTTTAGAAGCAAATTGATGCTGGCCTCAAAAATGATATCATATCAGAGTTGTTTGCCCTTTAATTTTTTCAAAGAATTGAAAAAGGCTTTGTGTTCTTCTTTATATGTCTGATAAAAATTTGCCTGGAGGGCACACGATGCTGGACTTTTCTTTATTGGAAGACTTTTGATTACTGATATTATCTCAATGATTATTATTATGCTGTTAAAACTCTTAATGTTGTTTACATTAAATCCTGTTTGTTTATAGAGATTTCAGTGCATTTTATCTAGGTTAACTTATTGGCATTGTTCATAATAATTCCTTATGTTTGTCCTTAGCTATAATACCTTTATTTTTATTCTTTTTAATTTCTAAATTATAATTTGAATCCTCCCTCTCTTTAGTTAATCTAGGCAAATTTTGTCTATCTTTTAAAAATTCTTACTTTTGTTGGTTTTTCCTTTGTTCTTTGTTCTCTATTTGATCTATTTCTGCTCTAATTCTTATTATTGTGTTCCTTCAATTTTGGGGTGAGTTTATTCTTTTTTCCCAATCTCTGAAGATATATAGGTTGAGAGCTCTTCTTAAAATGTTGGTGTTTATAAACTTCCTTAATGTTCCTTTTTTGGGGCCTCCCCTGGTGGTGCAGGCAGTTGAGCACCACACTGTGAAGCTGTCCTCAGCCTCTGCAGCACCGGTTTGATCCCAGCCGGCCAGCGAGGGTCCCACATGGCGCGACAGACCTCTCCTGTCTTGCCCGCTGCTCCCCTCAGCAGTGTATTTCATCAGTCTGCCTGTTCTGTTCCCCGCTCTGTCTCTGGTGAAACCTCTCACCCTCCTGCACATCTGGCCTGTACCCCAGTTCTTGTATAAATAAATCTAAAAAAAAAAATTAATGTTTTGTTGCATCCCAGAAGTTTTGGTATGTTAAGTTTTATTTTCATTTATTTAGTCAGAGATATACTTAACTACCTCTTGGTTTGTCTTTGACCTAAAGGTTGGCTCCTATCAAATTACTTCCTTTTAAGGAGCAAATAAGGTCCAGCTTAGAAATGGAGAAAACTAATGTGTCTGCGGGACACTCGGCCTTCCCTCTGCTCGGCTTGGCCCAGCGGGACTGTCGTGGCTCCGTCAGTCTCGCCCATCAGACCAGGCCTGGGTGGGTGGGGGCCATGCTTCCCATCTGTGTCCTTCAAGATGTTTGAAATGCTTCCTTGCATATAGGAGGGCCTCAGGGAATGCTTGTTAAATATATAAAAGTAAATGAAAAGCTTATAGTGACAGAACTCAAAGAAATTGGAGTTTAAAAAAAAAAAAAGGAGGAAAGTGGAGCCAAGGCTCTGGCGCCTCCACAAACCTGAGCTCCAGCTCTGAGAATGACACTCTCAACCTCCTCAGAAGCCGTATAAAGACTCAGTGAAGAGCGGAAACGGTCTAGGTCAGTTTAACACCCACCTTCCCAACGCCTGTAGTTTCTTTCCTTCATACTGAGCGTTAACAGGCCCATCCAGAGAGCACTTCAGATGCTTGAAGACGGTAGCTATGATTTGGATGGTACCGTAGTGCAGGGAGCTCTAAGTAGAAAATGACTACTGTCACTTGTGGCAAGGGCTTAGTGGAGGTGATGCCTGGTGTGTGTGTGTGTGTGTCTGTGTGTGTGCACATGTTTGTGCTGGGGTGGGGTGGGCTGAGGGTGCTGCAGTGCCCTGGTTACTTTGGAGAGGAAGTGGAGGTCTGGCCTAGAGTTCGTGGAAATCCGCCCAGGGAGGCTTCTCCCACCCGCTGCCCTGCCTAAGGCTCCTGATTAGGATCTGAAGTTGGATTCCAAGTGGAACAAACGCCCTGAGAAATCTAAAGCCTTTCACCCACATCTAAGCCGCTCTCTGATCTTCCCATCTGCTCTGTGTGCTTGGGAGGCACTAATGTCCAAAGGATGAGTCGTTGCTGGTACTCACTCCTCTTTGAGAGACAACTAGGAGAAATTTGAACAGGGGGATGAGACAATAAATACCTATGCTGGGCAGGTATCATGGCTTGGTGCTGTGTATGCAAAGATGGTTAAGTTCCTCCTTAGCCCGTGTGTCTCACCTTCCACTCACAGCGGTAGCCAGGTGACACATGGGTGACCCAGGAAAGAAGTGCTGGTGAGGTGGTGTGAGGCAGAATTCTGCAGGTTGAGGACTCCACCAGGTGGAGCAGGAAAGAAGGACCCCTCAGTGGGAGAGGGAGGGCTTATGTGGGGGATGGGTGCGGACCACGCGTGTCCCAGGGAATCTTGGCCTGCTGAGGTTGCTCCGCGGACATTGAGTGATGACCCACCTGCTGGTGGTCTTGCTCAGTGTGGGGTAAAGACCACAGATATAATACCAGAGTCCCCTGAGGTGCTTGCTAGAAAAGCAAATTCTAGGTCACTCCAGAGGTTAAGAACCACTGCTCTAGGCTGTTCCGCCTCTGGCTAGCCAGGCCCTGGGGACTTGAGACAGGCCTGTAACCACACAGAAAGGGACTCTTATCGACACACCCTCCTTGAACTGCACCATAAAACTCAGGTAATATGTCTGTCCAGAAAACAGTCAACCAAGGCGTGGCTCTGGGACTCGGCTTACCCAAATTGACAAGCAAGGAACCTGCAACCAGCATGTCACCCACCAAGCTTATCAGAAAGTCTGGGCCTGACCAGTTATTTCCAGATACCTTCTTGAGAACTCTGACAAGTTAATGTAGGTTCTCCAGCATTGGGTTGTTCAATATGGTAGGCACTAGCTTCACTGTGGCTATTTCCATAGGAACTTCCATCCCACAGAATGTTCCACTGAATATTGCTGAAGAGAAAACAAATTCTACTCTTACCAACATTACTCAGATATTTGACATCGGGGCTCTTGTGTGTGTTGGGATAAATGACAGCCCAGAATGACAAAGTTCAAATACCTGAACAGCCCGTCCATCTGGTTGGACAATATGGTGGTGGAAAAGAAATGAAATTGGTTAGTAAACCTTGTCTGACCCATCACTAGCTTATTAAAAGATTCCCCTTTTAGCTACTCAGTCACTTTCCAAACATTTGTGGGGTACCTGTTATGTCTCAGCAACATGTCTAGACGCCAGGGATACAGGACAGATGTGGGTCTGATCCTGTGGAACTGAGTCCTGTGTGGTCGAGAGCTGGCACCACAGTTGCAGCTGCGCCAACACCAGAATGCCCCCAGCCCCTCCCAGAATGTTCTCCAATCAGCTGCCTGCTTCTCAATGAACAGACGCGGCACATTCTGAAGATCCCAAATTGTATTTCACAGGGACCCATGCATGCAGCCTGCCCCTAAGAGTCCTAGGCTCTCTGTGGGGCTCTGAAGTCCAGACTGCAAGCCGGAGCCATCTGGACACATTTAGAACAACGGAGGTGAGAGCTCAGCTTGGGAGGCCCCCCAAAGGGAGCTCCTGGGGGGAGCAGGAGTAAACAAAGGCAAAGTGGCTGGTGAAATGGTTTGTCTGTGGAGGCTAATGCATGAGGTTCAAAGCTTTGAAGAGAGTCTGCAGGGCAGTAATAACAAACGACTTTGATTTAATTACGTACCAGGGAATTTCTAACTGACTCTGCAGGGAGACAGCACCTCTGAGATCCAAGCCTGGCAAGAATTTGCCATAGGTGATTTTTCAGGTTATTTTACAGACTGACATTTTTGTGAGACTCGGGAAATAAACAAGCCCTTTGAAATCAAAATGGTGTGTGTATGTGTGTGTGGGTGTGTGTGTACACTGGAACTTATTTTTCTAATTTTAAAATAGAATAGTTTGTGATTATTGTAATGTGTGTCTCTAATCTGAGCTGGAAGTCTTTGGGAGTGCCCCTTGTCTATTCTCAGAAGAGAGTATGCCAGGTATATATTGCAGGGTTTTATGAAAAACAGTGATCCTTGGGAGGGGGGAAGGGGCTCTTTCAGTTTGTATTCAGGCAACTATTTAAAGGACTTATTTGTGTTGAAATTGGGCCTATTGTTACCCAAATCTTCCATATTTAATGAGCATTCCTTGGGGATGTACTGTGTGCTTAGCACCCATCTGCTTAGGAGTGAAACAGAGGAAAGTAAGTACAACTTGATTTGGTCTCCAAGGCTTGCAGATTACCAGGAGACCAGCCCAGGTCAGGATGTGCAGATGTGCAGCTGGGTGAAGGGAATCCAGGAAGGCTTATAGAAGGAGGGGACCTTGGAGCTGGGCTTGGCACATGCAATTCTCAGCTGGCTCTTTACATCAAGGAAAGTACTTCTCTAAACTTTGCTGGCTTGTTCAGGCTTGTGGGCGCCACCTGTACCCTGGAAATGGTCTTCACCTTACTGTCAATAATAATTATGAGTCTTGATTGAATTTACAGAAAAACTCAAATTTCATGTGTTCCTTTAATGGATGTGAGAGGTCTTTCTTGGATGAAAGCTGCATGAGCATATTCTATGCCATGGTGATTTTGGGAAGCAGGTAGGCAGTGTTTACACATGGAATGCATAAAATCTGTGGAATCACAGATTCCTGGATCTGAATCATTATCACTCCACTCCAGTGAGAACTCGGGCACGGTCTGGGGCCTCTTTGAGCAAACCTTCGTTTGTTCATCTAAGAGATGGCAATGAAAGCTTTGTGTGGGGATGGTTATTTTTTTCCCAGGGGAAAATGAGGTGATTCACCCTGAAATGGTCGTGAGTGTTGGGCAGATGAGAATCAACAGCTGTTCACAGCCCAGTGCCCAGCCTGTTGGCAGAGTGGGCATCTCTGTGTACAACACGGGCAAGTCTGCTTTTTAAAAGTCCACAAATATGTCACAGAGGCACCAAAGGTTAAGAATCACAGAAAAGACACTAAAAAAAATGGCGGAGTATCATTAGCTCTTAAGGCAAGGAGGGGAGATAGGAACAGGAGCTTGAAGCTCAGAAGCATGAAGTTCCTGGTGATCACTAGCAGGACAGGATTCTACTAAGGGTGGGTGGGCTCGCTTCCTTCTCCTGGAGGAGACAAGCAATAATCTCAGAGCTACAAGGATAAGTGCAAGGTTTGAGCTTGGACTGTTCCTCCAGACGACTATTTTGGTTTCCATGGCACCAGCTAAGACACCAGCCCAGAGCTCCCAGCAAATGAGGGGTTCAAGAAGAGAGGGTTCTATGGCTGAACCTCGGACAGGTGACCACATCTGCATTAGGGGTGAATACCCAGATGGCAGCTCTTTAGATCCCAGAGAGAAGACCTGTAAGTGATTCCAAAGAAAGTCTATTCCCTGGCGTCAGAGCCAGACTCAGCCCCACGGGGACTGGGCATCTGCCAGGTGACCCGTGGGAGTAACCTGCACTTTCTGAACTTTTCTTTAGAGTTGGGGCAAGAAGAGGGAACAGCAAGCTTGGCAGGCTGCCAAGTGATCTGGAATCATGGGAATGTGCTCACCAGCTCTGGGAGGTTGCCCAGTCCTGTTGGAAGTGAGCCTCAGGGTCCCTGAAGGGCCAAACGTTGCCCTAGACATTTTCTCCAAGTCCATTAATCCTGATGACAAGCTCTAAAACTGCAAGGGGATTGCTCTTTGCCAGATCACAAGTATCTACAGCTTGACGTTAACAAAGTGAGTTTGGCTTTTCTGTGTATAATTGGCACCCAAATATATCTAAAGGAAAGAAAGTAAAAGAAAAAAAAAGAGGACTTTTGGCTTCCATGCCAGTTTAAAAATTGTACCATGATATCTATTGCTTCCATAATCCAAAAATGTCAGTGTGGAGCAGGCTTGCCTCTTTCTTCATGGCCACCCACCCCCTACATAAAGTCTTCCCACACTGATCTGATCTACAGCTAGTTCTTGTGTCTGGAAGTCTGGGCCCTGGGAAGGATTAGCTCAAGTGGGAAGGGTCTCTTCGGGCACTCTCAGCTCAGCCTCTCTCTTTCTATGAGCTAGGAAAGTTCAGAAAGCACAGATTACTCTCCTTTTTATCCTTGTTTCACTGAAAGCAAAAGGTTGTCCCTTATTGTGAGTTGTTAGGTTTCCTCTCTGGGTTTCCTTTCCTTGGAGAAAGTAAGGTTTAGTTCAACCTTATAATGTGAGTTGATAATTGTTTGTGTTTACGTCAGAATGAAGGAGAATGATGCTTACCCCGCTCTGCAGCTGTGGAGGTTCAGGCAGTGTCACTCATGGAGGGATTGTTTCTGGCTGCAGAGGAGAGCAAGATGGTAGTGACTGAAGTTAGACTTTCTCGTAACTTCAAGCAGGGCTAGTGGGGTAATTTATAGCATCAGAGTTCTCCTGTCTCATGAGTCCATCATCCTCAGAATAGGTCTCCAACTTGTGGTCCAGGAGGCCTGTCCCTGCTCTGGCCACCACACCCACCTACAGCCAGCAGGGCCCAGGGAGAGAAGGAAGGGCTGGCCCGTGCTTTTAAGTAGCCTAAATTGCAAGTTGAGCAAGTTGCGCTTCTCACATTTTGACTTCCAGAATCTTGTCAAAAGGTTTCACTGAGTTGCAAGCGAGTCTGGGAAATGGAGTGTATAGCTGGGGGCTGTATGTCCAGGCAACATTTTGCTAACACAGAGAACACGAGGTCAAGTGCCAGGGGGACAACTTGTGGTCTCTGTCACAGGAAGGGCCCAGTGACTGTTCCCAAGAGACTATTCACACCAAGCAAGGCCAGGTTTCTATCATATATAGAGTTTATCACCTGACCATCAAATGTGCCTGTCTCCTCGGCAGGCAATCCCTTCTGTGCTTTCACCCCTCACCCCACTGCCTCATGCAGAGACCGAGTTGACATTATTGGTGCTTTTCAGCCCTCCTACCATGCCTAGGTTGGGCACCAAGATTTATTGTTTCTACTTCAGAAATGTCTTCCACATCTCATTCACTATCCCTCTGCACCATGACTGTGTTAGTTCAGGGCTTCAGCATTTTATCTAATTTCCTCCACTATTAATTTATTCTATAATTAATTACAGAAGACCTACTCTGTAGCAAGTAATGATGTAGGTGCAGGAGATAAAAGATGAGTTTACCCTTCATTGGCTCATAGTACAACAGCAGAGACAAAGGAAAACAAACCAACCAGTCTTGTAACTAGGGGGCAGTGCAGAAGTATGGGCCCCTACGGTCAGGTTGCCTCGCCAGGCCACCAACCCACCTGATTCTAATGCACTGGCCTTGTTAGCTGCCATTAGATTTTCTCTGCTAGCTTCGCTGGAGTTACATTCTTTGAAAGGAAAAGCCCAATTATGTCACTCTTCTCTGTTTAAAAGCAATGTCTGCCTCCTCCCAACCCCCCATTATGAACCCAAGGGTGATATTTAAGAGTTTAACAAACAATATGGCATGCACACATGCCAACCAAGAGCTCAGAAGCCACGCTGCATGGAGCAGTGAACCAAACCAGCAAGGAAGGTTCTACCTACCTGGACCCCAGACCCACGTCTGCCTGCACAACCCACATGCTCTGGCCAAGCTGCTTTCTGTCCTACTAGATTCCAGGCTCTTTGATGAGCCCGCATTTTGCCCATGCTGTTCCCTCTGATAGGAATGTTCTTGCCTGACAGCAAATTTTCTTCTTCCTCTTCTTTCTGCCCTCTGCTCCCCCCCTTCCCGACAGCTGATAGTTCTTGGATAATTTATGTCAGGCACTATTTCAAACACTTTCCATCATGTAGAATCTATTGGAGTCTTAAAACTATGGATAAAAGTATTATTTTCACTTCAAAGAGGAATCAAGGCCCAGCGAAGTTAAATTATCTCTGGTCTCGCAATTCAAATGTCATTTTCTCAGGGAAGCCTTTCCAGCATATTATCGGCATATGTTGCTTTTTGCTTTGTGTTCTCTTCACACTTTGTACCTAGCTCTGTTATTTACCACATTTCCTTGTAAATCATTTACACACCCATGTGCATCTCAGTTGTACATGATAAAGTTCCCAGGACTTGGCACAGCACTTGGCTTAAGATAAGCACTCAGAGAAAGCTGAGTGAGGAGGAATGAATAAATTCTGAGTAAACTTCTCACCTTTGTGGTTCTCCCTACCACCTTTATCAACAGCCTGAATTCCCTAAAAGTGTCCTGTTTTTTAGTATTTCTCTAGCCAGGATGACCTTTCCAAGAAAAAGAAGAAATATAGAGGTAATCACCCATGGAATGCAAATTCAGAAACTCTGAGAAGATAAAATTTCTTAGAAATAAATTTCTGCCCACTGACTAGGCACTTATAGGCCAGGAGAGCAACTCTGATTTCAGGCTTTCACGACTGTTAGCGTGTAAACCTGTCCTGAATAACCATCACCCTAAGCTGCTGGTGTGCGTGTCCTTTCCAGGGGATGATGACTGGTCTTGCCAGAGGATGGTAGGGCCTGACAGAACATTGCACATGCTGACCCGGGTGGGGGGAAATGCAGAAATGAGGATAGGGTGGGGTGGGAAGGGCAGTACCCACAATCCCATGCAGAGTCAGGCACAGGTTGCTCAGCAGATTGCCCTCCTCCTGCCTCACCTTCTTCCAGGGCTGCAGCCTTTCTCCAGAACTGTCTCTCTAGGGAGGTCTTGTGGTGCAGGGCGGGCAGGAGGACCAGGGGGCCCAGAGGCTGGCAGACCTCCCAACCCCACCACGAATCTTTATTCTTTCTCTTTGGGCTCCCTCTAGCATTGTCTCATGGTCCTACCTCTCTGTAGTCAACTGTCTTCTCGTAGCCGTTGTACCAGAGCCATCCTCCTGCCTGAGCGACGCCGCCCTTATAGCCAGCCGCCAGGCTCAGGTGCGCCCACTTACGCCCACATCACACTCCTGGTGTCCACCATCAGACATGTGTATCCCGCGCCCACGCTCCCAAGGGCCTCTGCAGTCAAGGCCACAGGTGATTACCACAGAGCCCAGCGGCGTAAAATCCTGACAAATTCACTTACCCTACAGTCTTCGGAGCAAACAAATGAAAAAGAGCTGGCCACTGGCCGCTTTCACCCGACCTAGAATCTCAACATGGCTCTTCACAACCTGGGAAATCTCACTTCCTTGGCTTCCAAAATAGTTTCAATGGGTGGGCAGCGAGAATACGGTATTTTCACTTATGCATGTGCACAAGAGATAAGCTGAAGTCCTCGTTATTGATAAGAAGCTCCTCGAAGCTCTATTTCTGCCTGTTACCAATATTCCGAGCAAGAAACTAGAGTAAACTTGTCCACTGGGCTTGTGGAGTAATAGATATTTTGAATGGTGACAAATGAAGGTGTTTTTCTGAGAGGTGAGTGTGAAGCTTCTCGTTTTGACTAACACTAACACATTGATTTTTAAAAATAGTCCATGCGTTTCAATGCACTCATTTTTGAGACACAGATTGTCCCAACTTTGGTTCATGGGAGCCTGTTCAAGCTGGCTTCTGTGTCCTATTTTTTTTTCCCCACATATAAAAGGTTTTAATTTATTCATCCTCTCATGAAAAATCTGCACAATCACCACAGATCAAGTTGCTGCAGCATCTATCTCCTCCCGTGCCCAAGCTCCAGGGCCTGTGCCAGTACCAACACAGGTGGTTGCAGTCCACCTGGGGTTCTTCATTCTGCTCTTGCGTTCCTTCCACTGTTTTCTTCTCACACAGGCCATGTCTTGTCAGTCTATGTTGGGGTTCATTTTGCTTTGCTTAATCTAAGGAATCATAAAATCATGTACTAAGGAAAATGGAGTTCTTCAGGCTTTTTCACCTGTGGCCTTGCTTGCCTCCCAGATTTCATTGCCCACACGTAATATCTTGTTGATGCAAAGGGTGCTAGAGAGTGCACCTATGATTATGGACACCTGGTCAAGAAGCCAAGGAGCACGGGGTGTGCGCATGTGTGAATGTGGACATCTGGCCTGGAAAGGGAGCGACTGAGAAACCAGAGAGAGCATGGAAAGCCCAGAGATCATGGGGGCTGGGAGGCTCAGTTGCTCCCAGCCTCCGGGCCCCCCACCCCCTGCATGTCTGCCTCCGTACCCGTTGGTCTGCCTGTACCTGGTCCCCTATTTCAGCACTAAGGGCCTGTCAGATCTACCAAGGGCTCCAAGACTCTTTACTGTTTGCGCAAATCAAGGTGCCCAGCCCAGGACACTTGACCATGCCCATGTCAAAGCCAGCTTTCTTGCACCACTTGGTTATATTTGGGTTCTGACTCCAAATACAAAGCTGATATCTGAGGTGATCTTGAACACTTCAGCTAATTTCTCCTGAATTTCTGTCTTAGGGACTGCTGCCTTCCCGGGCAGAGGATATCAATGACCCCTAGTTCCCACTGAAGTAGTCAGTGGCTCATGAACATCCTGGTGCCCATAGTTTCTGTGTTATTCATAATGGCAACAGGTCTTCAGGCAGCTGGGAAGGAATGGAGCTGTGCAGAATCTCCTATAATTGCTGACTTGGGTCACACACCAATTTTGGGGATGCTGCGATCTAGCATTACATTGGAAAAGGGGCACAGAGTTGGCACCCAGGATAGAGGCTATACGTTGGAAAGCTGCAGGAGCAGGGGTGCAGAGTGAGGATTACTGGCTTGAATCTGAGGCTCTTTCTATAGAACATGTGGAGTCTAAAATGCAGGGTGAAACAGGTTGTTATCACCTGCGTCTTCTCATAGAAGAGGCTGCTACTTGACGCTGAGGCTGGGATATTCCAAGTGTCTGCCAACCCCACCTCCTCATTTCAGGGCTAAATTTAACAAATTAACATAAACTAGTTTTAGCTTTTGTTACGAACAGGAGCACCCCAGGATAAAGTTCTGTGGTGGAAAAGAAAATAATTTCCAGTCTGTGGTGCCTCAGCTACAATCTGTGCCAGGTGCTGCATCTAGTGCTAAAAAATCGCCCAGAGGCGGAGGCTCAAATAAGACTCTAAGAAAAGCTAAGAGTGAGGCGCTGGTCTAGAGGGGGGATGGCTGTGGACCCCACCACACGGCTCTGGTACCCACAGCACAGCAGGAAACTCGAATCCCTGACACTTACTGGAAGTGACCTTATGGGGCCCCACTGTCTTTTTGTTTTTGTTTTTGATTTAACCTACTACCCCTTGCTGGTGCCAGTTCTCCAATTACTTTGATGGTGCAAAGGCAACAGTCTAAAAGCCTAGTCCTGTTACAACACATAACATAAAGTGAAGATGCAGAAGAATATGCCACAAATGCTGGAGCAAAAAAAAAAAAACCCCAAGAGGAGCCTCAATCCAGATCTGTAGGACATGACTGAGAGAGCTCCAAGTTATAACAATGTTTATGGAACTCAGACCTTAAAAATGAAGGGTATAAAACAGGAATAGAATAAAGTGAGAGAAAATGAGACAACTACCATCAGAAGTCACAGAGTTAAATACTATAAAGTAAATAAAAATAGCAGGGGCCTCAATAACAGACAAATAAAAGCAATGCAGAGAATTGATGCACTTAAAAGCACAATGCCAGAGAACACACATACAGGACAAAACAGAGAAAAAAGAATTAAAAAATGAAAAATGCAAGATCCCCTTGAGATAACCTAAAGAGAAACAGCACACACATAATGTGGGTCCCAGAAGGAGAAAGAGAAAGGAATAGAAAATGTATTTAAAGAATTGTTAAAAACCATCAATCTGGGAAATGAACCAGACATTGTGATCCAAGAGGCCCAAGGAGTTCCAAACAAAATAATACCACACAGACACACACCAAGACACATTACAATAAAACTGTTGCAAGCCAACTAAAGCCATCGAAAGAAAAAAGGTAACCTACAAAGGGCCATCAATCAGACTGTCAGCAAACTGTTCCATAGAAACATTAAAGGCACAAAGGGGTTGTCAGGAGATATTTAAAGCAATTAAAGAAAAAGATTTCCAGCCTAGTATCTTTTACCTTGCGAGATTAACATTGACAACAGGAGGAAGAGAAAGGAACTTCACTGAGAAGGAAAAATGGAAAGAATTTATCAATATCTACACCCGAAGGAAGGTTCAAAGGGGCTATTGTAAAACAAGAGAAGAGCACACCAAGAATTAACACACACCTGGGTCATTTAACCTGCAAAAATAAAATGTGTAGATGAAAGCACTGCTGTATGTTCTATTACATCAATGATAAAGCTGTGTTAGGTATCTCAGCCCCGAGGGCAAAGGAAATAAAAACAAAAGTAAACAACTGGGATTACTTCAAGCTAAAAATCTTTTATAGGGCCTCCCCTGGTGGTGCAGCGGTTGAGCACTGGGCTGCGAAGCTGCCTGCAGCCTTTGCAGCACTAGTTTGATCCCCGGGCGCTGCGGGGGTCCCAAATGGCACGAGGGTCCCACATGGCGCGCAGACCTCTCCTGTCTTGCCCGCTGCTCCCCTCAGCAGTGTATTTCATCAGTCTGCCTATTCTGTTCCCCGCTCTGGCTCTGGTGAATTCTCACCCTCCCGCACTTCTGACTGTACCCAGTGCTTGTATAAATAAATAAGAAAATTAATAAATATAATAAATAAAAATCTTTCATAAAGTGAAAGAATATACAAGATTAAAAAGACACTATCAAATGGGAGAAAATATTCACACAAAACATATCTGATAAGGGGTTAACATACAAGACATACAAAAAAAAACCCTCACACAATTCAAAGATAAACAACTCAATTAATAAATGGGTGTCAGATAGGAACAGAAAAATTCACCAAAAAGGTGAAGCAAGGTAAATGTAGTCAGAAAAGGTAGAGCAAGTCAGAAAGATAAAGAATACTGGACTACCTAGAAGATTCAGTCACATTAGTTACCCAAAGCAGTGGACATCAGTGGACACCCGCCTTCTCCCCAAGCTCTCTGAGGTTAAGAGGAAGGGGGATGGGCAATGGGACAGGAGATAGAGGGATGGCAGTAGGGAAAAGTTTAGAAAATTCTAAAAGTGAAATGAAAAGATTCCATATACCACAAAATATTGTTATGAATACAAGCACGTTTATTTTCATTTGCATTTAAAATGAAATATGAATGTGGTAGTAGAAAAAAAATAGAGGAGTTAGGAAACAGTTTCCTGTCCTTGCTTCTCTGTAATTTGCCTCCCTAAGCTTCAACTACCTTGCCTGTATAATGGGGTTGGTAAAAATGTGTTCTAGCTAAAGGTAGATGTGTATTTATGAGAGGGAGGAAACACAAAAGAGGCTTTACTGACAACAGAACATGACAGAAACAGTGATAAACCAATGTCTATGGAAAACTGGCCTCAAATTAAACATGTTTGATGCAGAAGTTTGCATGCAAAATGTAATCTCCAAGGCACTAATAAAATAACTGTAACATAACCACATAACTGCCTCCACCCTTTAGTCATCCGTAAGAAGTAAATGGGAGTGAACAATTTTCATGAAAGGACACTCACCATGGAGCACTTATATTAGTGAAAATTTGGAAACAGCCTACTCATAGGGAAATGATGCCATGTATTGGTTTATAATGTGGTCATTAAAGTAACATATTTTAATATATAAAAAATAAAAATAAATAAAAGTGTACATTGTCAAATACTGATAGTAATGCAAATGATTGCTGCCCATCGAAATCCAAATTATGTCTCCTGCAGATACACTAGTTTATTGCCCTGTGGATATGAACCAATTTCAAATTTATTTGTCAGCTCATTTATTTTTCATGAATAATTTTTGAATTCTCCTTTAATTCTATTTTGTATCTGGTTCTCTAATGAACTAAAAGAGCTTTGATGTGTTCACTTTATATGGATATGAGAAATTTTATTTTCATTTAAAAATTAACTTTTAGGGCCTCCCTGGTGGCACAAGGGATTAGGCACCGCACTGTGAAGCAATCCACAGTCTCTGCAGCACGAGTTCGATCCCCAGCCAGGGAGCAACCCACAGGGTGCAGCAGACCTCTCCTGTTTCCCTGCTGCTCCCCTCAGCAGTGTATTCTAGTACATCTGCCTGTTCTGTTCTCCACTCTGTCTCTGGTGAATCCTATCACCCCCCCACATCTCTGGCCTGTACCCCAGCTCTTGTATAAATAAAAATAAATCTTTAAAAACAAAAAAGATGCTCAAAGTGGCCTTTGGTAACTGAAGTCTCTACACGGTTCCTAGCACCTCTGATCCCAGGAGAGGGCTGTTCCTCCCAGAATCCCTTTCATTTTCTGAATCTTGGTCAGTCCTATTAGATCGCATGCCCTCTTCCTCCCCATTAGTTATTATCTCGTTGGCCAACTAGGTCACAGTGCTCACCCACACCTCCACAGGGTGATGGCCTCGAGATGGACAGACCCTTTGGAGCTGTGAAAACACCTTCTTTCTCTGTGCACACGTTAAAGGCATCACTTTACCATGATCATTCAGCCAAATGCCGTGCCTTATACTCTGGCTCCACCACTTACTGTCTGTCTGACTTTGGCAAATTACACTTGGCCTCAATTTTCTCATGTGCAAGACTGAGACATTCGTACCTACCTCCGTCTATTAAGAGGATTAACTGGGGAAATATGTACACAGCACTTGTCTGACTAAGTGCTTTGGAAGTGAGCTTTACAAGTATATTACTACTAGCATTGCCATAGTTCCAGAGCCAGCAAATCTTGGCCAAGAACCCAAACTCCATGGATATGAAGGAAGACTCGGAAGAGGAAGAGCAGCGTGGCTCACACTATTACACAAGCTTTTGAATGTGTCTTTCTCAGAGAGAACATACTGGAGCCACTTTTACCAGGGGGATCCACAGGAATTTACACTACTGCACAGCTAAGGCTCATTATATAGGCTGTGTTCTGGTCAGCAAGTTGGGGTTTTAGACTTCAAAGAAGATCCCTTCTCATTAAGTGAAGATGAATGGCATTTTCTGCATTTGTGAGAGTAGAGATCAGCATGCTAAGAGACTTCGCATGCATCTAACCCTCGTCCTGATTAGTCACGGCACTTAAAAAGCTGAGAGAGACAAGCATCCTTTGTGAACTTTCACATTATAGCTCTTGTTGTTCAAGTTGGGTACAACTGTATCAGCTTTGAGCTATATAAACCCAATTAAATTGTGTCTGGCTTTTTAGAAAGCAAAAGGGAGATAAGCCCTCCGAGAGCAGATTTCTCATTTTCTGCTTTTACCAAACCACTTGACTTCTTGCCATGTCATTCCTGACGGTTAAATCTCAGGTCATGCGGGTAGATGGCCTACAACGAGGTGAAAAACCCAACTTGAGTTGGAAGGCGAGCTCATTTGGAGACAAATCCTCCTCAGACGTGGGCACATGCATGTACTCAGACTCCATTTCGTCAAGTGTGTTTGGGGCTTAGAAATTCTGAGAGGGCGTTTGGGTCCCTGTTTCTGTTTTCTACAACAAAACCATCAGCAGGGCCCATATTCAAAAGAGAAAAGGAATGAGTTATTTTGGTCACAGCCCCTACACTGCACAAGCCTGACAGGGCAGGCCCATTACCGATCCCTGTAGACGGAGAAAGGAGAATCCTGGAGCCCTCAGCGGCTTTTTCAGGCTTTAATGCTTTTTCTATGCCATTGGTTGTGGCAAGCCTGCCAGCTGGTAAGGCAGAAAGGGCCAGAGGGCCAGGAGGCTGGTGGGCCTCTCAGCCCCCCGAGAATCTTTTGGCTTTTTCAGGACTCCCTCTGGCGTTTCCTCACTTCCCTCCTCCCACAGTAGCCACCATCCGCCCTCTCACAGCCGTCCTGCTGTAGCTGTTTCTCTCTGAGTGACGCCGCCCTTATAGCCTCAGCCTCCAGGCTCGGGTGTACCCACTTGGGCATGCCCACACCCTACCCCAAGTGCCCACCATGAGCACGTGTGCCCCGCACCGTGCTCTCAAGCGCCTCCTGCATTCAAGGCCACAGTGATAGCCACCGAGGCCAGGGGTGTAAAGGCCTGACCTGCACCCTACATCCAAATACCAACAGGCTTCAGATACCAGACCCTACAAGCCTTGTCCTTGACACCAGTGTAACCAGAACTTCATACAGTTGTTTTGGTTTCTTTGTTTTCTGTTTTTTGGCTGGGCGGTACATTAAAAAACCTGAGCATCTACAGTGTGAGCTGCCTGTCTTAGACGCTCCGTTCCTCAGGCAGTAACCGACCACATAAGACGAGAGGAGGAACTCTGGCTGACCCAGCCCTCAGATGTTTGAATCTTCCCCGCCTAGGCCCTGACATGTGTGTGAGAGAGCAAGTCTCCAGGTGATTCCAGTTCCCAGCCTTTGAGCAACAGCAGCTGAGTGAGCAGAAATAAGCAGTCCCTTTCCAGCACAGAAGGGAGATTCGTGAAGAAAGTGTATTTTTTTTCCTACTTGGCTTGGGGTGGCTTATTACATAGCAACAGACAAAAAAACAATGAGGATCAGACTATCTGTTTTACTTATGAGGTTGTTGTAAAGCAATGGGAGGATGTAGATACAGGCACAAACAGTTGTTATAAGAAGATTCCGGTAACACCCAGCACAGCTGTGTCCAAATGACAGCATTTCCAACTCTGACCTTGACTGGGGCATCTAAGAGGCTCCAGAGGAGATGAAAAATGAAGACAGGCCAAAACAGATTTATAAAAAATATGATATACTTTCAATATTTTGTAATTCACAGATTGATATTTAATTAAAAATAGAATGGGGATAGGCTCAATATAATCAAAGGCTTATGAAAATGAATTCTTACTGCATCCCAGATGACACAGCAAATAATGAGACACATTTAAAGCTCCGTGAGTAACAGCTCACGTGTCTCTGGGACTGTATGAACTCATTGGAAATAGCACCCAGGGTCTAAATTGAGGCCACGGTGAATGTGACTCCCGGACAGTTGGCCAGGTCTATGGGACACCCTGGGCTGGACACTCTGGTCTGGTCAGGTCAGTTCCCATGGTCTTCTCCTCTGCCCCTGGGCCACTACGTGGGTCTAGGGAGCGAAGAAACTTTTTTCTACTGCTCGTCTCTCTCCTTTCCCAGCCTTCCTCCTACCAGGTCACAAAGGTTCCTGCAGGAAACGTTTTCTCACAGCGCCGTTCAGTCTCCCCCACTGTAAACAACAACAGCAACCAGAACAATTAACATTTGTACAGTGAATTGCAGTTTGCAGGGCATTTTCACAGACATCCTTTTATCTGAACCTCAAAAAAATCATTATTGCTTTAATGTAGTTACTATTATGATTTCAAGTTTACACGGAGGCCACAAGGCTCTTAAAGGTGACGTGACTTGTCTTCAATCAGATGACCCCTCAGTGGCAGAGCCTGGACACAGAGCCAGGTATTCTGAGCCCGACCCCCACCCTCTCTCCTCTCTGTCAAGCCCTGCTCCTGTGGGTAGACAGAGCGGCACCTTTTCATACACAGTCATTATCGCGATGATTGTTGTCATTGTTCAGCAGCTCGGGGTCACTCAACATGCCTTTATTTTCTTTTCCGTGAAAAAAATTCTGTATTTACAGAATAGAGTTATATAATGGGAACTGAGAATTATTGTATATTTTAAACCTCAGTTTACCCAGTAGTTCCTAGTTTTTCTATGCTTTAAATGTAATGTATTACATATTATGTTATAAAATAATATAGTGTCATATTTTAATGTGATTTGATGAGCTGATCATTTGATAGTGGTGAGTGGGACTAGAAGTTTGGTGGTGAGGTGGTGTGATATGTACACTTACCAATGTGTAACACTATACTCCTGAAACTTACATTGTATTATAAACCAACGATAGAAATATAGATGAAAATATATATAATGATAATTATGATACAATGATGATGTAATTACATTAATAGTAAGCCACAAAATTTGTAGTGTTTGGTACTTAACAGCTTATAAGGTCCTTTACCGTACACAAATCTATTTGATTTTCAAAACTGCCTGATATAGTTAGGTAGAAAATATGCCCATTTTATAGAGCAAGTAATCCTGTCTTTTTATTTTACAAGTAACAAGGGTTCCTACAGGAATCTTTGTGACCTGGTAGGAGGGAGGCTGGAAAAGGAGAGAGACAAAGAATAAAAACCAAAGTTTACTTGTTCTGTAAAATAGACATATTTTCTATTTTACTATATAAATAAATTTAAAAAAATAATCCTTCTGAACCCCAGAAGGGTTAAGTGCCTAGTCCATATTTTCTCCACAAATAAATGTGTCCTGTGATTCCTACTCAAGGTTTTAACTTCTTCTGTTCCTTCTCCAGTCCTTCCAGTCTAGCATAGCCTGGGGTTGGAGAGAGCATCACTGATTCTGCATCCCAGGGAGAGAACATCACTAATTCTGCATCCCAGGGCAGTGCTTCTGGAACTTTGTCAGTCACAGGAACCACCTGAAGAACCGTTAAAATGCAGACTCCTGGGCTCAAGTTCTGATTCTGCAGGTCTGCATGGGGCTGAGTTTTGCTGCTAACAAGCTTCTAGCTTGTATTGCTACTTGCTGTCTGTGGAAAATGCCTTGAAGGGGACGGAGAGAGAAAATGAATCCTCCCTCACACTTCAGTTTCATCATCTCTAAAGGAACTTAACATCATTACCTGCTTTAGAGAGTAACAATGAAATGATGTGTGTAAAAGATCTTTCTATTTTTAGGCATTTGGGTTGTTTCCAGGTTTTACTTATTGTAAATAGCGCTGCAATAAACATAGGTGTACAGGTGCTCTTTGGAATCACTGTTTTTGTGTCCTTTGGGTAGATCCCTAGTAGTGGAATTGCCGGATCACATGGTAGCTTCATTTTTAGCAGACTGAGGAACCTCCAGACAGCTTTCCACAGTGGTTGGACCCGTTTGCACTCCCACCAGCAATGTAGGAGAGTTTCTTTTTCACCGCATCCTCGCCAACATTTGTTGTTGCTTGTTTTTTTGATATGTGTCATTCTCATTGGTGTAAGGTGGTATCTCATCATGGCTTTGATTTGCATTTCCCTGATTACAAGGGATGTTGAACATTTTTTCATATGCCTGTTGGTCATTTGCATTTCCTCTTTGGAGAAATGTCTTTTGAGTTCTTCTGCCCATTTCTTGACTGGATTGTTTATTTTGTTTTTGTTGAGCCTTGTGAGTTCTTGTATATCTTTGTGATCAGTCCCTTATCAGTTGAATGGAGTGCAAAGATTCTTTTCCCAATCAGTGGGATGTCTCTCTGTTTCGGGTTAATGTCTCTTTGGCTGTACAGAAACTTTTCAGTTTGATGTAATCCCAGGTGTTTATCTTTGCCTTCACTATCACTGCTTTGGGTGATGAGTCTTTAAAGATGTTTCTGAGATGTATGTCTTAACATGATAAAAGCCATATACAACAAACCCACTGCCAACATTATTCTCAATGGTGAAAAGATGAAGGCCTTTCCTTTAAGATCAGGAACAAGGCAAGGTTGTCCTCTCTCCACACTGTTCTTCAATATAATGCTGGAGGTCCTAGCCAGGGCAATAAGACAAGAGAAAGACATACAAGGAATCCAAATAGGGAAAGAAGAAGTAAAACTATCACTATTTGCAGACAATATGATAATATACATAGAGAACCCTAAAAACTCCACAGAAAAACTACTCAAAATAATCAACCAGTTCAGTAAAGTAGCTGGATACAAAATCAACACACAAAAATCAGTAGCCTTCCTATACACAAACAATCATTCGGAAGACGCAACCAGGAAAACCATCCCTTTTACAACTGAAACCAAAAAAAAAAAAATCAAATACTTGGGAATAAACCTAACAAAAGAGGTGAAAAACCTATACAAAGAAAATTATAAAACACTGTTAAAAGAAATTGACGAAGACACAAAGAAATGGAAAGACATCCCCTGCTCATGGATTGGAAGAATCAACATTATTAAAATGGCCATCCTTCCAAAAGCAATATACAGATTCAATGCTATTCCAGTAAAAATCCCAATGACATTCTTCAAAGAAATAGAAAAAATACTAATGAAATTCATATGGAACCACAAAAACCCATGAATAGCCAAAGCCCTACTGATGAAAACAAAGGAGAAAGGAGGCATCACACTTCCAAACTTCAAGCTCTACTACAAAGCCATAATAATTAAAACAGTTTGGCATTGGAACAAAAACAGACACACAGACCAATGGAACCAAATAGAGATCCCAGAAATAAAGCCACACTTATATGAACAACTAATCTTTGACAAAAGAGCAAAGAATATGCGATGGAACACAGTTTGTTCAATAAATTGTGCTGGAAAAACTGGACCACCACATGCAAAAAAATGAAACTAGACCACTACCTCTCACTGTGTACAAAATCAACTCAAAATGGATAAAGGAACTGGATGTAAGACCTGAAACCATAAAATATATAAAAGAAAATATAGGCAAAAGAGCTTTCTAAACAATGAAAGACTACGAAATCTGTTATCATTCTCCACTGCTATGCAAAACATACTTCAACGTCGAAAAATTATACCAAAAACATTCTTACATAGCTCTCGGGGGTCCATGGATTTGTGCAACAAGCCCATACTGGCTAAATGAGAATGCACTCCAAGTTGTTATGAGTTGCTAATGGGGCAAACTCAGGACACCTGCCTCCCCTGATACAGGTGTATCAGCCCAGCGACCTCACCAACCAGGAGTGTGATTATCCCCCCACACAGGGCGCACCACCAGGGGTGGGCAGAAAGGAGGAAGAGGAAGGAACTGAGAATTTCCCATCACCACTCACTACCATCACTGGCTTCTCCTTTTGCACCAGCCTTGGTTAAGCTGCTGGACTGAAGTGCAATATTTTACTTTTCTTCCCTCCAGTGTAGGAATTGCAGCAGACTTGAGAATGCCAAGAACAGTCAGCGAGCGGGAGAAGGAGTCAGGGCAAAGGGCCCTCCAAACACATGTTTGTGTATCACCCTCTGAGTGAGAGAACACCAGCCCGTATGGATTCATTTATTCCTGAGCTCTGGAGTCAGGTCTAAATTGGGCTCCGTCATTCACAGCAGCATGCTTTTATGTGTTTGCCTCCTTGAGCTGCAGTCTCCTTACTATAAAAGAAGATGATTAACATCTCAATGCCCAGGGCACTTTGGAAATGACAGATAATAATCATAGTAATAGTAATAATAATAAGAGCATAATAATAATCACTCAATAAGGTTTTGTTACATGTGTTCTGTGTGTCCTCCATGTGGTAGGCACTGGCAATACAAAAATAAATATGATCCCAAGCCCATCCTGGAGAAACTGACAGACCAGTGTGGGGGACAGCAATTAACACAGTGCATGTTACAGGTGCTGTTCTCAACACATGTGCAAAGTCACTCCAAGGAAGGGAAATTGGAAGGAGTGTTCCTGGCAAAGAGCAAGCTTCTGATTGCTTCCCTTCATGGACGCCCCCCCACACACACACCCGGGGTTGAGGAAGCAAATCCAGATATCCACAGGCAACTGCCCAGGTTGATATTCCCTAAAGCAGCCCTGATCTGCTGCCCAGCTGAGCCCTAAGGGCAACATCGACACCCACCACGGTGACGTCACACTGCCCACCCCACAGGCTGTCCACACAAGGCATGTCATTCAGGTTTGGAAAGTTACAGGCTTATGCGGTTCTGGAGGTTTGCTAGACATTTTTTTTTTTTTCAAATGTTTCATTTCTTTCCTTTTAGGATCCATGCCCTAGTTGTTCTGGGAAACTTGTGACCTCTCTGTGTTTTTAATTAGAAGATGTCATTTTTCCATGGCAACCTATCTTGATGTCCTAAATAGAGAATCTGTAAAATCAGATTCCCCATGAAGGGCCAAGCAATTGCAACTGGAGGCAGCCCAAGGAGCACCAGTGCCTGGCAGGGTGGCTGCACCCCTGGAAAGTTCCCCCAGGCAGAGACACACCACTGTGGCCTCCTGCTATGACTGTCCTGCGCCAGAGTGGTCCTTGCCAGGAGTTCTCTTGGGTTGGGCTCATAAAACTCAGTTCTTGACAGTTGTTCAGGGAATTTGTATTTTCTGAATGACATGGGAGCAAAGCCATGGCAGTCCTGAATTATGATGTCTCCAGGGCCAACAGTGCATAGGTAATGATTTACGGAAGCCAGAAAAACATTTTTGGGAAGCAGTTGAAACCAAACCAATCTCCACGGCGGCTAAATTTGAACTGACCCTCTCACCACAGCGCCTCATCCTTAAAGGTTACAAGCATCTTCAGAAAATGATGAAGAAAATAGGGAAATTGTCCCACAGGTTGCAGCTCAGTGCTGAGAAACAGTAGTTAATTCGTTGGGTCAAAAAGTGATCTGATTCAAAAAGAATGCTCTGAATTGTGTAATTCTGGTTTTTCTTCATTTTATATTTCAAAAGCATCATTTCCATTGGCCGAGGCATGTGTGTTGATAAACAGGTTGTCCTGATCGTGGAGATTATACTGAAACACTTTAAAATGAAATGGTAGCATGATCTGCCAAGTCCTGCTTCTACACTCCATCTAGACAGAAGGACATCATGAGAAACCCCAAAGTGACCAGACCCCTCAGTGACCCGCCCCCCATTGAAAACCCAGCGGTCCCTCAACACAGTCACAACAGCTAATGTTGTTGACAGCTTGTAACTTCCAGGAACTGTTCGAGTGCTGGATGTCTATTAATTATGGACTCATAACATCAAAGTTTTCCCTTAGTGACTGCTCACGAGCTACCAAGAACTGTCCTAAGTGTCTTCACGTCTGACTTAATTCATTTTCACTATTGTTTTCCCCAATTTTCAAATCAGGAAACTGAGGCACAGAGAGGCTGGATGACTTTCCTGAGGTCACAGACTGGATATAAAACCAGGCGGTCTTGGCTCCACTGTCTGTCTGTACTCGTAATGGCTATAAATACTATTTCTTCCTACTCTGTGTTTAGAAAATTTCTGGAATCAGGAAGGAATCAGGAAGGCATATTTGATATGCTGAGCTCATTCCCACCACAGGACTTTGCACTGGCTATTCCAGCTGCCTGGAATGCCTTCCCTAACTCTTCCTTGAATGGCTTCGTCTCTTCACATCATTCAAATATATTCTTGGAATATTTTGAGTGTCTTTTCCTCCTCTGTTTCATTGATGCAATTCATTCAGAAGTTACCTACACCTCCCCCCTCCCCAATAAAAATCCTACGATTTCTAAATATTTGAATTCCATGTCCTAAAATTATGCCAAAATCTCTACAGGTTATCCATAGCCAGATGACTCAGTTCTTGACCTCACCAGAGAAAAGATGTCTGGAAAGAAAAAAAAAAAAAAAGCAAGAAAGAAAAAGACCAAGAGAAAGATGTCAAGGAAGAAATTCGAAACTTATTTGACAAGGGAAAAGTGTTTGGGAGGAGAGGATAGAGCCAGAATCACCTAACAAAAAGAGCCAGTTGAGGGGGGAAATGCCAGCACATGCCATTGAGGGCGCCGTGCTGTCCAGTGCTCCGTTGGTCAGGGGGCACCTGAGGAGCGAATCACGTTAGCCACCTAACAGTGCCATGAAGCTGAAGGGCCTAGGACCTCTTGCCAAGTGTGTGAGCCTTTGGACAATTCACAGCAGACTTGGGTCGGTGGGCTCAGTGAGGCTTCTTCACCTGCTAGGCTCATCGGGCAGGGAGCTCTGACCCAGGGCAGGGGCAGGGACCTGGCCCAGTGCCACCCCTGCTGCCCAATGCCACACTCGGCTGCTTTGCAGCTTCTGAACTTCTCAGCCCCTCTGTTTCAGGAGACTTTCTTGGGTAGTGAAAGTGTGATGTGAACGGTACCGTTAGCGGCTGGTGGTCTAGTCGGTTCTGAGGTTTTACTGGTGTTACACCAGCAGGCACAGGGCAGGCTCACTTTGATTTGGGCAGATGGATAAGGAGATTCCCGGAGCCCTCACTGGATTTTTCAGACTTTAGTGCTCTCTCAGGGAACCAGGTACACAGGCGCACCAGGCAGAGAAGCTGGCATGCAAGGAGGCAGGCCCGGGTCAGGCAGCAGGGGGGCTGGGAGGAAAGCAGGCACCGAGCCTCCCAGCCCCCCCCCCCCCACGAATCTCTGTACACTGTCTCTGGGCTCTCTGGCCTTCTCTCATGGCCTCACCTCTTCTGTAGTCATCTGTCCTCTTATAGACTCCGTCTGAGTGACGCCGCCCTTTCGTCCCTGACCACTGGTCTCAGGTGTGCACACTTACACATGCCCGCACCCATGCTCCAGGTGTCCACAATCAGGCACGCATGCCCTGCGCCCACGCTCCCAAGCTCCTTCTGTGTTAACATGATCAAGGCTGCAGGTGATAGCCACAGAGGCTAATGGTAAACAGCCTGATTAATTCACTCACCCTACAACTGGTCTCATGGAATGGCTGTGGCAAATATGGAACTGTTTGTTTTCAACAGGGAGGGAGATTTGGATAAGGCTAAGCCTAGGCTGTGAAACAGTGGTCCTACCTCCCCTTGTGCATGGAAACCTGGGGACCAACCAAGGTTCCTCTCAATGGAGTAGCAAGAGGACTTACTTCATGAGCTTATAATGAGGATTAAAATTCTTTAGGTATGCAAACTGTCTCGCAATGTGTCCCCAAATTGGTGCTATTATTGCACATTATTATGAAGATTGCACAGGTCCCAGATGCTAACTTCTTGCTCATCATTCCAGGAGCGCACCATGGGTATCTGGGAATCGTACATAACAAAGGATTAATCTTCTACCAGTGTACACTATAAAAAGAGACATTTATTTACCAATCTTGAAGAAACCTACCAATGAAATTATATGACAGCCCCAAGAGCAAAAGGTTTTTTAAAGACTCGTTTCAAATCGATTTGTATTGTGCAGTGGAGGATTTTATCCTGGGCATTTGCAAAAGTGTTTGCTTTGTGCCAGTCACTGGGCCAGGCATTGGGTGAATAAAACCTCACCCAGGTCACAGGGTAGTCGGGGAGACACTCAGAACCCATGCAGGGGTGGAGCGTGGCCGGCTTGCCCAGCACAAGTCTGATGGAAGAGCAGGCCCAGGGCAGTGCAGGGAGCAGGCAGGGAAGTGATTTTTGGAGATTAAATAAGGGTTTTTGTTTTGTTTTGTTTTGTTTTTAAAAGATTTTTATTTATTTATTTATGCAAGCACTGGGCACAGTCAGAAGCGCAGAGGGTGAGAGAATTCACCAGAGCCAGAGCGGGGAGCAGAGCAGGCAGAAGGACCGAAGTACACTGCTGAGGGGAGCAGCAGGCAGCAGGAGAGGTCTGCGCGCCATGTGGGACCCTCCTCCAGTGGCCGGGGAGCAGCCGGGGATTGAACCGGCGCTGCAGAGGCTGCGGGCAGCTTCACAACCCAGCGCTCAATCGCTGCGCCACCGGGGAGGCCCTAAATAAGGTTTTAAGGTTGAACACATGGAAAGGAAGAGAAGACAGAGAGAATAGAGGATAAGGTGGGGGAGAGAGAGAGAGAGCGAGCACACTCAGCTCCCAATAATAATGCGTTATTGCTGGTTCATGGGTGAAAGGCAGAAGCCACATCATGAGGAGCTTTAATTATCAACTCTAGGAGGTTATTCTGTAGTCAGTGGGTGGCTACCAGAGACAAAGGGTGAAACTGAGGATATTTATAAGGGAAAATCAACAGGCCTTGGTGACTGTTGGATATGGAATCGAGAAAGAGGACCAGTATAGGTGAATCCTGGCATGCAAAAAAGGTGGGGATGTTTGATGAGTTGAGAGCACCTAAGCAGACACTGATTGTCCCCCACATCCTATGTTCCTCCTGTTGGAACCCCAGTTTATCCAGTTACAAGCAGAGATCCTTTGCTATTAAGAGAATATACGCTTAGCCCCTATGGATAAGCTAAGACTGATCTGAAGCAATTGTGCTAATCTTGTTTCCCCTGATACTTCACCAAATTGTAGGTGAATATTCATTTTTTTCTGGCTAATGGAACATAATAAGGAACGCCCCTTGATCAATTAAAACACAAGCTAAACTGGAACATAAACCTTTACCTGGCGGTAAGATAACCCCCATATCTGGCATGTCCCCTTGCAGCACTGTCTTGTGACGCTGAGACAGAGCATGAGGATGGAGCTGGCAGGAGATGCCATGGAAGATGATGGAGCAGAAAGTCACAGCTTGGGCCTGAAGGCATCTTGGAGCATCTGAATAAATGTTCAACTATCTCTGAATTCCTTGTGAAACAAGATGAAAAATGGGCTGTCAGTTTAAGACATTTGTGTTATTTAGAATGGTGTTAGGGTGATAAGTAATGGCTCAGACACAATAGAAATTTATGTTTTTGAATGGTCAGAGTTGTAGGTTGCAGGTTGTTGGTGGTGGAAAGTTCAGGAACACAAGCTATTGGCAGCTCCACTCTTCAACACATGGCTTCTGAGGTCACTCTGGCATGGAATCACAGTTTGCTAGAAGGGGAAAGAAAAGAGGTGCCCTTTGGGAAGAGTCTGTGAGCCTACAAATGGCACGCACCACTGCTACTCATGCCAATGCAGAGAACTAAGTCAAATGGTCACATCTACCTGTGAGAGAATGAAGAAATGTAGGGTAATCAAGAAACCGTATTTCAGCTTCTATGAAAAGCTGGATTTTGACGCACAGTTAATAGTCTCTGCCACACTGTAAGTTGAATTATATCTTTTCTTGTTATTTGCAACTAAAAAAAAAAAAAAAACCATAACTGAGCCAGTGATTCTGGAACTTGGAGAGATCTTGACAAGGGCTACATAGAGTTTTTTCTTGACTCTAGTGCTTCTATTTTAAAGGCAAGTATTTGCCATAGGTTGGTCAAACCAAAGGAGTGGATGGCACCATCTAGGGAGACTGTCCTAGAAGAAAGTGAGAAAAGATACAGAAGCAGAGCCCTTGAAATGGTTGACTACACCCGTCCAGGGAATAGGAATTCCTCCCGGGTGGCATAACCAGCATCATTCCCACATCTCCGTAGCCTGGAGGAACTCGCCTTAGGTTGAATAGACTCATAGCTCAGATGTTTTATAGAACACGTCTATAAAACAAGGTTGCCAAAGTGTTTTTCTTTTGGGGAATTCTGGAATATAAAATTAAAGCCAGGCTGTCTCTGCCTCTGTTTTCTTTCTCTAAGGCACAAATTTTGACAACAGCCGAAAAAAGTCTTGCATGAATATGTTCAACTTCCTTTTCTGGTGAAGGCATTTTATGTGGACACCTAGCAACCCGATCCTGAAATAACTTAATGTGGGATTCTCTTCTCTTTCTCTTCCTTCTCTTCACTTCTGAGGCTTCAGATTTGGAAACTCTTTTTCTGGTTTTAATCGCCTAAAACCACAATAAAGACACTGGATGCATGCACTGGAACTTTCCTCCACCAGGCATCTACCTTGGCATTTGAGTTTTCTTGGAAGCATGTCCCCATTCATAGCAGGTTTTCTTGATGAATTAACTACTGTGCAGAGCGTGTACTGATGAGCCCTAGGACTCACTGATTTGAGTGAATCTCTGGTGTGTGGCACAGACAATCATGGACAGACTGTCAGACATTCTCCAAGCTAACAGTGTCCTCCCACATTCTCCACAGCTCCCAATCACAGTGGATAAGCAAAAAGAGAGCTCTCAACTATAGCTCGCTCTGGGAACTTGGGTATTTGGGCACAAATGAGCTAGGCTTCTATCTGTGCATTATTTGAGTAAATTCCACAAGGGCAGGGGCCATATTATGTGCCTCTCATGGCACTTGTCACCCCTACCATACTCTGTAAAATGGAGATAATGATAAGTAGCACGTGCGGTGTTCTTACTTTTAAGGGAGGCACCATGCTGTGTTTTAACCAGAGGCACCTCATTTATCCTCATAAAGACTTTCTCAGGTAGGTGGTATTATTGCCATCTTTTTACAGATGAGGAAACAGATGAGGCTAAAAGAAGTTAAGTAGCTACCCCAGTAAGAGAGGTCACAACTGGCCAAGCCAGCATCAAAGCCCAGATGAGCAATCCCTAGCCTAAGCCACCCTCCCTACCGCTAACTTTGGCTGTAAGGATTAAGAACCTAGGTGGAGCCCCTGACTCTGAGCACCTTTCTGGTGCCCAGTAAGTGCTCAGTAAACAGGCTTATTATATCATCCATCGGTGGACGAGGCGTGACTTTCTTACAAGCTTGCCAGGCAGGCCCTACACAGGCCAGTGGTGTTGTATCTGTGTGACTATGAAGAAGCTGTGCGAAGATATTCCTTCAGTAGGAAATATGGGGATTTTGTGACAACTGAGGTCTCGGGGAGCAAGCAGTGTCTGGGAGATCTGGTTCCAGAGTAATAAAGATTACAGCAGTCCCCCTTCTGGTGCTCTAAGTTAAGAGGCTTTACTTACCAGTAGTATCTATGCGTTCCCTTGAGAACAACATTAAGTTGAACCAATTAGTTATTATCATGATATTCTTTTCTCATAAAACTTTTTTTCCAATAAAAAAATGATATAAAACTTGGAAAATGTAACAAAATAAGAAGAAAACTTGATATAATCTTACTGCCCAAAGACAGTTCTGTTGACATTTTTGTGTTCTAGTTGACATTTTATTCATTTTTTACTTGTTTGCTTTGTTGATAGCATGAGAGGCCCTGAGTTCCCATGTACCTGAGTCACTACATTTTCTAAATCTGGTCCCCTCGGCTCGGCCGCCATGCGCTGCTGCCATTGGTCGGCTCCGAGCCCCAGGTCTCAAGGGTGCAGTAAGCTGGATCCTGGCAGGGCCGGGCCGGCGGGGCCATCCGGACAGGGTGACAGGGCCCTGATAGCTCGGGGACAAGCACTCAGCTCTGGGCCAGCATTCGGCACAAGGGTCGACCCCGTCCAGGAGGAAGTTTTCCTGGGCCCGGTTCCCACCCTCGTGGTCACATCACGGTGACGCAGCAGGAAGTCGCCTCCCCAGAGCCCAGGCCTCTCACAGGAAAGTGTCGGAGGTTTCTACTCGGGCAGGCGGGCCCGCGCACAGGGCTCCTGCCCCTCAGTGTTTGTTTGCCCGCTGGAGCACCCCCCTCAGGGCTGCGCCGTGGCGGTTGCTCTGCTCTGTCTCGTGCTCCCGGGGAAGTTTGTGGCCGTGTGTTTCTGAGTCCTGCTCTGTGCTCCCCTAGATTCACGTGGGTCCTGCTCTGTGCTCCCCCAGGCTCATGGTAGGTCCTGCTTCCCCAGACTCATATGGGTCCTGCTCTGAGCTTCCTCTAAGTTGTGTCTTAATAGGCAGCATGAGCTACCTCCTTTCAGATGTCATCACTGTGTCTAAACAATGACTCACCAAAGGAAATGGACTTTCCAGTTGAAAAAATAAGACATGACCCCTCTTCCTTTGACTCAAATGGTGGCTGGTGGCCATTGAGAGGACGTGAGGTCTCTCACTTACCTGCTCTCCAGGTGAGGCTTTCTTCTTTGGAGAGGCTCTCCACGCCCAAGATGACAATTTCTTGCCCAATGGGAAATCACTGTTCTGCCTCCGCCAGAGGGGATAGAAACAGAATGGGAGTCCAGAAACATATGGCAGCTTCAGGCTCATCACTGCGTGCCTTCGGGAAAACCACCTCACCTCTCAGGGATCTGAGCCTCCTGGGAAGTTTATTCTCATAACTGGACAACCTGTCAGTTGACATTCCTTACAGGTGTCCATCCAAGAGCCACTGATGCTCATGATAACCATCGCTGGGCACTGGAAGTGCATCTGAAAGTCCCAGGACCGTATGCATTTTATTCATGCAAGTTCCTTGAAGGCTGGTGATCCACGTCCATCACACAGAGTCTCGTGACCAGGGTGGGGGCTGTCAGAATCACACACAGAGCCTTAGCCAAATTCTTGGTCTTTTATTCGGAGGATGATGCCATGGGATGTGTTATAAGCTCACCAGAGAGTGGCAGGTGGGGAGCCATGGCTATGGGCTGTGCTGCCCACATCTCTAAGAAGTGCCATCTTTTTGCCCAACAGACACATACAACTTCCATTGCTCCAGGACTTGAGCTTCAGGTTGCTCTATCTGGTTCAACACTGCTGCTGCTTTCCAGCTGCCCTGTGGCTCAGGATGCCCGCTGAGGTCCAGCCTGCTCCATCTTCCCGCACCTGGCCTGTGTTAGATGTACGGCACCAGGTAGCACAGGGATGTATGGCTTGAGGCCCATCTTAGCCACTGGGCAGGCAGGCATCAGCTCAAAACTCACACTGTCCAGGAAGGTGAATGCAACTTGGAGATAAGTCCTGTCTCAGAACCGCTGCTCCTCTGACCTCGAGCATCGCTTAGAGGACAGTGTTTCATCATTACTCTGACAGAATACTAACCAGGACTTTGCCAATTTTCCCAGAGTTTCACCTGAATAACCCAAGGTCCTCACTCCACCATAAGCTCCACAATAATTCCATTCTCTGAAGAAGCTGCCAGGCCACCCACATAGGATTTGCTGAGAGGAGGCCTAAAACCAGTTCTCCGGCCCTTGTCCCATGACGCACCTCCAGCGTTTACCTGAGAAGGCTGGAGCTCCACCAAGGATGCTGGGGAGTAAAACTTTCCTCCAGGCAACTGGTGAGAGAGCATCCTCCGTGCCTACGAGCAGGTGAGGAGACACCGCTGCCCTCAGAGCTGTGGGAGACACAGCAAAGAAGGTTGGGGACATCTTGGGAGGATGTCACTTGGTCCCAGGACTTTGGAAGCACAGACACCAGTTGCCCAAATCTCTTCTGGAAGATTCCAAAGGAACAAAGGTAGCTAGGCTGCTTCTGAGAGTCAAAAAAGGACAAAATGCCTAGGCTGGACAGGCTGCTCCGCCAGCACTGACCGAGCAGAGAAGCTTCCTTCCGTGGGCTAAACAGACATGACAGAAGGCAGCTGGACTTCAGCTGTTGTGAGAGAAGCTTTTCAAGTGGGGTGAGTTAATCCCCCACAAACCACTTTGTGGGTCAGTTGCCTGCTGAGAGCCAGCACCTTTGGCCAGACACATATCGCCCATGACAGAGAACAGGGCAGCGCCAGGCAGAGCGGGCTCACATCCCATTCCAGAAGCTCCCTGTCCCTTTTCCTTTAATCTCCCAGCCCTGGAGGGAAAAGAAGCAACAGTCAGAGAGCAAGAGAGGAGACAGAGCAAGGCAGAGGGGAAAGCAAAACCTGTCCCCATAGGTGCTGTGCCAGGTCTGAGTGATGGGGTAAAGAGAAAAAGCATCCTTTGAAGTAGATGAGGAATTGAAGCCTTGCTTCGTGACCAGAGTTTGGCTTGCTTTTTGGATCCCTGAAAATGAAGATCGTTCTATTTAAGCATGATCTGAAAAGTACAAGGATCTGCTCACTGTGTCATCTGGGGTGGGGAGATCTGGCAGAGATTATCTGAAGGGCGGAGGTGAGAAAAAAGCAAAGCCTGCTTTCTGATCCAAACCTTTCTGTAAGCTGGCCACTTCAGCATTTTGGAATGAGACTTCCACTTCTAGGAAGACAGAGTCCATGTATTTTTCTCTAGTCCTCTTGAAAGTCTCAATTAAAATCTCTGGGTAATATTATATGTAAAAAATAGACAAAAGATGAGTTTGAAAGGTGGAGAAAGAGGCAGACTGACTAGGACCTTGGGGTCCAAAGAAAGACAAAGAGGTAAGCTCCACGCTTTTCTTTTTGCTTTCCGTGTTCAAGACTGGGTGTCAGAGAAGCTGGAAACACAGAAATGTCAGTGGGTCAGACATCAAAAGCCCCAACAAAAGCCTGCTCTCGATAAAGTACAGGAAAGGAGCAGTCTAGGGAGATCAAAAGCTTTTAAACAAAAGCTGTTCTACTCTAATCAAACTCCAAAGAAAAGCTGTGGTCCCCAGGCCCTCCAACACCAGCCGTGATCTGCTCAGACTCTCTCTAGACTAGAAGGAGGCACCCCAAGCCCACCTGCTGTTGGGTGGGGCCAGGGAGGCTGAGTAGGGAGCTGGGACTCTCATTCCCTTTGTTACATTTTAAGAGAGGGGAAAGTCTTCAATAAATATATAATCCAGGTCCCCACATCAACAACCTAGAAAAGAGAGGTGCAAAATAAATCCAAAGAAAGAGAAAGAAGGAATGTCTAAAGATAAGAACAGAAATCAGTGAAATTGAAAACAAAAACAAGAGAAAAAAAATCAATGAAATGACGAGCTAGTTCTTTGACAAGATTAATAAGATTGACAAACCTCCAGCAGGAATAACAAAGAAGAGGGGAAAAGGACACAAATGATTCATATCAGTTCTATCAGCGCAAAACAAGGAAGTTACTGTCCACCACACACACAGCAAAAGGACAACACTATAAACTACTCTAAGATGTAAATTTGATAACTTAGGAGAAATGCACCAATTCCTAAAAGAAACTACCAAAACTCATCCAAGATGAAATAAGTCTCTTAAGAGAAAACTCATTATTTAAAATCTTCACCCTAAAAAGAAAATTCCAGATACAGATGAATTCTATCAAATATTTTTTAAAAGTTAACATCAACTACAAAATATCGCACAGAAAATGAAAGGGGAGGGATATTTCCCAATTCATTTTATAAAATTAATAATACCATGATGTGGAAATTGGGTATTACCAAAAAGTAGATATAGACAAATACATACTATGAATTTAGAAGAAAAATACTAGTATATAGAATTCAACATTATATAAAAGAAAATTATGCTCCAAGACCAAGTGGAGATTATTCCATATGTGGAAGTTGGTTCAATATTTAAAATCAGTTAACGTAATTCACCTTATTAGTAGGCTAAAAAAAAACTCAGGTGGTCATCTTAAGTGATGGAGGAAAAGCATTTTTGACAACAAAAGCATTTGATCCTTTCATGATAAAAAAAATACTGATAATACAGGGGGATTTCCTTTTCTGAAAAATGGGCATTCATAAAAAGTCCACAGTAAGCTTTATTCTTAATAATGAAAGACATGCATTCCCTCTATGATCAAGAACAAGGTAAGGTGATCTTCTCCCACCACTTTTATGTCATTGATTTCTGGACATTGTAGCCAGTGCAATAGACAAGAGAAGGAAATAAGAAGCAGACAGGTTTTTATTTCAGAGAGAGAGAAATTGGGTCACTCACACATTGATGGTGACTATGTAAAATGGCACAGTCCCTCTGGCAAAGAGTTTGGCAGTTTCTATAAAAAAAAAATTAAACATGTCACCTCCATGCAAGTCAGCCATGCTACTCTGGGCATTTACTGCAAAGAAAGGTAAACTCCTTTCACACAAAATCCCGTACACAACTCTCCATACCTGATAGAGTCACACCCAATTTCCCTGTCCCCCCAGACCTCTGGTAAGGACTACTTCTATGTCTGTATTCTGGGTATTTCATTTAAATGAAATCAAACCATGTGAGGGTCTGTGTTTGGCTTCTTTCACTGAGTATGTTTCCAAGCTTCATCCCTAATGCAACATGTATCAATACTTCATTTCTTTATAACCCATTGTATGGCCAGGCCTCTTTCTGTATTCATTTGTCAACGGATACACACTTGTTCCCACGTTTTGGCTATTATGAATAATGCAGCTATGAACATTTCTGGACAAGTTTTTGTCATCACAAGTTTTTCAGCTCTCCTGGGTATTTACCTAGAGGTCGAATTGTTAACATGGATTCCCCCAGCAATGTCCAAGAGTTCTACTTTCTCCATAGGCTGTTCAATACTTGTTATTATTGTAAATTTTTATTGAAGCCATTCTAATGGGTGTGAAGTAGTATTCCATAGTTTCAATTTGCATTTCCATGAACTTGCCATTTATAGATTCCTTTTGGAGAAATTTCTATTCATATTCCATTTTTTATATATTTTTTTATTTTTTACATCATTGTTCATTCTTAAACAATATTTGCTTCCCCCACCACCTCAGGTTGAGTCCCCACAGAGTTTCCTTCCCCAATGCACCCATGCACCATCACCTCAGTCCCCTGTGCGCCTCCCTCCCTCCCTCTGATCCTTCTCCCTCCTCCTCCCCTGCAGGATGTCTCTGGTTTATAATTGTCCATTTTTTCTTTGTTGTGTTTTGTACTGTTATTATTTTTTTACACTGATGTCTTATTTGGTTCCCCTATATTCCTGCTATAAGTGAAACCATCCAATATTTTTCTTTTTCCTTCTGGCTTATTTCACTGAGCATAATTCCTTCTAGTTCCATCCATGTTGCTGAAAATGGCATGAGTTTATCCTTTTTGATTGCTGAATAATATTCCATTGTGTATATATGCCATGTCTCCTTGATCCAGTCATCTATTTTTGGGCATTTGGGTTGTTTTCAGGTTTTACCTATTGTAAATAGTGCTGCAATAAACATAGGGGTACAGGTGCTCTTTTGAATCAGGGTTTTTGTGTCCTTTGGGTAGATCCCTCATAGTGGAATTGCCAGGTTTTCAGTAGACTGAGGAACCTCCAGACAGCTTTCCATACTGGTTGGACCCGTTTGCACTCCCACCAGCAATGTAGGAGAGAGCCTTTTTCTCCACATCCTCACCAACATTTGTTGTTGCTTGTTTTTTTGATATGCGCCATTCTTTTTTTCTTTTTTTTTTTTTTTGAAGATTTATTTATTTATTTATACAAGCACTGGGTACAGTCAGAAGCGCGGGAGGGTGAGAGAATTCACCAGAGCCAGAGTGGAGAGTAAAACAGGCAGACTGACGAAGTACACTGCTGAGGGGAGCAGTGGGAGGCAGGAGAGGTCTGCGCGCCATGTGCGGTGGCTGGGGATTGAACTGGCTCTGCAGAGGCTGCAAGCAGCTTTGCAATACAGCGCTCAACCACTGCGCCACTGGGGAAGCCCTGATATGCGCCATTCTTATTGTGTAAGGTGGTATCTCAATGTAGTTTTAATTTGCATTTCTCTGATGATAAGGGATGTTGAACATTTTTTCATACGCCTGTTGGCCATTTGTATGTCCTCTTTGGAGAAATGTCTTTTAAGTTCTTCTGCCCATTTCTTGACTGGATTGTTTATTTTGTTTTTGTTGAATCATAATACTGGAGTCCTAGCCAGGGCAATAAGAAAAGAGAAAGACATACAAGGAATCCAGATAGGGAAAGAAGAAGTAAAACTATCACTATTTACAGACAATATAATAATATACATAGAGAACCCTAAAAAATCCACAGAAAAACTACTCAAAATAATCAACCAGTTCAGTAAAGTAGCAGGATACAAAATCAACACACAAAAATCAGTAGCCTTCCTATACACAATCAATCTGAAGAAGAAGAAATCAAGAAAACCATCCCTTTTGTAATTGAACCAAAAAAATCAAATACTTGGGAATAAACCTAACAAAAGAGGTAAATGACCTATACAAAGAAAATTATAAAACACTGTTAAAAGAAATTGAAGAAGACACAAAGAAATGGAAAGACATCCCCTGTTCATGGATTGGAAGAATTAACATTATTAAAATGTCCATCCTATGAAAAGCAATATACAAAGTCAATGCTATTCCAATAAAAATCTCAATGACAGTCTTCAAAGAAATAGAACAAATACTGGCAAAATCCATATGGAACCACAAAAAAACACGAATAGCCAAAGCCCTACTGATGAAAACAGTAGGTTTAGCTGTTACACTTATGTCTATGATCTGTTGGGTTATGGTAGGGATCCAACTTCATTGCCTGAGAACATCCAGTTCTCGCATCACCATTTGTTGAAAGTCATTCTTTCTACATCCAAGTGTTTTGGCACCCTCCTTGAGAAATCAATTGACCATAAATGGAAGAGTTTCTTTCTGAACCACCAAACCCATTCATTGATCTATATGTCTATCCTTGTGCCAAGTGCCCCTCTCTTGATTGCTGTGATTCTGTAATAAGTTTTCAGGAAGGGCCACACAAGTTGTCCAAATTTGTTCCTTTTCAAGATCACTTTGCTATTCTGGGTCTCTTGAATTACTTATAAATTTTAGGATAAGCTTGTTCATTTCTACTAAAAAAAAAGGCAGCTGGGATTTTAATAAGGTTTGTGTTGATTCTATAAATCAGTTTGGGGAGTATTGCATCTTAATGATATTAAATCTTCTGATCCAGGAACATAGGGTTGCTTTCCATTTATTCATGTCTTTAATCTCTTTCAATGATGTTCTATAGTTTCCAGTGTACACATCTTCCACATCTTTTGTTTCTCTACAAATTGGATAAGGTGGACTCAATTTTTAGCTAGTACATTAAAAATCTTTTTCTCATGTTTGTAAGACAGAGTGAGTGAGGCAGAGATAAGAGAAACTATAGGGAAAGAGAGAGAGGCTGGAGCTATTGTAAAGCATCCCCTCCCCAGTGCTTGAGTGCCTGGCAGTGCCAAAATAAAGTAAGAATATTTGGGCCCCAAAAAGGCAGAGTTTGCACTTTTGGCTAAAGGTGTCTAACTCCAACGTTAAGAGATGGAGTGAGGCAATGGAGGCCTTTGTCACACTCCAAATTACACCTCATGGTAGACCCCTGGCCTCTGGGGTATGAGGCTGACCCGTTCACAGTCATCTCCCAGAGGAGCACCAATATGTCTATGAACTTTCCTGTTTTGCAATAATTTGAAATCACTAGTGATATGGTGTTGCCTCACAAGGCGGCAGCATTGGAAGGGGCGCGGGATGAGAGAGGTTACTCACAGTCCATGTGGAACAATGAGAAGCCAACAGGGGCTACTGGGGAAGTAATGTGCAGCCCCATTCAAAGGCAGTCTTGTATTTATTAGCATCAAGTATAAAGATGGGGCAAGTATGCAGGGAGTGCACATGCATGGGGGGAGCAGTTATGGGATGTAAGCTGGGGTGGAGAGACCAGGGGCTATTGCCTGGGGGGCTCCATTGTTCCTGCTATTCAAAGCATATTATCTCTACTCTAGTATCTGCCTGCTGATTTCAGCAGATACTAGTTCCCCAGAATGTTCCTTGTACCAGGACTTTTGCCCTTGGTGAGAGGCCCCCTGCAGGACCCTGCACCTGGCTGACAAGCAGGAACTCTGGGCATCAAGACAATATCCCTGAGAACAAGGGGTCCTGGGGATCCCACAATATGGGATGGGAACTTTCTCCCAATTATTCCAGACCTGCCAAGTTGCAAAAGACCACTGATGCCAAAAGTTCTCATTTAACCAGCAAGTAACACTCCGGGAGAGACCAGCCTTTCACTTGGAGCCTGGTGGCAGGAGCAGGAAGGCTGGAACAGGAATGGCTGGGAAAAAACAGCAGCGAGACTCTCTTGAGTCTGAAACGGAGTGGTGGAAAACATCCTGAGAAATCCCTTTGGAAAGAATGGGAAAGAATCCACATAAAAGATTTTATTGCTATGACAAACTCCTGCTGCTCATATAAATTTTTTTTTTTTTTTAGATTTCTTTCAAAAGCCCTGTATTAGATTGGCAGGATTTTACAATAGTTAACTAAGATGCCATTGCCTTTCAGACTCGCCACTAGTTTTACTCAGAGAGAACAAGCACTGCTCATCAACTAGGACACAATGCTCTCCACGCGGACTGCTAGAGGCATCTGATTTCAAGATTTTAAAATTTGGAAAATATATGCATCTCAGAATCAATGATTCTCCTCAGCGGAGAATACAGAAAGGGGAAGAGACTTTCTTGTTGGATACATCCAGGATTTAAACTTTTTTTCTTTTTCCACCCCATCAAACCACCTGTGCCCTTACACCAGCTGCCTCCCTTTCCATCCCATAAAGTGTTTTACAAACTGGACTAACATTGTAAATACGCAACATACACATTCCCTGGCATATTGACCTTAATAGTACGTTCCTCACAAGAAAATATTGATTTAGTATAAACATCTTTATGGGAAGATAATTTCAGAAATCAAGTTTTCAAAAACCTTCCCATTCTGAGGTGAAATCCCAACCCCAACCCCTTTGCATTAGGAGAATTCTCCCACTATTGTACACTAGAGATAAGTGATTCAATTCACAGATGTGCTACTCCTCAATTCACCAGAATACCTTTTGAATATTTTAAAGAGCGGTGCTTCCTACGCTGCTCCAGCTATTTTATACTGATCACATCATTTGGCTCCCCAACATTCCTGGGAGGACATAAAAAAGAGGGAAGATGAGTAAAAATCTGGGTTATTGTACCCATTATACAGACGAGGAACTGGAGACATGGGGAAGGAAATGGACTTTCATTCATTCATCAGTTTATTCATTCATCAGTTATCTGTGGAGCACCCTTAGGGATTAGCCCTGAGATGCTAAAGTTTCAGGAACTCACTGGCTCCCCTTCTCATGGAGTTTCCTGTTTTATGGGGGAGTCAGATGACTACATTTAAAATGCAAATCTGATCATATCACATCTTCGCTTAAATTATTTGGGGAGTTTTCCATGGTGCTCAGAATAAAGACTACAATTCTTATGTTGGCTTATAAGGGTCAGAGATCTTACTGAACCATCTCTACTGTTATCCTCACATCACTTCTGCCCACATGCTCATCCACAAGGCTTTTATGCTTTTATGGTTTTTGAGGAGATGTATTATTAAATTTTATTTTTTATTATTATCAAATTTATAAAACCATATAATTCAAAGAGTTGACATGCCTATAGTTCTGTCATAAAGAGTAGTGACCCTCCTTTCTCCAGATTCAATAACTTTTAAGTCTCCAGTTGATTCTTTTGATATTTAACTCCTTCTCTCTCTCTCAATAACATCCTTATCTTGCTACTTATCACTTTTTCTAGTTCTTGGCACTATCTATTGACATCATACTGTGTGTGAGACTTTAGTTTTATTTGCCCTCCCCATAGATTGTCATGACTTCTAATTTAAATGCAGAATTTTATAAAGGCAGACTATATGTGCTACTAATTATAGCATAAATTAATACTTATTTGTTCCTGGTTCAGAAACATCCAAATAGTAGGCTCAACACAGGAGGAAAAAGGACAAATGACACTAATTTGTTTGGTGAATTTTTTTTCCACAGGAGGAATCAAGGTTCCAATTCCTACTCTTCTTAACTAAGAGATATTGGTACCTAAAGGTCATGTGAGTAGCAGGCAGCTATCACTCCATTTCCAGATCCATTTAGCACATGCAGGCTTTTAATTAAGGTGAATTTAAGACAAGTGTCAGGAAGGTACCCTAGGGGACAGGTCTGGGCAGAAGTTAAGGAGCTGGGCTTTGAACCCAGCTCTGTCTGGCTGTGAACACGTTTTCCTTTAACACCACACAGCTTCTGTATTTCTCGGACCATGATTACAGTCAGCTCTCAGAGCCTGAAACTATCTGGTCTGTTGTCAGCCTCACAGATGTGCTATAAAAATTAAACAAGTAAATAAAGATGGAAGCATTGTGCCTTAGAAAAATATCAGGCAGGCCTCTCTGGTGGCACAGGAGTTCAAGTCTCAGTGCTATGAAGCTATCGTCAGCCACTAAGGGATGAGTTTGATCCTGGGCCAGGGAGCTGACCACAGGGTGCAGCAGACCTCTCCTGTCTCCCCTGCTGCTCCCCTCAGCAGTGTATTTCAGTACATCCACATTCTGTTCTGCTGCCCACTCTGTCTCTGGTGAATCCTCTCACCCCACCCCACACCTCTGGCCTGTACCCCAGTTCTTACATGCATAGATAAATAAAAATTAAAATTTATAAAAAAAAGAAAAATAGCTGGCATGTGGCAATATGAGCCATAAATGTCAGCTGCCATCAGATTCTCTCTCTCTCTTCTCCTCTGACTTTTCCTCCAGCCCTGACCTTCCTCATTGCCAATCAACCTACCTTCTTCCTTGAACCTGTGAGATACCCTTTTTCTTTGATTTCCTTTAAGAAAAGGTTCATCTGTTCCCTTTCTTGCCACTGTCCACAGGGAGTTCAAAGTTGTACCCTCTTGTTTTCTTCATTTTTTTTTTTTTACATCTACCTTCCATTTACAACGGGCTGCAAGTAGCCCTAGAATTGTCTCGATTGTGTTCCACTGCCCTAGGGGGTCCCTCATCTGACTTCTTTGCATTGATGTTTTTATTCCCAATTCAAAGCAGTTTCTCTGAAGAAGTCCTTCCTGGCCGAGGCAAGCACACCTCTCCTCCAAAGAAAGGAAAGAATCCAAGCTCCTCAGCCCACAGGTGCCCCTGCCTTCCCAGGTTTGAGGGACTTTGCAGGTCTCCCTACTTTATCTGTAAAGAAGGGGTTCTGAACAACCCAGCACCCAGATCCTTGGATCTAATCAATCCCTTTGTGTTCTTTGAGACAGACCCTGCTCTCAGCAGGAAAGCCAGGGCTGCTGCACACCCCACAGGAAATGCCAAATGCTGCTGTCCCCCGTCATTGCTATTTTCTTCTGTTTTACTCTCCGTTGGAAAAAGTAAGATTAGTTAACTTCAGAAACTGTTGGTAGAAGACATTGTATATCTTACACTATGGGGGAAATCATAGCAAATTAAGACCATCTTTCACTCATCGTTCTGGGAACATCCGTTCTTTGGGGGAGAGGTAACTAAACACCTGCCTATCTTTATATCCACCTCTAATGAAATCAGAAAAACCTGTCGGCAAGAAACAGATCTTTAGGGGGGATGTTTCTTCCTTCCCTACACCTCTCCCCACTCCCCTACCTCTAGATCAAGTGATAGCTTCCCTGTATTTGAGAATCTGCTATATCCTGTCTCCTTAAACACTACCAGTCTCGAATTTTCCACTCTCAGAATTGTTTTAAATTCCCCCTGCTCACAAAGGGTGAAAAAGAAGAAGGGACTAATAACAGTGCTGAGGGAGTGAAAAGAGGAATGAGATATTAGGTTGGCACCCAATATGTCTCAGGCCTTTCTAGTCACTTCATACGTGCTATTCCCTTGAATGATGTCAACCACCCTGCAGCTAATTGACTGTTAGCACCATCTCACAGCTGAAGAAATGGAGGCACCATGTGGCTAAATTGTCCACTGTCACCGCCCGCTGGTGCACACGGCTGTATTAGTCAGGTGGGGCTTTAGGCAATTTCTGCCTGACTCCAAAACCTGTGTTTATTTTTTTGTTCCTTCGCTCAATTGATTATGCATGCCTGCTAACCAAATTAGCACCAATATTCAGTTGCTTAAAACAACAAATATTTGTCATCTCACAAGTTCTGTGAGTCAAGAATCTGGGTGCAGCTTAGCTGGGTGCTGCTGGCCCAGGCCTCCTCAGGAAGCTGGGGCTGGTAGGCTCCAGGCAGGAGACTTAAATTCTGGTCACCTGGGCCTCTCCCAGAGTAACTCAGCTGAAGCAGAGTGAGCAGTGAAGAAAGTGAGAGAGAATCCCCAAGATGGAAGCCCCAGCCTTTTTATAAGCTAGTTTTAAAGAGAATTCTGGGAATATCACTTGTGCTGCATTCCGTTCTTTAGAAGTCAGTCAAGAGGCGTAGCTACACTCCAGGGGAAGAAATTACAGAGGCCAAGAACAGCCAGCTGTGGGACCTTTGGGGCCTCATAGAAAACACCTTTCTGAGCTGATTTTTATGCCCTAAAATGGCCTTTGCTTTACAAAAACTACGTCATAGCCATCCCTGACATAAAACAGAGCATTCTACCTGTGTTCAGTTCACTTCATGAACATTTTCCAATGGAAATTCTACAGGAAGGATTTCAGAGAATTTCACATGCAGAACATATGACCTTAAAAGTAAGTTTGAAATTTTAAAGTAAGTTTGAGAACTGTGTGTGTGTAAAACATTATTTAAATACCTTTCATATGGGCTGCAATTATAACATATAATAATAAAACCAAATGACCAGGATTAAGCAACATCTGGCAAAAATGTTGACTATATTTATATAAGTCTTACTTTGCAAAGGTTTCTAAAATGTTATAATTTGGAAAATAATTAAAAGAAATATCTTAGGACCACCCAATCCATGCTACATGCATGTCTGTCCTTTCATAAGTAGCATCTTATCCACATCCAGAATTGGCCAGGGATATTTCGTGAATGTATACTAATAACAGGGTAGACTTCTTTCTGGTGAACAAATAGTAAGTAAAGCATTTTGCACCCACAAAGATTTATCATGCAACTGACTAGATTAAAATACTGCACTCATAGACACTAACAGGGAAAGGCTGTATTCAGCAATGACAGGATCCTTGGATGAGGTCGTGGGTCCCAGAGACCTCTGCAAAGGTCAGCTGATTTTGCTGGGGGTTCTTGAGTAAATGCTCTCATCTGAAAACAGGTGTAACAACATCTACCCACCTGACCAGGCAACTGTGGAAAGACTGTTACAGAGCAACCCCAATATAAAACGGGTTGCCTGACTGTGGGTCCTCACCTATGCACTTAAAGGGGACTTAAACTGCAGGCACACACAAGAGGTTAACAAAATGTTTATTTACAAGGGAAGGGAATGAGGAAATGTACAACTCAGGGAGAAAAGAGGGAGATAAATTCTTAAATGCATCCTACCCGTTCCGCTGACCTGGAATCCCAAATGACCCACCGAGACCAAACCTGCCTGGCCAAAATCACGAGCCAAGAGAGTGAGACCCCACTAACATGGCTGCTTATAAACACAAGACCAGAGAAAATGGCTGCTTTACTCTGCCCTCAGGTCCTCACAACTCCCTTTGGGGATCATGGGATTTGTAGTTCCCAGTGTCTTGATGGAATGGGGGTGACATCCACAAAGCCTGCATGGAATTTGCTCAGGACATCCTTTCCCCCTAACAAGACTTCAGAGCCAGGAGGTTTGGCCACATGTGGAGCCAAACAGCTTGGGTTCAATTCCTGTTAATGCAACTTACCCAGGGAGAACCCTTAACCTCTCTGCTTCAACTTCCCCCACTGAAAAATGGACATAGAGATGCCATAACAGCATAGGGCTGTTGGGAGGATTGAGTGAGTGAATAAGTGCAAAGAATTTACAATAGTCTCAGCACTCAGCAAGTGTTTAATCAAAGAAAATAAATGAAGTAGTTTTGTGTAAAGTCCTAGGCACCAACTCCTGGCGCAAGGTAAGGAAATTCATAGATTATCCTCAATATTTTAATTTTCAGTTTCTGCATCTGCAAAAGCAGGATATTAATGCCTATCATATAGAGTTCTTATGAAAAGTAAATGAAATATCTCTAAAGCACCTAATGTAATGTGGCCTAAATAAGGAATTACTGAGTGGTAGCTATTATTAGGAATGTTCTCTATTCCTATATTCATCATAGGGTTCCCAATACAGAGAGTCGGAACAACAAATAACTCAGTTCAACACGTCTCTCCAGCCAGGAGGTAAGTATCTAGTTCCAAGGGAGTGCCCTGCTCTGGGATTACAACAAGATTCTCCTTCAGCTGGGGAAGTGCTTTCCAGAGGAGGCTACATGTGTCCAGGGAATTGGGAGTCTGAGAATGGTTTCTTCTGGTTTCTGCTTGGTATTTTAATTGACATATTAAGTTTCTTATCTGCATCTCTTTTGTTTTTAATAATTCTCCTTGGTGGTTGCAGGCTAGTGCAGAAAGAAAGTATTAGAAAGAGCTAGTAGAGATGAATGCCCAGATCCATCGTGGGGCTGGAGCTCCAGGATCATCCAGTTCCAAACAGACGGAGCTGGCTGTCACCGCTAGAAGCTGTTTCTGGAAAGCCTTGTTCAGAACATAACGAGGAGGGGCTCAGGGCCACCCAAAGTTCCCCTGATAGTCCTTTGTTCTGCTTTCTCAAGGACGGCAACCATGTCTCACCCCCTCTTCCGAGAACCCTGCTCCACATGCTGACTGTCTCAAGATCTCCTTCTAGGTCAGAGAGCAAAGTCATAGGTAGCGCCTGTTTGGGTAAGAGAGAGTGTATTTCTCAAACACGAAACCCTGTATGTGGCTCTGTTAATGATGGCCACAAACCAAGGGGGAAAGAAAAGCATTTTTAAAGCTAGTTCTGGGAAATAGATTGTCCCTTGACCTCCTCCTCAGAGTCAGAGCTTCGACTATCAGACCAAAGACAAACATACCACGAAAGAGGACAGGGGAGACACCACTCCGTGACTAATCGGCTTTAGGGACATAGAATAAAAGAAAATATATAAACAACTCTTTGAACTTTGAAAATAAATACCAGTAAGGGCCATGGCCTGCTCATAGAATTTTGTTTTTATTAGAAATACCAACCTCAGTGACTAGCACCGTCCCGTCCTGATGCTGAGCTCACTGTCCCAACCTCAGTGACTAGCACCGTATCATCTCTGAAGATAACCTTCCACTATGTTTGAAATTTTCACTTTTTGGTCCCTCTTTCATTTTGTACCTGGAGACTTCAGGGAAATCCCACTGAAGTTCACTTGGCAATATTTTATGCATCGTAAGTCACGTAAATTTCATGAAAGTCCTAACTTTCATCACCTTTCAAAGGGCATTCGTTTGGCTTCAAACTCCTTAGCTCAGGAATGTCCATGGTAAAGGGTCAGTTCCTGGCATCTGTTATCAACTTTCTGTTTGGGGATAAGTAATAGGTTTTCAAGTGGGATATAAACAGATCCTGGTAATTCTCCTGAGCTTCCCTTGTTGAAATTTGACATTTGTCCTATCACTTAATTATGGCTTAGCTCCCAGAAAACTTTGCTGGCACCTCTGTGACAGCTGCCTGCCCTTCCACCCCAACACACACAGAGCCCTGCCCCAAGCCTCCCTTAGCAAAGGAAACAGAGTTAATAACAAACTGTAGACCAAAAACCCTCCCTCTTGAAAGACTATCTCAGCTGAGTCTGTTAGCCATGGACAGAAGAGGAGGTCAGATGTTTGAGTTTTTCTGTCCTGGTTAGATAGGGCTTCCACCCACCTGCCCCGCCCTATCTTCAATCCCTTCCCTAATGCAATATCTCCATGTTTTTCACTGTGACCTCATTCTCCTGGGTCCAAGGAACATCGTTTCCAGGGACCATTTATTGCTGAAACAGAAGCTGTTGTCCTCTTACTTAAAAATGCCAGAGTTGAATACAGAAATAAGTCATCTGGAATGGGTAGAAAAGACCTGAGTAGTGTGTGTCCTCATGTAAGTTATTTGCGATTCTAAAGGAACATACAGGGCCTCCCCGGTGGCGCAGCGGTTGAGCGCTGGGTTGCGAAGCTGCGCGCGGCCTCTGCGGCGCCGGTTCGATCCCCGGCTGCTCCCCGGCCACCGGAGGAGGGTCCCACATGGCGCGCAGACCTCTCCTGCCGCCCGCTGCTCCCCTCAGCAGTGTACTTCGGTCCTTCTGCCTGCTCTGCTCCCCGCTCTGGCTCTGGTGAATTCTCTCACCCTCCCGCGCTTCTGACTGTACCCAGTGCATGTATAAACAAAACAAACAAACAAACCAGCAAACAAATAAATAAAGCATGCCTCTATAAAAAAAAAAAAAAAAAAAAAAAAAAAAAAAAAAAAAAAAGGTAGATAGTACCTCTGCTTTAAAAAAAAAAAAAAAAAAAAAAATAAAGGAACATACAATGATCCTAGCAGTCATTTTCTCCAGAATTCTTCTCTTTGAAGTAACTACTTGAGTTATAACTAGAGAGCTGGTAAATGTGTTGTAATTAGCGCTCTGGAAGGAGGGACACTTTCCTTGGCATAAATATTCCCACCATGGTTGATTTCTAGATACCAAAGTGAAGTCACTGAGCAGGAACTTGGGAAGAACTCTGCATCAGCAACTGTCATTAGCATGAATCAGGTTCAAAGCAAGGTGAAGGAAAACCAAGAAGGGTTTATAAAGCAAGGGGTTATAGGGCAAGCAATTCTTGAGCTTGAATCTAAAAGGGTGGATATGTGTGGAAGAAGGCAAACAGCAAGTATTTCCGGAGAGGGTGACTACCTTTGGCTGCATGCTAAGTGTGTGCGTGTGCCGTGTGTCTGTGACCCATGAGTGTGACATGCAGGGTGTGTGCATGGCTGGGGCGCTGAGGAAGAAACCTCCTCAAATGGGCCCTCTCTGTCTCTAGCAATGAGTCTTAATCTTGCACATAATTCTCAGGATTAGACATAACATCTATGGCTTCCTCTCAAGACTATGAACTCACACCACGAAGATGGTCCTCTCCAACTGGATTCCTTTCAAAAAAGAGTTGCTTCAAATAATCCTTTTGTTACAAAAGGCAGTGTCATAGACCACAGTCACTGTTCTAGGAGCCAACATCAATACGTTATGACAGCAGGGCCACACAACAGGCACAGTCACGGAGGAGGGGGTGTCAGGGGAGGGCTGCCGCTAAAGGTCACGCTGTGACTCGGTCTGCATAGGAAATGAAAAGCTACTAAGGGGAAGAGTGATGCATTGATTGCATCAAAATAAGAGCTCTGTGTAACAAGAACTATTTCAGAGCGGCCTAATTACCAACTGTCTCCATCATGCTCGCCTGCCTTCCAAAGGCTGCATTTCCTCTGTGGCATCCAAGGGCAGTTCAAAGTGTTGCTTCAAGGCAAAACGTTGATGATTTGAAACCTGACCGGGGATCACTTCTCTCCCCATGAAATCAACCAGTACTGACTGCAGCGCACCTCGGCCGTGGTCCCAGGGTGCCTAATTCCTGGCACTGCACCCCAGCTCTGAACGCCCTCTCGTCACCCACTTTCCCTGGCTCTTTCAGGAAGGAAAAAGGATGTCTCCAGAGACTCCTCATCAGCACATTCCAGCCCTGCTCCTTGACCTCCAGGGTAGTCGTGAAGTCCAGGGATTCGCAGACACTATTTCTCTGGATTCTTTTTCTTTCTTGAGGATTTTATATTCTAGCTTCTATCATTCATTGAAGTACTTTTTGTATAATTTAACTATTTTTAAACATATAATTTAACATAATAAGATACAAAAAATGCTCTAAATATAACTCTAGCTAATTTAACTATATTTGTAACATGAATATGGACGAGGGACTTTCGGTAATAGGCATTTTAACAATGAACCAGAAAAAGTCACAACACATCAGGAACACAAACTGGATTTCCCCTTTAAGGTCTCTTTTTTAAAAAATGGGTTTGCCCCTTTTTTGTGACTATGGGAAAAATGCTAATTTTCTTGCACAGGAAACTTTAACAATCCAATTACAGTGAACAGTAAAAATAGTTTCCTAGGGGGAATAAGTTCAGGCTACTGAAATAAAAACCCACTGGTAATACCAAATATCAGCTAAAAATATATAGATAATTAGAAAAAGGAAAGATCTAATGAGATGCAGATATAAGAATTTGGAAGTTGCTTATTACTTAAGTCTTCATTTTGCTCCTTGTGACTAGTGTTTCTCTCTGTGTTGTTTAAATAATGCTGTAGCGGGATAAACATGAGATTAAGGTTTAGACCATCCTACAGCTACTGTCAACACAGACAGCAGAGCCACACATAAAATTCCATTTCCCCTTCCATCACTAAGTAGTTTCTAAGAAAATATCCATTAGCCAAAAATGACCGTTAAGATGTGGTCCATATACACCATGGAATATTACTCAGCAATCAAAAAAGATAAACACATTGCTTTCCTAGCATAGTTGTTGTAATAAGTATATTATAATAATTCATTTTAGAGAAATAAAATTTTAAATTCCTTGAAATTGGCTCAAACCAGTTTCTGAATGAGTGAAGGCAGCTATGGGGGGCTCCGCAGGCTCATCTGTTTCCATCACTTCGGGCCAAGCCCCATCCGCACGCAGGGAATGAAGATGAGGATAGAGTCATCCTCTCGTGTGCTGCGATCTGGGGCTGAGCCCCCCTCATCCCACTGGTGGCCCAGGATGCATCTCTTCCCCCACCCCAAGTGTCCTGGAGGAGTAGAAGAATCAAGACTTGGGAGGCTGCAGAGGGGACACAATGCTCATAAAATGGGGTCGGCATGGCATGTTGGGGTACAGAGGGTTGGCCTCTTGCCAGCTGAGGGTGCTGGAGAGGAGTTTTATTATGTAACCCTTCTGACCCTGTTTCCACATTTGCAAAATGGAGCTATATAATAACGTTGCCTTTTGAGATCAAAGGATCTGGTGGAACAGGGAGAGAAACCCAGTCATTCGTGGCTCTCATTTGAGTTGTCCCAAAGTCATAGCAGGAATTTAGAAAACCTAAATAAGGGACCAGGAAAAAGACTAATTATAATAAAGTAAAAATCAAAATCAACAAGCAACTATAAGCCAGAGACACAATATGGGGGGAGAGGGAGGGATTAGGGTCAAAATAAGGGGGGTGGGAATTGTATGGGGAGTAGAACCAAGATGAAAATGCATACATTGTGCAAAAAATGAAAAATGATGTAAAAATATATAAAATAAAATATAAATAAATAAATAATTCCAAAAAAAAGTCACCTCAAATCCTGTCCAGAATGGACTTTCTCTCTCCCCTCCCAGCATTCTCTTCCCCTGCACCCACTAGGAGTGAGCATCCCCAGCTTCCCCACAGGGAGCACCAGCTGAGGTGAGGCTGGTGGGGAGGAGTCTCATGAAAGGGAGCAGAACAGCCTTGGGACAGTAGACCATCTGGCTGCTCTGAAGTCAAGGTCACGGCTGAGCAGGACGTGCTTTCCGTGGACACAAGCTCAGCTCAATAGACAAGAGTCAGGTCCCCTCTCTGGAAGAGCGGGTAGCCCCACCTTTGCCAACCAGAGTCAAAAAGATGGAGCTTCCATATGATCCAGCAATTCCACTCCTAGGTATTTACCCAATGGACACAGAAACATTAATTCAAAAGGGCACCTGCACCCCTATGTTTATAGCAGCCCTGTTTACAATAGCTAAGCTTTGGAAACAACCCAAATGCCCCAAAATAGATGACTGGATCAAGAAGATGTGGTCCATATACACCATGGAATATTACTCAGCAATCAAAAAAGATAAACACATGCAATGTGCAGCAACATGGATGGAGCTGGAAGGGATCGTGCTCAGCAAAATAAGCCAGAAAGAAAAAGAAAAATACCAGATGGTCTCACTCATAGCAGGAATTTAGAAAACCTAGATAAGGGACCAGGAAAATGACTAATTATAATAAAGTAAAAATCCAAATCAACAAGCAACTATAAACCAGAGACACACTATGGAGTTGGGGGAAAAGATGGATTAAGGTCAAAATAAGGGGGGTGGGAATATAACCAAGATGAAAATGCATACATTGTACAAAAATGAAAAATGATGTAAAAAATAAATAAAATTAAAAAATTAATAAAAAAAAATCAAAAACATCCTGTAACATCTTTACCACTTGGCTCAGATGCAGAATTTCGGAACTGTCCAGAGCTGCCGTATGCTACACGGTGTACATCTCTGTTTGTCTGTCTGCCCGCCTGTGCTTGTTTTCAGCATCTTGGCAAATTGGCTCTAGGTTCGTGCTATGTGTTGTGTTTGGCAAGAGAGGTTGTGTTTTAATATCCTAGTTTGACTGGAAGTATCGCAATGCTGGTGAGTTCAGTTATTTTGATAAAGTATTGCCCCCAGGTTTCTGCATAGCCATAATTCAACTTTAAACTCACGTTATCTACTTTAGAAAATACTAAAATAATCACATCTGTACTGTTCCCCATAATTCTTGGCGCTCTGACCAACTCTTGGGCCAGCCATGCATGTCAAAACACACATAATGATTTATCTGAACTCTGATCTGGGAAGCTGGGGTTCCTAGAGCATCCTTGTCCTGACCATCCATCGTCCCCTGTGTGTGTGTCTGTCATCTAGGTGGGTGAGACCGAGACTTAACAGTTCCTCAGTTCCTGTGATTTACATGCAGTCCACAGAGGCTGTGTTCACCCACCCAAATGAAGTGACACTGGATTTATCCATTCATTCACAAATATTTTATTGTGTCCTATTTGTGCCAGCCAAGCATAAATAAGAGTAAAGCCACTGGCCACTTGTGTGATTTCAGAGACACTTTATTTTTGCCTCCATGTGTTTCTCATACCTTCTCCAAGCGCTGACAACTAAACTCTCGCTGCTGGACTCCCATTTCTTTATGACAAGATTTGATCTTATTTAAAGTATAACTATCCTGGGCCTCCCTGGTGGCACAAGGGGTTAGGATGCAGCCTGTGAAGCTGTACACAACCTCTGCAGCACAAGTTGGATTCCCAGCTGGCTGGGGGGCTACCCACATGGCATAGCAGACCTCTCCTGACTCTTCCACTACTCCCCTCAGCAGTGTATTTCAATCAGTCTGCCTGTTCTGTTCCCCGCTCTGTCTCTGGTGAATCCTCTCACCACCCCCCACACCTCTGTCCTATACTTCAGCTCTTGTACGCATAAATAAATAAATCTTTAAAAAAAATTAAAAATAAAGCGCAACTATCCTCATAGATGTCCTTTATACGTTGTATGAATAACTTTATTACATTTTTTTCTTGAGGCTGGTACACTATGGTGAAAAGGGGGTACTGTTAAGGTGTAAAGAGAAGAAGAAGATGAATTAAGTTTAAGACTAGGGATACCCCATATTTTTACTTGCAATTTGCTCGTGGCCAGTCCTATCATAGTTCAGAAGAAAACCAACAATTCACAGGTGAGAAATAAAGGCTGAGACCTGAGATTCTAAAAAGCTCTAAGACAAGCCAGTTTAATGGTTTTAATACTCCCCTATCTCAGCTTAGAGCCACAGTTTCTGGGCCAGAACCATTAGATTGTAGCAGTGTACAGAGAGTTGGGGAAGGGCATCACCAGCCTCTGATACAGCTTCAGTGACCATTCCTTAGCAAGGACATTCAAGGTCATTGTTCACCTTTTCCTTTTCTTCAATTTTATCATATGTAATTCTTACATGTACGTTATTCATATAGTAAGAATCCTTGCTTAGATCTGATTTCTGTGCAAAGCATCTCATTCTAGGCTCCACTTCATGGGCCTGTGCAGACCTGCCAGAAATGGGATGAGTCACTGACTCAAAGACCCAGTGCAGTCACCAAAGGAACCCGTCTTTGACCCTGTCTTGTGCACATTCAAAAGTATGGACTGAACACTCTGTGTGTAGCAAACTGGATTTGCCCTGTGTAGATATCTGAACATTGTAAGACACAATTATGGCTTTATGATGCTTATAATTGCATAAGTCATAAATGTCTGAAAGGATGGGCCATAGTAGCCGATAATGGGGGGTCTAGTGCTCCAAAGAGTACTATAGCAGGGTAAGAACAGGAAAGAGCCCTGTGGCTGGACTGGTGAAACACCAAGAGGGCAGGCACCATGACTGAGTAGAGATTGTTAGATTTCCAGGGTTTGTAACAGTGGATACTCAACAAATATTTGTCAAATGAATGAGCATAGAAATAGATGGATGGATGGATGGATGGATGGATGGATGGATGGATGGATGGGTGGATTTGTGTGTGCATGGATAAATGATGGATAATTTATTGTTATGAAGTGCTTCATGAAAAGAATAGTAGTTTTGAAGGTTGGTTAGACTTTTGGTAGAGAGAAGGGAAAGGGAGAATCAGAGAAAGTTGTATTTCTAAAGCTCCAGGACATTTAGCAGATTAGGGTGCTCCCAAATAGAGCAAGCATTCAAATACCCTTGGCCAGTCATGAGCTCTGAGCAATGCCACAACTTCAAAACCTCTACCAGTGGGTAAGAACAATGTCAGGCTAGAATCTGAAAAGAAAAAGTGGGCAAAAGAAAGTAAAATTCAGTTTTGTTTATCTAACATGATCTCACATGAGTGGCTTAAAACTTCCACCAGCCTTCATCCAGGCTCACAGAGAGCTCACATCGCTGCAATGCAAATTGCCTGTATACATGGCAACCTCCCTAGTGGCACAAGGGGTTAAACACCACACTATGAAGAAATCCACAGTCTCTGCATCATGAGTTCAATCCCCAGCCAGCCAGGGAGCAACACACATGGCAAAGCAGACCTCTCCTGTCTCGCCTGCTGCTCCCCTCAGCAGTGTATTCCAGTCAGTCTGCGTGTTCTGTTCCCCACTCTGTCTCTGGTGAATCCTCTCACCTTCCACATCTCTGGCTTGCACTCCAGCTCTTGTATGCATAAATAAATAAATCTTTAAAAATATATAAAAAATAAAGGAACCAGAACCAACTTGTATCAATCATGAGTTAGGCACAAAGGTCTATATGAAGAGAGGGGTTCAAGAAGTAATAATTCTTCCCATCTCTTTCTGGTGGGCCCTATCCAGTTTGGCTTCCAGCCTCCCCCAAACTGTACTTCATGGATTATTTAAGGGATTTTTCAAGGATAAATTTTTGTCTACAAAAGATTTTTACCTTGCACTCTGATTTTCTTGTATTTCTTTTTTAAATTTCAGCTGCATAGTTCAGATGAAATTAGGACAAACATTCCTTTAAACATAATCACAATGCATCATCAACCAAGAAACTCAGTAATTATTCTTTAAATATCAAGTATCTTTGAAGATCCTGTAGATGCTTTGTTTTGGGTTTGATTTATTTTTTAAATTGGAGGTTTGCATGGAGATCTGAGCAAAGTTCATACCTTGTGATTGGTTAAACTGTCTCAAATTTCTTTTAATCCATAGATTTTTTTTTCTATTCCTTTATTTATTTTTTATTGTATTTTGTTTTGTAGAAACCACAATGTTTAACTTGTAGTTTCTCACTGTCTGGATTTTGCTGATTGTATATTCATTGTGTTCTTTAATGTTATTTTGTTCCCTGTATAACCTTTAAATTGGTAGTTAAATCTAGAGTCTTGATTCAATTCAGATTTGCTTTTTTTTTTTTTTTCCATCCAAAACTTCTTCATAGGAAGTGTTGTGTGTTTCTGCCAGGAGATACAAAAATGTCTAGTTGTCTCCTTTTTATGATGCTAGTTTCCACTGATGACTGGTAACAGGATTCATTTTTTCATCCCATTTTGCAAGTTGGCAAAATTCTAATTCCATTATTCCTTCTTCATGTCTTAACTGGGATACTTCTAAAAGCTATTCTTACCCTCTTCTATGTTTTATCCTAAGCTAAACACTATTTAGAAGTCAAGAATAAATACCAGTTTTGTTTTTTTTATTATTTCTCAGTTCTCAATGATTCTCTAATACTCAAAAGTGGTCAATGACAAATTTTTAAAATATCTTTGAACTCATGGATTTAAATATATTTGATGCATTGCATTCCTCTGTGGTTATTATCTTTATTGATGCTCAAATTGTTCCCTCTTTACCCAAAGGGAGACTATTTAATTGGCTCCCAAGCCCTTTGGACCTGACCCTGTAGTTGTGGCTTCCAAGCCCTTTGGACATGACCCCATCGTGGCTGATAACTACTTTCAATTTTGATACAACAAGATATTTCAGGATCATCTTGTACATTCCTGACCCAAAACTAAAACCAATCATTTCTCCAAGAAGCCCTAGTTCCTTTTGTGGGAAATAGTGTTTATAAGCAACAATTTCAGTCCTGGGTGTTCATTGGTACTGAATTGCTCACTGCCTCTAAGTCTTTTTGGTGAGATGGGAAAATCTTGGCTTTATAGAGAAACCTCCAGTACAAATTCAGAATTCCAAAGTTTTTATTTATCCTCTTGCTCTTGCCTCTGCATTCTCTTTCTCTCACAACAAAATCTTGTATCTCAATGACACAATATAATTATTAATTTGTTTTATTACAGATTGCATAGTCTTAAAATAATAATAACAGTATTAACATAACAGACAACTGAAAATCATTTAAGATCTTTTTTAAGTTTGGGATTTGTTTTTTGCTTTAGGGTATATACTACTAAAAATGTGCAAATTAACGTGCTTTAAATTCACTTGGAATAGTTCCAGTCAACTAGGTAGGTACTTTATGAGATTCATTTTGTTTCATTTTTTTTTAAAGATTTATTTATTTATTTATACAAGCACTGGGTACAGTCAGAAGCTCAGGAGGGTGAGAGAATTCACCAGAGCCAGAGCAGGCAGAAGGACCGAAGTACACTGCTGAGGGGAGCAGCGGGTGCAGCAGGAGAGGTCTGCGCACCATGTGGGACCCTCACCAGTGGCCAGGGATCGAACTGGTGCTGCAGAGGCTGCAGGCAGCTTCGCAGCCCAGCGCCCAACTGGTGCACCACCAGGGGAGGCCCCATTTGTTTCATTTTACTTGTGTTTTAGAGATTGCCTTTGAAATTTCAATATTTGGTTTCTAATTATGTAAAATATTTACAAGGTTCCAAAGTCAATTTTATATAAGAAAATAAATTCACAAAAGTCTAGCTTCCTTTCTTCCTCCTTATTCCTTCCCTTGCAATAACAAAAACCTAAGTTTTGTGACTTATTCTTCCAAATTTTAATGTGTGTGTGTGTGTGTGTGTGTGTGTGCGCGCGCGCGTGTGTGTGTCTGCTATTCCTAAACAGAAGGCAGGACACATTCCTTCACCCTGTCATTCATTACTTAACAGCGTATTTTGAAGAACACAGAACTGTAGTGTATGGAGAGTTCCCTCATTTGTTTAGACAAATGTAAAGTGCTCCACTTGTGGACACAGCATAGTTTATCCAACCAGTCCCATAGGAGGGATACTTGGTTTAAGTCTTCTGTGATTACTGACAGTGTTGAGATGAATTTCACATCTTTTCACATCTTTTCAAATCTTTGGACACTATTTCTAGAAATAAATTGCCAGGATAAAAGGTAAATACATCAATAATTTTACTACATCTTGCTAAGTTCCCTCCATTGGAATCCAATCTTTTTAATATCTCCACCAAAAGTTTTTGAGGATACCTATTTCCTCATAGATTTGCCAACAGACTTTGTTGTCAAATTTGAAGTTTTACCAATCTGTTAAATGAGAAATGATATGCCATTGTGATTTAATTTTCATTTCTCTTACAATGGATAGGGCTAACAAGCATTTTTCAAAAATCTGCCAGCCATTTGCACCCTTTTTTGATCAATAATGTATAATTCTGGTTCATTTTCTATAGGATTGTTGACTATTTTCTTCTCAATTTCTGCATTTTTTTACATGTTATGAATATTAGCCATAAGTCTATGACATAAGCTGCAAATATTTCCCCAGTTTTTCTCTTATGTTTTACTTTATTTAGGATGTATTTTTCCATGTGGGATTTTTTTTAATTATGTGATCACATTTGATAATCTCTCCCTTAATCATGTTTAGATTGCAGTTTACCCAGGTCACCTTCCTATCTATGCCCATCCCCCAATGATTGATCTTTCAGGGACTTGCCCAGCTGCAGTAAGGCAGGAGTCAATGGAAGCCACAGGAATCCAGGTGGGGGAGAGGTAGGTGCCTCTTGTGATTGGCAAGGTAGGTGCCAGCCACCCTGAGTGCAGTGAGCACCACAACCATGCAGGAGTTGTGATCCCTCAGGGAGGTGTACACACCCATCAGCAAGTGTACACACCCATCAGCAGTAGACTAGGAGTTGCCAGAAGTCTGGGCAGGGAGGGATGGGTGTCTCTCCTTGGGCCCTGTTATCGTTTCTGGTAGGATGTGTCTCAAGTTTTCCTACCCTTCCCTGTGGTTTCTATTTCTCCTGCTTGTGAAGAGACCATCAATCCTCAGTTCTCTTCTAAGTACTGCTTTCCCACAGACGTGGGTCTACTGTGTCTGTAGGGAAAGGGATTATTCCAGGATCTTGCTAATCCACTATATTGCTGCATGTCTTTGAACATAGCTTTCTAAAGTTGTGTTTTATAGTAAATCTTACTCATTCAGACTTTTTAAAAATCTGTTTAAAGAAATGAATAATTAGAATTAGAAAATGTTTGTTACATATTTGATGTTGTTAACCAGGGTGAGATGGTGGTGGTGTGCTTCTGGTATCAAGTATCAGTAAAGATACCCAAAGATATTTCCATATCTTTACTTGAACAATACTAGAAACCAGCCAACTTAATTAAATTTATTGACCACACTACCCAATAAGAGAAGAACAAGCATTTTCATTTCCTAAAGTAGGTCTTAATAAAATCAAGAGGATTGAAATTATACAAAGTCTATCCTTTCATTGAAGAGTAAGCAAACCAGAAAATAATAACATAAAGTTAGCAGGGAAATCCCCAAATACTGGAAAATTAAATCACATAGTTAAAAATATACCATGGGTCAAAAAAGAAATCACAAGGGAAATTAGAAAATATTTTAACTGAATGAAAATGAAAAAACAGCATATCAAAATTTGTGGAATGCTACTGAAATAGTGCTTAGAGAGAAATTTATAGCATGAAATGACTATATTGGTGAAAAGTTCTTAAATCAATTACCCAAACTTCTACCTTAAGAAGAATATGGGGAAAAAAGCAAGTTAAACTTGAAGTAAGCTGGGAGGAAAGACATAATGAAGATAAGTATATAAACCAATACAATTGAAAATGGACAAATATGAGAGAAAAGGCTATGACATCAAAAGCTGTTTCTTTGAACACATCAAAAAATTGGTAAACCTATAGGTTCGTTATGTTGACCAACTCATCCTGGTATGTCTGGGACGCTCCTAGGGTTAGAACTGGACATTGTGAATTTTAGAAACTCCTCAATCCTGCGGAAGAATTAGTCACTTTAAAGTAGTCAGATTGATCAGGAAATGGAAAGAGAACATCTAAATTACTAACATTAAGAATGAAAGAGAGGACCTCCCTGGTGGCGCAAAGGGTTAAGCACCACAATATGAAGCAATCTGCAGCCTCTGCAGCACGAGTTCGATCCCCGGCTGCCAAGGAGCAACCCACATGGCACAGCAGACCTCTCCTGACTCAGCAGTGTATTTCAGTCAATCTGCCTGTTCCGTTCCCCACTCTGTCTCTGGTGAATCCTCTCACCCCCTGCATCTCTGGCCTGTACACCAGCTCTTGTATGCATAAATAAATAAATCTTTAAAAAAAAAAAAAGGAATGAAAGAGAGGGCCTCCCTGGTGGCCTAAGGGTTAAGTCTTAGCACTATCATCACAAGGGCCTGAGTTTGATTCCGTGCCAAGGAGCTAATCCACATATGGCCCAGCAGACCTCTCCTGTCTCACCCACTGCTCCCATTCACAGTGTATTTCAGTCAGTCTGCCTGTTCTGTTCCCAACTCTGTGTCTGGTGAATCCTCTCACCACCACCCCCATATCTCTGACCCACACCCCAGTTCTTCTATGCAAAAAATTAATTAAGTAATTATAAAAAAGAATGAAAGAGAAATAATAGATCCTAGACACATTAAAGAAATTAAAAGAATCCTAGAAATAACTTGATGTCAATAAATTTGACAACTTAGAGGAAATGTAGAATTTTCTTGAAAGAGCAAAAAAGAAACTATTAATTCTTACTCAACCTTTATTTGGGTTGCCCATTATCTATTAAAGAAATGTCCACAGATAAAGTTTTTCCCAAAAAGAAAACCCTATACTCAGATAGTTTCACTGGCAAAATTTGTCAAACATTTAAGAAAGAATTAAGACCAACTCTACATAAATTCTTCTACATAAAAGAAAAAGGACTTCCTAACTTATTTGATGAATATTCCCCTGATACCAAAAGTAGATAAAATGTTACAAGAGAATAAAATGTAGGTCAATATTCCTTTTTAACATGGATGTAAAGGTTCTTACCAAAATTTTAAGAATATCAACAGATGTAGAAACAACATTTGAAAAGATTCAGTATCCATTTATGATTAAAATGGGAAAAGGAACATACTTTAATATAATAAAGGCTATATATCACAAACCAACAGCCAGTATACTCAATGGTGAAAAACTGAAAGCTGTTCCCTTAAGATCAGCAATAAGACAAGAGCCCATTGTCACCACTTCTGTTTAACTTAAAAGTAGAGGTTTTGTCCAGAGCTATCAGACAAACACAAAAAATAAAGGGAATCCAAATTGCAAAAGAAGTAACACTATCATCATTCACAGATGCTATGATATATAGAAAATCCTAAAGATGCCATCAGAAAGTTGTTAGAAACAATAGATGAAAATGACAAAGTGGCAAAACCAACATACAAATAGCCATAGTCTTTTTATATATAAATAATAAACAAGAAGCAAAAGAAATAAGTAAAACAACTCCACTTAAAATTGCCTCAATAAGAGTGAACAACCTTGGAATCAACCTAAGGAGGTAAAAGACTATACAATGAGAGCTACAAGATGTTACTAAAGTACTTAGTTATGTAAGGAGATGGAAGGATAGCCCTTGCTTGTGGATAGGGAAGATCAATATCATCAAAATAAATTTTCTGTTTAAAATAATATACAAATTTAATGCAATCCCTATGAAAACACCAGCAATCTTATTCAATGAAATTGAACAAAAATTTTGGAAATTTATACAAAACTACAGAAGGCTTCAAGTTGCCAAGGCAACCCTGAGAAAGAAGAGAAATGGATGTATCACATTATCTGACTTCAAACTTTACTATCAATCAACAGTAATAAAAACAATGTGGTATTAGCACAAAAATAGGTGCATGAATCAATGAAATAGAATAGAAAGTCCATAAATAAATGCACATGGATACCAGCACCTAATCTATGATAAAGATGGTATGTCCATAAAATGGGAAAAGGACAGTCTTTTTAATAAATGGTGCTGAGAAAATAGGAAACCACACATAAAAGAATGAAATTGGATCACTCACTAACCCTATACCCCAAAGCAAACTCCAAATGGATTAAAGACATATGAAAACATTGGTTATATGTCCCACAATCTGAACAATGAAATATTTTTGGGTTATTCAACCCTATGGCAAGAGAAGTGAAAACAAAAATAAATAATTGGGATTACCTTAAGTTGAAAGATTTTATACAGTGAAAAAAAATTACAAGATGATTAAAAAGACATCCTATTAGATGGGAGAAGACACTTATACAATACATAACAAGGGATTACTACCAAAGATATGTAAATAGCTCATATGATTCAACAATTTAAAAAAGTTCAATAAATGAGCAGCAGATATAAACCGATAGGATAACCACAAGACCAACAGATACATGAAAACACGTGCAAGTTAAAATCACCATGAGATCCACACCTCACACCAGTGAGAATGGCACATTTTATAAGACTTCCAACAATAAGTGTTGGAGAGGATGTGGAGGAAAAGGAGGCCTATTACACTGTTGGTGAGAAAGTGAAATGGTGCAGCCATTTTGGAAAGCAATCTGGATTTACGTTAAAAAACTAAAAATGGAAATACCATATGATCCAACAATTCCACTCTTGGGCATCTATCCAAAAAATATGAAACCATAACCCAAAAACCCATATGGACCACAGTGCTCATAGCAACGTTATTTGCAATAGCTAGGCCATGGAAACGGCCTCAATGCCCACTGACAGAAAATGTGATATATCCACCTCATGGAGTATTATATAGCCAAAAAAAGGATGAAATGCAGCCACTTCCAACAAATGGAAGGGATTTGAGAGAATTGTGTGAATCAAAATAAGTCAGAATGATTAAAAACAAACACTAGACATGTTGATAGCAGACAATTCAATAATGTAACACACTTGAAAAAAAAAAACAGTGGATGTTAAGAAATAGCATGAGGATCCTGAGGTCAAATGGGAGGGAGGAGACAAAGTGAAAAAGAGGGCCTCCCCAGTGGCACAGCAGGTTGAGCGCAGTGCTGTGAAGCTGTCTGCAGCCTCTGCAGCATGAGTTTGATTCCTGGCTGGCCAGGGAGATTCCCACATGACACAACAGACCTCTCCTGCCTCGCCCACTGCTCCCCTCAGCAGTGTGTTTCAGTCAGTCTGCCTGTTCGGTTCCCCGCTCTGTCTCTGGTGAATCCTTTTACCCTCCCGCGCCTCTGACCTGTACCCCCATGCTTGTATAAATAAATAAATAAATAAATACATCTTTTTTAAAAAAGGGAAAAGAGATATAAGGGGTGGTGTGGGAAAATAGTTGTAAATTTCTACGAATAAGCTAAAAGCCACTGGAAAATAGTAAATAAGAAAAACAAGAACAATTTAACAAATTATCAATGTTTTACTTGTAATTAGGTGCTACTAAAGGATATAAACTTGGTTATTTTATCAATTTATCATTCATTTATTCATCTAAAGTATATTGCATACTTCTATATGCTGGGCACTCTACTATTAAAGATATGAAAACAAATACAATAGAAAAATAAACAAATAAGAAAAAATAAATAGAAATAGTTAATTAAAAGTCTAGCTCTTTATGCTCTGGAGTCTATAATTTACCATTGACGACAATAGGGAATCAGTGTGCACACCCACCTGGCATCCACCTTCCATTTCAAAGGGGATGTGGAAAGGCACTGCAGCAGCCCTGTGAAGCTGGGGGAGGAAAGGACCTTGTAATATTTGGGCTGGGTCCTGGGATGAAATGGATGGAAAAGAATAGAAGGACATCCCTGGCAGAATTGGCAACATAAGCAAAATCAGAAGTGAGTAGTCCAGTGTGCCAATTGTATAGGATAAGTTTGGCACAATGAGGAGAAAGAAACCTCAAAGGTTGGTTGGATGAACATCATGCTGAGGAGGCCAGATAAACATCAAGAAACCTCAGGACCAAATCCAGTCCTGTGAGTGGACAATCCAGGTCATGGAGACTTCCAGATCAATGGGGCCATTTTTGGCTTTGGTTGTGGTCGTATGTCCACATATGGTTCAGGACTCTATTTTCTTTCAAACCCATCATGCTGTTTTCCACCCAAGCAATTTCTGACCACAGCTTCTAAAAACATGTCCTCCTATACCTTGGTTAAGGAAGATGAAGGTTCCTGATGAAGGTCACACTGATACCAACAAGTCCACGTCAGTCCTACAATAGCAACATCATCCCTACAATAGTGGACAGCTGGTGAGGGTGCCCACATCTCAGGCAATTCCTCCTCTAGTGGTAAGTGCTGGCCAGAGAGGAGGACTTTGTTGTTTTATGTTCCCTGTAGCAGTTTCTGCTCTATTTGACCCCCTTTCAACAGGACTAGATACCAATACGCTATTTTGACATGATCCCTTGGAAATCAAAGCACAATCTAACAGATTCGCTTAACTCAATCAATTTCCAGAAAATCTGCTTCTGAATCACACAGCTGATTTACATATGGTAAGTAAAACAGGAATTAGCAAATATTTTCTGAACTCATAAAATGTTTTTAAGACACTCTGATGAGCCAGTGTTTAATCTCTTCTTCCATAAATAGGATGAAAGATCTTTGCCATATTTTCTCTTAAGTAAATATATTTTAAAACTGTGCCTACACAGTGTTCTTTTCAGCTGTCACCGTGAATGGACATGGCAGCTGGAATGAAGGATAATACATCACACCTCAACTTTGAATTTCCTGCCTTTTGTTTTCTTGAATCATAGCCTTGATGTTGTTTAAATAGTGCTCTGTATATTTAATTTCCTCTTTCTCTTCACAAAGACCAAACAATTTTTAAAAATCACCCCATCTTTCAGAGTGGGTTATAAAAGTGTCCTTGAGCTGAAATTGAACTGGTCTCTTATTTAAACACATAAATATATATTTAGGCTTCATAATCCACCCTCATTTATTTTATTGATGGACTGCTTGGGCAGAAACATATTTGTGTACATTTTACCCATGTCATGTGCTTTGTATTTAAAGATAACCCTACAGATAGTGACTGCTAATTGTGTGCACAGATGGTTGGGCAAAGAACAGGCATCTTCCAGGGTACATGTACACAAAATATGTCCTTTTCTGTTTGCAGACTGTGTCATTTGTGACTCTCCTGCTGCAGCTCAGATGTTTCCCTAACAGCCAAAGATATGTGGAAATGAAAGGACATTTAGATGTCCCACTTAATCTAACTACCCAGTACACTGCAGTTGATTTCCTGGTCCCAACATGATGTCACAGACTACTGAGCTGGGAAGAGAGATGAGCACTGAATGCTGGTGTGTGCAGGGGAGCCATTTCCAGCACACTGGCATCCACCTTCCAGTTGAAAGGAGATGAGGAAACGCATGGCAGCAGGCCGAAGGCAGGCTGAACAGGGGCAGGAGATGAGGAAGGAGGCGTATGGAGAGCCAGAGAGCTTGGCAAATGTCAGATTTTCCATATTAGAAGTTGGATCTTGTTCTAAATGAAATGGGACAAGATCTGATTTCCATTGTAAAAAGATCATTCTGGTTGTATGGAAAATAAATTAAAATAGAGGCAAGAATAGAAGCAGGTAGCCAGTCAAGAGTTATTTAAAATTGTCCAAGCAAAAATGTGGGTGAAAGCAGTGGACAAGAAAGAAGTGAATACCTTCAGGCACATTCTCTGGAGGTGGAGAATCGGACTTATTTATTGGTAGATTGGATGTGACGGTTCAGGACAGGAAGTACTCAGAAGGATCCTGACATTATTTTCTTGACCAGCTGGAAGGTTTCTGATGCTCTGTATTGAGATGTGGCAGAATGGGAGGGAAATAGATTTGAATTTGGAAAATTAATATGAGATGCATAGTAAGTATCCAACCAAAACCTTCGTGTAAGCATTTGCATGTAAGAAACTGGAACTGGGGAGAATTGGGAATCGAGATAAAAATCCACATCATCTGCATCAAGATGGCAGTTGAATAATGTGACTCATTGGGATTGAGTAGTGAGAGTGTGTTGCTAGAGAAGAGATTAATCCCTGCTGAATTCAAGCATTTACAGTCAACTAGAAAAGGGAGTCAGAAAAGAGGCAAAGTGATTAATGAAGCAAGAGAGAAACAAGTCGTTGTGCTGTCACAGAAGCTTAGAGAAGGGATTTCAAGGAGGAAGTGGCCAACCGTGCTGAGAGCTGGTGAAAGAGACAGTAACATGAAGGCAGAGAAGTGCCCATGGGGCCCAGCAACATGGAGGCCATGGTGGCTTTGACCAGAGACATTTCAGGCCCTGGTGGTGCCAACTACACCACCTCCTCTTCATGGGAAAGCAAGATCTCGCTTAACCTAGTCCACTCAAAATGACTTTTTTGGGAGAAGTCAGTGGAATATCCTGGGGAAGCAGGCAGGAGGGTCAGTCTCAGTGGTGCAATTCTAAAAAGCCCAGTAACTTCTCTGGATTCATCTCATCAGTAAAATTAGATGCCCTGAAATTCTATCTACCCATGTACCCATTCAGCAAATAAGTATCCAACAGTTATTCCATGCCAGGTCCCAAGTAAGATAAAGAATTTTCTATCAAGAATGTCCTTGTCCTTTCATAATTGTCTCTAATTTTCTCTCTCTCTCTCTCTCTCTCTCTCTCTCTCTCTCTCTCTCTCTCTCTCTCTCTCTCTGTGTGTGTGTGTGTGTGTGTGCATGCATATGTGTGGTTTAACTGCCTCACAAGATGATTGGGGTCCTGAGGTTGTACCTTTCTTTTCTTGGCCATAGGAGCTACTACAATGCCTGGCACATACTATGCACTTAATATTTGGGTCAAAAATACGTTTTGTACCATTAAAAGTGATATTTTTCATTTTCTGATTCACATACAAAAATCCGCCATTCATTATCTGGGCAAGTTACTTAACTTTTTTGAGCCCCAGTTTCCTTAACTGTAAAATGGAGTTATTACTATATTATAACGTCTTGTCAAAATTAAAATGATGCCTGGCATATAATAAAGTATTCTTGTTAATAATATGTGCTCGTGATAGAAAATTCAGAATTTATGAGGAAGTGAAATAAATTATGCCTGGTTTTATAACTAAAGACAACAATTGCTGGTTTTTTGATATATGACTCTCTCTCTTCTCTTTGCCTGATGCGAAAAATTATATCCTGAACTTCAGTGCTGCAAATGGTTGTTGTACATGATGGCGCTTCCATTGGAAACAGCATGTAGAACTTTTGATAGAATGTCTTTTATGATTTTAACTTCATGCAAAGTAGAGTGGGAATATATTCATGTATTAAGTTTCAACAAAATGTGTATATTAAAGGTTACCAGTTCTTTTTGTCTTTGCATTTTATATACATAATCTTCTTAACCTATCAGCCCATTGCGTAGGTATTATTGCTTATATTGATGAGGAAAACATGATTCAGAGAACATGGCGTTACCACTGTTCACGAAACCCAGATCTGCTCTCTATTGTGGGCACGTGTGAGTTGTCACTCTCTTCCATGTTGATATTAGTTGTGACCATATGAATTTGGCCAATGGAATGTGAGCAGAAGTGATGTGTGCTAAAATGAATAGGGATATTTAATTGCTGAGGCTTAACTCCAACTAGTCTCTCCTCTGCCATGGTTATCATGGAAACCAGCCTGGATGTGAGAATTAATGCTGAGCCATCATGAGGAATGCAGCTGTGCTGGAGAGCTGCCAGACCTGTCTCAGATTTTGCTTGAGCAAGAAATAAACCTTTCTTGTTTCAAGCCTCTGAACTTTTGAGATTGCTTGTTACTACAGCATAGCTTGGTCTACCCTGACTGATAAAGACCACATGAAAGACTTCCCAAGGTCACAGAGTCTATAAGAAAGACAGCCAGAATTTGGACCCAGATCTATATGATCCAAAGCCCATGCGCAGCAGCTCATAGAAGATGGCTGAGAAATGGAGTGAGACTCCTAGAACAGTCATTGTTTCAGCTCTGGAACATCACCTCGAACACAGTAATGGCATCACTATCTTTCAAGGATGACATTTCTTTGATCTGCACGTGTTGGGGGAAAAAACAAAAACAAAATAACCTTAACATTTATGTTGGGTGGGTGTTTGCAGCATTGTGTGAATTTAAGGAAAAGTCATGTTAAACTCATGAAGCAAAAAGAGTTAGCAAGTTTGAAAAGGGGAAGCATGTAAATTAAATTGTATTAGTAAAAGAAAACTTTAAAACAGGAAGAAGTTTCAATAATAAACCCTTCAGAGGAAACTCTGGGAAGCTAATCCATGACTCATTGGAAAGCACAGGTGACAAAATTGATAAATCAAACTGTAAAATAAAAGGTTTTAAAGACAGAAATTGCTGAATAGCCAGGTAGATAATAAGAGGGTGAATCAGAGAGAATATAAAACGCCCATGGTTTTCAGACTACAGCTGTTAAAGCAGCCTGATGTGCTACATTACATAGTAACTGCCATAGGCAATGGTGGGCACTTGTGGGAAGATCCTGTACCAGGGCATCTGATTGCTGGGAGCTTGTTTTTAAAAACTGGGCAGAAGACATGTGGTTACTTAGCTTTTGTCAATTTCCTCCTTCATGGTGGAAGATATATTAAATTGGAATATGGTTCCTAAATTATTCAAAGATGTTAGAGATAGTGTCTTCTTAGTGTCAATAACCCATCAGCACAAGCTGATCACACTAGGCAGTATTTGTAATCAGAACATAGTGAAAGGAAAGAAGACCTCTTTCTTGAATCAGTAGACAAAGAAGGAAATAAACCAAACTGCCAAGCTCGCTGCTCTCCCAGCCCAGATCCCAGAACAGGATATTATCATTGTCCTTAGGGATGGACATGATGGATGATAAATGAGGTGCTAATGTCTCCCTTTAACCAAAGTTCAGATGCATATGGGTCCTTTCCAGACCCTTTGTTCAGGAAGGAGCCAAAGGAACAGGATTGGGTCTCACTACCTCATCAAAACTATACTTCTCCATCATATACAGGGTTATAAACCAATGTTGCCACACAAAATAATGATTATTTAGCACTAACTGCAGTCACACAGGCCATGCTCAGATTCTGGCATCCGCTAGTGCCCCTCGCCAGCTCTGGCTGTGAGAAAAAATCCTGCTCCTCACCACGTCATCTCCACCATGGCTGTCCCATCAGGATCCGGCGTCACTATAGCTAAACATAAAGCTCCTGCCTTATCTGATGTAAGCCGCTATCTTCAGGAATGAAAACATTGTGTGATCAGGTTGTCCAGAACATTACAAAGCTGCTGGCAATTTCCTGGCATCCCAAACTAACACCTTTTCAAGTGCTAAACCTAAACATATTAAAGTAATGTTCACTCCACCTTTTCTCCGTGGGAGGCCATCACAAGATTATACAATGAGTTCCTTGCAATGAAGATGTTTTTGTCATCTTGATGGAAATTCATCAGCTATTTGAATTGATATAAGAGAGTACTGTGTACCTGAGGGTCATGTACATTTCCCCAGCTTGTTGCCCAAAAGCACAGCATGGGTTTCTAAGGACACAGAGCATACTGCTAACTGAAGACTTGGTGATGTTAAATCCTCTCTGCTGAAAATCAGAACTTGTTTCAGTCAGAGATCATATGCTTCCCAATCAGCTCTCAGCACATCTCTGCTTACTAAAGCATTATCTCAGTTTCTGTGCTGGCAATCAACAAACATTTCTGAACACATACTATGTGCCAGCTTTGTTAAACAGTAGGATCCTAAGCCCAAATTCTAAATATGCAGTTCAGACTTAGGGTTGGACACAACCTGGTTGGAATTTGGCTCTGGTTTTAACTAGTTTCTTGTTAGGAACATAATCTTCCTCAGCTTCTGTTCTCTCAACTATAACTGTGGACAACAAAAGCATTTACCTCACAAGGGTCATGTAAATATTTAACGATGAATAGTGAGTTTAGACTAGTGCTTGGCCCAAAGAATCTCAGTGAATACTTATTCTTCTTCCTATTATTATTTTGATCTGGCAGGGAAACAGGACGTAGGAGACAAAGTCATCCTCTAGCAGGCTTACTTGAAACCGTGCTGTGTCCAGATTTTCTGGGAGGACTAACATTTTGGAAGGACCACTGAGTCAGCTGGTTGAAAGGACATGGAAATGGCCTTGGAATTTTCAGGGCATTTTCTCCCTTTGTGTTTTACTCACTTTATTACACTCTTGAGACCTTTAAGGTTGGAGAGACTTAAGCATGTTTCATTCTCCAAAGCTCAAGCTCTGATGGAGAATTGATTATAACAGAGAACAACGGTAACATTGATCATGTAATGTACCCATGAATGCAGGAGGGGTGGGAGCAAAAGCACAGGTATGTGTGGGGGGCATACCTCCCCCCCTATAATAGCAGATAAGAAGGAGCAGAGGCTCCCAATCTAGGCAGGTGCCTCTCTCTGCTCATCCTTGTTTCCCCTGGCAGCCTAAGTGGAATCACTGTACACTTTCCGCCTGCTCTGTTTCCACAGGGACAGATTTTCTGCCTTCTAGGCTGTGGCCAAATCCTACATGAAGAAACTATTGAAGAGTGTCCTCTGAATTCGAGGCGCCATTTCTAGTTGGGTGAATTCTTCGGTTTTGTTCAAGTTTATGATCATTTACAGGAGTGATATTGTAAAATCCTAGGATTAAACTATCACGTCAATACTACCTTTCCATTGAAGCAGCCTCTACGATCCACTGTGAACACTGTAGATCCTGTTCTGAGAAGCACATTTTCTTCCCTCTTTGGACAACTTCTCTGGTCACTGCCATATTCTGGCTCTGCTTTGGACCAAATAGCCCATAAGTATAGACCCAGGTTTGTGGGGTAAGATAAACTAAGAAAGCTAGAAATGCACCTTCCATACTTGTTAAAGTCCTATTAAGGAAAACTATGTCCTATTAAGGAAAACTATGTTCCCCCAAGACATTTAGCACTAAGGGAAAACCAATAATTAACACTGGAAAACATGGCAGACATCACTGACCAACTGACCAAGGTTAGCATCACCAGTAATAGGACATACTGTCGTCATACCTTCCCAATGTAACGAACTCAGAGGAGCACATTACTTTCATGGTATTTATGCCAAGTGATGAAATATCAGACCAACTCAACTCAAGAAACATTCTACAAAAAACTAATCTGTATTCTTCAAAAGAGCTGAGATGACTCAAGTGACCTTCAGGGGAGAAAGCTTAGGCAGGGAACATAGGTACATCCTCCCATGGAATATCACTGAAACACACCATGGACTACTACTCAACAAGAAAAATGGATGGATAATTGACATATACCTTAACTTGGATGACTGGCAAGAGAATTATGCTGAGTGACAAAAGTCAGTCTTGAGAGATGACTTACCCTATGACTCTATTTATATAACGTTCTCGAAATGACACAACTATAGAGACAGATGAGTGGTTGCCAGTTGTGAGGGAGTAAGGCAGAAAGGGAGGTGTCTGTGGCTATAGAAGGGCAGTGGAGGAGAGTTTTCTCATGGAAGTGTTCTTTGATGGTGAGCACTAGAATGTGCATCTGACCAATCACACACAGAGATACACACAAGTCCACACAAAACTGGTGAAATGAATGAAATACATGGATTTTATCAGTGTCAAGCTCCTGGTTGCTCTATGTGCTATAATTAAGCAAGATGTTTTATTGAGGGAAAATGGGTGAAGTGAATAGAGATCTCTGTTATTTCTTACAATCTACAATTATTTCTAAATAAGTTTTTAAAATATGTTAAGATTATAAAAGTCCGAAAAAAAATTCAAGAATAGTCTTAAGTTGGAGGGAACTAAGGAATAGTAATACCAAATACCATGTAGGATCTTAGATTGGTTTCTGAGCCAGAAAATGGACTGGAGAATAAAGTCTGTAGTTTGGTTCATAGAACTGTATCAATGTTTATTTCTCAGATTTGATCAATGTTATTACATATTATTATTAGGAAAAGTGAGGTGAAGGGAACTCTCTACACTGTCTTTGCAATATTTTCTATACATTTAAAATAAATTCAAAATTATAAAAACTTCAAAAAAGTTCTATAAGTGGGCCTCCCTGGTGGCGCAAGTGGTTCAGCACTGGACTATGAAGTAATCCGCAGCCTCTGCAGCATGAGTTCAATCCTGGGCTGGCCAGGGAGCAGCCCACATGGCGCAGCAGACCTCTCCTGTCTCACCCGCTGCTCCCCTCAGCTGTGTGTTTCAGTCAGTCTGCCTGTTCTGTTCCCCACTCTATCTCTGTTGAATCCTCTCACCACCCTCATCGCTGGCCTGTAACCCAGCTCTTGTATGCATAAATAAATAAATAAATCTTTAAAAAAAAAAAAAAAGTTCCATAAGGGAAAGTTACCTTTATCCTAAACACCAGATCTGGTAACTGGTGTTTAAACATAAGATGCAAAGCTAGCAAATTAGAGTAAGCAAAATAAAAATCCAAGGGAAAATAAAAGATTATGTAATTTCTTAATATTCTTACTTATAGTTTTATTTATATTTAAGATCATTTACAGCAGCTATAACATAAAATCTTGGCATTTAAACTTCTTACAGGAGCTTCTAGAATCTATTGTGAATATTCATATCCAGAAATTTTTTTTTAAGATTTATTTATTTATGCATACAAGAACTGGGATGTAGGCCAGCAGTGTGAGGGGGTGAGAGGATTCACCAGAGACAGAGTGGGGAGCAGAACAGCAGATCGACTGAAACACACTGCTGAGGGATGCAGCGGGCGAGTCAGGAGAGGTCTGCTGTGCCACGTGGGTAGCTTCCTAGCCGGTAATCGAATTCGTACTGCAGTGGCTGCAGATAGCCTCATAGTGCTGTCTCTTAACCCCTTGCGCCACCAGGGAGGCCCCCAGAAACTCTTTTAAATGAGTTTGGGAGAGAAGAGAATGTCTACACAGGCAAAAATCAGCAAACTACGGCACCCAGCATGCCTTGGGTCTCCCTGAGAAATGATGCTGTATCCCCTCCTGGAGACTCTAAGGGGATAATCTTCCAGAGGTTATCAGGGGTGCCTTGGCCTTGAATTTGGGGAAATGCCTGTGACCCATGACCACTCTTCACTCTGCCTACTCTTATGTTGCTTTGTTTTTTATAAACCCTGTTTGTTGTTGGAACAATTGTCTTTGTCCAAGGTGAGCATCACTGTTAAATGTGCCTGAGCCAATACCTGTGACTTAGAGCAACTCTCTTTGCTGATTTAACTGTCCTGTGGGAAGCCATGCCCCCTGCCCCCCACCTGCCCTTTGTGGTGGAGAGCGGCGTTGGCAATGAAGCCTGTGGTTCTGCTGAACCCATCCCAGCTCCCTGGTCCAGAGTGACCCACACAACTTAGCACGTTTTCAATGTTTGCTGAGCAAAGCATTTATGAACTGCTGCCACACCTCATAAACATGAGGGATTTCTCCACACTCACCACCTCAGTGTCACACTTTCGGGTCCAGGAGCGCAGAAGAGACACCAGCCCCCACCCAGCAGCGTGCACCGTGCAGAGACGTCCTCCGGCCTCTGCTGCCATCATGTTCTTAGGCCAAGTTATCCAAACAAGTCAGGTTTTGCTGTATGTGGGCTTTTTTTCCCCTTCCTTTAAATAAGAATTTCCCCAAGCAAGGAATTCAGAGGAGAGGTCACTTTTTCTGCCTGGGAAGCTGTGTGCTTCCTTTTTATGGTCTTTTCTATATCCAGAGTGTCCCAGGTTCAGTAAACCATGGGACATTCTAGTAAAGGCCTTGAGCAAGCGTCCACGTCTTCATCTGCTGACTTGTCACCTCAGATCTCATTCCAAGGCCACTCCTTTCCTGTCCCTTCAGCCCCTGGTTTTTCTGTGTGAGAGGGAACAAAGTGGACTCCTTTGCTTTCACCTTTGGGTTTTCATCTGCGCAGCTCCAACGCTGGTCCGGTCTGGTTTTCGTCCATCTAACTGCAAGGCTAGAGCAGGATGGACAGAAGTTTGGACATAGCAGTCTGGGAAAACTTCTCCCATAAACCTGACTTGATACATCTGTCCTGCTGGCAGCCAGAGGCCCACCAGACGTCCAATTGGCTCTTCGCCGCATCAAGAAGCTCAGCCCAAGGAGGAGCTCCCTAATATCCTTCACTCTGGCAGAAGCAAGGGTCCTGCCCAAGACAGCTGCATGGGCTGGGAGTACCGTGAGCCTTGGTGGGCCACGACTGCCTTCTCCCCTGCAAGTGCACAAGGGAGATCCAGCAAGGAGACCGGAGGACCAGGCTGCACCAGCCCTCATGGCCTTCAGAACAATAGTCTCCGACAAACCCACACAACAAAGCCCCACTCGCCTCTGTGTGGGTCTCCTAGGTACAGAGCATGAAGCTCAGTTCCCAAGGTCCAGCCTCCGGGGCCTATATGTTTATGGTCGCACAGGAGACCCAACCCACCATTTCAAATACTTGGTTTTCAAGCCAAAGTCGTCTGGCACCAGTGACTTTAAAGAAAGCCTGTCCCATCACCCAAGCCGCCGGTGTGAACCCCTCACGGGCTAAGACGCTAAGGAAATCCATTGCACTGGGATCTCAGGGGACGTGGCTGCCCAGCGCTCTGGCCACGGAAGATGGGACGGTTCGGGACAGGGAAGGAATGTGTGTTATTTCAGGCCTGCGTCGGGGTCTCTGTCACTTTGGCGATGCTGCTAAGCCGAGAGTGTTTCCAGACTCAGTGCAGCAAGCGGGCTGAGTATCTTGCCCTGCAGGCTGAAGGCGCTTGCCTAATGACAATCACATGGCTGGACTCAGACCCCACTCCGGGGTCACAGGCCTTCCAGCCACAGTCTGAGGTACAGGGCGGAACCAGGAGGGGCCCGGCCACTGCCTCTTCCACCCAGCTTCTCACTGCACCTACCAGGGCTTCTAGAAGCTCCTCGAAGGAGGAGGCCCGGCTGCCACGGGCAGTGTAGGTGGAGGAAATAATCCATGGAACTCTGACATTTTCGTTCTGTTTATCCTTTATGCTTTAATGACATTCTGTGGTCCAGACTTGGTTTCAGACTCTGCGCTCTCAGAGTCAGCTAAAGTACAAAGGGGAAAAAAAGAGAAAGTAGTGGGAAAAATTAGATTCTTGATTTGTGTCCAGATGGTACTGGACAAAAATAGACTCAGAGATTCTCACTGCAAACTTGCCTCTGGTATGAAGCTCCCCCCACCCCCTTCATTTAAGGTTTCTTGGTGGAATAGGGAGCGGGAAGGGAAAAATACTGGGAACGTTCGTTTTCCTTTTTCCCAGCCGTATATTAAAAGGCTCGCACAGTGTCCAGTTGGGGCCATTCGTGGACCAGGAGTCGTGCCACACACAGGCCAGCACCCATGATGTGAAGCAGCTTGGACGTGACCCTCTGGGGGAGCCCCGGGGCCGTGTCCTCTGCAAGCCACTGCAGCCTGTGGGGCACATACGGGGCTGGGGGCGACAGCACCCCCACAAGCCAACTCTCCCTCCAGCTCCATGTTCAAGTTGCTCCAGGCAAAGGAGAGGGGCAGGCACAGGCCCCGGGGTCCCGGCCCCCACCCACAGGGGGCAGCAAGGTGCATGCAGGCCGCATTCTCCTCACTGCAGGGCCAAGCTCGCAGGCACCTGTGCACAGCCAGCAGGAAGCGGAGGGCTCACAGTCCTCTCTGAGGATAGGTTGGAGAGCATGGGGGTGTCCACCTGCCAGAATAGAAACTCTGACAGGTTGAATGACACACCTCCAATTCCACAGGGCACGAGTTTGGCAACTAAACCAAAGTGACCCCGTACCCCACCCCAACCAGATAGAAGCCGTGCCCTGCAGTTCTCTTGTCCTCGAGGCTGCTCCCCATCATTCCTTTGATGTTCACTGGAATCCAGCATCCACTGTTGGCCACACAGGCCTCTTCCTCTGATGGGCGGCCTGGGGGGTAGTCAGTCAGATGCCAGTGACATGAGTGGTGGCCAGATGGAAGGTACTTATTTTTTTTTTTAATGCAACTTTCCCACAATTGAGCTTCGTTCCTGTTGTTTAAACTGCCTGGGAGGACGAGCAGAGCTCGGCGTGCTAGTGCTTGGCACTGGGTCCGGGCCTGGGCAAGGGAGGGCAACCGAAAAGATCTCAGAGGCAGGGGCCAGGAAGATGACAGCCCTAAGAACTGCAGCTCGTCCACGGGAAGCATCCACTGAGGGTCAGCATCCACTGAGGGCAAGGTGGGGGTCAGCTTCAGGCAACAGTCTGCCACCAGACACGGTGTGAGAAGGACAGGCAGGAACCTCTCCCTGAACACAGCAAATCCACTTTTAAGCCTCTTTAAAGTTCTGAGTTCAGTCCCCTTATCTTCTTTCAGAGTTGAGGGTTTAATTTAAGTTCTTTCAACCTTCTCATCCCCTTCCCCTATATGTTAAGCATTTTCTCAAGGGGCCTCCCTGATGGCCTAAGGGTTAAGTCTCAGCACTATCACCACTACAGACTGAGTTCGATCCCCAGGCAGAGAGCTACCCACATGGTGCAGCAGACCTCTCCTGTCTTGCCCACTGCTCCCCTCAGCAGTGTTCTTTGGTCAATCTGCCTGTTCTGTTCCCCGCTCTGTCTCTGGTGAATCCTCTCAGCCCCGCACCTCTGGCCTACACCCCAGTTCTTATATGCAAAAAAAATAAAAATAAAAACTTTAAAATAAAAAGTATTTTCTCAACTTCAAAGGAGCATTAGAGAAAGCCTTAGCATATGGACAATGCTATCAATCAATATGTTTGAATGGAGAATAAATACCATTTCACATTGGACTATAAACCAACAAAACACTTTCATATGTCTCCTCTCTCGTGTGGGCTTTGGAATTACCCTGTGAGGTAGAAAGGAAATGACTGGACTCCAGAGCTGGTTAGATTCTGTGAGGTTAGGAACTATTTTGTTCATCTTTGTAACCTAATCTCTTAATAGGCTGCCTGGTCCAGAGTAGATACTCAAATATTTGCTCAATAAAGGGGTGGGTGGTGAGTGGATGGATGGAATTTTCAGTTTTCTTACCGGATTCAATTTCCAATTCCACTTACCAGTGTGTGTCTTTGTCCAAATCTCTAAACCTTACTTTCCTCATGTATAAAATAGCAATCATAGTGTCTTTTCTAGCACCACACTGGGGGAAAAGAGCCACAGATTTGCTCAGTGGCACAAGGATTAGTAGCAGAGCCAGTCAGGACCAGCAGCAGGGTCTTCTAGCCCATGCTTTGTCCCTTTGGGTGATGGTGAAAGGAGGAAGGAAACTTGTGTTTATCTGGAAGGCTCTGCTTTGGACACTTTAAAATCATTGTAACAGCCCATGGGGTATTACTATTATTTTCAAATACAGATGAAGAAACTAAAATTCAGAGAAATGATTTTTTTCTATACTGGAGTTCAGATTAGAACCCAGATCTGTCTGACTTCAAATCCAGTATTTTCTTACCACCTGCCATATTCCTTTTTTAGCTCACATGAAGCCCAAGGTTGGAGGCCTCCCACAATCCCCATCCACCCTGGAAACGAGACCAGCCTTGGCTGCCAGAGACCACAGCCATGCGGGAGAAGCGGCTGCCTGAGTAGGTGCCACAGTTTTAACTATTGACCCATATATACAAACAACCCTGCCGAGTTGGAATATTTTGGCCCAAACCGTGGCTGTCCACTGCCACATTCTAGATCATCAAACTGCCCTCTGGTTGCCCAGATTTGTTTTTGTTCCAGACAGTTTGAAAAACAGCAGGTAATGGTAACCTTTATGGGTCTGATTCTATGGAACCAGTTATGACCCAAAATAAACTCGAAGCATACGAAGATTTATTGTAGAAGTAGTCATGTAGGAAACCTGCAGGAAAATGAAAGCAAGGCTTCGTCCAGATCTTTTCACAGCTTTCCTATTGAGTAATTTGTTGAGTTGCCTTCTAGCCAGGAAGCAGCTATACAAAGCAACTTGGACTCCAAGGCTCTGATTCAGAGTATTCCAGTATGGGGCACACCTGTGTTTAGGAGGCAGGGAAGGAAAATAGAGTGGAAAGAGGAATAGCTTTAATCCCGGAGTAAATGGAAACGCTTAATGGGCGAGGTTTGCATATGCCTGTCTCTAAGACGTATTTCTCTATCAGTTAAGGATCAGCTACAAGTGACACCTAAATTAGTCTAAAGCAAAATATTAATTTATGGAGCCAGGTAATTTACAAGTCCAGAGGCAGGTTGTTAAGAACTAAATGCTGGTCTCCTCCCAAAATTCATAAAAATGAAGAAAGCCTAGTATGCATTGTGTTGGTATTTGGAGGTGGGGCTTTGGGGGCTAATTAAGTTTAGATGAGATCATGAGGGTGGCGTCCTCATGATGGGACAAGTGCCCTTTTTTAAATTGAAGTAATATGGTTGATCCCATTGTGGAGGTTTCAAGCGGAAGGCCTTCTAAATCAACATCTGTAAAGCCTATGTCATGTTCACCACCGAAAGTCTAGTTTCCAACCTTCACCCTGCAATTGAGCCCTTTTAACCCTATTTACCTTCTTCTGCTTTCTGCTTCCCTTCTGATAGCCTCTACTTTTTTCCCTTGTAATCTAAGGGTTTGTTTTGTTCATGCATTTGTTTTGTTTCTCTACCCACCTCACATGAGTGATCTCATACAGTGTTTGTTTCTCTGACTTATTTCACCAAACGTAATACCCTCTAGGCCCATTGAAGGTTGCAAATGGCAGGATTTTTTTTTTTTTTTTAAATCTGTTCCTCAAAGAAAACACCAGAAAGCAGCTCCTCCTCCACCCCTTCTTCCCTGCTCTCCCCCCCCCTTGTCTCTCTCTTTTCTCTCTCCCCCTCTCACTTAATCTCTTCCTCTCCCTACCCCTCCTTCTATCGTATTTTGTTATCAAAAACCAAACTGCCTAAGACGCGGGTCTAGCTTCAGGCAGAGCCGGGCCCAGGGCCCCAGAGTCCTCATCATTATCTTATTTCTCTCCCAGGGTCTCTGCTCCTCACACTCACAAGGCTCCATCTTCAGAAAAGCCCATGCTGGCGCAGCAGACCTCTCCTGTCTCGCCCGCTGCTGGCCTCCTCAGCAGTGTATTTCAGTTCTCTGCTCCCTACTCTCTCTGGTGAATCCTCTCACCCCCACCCCCACCTCTGGCTTACACCCCAGTTCTTGTATGCATAAATAAATCCAAAAGAAAGAAAGAAAGAAAGAAAGAAAAGCACTTGCTGCAGAGAAGCAAAAATACCCCAAGGAATGTTGCCTCAGGCTCAGGTGGGCCTGCAGCCTACAGGGCGGCACTTCTCGGCCCCCACAAGAGCATACTTCCACCTCACAGACTTGGGGGGCAGTCAGGGGGACCAGGATAAAACTCAGGAACAAACCCCTGGGACAGAAAGGAGCAGCGCATGTGGTCCAGACACACATCAGCCAACAAAAGACGGTGACTTGTGTCCATAACCTGATAACTGAGTTTATAATTTTTTAATTTTGTATATATTTTATATCATTCTTCCTTTTTGTGCAATGGATGCTTTCTCCTCCACACCAAGCTCATTATTAAGCCATGAAATTTATATCCCAAATGATAAGTTGGAAGGTAGAGTTCAGTAAGATGAAATTTCATAACTTATGTAGCTTAAACTCCAAAAACTTAGCACATGGGGCTCTGCGGAAATGATTCTTCCACTCTATAGAAATGTTTTCTAATTAAATAGTTATAGGTTTGCCTTAATTTTCACTGTGCAGTAAGTCATTCTAGAAATAATGTGTATAAACTGAATTTAAGACCAGTGAACTATATTTTCAAAATTGAAGGCATTAAAAGGGTCATTGCAAAATTCATTTATGGTGTGAAAAATCACCCTTATTTTTGTTGTAGTCTATGGCTTTTTTGTTACGTAAGGCCTTGGTAATATTCTTCACACACACACACACACACACACACACACACACTCATACTTCCAAATCCTCAGACCACACGATAGTACCTACAAAAGTAGCTTAAAAATGTTTCCTAACAATCTTTTCCCAAATGAGGCCATTTCTGTAGGAATAAATCTCTTAAAATCTACCACCCCAGACTGTGCTCCTCCCTGGACAACAAATTCCATAAATAAATGGCCCTTCAGCGACTTGACAGCACAAAGACTCCAGGAGCCAAAGCTTCCCAAGCCAGCAAACAAATTCTGTTTCAACCGTCTGTTTCCATCAGAAGAAAGGTCAGGCCCAGGGCATGCTGATGGCACCAACTAGCACAGCACATTAAATAGTTTTCCCCCCAATTTCCACCCCACACTCGGGGGCCATGAGGACAGATGCCCAAGTGGGCACAAACTCTAGGAGAATGATTCTGATTTGTTAATTTGAAAATTGTATTTGAGCTGTTTACGAAAGCTGATATTTAATCAGTACTGGAACTAAAGTTGTGCTTATTAGGAATTTTCTCTGAAGAAGCTGGGAATTCAAATGTTTCTTTAGCGGGGGGCAGGCATGGTTATCTTCTAAGAATGATCTCTTCCAGCTGAAAAGCTCTAGGTCTGGTGAATGTGATCATGACCTAAACCTGTGAAAGTAGAACAACCAGGGCAAGACATGGTTTTGGCCTTTGGATAGTAAGAGTCTCTTGCGAACATAAAGGGCAGGGAATGACTTGTAAGTGTTATTTGTCCTGTTCTGCCACCCCAGCTGCCCCTCAGGTAGGAAGCAGAGTGTCTTTTTGCAAGGAGCAGGTGAAATGACCTAATGTGATTGCAAGGAGCACTTGCCCCTCACCCCCAAGGAGCTTCTCCCCCAAGTGCTGTCCTGAGGCCGGAGGTCTGGCCAGCAGCCCAACTCCGCAGTGGCCATATCAGCCAGTTCCTCAGATTCTAGGAACTGCTGGCTTAAATCCATGTTCATACACAGCCGGTCTTCATAGGACATCCTTTCATTTAGTGTCTTGCACTATAATATCAATGGAAAAATAGAATCCTGACTGACATTGAATGAAAGGACATTATTTGAGGGCCTACTTTTGCTCTATGTTGTATCACTTAAAGTCGGTGTTTCCCAGAACCTATGATGACACTAAATGCAGGCTGACGTATGTCAGTGATGTCAGAGCCTTCCCTGAGCGGTGTTGATACTATGGGACATCCTTATGGGAACGATCTCATTTAATCCTCCAAGAAATTAACGGACAGGCATTATTAACACCATTTGACAGACGAGGAAACTGACATTAAAAAAAATATATATATGGAACGTGCCAGAGTTACACAGGCTTTTTTGAGAAGTGAAGGGTTTGGGAAACCAAACCAAACCAAAGCAGGAAAGGTTTGCCTGCTTCCCAGCAGTTCCTTGGGGCCAACTCTCTCCCCTGAGTCACAGCATCTCTCTGTTTTCAGATAAAAGAAGGGGTTAAAAGGCAATTAGGCATGGGGAGGGGTGAAGCAGGGGTACCCAGCCAGTAAGGTGCAAGCAACACATCCCTCTGAGCAAACACACCTTCCAGGACTGTCCCAGGCCTGATTCCAAAGTGAAACAGAAAGGAACCACATGATTTTCTCTTATCTCCTGTCATGCTCCCGCAGACATTTCATATTTGGGGCTTGCGGGCTGAGAGTAGCAGCCAACAGGAAAGAGATTTCCCCACCGACTTCGCACAGAATCAGACGTTGGCAAGAGACTCCGGTCCAGAACTAAGAACAACAGCACCCGATAGTCTCCCCGCGTCTCCCCCATCACTGTCCTCCTCAAAGACACCATATGTAATAGATTTAACAGCATGATCCACCCTTGGTGTCCTCGCTGCCAGGAACCTTTTCTCTGTAGCTACACTCTGCTTTGTAATCCTAAGCCAGGTCCACCTCCAAGAGCGCCGAGCTCCCTAGATGGGGCAGATCAGGAAATTGCTGATTTCTCTCCTTCCCCCAGGCAGCCGACCCACCTGGGAAGGGCTGATAGGCTGAGCCTCAAAGCACTACCCGTCCCGGGACTCCAGATGCTCCTTATTAAGACATTTCGAGTTTGTGCTGTTAAATTAATTTGTCCAATTACAGGAGGAAATTAGTTTCTGATAGCTCTTTGCAGTTTCCCACACTTCGGGGCATCAAAATTCCCTTCACTACACCAGGAAGGGTCTGAGCTGTTTGATTTCTACTTCATATTTCTGAATCTGCTGATTCATTCATTTAACAGACCTATTATATAGAGCACCTACTGTGTGCCTGGCCCAGTGACAGCAACTGGACCCCTGCAGGGACCCAGCAGACACCTCCAGGTACCTGGCAAAGGCAATCCCTGACAGCGGCAAATGACTAAATTTGACCAGGCGTGGGGCAGAGCACAGAGCTCAGGCAGACTGGCTGGTAAAGTTTTCCCCATCACGGGGCAGCCTCAGGCTTCACTTCTGGGATTCGTTTCTAGGCTAAGATTCAAAGCACCGCTTGCTGGTGCCCATAAAGTGAATCCACAGCATCTACTGTGCATCAGCACTCCAGGTGAGTTCTGTGCAAGGGTGGGGGGGGCAGATGTTTCAGGAGCATGGGTGGTCTGGCCTGGCTGGGGCTGGGTGCTCCGCATTCTCCCCATGCTGAGGCTAGGGGCCTTGGGGGTCACGAAAGCGCCAGAGGAGTGAGTGCAGGCTGGCTTGCCCAGCGTGCCAGTATTCAAGCAGCAACCTGTAGCTGTGCCTATTATCACTGATGCTGCTCTGGGTGTCAGGGCTAAAAAAGACCGAAGTCACTGTCCTATGTTCCAGACAGCCTGCAGCAAATCAGACAACAAATACAGTAGCAAGGGCTGTGGTCTTGCAACAGTCTCTGCTCTAAGGGCTGTAACATTCCATGTCCACCATCTCCTGCGGAGCCGAGCACTATCATTAACCCGATTCACAGACAAGGAATCTGAGGCACAAATAGGTGAAGCAACTCCCCAAAGCCATCCGCTAAGAAGTGGGGGCATCATGGATTTGAGCCTCAGTAATACAGAGCCCATGCTTTCGATGGTTACACTCGGCCACAAAATACATAAGTCAGGTATGTGTTAGGAAGTGAAAAGCTCAGAAGGAGAAAAATAATCAAGGAATCCAGAGAGGGAGCGCTGGGCTGTATATGTGGGGGGTTATAATTATGATTCTGGGGCCTCCCCGGTGGCGCAGCAGTTGAGCACTGGGTTGCGAAGCTGCCCGCAGCCTCTGCAGTGCCGGTTCGATCCCCGGCCATAGGAGGGTCCCACATGGCGCGCAGAACTCTCCTGCCATGCCCGCTGCTCCCCTCAGCAGTGTACCTCGTCAGTCTGCCTGCTCTGCTCCCCGCTCTGACTCTTGTGAATTCTCTCACCCTCCCGCGCTTCTGACTGTACCCAGTGCTTGTATAAATAAATAAATAAATAAATCTTTTTTAAAAAAAATTATGATTCTGGTGGTCAGGAAAGCTGTCAATATGAAGGGGACACGTGAGCAAAATTTTGCAGGAAGCAAGGAAGTGAACTTTGCAAACATCTGGGGTAGAGTGTATCATGGCGTGGACAGCAAGTGCAAAGGCCCTGGGATGGGGAGATGAGGAGAGCCTGCCTGGAGTGCGAAGTAGCTAAAATAGAGGAAGATGAAAATCAGCGTGAATCACTCTTTAAAAAAAAAAAAAAAATCAGCGTGAAGCATGACCTTAGAGGTAATGAGGTTGGGACGTCAGACCCTGCAGAGCTCTGAGGATGTGCCCAGGGCGTAGGTCATTTCCTGAATGAGATGGGAAGCAGTGGTAGTCATTTTGGTTTTTGCCAAATATTTCTAGTCTTCCCTCTTCTGGGGTAGAATAGGTTTGCCCTTCCTTGTCCCTTTGAAGTTCTGTGTGATCTCATGAATTGCTCAGACTCACTTTAACAAAATGGAGTGAGGTAATGTGGCCCCTTTCTGGAGAAATAAGCTTAGTTGGGTTAAGTCGTTAAGACAATGGTGCAGCTTGTTACCTCTGCATAGTCTAGCCCACACTGACTGATACAGCTCCCCACAGAGGGCGCTGGGAAGAGATGGTTCTGGCAGCAACTGGTGTTCAGAACAGACTGAGGGAGCAAGGAGAGCAGAGGAAGCAGCTGAGAGAGAACTGCTTTAATCTAGGTGGGAGATTAGACGATGTCCTGTTGGCTCACAGGCAATACTGGGGGTAATTCTAGATATATGATGTTGAACCACGGGGATTTGCTAATGAATTGGACCGTGGGTAGAAAAAAAAATGAATCAAATATAACCCCAGGGTTTGTTGGTGAGGCAACTAGAAGGTTGAAAAAGCTCTCAACCCTCCAAGCCACCCCCCTCCTAGCAACACACACACACACACACACACACACACACACACACACACACACACGAGTTTCAAAAAAAGAACTTTGTTTTTCATTTAGCAGGCAAAATGCCTGAAATTTCACCATTAAAGAGTCATCCCTCTTGGATAAGCATTGCATTGCCCTTTTCGGGCAACTTACTTCCAAATGAAAATACCCGCTAGAGAGGTTGCTTAATGTGGATTGATTTATTTAAGCGACTAGCAATTCAACGACACCCTTGAAATCAGCAATTCCAAGCCTGTTCTTTCAGTGGGAGAAAACGAGGCCCAGAGAGATAGACGATCCTGCCCAGGGTTATGCAGAATATTTGAGTCATCTGAGATCTGAAGGGGAGGCCTCCTGTCTCCCAACACATTGCTTTCTCCCCTGTCTCTTATCCAACACAGGCAGGAGGGACCCTACCTGCATGTGGGCCTTGGAGGGGATGCAGGACGAAGAGGGGGGCAGCGTAAAAGGGGCGTTGCTTCATTATTTTATGCAAGCCAGTTCCAAGCACGAATGAAGGAGTATCTTCCTTCAAAGTTGCAAAGCCTTCCATCACACTCACCTTGACTTCGCTGGATCTGATCCAAAGCCAAACTTAAGGGGAAAAGTTATTAAGAGAAACTGAACCAAATGCATCCTGTTAACTGTGTGTGTGTGACACCTACCGAGCAGGGACCATATGCGTGTCCCTCCTTCCCTCTGTCTTGTTGGTGTTTTCCTGCCCTGCCAGCTTTGTGTCATTCTTGCAAAGCATTCTTCGAGCTGCTCCCCGTGCCTGGCACTGCTAAAAACAGACAATGCCGACACGCCTCTTCGGCTCCTAGCACACCAACTAGAATCATTTGTATAAGCATTTTTATGTCATGCTTTAAATTTGCAAAGTGCCTGACTGTCATTTTACTAGGTTTTTGTTAGTAGCTGTACCTTTTAAAATTGCTCTTTGAAACCACTAACACTGAGCCCTCGCTCTGACTTCTGCAAACTTTGGCCAGTGGCCATGCTTAGTGACTTTTGTCTTAGACCTACTTTGGGGTCTGCAGAAGCTAACTACCTCCTTAGGCAGTTAGTGATCAGAAATTACCCAGGTGTGGCAGAGTGGTGAGAAGCAACAGAAAGTTTAGAACTGAATCTCCTCGTCTTATAGGGAAAAAATAAAATGGCAAAGGAGCTTCACAGCCTTCGAAGCCAAATAGCAGCTCTCAGAGCTGAGGGACAGCTTGTAATGTTTACCAGGACCCAGTATTGGAAAAATGTGTAGAATAAACTGAAATCTTGTTAGCTTTTCTTTCTGATGTTTAAATGAATATCTGTATTATATAAAAGTGTCGAAAGTATATCAAAGCCTATAAAAACGTTAACTAAGTCAGAGTCTCTCTGATGATTTTCTTTTCATTGGAAAAGAAATGGCCCCATAAAAAGGCATAATCTGGGCCTCATTCCTCTGTTGAGAGATCTGCAAATACCACACTGGCTGTCCTGGGTGAACCACCCTCTCTTCTAGTGCAAACCAGTCTTGTCTTTCCCTGAACACAAGCACAGAGCTTGGGAAGCCTGCTGAAGCCACAGCTGGAACAATGTGACTCTGTGCACTTCTTCTGGACACACGGCCTGTTTCATATATTAACTGCATTCTAAATTCCATTAATGACAACGCCATATGTGCTGTCTTCGGTTTTTACCCCCTTTGATACCTTTATTCCATGCTAATACATCCCAGCTGTTACCAAAAAAAAAGCATTTACGCCCCACTACTGCAAAGAGTTCCTTGTAATGAATGATCTCAAACAAGGTGCCCATTTCTTGGGATGATTTTACTCCATTCAATCTAACGACAATGATCGGAGACCAGATCTACCAGGTACTGTATGTACTCAGATCTGCTGATGGAGCTGGAAAAGGTGAATATCTGATCTCAGAGGACTCAACGTTTGAAATGACACGAATCCAACACAACAAAAGAATTTGATTATCCTTTGAATTTTAATCTTTTTAAAAAAAAAAAAGATTTATTTATTTATTTATACAAGCACTGGGCACAGTCAGAAGCGCAGGAGGGTGAGGGAATTCACCAGAGCCAGAGCGGGGAGCAGAGCAGGCAGACTGACGAAGTACACTGCTGAGGGGAGCAGCGGGCGGCAGGAGAGGTCTGCGCGCCATGTGGGACCCTCCTCCGGTGGCCGGGGAGCAGCCGGGGATCGAACCGGCGCTGCAGAGGCTGCGGGCAGCTTCGCAACCCAGCGCTCAACCGCTGCGCCACCGGGGAGGCCCTGAATTTTAATCTTGATGGGACCTAATATCGAATTTTAAGTGGGAATGGTGGTCTTACCCTATAGGAATTTTAGGTTGAATATCCTTCTCCTCCTCCTTCTTTTTTCATTTCAACTGCTTTTTGGTTGGGGGAGACTGATGGTTTCTAGATTCTACCACAAGGATACGAATCCTTCAGCAACTGCTACTCTCCAGTGACAACACGGACTCATTTCCAAGGGCATTAGAGAGGCTTCCTCATCCCCTTAATCAAGAATCAGGTTTGACAGTAGAATATTGGAACTGACACATCAGCTGCAGAGTCTAAGCCAACTCTCCCCCACATCCTAAGGCCTTGGTAGCAAAGTAGCTTTTTATTTCCTCTGAGTCCAGCGGGACTACCTCACATAGGAGCTTTTCTTCTTGGTCTCTTGTGCAAGCATTTTTTCCCTCACCACAAAATGTTTTTCTTTTTTTGAAAAAATGAATTGTTGCTCCAACAACTTGGTATCTGGCTCTGGCTCCAGAACTTGAGGGGAAATGGTGAAGCTGAAATGTGTTTCTGGATTCTGTGGTTTTGAAGTGGTTACTCTTTCCAAACCAGGGTGGGCCCACTGCAAAACTGGCCCTTTGGCTGCATCTGCCTCTCTCCTCTTCGTCACCCTGAGTTTGATCTGGGCAGATGAAAATGCGCATGGCATCAAATAATGGTCCCTTCACTGAACACTCCTTATGTGCCAAGAATCATCCCGAAGAACCTTACCTGCACTGTCTTGGTTAAATCTCCCATGTGTACCCTGGTGGGGATCTTCCTCCTCTAAAGAAGCTGATGCTTGGAGAAGTTAAGTAATTTGCCCCAAATCACAAAGGCAATATGTGGTTCAGGCCCAGGACACTCAAATCTAGGAACTTGGAAAGCCACAGACTCAACCTCTATCCCTAACCAGACTTCTAGCATATTCTTTAGGCTACATAATACAAAGGCATGCTAATTTTTTAAAACAAGTAAGAAAAATCCCTGTAAGAATATATCTCAGTTTCCACCAAATGATGGAAGCTGGGCCCGCTTGCTCCCCAGGCTGGCACCCCGGAGCCTTCTCAGAGAAGTCGCCACTACAGGGGCCACACCTGCTGAGGGGCCACACCTGACTGTCAGGAAAATGCCTTCCCCCAATGCACTTCCTTCTTAATTAAAATTACATTTTGAAAGTAAAATTACACAGTGTATAGCATAAACAGTACAACAATAGCTGTGATTAATCTGTCAGAGGTTGTATAATGTGATGCTAATAGGAAGAAATAAACTCCTGCTGAAGATCAAAGCCGTCTCTGCACGTGGGGAACTTTTAAAATTAGCATGCTGATAAATGAATCTCCATCCTGAAAAAAACCTCTTGCAGGCTTGGAAGGAGGGAGCAAAGACAACGAGGACATTCCACCCACTGCGGGAGACTGGGGGGGACGCGTCTGGTCAGCCACTCCACACCTGCCTGTTGTCCCCAAGCATCTGGTCACTCCTCTTCCTTAACCTTTTGATGGTCACCAGGCCTATGCTGGGACCACTACCCTCCTTCTGCTCTGCCCGTGACAGGCAGGTAGGGGGTGCAGACATGGGCACATGCGCTTGGGGGTGTGGAGGAGGAGGCAGTGCACCCAAATCTGTCCCAAGCACCCACTAAACCTGTCCCACCCTCCGCTACACCTTATAGCAGGCGTCACTTTAACCTGCAGTGCTGGGCTTGGATTCAACCAGCAAAGGAACTGGAATTAGGAATTCAGACCTTTCTGGTTCTAAAGACTGGCCTTTCCCCCCCCCCCCCTTTTCTTTGCCTGGGGCAAGTCTAAGCTTGTGGTTTTGCATGTTTTACTTACATCCACATAAAGACTAAAGAGTGAAGAGCATACATGTCAACATGCAGGTAAACAAGAGTGAGGAATGGGCACTGACTGTGCAGGCGTGGTTGGAGATGCCAGGGATGGGTGGTCCTGGTGACCCCAAAGAGAAACCTGTTGGGGGAGGGAGAAGGACCTACAAGCAGACAAGCCTTTATAATTGAGGTCGATGCTGTAGCAGCCCCATCACAGGGGGCCATGTGGCAGCCCCCCGTCCCCACCAACTTGGGCAGTCCCGTGCCCTTGGAAGTCACATCTATGCTGAGGCCTCAGAGATGAGTCGGGGTCAGTTTAGTGAAGGGGATGCAGAGCAGAGCAAAGGTACCAGGAAGAGAAAAGGGGATGTGCAAAGGCCCAGAGGCAGAGAGAGCAGAATTCATGAAAGTCCATACTCTCTGTCTGAGAAAAAATGAGAAACGATTTCAGGGTCCCCATAGATCCCGTGTTCCCCCAATTATTTCCTTTGCTCTGTTTACAAGTTAGCTCACCCATGTCAGCCCTGTTGCCCGCGGAAGTGCAGACGCCCCTGAGCAAGTGGGTGGATTTCAGTCCATTTCACCTCAGGGCCAGTGAGTGTTCCAGGTCATTTCCAGAGGAGGCACGAGAGCTGAGGGCGCTGTAAGTCCCAGGGGGAGGCAATTTTGGCTAGACCCTCAGAAGGTGAATCATGCTGGAACTTAGATGTTTGTCAAAAAGGCGGTACAGGCAGGTGTGATGCTCATCTCACATCTGCAACCTCTGCAGCATCCCAGCCTGCAGCTCCACCCCCCAGATACACACCTCTGGTAATTGCAGGGGTCCTGGCAACTCCCTGCTGGTCCCAAACTGTTGCTTACCCAGCCAGGATATAGCTCTGAACTGAGAGAGGCCCTGAGCACAGCCAGGGTCATCGTGGCACTACACTAGCCAGCACCCTCGAGGGGCATGCAGCCTTCTGAGCTTCTACCACATTAATACACACAGAAAAATAATACTAGAGACCTGAAACTGGCTTCTTTAATTCCCCCAATTAGTAGGTGCAGCCCTAAGGACATGGGCTTTGCAGGCCAACAGATTAGGTCAGTAATTTGCTAGCTGGGGACCTCACACTGGTTATTCAAACTCTCTGACCTTCCATTTTTTCATTTATATATAGGTAAGCTTACATATGTGCTAATCAAATATATATAAATAAATATGCATGTGCTGAGGACTTACATACTCCACGTGGGAACTTCCTGGGGTTTTCTAATCTAGTGGGGACAGTAGACCATAGCCCATTGCATAAATATGGTGAGGATATGTGTGTGTATATATATTCGCATATATATATTCTCTGGCATTTCCCAGTATCCAATCCCCCACCATTCTGCTGGGCATGTGGTTTTCTTGGGAGACTTTTGGGATTGTTGCATCTGGAATGCAAGAATGAAAGAGTCAATATTCATCTTTCCACATCGAGAATAGGATTTTTGAGTCCATAGCAAGACAATAATTTTGAAAGCCCAGCATTCTCAGGAGGCAAATAAAAAGGGAGGGGGTGGCTCTGAATTCCTTAAGCTCCCATTAAAATAGCAAGAATCGGGCTTGGAGGTCCTGATCATAGAGCTTTACTGGAAACCTAGGGTAGAGAGAGCTCAGGATGGGGCAGATGGGGCAGAAGAGAAGTTCTGACTGAGGAAAGGAGGAAGAAGTGGCCCCCTCGCTAGGGAGGATGATGGGTCGTGAAAGGCTAGGCCAGGTGATCCGTGGCCAGCGTCCTGGCTGTTCCTTACTCACAGGCACACCTGGAAAGGGGCGGGGGTGGGGGGTGGGGGGGAGTAGTACAAAGGCAGACAGGTAAAAGAACCAGAGAACACGGGACTGACAGGCCTGATTCCCTGGGCTTAGTCTTCCAGGAGATGCCCAAGTTTGGCTTGGAGCCAGCCTGGAAGAGGACCAAGAATACAAGATTGGTGGGGAGGGAGTCTCAGAAAAGACTTCAAGATAATGCTGCGGGTCCCCTTCAGCCGGTTGCAGTGTGCAGAGACCACCCACCTGATGTCTTTTCTGGCCACTAGAACCCATGCAGTGTGTGTGACCTTGAATGTTCCACTTGGCTGGAGACCTGCTTCCCAGCCCATCACAAAGGGTCCAATTTCAGACACCCCCACTCCATCACTGACACCACAATTTACCTGGTGAGGCAAATCAGGAATCCAGGGGGTGTCCTGGATTTTCCACTTTCTGACAAATTTCTCCTCTAAATTTATTTTATTTTATTTTATTTTCAAGATTTATTTATATATTTGTTTGTTTATTTATTTATTTATACAAGCACTGGGTACAGTCAGAAGCGCGGGAGGGTGAGAGAATTCACCAGAGCCAGAGCGGGGAGCAGAGCAGGCAGAAGGACCGAGGCACACTGCTGAGGGGAGCAGCGGGCGCAGCAGGAGAGGTCTGTGCACCATGTGGGACCTTCGCCCGGCGGCCAGGGATTGAACTGGCGCCGCAGAGGCTGCGGGCAGCTTTGTAACCCAGCGCTCAACTGCTGCACCACCGGGGAGGCCCCCTAAATTTATTTTAGATGCTTCTCCTCTGTAGACTTAGCTCCCAATGCCCCCACTCTCTCTCTTCATTTGGGTGTGAACTTCATGTTTCAACCCAAGTAGAGCAGACTGGGACGAGAGAATGAAAAGTTGGGGGATACCAGGCTAAGCCCGTGCACGTAGGTGCTGGCCACCAGCCCGGTCGGTCAGCTCTCACTACTGCTATGATGCTGGTACCTTGTTCTACACGTGCCTGGGGGCTTCTCCTGGATGTGGGAGCACAGTGAGGCCCGGAGGCTAGTGGGGAGGGATTATTCTCCCCTTCTCTGAAATAGCCTTCAACAAACCTTGAATGGGAGTTGGTAGACAAACACCCCAGTTTCCTCTCTTCTCAGGCGAGATGGCACTGAGGGATGACCATGCTGCTAGACTGGCAGAAAGACTGCAGACCCCAGTGGTCTCCCTGCACATGGTCCTCCCTGGGGATCCACCTGCACCCCCACCTCTCCCATGACTGCTCGGGCTTTATCTCCTGCCACTTCCTGCTGTTTTAATCCCAACTGGCTGCAGTTCACGCGTGCACGCCTCAGTGCAAGCTGTTCCCTCTGTCTAAAATGATGCCCTTCGCGACACTCCTCCCTGGCTCCTCATGCGTCAAAGCTCAGCGCAGGCAATACTCATTTACAAAGATTTATTAAGCATCTGTTCTATGAATGCAATGTACCAGTGTACCTAGAAAGAGCATCCAGCCTTGGCTTGGGGGACCAGGAAAGAACCCCATCAGAAAGGTGCTCTGTGGTTCTAAGAGATGGGTCTCAAAGGAAGGCAGTGGCCAGAAGGAGCAGGTGGGGTGGTTGTTCTGAAGATGGTGGAGATGGCATGTGGGGCTGCAGGCACAGTTTGTTAAAGGAACAGGGGAAATTCAGCAAGGTGGCAAACTGTAGCAAAGAACAGGAAGTAGCAAGAGGAGAGGATGAAGGGGCAGGAGAGACCAGATGACAAGGGCTTTGTGAGTCACTTGAAGAAATGTGCAAGTTATGCCAAGTGCAACAGCCATGAAGAGACCCCGAAGTTCCAGATCAGCCAAATGCTCCCTCCCCTGAGCTTGCCCATGTTCCCTGGGACATGTCCTCTCAGTTTCTGCATCTGCACTCCCATTGGACAGCAAGCTCCTATGTGGTGGAGAATATTTCTTCTTGATCTTTCTCTTTTTTCCTAACACATATCCTGTCCCAGAAAAGATCTATGATGAGTGCCCTGAGCTACACCACTGAGGTGACAGAGAGTGACCCAAGAAAAAGAAGAACCCACCTGCCTATCCCACCTCCTCATTGGACGCATTGCAAAGGAAGGTATCAGGTCCTGCCTGCCTCAGCCCCGCAGACTTCTGCCTGTCAGCACGGCACCAGGTGACAGAAAACAGCATTTGCAAAGCTCTACATGCAGAACTGAATCAAGGGGGGAGCTTGATACACCAAGGGGTGTGTCTGGTGCCTCAACACCAGGGCCGATGGGAGATGTGGCGTGAGGCATCAGATGAAAACTCTGGAGTAGCTGCAGTGCTGGGAGGCGCATGGGGAGGACGACATGGTACCTAATCAAGAGAGGAGCAGGAGATGCTCGTACATGTCTGATCTGGGCTGTGCCTGTGGGGGCCAAGGGGTCCTTGGAGGGGACAGGGTGAGACCAGAATGAGAAACTGGAGGCTCACAGTTCTGTGGGCCGGGAGACCAGAGGCTAGATTTCAAACCACTAGGACTTTCTTTGCACAAAGAACATCGCCTGTATCATCATCGCTGGTTTCCGTATCTCCCTCACCCTCCTTTCCAAGCTCACCGCTACTGCAATTTCCTTGTTGTGTGCCCCGGCATACAATGAACATTCAACAAACATTTATTAAATAGGTAAAGCAACTTACTAAAATTTAAGTTCCATGTGACCAAAGGCTGCTTTGTTCACTGGCTCAATCCCCAGTATCTATAATAAGACTGGCCCAGAGCAGGTGCTCATAAATTATTTAATATACTTAATTCTATAATTATAAGTAATGATAGTTATTACAGCTCAGAGAGGAGAGATTTTCCTCCCAAGGTCACATCATGTGCTGGAGCGATGGGATAGCGAAAGCGCCCCAGTTCCAAGCTGGTGGCTTTCCTGGGCTGCAGCGCCCCTGCTGGACGAGAGGTGACTCTGCCCACAGGTTCCCAGGAGACAGCTCCGGGGTGGTCCCTGGGCCTGGATGGAGGCACTGAGGGTCAGAAGTGGCACGTCCTCCCCGGGGCCAGTGCAGACCCTCTAAAGGAAGGACCCAGGTGGTATTTTGCACCCAGAGACACTCCAAATTTTAAGTGACCGACGGAACATGCTCGAGAGGGCAGCTTTCAAGCTGAAATGATAAAATGAGGAAGGAACACCTGGAAGACTGAAGGTAGCAAATGGCAGGGCCTGGAGGCGCCTCACGAGGCTCAAGAATTCTGAGGACAGGCAGGGAACTCAGGGCAGGAGGGGGTGAAGCGAGAGCACCCCGTGACCAAGGCCTGAAAAGGAGACCACGCGTGCACGAGCGCCTGGAGAGGGGGCTGAGGCCCAGGGCCCAGCCCACTGAACTTGGCTAAAAGGAGGAGGGGCTGTGGCATTTGATGGCAAGAGCATCACAGATGTCGTTGTTCTAATCTCTAATCCAATAATTGATGGGCCACCCGTGACTTATCCCGAGAGATTCGCCCCGGGGCCCTGGGTTCCTTCTTTACAAATGGATGACACCAGACAGCAGGGCTGCAAAATGCCCCAGTGTCTGCGGGATGGGGGTTCCGCAGTGATCATGTTGGCGGTGGCATTACTGCAACTGGTAACCTTGAAGAAGAAAATATCAGTTCCCTGGTGGGAAGGAAGGAGAGGAGAAGAAAAGCAGCATCAGATTGCAGGAAGTTTAGGGGAGCCAAGGAAGTGGTGGGTGTAGAGCACTCTGCTGAGGAATTCGGTAGTGAAAGGAAATTGAGAAATCCAGTAGTTGGACAGCAAGAGGGCCAGAACAGGCAAGTGCAAGTTCAGAAGGCAAAGCCAGGGGTCCAGTGGAGATGGAGAGGGGAGAGGTGAGCGCCTTAATGGGGTGGCAGGAGTGAGCCTCTCGGTGATTCTGTACCCGTGCAGCTCACTAAGTGTCATAAAACATTTCCTCTTCTGAAGTTTTGCTCCACTCTGATGAGAAGGAAACAGAGGAAATCTTTGAGCCAAAGCGATCACTTCCTCCCGCAACTGGGACGATATTTCTGCCTCACACATATTGCCAGCAGACCCAGCTATTGCATCCGTCCTGGCAGATCGCTGCTGAGCCTCCTGGTGTTTTAAATAGCAATGTGCACTCTGTCCTGGCCTTCTGGAATGAAGTAAGAGAGGGGCAGAGCTTTACGCTGGGCTAAGTATCTCTGTTGATGAGGCACTCAATGGCTGCAGGCTTCTGAATCCTCAGAAATAACAACAATTATTGCACACACCACAATCTGTCCTCCAAAGCAGTAAATGCATCAGCTGCTGGTTATTTTGATACCCTGGATAAAAAGCTCTTTCGAGAAAATCTAGTACAGAAAAACATTCTTATCCGCTGCTTGTCTGCACCATTCCTGCGGCCCAATGTCCTCTCAGCTGCTTTTCATTCCTATAAATATTGCTGGCCCAGGCCTTAAGGTTCTTCTCTCAATGACCCAGGAGAAGGGAACTTCCTTCCGGGCCCTTTGTGAAAAGTAGAAGAAGCAAGAGAAGAATCACCTGACTTCAGTCTCTGTGCTAAGGCCAAACTGATCTGGAACCTTCTGGAAACCCATCCAATGTGGAAGGTTGTCTGACAGCCACAAATGGCTCTGACCTTTGTTGGATGCAACCAACATTTGCTGAACATTTACTGAGTGCCAGGTCCGCTGCTCTGACTTGGGGAGTCTGTGATTCACATGGCCACAGCCTGATAATCCAGTCCATGGATTATTCTAGAGCTGCAGTCTCTGAAAGCAGGGACCACAGCCATCCAACAGTGCCTGGCACACAGTAGGCCCTCAATAACCAGTCTCTGGAGTGTTTTCTTGTTTATTGTTTACTCGTTCTATATTTACTCAAGATCTTTCAAGTTCAGGGACAGAAACAGAGCTAGTTAGGGATGGAAAGGAGCTCTTATTAAACCAACATGTGCCATCAGAATATGATCAACATCGAGGCTTAAATTCTGCTTACATCATTTTAAAATTTCCCTCTTACACACCACATGAAAAAGAACCACAAGTGTCCCAAATCCTTCTGTCCTTCTGGGTAATGCCACAAGGACACATACAAAGCTCTGTGTTTGACAACCAAATTTTCTATTATTCTAAATGTTTCAACTTCATCGCTAAAATCTCAGGCAGCTATTTTATAAGACTTAAGGCTGGTGCTCTCAGACAAGTTCACACACGACGTGATTGATGAATGAATTTGTCCCATTGTCTAGAAAACCTTTTGTTTAATTGTCAGTGATAAATCTCTTTATGGGTCATCCTGACTCTGATGCTGCTTCTGCAGAAAGGGTCACTGATGGTATCCCCAGCCCCCTGCACCCAGCTCGTGTGTTCGTTCACCACACTTTTCTGAACAACTCAGACGTGCACGGGGTTTTTGCTGGGAAACAATGAAGTCAGACCAAAGCTAAAGCCCATTTCCAACTCTGGGGCTTTCTTCCTACCTCGTGGGTATGCACAAGGATGAATTTAGAAATGGGAGTGAAGGTGAAGACAGAAATAAGTGAAGACTGCAGACCTGTTTGAGTTAAGGGAGTTGGAAGTACCTGAGCAGGGTCTCACCGCCAGGCCCTCCAAGGATCACTCTTGGTCTTATAACAGGAATCCCCGAACCTCACTAAATCCTTTCTCCCCTGTGGCATCAGCACTGCCACTGCCCAGGAGCTCAAAATGCAATTTGCTTGAAGAAGCAGCAAAGGCACTGATGAGCTCCACACTGGAGGGAGTGGGGATGTGAATTTTCAAAGTCCTATGAGTCCCCCAGAACCCTGTTACCATTGATGATGCATATTTGGTGAAAACTCTAACTTCAAGGGTATTTATTTCTGCCTGGCTAGTCTGGAGCTTCTAGTGAGAAAGGGCAGTTCGTGGGTCAAGCTAGCTACTTGCAAACTCTGAATTCACTGGAACCCAAGAAATTTTGGAGGGCCAGCCAGGAGACCCAGCTCTTAAAATCTGCAAGGTGGGGATAAAGAGGAATTTGGGTAGGGCCCTAGGTGGGGCAGAGGCTCTCTCTCTGGGTCAGTTTAGACAGACCTCCTGCAGAACTTTTGAAAGCTGCAGAGCCTCCTCCTGGAAAAATGCACCCACTGCATACAGACATACAAATCTGCCTACAATTGTAGCAGGGGCAAGGACCCCAGAAGCTTCCAGAAAGCAACGCCTTAAAGTAAGGCCCTGAGTCTAGGTCCTGACAGCTAAACCTTCTCTCTGCTCCTTGTCTTTAAGCCAGACTCAGACTAGCCCCTGCCAGGGGCCTGCTAGCTGGTTCTGGTTCTACAAGCCATGGCCCTCACGCGTGTTCAGAGGAGCCTGCACCTGCATCTAGAGAGGTGCTCCTGGGTGCTCGCTTCTCCTTGAGAGACAGGAGGTGTCCTGGAGGAAACCTCTCCGCTTTTCTGCTTGGCAGCCACTAGCAGCCTAGGCCTGGAGCGCAGAGGGTAACCGCAGGCAGACCCCTACCCCACACCCAGGCCCTGGCAGATGGCAAAGGCTGGGGAAGAGCTGGGAGGTGGGGGCCACTCTAGGCAACTCTGCCCGCCCCCAGCCGCTGGGCCCCGTTGGCATCTGACCCACACACCCTGACTGCTATGCCCAGAAAACCCCAGTCCTGCTTTTGAAAGCCAGGCGGGCCCTTCTGACCCTGTGCGCGTTTCCCTTTGACCTCAGGGAGATTTGAACCCTTCCCTGACTGGGTCAAGCCAGCCCTCTCGGGAAAGACAGATCTCTCTCTAGGCCGCAGGACCCCTTAGAGCAGGGGCACCTCCGCCTGGTCCCAGCAGGTGCGGGGCTGGGGCTGGCGCTGGGGAGGGTTCGTGGGGGAAAGGATTTGGAATGACTCAAGGGGGGAGGGGCCTAAGCCGCCTGTGTTATATCAGCTCCCGGCTCCCTCAAGCAGAGCGCGCTGGGAGCTGGAGGGGAGCGCAGCGGTGAGTCAGGCTGCCCCGAGCGGGGCCCCGGGAGAGGCGCAGTGCGGCCGCGGGCGCGGACCGCCGCGGTGGGGCTCCCGGGGAGCGCGCACGGGGCCCGGAGCGGCGAGCTCGCCTCGCATCCCCGGGGCGCCCACGGGCGGAGGTGCCGCCGCGAGGGGAGTGTCCCGAGTGGGTGCGGGCGGGCGCGTCTGGGGGAGCCGCGCGCTGGCTGGCGGCGGAGTTCGCGTCCCCGGGATGGCCCCAAGTCCCGGAGTCCGCGTTTGCGCCCGCGGCGGCGGCCCCGCGGTGCCCGGGGCGAGCTCGAGGGCTGGAGGGGACCGCGCGCAAGGGAGGGCGCGCGAGCGAGCAGCCGGCGGGGAGCGGGATGCGCGCTGCGGGCGCGCGGGGTCGGCGCGCGCGGGGGCGGTGCAGCGCGCGGGGCTGGGCTGCGCGCCCCGTCCGGAAAGTGCTCCGCGGGCCCAGGTGAGGGCACCGGCGGGCCGGAGCGCGCGCGACCGGGCGGTCGTGGAGCCAGAGCCTCGGGTCACCCCCACGGGGCGCCGGAGGCGGGGAGCCCCGGGTGAGGGCCCCGGTGGATGCAGGCAGCCTGCGCGAGCCTCGGGACCTCCACCGGCCCGCGCTGGACCGAGGTCCCCAGGCTCAGCCGACCCAGGGCTGGGGCCGCACGCCGCAGCTCCAGCTGTCTGCTGCCAGGTGTGGGAGAAGCTGGCACGGAGGGGTCAGGCGGGCAGCGCCCGAGGGCCGGCTGGCAAAGAGGGAGAACGGACTGGGGGGCAGGGAGAGGCATCTTGGAGCGCGCACAAACAAGGGCTCAGCTCTGCTTGGTTGCAACTCTCCTTTCACAAAAATCTCTAAGATCCTCATGGTAGGTGTTTCTGCTTGAACTTTCTCTTCCCTTGTGGCTTGAGAGATTAAAAAACAGCCTCTTGTTAGGCTGGTTTTTCCAAGTTGTTCCAGGTTGGAAGTTGTAACAGTTTGAAGGATAATTTATGGGTGTTTCGTGCATTAAAGTGTATTACAGCAAAGCCTTTTGGGTGCTGTGGGTATTAAGGAAAACTTAGTGCACGTTCCCAGCTGGAAACCAAAATAGTGGTCTCCTGAGTGTCTCGGCCTCCTCTGTCATCAGAGGCCAGTAGAAATCCTGGAGAAAAGGCATTTGATTAATTGTCCTGGCTCCATCCTCTGGGCGCACCCACTGCCAGTGCCAGCACCCCTCCCCCTTGCAAACATGACCAGCTGCATTCTGCAAATCCAGAAATGGTAGCGGTGGGCCACCAGAAACTTCTCTCCAGGGTCTCCAAGCTCCTGAGGCAGTCAGCTCAGTTGACTGGAGGAGTCTCTCCCTCTCTCAGCAGAGCAGAAAGGCCAGTGGTTGGACCCTGCCCACCCTTCTTACGCAGTGTTTACAGTTTCCTACCCCAAAGTCTGGAACTTTCTCCCTCTGCAGATCCACAGAAGAAAGGCTGTATGAGGTCTGGAAGGGTCTCTTCTGAGAAATAAGTCAGATGTCAGCTGGGCCACCCAAAGGTCAAGGCAGGACGGGCAATGCTCCCAGAGGTCTAGAGGGGACCAGGGACCTGGGGTCAGGGTGGTCTAGACCTGAGACAGACCCTGCTGCATTAATCACAGAAAACGTGACTGTTCCTCATACTTGGGTCATTGGAGGGCGCGGGGGTTAATATCACATGTTGCCAAGCCCCTCCCCCATGCCGCCCCAACATTTTAATGCAGGCGAATAAAAGGGCAGTTTGAAGGGGGACCTGCCAGGTGGCAGCACATCTGGGAAGCAAGGTCCCTGAAGCAAGGTCCCTGAAGCAAGGTCTCTGGGGAACATGTTTTGCTAGAACTGTGAGAGGACCTAAGATTTTTTGCCTACTGCTGCTCCCACCCCCTCCCTGGTCTCCACCTGCCCCCTAAAATAGCCCAGGCTCAGCACAGACTTGGAAAGGGGACCCATTCAGGCAGTCGTCCTAGTATTTGTGGCTCTTCCTGTACCTTTAGCTTTTCTGCAGGACCGAGGGTCTCGCTGTCCCTGTTGTCCACCCCAGATCTCCCCCACCCTGAGGGTTGGAAGGGGCAGGAGCTGAGCCCCACGCTCCCACTCTCCTCCACGGAGCAATCCGTGCCTTGGCCAGGAAGGGGGCCCCAGCTGCCGACATCAGCAGGGAGGTAGGGCATGGCAGGGCAGGGCTGGAGCCCGAGGGAAGTTTCTCATCATTACTGAGATGAAACTGGTGAGAAAATTGTATAACTTCGCTTTTAAACGAGAGCTGAGCCCTGCCGCCGCGCATTCATGGAGCACACGTAGCAGCAGCAACTGCGCTGGAACCACAGAGAAGCCCAGGAGATGGCTACCGCCCTTCCCCACTGTGCGCGGCCAGGGGTGCGGCTCAGACCCCAGCGGCCTTCAGTGCCAGACCTGGGGCCAGAGGCTGGGCTGTTTATCGTCTCCCAGTAAGAACTCGGAGGGACTTCAGAGATCGCTGTTGGTAGCAAATACTCTGTTCTCAGGGGCAGTGGAAGGCTTGCTGAGGATTCACAGAAAATCTCTGGATGACTTTGAGCAAGCAACCCCCGTCCCCAAAGGGTTTCTCTTTCTTCCATTGGCACCTCTGACCTCTCAAGCCATCAGGTCTAAGGTTAGCCAGTCCTGAGAAATCAACTCTGGATGGACCAGTTTCACAAAACAGTCTATAGTGGCACCAGGCAAGTAACTGGAGCTGGAAGACCCTTCTCCAGCATGTTCCCAGGGGCTTTTGAACCCTCACTCCAAATAGCAATCAAACCAGGAGAACCTGGAGACAGAAGTGCAGCTGCAGACGCGGAGGCTTTGGGCTGGGCGTGCGCAGCGTGGAATTGTCAGTCTTTGAGTTAAGGAAGATGAGCCATCATCTCAAAGTTTATCCCAGACTAGAATAATAAAAACACGCAGCGAAGAGTTTTTCCTGCTTCCGACTGCTTTCATTTTCTTCTTTGGGCTACTTCACCTGCTTTTGCAGAGTCTCCATGGACTGCTGGCCTCCAACTATGACTCCGTGGAGGTCAGACTGAAACATTGAGATGATCTCTTGATGTTTTTCTCCCATATTTTGGGTAAACTGCCTGCAGTGGCCATGAATTGTGAGCCAAGAGGGACAATAGTTTTGTGACCTTGAGCAAGTCACTAACCTTCTCCGGCTTCCCAAGCTACAGGACAAGCAGATTAGACGCGCTGTGTCTCGATGAGACCGTGACATTTGGAGAGGATTCTTGCTTCCGTGTCACAAGTTCACAGTACGTGGGACGCTGACCAAATGCCAGAAGCCATGGTGACAACCAAAAATGTCCCCTCTCCTTTGGCCACATGCTTCTTAAAAGGATATAAGTTCTCCCTGTTGAGAAATCATCAACAGGGGCCTTCATCCGGGCATCTATATTAATCATTGCACTGGGCTTTGGAGTCCACACCTAAGCTTCCTCCCCAGGTGCTGGCATGTCAGGCTGCAGGAAGCCATGGCGGGAACTACATGCTGTGGGCCCACCAGGGTTGCCCTTTGCCTCCACAAAGTAGAGTGTGACTGCAAATGAAAAGAAAACCAGAGAGTGTGGGGGGCGGGGACAGGTGGCATTGGAGCGTGGCAGCTTCCTTCTCTGCCATATGCTATTAAAAACACAGGCAGACTGCATGCCCCCGGGGCCCGTGGCACTGGGGGGAAGGCTTCTCTCCTTTACTAAATGGAGCACACTCTGGCCCCAGGAGCTCCCTTCCCTGAATGAGAAAATGAGGACTAGACCCCTCCCTCGCACTGACAGCACTAATCCAACATGGGGACATGTTGATATCAAATTAATAGAACTGGGTCCAAGCTGTGAGGATAAATGGAAATCGAGGGTGGGACATTTGAGTGAGCGGAAGTGGCCGGCAATGCTACCCTGGGTGCTGGTGTGAGCGCACGGGGCTTGTTCCCCCATGAATAGCTCATGTGTTTCTTACCTTTGCCCCAAGGTCTCACTGGAGGACAGAAAAAATAGAACCATTTGGTTATTCACAGCACAAAGGGCTAAAAGGAATACTTTCTTTGGAGACCTCCTTGCTACTCACCCTCGAGTCGGGGAGAGAAAACTACTGAGGTGGCGGGGCCGGCAGAGTTTAGAATTCATTCCTCATGAGATCAGAACAACCAGGGGTATGGAAGGCTAAGGACATCCCCAGGGAAGAGGGCTGGGCTGATGGTGAAAATGTCATCTGGGACTAATAACAATGCGTTGGGATTGCCCAAGAATTTGGCCAACCTCTTTTACACGTGGAAAGTCTTTTTATTAGTAGTCAGACTCAGGCAGGGTTTTTCCCTGAAAATTCCCTCCCAGACTAGGCAGATGGGGACTTGCTGGCATGGCCTGCGGTGGCTTCTGCAGGTGGAAAGCTGTGAGGTCAGCGGGCGTGAGGGCCCGCGCTTCCCACGGACACCCTTCTGTGTCCAGGGCAGTGACCGGCCCCTCCGACTCGAATCATTTCCCAATGACCACAAAGGACACGCTGCTTGGTTCAGATGGGCTGTCGGCCCGTCCCGGGGCTGCTCCCTCGCCACCAGGCGGGTGGTGTGCATCACGTGTGCCCTTGCACGCGCATCCTGAGGGAGTCCAGGTGAGGGCGAGAGAGGGCCCGTCCTCAGCCCCTCCTCGTGGGGGGCCAGTGTGGCAAAGGGTGTTGCACTTCTCATCTGCCCACTCTGGAGAAATGCTGTCCTGTCTTTGGACCCTGGAGACCTGGCTTGGAGGTGACTGCACTGCAGTCCCCCTTATACTTGTCAACAAACACCCCGAGGTGGGTGGGAGAGGCCCAGGGGGCAGTCTCCCTTCAGATGGTGATTTCAAAGGAGTGAATGGTCACGCTGGGCCAGGCCTGCCTGAGGTGCTGAACTTGAGGCAAGAGCACCGCTTGCGTCCCAGCTCCTTGTGTGTGAACAGATGGCCTTGGGACCCTGTCCCGTCTGGCTGGGCACAGTCAGTGGGGTGATGGTGGACCCGTTCAGCAGCAGGCATGCAAACCCCAGCTCCCTTCCTCGTGTTCTTCCTTCGCACTTCTGTGCTTCAGGCCACACTACATCATTTTTGCGTTTTGCATGACTGTATATATAAAGTTTTGTTGCGGTAGCACAAACGGCACCTCTCGGAATTTGGTTACCTAGATTTCGGTCTACAATGAACATTCTCGTTTTGATAAAATTGTAACCAAACGCTTCATCTTCTAAATTATCTTTGTCTCATAACGTCGAGGTAAAAGGAGATTCATGGACGTTCTCCTGTAATTTTCTTTCAAGACAAACTTCTGCTCACACTGTTCTTTCAGAAATGTTGTGCAACGCTCTCTAAATAAGGCATTTCTTGAGAATAGCCATTTGTACTGGCAACTTTAAGAGTGTTTTCGTTCCTCGCCACACATAATAACCCCTCCTCCCCTAGCAATTGGTGTCTTCAGGATTTTGTGTGTCCTCTCACACTGACGAGAGAAGGAAGGGGGTGCTGTGACTCTGGCGGCGCAAAGCCCTCCCACAGCAGGGGGTCCGAGGTGAACCGCATGTGGCCCGTGGAAAGGCAGGGGCAGTCCCCAGCCCGACTGGGGAGGTAGGACCCCAGAGAGCAGGACACTGGATTGATTTCCTTTCTCCCACCAGTTTGCTGGCCAGGGGACTGGGCACTGCAGGGGACTCACACCAAATATAAATCATGACCTGCCCCCACCCACCCCGAGCTTGCCCAGAGGTCAAAGTTAAAATGGTTCAGAGATTCAGCTCATCACAGCACCACAGGGAGGCTCGGGCTGGGGACCCGGGGAGACCAGGCAGGATGCCCATCGAAAGGGACAGGCCTCCTGTTGCTTTGCAGGGTTGGGGGGCCAGTGTGTCCATATATTCCAGCTCTTCAAGAGAAGTCAAAACTTTGCTTTGAATGCATGATTTCTTCACTTTCAATACAAACGCACAGGCCAAATAAAAACCTGTCTGTAGGCTTTTTAAATTTCCTCACCTAGAGGAACACACCTGGAGGAATGGGCAGCAGTAGCCAAAGGCGAACTGGCCAAAGGGGTACAGTTGACCCTTGAACATCATGGGTTTGAACTGTGTGGGTCCACTTACCTGTGGAGTTTCTTGTAAACAGACAGCATAATTTATGTATCAGTAAATAAAGTACAGTGGGTATTTTCTTTTCCTTATGACTTTCCTAATAATATGTTCCTTTCTCTAGCCTCCTTTGTTGTGGGAATACGATACATAATACATAAAACATGCAAAATATGTGCTGATTATTCATATTATCAGTGAGACTTCTGGTGAACAGCAGTCATTAGTAAAGTTTTACGGGAGTCAAAATTTATGCAGATTTTCAAATATGCAGGGGTCCCTAGCCTCCCGTGTTGGTCAAGAGTCAACTGTACTAATGGTGTGGCCTTAAGAGGCCCGGGAGGGAGTGGGCTAAATGACATGGTGTCTTCCAGGAGGGCTTCCTGGAGGAGAGGGTGTCCTGCAGGCAGGTAGGATTTTACTGAAGCGCTGGCACAAAATCAGACAGAAGTAACTTGAGATCCAAGCTGTGCTTCTCACTGTGCCTCAGCACCCTCATCTGTAAAAGGGAATCATAACGCCCATCTCCGAGGGCAGTTGTGCGGGTGAGAACAGGCTGCTGGAAAGGCCTGGCTTAGCCCAGAGCCTGCAATGAACAAGTGCCCAGTAACCTGAGCTCTGTTCCTAATGCTTGGGTGCAGAGGGTCTTCTGAATGAGGGGCCAGAGGCATGAAGAAGGACCCTCCTTGAGCTTTGTGGACAATTGCTATTTAAGAACTTAGACCTCAATGGCTTTTTCTGCCCCAGCAAAAGCACAGAAGGGGCAGGTTATGTTCTCTCCCCTCCTGTCCTCTTCTCACCTCTCCCCCAGGCCTGTGGCCACGTGCCCACTTGCTCTGTCAGAATCCCACCTTTTAAAAACCTGACCTGGGCCACAGCAGAAAAACACTACTCAGTGAGAAGGAAAAGTACTCCGGGAGGCTGTATAGACACGCACAGCAAACATTCAAGGAATTCTTAGGAATAAAAAAAAAAAATCCGTAAATCTGGAGTTTTGCAGGAGGCCATCCCAGGGACATGTTTTCTCAATTAGCGTGCACATTGCCTGCAGCAAAATCACCCATCGGGCCGAGCGCTGGGCCACCTGACCTGGACTTCACTTCGCTTGACCTAACTAAATCCGAGGCAGCCGACCCTGCCCCTGCCTCTAGCTGCGGAAATAAAATTATCCCCCCAAATCTTAAACCAGGGTGGACACATACACACTCCCCTGGACAGAAATCTAGTTTCAGCTCCTGTGTGTAGGCACCCAACATTGAGAAAGACAACCCTACAGTTGACGGCGGATTGATGGGTTCCCCACACCCCTCTGGTTTTCATTCCCTTTGGCATTATTGTTAGGTGGTGACTGGGCCTGGCCTGTTTGGAGCAGATGAGGTTTTCAGCTCTGAAAGCATGCATCAGCTGCTTAAAATATTACTAGTGGGTGCCTGAGATCAGCGATTATATTTTCTGGATGGCTTCCTGGGCTGACTCTTTTCCAAGCGAATGGCTTTGTCAGATATTTGTAATTTCTGGAATATTTGATTAATGATGCCCCCTCTACCGGAGGGGTGGTTCGGGGTGCATAATTAGCAGCATGCTTCAGAAGCAAAGATGCGGCCCAGCATCCGACGAGATCGAGCAGGAAGTTGGAAAACATTTTAAATCAACTGCCGTGGAGGAGAGGGAGGCAAATGTTCTTCTAAGCCTAGGTTGACACCATGATGCGGATGTGAAATCCATTGAGTAGCACAACGGATTCTCCTTCTCCTCCTTGTCTCCCCCACCCGTCTTCTCATATTTTTTAATGAAAAGTATAGGATGAATTTTTGTAAAAATCGATCCTCATCACATGTAGCGAGACGGAATATCAGTCATGCAGGTTTGGTTCCGTTGTCTATGTCAAACATACATAAAGGTGCAAATGTATGATGAAAAATGCACGTTTCACAATGAATTGTGGTCAAAAAAGTTAAAGATTCCTGGGATAGACGACAGTGTGGCGGAGAAAAGGACACGGTGCTGCAGCCAGACAGGCTTGGGATTAAACCCCAGCTGTGATCCTGGTTGTCTGGATCTTGGGTGTAACTCAAGTTCTCCTAACACCAGTGTCCTCATCTGTAAGGTCAGACCAATGGCTTCCTCGGATGCTGGTGTGTGGATCACGTGGCGCCTATGTATACGGGGCTGGCATCTCACCTGCCACCCAGGAACCCCGGGGGCTGCCCTCAGCATCTGCTCCTTCTCTGCCTCCTGTCCTTTCCCTTCTTCCTTAGAAACACAGGACCTCGTCAGAACTCTGATGTCCCTAAGGCCTGCTGTTTCTCTGACAAGCCCAACAAAGCAACAACAGCACTATTTTGCGTTTGTCCCACCTGCTATTCCACCTTTCACCCACTTCACGCTAACAGAGCCACTTTCCATGTTCCCATTCCCTACACAAGAGCATGGCAGTGCCTGTCCCCCGCGCACGACTCCCTTCTCAGTGGTGTCCGGTGATAGGCGCTGCGGCCCTCATGACAGGCCAGGAGCTTCTGCTCCCACAAACCCCATCTTTCCCCCTCGGTGTATTTGTATAAGGACAGCAGGGCTAAGACACCATTAAAGTATTGACGTTGCCAAAATTCTAAGAAAATTCCTGCTCAGAGCAGAAAGCCTGACATCTTCTGGAGACAATGCTCCAGGCTGCCCATTCCATGGGGCTAAGCGCCTTTGCTGGTACAGCTTGAAGGCTCCAGCAGATAACCCCACACCTAATGCCAGCCCCACCCTCAGCTCGACCCGCCAGTTCCCTGGACCCCGGGCCCTCCCTTCCCAGCCGAGGTACCGGAAAGAGTGACCCACACCAAGATTCCACTCCAGGGCCACAAAGGTGATGTGCATGAATTCTCTTGAGAGCCTGGCTAGCACAGCACCTGAGGACAGAGCTGCGATGACAAATAACCTGCCTCTTTGTTCACGTGCAGCTTCCCCTGCCCCCCTGCTGTGTTCCCCGTGCTCCCCTGGGGCTCATTCCAACTCTCCTCTTGTAAAATGCCCTCCCACTGGGCCCCATTTTCACCACTAAGACGCAAAGAGGATTATTAGTGACATCTCCTCAAATGCCGAATTCCTGTCCAGACCAGAGACATGACGCTCCTTTCCAGGCAGCCGAAACATCTCTGTTTGTGGTTGCGGGGCAGTGGGGCGGGGGCGGGCGTGAGAAAGGCCCTGTGCCAGCGATCCTTTTCACCTCTGTAAATGTATCCTCTCTCCACCTCTCATCATTTCACTATTTTCTGTAAAATTAACGTCACCGGCCAGTTGCACATTCACAATGGTGTTTATAGCCAACAAGAGACTTTTGTCACATCACACACTGTCCCCACCCCACGTGCAGGTGTGCAGAGTACTGGGGAGCGGAGCGGCCTGCAAGCAAAGCAGCCAAAAGTTCTTTAAGTTCATCACTCTTGCACCTGGGCTGTTGGCGTTTTGTTGTTGTTGGTTTTTTAAATTATTTTCAAGGAAAAAGTAAATGCTGGGGCCTCTCTAGTGGACCAGAGAGTCTCGAGTCTCTCTAGTCTCAGCGCTATCACAGCAGCAGCCTGAGTTCTATCCCTAGCCAGGGAGTTGGCCCACATAGCAAGCAGACCTCTCCTGTCTCACCTGCTGCTCCCTTAGCAGTGTATTTCAGTAGATCCACCTGTTCTGCTGCCTACTCTGTCCCTGGTGAATCCTTTCACCACCCACCTACCCCCCACACCACACCTTTGGCCTACACTCACATTCTTCTATGCATAAATAAATAATAAACCTTTTAAAACATGAAAGAAAAAGCAAATGCTGACTTACTTTTCCTATTCTGAAAAGGGGGAGAAAAGCATATTTGCACCTTCTCCAAAACTCTCGTGACAAATGGAATGCCCCAGAACATGACGCTGCACCAAGAATGTCTCTTATGCATGAAACGAATCACCTTTCTTTTCCGGGTTCAAGTGTTGTGGTTATCCTTTCAAGGGGAAAGTGCGAACACTCAGAAATGTTTTCATCTTCTTTTTTAACGTGGTCGGACATCAGAACCTACCTGCAGATTTCATGCCCATGTGTCTGCATCTCTGTATCTTAGAAATGAAAGAAAATATTTTGGGGGTGGGATTTCTAAGTGTTGGTGTTGTTTTGAATTTTTCCAGAAAAGAGCTGGACACGTCAGAAAGTGGAGGGCTTAGTCAAGCAACAAATATGTTTTAAAGGTTCTTTTTAAAATATCTTCATGATTAAGCAAAAAAAAAAAAAAAAAAGAATTTTTTACACACATTTTAACTATTCATTTTAACTTCTGAAATAATTGTGGACCTATTATAGTATTTTCACTGGCAACACTTGTGCTTGGGAAAATTCCACAAATCTGTCTGTAGCTTATTTCTTTTATGGATTGGGGAAGTTGTTATATAAGAAAGAAAAATGATTAAATCAGATGTAGATTATTTATTTCGACTCAGTAATACCAAGTCTCAGGAGAACAGGATTTATTCCTGGCTCCATCTTCTCCTAACTCTGTAACTTGGGCAAATCACAGAACCTCTCTAAGCCTCTGTTTCTTAACCTGAAACATGGGAAAATAATATTGCCCGTGTCCTGGGTAGGGCCGCTGCGTGGAATATGGTTGCCTGCTGGGGAAACCTCTTGGCTGTGGGTCTCGAAGTAAGATGTCAAGGCCCTGGGTAAGGAGAGCAGGGCTCCAGATGCCGTGCTGGCTCAGCCCTCAGCTGCATGAGGGGCCTGGCCAGTCTCTTGCCTGCTCAAACGGCCGTAGTCCCTGCCGGCCCGTCCCACAGGCAGTGGCAGCTGTGAAAGCACTTCTCTCCAGTCTGGGAGAAATGAGCTGTGGTGGGACAGAGGCCTGTGCCCAGCGGGGAGAGGCCTCTGTGAGGCAGAGGCCCTGTGGACAAGAATGTCTAGGGTTCCAGACCCAGGAGTGGGCTACAAATGCACACGACTGTGGCTTTCTGCCTTCCAGTGTCCTCAGCTGGCAGGTGGGCAAAGAGCACTTACTTCCAAGCGTAAGGATTAAACAAGGTGACTTGTGCTAAGTCGTTGGGTTGTTCAAAACCTGGTTACTGTGGGGGTCGTTGATGCTGAACACAAATGGATGCCCAGGAGCTCTCGATGCAAGGTGATGTGGACAGGGGAGTTACAGTGCCAGCTGCTTTGGGGGCAGCCAGTGTCCCTCATGTTCCTTCTCTCTCCTGGGTCCTTTACTGGCTTCTCCTTGTCCTGACCTCTACATCTTGGGGTGCCCTGGAGCTCAGGCCAGAGTCTCTTCCTTGTCTGTGTCACTCTTCTCCTAGAAGGCCTCATCCTCCCCAGGCATCCAATAAGGTCTATGACTTCTGGATGTCTGTTCTCCAGCCGGATTCTCCCAGTTCCGGCCATGTCCACTTGGATATGTAATGGACATCTCGAGTCACGAGCTCCTCTTCCTCAAGTCTTATTTTAGTCCCCGGCATCTTAGTTAATGGCATCATTATCCCCGCAGGTGTGCAGACCCCAAATCTAGAAATCATCCTTGCGCCTACCTTCCTCCTCAGCCACCACATTCAGCCCACCAGCAAGTTTTATTGGTTTCAAAGTTAATTTGGAGTCACCATCCCACTGCTGCCTCTTGGTCCAAACCCGGTCACCTCTGACCTCTGACGCAGACGGCTCCAGGGACAGCTCATGGTCTCCCCACCCCCAGTTTGTTTCCCCACAGCCCTTTACTCCACCAGCAGGCAGACGCCCTTGTTAAAATCGCATGTGTTATTCTCCAGCTCTCAACCCTCCCGTGACTTCCCACTACACACAGGATAAAATCCATGCCCTCGCCATGGCCTTATTTCAGTTTCCCCCCACCCCGTCGCGAGGGGACATTTGACAACATCTGGAGGCATGTTGGGGAGTCGCAGTATAAGGGAAGGGCGGGGGCTGCTGGTATCTAGTGCGCAGAGTCCAGGGATGAGGCTGACAGTCCCACAGCACAGGTCAGACCCACAGACCTCTCTCTTGGCCCACAGACACCTCCTGGGCAGAGCTCTGCCCCGAGTGCAGTTGGCATTGCACGGGGTCATTGCACCAGTCACGACTGCAAACACGCTGGGTCCTGTGCTTCAGCTGAAGACAGTGACTCCAGGAAAGCCACACATGATGGTGCAGCGTCCGTGCTCAGCAGCAGCCACCCCGGGGGGCGCCCCCACCCCGGTCTGCCCCACACCATCTCACTCTGAGGAGGTTGATGTCTAGCCCCTGGGGGAGTAGAAGGGCGGTGCAGATCACAGACCCTCCCTCCAAAATCTCAGCACTTCAGGGGATGCAGATGGTGGAGTCTCCCAGGGGGGGAGATGCCAGGTCTGAGTGGACCCGTGCGGCGGGGTCTGTGCTCTTCAGGACACGTACTCATTACTCGGGCTCATTTTGCTGCCTGGATATTTCTGAGACTGTGACTCCAGGAGATTAGCCGGCCCCGGCTCACTTTATGAGGCTGTTAATGGAGGTTTAGAGCACTGCACCTCAAATGCAGACAGCTTACTCCAGCCGACCAAAAATATCGCCGTGAACATTTACAAGGTCTAAAGAATGATTTCATGGTGATGAAATTCAGATGTGTGGGATTACCCTCGTGTCTAATTTAGCCCTGACTCAGTCCAGAGAAATAGGATTTTCCCGGAGACGACGGCCCGCGCTGCCCGGCCCGCGCCTCCCAGGTGAGGAGCGAGGTCGTGTGTCACAGCCCCCAAGCCAGGCAACGCCCCACGCGGCCTCCTCGCCAGGGCTGATGCACCCGGCTCTCACTTCCCTTTCCCCGCACCTGTCTGCCAACCTGCCGGCGAGCCCCTTCCGTCCCTGGGCGCCTGCTTGGCATGCAGAGGGCTGATGTCCTCTCTGCGCCTCCCAAGTGACCTCTCAGCCTCCTTCTGCTAAGACTCCGTGATCAAGGCGCCCACTGCAGCTTGCCCAGGGGCAACTGCTTTGGTTGGAAGGTGGTGAATCACTCACAGATGCCAAAGCAAGCAAAAGACTGGCCTTGCTCCCCCGACTTCCTTCCATGTGACTTGACTTCTTTTACTATTTGAAATATATTTAAACGAAAACACTTTCTCACCATCTTTAAAGATAAATGATTTGCGTTTTTTAATCTGAAACCAGTTGATGTTAGGACTTGATCGCTTCACAGTCCGGAGGGTTTAGGTGCCGCTGCGGGGCTAATTCCTCAGTGGTCCGAGTCTCGTATTCCCACGTCCTCCGCCGCCGGACAGCCCAGCGGCCACTTCGGGGCCTTGATTCTTATGAAATGTTGAACTGCTTTCAGTTTGGCATTCACTGAAGGGCTGTTCCTGCGAACTTGAGGAGTGTGTGCTTTATCGAATCCAAGTGTGTTTAGTCTATCTTTTCCCCAATCTGGATGTCGTTTTGTACTTTTTATTGGGGTAACAATGTGCAGCTTATGAGGGTGCTCTGGCTCCCCTTATTTTTCATGATCTGAGACTCTTTAGTCTGGAATACTTGACCTGGTAAATCAGTGACGAATCCAGTGGGTGCAAGTGGGGGATTCCACACCTCTTGTGACTGTCTGTCATCTGCCTGGGGGTCTCCAAGCTGCTGGCCGCATCCCCCTGCTGTGTGTGGTGACAGCTCTCTGCGGAGGCCACCGAGGAGGCTGAGCAGAGGAAGCCACTGACTGGGTGACTTTAAATAAATTATGTGCACGTTCTCCGATTCTCAGTTTCCTGAGACTATTGTAATAATAATAATAGTAGTAGTAGTAATAGGAGTAATATTGGAATCATAATGCTAGTGGTTAAATGAGAGAATCCGTGTAGCATCTGCCCCAGAAGTGGCAGCTATTCTCATATTATTAAAATTCTGGAAAGTAAAATTTCAGACATCGGTCAATGAGATATTTTGGAGCCTGAGTTCTTTGTAAAGTGAAGGGGACAGGAAATGGCACTTAAAACCCTGGGAGGAAGCGCCTGGACAGGGTGGCAGAGAAGCGTGGAGAGCCTCGGGTAAGCCCAAGTAGGGTAATCATAAGGTTACTGTGATGATTAATTACAGTAATGTTGATACAAGGGTTAGTGTAGCACCAGATACGAAAGTTTAGTTTTTTTGTTACTGTTGTTCTCGTGTCTTCCCCTGGCTGGTCTACTGAAAGCTTTTAGCAAAGCTTCTCCAGACAGCTGTGACCCGGCTTCCTGAACACCATCCCATCCCCAGGCGTCTGTTCCCCGTCACAGGGCATCTACGATTGGCTAAAAATCACTCCCACAGCTGCTGGGCTCCTCTCCTTGCTGCCTCATGTGGATTTTCACGGGCAAAGGCAAAGCCATGCTGTGCCCAGGCAAGGGGCAGCCCCGCCCTTACCTGAAGTCGGTCCCATCTGGCTCTCACTTTCTACTCTTGGCACAGTCACAAGAGCCAGGGAGTCGTGACCCCTAAAATGAATTTATCCATCTTCCAGCAAAAGACAAGGGGGCCCAAAATTGAGCTTTTGCCATCCGCCCTTCCAGAAAGTGGGGGACCAGCACAGATAAACCCCAGAGATAAGATCCTCTTGCTTCCTGGGACTCAGAGACAAGGAAATTGTGGGGTTTGTTTCATTCATGATCAAAGCCACCAAAATTGATAAAATGTTCAGAGGAGGTTTCTGCCTGTGTGTTCCATGTGAAAATGGAGGAACTTTTGGGTCCCTTAGAATCGGTAATTGGGACAAACTCTTACTAACGAGGTGAGACCTGTCTTAGGCAGGATGGCTCAACAGGTATTGCTGAGGTTTCACTGTACACCTCACTCTCTCTGACTTCAGGGACTGTTAGGACCTTTGAAGTTTAGATTTGCCCACAAGGGGCTGATGAGCTGGCCAGCACTTCTTATTTGAATTTTAATTCCAAGAAAGCCATTAATTTTAATTCCAGTGCCTCCCTGGGAGAGCACTGGCCTGAGTCTTATCCCACAGTGGGGCCGGCTGTCAGATGGCTCCTTCCAGGACCCAGTGCCTTGTATGTGAAAAGGAAATGACACATTTTGTTGTAAGATTGTCTTCTCCCCTTCCAGATGCTTCTGCCATCTACTCCTGCAAACCTTCCACCACATACACACGTGCACACACACACAGTCACACACACACGTGCACACATATACATGCATACATATACAGTCATGCATGTGTGTGGTCATGTGACTGTGCACACATGCCCCCCCAAGGAAAACGTAGAGAAATCCGGGGCAGCTGAGGACATTCAGGAGCTCAGTAACTCAAGACCCACAGAGTCCTGGCCTAGAAGGATCATAAGAAACCATGCAGCCTTTTTTACAGAGATAGCTGAGCTTCATCAGCAGGAGTTTGAAGTATGCAGACCCAGTTACATGTGGGTTTGTTTTTTTCATTAAATACAGTTGGCCTGCAGATCCACAGACTCAACCCACTGCAAATGGAGAACCGTGAACACCAAAGGCCAGCTGTGAGGCACTTGAGAATCCATGACTTTCAGTGTCTCCGGGTCCCTGACATCAATGCCCCCTGGATGCCCAGGGACAACCGTACTTAGGTTTGGGGGAGTCATATGTTATATGCAGATTTTTGCTGTGAAATGGACAGCACCCCTGACACCCATGTTGTTCAAGGATCCACTCACTGTAAATGGTGCAAGGGATGGAGAAAGGGAGTAGGAAAGAAAATTTAGAAGCTAGTGGATGAAGTACCTTGTCCAGAATCTCAGGATTAGCAGCAACATCCAGCTCAAGTCTCAGTTCATTTCTTTCTTTCATTCTTTAATCAGCTATTGATTAAGCACCAACTTCGGGCCAGCAGCTGAGCCAGGGACCCGTGATACAAGGTTGGACAAAAATTACACAAAGTTCCCGCCTTAGGGGGCTCACAGACCAGTCAGGGAGATAGTGATTAATAATCCAACAAAAGTGACCCTTCTAAGTGCCATGAGGGAGAGACCCACAGCGTTAAGAGGGCCGGGAAGGTTTCCTGGAGGAAGCCGCGATTCATTTGAAAAGCAGGAGGAGAGACACTGCAAACATCACCCAGAAAGAGGTTTCAGACCATGGCCAGGGCATACGGATCCCACCTGCTCCATCGTGAGCTTCGTCCCCAGCTCCGCACTCAGCGCAGTCACACGGCTAGCTGGAAACGAGCTCAGTGAGAGTATTTACACCACAGACAGCAGCAATGCCACAGAGCACGTCCCCTCCTGACCAACATGCCTAGGCCTCATCTACACCACCTGCTTCCTGGCTCCTGGCAGCATAGACACTGCCCTTCCAGTCAAAGGCCTGCTCCTCCCTGCAGAAACTCCACCTACAGCCGATTCCCAGAAAGGCACTGTGAACAAGTGACTTGGGCCTCGGGGCTGTTTATTTCAGCCCCTGGGCCATCTGGCTTCTCATGGGATCCAGGACATCCTGGCCAGTGTATGGCAAGCCAGTAAGAAAGAGCCCCTTCTTGTGGTCTTCATCACCCCCTTGCCATCTAATGATATTTATCAATCACCCACGCCTACCCAGCGCTGCATAAGACACTTGGCAGGCAGACCTCAAGTAAGGCTTTGACCCCTCAGGAATTTGGGGCCTGGCTGAGGCTGCTAGGCTGACATTGTTCTTCCTTAATACAACTCGGGCTGCTGGGGCGCAAGCACCAGGGACTGGAAGCCCAGCTGAGGGCTCCAGCTACGTGATTCCTATTTCTCCCGTCTGACTTAGCACAGGGAACACCGGGTGAACAGAGGTCAGAGCTCACAATTTAGAGTATTGGTCAAGTTCAAAAAACAAGCGATTCTGCTACCTTTGCACACCCCTCCCCTCCCCTACCCCCTGTGCCCGCCACCCTGTTCTCTGAAGGGTTTTGAGCTTTGGGTTCTTACAAAGACCGGCAGGAAGTAAGGATGGGTGAACATCCTCAAGGTAGGGTTTTGCAGTGGAGACGTACTTGTGTGCAGAGCGCGTGGCATCTGCTGGGCATGGACAATGGGGGGTCGGTGACTGGGGGTGGTGCAGGGTGCAGAGGAGCCAGGCAGGCGAGGCTGTGAGATGAAGAATCTTAGAGCCAATGACCAGCTGTGGGTCTGGTTGGGGAAAGAAGCGGGGCTCTAGATGTAGACTCAATTCCTTTCCTTCGGATCCTCTCCCAGCTCCTGGAAGGGTGCCCTGACTATCCTCACACTTGGCCCGCACTGGGCTTTGGAAGCTCAAGCATTTACTAGTTTGACCTCTAATCAGATTTGAAAGCTGGGTGACACCAGTAAGTCTCCAAGCCAGGATTTCAGTGAGAGCCAGACGTGAACATGCAAGGAATGATTCCTGGGGTCCTCTGAAGCCCCCGAACATTATCTACCATAGTTTGCTCTAGGCATCACCACATGGATGGAAAGCGACTCTCCAAGAGGCTCCCCTTAATGTAAAACCGAGCGCCATGGGGCAGCTGACCACCAGCCGCTAACCATGTGGAGGTCAGATGTTGGAGCTGCGCACAGGGGATGATTGAGGGAGAAAACCCCTAACGGGAATGTGGTTGGGAGAATAGGGACCAGGGCAGAGTGGGGGACTGCCAGGGTGGATGGCCGGTGATGCAGGGGATGCGGGGGCAGCTGCTGTCTGAGGTGCCGTGTATTAGAGTGCAGAGGAGACAACAAAGGAGAGAGGGTGACTGTGGGTCACAGAACATGCAGGGAGGAGGCTGGGCGAGCTGCCACAGTAAGGCCCACACGAGGTGGGTGGATGTGAAGACGACCCCCGCTGCCTGCAGAGACGTTGTGTCCTCTCTCTTTCCTTTCCTGACCCTGGCTTGGATCCCCTGGGCATCTGCTGACCCCTCCGGTCATGCACAGTAATTTGAGGGCACCGGCCCAGACAGTGGGTCAGAGAGGAAGTCCCGAGGGGTGTCGTATCCACTCCTCAGTAGAGGGCCTCCCCATAGCGTCCCCTCTGCAGTTGTGCAGGTGTCCTTTGGAGAGTGTCCAGCCAAGGGCTGAGTGGGGGGTCAGTGTCGCCCACTTAGCAGGTCACCTCCAGCTCAGGGTTGTCTGTTTATGCCACGGAAATGCACGCATTCTCGAGATGAAGGGATGTTTTCCCTATCAACATTGAAATAATTAACTTGTTTGTTATTATGCTCATTGTCTAAATATTGTTAAATAAAAACATCTTATTGCTGATAATTATCCAAACATCGCAGCGAACGTGGGACTCCTGCCAGCAGCGGGGCTGCATTTCCAGGGAGACCGGGAGCAGAGGGTTTGCTTTGCCTCCTCGTGGTCGTCCGACCCGGTCTCCGGCTGCGGCCGAGTGGTGGGCGCTCGCTCTGCCCGTCCCAGGTGAAGCGCCTCAGAGAAAGAGCAAATAATCCTCTGTGGTCAGATCCCAAAATATGTGGGTGACAAACACAGTGGCTTTGTTTCTTTGAGTGAGTCTTGTTTTCCATGTGTGGGAGGAATTCCAGACTTGAGAATTCTGCATCCAGACTTCATAGATTTTTTTCTAATTGAGACAACTAAGTAATGATAAAGAACAATACCAGCCTGGCTGCTAAGTTCCAAGGGCTTTGGGTCCAAGCCTGACCTCCACAGGGCTTGGATAGGATCCAACAGCAACTCCTGTCTTCTCTTGTCAAGCTGGACCACGGGCTCCACACGACCAACTCTCCGTTGGCTTCTGGAGTGTGGAGATGGAGCAGATGTGCCTCCTGCTGATGTGCTGTAGGATGGAACCGCTCTCTGAGTGCACTGAAATCAGATGCCACCCTCGGCACTGCCCTGCACACGGATGGTAGCTCCATGCAAGCACCATCGCGTTGGAAAATGACAGAGCCCTGGCTCCATCCCTCCCCGCCATGCGGAACTCCACTTACCAACCGGGCACACACTTGGAGGGGCAGGCTCATGTCAAAATCTGGTGCTTCTACATGGCTAAAGTAGTATAAAAATTTGGATAACCAAAGAAGATTCTAGAAGGATGCACCCTCAAGGTTAACATTAATTATCTCTGAGTAGATGAGATTGGACAAGTAAAACAGGATGGCATATCTGGAATTGCACACGCACATGTGACAAAATGACATTCAATCTCCAAATAATGTTCTCCTTGTCGTAAACCAATTCTGTTTACAGGGAAATCTTTTTTTTTAATATGCAATATCCTTTGAGAAAAACATATCATAAAATACTAGCTAGTTAGTACACTGCTTCAATTATTCTATGATTTTAAAGTATAATTTAAGCTGTATTGAGTGTCTTTGAGATTGTCTAGGTTAAAATTATGGGATCTGGGTAAACCATTAAATTACAATGAGTTTGTTGGCTAGTTGATTTTAAAGATTTATCTAAGCTAATTTTATATATTATATAAACATATATAGAGTCTTAGTCTCCTCCTTAATGCAAAAAACAGCAACAACAACAACAACCCGTAGAGCTATGATGAGCATAAGTGAGAAAAATCCATTTAAAATATTAGATTGTCGGAAAAGTCATGATGCATTTTTGTTTGAAAAACAGAAAAAAATATGTCATGGCTTTTTCGACAACCCAATATTTACCATACCTGGCACATATACCTGATAAATTTTAGCTATCAGTAGGTATACAGATAAAAGATATACTTTTCATTTTTTTAGTGATGACACCAAGATCAGCAGGACTTAAATGAGCAAATGTGCCCATATCAGGAGTCTTCTGAGTTGACCTGTGATAGATGGGAGAGTAGAATATGTGTCCCAGCCCCAGCTGAAGTCCTCAGCCTCTACCAGGTCTTAGACCTCTTTCCAACTATCCCAATAAGTGATGCATAATCTGGCAAGGCAGGAATGTCAGATTGGATGGAAGGAATCTTGGAGATCATTGGTCCAGATCATTTGACAGATGAGATATGTGAGCGCTTACCCAATGTCACAGAGGAATAAGGACCCCAAACTATTGTGTGCCTCTTTTCACTCTGCAGCTGGTCTGAGTTTCTCTGCAGGTTGATATATAATGAGATTGACTTTTTCTGGTGTCTTATACTACTTTGTGATATCATATCACACAACCCTGGGTGTAGAAGCAGGTACTTGATAAATGGCTTGTTCAATCCAACTCAACAATGGTTTGTGGCATCTCTACTATCAGGGATAGGAAGCTAAAGAACAGTCTGCTTTTGGGAAGCTTCTAGAGACTTACCAGGGAAGGCATAGGAGGGAATGAGAGAAGGGAGACTTGTTTAACTTCGTATACCAAAGAATGAAGGTCACATAATATACTTCAGTGAGTTAGTTCTCCAGAAGTCTGTCCTGGACAAGTTCCAAAGCTAGATATTTCCAAAATTTATATATAGATCTCTTGAACATTTCTGCTAATTTCAAATTTCTATATTAACTCCTACTCAAATTCTCCACTTGTCTGTCCCATAGGAATCTCGTATTTGACATTTTCAAGCCTAAATTCTTGATTCTACCCCTGGAACCTGTTCCTGGCACAGTATTCCCCATCCAATTAGATGCTAAAACCTTGGAGTCATCCTTGATTCACCATTTCCTCACCACTCCACATCACAGTCCAGTAGGGAATCTTATTCACCCAGTTGCTTCAACACACCCAACTTACAAGTCTTCTCACCTCTTACACGTGGCCTTCCTAGCCCACACCATCACCTCCTCTCGCCAGATAATAACACGAGCCACCTAACAGATCTTCCTTATTCAACTCCTGGTCCCCATGTGCGGGCTCAGAGTGCTCCCTTGAAAATATATCAGGATATTTCATTTTCCTGCTGAAAACCTTCTAATGACTTCCTTTCTCCTTTACAACAAAGTCCAGAGGCCTCATCAGGGTCCTTGAAGCCCTACAAGAACCGGCCCCAGGCCTCTCCCATCTCGCCTTCTGCCACACTCCTCAGTCTCAGGGGTACATTTTCTGTCTTCAGCCAAGCATGCTTCTGCCATAGGACCTTCACACTGGCCATCGCTCTGCCTACAACGTTGCCCTGCATTTCTGCAGAACTCTTCCCACACTTGACTCAGGCCTCTTTGTAACCATCATCTCATTGGAAAAATCTTCCCTGACCCAAATAGCATTTCCCAGACTTGTAACTCCCAAGTCCTCACCAAGCTTTGAGAGCTTCAACTCTTGTCACCAGCTGACAATTGTTGGCTCTTTGTTCCTCATTTCTGCCCTTCTCCACTAGAACCGAAGCTCCCGAGAGCAGAAAACTTGCCCATTCTGTTCACTGCTGCATTCACAGACCTGGAGCAGTGCCTGGCACTGAGTAGGGGCTCAATATCTATTTGCTATGTAGGTGAATCAACAATATACTTTCATACTGTTTCAGTTTAGTCATCTGTACTTACCGAATCACCGCAGCTCTACCAGCCTTATCCTCCTCTGCAATTCCTGCAACCCTCCCTGGGGCACCTGCATGGAACAGGTGCTTGTTACGTGTGTGAGGAGTTAGACTGAACGATTGCCTAGCACTGGCCACCAATGATGTGGCTTAATGTCAGTTCTTATGTACAGAGGTCTTGTGCCCCAAGGGTTTGTTAATTTTCTGAGAGATGGTCCCGGACTTTCATTAGAACTTAGGCAGCATCTCTTGGGAGAAAGAGCAGCACAAATGGAGCTTTGTGTGATGGTGAAAACAGGGGTCCAGTCACAGCAGAGCTGTTCGCGGCGACCTTTTGCCAGGCCTGAGCATTTAGAGCTAAACTCTGGAGAAAGCTGCAGAAGCAAATGTGACCCCAAGGCAGATTGGACCTGAGCCATGGGGTCAGGGGGTCTATCTCGGGGAGGAAGGGTGTACACGCATGCATCTGCCATGGCAGCACCAACACAGAGCTCCGTGAGCCGACACACCAGGATTTTTGCTCCTGGCTAATTCTGCTGTGCTTCTCCATACCATCTTTGGGCTGGTGCCCATGTGGGATGCCATCATGAGTGGGGTCTTTCTGCAAAGCCATCCTTGGGACCCCAGCCCCCAGACCCTGGCTTAGGAAAGTGTGTGCTATGATAAGACCCCTCCCCAGTAATGGACTCCTTTTGGAAGGAGTCCAGGTAAAAAACTCAGGGTTAGAATTTGGGCTAGAACGTGATGCAATATACTAGGAATCATTTTACAAATTTATCTTATAATCAAATCTACTGGCACAAATGCATTTAGCTCTGCCTTCAACTGTATCCTAAGGCTCTAATGTTTAAATAGAAATAATTCACTAAATGTGTCACTGTCTGCTTGGATTTTCTCCTGATGGCAACAGAAGTGACTCAACTCCCCAGATCACCATCAATTATTTCTAAATCACTTTGTCTTTAAACGAAAACCCTCTGGGATCTGGAAGACTGGTTTCCAAAGTTGATCAGAAAAGGAAAAACAACTGTACCTTTGAAAGATATGTATTAAAGTAAGAAAAGGGAAACAAATGTTTAATAAGGTAAAGAGAGTTAGCATGATAGGTACTTTTGCTTTTACTTTTTCAGTGGGTTGGTGCCCATAAATGAGTCTTGTCATTGGAAACCAGGCCAGGAACCCACCAAAATCAAGCAATTGGACATTTACAGAAAAAATACAGCAGCTGTCCCAAATCAACTAGGGGTCCGGGGCCAGGAGTCTGCCGAGAATTTATCAAGCCCAATTGAGCAGTTCAGGGCAAAAGACATTGGAAAAATAAAAGTACAAGCCCATTGGGACTATTAAGAGAAGACTCATCCAAAATTTTAAAAAATGTGCATCTAAGGCTCCAGCTATTAAAACAGGCCAGGGAAGGACTCTGACCAGAGCTGCTAAAAGGGCTTTTGCTCAGAGAGACAGTCCTCTTTCTTCACTCTCAAAAAATCCCCCCTCAAATCACCATTTCATGGGCTCCAGTATCAGTTTTCAAAGTGCTTGTCAATTCAAAAACCCGTTTGTTTTTAAACAATTCTTAGACTTAATTTCTCTGTATAGTGATTCAAATCTATGTTGCCAAATCTTCCATAAAATCTGTTTCCATGGTCAGATAAGTTAAACTTCAAATAAGTAAATCCTTTGTGAAGATTCTCAACTCATACTGGCAGAGGGAGAGCTCTGATCAGAAAAAGATGTTTCTAACCCACCAGTTCCCAAGTGCATTCCCAAATGCATTTGGCCAAGGAGCCCTCGTTTCACGAAACCTCTTTTGACATGCCACCCCAGGGATGGGGAACGCGCTTAAACATTCCTGTGACTTCCAGGCCAAGATCGAGCTCCTCTTCCTATTGAGATCATTCATTCAGTTAGTAAACGGATGTTTATTAGTTGACACACAGGCTCCACCCAGACACCAAGACAGATACAAAGAGGAAAGTGTCTCGGTCCCTACACTCTGGTAGCTGTCAGTGTAACGGGGGAGACAAACATGGAAACAAATGTCAGCAATTTCATGTGATGCAGGTTTCTTGAATCTGTCATTTGTGGAAGGCTGTCCAAGACCATTTGGAATGCCAGTTATCCACTTAATACTTACACTTGTCTCATTTCCCCCCCTGTGTTGTTCACTACTCAAGAGCAAAGCTCATGCCTTCTACTTGTCCAATATTCTCTATAGCACCACTGTGGAATTTGACACGTAGCAGGTCATCCAATGAATATTGGTGGATTGCCTAAACTAGATGATCCTTTTTAGTGTTATGCTTCTAAGAGTCTTTCTCAAATATTGGTAAATTCCTATGCCTACAAAATTAAGGTGAACCACGAAAGTGTTGAATAATTCATTAATTCTGCTTTCTCAGGGACTGTCTTAATGCCACAGAAATAACGGAAGTAATGGTGGCTACCTCGCCAATTAGGCAAACCACAGCAAACTAAATCTATTTACTTTCTTCTTACAGACACAGCCTAAGTGTTAAAAGTTAGTGATTTGCCCTGGTAATCAGAGAGCAGCCAAGTCTGATTTTGCTTATGGGAATCAAGTGAACGCTGAGCTGTTCATTGTAGAATTTAATACAGATTAGGGTTAGCCACAATTGGTAACACTTGGGGAGTTGTTAATTTCTTGCTGGCAATTTCACTATAAACTCCCTTCATAAATTTCAGATTGAAACCTGGCATTGTCATCCAGATTTTATGCACATTTGTTTGGTTTACATATGCTGCATGGTTCCTAATTGTATGATCGGTAAAGAGGCCACGCCTCGGATGCTTTATGTACTTGAGAATTGTTTGGAACCACATAAACTTAATTTCATAAGTGAATAAGGAAATGAATTACATGAGGATAAGTGACTTTGGGTTCTATGATGATGACAACACTATCCACACTAGCTCAACCCTATCCACATTTTGACCCAAGTGATTCTTTGCTGTAAAAGGCAGTGTGCACTATAGGATGTTTGGCCTCTACCTACTAGATGCCAAGAGCAACCTCTGACCCCATTATAAAACCAAAAATGTCTCCAGTTTCTGCCAAGTGTCCCCAAGGTGGATGGGTTGAAAATCACCCTGCTTGAGAACAGCTGCTTATAAAAGAACCCTAGGTGATTAAAAATCAGCTCTAGGTGAATGGTATTTTTATTTTTATTATTATTATTTTGCGGGTTGTCTGTGAGTATGTGTCCTGAGACTAGAAACCAACGCTTGGTATCCTTTGGAGCGAGGTAATTCCTCATTCCGAGCCAATGTGGCTAGGACAAGTGACATAATCTCTCAGTCTCGGTGCCCTGGTCTGTCTGAAAGTGTAAGTGAGACACTACTGGGAAGTCCTAGGATTACGCCTGCAAGTGGCACATGTAGTAAATGCTGGTGCTGCCTCTCCTCCGCCAACTCCGACTCCTCCCACCTCATCCTCCCAATGCTTGGGATGAACACAACCAAATGAAATGCACTACAAATGGTTTGGCGGTTTCTTTCCAATTCTTTCCTTTCACAGCAAGATAATCAGAAACTGACAGGATGTCCAAAGCTTATGTGTGCTTTGGAGGACAGACTGCCTAGGTCACGAGCAGATAAAGGAGAAAGCGGAGTCCACAGCCCTCTACACTCGTGCCCAAGAACGGCCAAATAGAGGGAGTGTGTCCCCCACATGGGAGCTGTTCATCAATGTCCTCTGCTCTGTTCAACGTGATAAAACTGTAACTTGAGTAAACAAGGCGTCTGCTCACAGCCCGAGTGGCCCCCACCTACAGCCACCCAAAGTCGTCTGATAACCTGATGGCTCGGTCACCACGCTGCAGAACGGAGGAGCCCAGACGAGGCGCCTGAGGAAATAGAACAGACATGGGTTCATATCTGGGTTTTGCCCCAAATCTGACGGGTTTACAGAAAGGACATATGGAAAGGTTTACGGACCTTATTTTCATTATAAAGGCATTATAACAACTTTATGAAAATGGAGGAAAAGAGAAGGCGATCAGCCAAAGTTTTAACACTCTACACAACTGTTTTCATTTTGTGTGTTTACTTCCAGGCCTGTTGCCTATGCGCTGTCACTCCCTTTGGCTGCAGGCATTTCATTCATGGTCTCTGACCTGTTTTCCCACTCCAGGCTAGATTGCTGGATTTCTCCTTGTTCTTCTCGGCTTCAGTGTTCATATTTCAGGATTACAGAGTTTTGGAAAAATATTTCCTACAAAGTAATTAATTATTCCATTATTAAAAGTGCTTGGCTTCTGATTTTGCAATTATAAATCATTTAGCCAAAAAAAAAAAGGTCATGAGTTTAGCGTTTTCCCTCTTAAGTTTATTTTCTTAGGTTAGAGTCTCAGAAGTGAAATCTACAAAACATTACTACAGTTTTTATTTTTTTCAAAGATTTATTTATGCATATAAGAGCTGGGGTACAGGCCACAGATGAGGGGTGGGTGAGAGGATTCACCAGAGACAGAGTGGGGAACAGAACAGGCAGACTGACTGAAATACACTGCTGAGGGGAGCAGCGGGCGAGTCAGGAGAGGTCTGCTGTGCCATGTGGGTTGCTCCCTGGTCAGGGATTGAACTCGAGCTTGCAGTGGCTGTGGACAGCTTCATAAGTTGCGTCTTAACCCTTGCGCCACCAGGGAGGCCCACATTTCTACAGTTTTTAAACATAATATTGTCAACATATTTTGAAATACATTATTCTGACTAGCAAAGCTTGTCACTTTGGCTCACTGCAAAATACATAAATTAGAGAAAAGTATCAAGACTGGAACAAAAATCACCAATACTCCTTTACATCAACTGCAACGAGCATTCCCTGTATTTTCTTCTAGTTTTTTCTTCCATCTCTCTTTAATATAGGCATGTATCTAACGTGAGTTTTGTTATCATATTATCAAGACTAGGATCTCTAAATGAGCAGTTTTGTGTGACACTCGCCTCAGCAGGGCAGTCAGATGAGTAACTAGCCAGCAGGCTGACGGGTCTGTGCAAAGGGCGGCTGGGGCCGAGGTCACTTCTGTGTGTCCTTCCCTGCCCACAGGACTCTCTTCTCCAGCATTCCTCTCAGATCCCGTGTGATCACATTCCTGATGTGTAACAGGCCTGCAAAGTGTAGCCAAATTTGCTTTCCAAAACCCTGTCGGACGCCCCCCTCCATTGGAGAACGACATAATACCTCTCTAAATCCAACCAGCTAGATCTTCCTCCGATGTAGGAAAGGATTACTCTTCTTCGCTTGAGAACCAGAGAAAGTAGTTGACTTGCAAGAGACCATATGGTATAAAACATACAAATCTTTAACACAAAATCCACAGACTCAGCATAATAGGTCAGTGGGAACCGACCAGAGGAAGAAATGGATATTCAAGTCCTCTTCTCTTGTGCTCATTTGGTCGAAAGATGTGACGAATCATTCCTGTTTCATTCATCCGAAGAATCATTTTTATTTTTGCTAAATGATTAACTATTAAGTTGCTGTTCATTCTCTGTCTACTCTTCCATCTCTCCCTTCTTTTATTTGTTCTGGTTGCTTAAAATGCAATCCTGTTGTGTGAGAGGCTGATGGTCACACAGCCTGAATGGAAACCCCCTCACACAGGGCCTCTCGCACCGTAGGGGCTGCTCCTCTTGCTGGACACCCCTCACACCTGCCTCTGTGGTTGCCCCATTAGCCCAGGGGGATGGGGAGCAATTCTTTCCCCCTGGGAAGTCTTTCCTGGATTTGTGACAACCCCAATCCTGTCACTTTTGTTAGGGGGTGGTTTCCAGACACCCTGCCTTCCCGGCTTGCCTTTAGCACTTGCCAGGCGGATAATAGAAGGACTGTGGACCGGGCAGAGGCCTTGCCCTGACTAGCAGCCCTGACCCCTCCCGCCCCAGGGCTGCCCCCAGGCCTGCCATGGCACCTGGCGCAGCCGCGGTCGCGCTGACAGAGAAACACAAGTACATCCTCATTTATCTGTGTTTGGATTTGGTTTGGGGTTTATTAATGACAGAGCATTTGATTAAACAGAGTTCATGCTCTAACCAGCTCCAGCTGGATCCGCGCGTCAGTGGGAAGCCCGGCTCCCCGATGTCTCTTTCTGTCCTTTCTACTCACCGTCTCTCTCCCAGGGCGTTTGCTCGGAGCGGGAGAAGGGTGAGCTCATCCACCTCGTCTACTTTGCAGGTCAGCCTGGCTCGCCCAGCACGGCCGCTCCGTGATGAAGGATCTTCTTGGGGAGATGTTGCGTCCTGGGATGTGGCGGGTCCGAGCCCACGAGATGAAATCACTGTCCGATCGACCAAGGCAGTGTTAGCTCTGGGTTTGGGCTCACATTTGGGATTCTTCCCGCAGGAGTCATATTCTAACAGGCTGTCCATAGAGACACCATCAGGACTATCTGGTGAGGCTACCGAGAAGCCAGATCAATACAGTTGGGGTTGGTGGCGGGGACAGGGGGTGGCAAATTACTTATTTTAATGGCCCTGATTGTTGCTGGCTTTTTGTCAGGGAAATCCAGAAATCCCTGGATTTGCCAGCCGAGCCAGGGAGTGTGAGTCGGTTTGTGATCGTGCAGGGATTTCTTTCCCTCACTGGAGCTGAGAACTTCAAAGTCTTCCCTCGTTCTCTGCCTGTTCCATGTCCTTCTCTTTCTGGTTCCCCTCTTGGCTCCTCTCCTTCTCCTTGCTATCACCCCTTTGCCCTGGGGTCTCTCTCCTCCTCCCCCTCTGTGTTACCCACTCCCCAACATCATTGCCTGCCCTCTCTCTTCTCCTGTCAGACCCTTGTGCTTCCTTCTCGAGTTCCCCAACCCCCTTCTGTTTCCTCTCTGATGACATAAGGTCTTCTAAGTGTAGAGTGAATCCCAGCTCATTTAGTTTGTCCTGATGCCTGCAGGTACCAGGCTGGCCTTTTTCCAGCTGCTTGGGCCTGTCCCTGCATGTCTGCAGCACCCCAGGGCTCCAAGCTGATGGGAAGTAAGATCAGCATTTGTCCCTCTGTCCCTAGCCTGCCCTTGGCCCCAGGCTGGCCCCTGATCGGAAGCAGCAGATCCAACCTCAGAGCTTGGGCCATTTTCAATGCCAGCATTTACTCAGATACTCTGTGCTTCCCAGTGGGCAGGGGGCCAAGTCACATAACTCACGGCCACTATGCCCTGCTGATGTGTCTGCTGAATGGCACGGTTAGCCTGTAGGGGACAGTCACTGTTCGCGGCTAACTCAGCCTCGCGTTCTGGCCTCTCATTCACTTCTGTGCTATGAGGTATTCTCTGCTGAGAGCATGAAGCCTGGACAATTGAGCCCTGATTGAGTGACTCACACAATTCTGGGGGAAAAAAGTCAACAATTCACAAATTGAATCCACTTCTGAATGCTCATCCACCGAGGACCCTCGACATTTGATCGCTTTGCATTTCTGTTCAGTGTTTATTGCTTTCCACGCGTGCCTCAAACCAAAGTCAGAGCTTGGTGATTTCTTGTTTTAGAAAGTGACAAACAGAGCAGGCAGAGAAATCACTGTATATTTTGGACTAAAAATGAAATCATTAGGGTAAGTTTCTATTCTTGGTGACTGGAATTTTACTCTGGTTCTGATTAAGTTCAACAAAGATATTATATTCGATGTTTTCCTGTAAATGTAGGAGATGGTTTTCTATTGCATGTCCATGAATGGAAATATTAACGGACTCCACTTGGCACCACTGGCCTGCCTTGGTCTTTACACCCAAAAGACCAACCGACAGAGAATCATTTCCCAGTGCAAAGTGAGGAGACCTCAGCTTGCTGTGGATTTCTCCCATTGTCGCACAATTAAGATGAAATCTTATCTCAGAAATCTGGGAGGGTAAGTGGAATAACCACCTACCAATGTCTACAAATTGCTCAGTATGAAACAAATTCTGGGCCCACGTTGCTGCCAGGATAATGGATCCTTCCAGAACTCGTCTCTTGGTGGTTAGAGTGTTTCAGTGAGGAGGGAGTGTGGTCTGTGGGGCCTTCAGGATTGTAAACAAGGGGAGTCTCATGACAGATGGGTGGAGAAATCAGGGTTTTTGTAAATTAGAAAATCAACAATTTTTAAATTTTTAAAAGCAAGTAGGTACATTCCAGAATAGGATCTGTGTAGGCCTACCTGTATGTTATCTATGTAACCGAAGCAGAAATCAACCCTCAGTACAAAACGCAGAAGACAAAACTGTCACTCCTTTGGTCAGATGTGAAAGAGCCTGGAGTAGGGGAGAGGTAGTGGATCACAGAGAGGGGGCCTGGGGCCTGGGTGTCATTCACTAAGCAGTGACAGTGCCCGTCCCACGTCATACTGAGTTGAAGTTACCTTAATTGTAAAATGAGGATAATACTGACCTCCTCAGAAGATTTTCAGTATTTGAGAAGTATTTAAAACTATTTTTTAAAAGTATTTAGTAAGTATTTAAAAGAATATCTAGTAAGTAAACGGTACCTCACACACAAACACACAGTAAGTGTTATTAGTGGCAGCAGCCGTATTTCCTAACCCACAGGTTATGCTCTATATTATCTCACTTATTTTAATACATCATACGTATTACATTAGGCTTAAACCTAACATATAGGTAATTCTATCCTTACCAATGCCTCTCAGACAGCCTAAGGGAGAGGCCTAAGGGGGTTCTATGGGGGATTTCTGTTCCTCTCCCTTCTTCCCACCAGCTTCCAGTGTTGGCACACTCACCCTACTGACCCAGAAGGAAGAAGCTCCCCCTCAGTCTGAACATGCAGCAGGAGAAGCAGCCAGAGCGCTCCCCAACCTCCCCTGCTGGGGCCGAAGGACAGGAGAGAGCCCTACTCAGAGTCTGGCCCTAATTCTCAGAGGAGCAGGAGCCAATCAGTGCTGTGGGTTGGACTAGTCAGAAAACTTCCTTCTGGAGCTGGGGGGGTGTCAGGACCAGCTTCCCCTCCCCGCAGGGGCCTAGCACAAGGCCACCTGTCTTCAGATGTGAACAGAAAACCTCAAAGATGATTGGCAACATGTGTGCACTTACCCTTAACCCATGGCCTCAAGCAATGGAAGAACCTGGCTCCTTTTTCAGGATCGGTACAGTCTCTTCTTGCCCTGTGCGTGTGCCGGGTGCATGTGCTGTCCTGAGACATTCCTCTTTGGAGACAACTTTGTTAATGTGCAAGCTGAATAATGTCATCCTTTACATTCTTGGAAATACAGAGCTAGCACATACAAAAACAACCTCAGGAGGAAGAAAAATCAGCCGAATGGTGTGGAAAACAGGATAAAGTACAAGAGGAAGCAGGAACATCGATTCTAGACCCAACTCTATCTGCGTCTCAGCCGGGAGCCACGTGGACCTGAATGATTCATTTAACTGCTAATTAAATGACCCCCAGGCTGGGCTCTCTTCCAACTGCTGATTCTCTTGATGGGCCAAGAGGATGCCTTGGGGAACACTGGTCAGACTTCCCTCACTACAGAGTGTTCGGTAATCTTTTGGTGGTGGTGGTGAAGTAATGACTATGGATGGTGCTGATAGTAATGGTGGTGATGACAGTAGTGATGGGGTGGATGATCAGGGTGGCAGAACTCATGGTGGGGAAGACAACGGTGACAGTAAACTGGTGGAAGTTGGAGTGATGGTGGTGATGTGTAGTGACAGGAGGGTGGTGGAGACCAAGGGGGCAGTGATGGTGGAGGAGGTGATGATGGTGGTGGTGCTGGAGATAATGCTGCCTTGTTCTTTGCTTCTGACCATGAGACCTGACTTGGATATACGTTGTGATGGACTGAGAGGTAGGCAGAGACAGCGAGACCACCTAGGTAAGAGGACTTAGTGAGCACAGGTGCACAGAGCATTTGCTACTGGTCTCTGCCTATAACCCCAGCATGAGACTTTCGAGGTGATTCCTCTCTACGGGACAATGCAAGCAACACAGACATGCTTAGGCAGACCTACACTCTTGTTACTGGTTGTGAACTTTTTTGTGAACTGGTTGTGAGCCTCTTGAAATTTGTTTTGCTTTCTTTTGAGATTTTTATTTTTTGCTTTTCTATCCTATAAAAGTAAGTTTGAAGTTCTGTTTTGAGAAGCAGAAATCAGGCCCATGGAAAGAAGGTGCAAAGAGTTCAAAAGGAGTCCTGACAGCCCTGGAAAGGCGGGTGGCCCCAATGCAAGCAAAGAGGGGAGCCCCTCCCACAGTTAAACCTCAAAGTCTGGCTCAGGCAGAGCTGAAGAATAACCTGGTCAGTGCCCGTCACAACAGGGGAGGTGACCTGGGGCAGAGGTGAACTCTGGGGCCAGGCCAGGTGGCTGTGAGGGAATCAGGAGGGAGCTGGGGAAGTGTATCAAGCAATCCCCTTCCTGGGGACAAAGGGTGACACTCCAGGCTGGACATGGCAGAGAAGTCCCAGGAGGCCTGGAGGTGCAGATCCTTCCTCAGACAGGGGCCTCGTGCCAGCGACTCGGCTGATTCACAAAGAGAGGAGTGAAATGCTAACAAATGGTTTTCATTATCATCACACAGCCTCCACCCTGGTTCTATATGTGTGTGCTTTGCTTTTTGCTTTCTTTTTTTCATCTTTTCATGGGTTGTAACTAAACAATGAGGTGATTGCCATCCCAGCAGATTGCACAATATAACCAGAGGCTGGCTTGGAGCGTAGCCTTCTCTGAAGAAATGCTGGACAAGAAAAATAAGCAAGCTGGAAATAGGGAGGAGTTTGTTTTGCACAACACCTGTGTCTGTGCTTTAGCACTTGGAATGAGGGCGGAATGAGGGGCTGCTGAAGAGCTGAGATTCGCAGCTCCCCGCAATGCACCTGTCAGCCCGCCAAGGGCACCCTTCTCAAATAAAACACCAGGTTGTCAAAGTGAAAGGGGGCTCACCTAGTTACCCAGGAATATAAATTGGGACCACTTGTTTGCTGATATCACATGCACTGATGATCTATTTTGGTTGAATAAGCCGATGCAGCTGTGTGAGAGTTTTCCATTCTGGTCAACACGCGTTCACTAAGTACCTGCTTGAGGACAGCTACACAGGTAGAAAAATACCTAAGACTCGGGAAGTTAACACGCCAACAGATGCCTAAATTTGCCCCAAACTCCTGGATAGCCAAGCATAAATGTGACCATGAGGATATCTAATTGTTGCATTCACCTTGTCTTTCACTCTCCCTGCAAAGCAGCCATTACCCTAACCAGAGATGCCATTAACTCTACAGGGCCTGGCAAGTTTTAGAAACAGCTCAAGACCACTGTGCTCCCCAAACTACAGTCCCAGTTGGAGCAGCTTCCTGATTTCCTGGGACTGCGACGTGGATGAAGAAAAGGGATCATTTCGAACGCAAATGTTTCTGCGCATTACTTAGCATCTTTGTTGGCAAATGATTGCTGCTAATCGTCCCGCAGCTGCACATGGAACAGCGCCGTCTACACTTGCTCAGACGAGGCCATGGCGCATGTGCACGGCCAGGAAGGACGAGAGGCACCACTTCAAGTTCCACACCCAGAGCGCCACTAACTCGCTGTCTGATTTCAGGGAGATATCTTTAATGACACGAGTAAGAATGGTAGAACTATGTACCACCCACTGGCTGCCAGGCACTGGGTTAAATGCTTGTTTCATTTAATTCTCTCAATAACCCAACATAGAAGATATAATGATGTCAACTTTTAAGAGGAGGCACTAAGAGGTCGTCACTTGCTAACGATCATAGAGGTGGTAAGCACTGGGGCTGAGATCTGCCAGACCCAGGTCTCAGGACCTTGGATAGGCTGCTGGTCAAAATAGTATCTGGACCAAGTAATCTTGAATTATATAAAATGACAACTGAGGTTCTAAAATAAATTCGTTTATACTTCCAAATTCTTCACCATCCAAACTTACCTCTTCAAAAGTAATAAGATGCATGAGTTTTCTTTCTCTCAGTGCATGTGTGTGCCTCAGGGTGTGTGTGCACGTGTGTGCAGTGATCAACCAGGGAAAACTCTCTTCCCTCATCCTCGGGATTTCTAACTCCCCATGTTGTTCTGGGTCCCCAGGGACAGAGGCCCTCGGTGGGCCCCTTGTTAGCGCTGGAGTAAATTTCCCCAATGCAGACTTCTCTTTTCGGTCATGAAATCATGATCAAATGAAGCCTAAAAGAAGAAACACTAGAAGATTGGGAACGTTCTGAGATAATTATATGAGAATCAAGTGACTTCAGAAAGACAGCAGGTTTTCATCTCGCCTGACCTTTCCTCCTGCAATCCGAAAGAACTAGACGCAACTCCTGCACATAAGCTGAAAAATGCCCGTCAAATAGCCCCTCATTATAGTTAACCACCGATGACATTCCCCATCAGATTAGGCGTCTATGTTACCTCGCGGTGGGAGCCCGTTTGGGACGGGGAGAGGTAAAAACCCTGCACAGGAAGTAGCTTAACCAGCACAAAAGCCCCCTGACAAACACACACATGGAAATAAATTCATCTCAGCCTCGGGTTACCCAGGATTTGCATGTGAGGCATGTCTGGGCAGCGCTGGCTGAGTTATCTCTTTCATGCCTTGAGTCTGATTTTCTGGGTGTGAAGTCGGCAGACGAGCCAGGAAATGTCATTGTGGAGCAAGGGAGCTGGAGATGCGGTGGCAGCTGTCAGTCCAGGGCGGGTAGCGCGGGAAGGCGTCTGACGCGTCCTGGGCACTCTGTTGCCCTGGGGTGTGTTTGGTGCTGGCTACTTGTGATCCGTGTTTTCTTGGATGCAGGGTGGTTGAGGTGCAGCAATTTTGCAGTGAAACTGAAGTCCAACCGCTTCAACAGAAATGGCCTCGTCTCACGGACACTTTAACAAGTAAGGGTGACGTATTACTGGAATCCTTACGTTCAAGTTGCATTGTTCATCCCTTATCCCTCTTAAATGAAAGGATGGCCTGCCGGCCTGCCTGCCTGTCTTTTTTAAAGCCCTGGAACTCTGTGTGTCTGCTAAGCCAGGATTTTTCCTGGTCTCTTTTAGGACTATGGATCTTTAGCTTGTCTTAATTTCTGAAGTCACATCTGAATTGCATTACAGACTTATGTACCGTCTCTTGACCTATTGCTTGGAAACATACCACACTCTGAGAGGAAAAACCTAGCTCAAGAAGAGCGGAGGACATTTAATCCCATAAAGCAAATAGAATAAAGGACTTGGATCGACTTAGTATTCACTGGCAGTGACTTGTTTTCATTCATGTATGAGGTGCAGGTAGTCCCCTGAGGTTTGCAGTGGACTTGGGGACCTCGGTAGGTGCTCATATAATGGGATCTAATCTTTGACAACCGACCTGAGAGTTTCCTTTTTTTCCTCAATCGTTTTCTCTGTTCTTAGCCCCAAGTATGGGAAGAACAGACAGCTAAGGGCCAAAACATTGCTGAGATGGCTCTTTTTCTTGTGGTTTAAGGGATCAGCCAATTGGAGCCTAGAAGATGTTTTCATAGGGTCACAAAGAAGTTTGAAAAACTGTTGGATTGTTTTTGGCACTCAAATATAGATTATAGATATATCATTAGTATTACTAAGCGGATGTGCTATCCTGCAGGGACTGTTATTTGCAGTACATTCTTGCAAAAATACACAGCTCTGGACTCTGTAAGGAAGGCTGCTGGTGTTTAGATGTCTTCTCTTCTACCATGTGAATGCCATTATCATGCCCACACTGTGAAAAGCTCTCTGGGGTCTTGGCTGTGCAGGTGAGTACGTGTGGATTGCGCCTGCTGTGCACACCAGGAGGCTGTGCACCTTCATAGCAAATGCTGTTGGCTTCTGGAGTTCAAGGTCAGCCAATCATAAAGTTTTCTTCTTTGAGTTGCCTAACTCTCTGGGGACATGCTAGGAAGGCTCTTGTAATTTACCCTGAATCTCCCAAAAAGACACAGGGCCTTTTCTCTTCTGGGGAAATTTGACAAGGCACTCTAGAATTGTTAGCATTGAACTTTCTGGAGAAAAGGGCACAGTCTTGCTGAACCGTAATGCCTTCCTCAGTGCACCGTTTTCCTACTGCATGTGCCAAAACCACTAAATAGTTAAAACACATCAAATCATCTCAAAAGGGCCAAAATTACCTCCCCTCCCCCCCAAAAAAAGAGCTCCTAGTCAGCTCCTGGTCATATTCCATACTAGAAAGCTTTTGACTGGGCTAAAAATTAGGAAAACAGATTGGCAATGCAAAAGACTTCAAATGTTCTCTTATGTATACACTTGGGGTAAGAATAAACCGAAAGAGAAGAGAATTGAGGAGATCAGGTGTGGCGATGAAAATCCTAGCCATAGTACTGATAATTTTATCATGCCTTGGTTTCCCTGCTATCCAAAAGTAGAATGTGCCTATTTGGTATGATTAGGTAGGTTTTTTGGGAGGGGTCTGGGGACACTATTGCCATTAAGTTTTATGGAAAAAGTCTTGAACATTCCCAGACCCCCAAAGTAACCTACCAAGTCATACTAAAATAGGAATGTTCTACTTCCCATAGTGGGAGAAACCTGCAACATATTCTTAATGGCTGTCATTCCTAGTCAGTTTTCCCACTCACAAAACTCCACAGAGCAGAAGCTAGGAGAAAGGTATCAGCTGTGGTATCAGCTGCTCTTAGACTAGCTGTTGCTTCAGAGACATGAGAAGACTGGTCCAAGAGCTCTTTTTGGTCAAGCGCCCTCAAATCTTTGTTCTTAAAAATGTCAACAAATCCTTGAGCTTAATTATACTGAGCTAACCGTAGCTTCAACACCGACTGACATTTAAGTGGCGTGCAAATAGTGAAAATTCCAATTCACAAACATAAATTATACACAAACAACTGGGGTGGGCGGGGGGCGGGGGCAGGGGAGAATGAAACAAGCCTCAGAGTCTGAAAGTTTTGTCCTCAACCATCCTGTTGCCTATAATGTGAGCACGCATGTACTTTATAGTTTCTAAAATATATTAACTGCTTCATAGGTCCTCTTGATTGTTATCTCATCAAAGTCAATGCCAAGTTTGCCAATCATCCCATACAGCTATGATGCTCAACCCTGACTTTTCTTTGACACCCTAGCAAGCATTATCAAATGCTGGGAACCAGGGGGTTCTCCAAGCCAGTTAAATCAGAATCTTGGGAGGTGGGTGAGGCATCAGAGGTTTGTAAAGCTCCCCAGTTAATCTGGGGTTTGACTAGGATTTAAGGATTTGAGGAAAGGAGGGCAGAAGGAAGTAGGAGCCGGAAGGTAGACTCTCCGTGACTATGGCTGATGCCCATCACTCCCTAATGAACGTCCAGCAGGGGCAGTTTCCGGGAACTAATTCTTGATTGGATTTGGCACACTTTGCCCTAAATCTAATTTTCTTGGCTGAAATTGACCGAAATACCTTTGAGATCTTAAGAAACTTAATGAAACACTGAAGCAACCCCAACACAGACCTCAGGAGGTCTTCAAAAGAACATCCAGTTCTGGCAGACTAGGGCTGGTTGGAAGGAGGTTCTGAATCACAGGTCCAGGGAGCATGGTCTAGACACAGCGTTGATGATAGTGTGATAAGTTACAGTCAAGCCGTGGCCCACCACAGAAGACTCATTCTGGGTAGGCACCTCCCTTGTCCTCACCCCATGGGTATGCTATCCTCTAGAGCCATGGTTCTTAACCTGCATCATCTGCAGGACTCGTTAATATATGGATTGCAGGGTTTTACTCATACAATTTTTGATTTGATAGGTCTATGGTGAAGCCAAAGAATCCATATTTCTAACTAGTTCTGAGATTTCTGGTATTACTGTGGACCACCCTTGAGAACCACTGTTGAAGAGCAAGAGACCCAGGCCAGGCCCAGGTTGCCCAGGTCTAGATTTCAACCAGATTCCATTGTGCCCAATAAAGACAAAGAGAATATGGTCCTGAGATGAGCTGGAACTTATTTCCCTGCATTGTCAGAAGTGTGAGCACTGTCTGATTAAGTGATTACCCCAAGAGAACAGTCAGGGATTTAAAAATAGGTTTGTATTTGGGTTGTTTGTCCCTAATATCCTTGCATTAGAAATTGGTGATATTCAAATTGGATTTAATTTTAGAGCCCCAACCTTCACCAGCAAGGCACTAAAAACAATGACAGCAATTTCTCTGAAAGTCATTTTGTGTTTCAGTATTTCAGAGAGGGAATTGCTGCCTCAGGCGGCAAATCACCTTTTCCTTCCCCGAGTAAGGAAGGCCAAAGGTTTGGGAAATGGTAGCCAGTGTCTCAGATTGCAGGCAGACATGTGACGCAGAGGGCCCTGGCCTTCACCAAGGCAGGTTGTAGTCAGAGGACACCAGGGAGGGATCCAGAGTTTGCCTGCACAGGGCTAGGAAACCGACTGTGGTTGACTTAGAGCCAATACCTCAAGAAAGCAGATCTGCCTAGGAGTTGTGGAATTATTTACTTAGATCAACTTTCTCCTCCAGTCATCAAGACTGAAAACCTTCCTGCTTTGTCAAATATCCAGAATATTTGCAGCGAGTCAGTCTTACTTCCCTGCTTATTGCATAGATTAAAAGTAGAGGCTTTTTGTGTGACACAGGACATTACCATCAGTGGCCCCTCCACAGGTGGGCTCATGAGCACCTACTGGTACTTTAGGCCTATCACATACTCCTCACCCTCCCCTCAAGCCCCTGACTAAACCTGTTAAACCTCTAGCCAGTTCTTGAACTCTGGGGATCTGTAATGTCTTTCCATCCTTTTGTCCAGTTAGAACCTTAAGAACCCCATTCAGATGTTACTTCCTCTATAAATATGTCTCTGGTTAATCTGGTCAGATAAAACACATCCTTCCTTCTCTATGTTTCCATATCTTGTCAAGTGTACATACTTATCACATCGTACTTTAAATGCTTGCTCACATGTTTGCCTTTCCTCACTTCTAGAGAATTTGCTCTTGGCAATTAAATTTTATGTCTTAATCTTCTTTGTCCTTGGCGCCTAACACGTGGCATGCACAGGTTCTGCAAGTTTAAGTGTTCAAGTCATGAAATAAATGAATTTCAGTGTTTGGCAAGGAAAGTGTTCCTCGAGTACCCAGTGGGGGTGCAGACTGACAACGTGTACACCCACAATCTCACAGAGGATGAGAGTGGAGGAGACCTTAGCGATATCATCTGTGCCTATGGAGGAGGGAAATCAAAGATGCCTAAAGCTACTGAGTCTAATTCATACTCCCTTCTCCTTGCCTTTAGGATAAAGTCAGTTCCTGGCTGCATCCCTAGCCAGCTCCTAGCTAGATCCTTCCAACTTTCCAATGCATTTCCTACATCTCATTCCTGGGGCCTTTCCATGTGCTGTTCCTTCTGTCTGCAAAACTCTCGCCCTCATTGCTGTTCATCCTTCAGATCTCAACTTGAAGACCACTTCCTCCGAGAACCCTGCACTAGCATCCTAAGCGGCCCCTCCCTACTCTACCCTACTACCTCTGGGTCATCATGCCCTCCTTGTTTTCTTCCTGGATATAAAGAATCTGAAGATGTCATGTTTATTTACACAAGACTGTAAGTTCCGTGAGGGTAGAGACCATATCTGTCTATTCACTGCTGCCCAGAACCTCAAACATGGCTTGGAGTATAGCAGGTACTCGGGAAACATTATTGAATGAATGAATGAATGAATGAAGCACCTATGTGTGTGTGTGTGTGTGTGCGTGTGTATGTGTGTGCGTGGCTTATAGGAATGAGAATAGAAACTTTCTATTGCTTCAAGAACTAAAACCTAAAACTGAACAGAATTGTTTTCTCTATTTTATCATCTCCATGGCTTCTGATTCCTAAAACTTAACTTACGGCATGGTTCTCTGGGATTCCTGTCCTCGTGCTGCATGAGTCTTGGCATCTGCCCAGTGGTCAGGTGGACGTACTTGTTGCCATTACTCATCTGGATCTTCATCAAAGCACCCGTTTGTCCTCAGTTGTCAGGACTTTTGCTTCTACAGTTTATCTTTGTCATGTTGCTCCAGAGCTGGGTCTATGACATCTCAGTGTGTGTAACATACAGAGTTAGTCCATTTTGATGCTGTATGGGGGTCAGCAGGAGTCTGGTGTGAGCATAGAAGCCCCTGCCTTGGGCATCGGGTCTCCCAGGGATGGTGTCCAGGCAGAAACCAAGAGCTTTGGCACAAGAGTGACAGACAGGTGCCACCATAGGTCTGTACAAGGTCAGGACCCCGGAAATTTCAATATCTGGCCTCTAGCTCCTGATGCTGGTAAAACTCCAGACCCCAGGGGAATGGGGTTTGTCCTATTAACATATTCCCCCCTCCTGCCTAGGGGACAGTGGTCCCTCTGCTGGAGAATGTGGTGACATGCCCATCTAATACCAGCCTTGTCCTCCACAGAGTCCTGGCCCTTGGTCGTGCAGTCCAGGGGACTAGATGGCATGCTGGACCCAAACTCAGCTCAGCGTCCGGACCCAATAACGGTTTTTCCAAGGGAGCAGCTTTCTGTCCTGGCCACATTGAGGTAAGCGCCTATGGGGCATCTGTCTCTGAGGCTCCTGGCTTGGGAGTGGCCAGATCAGCTGGAAATGTGCCCCAGGCTGAGGAAGGGGCATGACATCCAGCTGATCAGCAAAGGCGTGGGGTGCCTTCCAGTGATCCAGCACATATGAGGCTCCCCCACCCCACCTAGGAGAGCCAGTCCTTCAGGCTCTCAGGCTGGCTCCTGGCCTCCTGGGACCACAGAAAGCATCTGATCTGCCACCTCCAAAGTAATAGACACAGGACCTCAAATACAGAGAGCACTGGCCAGACCCGCCACACAGCCCCGGGTGTCTAAGCACCAAGCTCTTGTGAGACAAAGGGTTCTTGATCCCTCTTCGTGCTTTTGGCCATGAAATGGAGGGTGGGGAGAGACAGCGCTGGAGACAGAAGCCAGGCCCCGAGTTCCACCTCTACCATCAAGTTACTCACACTTCCTGCTTCTGCTTCCTCATCTATATGGCGGGAACAATAGGTGTATCTCCAGGTGTGTGACAGTTAATGAGACAGTTATGTCCAATAAATGGTCACGATGAGAAATACACTCTCACCTCATTCATTTTAAGAATTCATGCCAGTGGTTTCTGTTCCCACTCTGTCCTGGATTAAGACCAACGATCCACAGGTGCCTGTACCTGCCAGTGCTTCCGGCTGCATATTTCTATCACGAACATTTTAAGTGCTTTAGGGTCAAGTCTACACGATGCCCAGAAACTAGACATCAAGCTAATTAACTATCCAAATGTTCCCTGATAGTGGGATTTGTGCCCTAAGGAAGATAAAACTCACAGTCAATTGAATGGAATTTTCATCAGCATAAAAGCAGCCAGGACTCATCAGTAACCAAGTGTGTAGCCTCAGGCTCTTTCTTCTTAAAGGTGCCTGGCAGAGCAATGCCAGGCACTGCACACCCCATCACTTAGCCTCCCCAAGGTCAGCTCTCTCCTCTTTAAACTGCAAGGATTGGACTTGGTTGGTGGGTCTCAAAACGAAGCCTCTAGACCAGCAGCAGCAGCACCTGGCAGTTGGTGAGACAGGTAGATTCTCAGCACCCCACTTAGACCTGTTAAATCAGAAACCCTGGAGGTGGCCCTTCAGTCTGTGGTTTAGCAAACTCTCCAGGTGATTCTGACGCACGAAACCTCTGGACTTGATACCTGATGTCCCTTGCAGTCCACGCGACCCAGTCTGGGCGATGCCAGCAGAGGCCCTGGCTTCTGCCAAAGCCTTTCTCTGCTGCGGCCTCAATTCTACCTCCTTGGGGAACTGAGGAGCCACAAAATTCCTCTGAGTCTTTACAACGGAAGACAGCAGCTTGGTTATACTGAGAGAGGATGGAAGCCAAGAGTAGAAGAAGAAATGACCCTCAACCACTCTCAAAATGTGGTGAGGGAGATGGAAGAGAGGAAGCAGGAGGCTGTCTTTCCACCTCCTCTAACATTCCCGCGCCCCCCACCAATAACAGTCAGTGACCCTGGTTCGCTGATCCAATCTCAAGTCAAAGAGTCCAGAAGATCTCTTGGCGCCACTCCCTGTAAGGTTGGAATGATCCTGCTCCCTCCCTTCTGCAATGTTTCTCCAAAGACACAGTTGCCAGTCTTCTCCCCCAGCGCCCCCAGCCTCCCAGCACAACTATCTGGGCCAGTTCCGTGGCTCTGCCTTGCAGCCCCCCGTCTATTCAGGTGAAGCCGGCATCTGTGTGGAGATCACCTGGTGTAGGAAGTTTCTCTCATTTTTGGAGCTTGTGAACCACTGAAATCCACAGAATGGACGACCAGCCCAGGAAAGGGCAGGAGAGCTGGGCAGCCCGTCAGAGTGGACAAGAGGCAGCAAGTGGCCCCTCCATTCATTTCCCTTCCATGCTGGGAGGAGCGAGACAAAATCAGAGCACTCACCACTCAACAGGGCATTTTCTTCATGAGCCACTAACTGCTTCTTCCCGGCCAGTCATCAAGCAGAGCCCCAGCCAGGATTGTCATCCCTTCAGGAGCAAAGCTTGAAGGCTGTTTTTTTGTTGTTTTTTTTTTTTTTAATAAATAAATAACTCCTCCTTCTTCACTTTAAGGAAAGAGCATACTCTTTTGTAAATTGCTCTCTGCATTATATATCCCTAGACTGGGAAAAACACCAGCATTTTCTTTTCATTTATCGATGATTTTTTCAAAGAAATAATTTTTAACTTAAAGGCTTATAAGGATCGTGTTCTTATGAATCAGTTAAATATTTTTTTAAACATCTTTTCATTTGGAACCCAAATGAGAGATGGATTTGCAGCATTTTCAAATCATCAGCAAACAGTCTGTCCACTATGCAAATCTCCATGCGATTAAATTCCACCAGGGGGCCTCCCCTGGTGATGCAGGCGGTTGAGCACCGAGCAGTGAAGCTTTCCACAGCCTCTGCAGCACCGGTTCGATCCCAGCCAACCGGCGAGGGTCCCACATGGCGTAGCAAATCTCTCCTGTCGTGCCCACTGCTCCCCTCAGCAGTCTATTTCGTCAGTCTGCCTGTTCTGTTCCCCGCTCTGTCTCTGGTGAATCCTCTCATCCTCCTGCACATCTGGCCTGTACCCCAGTTCTTGTATAAATAAATAAATCTTTAAAAAAAATTCCACCAGGGAGCACACGTCACCCTGACAGCAAACTGAGAAGCAGCATTAGGCTCTAGGAACTTGGTGAAGCCAGTTCAGCAGAACAAAGTACTCGCTTAGCAGAAAACTTTGGAATCGCTTAAACTCAAGAAATGTCAGACTTGGAAGATACTTTAGCCATCTCGTCTCAGATGGAGCAATTAAGAAGCATAGGAAGAAGGAGACTTGTCCGCATGGTCACCGGCTCTTAGAGGTGGCGGTACCTGTAACTGCTTGGTCACCTGGATACAATAAAGAGGAACAGGACGCTTTTCTGCCTTCAGTCGTTAGCCCTCTAGGCTGGAGGGTAAAAGAACATAGCTGTCCCAAGGGAGCGTTAGGAGATGACTTGAGGGATGGAGAGGGACAGAACTTGTCCATTGGGAAACAGTAGAAGCTCCCCAGTAAAGCTGGCCTGAAAATAGGGTGTGTTGAAAGATAACAGGAAGGACTCCAAGCAACAGGAGCAGCAGAAAAGATAGCAGAGGAGCCCATGGGGGATGCGTGGTACCAGAGTTTGAGCCTAGCGTGGCCTCAGGGAGGCACAGAGCAGGCACTGCCTTGGAGGAGCTGTTTGCCTGCAATGCAGACTCAGTGAGGGGCATAGGAAGGGGACGGGGCCTGGCCTGCAGGGTGGACAGTCCTACTGGCTGACCGGACAACTGGTTCACCACTGGGCCCTTTAAGCAGGATGCTGTGGCCAGAGCAGAGCTTTTAGAAGTTAAATGGGGCAGGGCGTGGAGAATAGACATTGGGAGACGAGAGATAAATATAGGACATTGGTTGGGAGATTGTTCTATGACCTCAATTAGGACCACAGAGGTGAGAATGGGAAGTGTTTTCAAGAGATGTTACTGAAGCAGAAGGCTGGATAGAAGGCGCGGGAGAAAGGAAAGTTTGCTGATGAGTTGAGCTTTGGAACTGGTGAATGAAGAAATGGTGGTTCCTGTAACAGAAAAAGGAATGTGTGGAGAAACAAGTTTAAGAGAGATGTTTACAAGAGAAAGTAGCTACAGAACTACTCTGTGAAGCAAGTGGTCCTAAATGGGGCTGCTGCTGTTGAGCAAAGGTGGGGTAGGAGGGGAACATGGTTACTGTAAATGAGGAGTATGAGCATGAAGATTTAGATTTGGTTGTCTTACATTTAAAATGTCAATATTCATGGAGAATTACCCATTGGGAAGCTGGAGGTTCGGAACTGGCTTTCAAAAGGAAAGTTGTCTCTTGGTCTTTTTCCTGGTCCCTTATTTAGGTTTTCTAAATTCCTGCTATGAGTGAGACCATCCGGTATGTTTCTTTTTCTTTCTGGCTTATTTCACTGAGCATGATTATAATAAAGAAAAAATCAAAATCAACAAGTAACTATAAACCAGAGACACACAGGGTGCAATTGTATGGGGGAGGGGTGCAATTGTATGGGGAATATAACCAAAATGAAAATGCTTACATTGTGCAAAAATGAAAAATGATGTAAGAATTATATAAAATAATAAAATAAAAAAGGGAAGTTGCGTAGGGATCCTGGTGCAGCATCAATTGCACAGAAATTTCAGCAGACTGTAGAAGACCATGCGCTCACCAATAGGGAAGCCATAGAATGAAGCAGAAAACTCCATCAAAACCTTCCATTTTAGCCATTTTTTTTTTTCATTTCTCTATCCAAATTCTAAGTTACTGATTTGGATGTAAAGGGATGAATTTCAGTTTTATCTTTTCCGGCATCCTCTACCTGATGAGAGATAATATCATATACTGAGAAGACGAACGAAATGAAGAAGCACAAGGAAAGGACTTAAATTAGCTGCCAACTGAATAAGCGGTTCTGTAAGACTTGGTTGGATGTTTATCTCAAGACCATTAGCCAACAAAGCCAGTGGTGGTCTGAGTCCAGATGTGCCACCACCTCCTCTGTGTGGCCAGCTGCAGAATTGGAGCAAACACAGACATTTTTCAAAGTAACCAAAGGGAAAAGAATTTGGTGGTTTTATTCTTGGTGCCTCACCAAAGAGCTGTCTATTTCCAGCTGAATCCAAGCACAGCATTGAGGAGAATGCATTGCTTTCAACAGATTAGGAATGTATTATGTGGCCATATGCACAACATTCAAAAGAAACCAGGAACTATGGTAGAAAGGAGGCAGATGCTAAACTTCTTTGGCCATCCCTGGTCACTCTTCTCTTCATTTTTTTTTTTTTGAGGACCTACTACATGCCAGGCATTGCACATGGCCCCAAAGATATTTAAATGCAAAGAGCAAGCTTCTAAAGCACTCTTAAGAAGACAAACCTGTAAACAATTATCCACAGCCATAGAAGGTTGTACCCAATGCAACAAGGAAGATGAGGGGGGTGCATGCCCCGGGATGGAGTGGCTAAGGCATGGCTCTGCCTCCAGGTCCTTGCAGTCCGTGGAAAGACAGACTCAAACCACGATGCACTGAAAGAAGCCTGGGGGAGGGAAACCATGAAAAGTTGTGGATGGAGTTTTGCTTGGAGAGGGAATAAGCCACGATACAACTGAAGAAGATAAAATCCTTGACCACAGGAGACTGAACTGACTCAGCATTAAATCAGATTGAGAGAGCGCCTATTTAATCCTAACTGGACCCCTGGGAATAGTGTTTATTACCTGCTTTTTATCAATGAAGAAACAAAGGTTCAGAAATATTAAGCAGTGTCTTCCCTCTATTAACAAGTAGCCCAGCTAGAAATCCAAATGCAGTTTTCTCACCCCAGTTCCAGTACAGAGTTGTTTTCCTCATGCACACACACACACACATGCACACTCATGCACACACTTCCAAAGGTGTGAAGCAGAAGTGATCATTGTTGATTTGGGGTGATTTTAGTAAAAGGTGAAAGATTTATATGATCTGAAGAGAAACCAGAGTATTGGGGTGATTTTAGAAGGAGAAGGTGGTAGCTGTGCCAGAATGGAAGAGCGGGCAGCAGGCAAAATGATGTGTGCCAGGGGAAGAAAAGATGGGATGTGTAGGACTGGAAGTTTGAAACTCCTCTCTCGGGCAAACCTTTCACCCTACCAGGAAGATCTAGGTGAAGCTTCCCAGAGGTGATGATTGGTACATGTCTGTCTGTCTGTCTGTCTCTCTCTCCCTCTCTCCCTCTCTCTCTCCCTCTCTCTCTCTCTCTCTCTCTCTCTCTCTATATATATATATATATATATATATATATATATATATTTATATTTGTCATGTGTGACTAGGCACTCACCAGAATTGAGCTCAAAATACTATTTGCACAATTACGTGACCAAGGGGGTGGCCGTTGGTGGACACCCATTGTGCAAGGGGGCACATGCTCCATGGCTTGCACTGACTCTTGGGAACACTAACTCACAGACTAATAAGAAATTAGAAGCAAATGCATCTGATAAGTTGAAAAATGTCACACAAAGAAGAAATGTTATTCAAATCACGTTTCTATGTGAGGGCTGGTGGCTGAATAGCTGGACTGGCTAAGATGTGCCCCCCCCACCCCGCCATGCCTCATGGATTCAAAACAGGGGTTTGGACAGCTGTCCCCATTCTGCTGTCTGAGGGGGCATATCTGCTGCTGAAGCTGAGAGGAATCCTCAGCAGCTCTTACCCTCCCAGGGGACTCAGACACCCAGCAGGACACAGTGCCGGGAGAGGTGTTGAATTCACCTGCTCCTGGGCACAGCACCTCTGCCACACCCCGCCTGCCTGCAGGGGCCTCAAACTGGCAGGCAGAGAACTCAAGGGATCTTGTGAGTGGTGCACCCAAGTTCATTGCCACCCACAGGGCAGGGTTGGGGGACTGTGTCCACTCCCAGAAAAGCTCACCCACAGATGGGGTAGCCAGCCCCGGAGTCTGCAGCCTTGTTGCCTGCCTGTCGGCCGCGTTGTTACTGTCAAAGTGACCCGATCTGGGTGATAAACCCAGAGTCCTCCTGGCCGCAGCCCACAGGCAAAAGTTCTTTGTGATCGTCTGGTCTGGGGAAGTCCCTTCGGAGGGGCCAGCAGCCCTGCAGGACACCTAGGGCCACAGACTAACTGGTTTCTGTCTCCCGGCAGGTGCTCAGCGTAATGTCCATGTTGTTCTACACTCTGATCACAGCTCTTCTGATCGGCACACAGGCAGAACCGCGCGCAGAGCGCCATGTCCCAGCAGGACACGCCGGCCCCCAAGCCCACTGGACTAAACTTCAGCATTCCCTCGACACGGCCCTCCGCAGAGTCCGCAGCGTCCCGGCCAGTGCAATAGCAGCCAGGGTGGCCGGGCAGACCGGCAACATCACTGTGGACCCCAAACTTTTCAAAAAGCGGCGACTGCGCTCCCCCCGCGTGCTGTTCAGCACGCAGCCCCCACCGGTGGCCGTCGACCCTCAGGACCTGGACTTTGAGGCCGGCGACGCCGCCTCCTTCAACAGGACTCACAGGAGCAAGCGATCGGCGCCACCACTGCCGTCCCACCCCATCTACCACCGCGGGGAGTTCTCGGTGTGCGACAGCGTCAGCGTGTGGGTGGGAGACAAGGCCACCGCCACGGACATCAAGGGCAAGGAGGTGATGGTGTTGGGCGAGGTGAACATTAACAACAGTGTGTTCAAGCAGTACTTTTTCGAGACCAAGTGCCGGAACCCCAATCCCGTGGACAGCGGGTGCCGGGGCATCGACTCCAAGCACTGGAACTCCTATTGCACCACGACTCACACCTTCGTCAAGGCGCTCACCATGGTAGGCAAGCAGGCCGCCTGGAGGTTTATCCGGATCGACACGGCCTGCGTGTGTGTGCTCAGCCGCAAGACTGGGAGGCGAACCTGACCTGCAGGCCAGCCCCCTTCCCGCCCCTCCACACTCTCCTGGGCCCCTCCCTACCTCAACCTGTAAATTATTTTAAATTATAAGGGCTGCATGGTAATTTATAGTTTATACAGTTTTAAAAATCATTATTTATTAAATTTTTGGAAGCATACTGTGTGCTGGTACTCTGGTCATTTTCCCAGCCTGACCTCCTTCAAGTCTTGGGGTGCTGCAGGGTGAGTTGTTCCCAGGCGCACGTGGCACCCCACCTCTCCCCAGCCAGCCCTGCAACTTCAGGAAGACTGAGTGGTGTCAGATATTAGCCTAAACTGGGCATGATTAGGGAGGGAGGTGTGCTAGTTTGCAACTCTGCCCGCACCAAAAAAATGTTGCAGAAATAAATTCTAGTCTTTGGCCCAGGCAAAGGAAGAACAAGCGGTACTTCAGGAATGGTGAGGTCAGGAGAAGCTTTATTACTCAAGCCTGAGGTCTCAGACCTGGGTAATCCCGTAAGGGCTGAGCACCTGTCTAGAGACAAAGATTTCTTTTATACACAACCGTCTTAGACTGATAACATTGGTTAGCAAGCACAACTATTTGCTGTAAAACTGCTGGACAAAGGGGGAAAGATGGACATTCGGGGATGTCCTTTGAGAGATAAATCAGCTTGGCCAGCTATCCGACCTTGTTAAAATGTAACCTCATTTAGAGAAGCTAAAACTCAGATGGAAGCTCTCTAAGGATAGGTTTATCGAGTAAGCAAACTTGTTATTTACAATTGCATTGGATTATTTACTGCACCAGGCCCAAGACCCTTTAGCAGAAAAGATTTATTTGCTTAGCAGTTCTTTCCAGTACCCTCGTCATTTTTCCCAGCCTGACCACCTGCAAGTCTTGGGGTGCTGCAGGGTGAGTTGTTCCCAGGCGCACGTGGCACCCCACCCCTCCCCAGCCAGCCCTGCAGCTTCAGGAAGACTGAGTGGTTTCAGATATTAGCCTAAACTGGGCATGATTAGGGAGGGAAGTCTGCTAGATTCCAGCTCTGCACTGCATTCCAGAGCCAGCACTTTCTAATCCTAGGATTACCTGCCCTGCAGCCTGGATCCCTGAGCCTTGATTGCTTCACCTCTTGGGAAGTGCTCACTCTGGGCATCAGGGGGCCCCCCACACAGAGGCCCTGCTGGGACCTGAGGGATCACTCTCCAGACCAAAGGATATTTGCACCAAAGACCTATGAGGCTGGCTTGGGAGAGACCTGCTTTTTTGCTAAAAAGCTGCCTGGAAGAACTATAACAAAATGATTGCATGAGGCCTGCCATGGTAGGTCTGGTTTCATGTTGAGAGCGCCCCAGTTCTGAAGGCCAGTCCTCCATTTATCCCCGGTGGCTTCCTGCAGCAAGACTTCATTGCCCCAGAAAAACTTAGGGCCTCCCGCACACCCTTCCACCACGGTGGCCCCCCGGCAACTTGCTCCCAACATTGGCCTGTGTTCAGGGGAGCCAGAGGCCTGCCCTGCCTGGAAAGACCATTTGAAAATGTTTTCATTCCTAATTAGGTGATTTCCGCAGAGATCAAAGGTGGACAGGGCATGGGGCCTGCCAGGAAGATGGCAGGGAGAGAAAAGACAGATAAATGGGGTGACCCCAACACAAAGAGGCCAGGAAGGCGCAGGCAGAGGTGGGGCAAGTCACCGGGAACAAAGGCTTTTTGCATCCCCCGCCCCCACCAACCCACCACCCTCGCAGAAAGCCAAACCCCAGGGAGGAGAGCAGAGCTATGAGGAGGAGGGAAGCAGGAAAAAGAACGAATAGGAAGGTCTGTCAGTCACTTTCATCAGCATCCCCCTGCCTCCCAGAAACCCAACACCTGGGGTAATTTCCTTTTTGCTTGGGGCAGGAAGTTTGTGCTTATCAACACTGACTTTGTCAAGAAGTCGCAAGAGAGACCCAGGGGACAGACAGACAACCCAGCTTGCCCCCAAATCTTTTTGGGGGGGGTGTGTTTTCCCCGAAGGCACCCTTTATCCCCCAGACACAGCACTTCATTGAAATAGAAATTTTGCTTTCTTACCCATCTCCTTTCCCCCAAGATTAAATGTCTACTCTGGTTTTCAAGAGAACAGGCCCAAATTGTCCCTCGTTAAAAAAAAAAAAAAACCTGACAGTCATATTCATATTCATTCCTCCGGAACCCGCATTGTCCCACCCCACCCCCAACTCTATCCAAATAGGGCAGATCAGAAACGGAGTGAGCTCTGGCTCCAGAGACATTTGATTAGGGTAACTGCATGATGAAGTGTGCCCTGTTTTTCCTATCAAAGCTACTGCAATTGGAATTCAGATTTATGTTCAACCAGAACATTCTGTGCTGAGATATTTGTTCAGATAAAGACTTGGGGGGAGCCTTCCTACTGACCTGTGTCTGTGGCTTTTGTGACCTTGGCCTTCCTGCCCCTCCTCAAACAGTTCCAGGGGGTCCTTTCTTCTAAGAAAGGCCTGCTGGGCCTGGAGGTGGTGAGCTGGCTGGTGAGTGTGGCATTTGGGAAGCCACCAGCCAGGGGGCATCTACACCAGCACGGAGAGTCCAGAGACAGAGTCCCGGCTGGGGCATCACAACTCCTGCACCGGAGTCTCCTTCTAGACATGAACGACCCCCCCCACCCCCACCCCACCCCAGACCCGCCCCACCAGCCCGAGGGAAGGGTGGAGGCTGAGGGTGAGGAGACAGGAGGTCTCCTTTGCCCCACAGGCACCTGCAGCCTTGCCCAAAGGCAACATTCCCTGTGGGCCGAGACCCCGGTGCAGCCTGGGAGCCAGAGTGTCCACACACGCTTGGGGAGAGCAGTTCAGCTGAACAGACTCCAAACACAACCGGAGCCTGATGGTCCCTGCAGCAGGGACTCTGCCCTCCCCCCTCCCGGCCCCCCGCAGCGGGGAGCTCTGGCTTCCGGGCCCACCAGGCTGCCCCTGAAGAGGTCGACCTGCTTCACCAGGGCCCGAGACCCTCGCAGCCGTTGTAAACCAGCTCACAATCACCGGTGGTATTTATTGGAAGAGGCAGCTAGCTGCATGGCCCACGAGGGCTTCCTCCTCTGTCTCACTGAGGCTTTCCAGCCTGGCTCCCCAGAAATCCAGAGGGTCAGAGCACATCCCTCTCCCCTAGCATCCTCGCCAGAGAGTGGCCCTCAAGCAAGCCAAAGAAAACCAGCGGAGACTCCGTTCTCCAGCCTGACACAGTCCAGCCCTCATAGTGACGCTCAGGCCGCCTCAGCTTGAGGCAAAACTGGCTCAGGGAGACGGGGCGACATGCCCAACTCCGGTTTATAATCCAGGTATGCCCCCAGCCCTCCCGGCGCCCCAGCCTCCCTTAGGTCTGCTTCTCCTGCCAGTAGAGATGTGGAGGTTCAGCAGCAGACAAGGCTGATGATGTTCGTCCCATGAAATGCACAAATGTCCCTCCTGAGGGCCTCAGCACGGTCTCCCCAGCACCCCCTGCATTTGCGCCACAAGACCTCAGTGCAGAGGACCCCTTGTTGTCTGCTCCATGGAGAAAAGGACCGGTTCCTCGGAGCAGAGGCGTGGGCCCCCGGGGCACGGGGACCGAGCTCTGCCCTGTGACCTCAGAGCCTTTCCTCTGCAGGCCCGAAAGGAACAAATGCGCCCCGGGCCCCAGACGGAAGAAGCAGCCAGTATGGTGTGATGGTCCAAATGCAGGCTCCAGACTCTAGACCCGACTCCCCCATGCCTAACTCCGCAAACTTGGCAAGGTGCAGTTCCTCTTTGACTTCAGTTCTTGCAGTTGTGAAATGAAAATAATCACTCCTGTGTCCCAGACTTATGAGCATGAAGCAAAACCAAGTATTTGGAAGTAAACGGTCAAATCCTCTGCAAGAGTAAGGCGGGAAATGTATCCTAAAGTAACAGCCGCGCCGGTACTCACCCTTTGCTGGCAGATGGACAGACTGGGTGCGGGAAGCTCCAGCCAGAGGAAATCATGGACTAGAGATGTGGCGTGCAGGCTGGGAAGGGAAGAGCAAGAGCAGCAGGTTAGGAGCATGGGCTTAGGAGTCTGCAGATAAGCAAGATACTTCTACTAAGGCTGTGTGACCTTAGGCAAGTTGCTTCACTTCTCTGAATTCCTTCATCTGTGAAATGGAAACAATACAACTTTTCTGAAAGAGCTGAGAAATACTGTACCCTACACACACCTTTACGCAAGTGCTTAACACTCCGGAGGTGGAAAATTTTGTTTGAAAAGAAGAATTCAAGATTGAGAAACCTTGAAAGGATGTTAAACAAGGTGGGAGAGCTTTTCACAAGCAAGGAGGTTGGCATGCAGACAGCTGCAGAGATGTCTCATAGTTTATTCTGGGAGAACAAGCAGTTCTAATACACACAGCCATCGTCAGGACTTACTTGCCACGTGCCATGACGGTGCTTAGAGGTTTATGAGGACTTGCTCTCAACAAGCTCTGGGTTCCAAAACTAAGAGCACCTTAAAGGAAAGTGCCAGAAAGCTGTGCTTTCCGTTTGCACACATCACTGCCAGAGAAGTGTTCCAGCTTCTCCCGGATGTGTTTACTCCCCCAGCCCTTGGCAAGTTTATAAACCACTGGCTCTGGGAGCTCCACGTGTCCAGCACGTGGCTCTGTTTTGCTCCAATTCACTTGGTGGGAGGGGGGCAATGGAAACGCTCTGGCCCTCTCCAGGTTCACCTGGTTTGTGGAGATGGCTCAGGAGGCCCAAGGCCAAGATTAGGTAAGGCAGGCCCTCCCACAGCAGCAGCCTGAGGACAAGCCTTCCAAACCAGGGCTGCCTTAGAATCAAGGCTGTATCCCCAGCACCTGGACTCAATCTTATGCGTGGCAGGAACTCAATCCAGGTCTTAGGATGATGAGGAAGAATTGACTTCCCTTCTTTGCCACCATCACCACCCTCCCCCACCCATCTGTGCCTATCCTGCGCCAGCAATAAATGGGTTAATGGTCTGAGTTCCTTCCTGAGGCCACTGTGTGGTTGTCAGCAGAGTGACCTTCAGAGGCTGGCCTCAGCACTAGCTTGACTGAGCGACCCTGGCAAATTACCGACTCTCTCAGCCCTTCAGTTTCCATCTATGGAAAATATGGGTGATAATAATAGAACCTGCTCTCTTGAACTGCTGGGCATTTCATCCAGTGCCTGGCACATAGTAAATTACTGTATATGAAACACAGGAAAATACACACAGTTATATATACACATATTCCCACAAACAAACCAATATACAAATACTTTGCCCCAGAGAGCTAAGCAGCAGCCAAGAAGCAGACATTCAACACTCACATGCACCCACACACCGACTTAGAAACACAGAGCAACACACCAATCAGTGCAAATAAACTTTCTGTATAATATTGCAGTGATAAGACACCATGGTGGGGGGGTGGGGAGTAAACCAGGGAAGACTTATTGAAGGAAACAACTTTCCAATAATGTTTGGAAAAAGAAGTTGAGTGGTTATTGTTTGTGCTGGAGCTCCTTTCAGATTTACAAACAAGGCCAAACCCAACCAAGAGGTTGCCCATGCCTGGGTGAAAGAGAGAAGCTGCCTGTATTCTCTCACCTCATCCGGTCTCCGGCTACAAACCGGCCAAAAACTAGCTACACCTATAAATGCAAACCTCGGGGAAATTCAAAGAATCACTATGAAATCCTAGCGAGTGGACACACACACAAAATCTCTGTCTTCAGACCAGATGTCAGAGCTAGTCAAAGAGCTTCTGCGGATGGGACCTCTTCAGTTTATCAGCAGGGTTTTCTTGACCCCCAAAATAAGTAGGCAAAAGACAGGTTCTGAATGGGTGTGCACCCCAGCCCCAGGGACTGACTTGGGTTGGAGACCAGGTCCACTCAGGTGAAGATGGGGTGCCACCGTTCAATGTGACTCAGCCGGCGGCCCCCCCCCCTTTATCTTGCCCTCACCATGCCTCTCCATTCCTTTCACTTTGACATAATGAAAGTGCAACTTGCACACTGTCTCAAGATTGCGCATGTTAATTGGAAACATGTGTCTGAGCTGGCATCCCTTCAAAGCGCTTTGGAACTCTGACTCCGGCCGCCTTCTGATTGCAATAGCAATCCTTCGAGCTGGCGCTCAGGCCTCGCATTCCTCCAGAGGCACCTTCACCTCAATTTTTGCCAGGAGAAGCGGCTGTAGGCAGAGCCCAGTCCTGAGGCCCAGAAGAGGGTGGCATGATTCTCCAAGGTCACGGCAGAAAGCTCTGAGCTTGTCATCGAGGCCCTGACCCGTCAGCAGTAATAGCAAGTATTTGCTTTTTCCTTTTTAGAGAAAAGGCACGTGGATGGGTCGACACCACGTTGGAGCTTCTAGAACATTCCCTGGATTCTCAGGGGCTATGAGCTGGACCCCTCTGATCCAGCAGGGTGGCTTTTGCTGAAGAAAACACCAAATGTCTTAATCTCAGCAGGAGATTCTTGGGGGAAGTGCAGGCTCAGTGGCTAACCTCCACTGTAACCACCCCAAGGCTGGCAGGAGAGACTAGGGGGACCTGTTCAGTTCATGGAGCTCCTGACAGGACCTGTGTAGACAGAGGATGAGATTGACCCTTTTTCCTTTGGAGACAGAACAGGAGATTTGGGTCTTTCAGCTTTCAGTCTTGGAAAATCCACACACCACACCCCACAGCACATGAGGCCAGGCCCCGACAGCCCCTGGTATTGGCGGCAACCACTCTGACCCCTCATCCTTGGCTTCCACCTGCTTATTCCTGACCTTTCTCATGCCCACCTCATGCCTACTAAGTTCCAAACTCAGCTCTGCATCCCTGATCCTGATCCTGCTTGAGTTCTCCAGGGAAATGTTTCTCTAACACTCACATCCACTCAAATCACCTGGAAATGTGATTCAGCAGGTGGAGGGGTGGCAGGCTGAGATCCTGCATTTCTGACAAAGCAACAGGTGACCCTCCTGGTGCTGCTCCCAGGACCACACGTTGAGTAGTGAGGTCAGAGACCACATGAGGGCTCCCCGTGGTCCTGACCTCAGCTCTCACTTAGGAACTCTGACCAGACCCATCTCTTTGGTTCTCAGAGCCTTTCTAGGCCTTGGATACATTGGTCCTGGCTCAAGCGCCAGCCACCAAAAATGCAATCTCTGCTTTATACTCCCGGGCCAGGTTCCCACAAGGCCAGCCTGCCGGCCTTCCTCGGTGAAAGAAAGTGAGCAAAGGGCAGACCTGACTAATAGAAAACTGGGAAGAATGTGATGGAGTCTACACCCAAGACTCAAGGAGGAACAAACTCATCCCAAAGAGAAGCCTGAGGCAGGGGCAGAGCTGCATGAGTCAGGCCTCGAAGGTGTGTTTGGAAATGAGGCAGAAAAAGGGAAAGGTATGTACTGCTCAGTGCCAGGCTTGGTCCTGCTTGTAGAAAAAGGCTTGATAGCAAGCAAAGCCCCACAAGGGGGGCCCGATGCAGTCTTTCCCCTAAATCTGAGCAAACATCTTGTCTTCTCTGACCTTCAGTTTCTTTGTCTTGATAAAAGAAGGATAAGAAGCTCACCCTCATCAGAGTCAGACGTTTTGGACTATCCTAAAATTTCCCAGAGATGTTGCTTCTACTGCACCCAGGACAATTTCCACGACACTTGATGTAACTCGGGGGTACAGTTGTAAAAATAAAAAATGCCACAGTGAAGTGTGTAAAACAAGTAGCTCCCATCAGTCTCCGAGTGTCTCTCCCATCAGCTTTAAGTAGATGAATTCCATAGCCAGACCACGTCAGGAATCACTGGAAGCATCTAAAAACTCCAAACCAGATCCCCTGATGTGGACTTTCCACCTCTGGCTCTCAGCCTTAAAGGGCAATATACAGTTTATTTACAGTTTGTCATGTTTGAAAAATGTCATTTAAAAATAACCAACTCTATCCCTTCTCTCTTTTGTGGCTGCTTTCTGCATCGACACCAGTCATGCTGTAATTACACTCTCTTTTACATCACTCTTTTGAGTAAAGTAGCACGAACACACACAAAAACGAGACTTTTAATTGCCCTGAGAGAAGCTTTACTGGAAAAAATAACTGCAATGAATTCAAGTCACCTAACATTTATCAGAACTAGTTCTTTCTGAATTAATAGTTGCTGGAAAGCAATAAAATCAGTCAATCTTGTATGTGTATACCAGAAATCATATATCCAGATAATTCAGTGAATCTCTTTTATATCTAGGTATTTTTGCCATAGACCTGCAGCCTCGGGGCAGGTCTTTTATTTTTATAAAAATAAAAATATATTTTATCTCTGGAAAATATTGTTTCAGACACTGCTTATAACGTTGGTTTATTTTTTTAAACAACACGATTGTACACAGAACAATAGCCAGAAAAAGAAACTACAGGCAAAATTCCCTCTAAATCAGTCTTGCTCACTTATTCCAGCAGGCTCTAGATTTAGCACAGGCAAGAATTCCAGCTGGGAAAGCTATCCATTTGCTACTAATTTTCTTCTGGACTTAATCTTTCATTTGGGTCAGCCTGATTTTTCTCCACATGTTGCAGGAAGCCTTCCCTTTGTATGTCCTATTGGACAAGACTTCTTTTCCACTGAGAAATCACATAGGAAGAAGATTCATGGCTGGGGAAAGTGATGATAGGACACACTTCTATGAGCAAGAGGGCCCAACATACATCAAAGAGTCTAGATGACTTGCGGTAATAAAATGTGAAACTCTACTCATTGAGAGATTTATTCTACATAAACTTTAATCAGGGCTTTATTGGGTTGTGGTTTGTGTGTTTTTGGTGAGTCATAGAGCTTTATAAAAGGAAATAGCTTTTCAATTTTCTTATTCATTATAAAAGACTTTACCATACATAAGGCAATAAAGACACAATTTAAATGAAATATGCAGATCTCGGTGGAATTAGGAGTATGAGAAAAAGGCAGCACCATTTAAATCAGAATCCTGGCTGTGCCACTGAGTGAAGAGGCTCAACATGATGACATATGCAGACTATATGGACTATGGACTGTGGGGTAGAGCTGAGGACTGTTTTCTTTTAACGAGGGCACTGTTTGTAGATGGCAAGCAGTAGCTGGTCCAGGAAAACACACTGAGCACCACCGCCCTCAACATACCCACACACACTATGTATTTATTTCTGCCCTTATTAGCTGCAAAATAAAAAAAAAAAATTCCAACTTCATTAACCCACTTTGGTGCAAACTCCTGATCCATCTGGTTTGTTCTGTGCATTTTGTTTTTTTGAATGAATTTATATTTTGGTAGGAGAAAGGCAGGTCTAGAAGGGTAGTTAGGAGAATAGACTATAGAAACAATTTCTGGGTTCACATCTTGATTCTCCCACTTACTGACTATATTATAGCTCAAGCTGCCATAATAAAATACCATAGACTAGGTAGCTAAATTACAGACATTTATTTTCTCAGGAAAGGCCAAAATCAAGATGCCAGCCGATTTGAATTTTGGTGAAGGCTCCCTAGTGGCTTGTAGATGGCTGCCTTCTCAGTGTGTCTTCATGCAGTGGGGAGACACAGGGGGATAGGGAGAGAAGAGCTCTCATAGGACACTAATCCTATTGGATTAGGGCCCCATCCTTATGATCTCGTTTAACTTTAATTGCTTCCTTGGAAGCCCTATTTCCAAATACAGGATTAGGACTTCAACATATGAATAGGGGAAAACACCATTCAGTCCATAGCATTAAGGATATGGCTTTGAGCAAGTTAACTAAATTTGTTTCTTTGTCTGTAAAATAAAATGACAACTATAGCTACTTCATACTTTGCATTAAGTCATCAATACCACCTCTGTAAAGTGCTTAGCACTATGCTGTCAATATTACCTTTCACTCACATGGAAGTAAATTCTGGGGCTTTGTTCTATAAGGACCACTGAGAAGGATCAGAGATTTGAGATTGCTGGGGAGAAAAGGGAACCTGAAAAGCAGTTCTCACTCCAAGAAGAAGCAACAGAAAGGAAGACAAGAAAGAGAACTGATAATAAAAGAGGCTGCCCAGTACACTGTTGAATATTCTGGATGCTAGAAAGTTTCTCCTCATGTTGAACTAAAAATATAACATTTACACCCATTCACCTAAATACCGTCCATGGGACGTATTCTCTGCAACAACACTTGGAGTTAGCCCATGCCCTTTTCTATATGACAAATCTTTGAAAATAGCTATTATGTTCCCCCACCTAAGTCTTATTTCTCAGCCTAAACATTTCCAGGTCCTTCAATTGTCTCTATATGGTAGAGTTTCCAGCTCCTCTCACCATCCTGGTCAGTCCTCTCTGGACACACTCTAATTTGTCCATGTTCTTCAAATGTGGTGTCCGGAAAGAAATACAATACTCCAGATGTGGGCTGACCAGCACTAATTACAATGGGAATATTAACTCCTTTGATCCACATACTATATTTCTATTAATGGTACCTAAAATAACAAAGATATTTTCAGCTGCCACATCACTCTAGATTTTCATCTTGAGTTTATGGTAAATTATAACTCCATGGTTTTTGTTTTATTTTGCTTTGTTACTATTATTAAACCAGGGCTCTTTCATCTTTCACTTTTGTCAGTGGTTGTTTTAGCTTAAATACAGGAATACAGCTGACTAAATGGTGGGACTTAAAGTGTTTGTGGGCAGGAGCTATGTCTAACTCATCATGGTATTCCAGAGCCTAGTACAGTGCCTGACTCATTGATGTCTTAGCTGTATCTTCTAACAGCTGCCTCCCACCACAATAAAACCTTAAGGAATAAAGGCACCAAGAATTCACCCAAAAAATGCTTGATCTTGTAATTATAGCATTTGCCTCCAAATCCTAATAATGTCTCTCAACCCAACAACCTCTGGGTTGCATCTCTGATCTTTACAGGACTTTTGTGAACTCATTCAAGCAAGTCCATCTGATGGCAAACACAACAAGGAGGAAAATGAAAAGGCAAAGAAGAGCAAACTGTGAAACAGGTGGTCAATAAAAGAGTGCCTGCTCAGTCCAACTACAACTGTAAGACTACTACCCCTTCTGTTTTGTTTACCTTGTGAGAGGAGGGTGAAGCCTTGAGCTCCCCCTAGGGGGCAGAGCTCTGGGTTGCTAAGAGATGCTCAGTAACTAGATTTGATCTTGTGTTCTTTCTGATCTTGGTCTGGGAATCCAAAATACTGATGGATCCTCTCAACTATCAGAGAATTGTGACCCGAGAAATAATCAATCCAACCTGCAGTTTTTATAAGGAACATCAATTTATTTAACTCACCCAAGGAAGTCACTGCAAACTCATTTTGTCTGAACACTAACCCTCACCATGTTGTTTGCTCACTTTTGTCAACTTTGGGCCCCAGGCAGCCTCCCACTGACTTCTTGCTCTTGCATTTGCTTAACCTTGATTTTAACTTTCTTATTCACTGATTTGTTCATCCATGCCTAGGACTGTGCAGAAGTTAGGAATGCACTGGTAAGAGAAATCAGGCTTGGGGCTCACAGTCTGGCGGAGGATAAAGAGAACTCACAAATAAATGATATTTCAATCACAGTAAGTGCTACAAATGCACTTATTGGAGTCCTGAGCACCTAAGTAGAGGGATTTGATTTGGTGGGGAGGAGAAAGTCATCTGTGAGATGGAGGGTGAGGCAGGTGCTTCCTAGCAAAGACAATGGCCTTATGCAAAAGGTATAGTGGACAGAAGAGCCTGGAAAGTACTGGAAGCTGAAAAGAGTCCAGAATATAGAGAACAGAATGCAGAAGGGGGTGCTTGAAGAAAGATGAGGGTATGGAAGAGAACTGCTTGACACTTGCCACCAAGACCTGCCTCTAGATTAATTCCAATGCCTTTAAACTTGATTGTCAAATAACTCTGAATCCACCCTTCCATTCTGTCTTCAAGGATTTCATGAGCTTTGTTGTCAAATTCCTTGAGGAAATCAAAATACACGGTGATGTATCCTGACCCTTCGTGGTTTCATCATGGATCTTAAAGATAGAACATAAAGGGTTAGTGGGAGTCTTTTGCATGATTTTTAACATAAAGAGTATTTTAAAACATACTTAAAAGCATAGGGAAGGAGTCTAAGAGGGAGAAATCGAGTCCTTGACATTCAAATAGTTCCTGTTGCACTGGATTAGGAGTGTACTTAAAGCTTCTGAACTGTGCACTTAGTATGGCTAAGGGAGTACATTCTACGTTATGTATATTGTACCATTAATAACTTTTTTAATAGGCAAATAGAATGGGAGGCGAGGGTAGAAAGAAAGCAGATGCCTCGTGATCTGCTCAGAGGGAGGTGAGCAATGGCACAAGGATCCAGAAACATCTTTATTTGGTTTTGAACTGTAACTTAGCAGCCCAGGTGTGACTGATAACGTTCTTAGGTGATCACCTCATCCTGGGCACACACCATCGACCAGAGACGAGTGATATGGTGCAGGGAACTCAGCAAAGAAGATCAAAGGCAACCGCAGGCCACACACGACAAACGGAGCAGAGAAACAGGGATTGGGCCACCGCTGGGTGGAGAGACCAGGTTACTTGTGCTCGGCCCACAAGGCTGAGCCCATCCTTCCCCACCCCTCCTTGCTCTACAGCAAGTGTATGGGGGCTGGTCAGAGCTGTTCGAGAACACCGTGACGGCAGAGACCTCTGCATGTTTACACCCATGTTCTTATCCTCAGATACTGTGTGAGCTCTGTCAGGGAGGCTGCCCCAGCAACCCTCAGGGGCACCCCCTGATCTGCCCAAAGACAAAGAGTGACAGAAGAGATCATGCTTCATGTCTGAAGAGAAGCTTAGAGGAATTGCAAATTTCCCCAAATTTCAGAGGGTGGCCACAACTACTGCCTGATGTCTACAGCCCAACAGTGGAGACAGGACAATGTTAGGTCGGGCCAGGAAAAGTTTTCAGACTTTCTCTTCCCTAAAGAGAACCTCCCTTCTAACGTAACAAATCAGATGGCAACCATGTGCCCTGTGCCAGATCCTGGGGCCAGAGGGAGAAAGTGGACAAGACTCCAAGCTCAAGGCCCTGTCAGCCAAGACCTGGTGCCTGCAGGTTTCAGCATCTCCCAGGGGGAGCTAGAGTTCAGGAGTGACTGGCTCTAAATCAGCTCATTGACAGGTATCCAGGCGCTGCTAGTCATTCCTGGCTCTACCAGCACTGAGACCTCCAACCCTTTGCATCGTCGGAGACCTGATTTCACCGTGATTCTTCCCTTTGGCCTTAGCTACAGACGACACCTCTGGAGGACACTCCGCCAGCCCCTCCAATATTTCTCCTTCTTCCCTTCCTCCCTTATCTCGGGTGAAGGTGAGCATGGAGGAGTGCACTGGGTCCCACCACTGCTTCCAAACCAATCCTCTTCCCTCCTCCTGCAAGAGTCCCTTCCCCTCTAGGCTTGCCCAGGATGCCCACTCCTTCTCATGGTGACCAACTGTGCATTGCCAAGGTCATGGAATGAATTCCAGCAATCTGAAGCTCAGAGGCACATATCATTCTGCCAGTTTTGCTGATTTTCTCAAATTTTCTCAAATTTTCCGATTTTCTCAAATCTGTTCCCTCTCCCAACAACCATGGCTCTGTTGTAGAATTTTCTGTCAACTAGAATATTGCAGTCGCTTCCTCACCAACATAGCTATGTCCAGTCTTATTGCCCTCCTGTCCGCCCTCCTCCTCCTGCCAGCTTATACTATTAAAGCACATGTCGCTGTAATACTTCCCCAATGGCAGTGAGCTCATAGATGTAGCTCATGCTCATGGAAGACTTACATCGTGTCAGACCCAGGACCAAGTACTCTCTTCACATGTTACTATTATTGCCCCACTTTACGGAAAAGGAAACCACAATGGAGAGGGACTGACACAGTCCACAAGAATCTCAGATGGAATTCAGTGATAGAACTGTCTAACTCCGTTTGTCATTGAAAAAGATGTCAGGATCATCCACCAGGATTTCCAGCTCTTGCTTGCTCCAGGCACAGGGAGGATTCCACTGCCTCGTCTCCTACAAGTTGAGTGTGGTGAGTGCAAATGATATGAGTCATGTTCTGATGGCACATCTGAGAGTGCAGAAACCAGTGTGCAGTTCCCCCTGCTGCAGGGGGACCCCAAAGCCTCGTGAGATGGTGAATCAGAAAATGCCAGAGACCTGGTCATTTTAGATGAAGCTGGACTGAGTCTCCTATCAACCTGCAGGCTTGAAGCATGCACAGGAAAGAAATCTTCCTTTTATGAACACTTCAGTCACTGGATTTGGTATATCACACTCACACACACACACACACACACACAGAGAGAGAGAGAGAGAGAGAGAGCATAAATGAAGCTTATTTTGATGAACACAGATGTACAGCTTCAACTCAGTTACAATAACCACGTTCTGACCTGCTTGCATAAGCCTCCAATTACTCCAGTTTTAGTTAATTGCATTTTCTAGCTGTGCAGACTCAAGTCGCTAATCTCTCGGAGTCTCCATATTTTCATTGACAAGGAAGTTGAAGTAGAGAGTCAGTAAAGTGTAATTCAAGGAACACCCATAGAGAGTGTGGGTGCTGGGTACTATTGATCCCAAAACCACTTTTATATCTGATCATGTAGGTCAGTCCTGACCAGTAAGAAGCCCAGGACCATCCTCCAGAACTTCAGGCTGGAAACAAATCTAGGGACAAGCCCTGGCTCTGCCACTCGAGCTGTGATGTTGGACAAGCTATTACTTAACCTGTCTGTCTCCAAGTCCTCATTTAGTGAAGGAGGGGTATTCATTCCTACCTACTAGCCCTATTGGGAGGGTTAAATAAAGTGTGTGTGTTTAGTTAAATCCATTTGTAATAGAAGCAGAGAGATCTGTTTCGAGTCATGGTGTAACCTCTTATTTGCTGTATCATCCTGAGCATGTCATTTAGCCACTTTATGCCTCAGTTTCCCCATCTGTAAAGAGAGAAGAGTAATGGTACCTCTACCTCCATAGAGTTTTAATGAGAACTATTGACACTTGGTGACACTGAGCAAATATTCATTACTCCTAAGAAAACAGATTTACATACACTAGGATGAGATATATAGACATATGTGTATGTGTATGTATGCATGTATGTGTGTATATATGTATATAATTATTTATTAATGGGTATTTCGCCATCCTTGAAGATAGGAATCCTCTTTACCTCTCCAGTGCTTGGAAAGTCAAATGTAGACAGGCTGAGTAATTGTTTTGGGAAGAAACTGGATCAAGGCATCATCTATTCTCTCCTTTCTATCCTGTGAAGAAAACTCAACCTCATGGTCTAAGGTCATCACAGACTCTTCTGGAGACTGTCTTGTTGTCAACAAAATGGTTTCTCACAAATCCCATGTCTGACCCTGCTTCATCCCCCATGGACTCGACAAACGGAAAGAAAGGGACTGACTGGGTGGGAAGGAGCACACAAGTCTCCAAATTGCCCGAGTCTCTCGGTTGTGTTTTTCTGCTGTCAGAGGGGTTTTGTTTTTGATTTAAAGAAACAAAACAGTTTCCAAGAAAAGCTCATTTTGTTATGGTTCAGAACCATTTAATGTGTGACATTATTTCCTCTGCTGAGCTTTCAACTTTCTAAACTCCTCGGGAGCTGGAACAGCTCCGGGGCCACAGGGCCATTGAGTTCGTACCAAGTAGTTCCTCTGCAGAGCCCACCACAGGCTACAGCACCCAAAGAAATCAGTCACCAGCCCCAGGTTTCTGTTCTGATGCACATCAGCAGCATCCCAGCAGGTGCAGCCTCCCAGGTCTTCAACTATAACCTCTCCTTGGAGAAAGTGCAGCATCTCTGGCCGGACACTGGACACCAAGGTCAAGGCAGGTGAGGCGAGCTGAGGCGAGCATCTGAATAGTTGTGTGGCCAACAGCTGGGTTGCTTTATCTTATCTGAAGGAAAAATTAGTGGAATGCAACGTAGCGACTCTGTCCTCACAATCCACGATGGCAGAGAGCGCCTGCTCATCCTCAACCGCCCCCCCCCCACCAAATCGTTGTACAACTCAAGGTGGCCAAAGAAAAGACCTGCTTTCATGTGATATGTTCATGGAATACATTTTGAAGTGTTTCATCCGTGACCTGGCTCTTTCGAGGCTTTTCTTGAACAGGGAGGAAAATTCAGCCCGAGTCAAAGAATTCACTGATGGATCCTGCATCCCTCGGGGAAGAGGTGACAGCTCTCACCAACACCAGGAGGAAAAGAACACATGGGTCAAAGTTTTTAACAATCCAGGTTGAGAGGTAGTTACAATCAGGGAAGGATGCCTCGCTCAGATAAATTTTGGATCTAAACTTCCTAGCATGAGTCTCTTTAAAGCAATTTGCCTTAAATGAAGTGAGTCTCCTGTCACAGGAATCCTTTTTTTTTTTTTTTAAAGATTTATTTATTTATTTATACAAGCACTGGGTACAGTCAGAAGCGCAGGAGGGTGAGAGAATTCACCAGAGCCAGAGGGGGGGGAACAGAACAGGCAGACTGACGAAAAACACTGAGGGGAGCAGCGGGCCCAGCAGGAGAGGTCTGTCGCGCCATGTGGGACCCTTGCCAGCTGGCCGGGGATTGAACCAGCGCTGTAGAGGCTGCAGGCAGCTTCGCAGCGCAGTGCTCAACCACTGCGCCACCAGGGGGGATCCTCACAGGAATTCTTAAATAAAATAAACACCAGGCAAAAAAGTTATAGAAGAGATTCAAACAAATGAATGTTGCTATCAGATGGTGTAGGCTATCCCTTTCAGTCTCAAGGTGCTAGAATGGATTAAAACATGCTCACTTAGCAAACAGAAAAGCTGAGCATGAGCACTCTTCTTGAGGTACCATGAGGCATGCAGAAGTAAGTGAAACCTCATCCTTGTACTCAGCCTTTTTCAGGAAACAACTGTAGGATCACCTAGTTCTGCTGATTTCAGAAGAATAAGCAGTGGACACTTAGGTTTTCATCTATGCTTGTGTCTTCCACAAAGTCATGGAAGGGCCAGACTCTGCTCCAGGTCAACCTCAGGGATCCAAGCTACAGGCTAATCTTTGTGGAGTGTCACAGGCCACAGTAGGACAAGAAGTGGGAGGGTCATGGACTCAGTCATCAGTTTTTCCCTGAATATGACACGTGTCAATTCAGCTTGACCTGATCACAGCAAGACTAACCTCCAAAGGAAGGAAGTACAACCCCACTGTGTCCACAAGCAGGAGAAGCAGAAATATTGGTGAACAGGTCTAAGGTCTATAGTGACAAAAACATGCAACATCCGGACATGTAATCAAAGACTAAATGAAAAAAAAAGTGCTAAATGAGTGATGAATGAATGAATAAGAAATCCACATGAGATGAATAATGAGTGAAGATGTCATGGCAGAGGCAGAATGTGGATACACCATTAACAGTGGGGCAGGTGGAAAGAGGAAAATAACATCTCACCAGAGGTGAGAACAACAGAGAAATATAGGAAGGGAATAAAAATGCATGTATCGCCTGTTATGTTCCAAGTACTTTGTAGAAAATTTTACATTTTATAATCCCAATTTTATAGAGGCAACTGGTTATCAAATTAACTATGAAGCTTATTCTCCCAAAAACAAACCTCCAACAAATTCAGAACTGGCCTTCAAACATACGTACCCTTTGTTCCAGGGCTTGTGAAAATTTTTATAACGTCATCAGAAAGTAATAAGTATTATATTCTTCCAGGACCAAGAGAAGACTGTATTACCTAAAGCAGCCCTGGGGAGTTAGAAGATGAAGTTCATGAGCACTTTGGTTGTGGATTGACTTTGGAACTAATAAGGAAATCAATGGGGAATGACTGAAGCTCAGCTTAAGTAGCAATATATAAAACATACTTTTGGCACGCCTACTTCTATGACATTATAGGAGGCTGACATTCGAGAGGTTACAAAACCTTAGAAAATGAAAGTAGCAGCATATTACAGGCAGAATCTATTATTTCACAGCAGAAAGAATATTACAAGGTGTAAAGATGAGAGAAGCACTGGCCAAGCAGGTAGATAAAGCAAGAGAAAAGGAGAGAAGTTGACCTGATGTTCAGGTAATGAGAGGAATGGACACGCTGTTGGTTAACCAAGCCCAGCACCCTTTCTGGAAGCCGGTCCTTCAAGCAGAAGACACAGCAGAAACCTTCAGGGTTAAGAGGATGAGTCTTATATACAATTTTCCTCCCTTTATATTATTTTCACTTTGTGGAAAACACTGTCATTAGTGAAGTTAATGAAAATTAAACAAATAATGACATACTCCCTTCAGATGGATAATTATTCCCAGAATGAGAGAAGACACATTCTTCATTCTCCAGCCCTCAATGAAACCGTGTTTGTCGCTTCCTGTCAGTGTTGTCTTTCCCTGCTTTTTGATCCTTTATTTTATCACCATGTATAAGAAGTTAAAAAAAATTATAAAGACTCTGTATTAATACCCAACAAGCAAAGTAATCCTTGAGAATTCCTTTAGGCCTGTGACTGGAAGTCAGGGTAACTTGGAACATTCTTTTCATCTAACATTTTGGAATTTTCGTTCCCAAGTCTGTCTCCTGCATGGGAAGAAGATCTCTCTTGCAATCAAGTACTACACACTTAGCAGACACTCACCTTTAAAAGGTAGAGACTCCAAAAAAGGAATATCAGCTCATGTGATGCTCATGAATTAACCGGTTACTGAATGCAGTTGTCTGAACTTCCTACTCCAGTTCAAAGCCAAATGCAAGGCACACACGTTCTGCCGCCGGCAAGTTCCCATCATGCTCTTTCTTGAGCCTCCTTTTAAATTTGCCTTCTGAAGAACAGAGGCCAAGAGGAGCAGCCGCTGTCCCCACAGAACTTTCAGGTTTACGCAGAGGCCTTTGGAACCACCCCTCTCTGTCACGGTGAGTCCTGAGTTGTTCTGCCAAAGAAAAGCTCTGAGCGAGGCTGGTCTCCATCGCACATCATCCAACTCCGTGGTCTGTTCATTATCTTAAAAAGAGCCCCAAGCCACTTACTGTGGGTAAAACTATTTCCCAATTTGTTGGAGTTTTGTTTTTTTTTTTTTTTTGCCAGTGTGTAGACTTTATTATATATAAAGGCACATATATTAATTATTTTTGGCCTGTGATATTTAGATTTTTTATAATTAATTTCTTTCTTTGTATATATTTTGCATCAGGTGTAGTCCCCATAAAATTTTCACCATGAATTCACCTGTGCACCATCATCTTAGTCCCTTGTGCTCCTCCCACTCTCGTTTTGATACCTCTCCCTCCACCTCCCCTGCAGAGTGTCTCTGGTGTATAGTTGTCTGATTGTTTTTAAGCACCCTGAAGACCTGCATCCTGTGTTTTCTGTCTCACCGTATTATCACTTGGGACCAAGACTACACAGCCTGAGGAAAGCCACCCTGGCTTGAGAAAAGCCCCCAAGGGTGAAAACCAAGTGTGGCGGGAGCACCCTTCCCTTGCTCTCTGACCAGTCGTCTGTGTCCCCAAAATACCAATAGCACAGAAGTCCTGTCACCTCCAAGAAGAAGTTATAGTGAAGCCATGGAGTACAAACTGTTCTTTATACAAACACAGGACACTTTTAAACATTCTCCTGACATGGATTGCCACGTTACTTGAAAACAGTTCTTCTCTTTAAAAGGCAGCGCAGATGCCTGTGTAGATTTCCAAAACATCTGTGCCTATAATGCTTGGAAACTCGCACTCCAGCCCATAGAAGCGTCTCCACTGGGTCGCTGCCAGCTGCTTCAGAATGACCAAAGGAGAGGAATAAAGCGTATAAATAAGAGGAATAAAATCCAAATAAGTGTAAGTGCTCCCTTTCTACAGCACCCACACTCCATTTCTCTTCTATTTTTCCAAAAATGGCTTTGATTCCTCAGCATTCTCCACTATTTGATCGAGGTAGCAGATAGGTCAGCAGCTGGGCGTGAAGGTGGGGGTGACCTCTTTGCAGCGACATCTTTCCAAGGACCCATAGGCCAAGTCCCAAGTGCCCCCATAGTTTCTCTCCCAAGGTAAACTCATGCTATTTTTTTTTTCCATCAAAGAAAATGTGCCGAAATCTACAGACCCTGTTCCCGAAACAGCAGGGCTCAGAGGCAGCAGGGACCTCAGGGGTACCCCAGGGCCACGATCCTCCCCACTCAGGAATTTCCTTCATCACCAGGTCTTCCTGGCTGGGGGTCACCTCCCAGGGCGGGGCTGCCTTCCCATGACGAATTCGCCACCTCAAGGGACAATTGAGGCCTCTTATTTATTAACTCTTCTCTATATTCCACCCCAAATTGCTTCTCTGTAACTCAAACCATCAGACCCGTTCTATGCTGTGAAGCCTCAAAGAATAAATCAAATTCTTCTTTTCCGTGGCAGACATTCAAATATGTTAAAACAGTTGTCAGGCCTCCTCCAAGTCTTCCTTCTTTGGGCTAAATAATCCCAGTTTCCTGAAACTGGCCGGCACACAACAGGATTGTCAAACTCTTCACCCTTCAAGCCCCACTGACCGTGTCCCTGCCTGAATATGTCCCAGATAGGAATCAAATCCTCTGGATGTGGTCCGCTGAGTACGGAAGATGCTGGAACCATTACCTCCCTTATCCTTTGTTCTTTAAAAAATGAGATCACAGCATTCTCCAGTTGGTCTATTTTTTCCTGCGCTCACTGGCTTTGAAGTTGTCTTTGCCTCATCCTAGACTTTGTTGAATTTTTGAAATTTTACCTTCAGATTTACCACTGACATGTTTACCTTCACAATTTAAAGGCTTGATTTTCACTCAGTTAACATCAGCTAACCCTCCAAGGAGAAACATGACTTCTATGTCTTAATCCAAGTCCAAAATTAAAAAAAAAAAAAAGTACATCTACAATAGGACAGAATTTAGAACAGTTAGCAATGTTTATTGAGTGTTTACATGTGCTAGGCTTTATTCTAAACACTCCTCATGAGTTAACACCTTCAGTCTTCCCATCAACCCTAACATGTAGGTATGATCAGTATCCCCACTTTACTGATAAAGAATCTGAGGCACAGAGGTGTTAGAGAACTTCCCAAGGTCACTCAGTTAAAATGGCAGAGGTGGATTTGTGGCCTGCAGTCAGGACTCAGAGCCTGTGGTCATATCCACTGCTCTGGATTGTGCTACTTGCAGACATCAAAGATTTCCCTCTACCTTGATATCATCAGCTCAACAATCAGTGCATGTTAGGACTCACTGGTTAACCAACAAAATGTCTAGCATTTGGGCAATTGTTTAACCTATATCCAGCCATCCTTGCCATAAGAATATTATAAGGAACTCTGCCAAGTGCCTTTCTGAAGTCAAAATATACTGTGTCAAAACATACTGGTGCATTCTCTCCATCTGCAAGTTTAATAAATCCATCAAAGAAAATGACTTAACTTGAAATGACTCATTCCTGAAGGACCTATGTGGACACTAGCTCTTGCCTGCCCTCCCTCTGGCCCTGTAAGCCAAGCTGGCTCCCCCTATCCCACTTACCACCCTCTGCATCCCCAGCTGCTCACGGTTATCACAAAGGGCTATTGTTGCTTATTCTAGTCCAGTCCAGTCCAGTCTTGTTCCAAAACCCTCCACTGCCTAGTCTAATTCCTTGGCATTCTAATCCCATCTTTGATCCTTTCTTCTTCTTACATACTATATCTACGAGTGTACCCTATGGAATAGTCCTTCTGCCAGATAATAGGTGTGGTTTTGTTGTGTCTTTTTTTCAGAGTGATTCTTGAGTTAAAAAAATTAAACTAGGGCCTCCCTGGTGGTGCAGCGGTTGAGCGCTGGGTTGCGAAGCTGCCCGCAGCCTCTGCAGCGCCGGTTCGATCCCTGGCCACTGGGAGAGGGTCCCACATGGCGCGTAGACCTCTCCTGCCACCCACTGCTCCCCTCAACAGTGTACTTCGTCACTCTGCCTGCTCTGCTCCCTGCTCTGGCTCTGGTGAATTCTCTCACCCTCCCGCGCCTCTGACTGTACCCAGTGCTTGTATAAATAAATAAAGCTTTAAAAAAAATTTTAAAAAATTAAACTAGTTTATTTACTATGATACTCTTAATGTGCTAATAAGGGGCATAAGGAAACAATAGTTAGAGTGATATTCTATGCAGAATTTCAAATTAGGTGACCACAGACTCCGTGTTGTGCACAAACACTTACACACACACAATCATACCAAAGTATAATAAGGTTATAGATGGGCACCAGTAGCTATATCTTTGGCTAAATGCTCACAAATCACCTGTTTTGTTAATGCATTCTAGAACTGTCAAGGACACAGAGAAATGTAACCAACTGATTCTGGTCAGTGCCAGAATCTATTATTAAAAAAAAAACACATAATATATGTGTGTCCCCACTTGAGTGGCAGTGAATATATATGCATTCTCTTATCCAAGGTGCCTTGGATAAATGTCCTCCTGTCTTGGAACTCTGAACTGGAAGTAACTATCTCTTACCAAAATTGGACCTTAATTTCCCCTTAATTATGCTTCCCTTTGTAGATTGATCTTTGTTTTCCTTGCTCCTACACCACCTTTAAAGTCTTGCTAAATGTCACAGTCTCAAGGAAATAAAGCCTTGGCTGACCACCTTATTTTAAATTCAGAGCTTCCCAATCCTCTCCATCAACTTTCCTGCATTACTTTTCTCAGCAGACCAACACCTTCAAAGGTAGTGAGCTTGAAGGTCTAGAGCAGGAGAGAGATAAAGTGCCGGGCTGCCTTTAGCACATCAGGTGGCCAGAGTGTGTGGGCCAGACAAAAGGGAAGAGGGGGGTCCTCCCTGGTGGTGCAAGGGGTTAAGATGTGAAGCGATTCGCAGCAACTGCAGCACAAGTTTGATCCCTGGCCAAGGAGCTACACACATGGCGGAGCAGACCTCTCCTGACTCACCCGCTGCTCCCCTCAGAGTGTACTTCAGTCAATCCACCTGTTCTGTTCCCCACTCTGTCTCTGGTGAATCCTTTCACCACCACCCCCATGCCTCTAGCCTGTACCCCAGTTCTTGTATGCATAAATAAATAAATCCTTTTTAAAAAAGGGCAGAGAGCAGAGCCCCAGAGTCTAGAGCTTCTACCACAGAAACTGAGGCAGAAGACTTTCATCAGCCTTGTGGCCAAAATGTGTTCATAGGGGGGAGAAAGGGATGAAATCACTAAGACTCAGAACCCCAGGAGAGAGGCAGACTGCACTATTAGTTCTATATTCCAGTCAAATCCCTAGAATTCAGTGACCCTTCAGACCCTCCTACTCCTATGGAATAGGAGATGAAGAACCAAAGGTTTTGCCAGGACTGGCTCTTCCCCTGCCATTTCATAGGTTGAATCTCTAACCTCCATGTCTCAGAATGTGACTCTGACTGAAGACAGTATATTTAAAGAGGTGATTGAATTAAAATGAGGTCTTTCGTTGGGATGTGCCCTAATCCAACTTGATTGGTGTCCTTATAAAACAGATTAGGAGACAGACACATACACAGAAAGACCATCTAAGAGCACACAGGAGTTACCATCTGCAGGACAAGAAGAGAGATCTCAAGAAGAAAGCACCACTGCCAACACTTTGCTCTTGGTACTTCTGGCCTCCAGAACTGAGACAGTAAGTTTCTTCTGTTTAAGTCACCTGGAATGTGGTACTATGCATGGCAACATAACCAAACCACTACAGGTTTTCTTCCCTAGAAAAATACTCCTCAGCCTTGGCTGCAGAATCTAGTAACTTTAGGTGTTTTGAAAATATACGCATGTCTGAGTTCCACTCTAAGACAAATAAGAATCTCTAGAGAATACAGCCCCCTGTGTGATTCCACAGTGCAGTCAGAATCCAGCCTTGCATTGTTCTAGATACATGGGACCATTTTCATTGCACATTGATTCTCACTTGGGGTGGAAAAAGAGGACAGGGCACACCAACTTGGGCAAGGAAGTTCTTTTAGCATGTTCCTTGCTGCCCTACTGTCTGATGAACAACAAATATCAGAGGCTTTTTACCATAATGTCATCATTATTGATGTCTTTGTCTACCATAATGTCATCATTATTGATGTCTTTGTATTTAAATCAGTAAGAGTACATCTTTGGACGTTATTTTTCAAAAGGACATAGGTAGGCATGTTTTCTGAGCCTTTTCACATCAGAAAATAGTTTCCTTTGACCTTCATACATGAAAGGTAACTTAGCTGAGAACAAGCTCTGAGTCACTGTTTTCACTATTTATAGATGTCTGCATTCCGTTACTACTCCCTTCTGGTAATTAAAGTTGAAGAGAATAATATGGAAACATCTTGATCTTGGTTCATTTGTAGAATATTGGTTTTTTGTTTTCATATTGTTACTTGGAGTGTCTTGTTTATTCTGTAATTTAGAATTTTGGTCAGAAAATAACCTAACCAAGAAACTCTGCTCATTTTTTTTCTTCCTGGAGCACAATAACTCTTTGCGACTTGCATACACCAGTTTTTTTATCAGAGCAGGAAAAGTTTCTATTTCCCTTTCTTACATATTTGATTATGTCTTCTCCTCATTTTTTTCCCCTGATCTCCTGGAAAACCTCCATTATTCAAATGTCAGATAGTTCATGGCAATTAATTTCATTCAACAAATATGTGATCGTACAACCGTAGTCATTTCCTTCTTCTTAATATTTACAGAGGCCCTAATTTGTTCCTAGTATCTGTTTTTCTATCAAATGATTCGTATGAATTCTGCTTTATATAGGTCAGTCATAGTGTCACTATAATTTGTGACTTACTGGTTTAGGGAATAGTCTCAAGGGTGACAGAGACCAACAAAAAAAAGTCTTAAGGTGGGGGGTGGGAGGGAATTTTCGACTATATGTGTTAATTTCTTTAAAAAGACACAATAGTCACTTCTTTTTTTGTCTTGGACATCCGTGTCTACTGCTGTGGCAGCCATCTTGTGACCAGGAGGTAACCAACATGCTAATAATAGCAGAGAGAGAAAAACAGTCTCTGTTCCATCATTTGTGGTATGTCCCTCTGTCTCTTCATTTTTTTAGTTTTTATGGGTTGAAACAAGGAACTTTCTTTGCTTGACTTGACACATTGGTCTTATGTTTATAAGATGAAGGATAGGTGATTTACCCAGAATCCTTAGGTATCTATTGCTTCATAGATAGACCAATGCGTCTGCATCTGTATGGATGACCTGAGCACTTGTGTGAGCAGAGGGTAGAAACAGGAGCCAGGGCAGGAGGTTACCAGGAGGTTGTGGCTAGTGGATATCAAAGGTTCAAGCCTCCTAAGTGCTGTAAGTACTGGGGGTAATGAGAGTGTGGGTAAGAGCAGGGTCTACAATGACCTCCTCCTCTGGGCAGTTCCTCAGTTAAAGCATCCTGAATAAGCATGTGCTAGCTTAGACCTCTCAACTGGGGTCAGCTCTGATATACAGAGTCTGTGGCCAGTCAATAACTGTAGCACTGGGAGGAGGCTATGATAGAGATAGGGTCATGGGCTGAGGTTTACTCCCTTTGCTTCTGCCTACAGAGCCTTGCCTTGGGGTGTCTGCTCCTGTTGCCGACGTCCAGGTGCCTTAAATTCTGGTTAACGGCAGTATGCCATTGTCCCAAGATCAAAGTGTTGGTAGAGTTGGTTTCTTCTTAACATCTCTCTTCATGCCTTGTAGACAACTGCCTTCTTGCTTTGTCCTTAGATGGTTTTTCCTCTGTGTTATCTCAACTTTGGTCCCAAGTAGGGGTGGGGGAGATATTCCACATAGCACAGCTGCAAGCTGCAGAGACCAGCCTCTTCTGTAAAGAGACACAGGTCAACTAATCTACCCTCCCCATTATTTTGGGCTCCAGTTATTCATGTTCAAGTGACCCAAGCTCATGTCAACAGTCACTACCTAACCCAAACTCCATACCTGCTATCAAGTTCTGTCCTCAACTCCTATTGAGGGGTGCAGAGTACTTCACTCTCCAGTTCTGAGTGCCTAATTGCCATCTGGCAGTATAGTGTTTGCCTGTGCAAGTTTTGGCTTCTACACTGGCATTTGATCTCAGATCTCTGCAACCCTCTTCCTAGAGTTCTCAGAGGTAACCCCTCCATCCTGCACACCAACTCACGGTATCCCCCGTCCAGCTCACTTCCAGGTTCTGAAGCTCCAGATGTGGGCATGAGCCCTTCAGTCCAACAACAGCCGTAGGCTCCTATGACAGCGCCCCTCCCTCTCTTGGACTGTGCTGCACCCAATGTTCCAAACACAACTAGCTGGCAGCTTTCCTGCCCCCTCTGCCATGTGGTCCTTGAGGCACACAATAGTCATCCATTCATCTTCCAGGGACCGTGGTCTTTATTTATGTACAATTTGGTTATAAAAATGTAGAGGAGGCAAGCCCAGTGTCTTCACTCTTTGGCCCTCTTGCCAGACTCCTCCGCTCTTTTTGAAAGCCAAGAATCTGGGACTGAATGATATCATTGTATACCGCTCAATCAATCCTGGAATGGTACTACCTCTGGAATTCTTCACATTTAAGAAAATAATTAGCATTATTGTGTAAGCCAGGAGTTGGCAAACTTTATCTATAAAGAGCAGAAAGTAAATATTTATGCTCTATAGACCGTATGATCTCTTAGGAACTACTCAACTTTGCCCTTGTAGTGTGAAGCAGCCACAGACAATACATAAACAAATGGGAGTGGCTGAGTAGCAATAAAATTTTATTTACAAAACAGGCAGCAGGCTGGACTTGGCCACCATTTGTTGACTCCTGGTCTAAACTACATTGACTAGGATTTTCCACCAGACACAACTGACTGAAGGACACAAATAGGATGTAACAAGCCCTGGCATGTCCTGGGCACTAAGTCATGAATAGCATAGAGTTTCTGAATATTAGAAACTAACTTCAAAGAGGCCCGAAGGCGGGAAGTGCTGCCTTGAGGGAGGACAGGCTGCCCTGAGAGCTGACAGTGGGAGGTATGGAAGAGGAAACACCCAATCTTTGCATCTTCTCACATCAGTTTCACTTCTTTGTCTCTTTTATCTGTCTTCTTCAAAGACCTTAAGTTTGTTCTTCACATTGTTGACTCAGTTTTTCAAATGATAAAATCATCTCCTTATTGCTTCCAAATGGACTTTAAACTATTGCATATTAATTTGCCATAATTTTTTAATTATTTCACCCACTCCAAGTTTATTTTATGCCTTCCTGCTCTGTACCTTCGTATCTCAGCCTTTAATCTTTTCATCTCTTAAACAAAATTCACCCAAATAAATGTAGATTTAATTGCCTGATCAAACAATTCTCGAACCCATCAGCATCCCATCTAGCAAGGAGAAAGGCAATGCAAAATGTACAAAATGGAAGGTTTTTATAATGTGAAAAATGGATGCAACAAGAAAGATTGTTTGAGGCTAAGCTACCTTAAGGGCAGATAAGGCAGATTATTTCACTAACGCTGACCAGGAAACCTCAGATAGTTTGTCTTAAACGTCACTTTGGGGAGAGGCTGAAACTGCCGGTAGGTTGGGTGTTAGGTCTTGGTGGAGCTTAGCATGAATGACTCCTCTTGCAGCCCATTATTTCTTCTTCTTTAACACATCTCGGCCTGTTGTGTCTTTAGAATGTTTTATTCCTTTGCTATAGCAACCATGTCTTCTTGCATATTTCATCAAATATGTCATGTCATTTGCTGACATTTTATTGTGAATCCTTCAAGATATCATTTTCAGAGCATGTTCTTTCATTCTTTGAATAAACGAGATTGTACTATGAATGTGTGTGATTTATATGTGCTGGGTGAAGAATGTTTATTAAGTTAACTCACCACTTTATTTTAAAAACAGAATATCATCACTTCCTTTGAAACTCCATGTGAGTCTTTCCTCTAGCCCTGACCCTGGGGTGACCATTGTCCTAGGTTTGCTATCAATCATCCCCTTAGACTTATTTATATTGTGTTTATATATATGTTTATATATTTATAATATATTATTAATGTATCCCCAACAATAAGTTGTCCAGTTTTGCCTTTCTATCTTTATGTAAATCAGATTATACTATGTGCAATTAAGATTTGTTAATTTTGCAAATTAACAATGATATGAAATGCTACCTAATCCACTTATGATATTAAACATCTTTTAATGTTTAAAAAATATAAAACCGGTTCTGCTTCTTCTCTGGAAGACTCTTGTTCACATCTTTTGCCCATTTTTTTCTAACGGGTTGTTTGTCTGCTTCTTATTAATTTACAGTAATTTTTTTAATTTCTTTTTTTTTAAAAAAGATTTATTTATTCATTTATACAAGAACCGGGGTATAGGCCAGATGTGCGGGAGGGTGAGAGGATTCACCAGAGACCGAGTGGAGAACAGAACAGGCAGACTGATGAAATATACTGCTGAGGGGAGCAGCGGGCGAGACAGGAGAGTCTGCCACTCCATGTGGGACCTCGCTGGCCAGCTGGGATCGAACCGGCACTGTAGAGGCTGTGGACAGCTTCACAGCGCGGCGCTCAACCGCCTGCACCATCAGGGGAGGCCCAATTTACAGGAATTTGTTATATAAACTAGAGGCTCATTTTTATTGTTTAATACATTACAACTATTTTCTAACAATTTGTGGTTTATATTTTTACTTTTTTTGAAGCAAAAAGTTTCTAATTATACTGCAGTCAAGTTTATAGATCTAAATTTTATAGTTTGCCCTCTTTAAATCTTGTTTAAAAAATTCTTTCCTACTGCAGACATTTTCTACCTTTAAAAAAAAAATTGAGAGTTGTCCCTTTTCATTTGAAGTCCTGCACTCATTCAGAATCTGTGTATACATGGTCCAAATTTTCTCCCATCTTTTCCAATGAATAGTCAATTGTTTCAATGTCCTCTGCTAAATGGTTTCTCTTCCCAGTTGATCTTCAATGCCAACTTTTCATGTAGTGGCTTTTTATCAAATATGTAAGTGTTTGTCCCTGGGCCTTCTACTTTGTTCCATTTGGAAGAGATAGTTCCCTACACCTGCTCTCAAACCACACAGCCCTAATCACTGGTTTGAAATAATGCTTGTTCTGGTAGAACAGGTTCTCCTAATTTGGCATCTTTATTCAGGCATGTATTGGCTATTTATGGCCTTTTGTTCATCCATGTTATTTCTAGAAATAACTAATCAAATTCCCAAAAAAAGTCTTCAAAAAATCTATCAGAATTACCCTGAATCTATACATTGATTTTACAGTTTTCCAATGTTGGGTTTTCCTGGATGTGACCATGATGTGTCTATTTTTTTAGGTCTTCTTCAGTGTCTTTCAATAAATGTTGATGTTTCTGTCTATAAATATCTGCTCTATCTCTCATGAAATGTTCTTCTAGTGGCTGAGAGTAAAGTGATTTTATAAATTCCTTTTTGGGGACAAGGGAGGAACTCCTTCTCCACCTAGTATTTCCTTCCATGTGGAGAAACTTCACCTGTGAAACAATCTGGCCTGTCTCCACCCCCACTCACTGGCCCTGGGGAAGAAGAAGCAACGTAATCTGATTAATGGTTTGGAAGGATAAACTTGGCTTTCTTACCCAGCTCCTTCTCTTCCCTTCCTCTTGGGAGCTGCTCTGTCTATGAAAACATGTGGTCTTGATTACCTTAAGCCAGGCAGAAAATGTAACAGAAACGACCCTTTCCTATAGGAGAGGCCTTTGGAGTTGCTCTGCTCCTAGTGACTCATTGGATAAGGCTGTCTAATTCTGGAATTCAAGACTATGAATCACTCTTATGCATAAATATAAGCCACATTCTCCAAGACCAATGTTATTGGTAATAAAAGTATTTCTATCTGCCTACTCTTTTGTCTGGTTCAGAACTCAGGCTGGGAAGAGCGTGCCATTAATTGGGCACCCTTCAATTTCAAAGTGAATACATTTTCCAATTGGATATTACTATTATATAAATACACAATGGATTGTTACATATTGCCCTTACTGTTGACATCTTCATAAATTATTAATTTTAATAATTTTCCTTATGTTATTTTAGCTCTCTATATTAAAAAAATATTATCTGAAAATAGTTTCATTTTTTTCCTTTCCAAATACTTCAAGTTTCATTTATAATTCTTGTCTTATTTGCTTATTAGGCCCTCTGGAAAAATATTGAGTAGAAGTGATGATAGATGGCATTTTTAGTGGAGTTTCTTACAAAACAGTCTGAGTGTAGTGTTTTCTTTATAGGAAAATCTTTAAATACTAAATTCCTTAAATGATTATAGGAACATTCATGTTTTCTATCTTTTCATGGATCAGTTTTTGTAAATTTCTACAAAATAGAGTTCAGGAATTTTCCCCACTCAGTAAAGTTTTCAAATTTAATTAGCATAAAGTTCTTTGTTATATTCTCGTAGCATCTATGTTATTGCTTATATATACCATCTCTCCTTTTTTCTCATCAATCTTGCCAGAGATTTTCCAATTTTATAATTCTTTGCAATGACTAAAATTAGATTTCTTAGTTTTCTATTTTCATTTTTAATTGCATTCATTTCAGCCCTTATTTTTATGATTTCCCTCATTCTACTTTTTTGGTTTAGTTATTTCTTTCTTTAATATAATTTACTATCTCTTAGCTTCTTGTCTATTGTAAACCTTTAAGGCTATAAATTTCCCTCTGGGTATAGCTTTTTACTCCACAAATTATTTTATTCTGATTTCTTTCAAATGTTTGGCCATTTTATTGTAAAATAAAACACACATTACGGAAACTATATAAAGAGATATATAGCTAATGAAATAGTTTTAAAGCCATTATCCTTGTTCCTCTACTACCAAGGTCAAAAAATAGAACTTTGCCAATCTCCACCCAGAATCAGTGACAAGGCATGCAAGCATCCCACTACCTTTTGCTGTGCCATGGATTTTTTTCCCCCTAGTTTACCCTGGAAGACTTTGTCTTTCAGTCGTTCTGGGGCTTTTTGCAAGAATCTCAGATATACCTAACCTCTCTTCTATCAGCTCTGTTTTCTGCCCAGTTGAAGTCTAAGCTCAGGGCGTCCATGTTATGCCCTGTTGATAAAAACTGGCCAAAAGTTTCTTATTGCCATGCTTTGAAGACTTCTTTTACATTCCCCACCAACTCAGCAAACTATTTAAATATTTAAATAAATCATTCAGCATTTTTAGGGATTCTAAACTTGGAGAGTTCCTCCAGTCTCTGCCATGTCATGAGAATCTCAAGTCCTTTCTTCATTTGCTTTTTCACATTGATGTTTAATTTTCTTTGTTCTGTAGTTTTAGTTTGCTTCCATGGATAATTTTCATTTTTACTCATCCCCACATAAAGCAGGAACTATATACAAGCTGAACATTTGCAAACAAGAGGATGTGAGAATTGTCCTTGACTCCATTCTAATTCCTAGGCTACTGGGAGAATCCTCATGCTACAATTGAGGGGTAAGTTGATATTGGGAGCTCACGTTGCTACAATTTCTAACAGACATTCACCTAGTTCAGTTTTGGTGACTTTCCCCCTATATTTATTTTTTTGAACAAATGTGGTTCAAGAAAATCTCTTTAGTTTCTAGCATAAAATGTCATCAACATTATTTTTCTCTCTGACTCTGCCTGCTTTACTCATGAGAACACCAATCAGAATGCAATATTCCCCAATCAGCTTTTCCATCTCTCCCCTCATTCACTTCCCCAATTTCTGCCCATTTGCCATTGGAACTCTTAGTTCAGTAGCATTTCCCCATGCACTCACTGATACCATTTTCATAACTGACGAGACTACATTTATTTTTCTATAAATAATGAAGTAGGTGGAATGCTAGGAACAAATTTCAGGCAATCTCAAAATGGTCTACTTTATATCCTCAAGAATATTTCCCTATTTTCTGGTTTATGAAAACCTTCAGTCTCTGATCAATGAAACAGATACCAAGGAATTATGAAGTGAATTCTCCCCACATATTCCCTGCCCAGCCAACCCCAACTGACTCCCCAGTATACTGAGGAATTCCAAATATTTGAGACTAGATCTGAAAGTGGTGACTGCTTCAAGTTGGTCTCTTATAACAAAGTATCTCAGTTGAGGGGAAAAATCAACTAGCCAAACTAACTCTATGAGTTCTCAAAATGAGAACCTTTCTCAAAATAGAGCCCAGTATTCAAAGTCTCCTTTGTCTGAGGCTTAGGTTTTCTCCCAAAGACAATATCTTTTCCTTCCCCTATTATCCAAGTCCTTGAATTTCTTAGAAGTTTTTCACAGTTGCAGAGTTTCTTGTGCAATTGCTGGCTTACAGGACAAAGTGAAACAGAAGTCCTTGAAGATTGAGCCTCCTAGGCCTTGGGTGGGTCAGGATTTTTTTTGTTGTAACAATTTGGTCCAGTCAGCTATTCTTCAACCCTCTAAAACATCAACTGGAGGATTTCTCATGTGCATTTCCTAATGCTTCTATTATTCAGTGAATGAATATATTGTCTTTAGGCCAGAGCTTTGATTCCTCATCAGTCCACCAAGATAGCTGGCATCACAGGTATCCAGAAACATACTGCTTAATGTTGTCTGCCAGTATATGTGTTTTAAGAACTCACCCAAATTATTAACAAGTGACTTCCCCTTATTAACTGAATGACTGTGGAAGCAACCAAGCTTGGGAGTTCTAAAGATTGTTTCTGCAATGACGGAACTATTAAATAATGTTGCTACTCAGCACTTACTCAGGGATGATAGGTATTTTCCAGTATTAGGAAAGTCTGCAATGTTGGATTAAAGGATTCTGTTGTTGGACCTGCTTATTCAAACTTACAGATGACACAAAACTAGGAGGAACCTCTAATAGGCAAATGACATCAAACAGAGAGAACAATGGCTTAAAAAATAAAAAAGGTAGGGAGCTTTAACCAGTGATAAAGCTATCTACTTTTAGAATAAAATGTTTAATTGCTTAATGTAATAGTCTAATCCAGGGAGGAACTAACTCGATAGAAATTCTTATAGAAAATATTTAAATTTTAATTTATTAGATACTAAATATTAAATAACCATGCATTCTAATTTGAAAAAAAAAGAAAGAACTGTAATGCTACCAGCCTACACCCAGACCAAGGGAGATTTAGTTGGATGAAATAACATTGGTTTACAGCGTTGTATGAGTTTCAGGAGTACCACTTCACACCTCCACAGATGTGTACACCACATCACAGCAAACACCATTCAGTTGACCCCAGTGCCAGATCCACCACCCCTGCCCTTGCCCCTCCCCCTTTTCTGGTAACCACCATTCTGTTGTCTGAATCTAAGAGCTTGTTTTGTTTTGTTTGTTCATTTGTATGTTTCATCTTATCCCACATACACATGAAATTACACAGTATTTGTCTTTCTTTTTCTGACTTATTTCACTTAGCACAATCCCCTCAAGTTATAGCCATGTTATTACAAATAGCAAGATTTCATATTTTTTTTTGCTAAGTAGTATTCCAGTGTATGTATGTGCCTCCTCTTTTTTATCCATTCATCTTAATTTGTTTACACATCATGACCACGTGTGTGAACATCGGGGTGCATCTATCCTTTCTTCAGATAAATACCTAGAAGTGGAAGAGTTGGGTCATATGGTAGTTCTATTTTTAATTTTTTGAGGAATGTCCACACTGTTTTCCATTGTGGTTGCACCAGCCTACAGTCCCACCAACAGTGCACAAGAGATAATTTCTATGCACACCCTCACCAACACTTGTTGCTTCTTGTCTTTTTGATATAGGCCACTCTCACAGGTGTGGTTGTGATTTGGTTTGTCCCAACACAATAAGTGATGGTGAACATTTTTCATGGGTCTGTTGCCATCTGCATGTCTTCTTTGGAGAAGTGTCTGTTCAGATCTTCTGTCCATTCTCTTACCTGGCTGTTTGTTTGTTGTTGTTCTAGTTGCTGATTTGCACACGTTCTTTATATGTTTTGCATATTAATCACTTATCAAATGTGTAAGTTGCAAATGTCATCAATCAATCAGTAGGTTGTCTTTTTGTTTTAGCGTTGATCTCTTTCACCAAGAAGAAACTCTTCAGTTTGAAGTAGCCCCATTTTATTGATTTACACTTTTGTTCCCCTTGCCATTGGCGTCAAATCCCCAAAGACATCTCCAAAGCTATTGTATATGAGCTTATCACCTGTTTTTTTTTCTATGCATTTCATGGTTTCAGGTTTTACATTTAAGTCTTTAATCCATTTTGAATTCATTCTTGTGGATGGTGTTAGACCTTGCAGACCAGGGGTAAATTTAAACCTTCCACACTCCACATTGTTAGCATCTTCTGGGGTAACATGTAGAGAAAACTAAAAAATGTGGGAATCCTCAAAGAAGAGCAGTCTGGGTTATAAAAGATCTAGAAACTATGATAGGAAAATCAGATAAGTCAGGTTATAGAGGCTAGAATACTTTAAGATTTAGAGCACTGTCAAATGAAAAAGGAAGCAGATTTCCACTGTTTACTCTTTGACAGAACTCAGGCCAATGAAACAAAGTTTTGGGGAGGTAGACTTAGTTCTAATCAACTCGGCTGCACCACAGTAGAATGAGCAACTCCTAAAGCAGCAAGCTCTTTGTCATTAGGATTATTCAAGAGTCTGGTTTACCATCTATCAGTGAGTTATCAAAATAATTTTGGAGCAGTGGGAATAGAACAAAATGATCTTCAACCTTGAGAAACTGTTATAGAGCAGCCCCGATACAAAACGGGGTGCCTGACTGTGGGTCCTCACCCATGTGCTTGAAAGGACTTATCAATGCTCTACTGCAGGCACACACGAAAGGTTCATAAAAGGTTTATTTACAAGGGAAGGAGAAATGAGGAAATGTACAGCTCAGGGAGAAAAGTGGGAGGTAAAGTTTTAAATGAGTCCTACCCAATCCGCTGATCTGGAATCCCAAATGACACTCTGAGAGCTGGCCCCGAGCCAGGAGCCCTGAAGCCAGGAGGCGAGCGGCAGAGTGAGCCACCCCAAGGCCCACGTGTCTGGTTTTTATACCCAACCTGGCTGCTTAACTCCACCCTCAAGTCCCAGCCACCCTCCCTTTGGTGGTGACAGGATTTGTCTTTCCCAATGTCCTGATGGCTTTGGTCTGGAGTGGGGGTGGAGTCCACAAAGCCTGCGTGGGATTAGCTCAGGACATCATTTCCCCCTAACAAAACTATGATTTTTAAATTAATTCCCTAGCAAGATTTTAATGACTAATATGTATAGTATGATACCAAAGGACAAAAACAATGACTAATAGCACCTCATCAGGCATTATCATAGACATTATCACTGTGTTTGGGAGATAAAATTTTTCTCTGGGGTAGGGCAAGGAGGGTCTTTTTAATGCTTTCTTGCCTAGGCAACTTCTTTGTTGTATAAGACTGGCTTCAGTTTATAGGCTTGGCTATATCACTGCCTTTGTAATATATTGGAGGGAACAAAAAGGAGGAAGTTTTATCCTAGGAAGTTTAATCATTCGCTTTTACATATATTATTTCACTTGGCCCTGACAACAACTCAGGGCAACAGGAAGGATTTGACCCATGTTCCAAATGAAGATCCTAGGCCTCCCTGGTGGCACAAGGTGCTAAGCACAGCACTGTGAATCTATCTGCAGCCTCTGTATCACAGGTTTGACCCCTGCCCAGGGAGCTACCAACATGGCACAGCAGATCTCTCCTATCTTGCCCACTGAGCCCCTCAGCAATGTTTTCAGTCAGTCTGTCTGTTCTGCTCCCCACTCTGTCTCTGGTGAATTCTCTCACCCCCTCCACCTCTGGCCTGTACCCCAGTTCTTGCATGCATAAATAAATAAATCTTTTAAAAAAACTGAAGATCCTAAGATTTAGAGAAGAGCTAACAGTCACACAACCAAGAAGGATTACAACAGTGACAAAGATGGCAAAGAGAACAAATGGACCTTCTCACAGTCTTTTCTTGGAGTGTGACACCCCTGCAATGGACACAGCTTTAAAGGGTCACCATCCCAACTGCACATCAGCAACACGAAGTCCTTCTTAGCCTTGGAGGATTATGTGTGAGCACTTGGGCTGAAGGTCAACCTTGTAAGAAAAGAATAAAGCTGACTTTTTAAACCTAGTGGTTCTAAAGAAGCTGCCCTCTTCAACCCCTTCTACCTAGTGCAGACCAGACTCCTGACACAGACACCTAGTAGAGGCTATTGGGCACCTGGCGCCGGGGAGGAGACCCCAGGGGACCACCCCCAACATATCCTGGTGCTCGCCATCAACCTCTGACCTGATGGAGGTCCCAGGTCAAGCTCAGTCTTGCCTGTGCAGTCTAGGCCCCCAGGGAGCTACCTGTTTCCAAGCACCCCACAGGCCAGCACCCCAGGAATCAAGGTCCAATTGGAAAGAATGTTTCCTGCCACTCATGTGTTGATTCTGTTTCTTCCTCCGAATTTCCTCATCGGCCTGTGGATGCTTCCATGCCATGCCAGAGACAGAGTGCCAAGATGCCATGTTTCCTGCCCCAAGCCTTCTCCCACCCCCACAGCCAGGCTGGGTGCTGTCCAGGCTTGGAGCCAGTACAAGCCGCAGAAATACAGCCTGCCAGTGTGGTGGACTCTAGTTTCCAAACTAGTGAAACATCTGAGCTCAATCATGAATTTCCAACCTTCATCAAACCCTTGAAGACGAGTCTTGGAGAATCATGTAGCATGAGAAATTTTTTCAAGGTTGGGGAAGAGAAAAAGAGAATTAGCTTGGTCTCTAGTGTTCTTCCCAGGATCGAGAGCAGATTGGGACACATAATTTTAGAACAAGGATCTCTGCGAGGTGTCAGGCGGCTATGGTGCTGTAGCTTTGCCGGCTGCTTTCATGTGTGCGAGGCTCTGGGAAGAGTGTGAGGGTGTGTAAATCTCCTCCCTGCCCGCAGAAACCTCACATCTCCCCCTGCAGCCTTCTTGGAGTCTCCGGGTCATGATGGCACCTTCCACCCGGTCCCGCAGCCCTCTGCCTGTGCCTATTCCCAGTGAGCCTCAAGCCTTTTGCAGCTCACAGCTCAGAGGATCTCCCCTCGCTACACAAGAAGCTCGTGAAGTCCAAGAAACATATTTTAATCATTTTCACATCCACAAAGCAGCTGCCATTGCCTGCCACACCATAAATGCTCAAATATTGTGAAGTAAATGCAGTCATTCTGGGGAGATAAAAGGTATCCAGGCACCAGTTAAAAGTGCAGGCACAGCATGGGAGAACCCCACAGGTGAGTCAGCTCACTTGGCGCTGGTCCCAGATCAGTCGTTCAGAGCTGCGTAAACTTGAACAAGTTCCTTCCTCTCTCTGGACCTTGCCAAGCCAGCACCAGGCTTTTATGTCTGTCAAATTAAGGGGCTGGTGCAGAATTTCTGCAGACCCTACCAGCAGGAGGTTTGGAGATGGAAGGTCTGTGTGAGCTCACTGCCTTCTCTTAGTGTCCTCCCAACATCTCCCTGGGGAGCTAGGACTGTCCCCTCGGGATGATGGCACCCCTACTTATCCCCTCAGGATGTCTCCTGGCTCATTTGCCCCCAGGAACTGGAGAGCCTCCGGTGGTGGAGACCTCCTAGGGGAGATCTCTCCCTACCACACCTTCCATATCTTCTTAAGAAAGCAAGTTTCTCTAAATTCCTGGGTACGCTTCTCTGCCATTTTTACAATTAGAACATCTGGCTCTCCCAAGTTTGGAAACACACAAGATCCCATAATCACATCTGTAATCACATCCATCGCTAGGATGGAATTCATGTCTCTGGGCTTGTGACCCACTGGGGTCTCCTACCAGCTCTTCGCCTCTCTCAGGCCTCAGCCTCCTCTGTAAGCCTTTGTGTTCCGCATTTTCTCTTTCTCCTTCATGGAGAAAATAAACAAAACTAGAAATTGAGTAGTTCTGTTTCTTCCTATTGTCTGTTTCACCAACTATCCCAAAAAGCAGGCCTGCGACTCCTTTGACCTTCTTTTTGTTCTAATAATTATTTGTTTGCTTGCTTGCTTGCTTGCTTGTTTTTATAATCTTTTCTCTGTTTTTTTTATTTTTATTTTTATTTTTTTTTTTTGCATGTAGAAGATCTGGGTTGTAGGCTAGAGGTGGGGGGTGAGAGGATTCACCAGAGACTGAGTGGGGAGCAGAACAGGCAGATTGACTGAAATACACTGCTGAACCTTGGGTATTTCTATCTAAAACTACCCAAACTTTCAGACATTTCCTCATCTCAAAATCAGTGCCTCTTACTGATCAACTTTGGGTCTAGAGACTCAAACCAGTTGTCATCGCCAGGGAAAGGGAGAGACACAGAGCCAGGTGGGGGGTACAGCTGGAATTTCACTAGGACCAAGAAGGGTTTCCACCTCCTATACAAGCCTGAAGCAGTCCTCACAGAGCAGAAGCATTTGTTCATTCTGGGCCTTAATACATTCATTTTTGTTATATTCGCCTTGCTATTTTTCCATATTCTTTTCAAAATAAAAGAACACATTTTTGAATTTAGAAAACCTAAATAAGGGACCAGGAAAAAGACTAACTATAACAAAGAAAAAATCAAAATCAACAAGCAACTATAAACCAGAGACACACTACGGTGGGGGGTCGGGGGGAGAGGAAGGATTAGGGTCAAAATAAGGGCGGTGGGAATTGTATGGGGAATATAACCAAGATGAAAATATACACATTGTGCAAAAATGAAAAATTATGTAAGAATTATATAAAATAAAATATAAAAAAAGAACACATTTTTAAAAATCAAGTCCAGATAACAGTTCACCTCACTCTATTTTCCAAGAGACATTCGTGAAGTAATGTCAGAACTTAGCAGAAGTTCTGCCTCCTCAGACATTCCAGCTTCATCTTTTCAGGCATCTGCTCACGCCTGCAGTATCTACACAGCTCTGAAGACATCACCTCTACCCCCTTTTTTTCTCCCGGGTTGGGGGCCACCTCTCCAGGCTGCGCTTGGCTCTCATTTTGATTCCTGTCTTTCTTCTCAGAACACATTTCTTTCTGACTTCTGCCTTGCCTTATTCCCCCCACCTTGTGTAGAAGTCCAGAAGTTATTTATTCTTATTAATAAGTCAGGACATAATTGTACCTTACTCTCCTTAGAGCCCATATCAGTGGCGACCACTTTTCTCAGTGAAAAGACTTAAAAGAACAGCTTTCCTAAACCGCAGATTTATCTGGGGGAGATCACTGCGCCTCTGGAAGTGTGGCATCCCCCCGCCTCCTCAGCCCAGGGAAGTAAGGGACAGAGAAAGGAGAAGGGCACAGGACACAAAGGCAAACCTTATAACCTTTACCATTTTCCTAATGTCAGTTCCATGTAGCACACAATAAAGTCATTAAACCAAAATAGGAACCACAAGATAGGAAGTTGTGCAAATATCAGGTGTGCAACACATACATCAGGGGTGATTGTTAAACACAAGGTCCCCTCCCAGTCAGGAAGTGGGGAGGGTGGAGGAGCAAGACGAGACATAGCATGGGGAAGCGGACCCCATCATTCAGTCCTGAGGTTGTCCTTTTCTTAGAGAATCTTACAAATCTTCAACTGCCACAGAGCAAAAAGCAGATTCCCTGTAATGTTCCATCAAAGCAAGAACATCTGTATGAAATACAATAAATGAAACCATGTCCTTCTTTCTTTACATCCAGTACTGCATGCAGTAAACTGTAGAACAGAATTAAGCCAACAGTGATAAAGCAGGTGGCAATTCAGTACTTTGAATCAATCATAGATAGAAAATCCTAGAAGAATGTTCTCCACAGTTCGTATAAACTCCGGGATTAGTGGAAGGAAGTGACCAGTATATATGTAGTCTCCTGAGTCAATTTCACATGCAGATGAGGTAAAGACCAAAGCTAGCAACCCCGAGAAAGGTGCTCCTGGCATATGATCTCACTGGTGCTCTACAAAATTTTTCTAACAAATATCAGAATCAGGAAAGTACTATTGTGGTACTGTTTTTAAATTTAGCATGTATATATTTTGGGGTGGTGCACACACATATTCTCACTGTGCCCTTAGATCAACTGCTTAACAGATTCTATGTGATTCATTCTACTGCATGTGTTCAGCTCCCATTAACTTATCTTCTCGTGGTCTTTATTGAAAGCTAAATAAGGAAACTTTGGGGACATTGTTGAAAAAACAATACCTGAAATGGACCCCACTGACATTTGCAGTAAAAGCTGTCCTGCCAAAAGAGGGGAGCTCAGTAAAGCTGTCAACCTTAAAGAATTCTCACCAAGGTGAGCCCCAGGTGACCCTGGACAGAATATTAAAGCTTTTTAAAGTTCATTTCCACCAGGATAGCATTTACATTATAATGAGAAGAGAATGACGTTTTTACATAAAATGCTAAATGATAAGAGTTCAAAATAACAGTTGAGATATCAATAAATAATACATGATTTATTGTTAAGTGAATGCTACTGATCATAGTTGTTATAGGATATTAAAAGGCAGAAAAAGATCCAAATAAATGGAGTAAGAGATTCCATGTTCTTGGCTAGAATACAATATTGTCAAGATTTCTTCCCAATTTGTTCAATAGATTCAACACAGTCCTAATCAAGATCTCAGCACATTATTTTGTGGATATTGACAAACTAATTCTAAAGTTTATACGGAAAGGCAAAAAACACAAAATATCCAACACCATATGGAAGGAGAACAAAGTTGGAAGACTGATGCTACTGAACTTCACAACTACCTAAAGCTACAGTAGTCACAGCAGTGTGCTATTGGCAAAAAACAGCGTGATATAGACAAACAGGCCAATGGAACAGGAAAGAGGGCTTGGAAATAAAAATAAACATTGTCAAGTGGTCTCTGACAGAAAAGAAAGACAAATACAGTGGAGCACAGAACAAATCATGCTGGGACAGCTGAATATCCACATGCAAAAAGATGAATCTAGATACAAACCTCACACCCTTCACAAAAATGTACTCAAAGGACCACAGACCCAAATCTAAAGCACAAAACTATGCAATTCCTAAAAGATAACATAGAAGTAACCTAGATGGGAGTGATGGTGATCTCTTATTTTTTTTTATTTTTTTTAAGATTTATTTATTTTTATACAAGAGCTGGGGTACAGGCCAGGGGCATAGGAGGGTGAGAGGATTCACCAGAGGCAGAGCAGGGAGCAGAACAGGCAGACGACAAAAATACACTGCTGAGGGGAGCAGTGGGCGAGACAGGAGAGGTCTGCTGCACCAGGTGGGATGCTCCCTGGCCAGCCAGAATCGAACCCACGCTGCAGAGGCTGTGGACAGCTTCACAGCATGGCGCTCAACCCGCTGCGCCACCGGGCAGAACCCTGATGGTGATCTTTTAAACACAACATCAAAGACATGATTCACAAAAGAAATAATCGATAAACTGGACTTCATTAAAATTCAAAATTTCTGCTCTGTGGAAGGTAATATCAGAGCATTAGAAAACAAGTCACAGACTGGGAGCAAATATTTGCGAAAGAGATATCTGATTAAAGACTGCAACCTACATATATAAATAAATCATTACGCTCAACAACAAGAAAACAAAAAACCCAATTTTAAAATAGACCAGAGACCTTAACAGACACCACCGCAAAGGAGATCTACAAACAGCCACAGGAGAAGAAGCCACAGATCACCTGTGATCAGAAAAATGCATGTTAAAACAGCAGTGAGTTTCCATGACACACCTGTTCGGATGTCCGCAGTGCAGAGCACAGACCGTCCCAAATGCTGGTGAAGATGAGGGACAGCAGGAATCTCTGGTAAGAATCCAAAATGCTATGGCCACATTGGAAGAGAGTTTGCCTGATTCCTACCAACCTAAACATACCTTCCCATGTGATCCAGCAATTATGCTCCTTGGTATTTACCAAAGTTTAAAATTTATGTCCACACAAAACCTGCACCTGGACATTTATAGCAGCCTGATTCATAACTGTCTAGACTTAAAGCAATCAAGATGGCCTCCAGTAGGAGGATGCATAAAATGAGGTACATCCAGATATTGGAATATTAGTCAAGCTACAAGGAAATAATATATCATTCCATGAAAGCATATAGAGGAAATATAGATACATGTTGCTAAATGAAAAAATAAAGCAATATGAAAAAGGCTACATATTGTATGATTCCAACCGAGACTTAACATTTTGGAAAAGGCAAAACTAAGGAAAACCATTCCAGAAAAAAGGAATAGTTGACAGGGGTGCAGAAGGTGGGGAGAGAGAGATGAATAGGCAGAGCACAGAGTATCTTTACAGTAGTGAAAATACTTTGATGCTATAATGATGGATAAGTGTCATTACGCATTTGTCCAGACCCACAGAATGCACAGCAGCAATAGAGAGCCTGTGGTTAACTATGGAGTCTGGCTGATCATGATGTGCCAATGTAGGTTCATCCTTGGTAAAAAATAAATAAGTAAATAAACAAATCAATCTACCATTCTGGTGAGTGATGCTAATAACAGGGGAGGTTATGCATGTGCAAATTGGAAATTAAGTGGAAAATGTCTCTACTTGCTCTCAGTAGTGTTGCAAACCTCACTGCTCTAAAAAAAAAAAAAGTCTTTTTTAATGTTTATGCACTGAAAAATGAATGAAAGTTAATTGAAAGCAATAAAAAAGAATGGACAGTGAAATAGATGCAATGTGTGAATATAAAGCTAATATAAGCGTTATTAGTAGTGCCAAGAATAAGTTCCTTTTATTTCCTGTGGCTTTAGGACTTGAAGTCTTGATATTCACCATGTCCACGTACAATGAAACCAGATCACTTTCATCGATGAGAACCATATCTCAGAATCTAATGCTTCTGACTCCTATTCCAGTGTTTTCAAATGCAAAGGATCCAAATGATTTGACAACTTTCTTTTTTTTTAAATTTAAATTTTATTTTTATATTCCCCATACAATTGCAACCCCCTTATTTTGACCCCAATCCCTCCTCTCCCCGCCCCCCAACCCCCATAGAGTGTCTCTGGTTCATAGTTGTTTGTTGATTTTGATATTTTCTTTCTTATAGTTATTCTTTTTCCTGGTCCCTTATTTAAGTTTTCTAGATTCCTGCTATGAGTAAGACCATCCAGTATTTTTCTTTTTCTTTCTGGCTTATTTTGCTGAGCATGATCCCTTCCAGTGCCATCCATGTTGCTGCAAATTGCATGTGTTTATCTTTTTTGAAGGCAGAGTAATATTCCATGGTACATATGTACCACATCTTCTTGATCCAGTCATCTATTTTTGGGCATTTGGGCTGTTTCCAAAGCTTAGCTATTGTAAACAGTGCTGCTATAAACATAGGGGTGCAGGTGCTCTTTGGAATTGATGTTTCTGTGTCCTTTGGGTAAATACCTAGGAGTGGAATTGCTGGATCCTATGGAAGCTCTATGTTTAGTAGGTCCAGAAATCTCCACACAGCTCTCCACAGTGGTTGGACCAGTTTGCACTCACACCAGCAGTGCAGGAGAGTTCCTTTTTCTCCACAACCTTGCCAACATTTGTTGTTAGTTTTTTTTTTAATATGTGCCTTCTCACTGGTATAAGGTGGTATCTCATGGTAGTTTTGATTTACACTTCCCTGATTACAAGTGATGTTGAACATTTTTTCATATGCCTGTTGGCCATTTGCATTTCCTCTTCAGAGAAGTTTCTTTTTAGCTCTTCTGCCCATTTTTTGACTGGATTATTTTCTTTTTTTTGTGTTGAGTCTCATCAGCTCTTTGCAGATTTTTGTGATCAGTCCTTTATCATTAGTGTTGGGTGCAAAAATGTTCTCCCAGTCGGTGGGGTTTCTCTTTGTTTTTGTTATTGTCTCTTTTGCTGTGCAGAAGCTCTTTAGTTTGATGTAGTCCCAGCTGTTTATCTTTGCCTTCACTATCACTGCTTTGGGTGATGTGTCTGTAAAGATGTCTTTGATGTGCATATCATGTAGTGTTTCGCCTGTATTTCCTTCTATGTATTTTATGGTTTCAGGTCTTATTGACAACTTTCTTGATGACTCTCTAGCCTTTATTGAAAACTTCAGTACTAAAGATCATAAGGGCTGATAAGGGCTGATAGACTGGCTCAGGAAACTTGGAACGGAATCAGAAAGTACAGGTGCAAGGTATAAAGCACAAATGCTCTGTCAATTATCAAATTCTACAAAATGTTAGTGGTAGTGATTTTCTTTTAGGTCATTTCCCAAGTATCTGAAGCCAGAGAAGGAAGAGCCAGTCCAGCCTCCAGCTCAGCCAAGGAAACCTCATAAGCGCAGCGGAGCAAGGAGTCTAGACCAGCTCGAGTCCCCTTCCATCAATTCCTGCTGTCCTCAGAGCCCCTGCAGAAGAGAGGAAATTGCAGCCCACCCATTTTATGAGCTTCATGCTGTGGCTGAAGGATTTAGAACAGCCAGCCCCACAGGGGGCCGGGCACTCTGAGAAGCTCTCCCTGGGTTTTATATGCTTCTGTCACAGCCTCTGGAGGTGAAGACAAGTCCTTCCTGGTGGCTGACCTTGCCAAGCGTACCAGCTGGCTCTGGATCTGAAGTTGGGGGCAGGATGGGCCCAACCCAGAGGCGTAGGCTCAAGGAGACTTTCCTCAGAGCCTCGTATATTAAGTTTGTTTTACAAACCACCGTGACTGAGAGAGACTCCGGGGTCAGCCAAACCTAATTCAACTCCAAGCTCTGCTCTGGTTAGCTGTACAAGTTGGGCAGATAGTAGTAATCTTGACTTCTTGCCATTTCTGGAAGGATGGATGAGATGATGTGGCTTCTTAGCACAAAACAACACTTACTAACTCTTGCTATTACTCTTGTAATAAAATGATTAGACCTAAATGAAGTGAAAGAGCTAAGAGATTTGGGGTCTAGGATCTTTGGGTCAGAAGATCAGAGTGATTGTCTTTCCTCTTTTTGGTTGGGAGAAATTTGGGGGTGAGTGGGGAGTTGGTTAATTGTGTTTATTTTTTAATATGTGCTCAAAAAATGAAAAGGACAAAAGGCCTGCTCCCTTCCAGCATCCAATGTCCACTGGCCGGAGGGGGTGGGGGAGGGTCAGCCCTCCAGGAGAGGGTGTAAGAGCAGAAGGTAGTGACTGATGTGCCACAGGGAGGAGGTGGTGGACCTGCCTGATCCCCAGGCCCCAGGGTGTGGGGGTGAAGTGAGAGGAAGTGCTCTAAGTCCAGCTCTCACAGTAACAGACGGAAACCGGCCTCCAGCCCTCCCAGCTCTTCTACACCAGCCAAGGAGGAGGAAACTTGTGTGGGATGAGACAAATCTGGGTAGGAAAGAAGGTTCACGAAGCACCACCAGCAGGTAGGGAATTTACTTACACTACGGATGCGATCTTCACCACCACTATAGACCTGCCACTGTTTCACAGATAAAAATGAGGTTCAAAAACCGGGGTCACAGTGCTGATAAGCAACTGATCAAGCACACAAGTGTGAACCTCTAAACCCATCTCTAAGAGTCCACAGGGCCTCCCACGGGCCCCAGAAAGGGCTCAGGCATCTGCAAGTCTGGAACGTTGGATTCCGAAGACCATTGTCCCTTAAATCACTGGGTGACCCTGGGAAGACATCTTGGTCCTGGAGGTCAGAGATTCCTCACGGATAGAAGAGACCGAGGCCTCAATGCCATGTCTGCCTGCCCTCTGGCACCATCTGATCCAGCGTGTGCTGGGAGAAGTTGCGCATACACACACACACACACACGCATCAGGGGCACTGGCCACGGGTGGGGGTGCAAGAGGCACATCTGGCCCAACATGTCAGCACCTCCTAGTTCTGTCTATACAACTCACTTCCCAGGCCCTGCCCTTCACAACCCACCTGCAGCCCCCGCCACGCTTCCACATCTACCCATCCCGGCCCAGCAGCTGGCACAAGGCCCACATCCCTCTGCCCTAAGCCGTGCACTCAACAACACTCAAATGGACAATGCTGAAGTGAATCATGTCCCCGGGGTAACATTAAATCAAGTTAATTGCTATTTCTTTCTTTTGAGATCTAGTTATTAACAACTGACTTCCTAAAAGCACGAGGAATTCCCAAATCTTTAAGTGTTTTGGAGTTAAGAAAGACATAAGCTGGTGCTTGACCTAAAGCTGCCTGCGGCCCTTCCCTCACCTTCTGCACACTCCCAACCCCATATTGTCAGCCATACATGGAGCCAAGGGGTCCAGCCACCTGCTGTAGAGCAATTCCTCAAGAGCCCATGCACCCCCAAAACCTTCAAGGGGGGCAGCTATGGCCTCTAGTTTGCCCTGTGAGGTTCTGAGCTAACTCAGAACCTGGGGGGAGCAAAGGGTAAGGAGTCTGGGGACTCATAACAGCCAACTGTTGTTAACTGAGAACTTCCCAACAGGCCTGAGTGTGGGACAAAGAGCTAGGAGGCGTTAGCTCTTCCAGTAGTCAGAGTAACCCTGGGGGAAGAGAGGAAGGAGGGATGTATCCCAAGAAAGTGGTCCTAGCAGGCTGGACCAGAAGGTTCACATTTACTGGGCTGCCCCAAAGTTGGGTAGCTAAAGCCCCACCCTGAAGGGTCCAGGCTCCTTGGCAACCTAGACATGTGACCTCTGGAGAGGACTCCAGTCTCTTCACGGCTTTTCAGTCTTTTCTGAGTGTAAAACAGAGCAAGCCACTGGTCACACGGGACTTTGTAAGAATCAAATGCAATAATGAGAGGATCTTGTAAAAGACACTAGAATCTGACCATTATTGGGCCTCCCTGATGGCGCAAGGGGTTAAGTACCGCACTAAGAAGCAATCCCAAGCCTCTGCAGCATGAGTTCGATCCCCAGCCGGCCAGGGAGCTACCCACATGGTGCAGCAGACCTCTCCTGACTCACCCGCTGCTCCCCTCAGCAGTGTACTTCAGTTAATCTGCCTGTTCTGCTCCCCACTCTGTCTCTGGTGAATCCTCTCACCCCCCATGCCTCTGGCCTGTAACTAGCTCTTAAATGCATAAATAAATAAATCTTTAAAAAAAAAAAAAAAAAAGAATCTGACCATTTGTGGCAGGCTGCGCCTCCCATGCTGTCTCTTGACATGGTCCGGGCATTGGGGGAGATCCCGAGAAGAGGGGATTTCCTGTGCTCCCCTGAAGAGGGAAAGTTGTACTTCCCAGAAGAGGGGAGTTCTTGCACTTCCCAGAGAAGATCTGAACTAGGGAGTCGCCATGGCAATGCCTGCTAATGCTCTCCTCTTTGTTCTTGGTTAATGCAAACGTAAGCTAGTTATAAATTGGCTTGTGAAAACCTAATTCGGACCCAGGTGACAATTGGCTTATTGTTCTTCTGCATGAACTATCACAAAAGAAGTAAAAATTATTAAAGATACAGTTAGGATATAATTGTCCTGGCCCTGAGAACTATGGAGAACAAGCCGCCCTGAACCAGCTGTGCTTAGAAACCATAGCCTAACCTGGGGGGGTACCTGTTTGTGGCAACAGTACATCTCCTAGTGTATGTGAAAGGCCAACAGTTCGCAGGTTGTGTGGAGGTTAGGAATTTCTAGTTAAAAGTTAGATTTCTGTAGAACTAAAACAGTATTGATGAGCTACTTCAGATCACTTTGAAGTAATTGATATTAGGCTAGATTAATTGAGTGCTAGGGAATGGGCTGATTTTAGTAATAACATAACAATGGACTTTCATGTCCACCCCAAAATTAGGAAGGCTTGAGAGCATGATTGATTGTTACTGAACATTGCACTGTCTTAGACAATTGATTATTGCTAGAAAATGAGTTGTACCAAGGAGAATAATTGTCCCTGTTGTTTCTCTTAATCAGATCAAAGTCGTGTCCTTTTGTAGTATGAGATCAAGAGGGTCTTTGTATGTTCATGAGAAAATATGTAATGATTGTCTCTGTTCTGCTTTGATGCTTATGCTGGTGCCATCTCACCGCTCACCTTAAGGTATAAATAAAGACCCGCTGAGACCCTCAGTAGGAGATACTTGCACCAGAGAGAGTGTCAGTCCTCCGAGAAAACTTGGCCGATGCCGTCCTGTCCTTTCGGAGACCCCTGACATGATTTCTAGCTGGAGCTGGTCTCCGGCAACCATTATTGTTTGGGGAATTGTGGGGAGTCCAGATGCAAAGCCTACGTTCTTTTGTTTGACAAATTCAGATTATTTTATATTAGTTTTTTCTTTTTTATAAATCTTGAGACCCCCAAATTTCCCACCAGAAGAAAACTTGCTTCTTTAAAATAGGCCCAGTAGGTATGGTGGAGAGGAACCGCATCAGCCCTCCCTGACTCTCCCAGTAGTGAAAGTTCTGTGTACTTTGCTCACTCCATTTATATAACACTTACTGCATTTTATTCTTGAAGTGTAAGTGTTCAGCTAAGTTATTAACTATTCATCCATCTCACTCAGCCCCCTTCCCAGCAGCTCCCTATATTAGAACCTCAGAATGGCAAACTCTGGATAAATACTTGTTGAATTTATCCTCACTATTCCAGGCCTGCCTACGCATGTCTCCAGTCCACCACCCATGCTGACCCCAACCTGCTCCCAATTCCCTTTCTGATCCCCTCTTCTTTCTTAAACCCTCTGCTTTTCAACTTCTGCTTAAGATCCTGAGGTTCTGCCAATTTCACCTCCTTGTAGGACAGGATTATTCTCAGCTGGCATTTCAGGGAGTCTGACTCTGTCGTGATTATAATTGCAGCAAAGCATTTGATGATGATATCAAGATAGCATCAAGGACAGCACAGAGAAACAAGGGCTGAATGCTCAGTATACTAACTGGGTGATGGAATCAGCCTCAGCTCTATACTTAAATTATTCAACAAATATTTATGTGCCATGTTTTAATTAATGGCTTAAGTTAAGGTATTATGCAAAGCATGCTTAATACAGAAGTGAGGACTATCAAATACAGGAGCAAGGGGTGGGAGATTGGCCATGACATATCAGTACTAAATTTGAAAAGTATCTAGGAATTGTATTTACTTAACTCATGTTATAATGGAATGATAGAAGGAAAACAATAAAGAGAGAAGAAGGACAGAAAAGGAAAATGGAAGAGAAAGAAAGAGAGAGAAAAAAAAAATAAATGATTTCAGGTAGTATCAATGGGAGTCCCACAGAGATTTCCAGCACTCCCTGGCACACTAGAGAGGTTAATGTGAGACTCTTCAAGAGCGGTCAGGTAAATCTAGGTAACACCAGGTTGGGTAAAGGTAAGTGGGACTCCTCATATGCCTCAGGACTATAGCAGACATCCTGAAATCTCCAAGAGGCAGGACAGTCTCAGATTTCTCAAGCATATTAGAGTGAAACTAGTTGACCACCCAACCACTGGGCCCCAGAGCACCTCATAGGTGCTGGAATGAATGGAAGCCCCTTTGGAAAGCATGACGTACAGCAAATGAATTCAGCTCCTTGGGCTAAGCAGAGCCTACCCACCATGTGGCACGAAGCTCAGGCCCCTCAGAAGAGGGACAGAGATCAGTCGGACAGCATTAGGAAGAGCAGTGAGGTTGGCAAAAATATTCAAAGCCATAATATCTGAGGAATGTTTTGCCTGGAGAAGAGCTGGCTTGGCATGCATGTGAGATGATCCCAGAAGGTCGAGGGCTTGATCATTGTAATTAAATACATGAAGAGCTGTCATCTGAGCAAAGAATTAGACCCGTTCACATGTGACCTCAAAAGATAAAACTAGGCTCAGTGAGTCATGTTTTAACTTATCTTAGAAAGCTTTCTTTGCACAGACACCTCTTGGCTGAAATTCTGCTGCACTACTCACTGTCCAGCTAGGAATATTATATTTAAAAGCTTCCAATTCCCTGATTTTCATTTGTTTTTTTGCCCAGTGGCAAGAGTTGGCCATGAGGGACCAAAGGGAGCACACAAATCCTATCTGAGGTTGTCCAAAGAGAGATGAGCCCATGGGCAAGACCCAGCCAAGAGCTTGGAGAAGTTAAGAGAAGCAGGAAGCCCAAGAAGCAGCTCCAGTCAAAGGGCAGCAGACATAGCAGGGTCAGTGTCAGGCCCAGATAGAAAGGGCATGTGAATAGGGCAAGGTTCATTGGTGTGATCAGCATCTCATCTGTCGGGAAATTCACATCCAAGATGTCAAGTTGGCATGAAAATGCAGAATGGCAAGGCCACCAGACAGCCCAGCTAGGTGGCAGCAAGGAATCCATCTCAGGCTATCTATCTGCCATAGATAACAAACAATGAAGAGACACATACAGAAAACACCAAAATTCACACAGAATTCATGAGTCTCCTTCAATTACCCTCCTGAGGATAATGCTTTAAAAATCTTTCCATTCCTTCCAAATTCTCCTGCACTTGTACTAATTGGTCCAAGCTCTTTGTTTTACAAATGAGGAGAGAGAGGTCCAGAGAGGAGAAATCACTTGTCACCATGACAGAGCTTGACAGATTATTTGGCACAACTTGAAGCAAGGTCCACTGGAGAGCCCTTCCCGTTTGTCGCTTCATGTCCCCGTGTTGCTCAATGTTTGATCCACAATCTTCGTCCCATAAATGGTGGTTAAAGTAAATTAAGCAGGAACCAGTGTTGATTTCCCTATTGACATCAAAAATGGAAGAAGAAGGAATAAATGTCACTTCTGTGGGGGGGGGGGTGAGGGCCCCAAACTTGGGCCTGTTGCCCACAAGAGTGCTGGCAGGAGCTCTGAGCACTAACCCAAGGAAGGCCCCTAACCCCAGATACCCACACCAGATCCGGGGTGATGCCGAAGAAGGCGTCTGGGGAATCTTTGCTCCCCGGATGCCTATAAATAAAGTACAGATTCAAGTTGAAGAATGGGTTATGGGCTTTTCCTTGACTGGCATTTGGGAACTACCCCGGGCCTCCAGAATCATGTTTCCTGAAAAGACCATTAACTCCCACAATTCTGGAGTAAGTGCTGCTTCCCAGCCAAGGCTCATAAAATTTCAAACAGAAACCCTTCCGAGCCCAGGAAGATCGGCCTGGCTGACAAAAAACACATGGGCAGGGCCAGCACATGGAATGCATTTTGCTCTCAACAGCTTCTTTTGATGATATTTCCAAAGGCTACGACCACAGCCCTCTGCACCTTCGTGGCAAGTGCTTGGCTCTCGTGCCTCCAGGCCTGGCATCTGGGAGGAGCTCCTGGTCTCTGCAACTGCAGGGCTCGGTGCGTCACTGGGCCACAGGAGCGGCCCCTGGCCCTTCGGGCAGAGACACATTGCGCGATGTCACTGTCTCAGCCACGCGCTCAGCCCCACAAGCATGGGCCCTCAGCTCTCGGGGGGCAGCCCCACAGGGAAGCCTGCTCACCCTTGTTTTTATGAAGGACTCTGCCTCTGCATGCTGCTCCTCCCGAGGTGAGCTGTAGGCCGTGATGCACGGCTTCCTCCACACATCCTCAGCTGTGCCCTGCCAGTTCCCACCATCCTTGCCTGTTCCTTTTAACTCCCCCTCAGCTGTCATTACTGCTCTCACGACGTGCCCTCCCCATGGACAGCCCAAGCCAGGCCCTGGCATATGACCACTGGGGTCTTCATTACTGGTCCTTCCCCCAACCTGGAAAGTCTCCCCTCCTCCATTTCCTTCCTCTTCTGCTGCAAGCCTGCCTCCAGGACATCTCCCCACGGTGCCTCTTCTGCCCAGATCATCTCCTTCTCCTTTCACGCTCAGCCCTTTTGGCTTTTTGCCACGTTTCGGTGACTTTGCACAGGTGGATGAAGTTTTCAGGCAGGTGGCCCCATCTATGTGCTAAACATTTCTACTGTTTCACTTAACTGAATGGGGTGGATGGATGAGTGAAGGATGGGTGAGTGAAAGGTAAACGAACAGATGTGTCAGTGAGTTAATGAAATAAGTGGTGACGTTCATCAGGCTCTGGCCTTGTCTAAGCCTCAATTCCTATATTTGGTACAAGAATCTTAAGCCTGGTACTCAAAGTACTCAAGGAAACGCTTTTTCTCCAGCCATGAGACAAGGCAGGCTTCTACCGCAGGGAAGTGCACCTCGTGTTCCAAATCATAAAGTCCTTTCTGGTCTATGCAAAGTCCTCAGGGGTCCTGGTCTGTGTCCTGGTCACCTCTCCCAGTGAGCTTGAGGAGACACCTCCTTGCCTAGCTCGACTCTGTTCCCTGGTAATCGCCAGCAGCTGCCAGGCACCCACCAGAAGCCACCAAAGGCCTCCTGTCTTCATTCAGTTACTATAACAAAACACTATAAACTGAGTGACTTATAAACCACACTGTTCTGGAAGCTGGGAAATCCAAGGTCAGGGAATGGGCAGGCTCCATGTCTGTGAGGCCCACTTCCCAGCGGTACCCTCACAGAACATACTCACACAGCAGACAGGGTGAGGGAGCTCTTGGGCCTCTTCTTGAGGGCATAGATCCACCCTCATGACCCGTCACCTCCCAAGGCCCCACCTGCTAACACCATCACCACCAGAGGCAGGATTTCAACAAGAGGGGTTTGAAGGACACAATCAGACCAGAGCAACTCCAGTGTATTTGAGCCTCTTTTCTGTACATCTAACAGCATCTAATTATGCTCAATCTAAATAGCTTTCTGTTGGCATCTTTTAGAATAAAGAGGGAAGGGAGGTAAATAAACATCACACATAAGCCACCTAACCACAGAAGAGAGCAGAGAAATTAAAAAATAAAAGAGGTGCCTCCCTGAGGGCTTGCAGTATAAATTAGACACACTGAGTGGAGAGAGGCAGGCGGCAGCCAGGGACAACTGTGTTTGCTTCTGGCCAGGCCAGCCTGTCACCTGCCACCTCGGAGGCCGCTCAGGGGAAGGCTGAAGAGAGACTGAGAGGACAGCGTAGGGATGAATTGGTTCCAATGCTAAGTAGAAATGAAAGTATAGCTGGGAGGGGCCCAGACACTTGGCTTCTGCCTCCTGTCTTCCCTTGAATTCTCACCTGTGAGACAAGGAGAAGGAGGAGCAAAGCATTGAAACCACCCCCACCACCCACAGGCTGAGAGACAGGGGTCAGCAGGAGGACCAACCACAGTGACCAGGAACTCACACAGGCTTTGCCGGGTGGGGGGTGGGTGGGGGTATGTGCGTGCGTGTGTGTGTGTGTGTGTGTGTGTGTTTGCTGTTCTGGTGTTAGTTTATTCTTCTAACATGTACTACGGTGCTGAACCCTAGCGTGGGGTGAAGTCCACCATCTTCCATGCTGTGGTGGCCCTGCGGCCTTCCATGTTCCTAAATTCCAGGGCTGGCACTCAAGGGCATCTTGGTCCAATACATCTCGCCACACCAAAATAAAACTCAGACTTGGTGGGATGCCTCCACACACTCTCCCAACACACCAGCCAGGCTCAGCTTCCCCAACATGGAACTGCAGCTCCTCAGACAACCCTTTGGGCTTGCGTGTGGAATATGCAGGTCAAGAGGATGGAGCTTACTCCCAATTATATAGGAAATTATTTGTGTCATTTCAAGCCACAATCTACTAGAAGAGCATCTTGAACAAAGTTTATGAAAGCTGACAAAGTCTGTCCAGTGTGGGATTCAACCCTGGTTCAAGGACCCACTGGGACTTTCTGGAGGCCCAAAACACCCATCTCTAGCCTGTGGATGTCGTGAAAACTTCCCCCTTCTCTCTGGCTCAGCAATCTCATTGTAAAACAGAGCCGGAAAGGGGAGGCACTGAGTTGCTCCGGTTCACCCAGGACTTGCTCCCCTTTCTGAGATAGTCGTCTGAACCCCCATTTACTGAATGGCGCCTCTGCCGGTGACATGGCAGGAAATGACTGTTATTTGGAATTGAGTTCTTCATAGTTTTCCCTTTCTCCAGGGACTTGAAATCTTGTTGAAGATGAGTGTTTTAGAGGGAAGCAGCCAGAGGCACCGAGAAGAGATTCTCCAGGCTTGACAGTGCTGAGGAATGAATAATGGAACTTCAAGGGCTGGTTCTTCAGGACCTAAAGGAAAGCAAGAAGGGTCCTCCCTGATTTATAAGAAGGTGACCACTTCTAGCCCCTTCCAGTGGCTCCTGATATACAGGGATGGGAAATACTAAGATGAGGAGAAGAACATATTCTCCTTAGAGGTAGCTGGGCCCTGCACCCAGTTTCAGAACTGACATGAGACATTAGGCCCAAATCCTCCATTCCTGAATGGTTTGGAGGACGCCAAGTAGAGGCATCTTGAGCCCATGGCTCACTTCTCTGCATCTCCCACTGTGAACAGGGAGAGTTGGGACAAGCCCTGATGTGTGTAAGGAAAGCTGTCTTTCTGGATTTGCAAGTAGATTAATGAGGCTGAGTTTTACAGAAAACATGTTTCCAAACACATTAGCCACAGGCCAAACATCTCCTCGGAGGAATTTTATTTTTCGAAGAATCTTAAAGGTATTTTCTTCACACTACCTGAGACTAAAATCAATACCAGCGATTATTTGAAATGCCATTTACAATAAACCTTCCAAGACAGAAGAACCATTTGACAGATTCTCATCAGACTAGGGCTGCATTCTCCACAAGCACCAGGGAAAGCCTTGTCATGAGAACTGGGAGTGGAAAGTGTGGGAAACACCCCTTCGGTTACTCTGTCTGTCTCCTGCCCTTAAGTTGTCTGACAGAAACTGCCAGGTCAGAGAACCATGTTCTTATTTGACTTTGTCACGATCTTGGGCATGTCACAACTTTTCTAAGTCTCAATTTTCTTCCTTATATCAAAAAGAATTGCAAAAACCCTTTCCTTCCTAAAGCAAGGCCAGTTTTCTGAACCAGGGTGACACGCCTGAGATCCCTCTAGAGGAATACACCAGCGCTGTAAATTTGAGCCAGGTCGTACCTGGAGGTTTTACATGTACAGCCGAATTCATGTTCATGATTGCTCTTTCCATCTGTCCAACAAACCTATCAAGTAAGTAATACAGATGAGGAGGCTGGGGCTTAGAAAAGCAAGCATTTTTTCAGCTCCAGAGCTAGGAAGTCATAAAATGGTACAATTTATTTGTTTCTACGGCAGCAACCCCCCAGCACCATTCCTGGTTACATTCTGAGATCAGTCAAAGAGATGTTAGCGATTTCAGGAGTTTCACACTGAATAATGGCAGCGATGGTTGCTACTGGTTGAGATTCTGCTGTGAGCCACGTGCGGGCACAGCCAGGATCACTAACTCGAATCCTACAAGAGGGATAAAGTTAACGCCGCAAACAACGTCGAAACAAGAGGATTTTCCCCTTCAAGAATCCAGCAAAATTGCTGCCCTACAAAATGCCTCTTGTTCTAGACAGCAAGTGGCAAGTTTGCAGTCCTGGGGTGGAGGGGGGCGGGGGTATATGAGTTGTTCACAAGTTGGGGCTCTATGAACACTGCTACTGTGGGGGACCGGCACCAGAGTCCCCGAAAGTCTGCCTGTGTTTTTCCTCCGGAAGTTCCATAAATTAATTCATTCACTCCCTCCGCCACCTCTAGGCCTGGTCATGCTCTGGGGCTTTGGAGCCTACTTTGCCTATAGAAGCGAAGCCTCTTCCCTTCCAAGATCCTGCAGGGACCTGGAAGAGGAAGAGGATTGTGGAACTGAGAGTTTACATCCATGTCAAAAGAATCTTATCTCATTTGTTTTAATTTGATGGCTAATAAAAAAACAACAAGAATCTTTAAGTGCAGTCAACAACTCATTGCTCATGCATAACTTCCTCATTTCATAAATTTTCCAGCCCATTTGCTGTCACAGGGTGACGTCCCTGACACTTGTCCTCAGTCAGTGAGGAGCCAGTGAATGCTCATGCATTGAAAATCATGACAAAGCAAACAGAATGCAGTGAAACCTGCTGTCTTCTCTCCCCAAGTCCACACACACACACACACACACACACACACACACACACATTCCAAAGCTAATTATCAGGCATTTGGGGGTTTTCTCAGGATAGAGATTATCCACCTCATTGCTACGCGGCACAGGCCGCCGCACCGCTGAGGAGACAAGTCTGGCGTCTCACCCTGTGACTCGTTTCGGAAAAGGGAAAACAGCAAGAATTTCATACACAACTGGACCCAACTCCGAGCAGCCAGGATCTGGGATGTGTTAGGGATGTGGGAACAGCCCACAGCTGTGTGGCGCCTTCTGTCTCCAGGCCTGGGATGCGCCAGAGGCTTTTCTGCGGCCCTCACCAGCAGAGCAGCATCTTATCCAGCCCGTCAGCCCAGGCCTCCGGGCCAGACTCCCCCGACCACAAAGGCCGCCCTGGCCCCTGCAGGCATCCTGGACCCCATGTCTTCAGTATTCCCGACTCCGCCGTTCCAGGCCGAGTTCCAAGCTGATAATCCAATCTCCGTTCTGTTCCCTTCTCCACAAATTGTTAAATGGTAGATGTGTTGCTCTTCATTTCCTGTCTGACTCTCGCCAGTGATTTTTAGACAGTTTGCCACTTTCCACCCTCGGGAGCCCATGCCCTTCTGTGACCCTGGGCCCGCCAAGCACAAACTCCAAGCAGTGAGCTGAGCTGTGCTGCGGCGGGGGCTTGGGGCGCTGCCCCCGTCCTGGGGGTCTGCGTGCAGGAGGACCCTGCAGACTCCAGAGGCTGATTCCTCTGGCTCCTCGGCCCAGGGCTCCCCCTTCTGCACTGGCTCTGTTCCCCTCTCCAAGCTTGAACTTCCTCGCCCTCCCTAAGAATCCTATCTGCACGTCTGAAGTGCTGTGCCAAGGAAGGGACAGGAATGATTCCCAGTCCCCAAGTTGGCTGGTCACATGCAGAGGGGTGGTGGGGTGCTGCCCTCCACACTGGAGGGGGGAAAACACACACACACACACACACACACACACACACACACGGCTCCGTGGGCCCAGGCAGGAACTTTTTTTGCTTTGAATTCCCAAGGGCAGTGGCTATTTTGAAACCAGCCTGGGGGATGTGAGGAGAGCTGACCGTTCTTGTCCAAAAGGAGGGTGAGACTATCCAGAAGGTGAGGGGCCGCCTGCGGCTGGTTTGAACACATTCTTGAAGTTTTACGTTGAAGTTGATTCTTTTCCCATACGATTTCCATAATGTTCCTTTTCTTTATTTATTTTTCCATGAAAAACTATCCTCCAATACTGTGTGTGTGACTCTCAAGGCTTATTAAAAAATCTTGAGGATGAAAACACAGGACTCCCCCAGGTCTGTTATTAGTGCCCAATAACTGAAATCTGAGACAAAACTATAAGGCACGTTTTTCTCCAACATGCCGCACCCCACTCCCCAAAACACTTGGCTTGTGTCTCCCCCTCAGGGGCCCTCCCAAGCCTCCCTGGCAGCCTTGGCCTACCCACAGCCCCTGCGCAGCCCCTGCCCTAACCGACCCCCTAACTGACCTCCTACCCCATCATTTAATCTCCCAAACTAATCCAAATGGAGGTGTTAGTGATTGATAATAGAAAATCCAGTAACAACCCTTTTCTTAGGTTAAAAATGAAATACTTTTCAAACACTGGAGAGTTTCTAAGGCTTTCACATCCATCACTTCGCTTTGATAATGTGTTTCATGCTGGCCTATTCGTTAGATAGGAATTAAATTTTCTTCTCTATCTTATGGATGAGGAAATTGAGGCTCTTCAGAGTTTGGTTGCCTGGATCAGAGTCACAGAGATAGGAGGAGGAGAGGCTGGGGCTGGGGCTGCGTCCTTCTGTGCTGGACCCTGGCTCTCATGCCACAACTGGGCCATGGCTAGCTCAGCCTCGGTCCTTTACCACTTCTCTGGCAGCAAAACGCTAGGACCACTGGGGTCCTTGTTCACAGCACCAGGGGCACAGGCTAGATTATTAGATCTGAGTCTCTGGGAGGGGAGCCCAGAAATCTGCAAGTTAACACCTTAATTTCTGGGATGATTCCATCGGCCTCAAACAAAAACAATGAGTTATTTAGACAACAAGTAAGGTTTATTTGAAGACAAAGCAACTAAAAATGAGGCAGATTGAGCACGTTCATGGCGAGATAGTCACACACACTCCTCGAATCCCAGCCTCACGACCCCCTACAGCACCTCAGAGCAGTCTGGAGTGAGACACAAGGCCTGGGGGGGCCTATGGTTGCTGGCTTAACCAGGCAAGGGCACCATCAAGCCTCCCCATATCAGTTAAGTAGGATTCTGATTAAGTTCACAATTCTTATAGACATCAATCCCTAAGAATCTTTGACTTCAGGAAAAGTCAAGGAACTGGATTTCTGATAGTGAAATTTCAGACATGAGAGAAGGAAATGATAAAGGCCCATTTCAGACACAGGAACTCGTGTGGAATGCCATTGCTACTTTCTGAGAAAGCACCTACTACATTGTGATCTGCACACCCCAGGACACCCACACCCCACCCAGGTATTGTCTCCCACCCCTCCCCACCCTAAGACTCTCCCACCCGCCCCCCAGTTGTACCCACGCAATTTGGAGGGAGTCATGTCCTGTGCATCATTGTTTTCTGTCCTCCAGCTACACATTATGTTTTGCTTGATGTCATTAAATATACACTCCAAAAGGAGAAGAAAATATAAGAGTATTAGGAAAATACCCTCTTCTTCTTTCTCTCAAGAACATTCTGCAAGAATAATACATTATTATCCACAACCAAATCCCCATTGTGGCCACATTAATATAAAATCCAAAACCATCTGGATCATTGACTGACGTTTGCTCTTTTCATGTGACTACCGCATTGTGTCCAACCACCCGTGTGTTCCCCCCTGGGAGCAATGGGGGATGTAAATCCACCCCTCAGCTCTTTAATTAAAGTTGCAAAAACATCAAGAGGGTCTCACCCTTGTAAACACAAAGAGCCTTTCCAGGAAATAGCTTTGCCTCTTGTGTTAACAGATGTCATGGGGCACTTGGGTGAGAGAGTGTTGTTTTAAAATTCTCAATCTGCCTTGCAAGAATTTTTTCCTTAGATGGTTCCTGGAGAGCATCACATACTTTTCTCTTTGCAGCTTCCCATTTCTTTGCATAGCTCATCTGCTTGACCTCACGCCTATTTCTGAATGTTTGTGTTCTCCCCAAATTCCTACACTGGCATCTGAACCCCAAGGTGATGGGATGAGGAACAGGGGAAGGTAATTAGGTCATGAGAGGGGAGCCCTTATCAATGGCATCAGTGCCCTCATAAAGGGAGCTCAGAGACACCCCAGCACCTTCCACCACATGAGGGCACAGCAAGAAGTCAGCAGCCTGCAGTCAAGAAGAAGAGGGCCCTCCCCAGGCCCTGAGCCTGCAGGCTCCCTGATCACCACCCTCCACAACAATGAGACATAAATTTCTATTATTTCTAAGCTTCTCAGTCTCACGTATTTTGTCACAGCATCGAGAACAGACTAAGACACTCACCTGGGGTGCTCGTGTCATGTGGACCAGAGATAAGCCAGCAGCCAACTCCTGAGATCTGACAGTCATCACCTACCACTGACTATTTCCCCAAATTGGGGGCATCTTCATGATTTGCTCCTGATGCTGAGGTAATGAGCAGCTTTGTAGTTATACAATAGTGGCTGCATCTTCCTGACTCTAAATACCTGGGTGAATGTGGAAAATCTTTTCAGAAAATTAGGAAGATTAGTTAGCATCATGGTGATAAGCTTCCTGATAGCTGACAGAATGTTTTTTATCTACATTATTTTGGGTCACTAATGATAAAGTCTCTTTGGATATTGCTTTGTCAACTGCAAGCAGCCAGTTGGGTGGGCGTTCTTCTGTTCCACGGCAGGGTGGCAAGCTCCTAGCACCAAGTGCCTGCATGTTCTTAGGGGAACGGAGCAGTAGAGAAACCTGAGCGGAACACTGCACAGAAGCAGCAGAGTGGAGAAAATAAGGTACGTGTGGCTGAGGTCAAAGATTTTGGAATCCTGGAAATACGCAATTCTGAGTTCAGCTTTGTGTAGCAATCAGCCCCCAGATACAGCTGATGATCAACCAAAGAAACAGAGACAAAGGTCATCAGGAGCTGAGTTGGAGGCCAACAAGGCCTTCACACAAATACCAAAGCCCCTGTGATGATCACTGCATCTCTGCACGCACTCAAGCCATTGAGAACCATCGTAGACTGTCACAAGACGTCAAATGATGACAGCAACAAAGCAGAAAACGGGCCAGTAAGAGAGGGTTAGCCTTCCAGAGCAGGGCTGTGCTGGAAGATGGTGGAACGATGTTCTCGAAGCAGAGTTGGTACAAGGATTGTGCCAGCCAAGCTCATCACTTGGACACCCATAAGGAGAAAGGTGGTGCCTCTAGAATTTCCTCACCCTGCCCCCCATTACTTTCAGCCCATCTCCCATTGGCATCTTAGCATCTGAGAGATTCCGGCAAAGCTCTCCATCCTTGCTCCATCAGGACCGGCTTCTGCAGGTCATATCCAGAACGGCCAGAACTGCAAATATTCCAGAGCCCAGAGCCTTGTTCAATCAGCACAGCAGAAGGTGAGTGGGGACATGAGGGAGACTCCGCTCAAGGCGAGAACCAGATGGAGGACAGAAACCCCTGAGGGGACAGACTCTGCCTCTCTTATATCTTGGCAGAGAGGAGGTATGAGGTCAGAGGGAGAACGCAGTTTGGACAATGAGAAATCCTCAGGCTTACATTGCTCTTGGGCACGAGTTAGGTTTAAAGGCCCAGATTGAGGTAGAGCAGAAAGCTCTGCTCTGAGAGTCTGGAAATTGAATTATAAATCTGACAATCACTAATTCCTTTACGACACTAGGCAGGTCATTTTACACCTTTGGGCCTTCGTTTCCTCGTAAGTAAAATAAGGGGAGCTGGGTTGGAGGACCTCCATGGCTTCCTCCAGCTCCGAGATCCAATTCCAACTGGTTTAGGCAGGACAGAGAGGAGGGAAGCACTGAGGCCCTAGATGATGGGGTATTGCTGCCAAAATCACCCTTTCCCCCTCCTCCTCCTGTTCTCTCGCTGACATGCCCTTTATTATCTTGTTGTTGTTGATGGAGTGTTTTTTTCCCACAGAGCTCTGTGGGACAGGACAACAGAGCAGACTGGGAAGGACAGCATGAATGGGAAAAGGAAGGCTTCTCCAGGAGTTCCCAAGCACCGCCCTCCCCTTTAAACTCTGCAACCTTTTCACCACTGTCCCCAGATGCAGCAGCAGATCCCAGCTAATTGTTCTCCACCGCATTCTACTTCTTTCCAAGCTTCTTTCTTGCAAAGACCAAAGAAGTGAGTTGGTAGGTGCTGTAAAGCATGGACGATTTCTGGTATCAAAGCATTATGGCTAATGACAAATTCTGGCAAGATCTAGTGACTTAAAGCAGCAACCATTTTATTTGCTCCTATTCTGTGTGTCAGTAGTAGTGGCTTGGCTGTGGCAAGATAGTCTAGAATAAAGCCGCCCAGTAGAAATATAACACAAACCTTGTAAATAATTTGAAATGTTCTCATAGCCACACTTTTAAAACTTAAAAGAAACGGGTGAAGCTTATTTTAGTATTTTTAATTTAAGCCAGTATGTCCCAAATAATATTGTCTTAAGTGGTTTCTATAAAGATTTTCAATAAAATATTTTACATTGCTTTTATCATTCAAGTCTTCAAAACCCAGTGTGCATTTAATACTAACAGTACATCTCAAGTCCTACTAGCCATATTTTAAGAGTTCAGCAGCCACCATGAAGTCTAGAATGAGGGCTAGGATGTCTAGGTCTCAGTGGGACCACTGGAGTGATGGGATTTCTGGGTCTTCTCTTCACATTATCTCTCATGCTCCAGGAGACCAGTGCAGATTTGTCCACAAGATAAAGGTAGAGTTCCCATCAGCAGCAAGCCCTCACTGCACATGTGATCTTCTGATATCTTTGTTTTATGTTGGCTAAAGTCTACTGGCCAGGGCAAGTCACAGGGCCAAACCTGAAATCAATATGAGAGGCATCTACCCGAAGGTGTGGTTACCAGGAGGCCACTTCTCCCAACCCCCCAAAGCCCCACACTCCAGGGAGACCCCCCACTCCCACTGGTTTCCTCCTATTTCCTTCAAAAATGTCAACAAAGAGGAAAGCACACAAAAAAGAAAAGTAAAATAATCTGCAGTTCTACCTCCAACGAATAACCAGAGATAACCCTAATTCCATAGGTGCTGTCACCTTTATTCAACATATATGTACACCATCATTTCACAAACTGGTCTTCAAATTATATACCTATTTTCATTGAATATCCTGAGTATTTTCCCATGTTACTAAGAACTAAGAGTTCTTCTAAAACATGCACTTTAGGGTTTCATGGCCTCCATTTATGTGGTATTACCCACATGAGGAATTATATAAATAATTCTTTATTGCTAGAGGATGGAGTTGCTTCCCATTTTTTATGCTTATAAATAATGAGAAAAGGAACCACCTTCTTCACACATTTTCCATTCATTCAAGCCTATTTATGAAGAACAGATTCCTAGAAATAGGATCTCTAGGTCCATTACATATTTCAAAGTTTCTCATTCATTCATTCATTCATTCAATAAGTAGTTACTAACTGTACATAATATCCAGACATTCACAAAAGTACTGAGGATACAGCAGCAACAGATAAAAAAATTCCAGTCTCACAGAAGAGCTTACATTCTACCAAAGAGAGACTTCAATAAGCAAGAAGTGTACTATCAGTAGGCTAAGGATTGATCAGTCCTATGAAGAAAAGAATATTGGGGATATGAGGTGCCACAAGCCTGTGGCATTGTGGAGACAGAGTAAGATTGGAAAGATGATTATAGTCTCATGAAAAAAAGACCTATAGTCTAGTTGTAATTCTGGAATTGCCATCTGTTAAACTGGACATTGACAGTGCACATCAGTGTACAGCTCTACTTTGAGGATACTCAGAAGGATTCCCCCAAAACCATTCTTTGCTGCTACTCACAAAAGCCTTCTAATGACCAAAAAATGTTGGTGATGTACATACCAAGTGCCAGGCATTGTTCTAGATGTTGAGAACAACTGTTCTCGGTATAAGAAATAAAGAAAGACCAGCCTAGATTGACATTATGTAGGGGGAGATAAATATATAAGCATATGAATACAGCCAGATAGTAACAGGTACTATGAAGAGAAATTAAGAAAGGGTGTTAGAAAAAAAAATAATTGACTCACGTTTTAGTTGAGGTCTGCATGACAAGAAGAAGCCAGACTTGTGAAAGTCAGGGGCAAAATGGAGATGCAAATGTCCTGGGGCATGTGTAAGAAACAGTTCACCAGAGCAGCTAGAGCATGCTGAGTGATGGGAACTGGTGGTAGATGAGGATGACTAAGAATTCCTTGTAAAAGCTTGAGTTTGAATCTAAAAGTCATTGGAGAGCTTGGAGTAAGAAACTGAACCATCTGGTTTGTGTATGGAAAATGGAGACAGGACTTGAGGACAAGAGTAAAGATAAAAAGACCAGCAAACAGGCTACTGCATTATTCTTGATGTGAATAGAATGATAGGGGTGGAAGAAAGAAATAGACTAATGTTCTAATATTTTTCAGCAAGGTTTATGATGAATGAGGCTTACATTAGTGGGCAGTTTCCAAGACTAAAGAAGACTGTGACAGTGGCATATTTTGTGGCAGAAATCAAGAGTCCTGGCCTGGCCTTGGAGAAGTCTACCAGACATGCAGAGGCGATGCTGCAGAGCCAATTGGAAATGCTTCTGGAATTCCAGGTAGAGATCAGGTTTGCAGGGCACACGTCTAAATGGACAGGACGGACAGTCATGTGATTTGTGTAATCTTTTATAAACCTCTCTCGGTGTGCTGTCATATGATTAAATGAGGGAGTAGTTGTAAGGACAGAAAAGAACACTACACTCAGCTTCAGAAAGACCAGGATCATCTGCCACTTTTATGCAGGTCACTTTCCTCTCTCTCCTCCTTATCTTGCATCTCTGTGAAATGGAGTTAGTGGCAATACCCACCACAGAGAGGGGCCTCTGAGGATCAAAGGAGCCAACACTTGCAAAAATGCCAAGTAGGGTACTAGGGTAGCTTGAGCCTCTTAATAAATGGCAGCATACTCGATTCCGTCTGAAAGACCTAGAAAAATGAAAGCACAAATAGCAGGACCACCCTCAGGAGGAGCCGCCCAGGCTTCCCTGGCCCTGCTGCTGACAGCTTTGGTAAAGGCAAAATCAACACTGTGTGAAGCCCTCACTTGAATCTGAAATCAGCGACTTCTGAGGGAAAATGGTGATGAATTTCTCAACAGCCATGCTATATGTCAGCCGATAACATATTTTTTCACAGACAGATTTAAGCCAAGTGAGCAAGAGTAAAAATGCATTCTACAAATATTATTACAGCTTCTGAGTGGAATATTTTTTCAGTTTTCTCTCTTTTTTTTTGAAGTAAGTGCTTGCAAGGAGCCTATTTTGGGGGCTGACTTGAGTTGTTTTCCTGGCTGCAGTCCAGGGAGGTTGAGGGCAAGGGTTGCTCAAGCTACAGATAGTGGTTTTGTGGGCGATTTGTTGCTGCCTTTAAATGCCCTGAAGACCTCTCATTCCCACGTTTTCCTAGTTCAAAAAGGAGGTACAGGACTCCTGACCACTAACGAGTGCAGAGCCTCCAAAATCAAAGGGTTGGAGAAGGCAGGGGGACAGGCTGTTACTTAATTCCACGGTCCTCTGTTCCCTTCTCATGTCAGTGGCGATTCCGCACTGGCCTTGCTCCAGAATCCTGGTGGGAAAATCTGTAGACAACCGCCACAGCAAACAGCCCCTTGGGGAATGTTCTTGTGCTGTTTCTGTCATAAAGGGGCCCTTTGCACTCAAGAGGCTTCCACAGAGGACACCATCCCAGCATGGTGTGTCACGAAGCAGGCGCAGGCCACGGGCCTGCTGTGCTCTGCCCAGGCCGGGCTGCCTCTCGGGCCAGGGGCACGGCAGAGCCGGACAAGCTGCAAACAGCCCTCAGTGGCCACCTCAGGCGGGTACTTCATTCTGGGTGAATAAATTAAGCCTTCACATGTCACAGACAAGGCTCAGCCTGGAGGCGCAGGCACCAGCTCCCCTGGCAAACTTGTAGGGAACATCATGCCTTCCCTAGAGTAAGCCCCGGAGTCTGGGGAACAGGGCAGGTTAGATTGGAAGGTGGTGTCTCCCGGTGGCTGTGAATGGGCAGGAATCCAGGAAGCAGCAAACCAAAGCTCAGTCCCGTGAGCTTCCTCCTCACCCATTTCCCTTTGCTTTCACCAGCTTTCTGTCCAGAAGGCAGATTTACTGCCTGGACAAACCCAAGAATGACAGAGGTCCTGACCCAATCACACACAGGAAGGAAAGGAATTTCTCACTCAAAATTCCTCAGCTTACCTCATTTCTGCATTGGTGTCGCCCTGAACTAGCCCCCTTAGCCTCAGGGAATGTCTGTGAGACACCAGGGAGAGGTTCCAGATGGCATCTCTTGCTGGTTTTCTCTAGGTAAACGCAATTCATTCGGTTCTTCAGCAGATCTGTACTAAGCTTCATCCACATGCCAGAGCTTTCCAGAGGCAGCAATTCAGAGGCTGACTGCCTTCTGGGTTTATGGGATAAGTACACAGCCATGAGCCTCCAGTTTCCTAGTGATGAAGTGTGAGTACCGGCATCACCTTGGAGACATCAGCAAGGCCAGCATGTAATGTGCATCACAAGACCAGTGTAAGCCTGGAAATACTACACGGCAGTGAAAAGGATAACTAGAACTGTATTATCAATGTGGGTAAGTTAAGAGCAAAAAGCAAAGTGGAGGAAGCTACATTAGTATGATCATTCTTCTAAAGTTTTAAAACATGCAAAGCCACAGTAGATGACAGATGCATAGCTTTGAAATAAAGGCAAGAAGCTACCTGTGGCAATGAGATGCCAAATTTGCACAGAGGGTCATCTCTGAGGATGGAGAAGAACTGGAAGGTAAACTCAGGAGTTTGTCAGGAGGTATGCTTAGAAGTTTTCCATTAACCTGAAAACTTTTATCTGTTCAAGGAGCTAATAGGTAGCAGATACTTTATCATCTGTACTTTTGATGCCTGCAATAGATTGAAATCAGAGTTTAATGTTACATTAAACTGGCAAAGAGAGTTAATTTTATTATCAATTCCACAGTACTGTGGATAACCCAAGCAACAGAAGATCTAGAACACTTGGCTTTACTAATGAGGAAGACGGTAGGGTGGTTAAAATAATTAACTTTCCAATAATTATTGATAATTGTTATTAGCAACATAAGCATGGCCTACAGTCCTGTACATAGGATTTGCTTCCTACTTATAGAATCTCACTTTTGATTATTCAAGCAAAGGGTTTTAGGACTCAGTTCTGAATTCCCTGCTCACAGTTCATATAAGGTTCCTTAACTTCTGTGAGCTTTTGGGACCTCATAGGGACACTGTAGGGTGTAGGAGCGCTGGGTAGCTCAGCACTTGTCCACATGCAGTGCCTGACTCATCCACCCACCATAGTTCAGCTTTCTCTTCCTGCCTGGAAAGTGAAGGTAACAATCAGCTTCCTGAGCGGACTCTCTCATTGTAAATGTGCAGGTCTCTTTATGGACCTTGGCCCAAATGAGCACCATACCATTCCATGCCGTAGATGAAGGAGTCTGTCTCCTGTATCATCCCCACTGTGGGGCCTCTCCTATATCTCCAATTCACAGTCACCCCCTAAGGAACTTGACTATCCCTGTTTACATTCTGCTGGAAGCTCTGCAAAAGTAAGGTAAGTTCAAAAATAGATTTCTAATTAAGCATCACATTCCAGATCTAAAATACTTTGCCTTTTATTACTTATCTTTGATTTACACTTAATTTTGCAGACAGCACATCAATACAGTTGTATGATGATGAAGCCAGATTCTCCATCAAATGCTATACATGACTCCAAAAGTCACACTGACCTCCCCAGGGATAAGTGTCCAGCTTTGTGGGTATCCTGGTCTCTCTCCAGCCATTCACCATGCTTGTATGAGCCCATAAAACGCAGTGTGGGAGCATTTATAAAATTTGTGTCATGCTGTATTTATCAGTCTGGGGCTTATTTTTTCTCTTTTTACTTAAAAAGATTTTATTGAAGTAACATTCATTTATAATATTATATAGCTTTCAGGAGTACAGCATCATAAATCAACATCTGTATCTGCTCCATTATCTTCACCAGTAAAAGTCCAGTTTCCATCCTGCACCACACAACTGACCCTTTTTATCTGATTTACCCTCTTGCCTCTCCCTTCCCTTCTTATGACCACTATTTTGCTCGTTTTTCTTTTGTTTTGCTTCTTCCTTAGTTGTTTCTTTGTCTTCTAGTGACATTATATAATGTTTGTCTTTCTCTCACTTATTTCACCTAGCATAATTGGTTGCAAGATTTGGTTGCAAGATTTTTTTCTTTTTTTAACTTTATATTTTTATCAGTATTATACAAGCACATAATTTAAAGAGCCAGCTACAGAAATAAAGTTTATCACATAAAACAGAGGTCCCTGGCTTCCCCACCTGACTCCATTTTCCTAAAGGCAACTCTTCTCACTGCTTCATTTGGTATTAATTGCTCTCACCTAGTAACATGAAGATTACTTTTTTTTTTTAATTTTAGGAATTATCGATTCATTTCCCTTGTAAAAGAGGAAGCTGCTCTCTTTCCTCCTTCCTACCTCATTTTCCCTACTGCCTTCTTCCTTCCCTACCTTGATCCTCCCAACATATTTAGAGCACAGTTTTGATTAGATCAATATATGGTATACATGATGACGATTATTCCGCAATTGCCAGCTGAGTTGTGAAGTAAGCGATAGGTAAATTTCCTTCCCACATAACTTTTTGTTTTCTCTGGATTTAATAATTACCTTCTTTTCCCATTTTCTTTATTTTCTGTGTAGCTATGATTCATTGAACAAATGCATTGTCAATTCTTAAATTTTCTTGAATATAGCTGAACTGTTTGAGAACTTATCTGAAAATGGCTTTATTCTAGAGACCCGTGATTGATAGTTTGGAGAAGTATAGAATTAAAAGTTTCAAATCACTCACTTTGAAATTTCTAAAAACAATCCTCCACTGTCTTAAAATTTCTTTGAGATTACTTACAGTCATTTCTGCTGTCATTGGTTTCTCTCAGTTTTTGCTTATCTGAAAATTATCTTTATTTTACCTTCATTTTTTGAAGTGTATTTTTTCTTAGTACAGAATTATAGATTGACCAGGTTTTTAAAATATGATTTGGGTAGTTTAAAGATGTTATTATAGTATCTTTTATTTCTTCTATTCCTTTTTGTGTTATATTTTGCTTAGTGATCATCAAGTTTCTTAGATTCATAAATTTGCCTTTTCATAAAACTTGAAATTATTTTTTATTATTTCCTGCCTCATCTCCTTCTGATCTCCAGTTATACATGTTAGACCACTTGATATTTTCCCACAAATCACCAAGAGTCTATTTACTTTTCTTTACTCTTTTTTCATTCCATTTTCAATATGAGATGGTTTATATGGATCCATGTTCAACTAATGATCTGTCTTTCGTCATCTTCAATCTGGTATTAAACTTATTGATTTTACTTCATTTCAAAGTTGTACTTTTCAGTTTTAGAATTTCTATCTGGCTGGTTTTCATAATTTCTATTTCTTTGCTGAGATTCTCTTCTCATTCTTAATAATTACAGTTTTCTTTCAGTCACTGAATATATTTATAATTGCTATTTAAAGTTCTTATTTGATCATTTCAACATCTGAATGATCTCAATGCTGGTTTCTATTGGCTGGTTGCTTATTCTTGACTATGAGTCTTATTTTTCCTTTATTTACATATGTAGTGGTATATACTTGTGTAATTATTGTGACTGAAACACTGCAGAGTCTCTGGGGACTATTATTTTTGACCTAGATGGAAAGACAGATAACTAGGGTAACAACTGAAATATCCACTTAATTCCTTCAGTCTTCCAACTGCTGCTTTCTACATATTTTCGCTGGAGTGTCTCCTCCAGGTGCTTAAATTAGTAATTAGTATAACTGACTAAAGCTTATACACAAAATTTAGGCTCCCCTTCTATGGTTCTCTCCTCTTCAAGATTATTTTCTCCCTAACTTTACAGTCACTTTGGCAACCCCAAACACTATCCTCTGACACCTCACGACGCTAATATTGAGGCTTTCTATTTAAGTTCAGCCACCCTGCGCCTCGAAGACTGGATAGGATGCTAAGCTGTGAAAATCCCATTCAGATGCCCTCTTTCATGAGTTGACATTCCTCCAGTTTGTTTACACTTGATCACATTCCAATGCCTTTAAATGTTTGGTTTTAACATTTTAAGTCAGAGTATATCATTGTTACCTGTGGGAGGGCTAATAGAATACAAGTATCTATCATGATTAGAAGCATACTACTTTATAACTCCTTTTCAAGTACACTAATCAGATTAAATGGTATTTTACAATTACCCATCTGAACTACTTTCTATTATAAAAAAAGTTTTGGTAATTTTATATTTAGTTTCATTTTCTAACATACTAGAAAATATTTTTACTGTGCAATTTAAACCATTTTACCACTTTTGAAGACATACCTGTAAAAACTGATTTATCTCTATTTATTCTTTAATCTTTAAATCAAAGTTAGTTAGGTACAGGGTCATTTTGAAATAGCATCTTATTCATGTTCACAGTGCTATATAACCAATATGCTTCTGGTCTTTGGAGTTCACCAACCTTAAAGACAACTTAATCATTTATGAAGACTGAGAATCACAATGCTGATAGTAAGTAGATAATGGAGAAATTATGGCTCTTAGGATTTTGTGGTGAAAAGAGATCATCATAAGAATAGATAAGATAGAATTATTTCACAAATCTCTGCAGTGTTCCCTTTTGTTTTCTGTGAGGTCACTGTCCTTATACCTGGTTAAGAATGGAAATCTGCCTCCACATTGTCAGACTGTTTCCTTTTAGAAAAAAAACCAACTCATCCCAGCAGCTTCTATCCCCAGTAAAGGACCATACCAACCAGAATGAGTTCTTGCAAATCTAGGCCCCAAAGACCTGAACATCTACCCTCCCACAACCATCATTTTAATCACCCCACAGCACACTTAAGGGCTGGGCTGCACACAAGCAAGTTAAGCACATGCAGCCTCTGCTGTTAAAAGCAGAGTCCATCGTGAAGAAGGTATACAGACAGTTCAATATAAATACCATATGACAGCTCCTTTAAGTCTGTGGTCTACTGTGCCTACAGGATGCCAAACATCTGGAGGGAAAACACAGCGTTCAGTCAGGAAGCCCCCTGTCTTCCAAATCATTGAATAGACTTTTATGTGAATTGCATAAAAGCAGCAATCATAATAGTTATACCCACTAATATTTCCATAATGATTTACAACCATAGCGTGCATATGTGTGTGTGTGTGTGTGTGTGTGTGTGTGTATAAATCCAGTTAATTATCATATCCTTATGGTACAGGCTTAATTATCCAATTTTACATATGAGGAAGTCGAGTGTTGTTACTATGCATGTATTGCTCTCATTCTCTGTGCCAGATACAAGGCCTGCAAAAGAAAAGGAAAATATAGTTCCTGCCTTAAAGTTGCTCACAGACTAAGGGAGGAGCTCAAAATTGAATGAACTTGACTTGCCCAAGGTCACACAACTATTTATTGTCAGATCTGGGACTCCATCCAACGTCTCTGGCACCAAGTACAGCGCTCTCGTCACAGCTGTCTCCAATAAAGGTCAGACGCACTCATGGAGCAGCGGGTAGAACGGGGGAGGGACGGAGGTGCCACTGGAGTGGGACGAGGCGGCTAGTCATGCTGAGATCAGAAACCAACTACAAGTCATTAAAACTGCAGTTCGGAAGACTCTGATGAAAAGTTGGCGAATGCCCTTGATGTAGTGTTGGGTAAAGAATGGTCTGTTTACCCAGGTTCGTTAGACACATCTGGACCAGTACAGGCTGAGAACATGGGCAAACTGAAGCAGCTGGATTTTTTTCAGGTGGCATGGTTGTGACTGAAATTTCCCTTTTTCCTTTCTTTTCTTTGCTTCCCTATTACTTTATCGTTGTGTTGATATTGCTAAAATATAAATTGCAAATAGGAAAAAAACTCACATGGAAAGATTAAAATGTATGTCGCCAGGCAGACTTTAGTTCAAACCCCAGTTTTGTCAATAACTAGCAGTATAATCTTCAGAAAGTAACTGATCTGCCCAGGGCCTTCATTTCTTTGGTAGAAAATACTGTGAATCTTGCAGAGTTGTGCTGAGGATTGGAGATGATATACTGGCATGTTTGATACACAGAGATCAAATGGTCAGCCTGTAATTATTTTTATCATTATAATTGTATTATGTGAGCCAAGAAGTGTGTTAGAGACAGAATCCGCAGGGCTGCCAGGAGGCACAGGTTTGGCCAAGAGTCTGCACAGCATCTTTAACACAAAGAACAGCAAAGTGGAATCATCCTGACGAGCAGCAAAAACACATACTGAGCCAGGTCCTAAGGACACAAATGTAAAATACCACCTGTCTACAGAGGATTTGTCAGCGATCTCTTTACTTGCTCAAAAAACACTTATTCATCTGAGACTAAAAGAAGAACCAGTGGTATAAAGATAAATAAGATTCAGTTGCAGGGAAGAAACAATCAGGAAGACATAAATACAATGTCATGTGGAAAGCTGAATGGTTAAGTTAGGTATTTGGGGGCATAGATAGAAAATCAGAGACTCCAGCTTGGTGAGAAAAGATGAGGGAAGCGTTGGACTGAGCCATTAAGCTGGGGCATTAGGAGACAGGGCCTCGGTGCAGAGGCAGTGAAGCATCAGGCAGAGAGGAAAATATAATGGCCAGTGCATCAGAGAACCCTGCGTAGTGGGTGCCAGGGAATAGAATTTAAAGCAGGGGGAGATTGGTGAGGAAACTGGGAACCAGCACTTATGAGGTTTCATACCCTCTCTCCAGAGAACAGGGAAGGGTGTGAAACCAGGAGCCAGGAGTCAAGATGTTCAACTTTACATCAGACAATTGTTCTAGAGCCCTGACAGGAAGGAAGGGAACAGACAGCCTGGTTGTGTGAGGACCACTTCTAGAGGTTCTGGAGAAAGACCAGCCTGCCCTGGGCCAGGGGTCATGGGCATGGAGATGAGGGGCTGGACACCAGATGTCAGGACAGTCCCTGAAAATCCCAGAACTCAGTGAGGAGCAGAAGGGACATATTTGAGCTTTGGGAAAGAATTTGTTACAGACACAGTCTGGGAAAGCTTCTTGGAGGAGGTTGGGCATGAACAACACTTTAAGGAAGCTGTGCATGGAAAAGAAGGGGCAGATCCCAGGCAGACGGAAGGGAAATAATGGGGCCAAGAAGCAGGAACATGCAGGTCATGTCACAGAGGAAGCAGGTCGATGGGAAGAACATGTGACCTTTGACGTGCCCTCTACATTGTAAACTCTCATCCCCAACCCAGGGGAAGCATTTTGTGAGCTAATGGTACTCTCTCTCCAAAAGGCCTCTCTTCCTGAGCGATGCATAGAGACTACAGTGAGCTCGAGGCAAAGAAAGATGCAGAAATTCTTCTGCTCTACAATCCAGAAGACTGTTGTTTCAGAAGCCACAAAAGCTGTGGTGGTTTCAGGTGAGTCTGGGCCATGACCAGGGAAGGGAAGAGTCACCTTCTGGGCTCCTGCATCCTCATTTCCCCACTGCCAGCCTGAGTCCCAGACAAGCCGCAGCTGGCAAGTGATAGACTGGCCAGCTGTGCCAGGGGGAGAGCGGCTATGGGCGAGGGTGGGGACGCAGGCCCAGGGGAAGGGGAGACAGACTGTTCGAAGGTGTGAGTGTTGTCTCAGGGGTACACAGGGTAGAGTGGGGACCAGCAAGCATGCTCTGGGAAGTGTCAGAGAGGAAACTACTGAGGCTTTGGGGGGACACTCACTCTGTCTCAACTACTCCCCACAAACACGGTCATAGGCAGTAAGCAAGAAAATGAGCACAGCTATGTTCTGGCAAATCTTTGTTTGTGGACACGGATTTGAACTTCATAAAAGGTTCACATGCCACAGAATATTCTTTCTCTGACTTTTTTCCACCAGTTAAAAATGTAAAAGTCTCTCTCAGCTCACATATGAGAAACAGGCAATGAGCTGGGTTTGGTCTGTGGTGGGTGGTTCGCATCCTGGGTTAGAACGAGCGTGTCGTGATAGACGAAGAGCTGGGGGATCAGATAGGGGAGAGCAGCTGCCCCCAAATGCACTCCTGTGGATTCTGGACAGGATGGGACGTGGGCTGAGACCGAAAAGTAGAATCTCCTCTTCCTACCTGCCTCTCCTTCCTTCCTTGCCCCCTTCTTCCTGCCCTCCCGACCTCTCTCTCCCCTCCCCTGCCTTCCTCTTTTTATTATTTCTATTTTCTGGACGTCTGGGTGCCATGGATGCTTCCCTGACTAACAATATTCTGTTTGTTAGCAGACTGCACCATCCCTTTTCTCGCAATCAAGGATGTAGTGATGGTGTCTGACGTTGCCTTGATGGTCATTAAATTTTGAAATACTCTTTCCTGTATTTCTATGAACCCTATCATGGCAATTCAGTTTTTCACAAAACCCAATAAAACAAAAGCCATACACAGAGTAGCTATAACAATGGCTTCTAGAAACACCAGGTAACACCTGGGGCCAGGCCTTCTGAACAGCTGGACCTCCCTGTGGCCTCAGTTGCCCATGGGGAATTGGACAGAACCTCTTAAGCATCTACGAGCCTTGCTCTTAGCTATCCAGATGCTCCTCTGAGGACTTACCAGGTCCTCAAACCCACAGACATGCAAGTCTCCCTACTTATCCTTCATTGGGCACTAAATAATCTTTTCTAGTTTCCAAGGATTCATGTGGCCTTGCTTGGAAAATACCTGAGAATTCTCGGGCCTTGTTTTTTCTCCTAGCAGCATAGCTGAGGGTTAGTTGTGCATCAAAATAAGATGATTAGGAAGATTGACTTACAAAATTCTTGACAAAGAGCCCAACCATTTTCCTTGGCTTGGGCACAAGTCTCCAGATTTCCTTAAAAGAAATCATCGATATTGTGTCAAATTCAGGCTCTTAAACCACAAGATCCCTCCCTCCCCCAAATCCACCGCCCCCAGAATCAAAGGATTCATGTAATTACATTTTCCTCTTTCTGTTCTTGGGAAGCAACTGTTCCCTTTATTAGAGAGAAAGCTTGGGGTATCCCCACTGCTCTGCTAACTCGCGCATGCTCCCAGACCTCTGACTTCCCAGCACCCACCCCAAACTTTGTCCCTTCTTTGACTTTCATGGTCTTTTAGAGGTGGGCAGGAAAGCATGGAGAAACTTCTAGAAAAGACAAAGAGGCATGTCTTCTGCCTTCAGCCAGCCCCAAGGACCAGAAAAGGAGACAGCCACCATACCCACACGGAACCTAAAATGTGTGTAACCCCAAAAGTCAAACCTCAAAGGACCCTGCCAATGGGCTTTTGTAGAACCACCTGTGGAAAAATGTGCTGGGTACATGTCTGACATTACAGCTCCCAGCACTCCCTGGATCTTCATGGAGATCTGGTCCTCGCTACTGTGGTGCTGAGGGAGAGACGGGTGTGCTTTTCCATCACCAGGATCCAGTCGAAACCAATTTTCTGCCATGAGGTGCGAGGTTGGTCCGGCAGGCTTCCCACAAATCTGGTTCTGAAGGAAGCATACAGCTCCGCTGAAAACACATTGGTCCTCTTCCCCCATTTGATCTTTCCCCCACATGCCTTTTGGATTAATGTGGGCATTTTGTTTCCATCTGTTTTCAACTCTTGGTTAGAAATGTGCAAGTCCAGCTAGAGCCCTCTCGAGGGCTGGGGCTCCTCCGTGGGGTCCATGAAGATCAACTGCAGTTTTATTTCAAGTCAGTCAAGACTGAGTGAGTACTGTGTGCGCTTCTGAGGGAGTACTTCAGAGTACTTCTGAGCACTTCTGAGTACTGAGGGAATACTTCTACATCAATGCTTCTGAGTACTTCTTAGTACTCCTTTTTTTTTTTTGAAGATTTATTTATACAAGAACTGGGGTACAGCCAGAGACATGGGGCCGGGGGTGGGGGCTGTGCAGAGAATTCACCAGAGACAGAGTGGGGAGCAGAACAGGCAGACTGACTGAAACACACTGCTGAGGGGAGCAGCGGGCGAGACAGGAGAGGTCTGCTGCACCATGTGGGCATCTCTCTGGCCAGCGGGGAATCAAACCCGCGCTGCGGAGGCTGTGGACATCTTCACAGCACTGCGCTCAACCCGCTGTGCCACCAGGGAGGTTCACTTCTGAGTACTTCTGAGTACTTCCCAGTGAGTACTTCCTATGTGCCCAGCTTTGTGCTACCTCCCAGGTGCTCGCTGAATGCCATGTCAAAAGCTGCTCAGGATTCAGCACAGGCTCCTTTTGCACTTGGAGTTTAAGTGCAAGTCATTTGTATGGTCTGCAAGACCTAACATGAGCCCTCCACACTCCCCACCACTCTGACCTCATCTGTCCTAACGCTGCCTTACTCGCTCCCCTAAGCCACCTGGCCCGTTGTTCCTCCATGACCTTGCCGGTCACCTCTGCCTTCGTCTCTTTGCACTGGCTGTTCCCTCCACTCTTCCAGAATGCCCCTTCCCTGGAACAGCTAACGTCCCCACCTTCTTCAAGTCTTCATTCAAATATCACTATTTCAGCAAGGATTAATCTGACAATTCTGCTGAAAATTGCCACCTTTCAGCAGCTCCTAACCCCCTTTTACTCTACTCTGAATGTTCTTTCTGTGGAGCACTTATCACCTTCCTACAGCCTTGGCTCAGTTCCCTAGAACACATATCTTGAAGGCATGCAGTCCCACAGGGAGGGGAGGGGGGTAGGGGATGAAGCAAACCCAAGGGGCTGGAGTGAGGTGATGGCTGGTCTCACAGGACATCTTCAGAGAGACTGAGAGAAGTGAATGTGTCTCCACCCAATCTTTCTGGGGAGGAGAAAAGAATACACCCTGAGGTTTCTGTCTCCTATGGTCAAGGTCAAGGTCTTCCCATGTGGGTGTTAATTCCCTCATACTTTCAGGGTAGAAAGCAGGTGAGTGCAAAGGCTGTCTTATAGTGTTGCTCGCCTTAGGACAACAGGGAAGCCCCAAGATGAAGGTGTGAGTTGAGACGCAAGGCAGGCACCAGGTGAGGGGCTACAGGACTTGCCTGTGAGCAGCAAGAGGGACAGACCTCCGGGCAGGCCCCTGATCTGCAGGAACGGAGGCCCAGGACTTCAGGCACAGACAGAGCCAGCCAGGGAGGGGTGTGTGTGGGGGTCTGTGTATAAGCTGAATCCTTTGTGACCTCCCCACATGGTGTAAGCTCCTTAAAAGCAAGCTCTTTGTCAACTAGAGCTCCCTGAGCCATCCCAAGAGTCTAACAAAAGACCTGGTACTTAGTGGTCCCCAGCATAGGCCAAAAGAAGAAAGGGCCTTGATGTGAATGAGCTGCGACCCCAGACTTACCCAACTCTCTGTGCTCAGGGCACAGGCGGGTACGCAGATCCTGCACGGAAAGACAAGCGCTGAGTGGGCCTGGCTCAGCAGGAGCCCTTGGCAGAGTACTGGAAACTGGCCTCTGAGCCCTGGTGCTTGGACTTTGGGTGCCCATGCTGGCCTCTCCAATGAAACAAGGATGCCGGGATAAGAAGTTGCCATCCGGGCTCTAAGTCCAACCTCAGCTGATAGTTAGCTGTAGGACCCTGAGTTACCTAAATGTCAGTAATTACTATTTATCAAGTGCTCTCTTTCTGCCAGATCACAGACTCAGTAACTTACTAGCTTAGTTCTTTTGGACTCTAACAGAATACCGTAGACTGGCTGACTTATAAAACAACAGAAATTTATTTCTCATCATTCTCATGGCTGGGAAGTCCAAGATGAAGGCACCAGCAGTTTCCATGTCTCATTTGGCTAACTTGTGACTATTCCCTCACAGGGTGGAAGGGGTGAGGGAGTCCCCTGGGGGTCTCTGTTATTAGGACACGAATCCCGTTCGTGCTGGCTCTACCCTCACAACTCAATCACCACCCAATGCTTCACCTCCAAACCCCATCACCTTGTGGTTAAGATTCAACATAGGAATTTTCAGGGACCCAAATATTCAGCCCATAATATTTTCAAGTGTTTTCTTATTTTATTCTTACAACAGTCTAATTCAGAGAACTATGATGATCCCCATTTAATAGAAACAAACTGAAGCCAGAGCCAGTCCATGAACCTGCCTAAGCTCTCCTGCTAAGAAGTGGCAGAGCTGGGATTTGAACTTGGAACTGCCTAAGCTGAAGTCTAAACTCATAATCACCTCCCTCCAGCACTGTGCAGCTGGGTCTTAGTGCTCTCTTTCATGAAATGAAAAGATTAGACGACGTAATCTTTAAAGCCTTTTTTTCATTAAGCTGCATCCTAAACATGTTAAGGTCAAAGATCCAGCTCAGACTTGGTAGGAAGTGATTGGCTACAGTCCAGGAAAAGCACACCTCCAGTGTGCCTGGGCCACCAAGCAGGTCTCAGGTACCAGTAGCCTCCCATACAGCCCGGCGAGGGTAGCGGTGCCACCTTAGGAAACTGGGATCATGAAGACTCACATGGTGTCCTCTCCAGTTCCAAGTTACGAAAGTCAGAAGCTCACCTACTCGCTCAATGCAGAGCCTGTGGGTTGGAGGGTACCAGGGCCAGGGCAGCCAAAGCCTGTGACTCAGCAAAACACCACTGAGATTGATCAAGCTCACCACCGTGCCATGAAAATAGAATACAAGCCACATAGGAAGTTTCACATTTTCCAGTAGCCACATTTAGACAGCAAGAAGAAAGAGGTGACACTAACATGGATGATCTATTTCAGATCTGAACTATTTTCATGTCAATGTGTGATCAATATAAAAATTCAGCGAGATCAGTTACAGTCTATTTTTCATATGAAGTCTTTGCAATCTGGTGTTTGTTTGGGTTAGAGCACCTTTCAATTCAGACTGGCTTCATTTCAAGTGCTCCATCAGAATTAACATGGATCAAGCGCTCAAACAGCATCCAGGCCCAGGGTCTGCAGGGGCTGATGGAGAACACACAGGTCCATGCACACACTCACACCAGCGTCACACAAATAACAAGGACTTAGGGCCTCCCTGGTGGCACAAGGGGTTAAACACCGCACTATGAAGCAATTCACAGCCTCTGCAGCACGAGTTTGATCCCCACCGGCCAGGGAGCAACCCACATGGCGCAGTAGCCCTCTCCTGACTCACGCCCTGCTCCCCTTAGCAGTGTACTTCGGTCAATCTGCCTGTTCTGTTCCCCACTCTGTCTCTGGTGAGTCCTATCACCCCATGCATCTCTGGCCTGTATTCTAGCTCTTGTATGCATAAATAAATAAATCTTTAAAAAAAAAAAAAAGAAATAACAAGGACCTTGCTGAATTCCACACCATTGGGACCAGCTAACACAAGTTACATCCCTGCACCCAAACACCTGGGTGCAGGGCTGGAAACAGGCAGAGGCCCAGGGAAATGGACATCAACCTGAATCCATACACAGGGTGCAGGCAAATGAGAGGAAGTCAGTCCCTGGTGAGGGAAAGAAGCCATCTGGCCCACTGCCCTTTGAAGTTCAGTTCACCTTCTAATATCAAGAATAACAGGCCAAGAAAAAAAAATACTGGAGGCCATTAAGCCATGGAGGCAAGAGGTCAGAGCTAGCTTGGTCAGTTCCTTGGGAAATGAGTTTCATATGAGATTCAGGAGCGAGGGGAAAATGGTCGAAAATTCATAACGTCAACAATTTGTGTATTTAAGTAGTGTCAAGCCACAGGAGCCTGGAGTCCTAACATTGTCGTGAAAGCCTCAGCCCCAAACTCATGTATTAATTGCTGCTTCAAACGGCTCCGCAGAAGCAAGGGGTAGCAGGGAAGACTGTTTTTCAAAACTGAAGGACTTGGAGACTGCAGGGGGTGGGGGAGGGGGGTTGTGGTTTTTCCAGGAATGGGATGGATTGAAATGGATTTTAAAAAAGGAAGAAAAGCAAACATTTCCGACCCTCCTTCTTAGCTCCCCCACACCAACTAAACATCCAGGAAGCCATGAAGAAAAGAGTGGCTTTGCTACCACGGGGAGAAATCTGACTCCCCCTGACAGGGTACCTCACCCAGTGTAGACATTCCCTGTCCCTTCCTAGGGTGCCCCACCCCTCCCCTGCAAGAGGGAACCATCTGGAGGATGCTCAGGAGGACACTTGGGGAGCATTTACTGGCTGCCTTGGCGAGATGGAGCCTGCAGCCACATGGAAGGCACATGCAGGAAATACACGGCAATAATCTCATGTTTATAATCCTGAGACAAGGATGGCAGAGTTAAGGATGGGATTGATCAGGTTCCAAATTTATTTCCTGGAGTCACATTTAAAAGAAGGCTGTTAAGGGCAGAATCTCGAACGAAGTGGGTGCATTGCAGCAAGTTTTAAGTTTATTTCTCTGGCTGTTTGTTCAGATTTTTTTAAGTCTGCTGCTTTCTTCTCGCATGTCCTGGCCCATCCCTGCCGGAGCTGACAGAACTCAGAAAAGGACCTCCTGTAATAGATTCTTATCAAAATCAGAAAATCTTATTTTCCCCAGAGTTCATTTACAGGACAACAGCCCCTTCTGCTGTAGCGCCTTTATCATTGTTTTTTATTGTTTTGGTTCAGCCTTTAAGTGTTACCATCTGAAAGCCTCGTCCATTGTCAGTAATGTTAAACATCTTCCCATCACAGCCTGCTTTTGAGATTCCTCCCAGGACAACCAGAGCTTAGGATGGGTCTGTTCCACCTCCTGGCATCCCCTGGCTGAAGATATTTTCAGGCCTGGGGAGTCTTCAAAGTCTCTTGTCTGAACTGGCCGCTCCCCTGAAGCTGCCTGAGTCACCTTCCCAGCGCCTCTCTCTCAATTAGGATCTGATGTTTCATAGCCTTTGCCTGGAAGTAGATTTTCTTGGTTCCTAGCATGGCATGTTCATTCTGGGCACATGCCTCAGTTAGGAAATCCCTGAGGGAAAGAAGAAAAGCAGGTGAGCTGGAAAACCAACTGGAAGGGAGTCATTGCTCCCCTGGCTCAGCGCTTTACAGTTTACAAAATGACTCTGCGCATAACATCTCCTCCGACCTCACAATCACCCAACGAGATGGGGATTTCATCTTCTTGTTATAATAATGGGAAACTGAGGCTGAGCTTGCAGTCACACCATGGAGGGGCTCGGAACTGGAGCAGCTCTTAGAACAGGGCCCCACGCAGCTCTGTGGAGGGGCCGCCTGCAGAATCGGTGCCCTTCCAGGTGGGGTCTTCATGGCTCAGTCAGTCCTCAAGCCGATCTCACCGTCAGAGATGCTGCTCCACCCATTCTGGATCGTGCTGCAGTCCAACGAGTCCACTGTTCCCCCAAAATGAATGTAACCAAAGGGAAGAAGTAAAATTCCAACCAAATATGTACGCAGGAGCGACTATGTGAGAAAAGGTGTCATTGACACTCAAGAAGTTTGTGTTGCTTGAGTAGCAAAGCTGTAGAGAGTTGCGGGTTCTGTGTCAGCGAGGGCTCCAGGGCCAGGCCGGTGCGATGCTGAAGTGAGATACACCCCGAGCCTGGAGAGGCCATGGAGATGCTGTGGAGGAATACCTGGGCCTGGGCAGTGACTCCCCAACTTCCCCGAGGACCAGAGTCACCAGGAGCCATGGTTAAAAATACAGATCTCTGGACTTCTGTCGGGGTTTCTAGAAGAAAATCCCAGAGACCCATGTATTTAACCTGGGCCAGCCTTGTCATGGGGGAAAGGAGCAGAGGGAATTCTGAGTCAGTTCCGAAGAGGAGACAGTCTCGCTGCAGAGAATTCCTGTGAGGGGGACGGAGAAGAGCAGCAAGGCCTGAAGCCGGGTAAGGGAGCAGAAGACCTTCGTGGTTAGAGACCACAGGGCGCAGAAGACGCGAGGGGGGCCTGGGCAGGGACAGGCAGCTCCCTGGGGGCCCAGGAAGGGGCCAGAGCGTGATGCAGCGGGAAGACATGGAAGGACTGACTGACTGAGGAGAGTGCAAGGAGCTGGTTAGGAGGTGCTGTGGCCACGAGGTGGGAGCTGGGCAGCGTGTGACTTGAGATACGTCTGCAGGTAGAATGGACAGGTGCCCGTGATCTTGCTCCTGCCACCATCACGGAACAGGGTGCACCAACAGCAGCCAGTTTAGACCTCAGGTGGGGGCCTTACTTGCCAAGCATAAATCCAAGAGGCAAGAACAAGGCAGATCCCACATAGCTTGTTCTGGGACAGACAGCCCCAGAGGCACCCTGTGTCTGGAGAAGTGGTCTCCGTGCTGCTCCCCAGGTGCACACAGTCGGAAAGCAAATGCAAGTGCCAGATTCTTAGATGAACCCAAATTTAGGGCAGCGATCCAGGTAGGAACAGTGGGTGCTCTGTGGCGAGCAGAGCAGGATCCCCACGCTTGGCACTCACAGTCAGACAGTCAACCACAGCGGCCAAGGATATTCTGGGCCGTGGCCACATGTGGGGACACACAAGTAACAAATAGACTCACGGACAGCTGGGGAGAGTAGGTGACCACCAGGGCCATCTCAGCCACCTGAGGGCACAGCGCAGGCATGAGGGATGGCCACGGGAGACTCAGCATAAAAGGGAGTCCTGGCAGGGGTTGGAGGTGGGGCAGCGCCTGTGGCCATGAACTCACAAGCAGGGACAGGGATGCTGGGACCAGAGTCAGAATGCAACTGGAAGTAGAATGCTCAGTACTACATTTCGTTTTTTTTTTTTTAAGATTTATTTATACAAGCACTGGGTACAGTCAGAAGCACAGGAGGGTGAGAGAATTCACCAGAGCCAGAGCGGGGAGCAGAACAGGCAGAAGGACCGAAGTACACTGCTGAGGGGAGCAGCGGGCGGCAGGAGAGGTCTGCCACGCCATGTGGGACCCTCGCCGGCAGCCGGGGATCGAACCGGCACTACAGAGGCTGCAGGCAGCTTCGCAGCCCAGCGCTCAATTGCTGTGCCATCAGGGGAGGCCCTACATTTCATTTTAACAGACTTTCCTCTTAAAATAAAACCACTGCTATCCCAGTAAATTATTCTTCCAACTGTCCTATCTTACTCCTTTGTTTATTTATTTAGTATAGGGCTATGGACATAACATTCTAGTCCAGCACTAATGCATGTCCTGGGCCAGGAATTTCAAGATGCAGCCTGAGAGTCTGCCCTTTTCATGCATTCTCTGATGCCCTCGTCCTTGCACCACCTTTTGAATGGGGAAGCTCTGGTCCAATTAGATGTTCCTTGCACCTGCTCTTGGGTCTGTTTCTCACTCCACTTTACCTTAATCATAAAATGAGTTCATTTATTAGCCATTAGAATATCTACTCTGTACAAACCAATGGCACAGAAATAAATATGACATTGTTTTTAAGGAAGATACTGTCAGTCGGGTGGAGAGAGAACGGGTGTTAACACAGTATAACCTGCCCTCCACCACACCCCCCACTACATACTACATTATGCACTGCCCCATTCAATCCTCACTCCAGCCCGGAATAGAGAATGTCTCTGTCTTACAGAGAAGGAAAACCAATGTAGGGAAAGTTAAGTAGATTTCTCAAGCTTACACAGCCACTGAAAAGTTTAATTTGGATCCAAGTTTAAGTCTGGCTGGCCCCAATAGTCAAACACTTTCAATCAAGCCACACTGAAGACACAGATGTATGTATAAATGCCCCAAATACTGGGCATTGAGTGTTGCGTGCAACCTGAGAAGTATAAACAGCTTGCTGCAGGCGTCCAGCAGGTAGGGTAGGAAACGACAGAAAAACATGGGGCGATTGTATATTTACTAAATTTTGACAAGTTTGCCAGGAAATAGCAGCATGAGGACTTCAGGTCAAAAACATATTTTTTGATGCTGCAGAGGAGACTGGTTTCCTTCCTTATTCATAAGTTCTCCTTTTTTGGACTGTCGTTCCAAAGCCCAGTTGCCACCTGCCCAGCCAGGAGAGGCTGGCATCTCTGGCTCACGGCTCCGGAGCTAGCAGACAGCTTGTCTGCAGACGCCCAGAGTGGGAGCTGCCCACCAGGTCAGCCACCTTCTATTACACATCAGTCTGGATCTGACAGAGCAGAGCCCAGCCCAGAAATCCGGGACATGAGCGTGCTGACCCCCAGCGAAATTGACACCATCACCCCCGTGAGGTTTTCTTCCGTTTTCACCTCTGTGTTCAGGGTCCCTGGCGCTGAGACTCACCCACTCGCCCACGCAGATGGCTCCCTCACGGCTCCCGCCAGCTCCCGCCCGGACTGACCACTAATGAGGACCCCGCAGCAGGCGTCTGGGATTTAGAAATGACTCCACTTTCTCTGGCGCTGACTCATTGTTATTGGGCCTGAGACGGGAAGACCCGGGAAAGCACGAGTCTCAGTCCCGAGGGCCACTCCCTACCTGGCCACATGCAGGGCCCCATGGGGCCCCAGGGCAGGGTGCCACCCTGGGGTGGTGACAGAATGTTCCATTTCATATTTGCACCGGAGAGGACAAAGAAAACCAAGATGGTCTCTCATTAGATGTGAATACCTGGAAGTCAGACCCTCCGGGGCCCCTTGAGGTTTTAGTCACATTCTCTGTTTACTCAACACTAACGCGGGCTTTCCACTGCCCACAGAGGACACAGTAAACTGAAGCCTCGTTAAGGACGGGATCCCTGTAAACACTCCCAGGCGGGCATTGTTCCCAAAGCACAGAGCACCTTCATCTCCTGACCTGTCACTATTCCTGATCACACTCCCCCTGGGGCAGAAAGCTACAGCAGGCCACAGACACGGGGGGCAGCTGGGGTAGTTCCCACACCGGGTCGCCCCAGCCCCGGTTCTGGGACCTCACCGAGCTATTTCTGCACACTCACCGGCCCGCAGGCACCCGCAGGGTCTTGTCGTAGATGAGGGAGGGACCTGAACAGCAGCAAGGAGGTGGTTTCTGGAATCACTGAAACCCCATTTCTTTCCCAAAACCGCTGGCTACGGGCGCAGCGTCCACTGTCCAAGGATGACATGTTAATACAAATCTAGCCTCTTCCATAATGAAATGAGTCGGGCTTGAGGAGTGATTTGCTTAAAAGCCACATCATAAATCAGCTGTCAGTTCCTCTTTATTCCAGACCTGGCAGGCTCACCTTTACACTGAATTAACCGCATCTGAAACTTGACCTCGCAGCCCCAGAGCCTGCTGGAAACAACATGTGTTCAACGACTTCCAGTCAGAGCAGCGAGAACTTAAGTCGTTCCACATTTTTAATAAATGGGCCAGAAACCCATGGGGCGACTCCCCTTGACCTGGATGCTCAGCATATCGATGGAATCAGAGGAAGAGTCAGGCCCTCGGCCGCCAGACCGGGAGAACACGCGCTGGCGCTGCAGGCCTGACCCTGGACGGCACCATGCCTGTTAAGTACAGCCAGAATCTCAGCCTGAAGAGAAGCCCAGAAACATTATATTAATTGCCTATAATGGTCCGGCTGGGTGGGGGTGTCATGGGTGAGTGGAAGTGAAGAGAGAAGGGGAGAGACACGTAAGACCACCTGCCGGGAGCTGTGAAGGGTCTGACGCGCTCCGTGAGGAGCAGAGCCGAGCCGCTGAGCTGCTTCCAGCTTGCCAGTCCTCTGATACTGAAAAGAGACACATGATTGCTCAGTAAAACACAGCTTTGGAGCTCCCCGTGACGGGGCCGAGGGGTTGATGCTATCAGTCAGCACCCTGAGAAGTTCCATGAGCCAGGCACTGCCCATCGGGGGTGTGAAGATGACACACCCCCCCCCACCACCAAGGAGCGAGCCATCTTTAGTGGGAGACAGCGTGAAAGCAGATTTGATTGTTCCTTCAGATGTGTACTCCATGCTAGGTCTGTGCTGGGCTCAGGGATATAAGAAGGAATGAAATATACAGCCCCTGCCCCCAAGATGCTCAGTCTAGCTGGGCAGACAGATGGGAAAGCAGAGCGTGAGTACTGGGTGTGTCGGGGCCATGAGCAATACCAGAAGCCCGTAGGAGGCCAGTCCAGATGCGAGAGCTCAGCAACATCTACCCAGGTGTAGGGTACTGGACTGAGACCAAGGATGAGCAGTTCAGAAGGAAGGGGGACCAGGATGCCCAAGGGCTCACAGGTGAGAGAGGGCACAGCACACTCAGGAAACAAAGAGCAGCACAGTGAGTGCACAATTCACGGGGAGGGTGAGAGAGATTCAGCTGGACAGGGCCTCCATGCACTGCATGCAGCAGGCGCTTAATAGTGGCAGAAGAGGAGGGTGATGAGTGCACAGAGAAGGAAACCTTTGCATTGGGATATTTGCTATGACAGCTCAGATGACTTTGTACCCTCTCGCCTGAAAAAAAATCCTCTTAAAGATTAAGTGATTGAGAAAGGAGAAGCTGTCCCAGCAGAGGATGTGCCAGGACCCTTTGGCAATCTGAAAACTAGCCGTTTTCTCTCATTCTCAGACCAGGTCCAACAATACACCAAGTTACCAAATTCTAGATTAAGACGCCACGGAAAAGGAGGGAACTGACAGTAAGTCAGTCGCACGTGGGCCTTTTGCTGAGGGAATTCCTGCTGGGCAGAGCCTCCCCTTTCGAAATCGGAGCCATTCCCAGCCAACTGGAGAAATTTAGGAGCAACCAGGGATATGCTTGCCTCTTTAGGGAGGCTCCTATAAAGTTATTGCCTCATTAACAATCTAAAAATAGTCTTAAAACAAAGGTCCTTAAAAATCATGTCAATTTAATAGGCAACATTTATGCACTGGGCACTGGGCTAAATGATCCACAAGCGTCATCTCATTTAACCCTCAGAGCAGCCCAGTAAATGCTGAAGAATGGGAAGATCCTCTCATCACTGAAGTTAAATATCCTGCCCGAAGTCTCAGGGCCATTGGTAAATTGGACTGGGACACTCTGGGCCGCGTTTCCCACCACTCTGGCCCATTGCCCGCTGCAGACATCACCCAACCATCTCCCCGCAACTTGGAGCTCAGAAAGAGAAAGATTTTTTTGACAAATGTGTGTGCATCAAAGAGATGCTTGTGGGGTTTACTTGAGGGGAAAGTGTTTTTAGCTTCTCAGGCAAACACTAGCCACCAACTCTCCTCAGGTTACTAAAGGTGACACTGCCTTGTCACACATGAGGCCTTAGAATTCACCTTTTCTAACATGGTCCTTGGTGTGGGAGCCAAAGGTCACCCATTTTACAAGCAGGGAAATCAAGATCAGAACTGTTAGGTGTCTTCTCTCAAGTCTCTCTGCTTGAGAGACACAACCCAGGACTCTATTCGATTTCAGCAATGAGGTGTGTTGACATCACAACTGCCACATCACAGCAGAGTCCAGGGGGACTTGGGAAGGAGAAGTTAGCTCACAGTCAGTGAAAGAAAGCTGAGGACCCACTGTGAGATGCTTCTCCTGGAGAAAGTGTCCTTTACAAAGACACTGACATGTGTAGTCCACCCAACCCAGGTTTTTCTGCAACACACACACACACACACACACACACACACACACACACAGCTATCAGAGCCAAGAGAGCCGACATCTGCAGATGAATACAATGCTTGTTCTTCCAGCCAAACTGACCGTTAAACTTTCCACTCTCAGATGCCATTGTTAGAAACGAACTCTTAGGCGGTAGAGTCTTTATAATATACTCTTTATAATATACGACAACATAAATAAAATACAGTAGAGGACAGGCCCCAAGGGACCTGGCATAGAAAAAGCAGCACAGGTTCCTTGCAGAGGGGAAGTCTGCAGAAGGAGGGGCTGGCTGTGCAGCCTCTGACAGATAAAAGCTCCCTTGTGTTTCATGCCCAATGTGTAGATTCTTGAGTTGCCTGTAATTTTGTTCCCAGTGCTGAAAGGCAGAATCAGAGAAAGAGCACTGGACAGAAAGGAGGCCTGAGTTCAAATGCCCATGTCAGGAATGTCACACAAGCACCTCTGTCTCTCACTCTTTGTAACATGAAGACATTGGACCAGCTGACCTCTGAGACCTCTTCTAACTCAGCTGCAGGTGACTAGGACTCTAGCACCTTTCTGTTCCATTCTTGATGGGGCCACAGAGTGGGGCCCACAAAACCAGGACCAGGAGAAGATATTGCTGAAAGGGTTGGAGCCCAAAGACAAATTCTGTTCTCCCACAGCTTTGCCAAAGGCTCACACGACACTGAAATCTCCACTCTCGTAGCGCCCCCACGTGCTCCACCTGAACCCAGCTTCTCTTCATTCCACTGCCAGCCTGTGCCTCGGAGAAACTAGAAGGTTTCTGTCTAGAAACTAGACAGTCCCCAATCTCAAATGAAGATGCCTCTGAGAAGGCCAAGATCCCGCCCTGGCGCTGGGAGAATACGGCAGTTATTGGGAGTAGAAGGTTCTGGGGTGAACCAGGGCTGTCTCTTGTAAGCTGTGACAGAAGGGATTTCAGCTCTCTGAGCCTCAGGTTCCTGGTGTGTCAAAGGATGGTGATGATACTACAACCTGATGAGCAGTCGATTCATTGTGATTAAAAGGCTGAATATAGAACCCTAAGGTGGTTATAGTCTCAGGGTGAATCCAGGAGGTCGGTCCCCAGCACCCAGCAGGAAGCCAGCACAGTGTGGACACTGATTAAATATTTGTTGTATGAATGATTAGAAATGGAAATGCTGATGGGACAGACATTCCAGTGAGCAAACTAAGCAGGGGGCTGAGGACCTCATCTGTCTGGACTCCAGACCACAGAGGCCCAGAGGCTCGCTGACCTGGAGAACTAGGGATAGCACCTGGAAAAACCAGACCAGAGAGAAGCCTCCAGCCTCTGAGGGGGGAAGCAAGGAATGTAAAACCATGAGTCAGCAGGTTATCCATGGCGCTAACTTCTGAGTCACCGCCTGACCCCCCGTGGGCCTGCGCCCGTGTATGAGGAGTGTGGAGGTGTGTGTGGCTGTTTATATCTACATCCTCAAATTCAGCAGACACCACCAGCCAAGATGACTCAAGGGTTTCTCTCACGTTTCATTTCAGCTGTGTCACTGGGCTGTCCTGTCAGTGACTCAAGGCTTACTTGCCTTGCCCCAAGACAAATACCTTCCAGCAGAGGTAAAGCTGGGCTGCCTCAACGTGTGCCCCAGGCCGTGAGATTTGCTTACTAGCTAGATTCTGCGCCATTCGAGAAGCCAGGAGTTTCCAGGATCCCTGTGAGACAAGGGCCAGGCCCAAGGCTGAGTATGGGCCTTCCCCCAAACCTTACAGGAATTCTCACCTCCCTGAAAAGCCCTCCCTTGGCTTTCCCTTCTCCCCTTTATACCACCTGCTTCTCTTGCTCTGAGGCGACAGTTACTGAAAAGGCAGCTCCCTTCCTGGCCACTACAACCTATTATTAGAAAACTCTTGAGGGATCTCTCCCCCACCCTATTAACAGAAGTTCTAGTAAATCAGTCTTCTCACCACTGTAATCAGTCCTGACATTATTACCAGTTTAATGTCCCTCAGATGTGGCTCAAAAACTCCCACCTCATACCAAATTCAGTGCAAATGCTCGTCCCTGAGTATGGGCTGTGTTGCCAGCCACATGGCAGGGGAGGAGGCCCTGCAGCCACACCTCTACTCTGAGCTCTAGCCAACAGCTTGAGGGGGTGGGGTTGGGGGGGTGACCCCCTGACCTAACCTGCCAAGTCTGATTCTCTTCCTTGGAAATTCTGAAGAGAAGCTCAGGAATTCTAGTCCCAGCCAGGGGAGGAAAAATCCTAAACCCAGTAAGATGTGAAAACTCAGAAATGGTGGGGAACCACTTTTCTTTTTAAATTTCTTTTCTTTTACACAGAATAGGAACCATTTTTCCTATGATGTGACCAGAAAGGCTCGGTAGGCAGGTCCGGGCGAGGGCAGATATGGGAAGCAGGGAAAAGATCTATTGTCCATGTTCCTTACAGTTCCCAGTTGCCAGGGTTCAATGTCCCCCAGGAGCACTTTCCCCAATTTTAATATATAAACAAGGGTGTCAGTAGGTGATAGAGTTAAGTGTCCTTACAATAAAAAATTTAATTGGAAGAATATTTTTCAAACACATCATACATAATATACAATTTTAGAAAAAAAATTCCATTTGCACAGTCCATGAAATGACTTTATTCAAATTCCTCACATTGGTTTTTAATGTCAGCATCCTGGCCTCCCCGGAACCACCTTTTGTGTTATCTGATGGTGTTTTCCAAGGCATTGGAAGTTCTTCTTCCATAGATGTTGTTCAAAGTTGTACATAAGCCTGGCACTGGAAATTTTATCCCAAGCCACAGAAAAAAAAGAGAGACGGGAGATGGGAGGAGAGGAAGTAATTATAGCATCAAATATGTTTTATTTTTCATTCTTTCTAGAGGTGATTATTCATGATCTGAAAATGATCTTCAAAGGGCTTGTTTATAATTGCATGCATCACTTGCAAGTGGGAAACCCTAATTCCAGAAAGAATCACTTAATCTATATAAGATGTATGTCTTTTTTCCCCTAGATTCTATCTAAAGGGCCCTAAGGCATCTCAAACAGGCACTGATCAAGGTTGAGTCTGGGCCTTAGCCAAGCACTGCCCTGTTGTTCAAAACAAAGTCATAGAGAGAGTTCCCTGGAATATGTGGTCTCAGGCACAGGCTGCTCCCCAGGAATCATCTGGGTAAGTCCCTACTCACACTCAGACATCTACTTCATCACCTTTAAAGTTTGCAAGCACCATCTGAGGTCACTACTATCATTCCTATTGTCTAGAGGGGACAACCAAGATACTCAGGGGTGACACCACACAGGAGCTGGCTGTGGAAGTCAGGTGTTCTGACGCCAAACCTCATACTCCCACCCCGGCTGGCAGGTAAAGGGGTGGGCTCTGCAAGGTGGGGGTCTTCTCTCAAACCTTTAAGTCATGCCACCTGGGCAATCATACACTAGCCTTATGGCTAGTCCTGGGCACATCCCGCCTTCCGGGAAGAAGAAAGAGGCTTGCTGAGAAAAGCAAACAGGTTGCCTTTCAAATGAGTCAAACTATTCTCTCCACCCATTCGCTCAAATTTGACAGCACACAGGGATCCGTTTCATTTTATTATTCTAATTTGCAAAATCGGGAAGGCATGACCCACGTGTGAAGAACAAGGTTGAAATAACAGAGTCTGGAAATCTGGGCCTCAGGAAGGAGATGGGGGTGAGGCAGGGGTGAGCTGGAGCTCACGCATCTAGCTGGGCACCGTGGCCTCTGGCAGGGAGGCAGGCGTTAGGGAGCACATTCGCCTGCTAACTGGTTTTACTCTTCGTTGTGGCTCACAATTTTTTCTTTAATTGAAATTTACAGACTTTACAAAATATTAATAACCTCAGAGCTTGAGTGACCCCCAAACTGTTTTATTATAGAGAAATAAGCTCCCGGCCAAAGTGTGAGGCTCTCTAGAAGAATCTATAGCTGTTTGTCTCTCCCTCCTCCTCACCCTAACACCCTCCCCACTCCTCTGTTTTGGTTCTCAGATGTGGAATCCTAGAAGGAAAAGGAAGTCGGGGGGAAGCAGAGGAAGGAAAGACAGAGGGACCTCCTCTGAGCTGCGCTTTTATAACAGCAATAAAAACAGCTAGCCTTTATAGAGCACTTACTAAAAGCTGTCAATGAGCTTAGTGCTTTGCAAAAGTGATCTCAGGGCCTCCCCGGTGGCGCAGCAGGTTGAATGCAGTGCTTTGGAGCTGTCCACAGCCTCTGCAGCATGGGATCGATTCCCGGCCAGCCAGGGAGATACCCACAGGGTGCCCCAGACCTCTCCTGTCTCACCCGCTGCGACCCTCAGCAGTGTTTTCGGTCTGTCTGCCTGTTCTGTTCCCTGCTCTGTCTCTGGTGAATCCTCTCACCCTCCCGTGCCTCTGGCCTGTACCCCAACTCTTGTATAAATAAAAAAAAAAAATTTAAAGTTATCTCACCTCATTCTAAGAAACAGACTGAAAGGTGAAAGGCACTAACCTCACGCTTCCCCAAGGACACACATTCCATCACTCCACTAATAAGCGGTAGGACCGAAGCTCCGTTTGGGGCCATGGTCCCCAGTCACCCCAACTCCTGTGGCCCATCCGAAGAGCGGTCTTCAGCCTAACGTTGACCAAATCTCACGGCTGTTTCCACTAACCAATCTAAACTCCAGGTCAGGTGCCTGAGAGCCCCTGTGATTCGAGACAAAGCCCACGTCGCCACCCCATGAAAAGGCCTGGAGGCACAGACAGAGGCTGGCATCCTTCTGGCCTGGATCCTGGAATCCTGATCTCTCAGGAAGGTCCCAGAGGGAAAAGGATTGTTCAAAAAGCCCCAGCCTTAAAGTGAATGGGTTAAATTGCTCTTGAAAGGCCCGAAACCAAAGAGACAGGGTTCCTCATTCTCCTGTTCCCAGCGGTCCCCAGACATCCCCAGGGAAACAAAAAGGAGCCACCGCACCGAAGCATCTTGTTTTGATTGCACTGAAAATATCCCGGCCACAGCCCCAGCCCCTGTGAAGACTGGGAGGCGCGCTCTCCCCTCTGTGGCGGAGCGAGTGCCGTGCGGAGCCGGAGCCTCTGACTGCACTCGAGGGTATGACAGCCAAGAATGCTTTCATAGTTGCGCTTTGCTGCCTGATTCCGTCTGGAATGCAGGGACTCTGTCCCTTTGATCTTTAATATGGCTGCTCAAAGGGGCCGGGAGCCCAGCGTTTGCAGCGCATTCTGTCCTCATTCTCCACCGATTGTGCCTCCACCCCGAGTTCTTGGACACAACTCTGCAACGCTGCGTTCAGAGTCCTTCTTGCTTCCCTCTTCTCTCACCCCACTCCTGAGTGTGCACCCTCAGCGCCAGACCCCGACCCCCTGCCTTCATGCCAGCACACAAGCCTGACTACCCCTCCGTGATGCTGGGGTGAGGGAGGGAATCTTACGCCTCCCTTCTCAAGACACCCTCCATGGTGCTCCCTGCGTCCCAAATACAAGGGCCAAACCATCTATTGAGTAGATGCTTGCTCATGAGCATCTGGTTGGTTGGCTGCGCTTTTCTGGTTTGTTTGCTTTTCGCTTTTCATCCAGATGTTGGTGTCATGTAGTCCCCCTGGAAGGCCTGCAGCTGCCACAGCTGGAAGTGATGTTTTTTATTACACTCAGAATAAGTTGCAACAACTAGAAGAAGTGAGACTCTGTTTGTCCTTTACAAGCCAGGCACTCCCAGGACCACTTCCAAGAATAAGACCTGGGGGCTTCATCTGTTCAAAGAAACTTAGCTTGGGCATGCCATTCTCTTTTGTGACAGGGTATTTCTAGAAGAAAAGAGGTAAAAGCAAGATTCTAGAGTCTATTCCCAGGGGGCTGAATGGTGGCCCAGAGCTATCAGGTCCTGATCTCTGGAACTTATAACGTTACCTTATTTGGAAAAAGCATCTTTGCAGATGTGAATAAATGAAGGCTCTTGAGATGGAGCTGTCACTGCGGAGTATGGGGTGGCCCTCCAAGTGCCACTGCGTGTGTCCTTATAAAGGGGCGGCAGAGGGAGATCTGACACACAATACAAAGGCCACGTGAAGAATGGAGGCAGAGGCTGGAATGACGCAAGCCACAGAGGAGGAAGCCGAGGGAGCACGGCGCTGCGACTTGTTTTTTGGACTTCTGGCTTCCAGAACTGTGAGAATAAATTTCTGTTGTTTTAACCCACCAACTTGGGGGTAATTTGTTACAGCAATCACCGGAAAATAATACAGGGCTTATTTCCAACAGCCACTGCAAAAAAGCCTGCAGAGGGGGATAAAAAAGGACCAAGTGGACTCATAGAGACTGTAAGATCTTCTGGGGTCGGGGGCCTCATTGCAACTGATGATGGCATCTGTGTGGGATCATTCGGGTGAAAAGAGCGACTCAGAGTAGGAGCATTAGGAACTTGGGAGGTGAAGGGCTCTTAGTTGGGGTTCTGCAGAGCATTCGGAAGTGCCCACAACCTGCTTTGGCTCAGCCACCCCAATTCCTTGTGAGCTCCTAGCAGAGATGGAACACAGGAAGAAACAGCATACAGAGCCAATGGAACTTCTAGCCATCTGACTAGGGGTGACCCTGAAATTCCTCTGCAGAGCTTCCTGGTAAGCTGGGTGCACCATGTGCCCCAAACTGACAGCCGATGGGTCCTACCACCTCTACCCACTCATAGAAGACAAAGAGATAAGCTCCCACACCGGTGTGTGTTGTTAAACACGCCCCGGCCCACTGTCCTTCAAATCCTACCCACTAATTAGTGTCGCCCTGTGTCCTGGATTGTGACTAATCTAATTCAAAAGTCATCCACCCCATCGGACACAAGCAAGGAGGTAGGAATAGAACTAAATTCATCTCTCTCCTCCAAATAGGAACAATTTGGGAGCCACAACTTCCTTTAGACTGTTGATTGAAATCTCTATTTCGGGACATGAATGATAGAATGAATCACACCTTCTGCTGTTTCGGCTTCCTTCTCTCACCTCCACCAAGGGAAAGACATTGACTCACATTCCTGTGTGTGTCTACCTTATGTCAAGCACTATTCTAGGCACTGGGGATAGAGCAGCAACAGGACAGACAACAGGACCTTCACAGTATCTGGCTCTACCATGGACCATAAATTCCCTCCTGAGCCCTACTAAGCCTTCACCCCTCTGAAACCCACCCAAGGGAACCCACCCCAAGCTTATCCTCTTCCAGCATCCAGTACTCTACAGTCATGATTTCCACTCAGGGCCACGCTGGTCAGAAAAACTGAGAACTACAATTCTAGCAAAAATTATGTCTTAAGAGCACAAGAATCAGATAAAATAAGTTTCTTTGAAAATCATGAGGTACTAAAAGTACAAGGCATGTTTAATTGTAATCTATAGCCAGTTAGGTCAGAGAATAGGGAGGAAAATGTGCCACTGAGGTCAAAGACTCTGACCTCATCTACTTCATTTATTCTCATGTCATAGCCTGGACTTAAACTCCAAACAGCTGATTAAAACCCAGAGAACCCAGCTGAGTCCCATCTATCCTTTCTGAGGCTCGGCCAATAACACTAGCTTCCTTTGCAGCGGATGGAGAGTTATTTTGAAACATGAAGAACAGAAAGGGGACACTTTAGGAGGCCCCGGAAAATCCAAGTCCATTAAAAAGTAAGTCATATGGGCCTCCCCGGTGGCACAGCAGGTTGAGTGCAGCACTCTGAAGCTCTCTGCAGCCTCTGCAGCGCGGGTTCAACTCCTGGCCGGCTAGGGAGATTCCCCCATGGTGCAGCAGACCTCTCCCGTCTCGCCCGCTGCTCCCCTCAGCAGTGTTTTCGGTCCATCTGCCTGTTCTGCTCCCCACTCTGTCTCTGGTGAATCCTCTCATCCTCCCGCGCTTCTGGCCTATACCCCAGCTCTTGTATAAATAAATAAATCTTTTTTAAAAAGTAAGTCATATATCTAGAGGTAAAGAAAGAGAAGGAAGGGGCCTCCCTGGTGACACAAGGGGTTAAGCACAGCACTATGACACTGTCTGCAGCCTCTATAGCATGAGTTCAATCCCTGGCAGGCCAGGGAACAACCCACATGGTACAGCAGACCTCTCCTGTCTCGCCCACTGCTCCCCTCAGCAGTGTACTTCAATAAATCTGCCTGTTCTGCTGCCCGCTCTGTCTCTGGTGAATCCTCCCACCACCACCCCCACACACCCCCCCCCCTGCACCTCTGGCCTGCACCCCACCTCTTGGATGCACAAATAATAAATCTTAAAAAAAAAAAAAAGCAAGCAAGAGAAGGAAGAGGAAGAGGAAAAGAAGAGGAGGCAGAAGAGGAGGGAAAAGGCAAATATGTCTAAATATGCAAATATTTGTCATGTAGATGGGAGCTCCTTAAGTGAGCATTAAAGGAGACTTTGCTTTTTATTTAATAACCATATCCATGAGCAAACACTAAAACTGAAGCTAATGGAAATCAAAACAATTGTTCCAAAATGATGAAATTTGGGGATTAAGTCTAATTGTTTGATGCTAGTAAAAACAAGTCAGTTTTGACTAATGCCATGGGAAGTGGCACAAAGCTTTCCTGTCCGGGATCTGTGGTTACCTGGGTGGCTCGCATCCAGGGCCAAACATCTTTGTTCTCCTCGTCCGTCCGCCCCAGCTCATCACTGACACTCAAGAAACTTCCCACTAGACCACAGCACATTAGGAAGAACCACCATTGTTTGGGTAAAAGGGGTGCACCACAGTAGAAGAAACAATAATAGAGAGAAAGAGAAAAGAAAGAAGAGGAAGTGACAGAGATAAAAACAGTGAGAACATGTAATTTGAAGAAGAAAGTAGGAAGACGCCCCTTTAGAGGTCTGGTTGAACTGAATGAACTGAAGACAAAGGCCAAAGAAATGTTCCCATCATCCTTGGCTTCAACCGGGTTAATTATGTCCTTAGAGAACAGCCGGTCCAAGAGTTCACTTTAGTATTTCACAATCACTCACTCACTCACTCACTCGTTCATTCATGACTTGTGGAATGCGCAAGGCCCTGGGCTTGGTTCTAAGGAGATCGAAAGGTGAGTACAAAGCTGAGGGTAGAATCTTGCAGAGTCACCAGACACACAAGTGAAAAGCATGATCCTGCTGTGGTTTTCACATGGGAAAAGCAAAGTTGGGTACGATGCATATTTACATATAAGCTTTTTATAGTCTAATATTTTCACATTTATAGCAAAGCTGCACACAGAGCAGAGTTCCATACGCCCCACACCCAAGTTCCCCACCTTCAACATCTTACACATCTTACATCACTTACCAACAGGATTGTGTAATTACTGTCCACTGAACTAAAAAGTTGGATTCACCTGAAGTTTAAAGTTTTTAACTAAAGTAATTTCATTCAGTTTCTTAGTTTCCACCTAATGTCCTTTTTCTCCCCAAAATGGCATCTAGGATTCCATATCCTATTTCCTCACTGTGTCTCCTTAGGCTCCTTGAGATGTGGTAGGGGATGGCATGCCTTTCATTTTTAAAGCAACTTTATTTTTTCTTGTAACTATCTAAGTAAGTTTAGAGGGCTTGTCATTTCTCTGTCGCCAGATGAAATCTTAAGCTGGTCCCCAAACATTTTCAGGCTCTCTCAGGTATGTCCTAGTCAAATACAAAATTATTATGTTCAATGGAGCGCTGAGACTTGGGTAGACAGCAGTCAGTAGAGGAATAAGCAACTAAATTCAGGGCTAATTTGTTACACAGCTACAGCAGGTAACTAATACCAGTTACCTTGGAGTCCTTCATGCAGATTCTGAACACTAGATCCAAAGATTTTTATCAGGGTACTGAGGATACATCCCTAACTGGACAGAACTCTATGGGGAAAAAAAAGAAATTGCATTTTTTATTAGCTTAGATGATAAGGGCAGAGATGGGGGAGGAAAGGTTGCATCCAGTGAAAGCACCCATGCATGCAATTCAGAGAGGCGAGTCTTTGTGTCCTAGAGACAGCAGATGGGACAAGATCCTCGGAACCATGAGAAAACTGACTTTGGGGCCTCCCCAGTGGCGCAGCGGTTTGAGCGCAGCGCTGTGAAGCTGTCCACAGCCTCTGCAGTGCAGGTTCGATTCCCGGCCAGCCAGGGAGATTCCCACATGGTGCAGAAGACCTCTCCTGCCTCACCTGCCACTCCCCTCGGCAGTTTCTTTGGTCCATCTTCCTGCTCTGCTCCCCACTCTGTCTCTAGTGAATTCTCTCACCCTCCTGCACCTCTGACCTGTACCCCAGTTCTTGTATAAATAAATAAATCTTTAAAAAAAAAAAGAAAGAAAACTGACTTTGACGTTTTGACCTCTTTCAATGGAACAGCAGAGAAGAACAAAAGTATGTATAGCAATCATAAAACTCTGAGATATTAAAAAAAGGAAACATCTTAATAATCTCTGAAGGAAGGTCACGGAGCCATCAACAAAGAGGAAGTAGAACTATTGTTCAAGGTTTGGAGACAAGAAAAGATTTGAAAGAAATAGACTCCTTGAGGAAGCTTCAGTGACTCAATAAGAACTTTTAGAATAACAGTTAAAGGAGCGAGAGGGCCAGAGAATAACTAATGAGCATAATTTGGAGGAAAACAAAGGAGCTGGCTCTCCTTACCTTCCTTTCCCTCCAGGTAGGAGAACGGTGAGCTGCTGGAAGCAGAAAAGTTGCAGAGAAATGAAGAAAGTTGCAGAGAAAACAGCCAAGGAAGAAACAAGTTTCTGTAATCGTGACGAGGCAGAAAGAGGCTTTAGGGAAAGCGAAAGGAGAAATTTGTCCTCAGCAGAGCAAGGATTCTACTGGGTCCAGTGGAACAGACCCATAGAGGAGAAGCAAGACATGGGGCTGAACTGGATAAAAGAAGGGCGAGCAGGACTGGATCCCAGAAGGGTCGTAGGCAGTATCTGAAGAAGCTGAAGTTTGAAGATGGGTTAGAGATTCCTGATATACTGGGTGATCAAGCAGATTCCAGTTAAGACCATTGAATTAATCAGTCCCCTAAATGTAAGTTAAATATTGATCCACCATCAACATCTGCAGCTCCTTTAAGAACCAGTCCAAGGGAGGACTGAGGAGTTAGCCCTTGGTGCTGACCTGGAGTGAGGTTCAGATCTCAGAAAAGCAGTAGGTCATGACCAGATAAAATGTATTAATATCATCTTATAATGATCCATTTGTTTATCTCATGCAGGAATTTGACTACCTAATTTGGTATACAGGAAAGATCTCTGGGGTAAGAGTTTGGAGATCTGGGTCCTAGTCCCAGCTCCACCCCAACAATATGTGGTTTATGTGACCTTAAAAAGCCATTCACCTCCCTGACGCTATTTGTAAAGTGAAGAACCAAACCAGATGTTCCTTCAGCTCCTTTCCAGCTCCTACATTGTAAGAGCCTGAAAACATGCAAGATTAAACCAGGTCTAGGTTTAGTAGTTTAATTCTTAGAAATCACATCGTTTAATTCTTTGAAATTGACCTTCCAAAAAAAGGGAAAGAATTCCATCCCTTATCTGTAACTTTCTGGAGACTCCTATCTATCGATAACATTCCCTATGGAAGATGTTTTGAAATAGTGGACATCCCATGCAATGAAATTCTTGGATTAACTTGAAATAGGGGCTGAAAATTTCCTAAGTGATTTTTCCCAAATGGAAGAGAAATCTTTATTCAATTGAATGTGTGGCAGATTCTTCTCTGAAGCATCCTGTTTGCAGTCTCAAGACAGGATTTGGTAGGAAAAAGAGCTTATGCCCAGATATCTTGCCTCTTACTCATCATGTTGTTAGAGAAGATACGTTAACAGTGACTGATGAATCATGTCTAGGTCATTTCATGTCTAAGGTCGTAAATGATCTCCAAATATTATTACCACACACATATCACATATGCCTCACCACTGGCTGCATAAGACAGATTGTGAAAGAACTTCAGTCACATGGATGAAGTGAAAGTGGGACTTTCTTCTAATCTCCAGCATCCCTGAGGAATATTCTTTCTCATCACTGCTTACTTCTTGGATGGGAATCCCTGAGGTCATGAAGTCCCATCTTACGTTTTGGAAACTCAGGATAATCTAACAGAAATGTCCCAACTCTTATTCCCAAACTTTGCATGAAAGAGAAGGGATAAAAAACAGACGTGGAAACTTCCTTTGGTTTCCAAATATAGGAGTTTTGATTGTCCTGAACAGATGTTTGGGGACTCTGCTTACTTTTTCATAATATATTACTAGTAAAAATGAAAACCACCTTTACCATGATCCACTCTATTCCTTAAATATTTTATATTGTTTTAAATCATTCAGTAAACACATATTGGACACTGTTATGTGCTGGGAGAGAGCTCAGCATATAAGTTATGAATTAATTAAAATACAATGAAATACTTTCCATAATAGTGGTATATTAAAAGGAGACTAATTCTGCCTCAGGGTAGGGAAGTTAAGGAAGGTGAGTGTTAAGTGATTACTGAGAGTTTGAAGATGAGTAAGAGCTAGTCAGGTGATGAATGGAATTTAAAGGGCATTCAAGGCAAAGAAACAGGCAGAATTTTGAAAAAGACAGAAATGTGAGACTGCATGAGGAGTATTTGGAGGTCTATGCATTGTCTCATGTGGTAAACGTATAGGTTTCAAAGCTCGAGATTGATGGAAAGGACAGGTGGAGAAGCAGGTTTGGGTTGGCTTGTGGAGGAACAACATGCTAAGGACCAATGGTCTTCATCCTCTAGGCCACTGGGAGATAAAGATGATCATGATCAAATCTATATTTTAGAAAAATATTGTTGATAGCAGTGAAGAAAACAAATCAGAAAGGAGAGAAGAGACACACAGAGAGGTCAAGCTATTAACAAAACTAGGAGAGCAATGATATACAAATTCAAGAAATATTGTCTGAGTTACATTTCAAAGAATGTGCTTTGAGGGGAACGGAAAAATCCAAAGTTTCTATGTAGAGTAACTAGTGAGGTCTTGAACTATGATTTTTAAAAGTCCAAGCAACTGAGGAGGTTGAAAGAAAAAGGTAATGAACTGAGGTATGAATACATCAAGTTGGGGTGTTTGGGGGCCTTGGTTTGAAGTCCAATAGACCGCTGGGGACACATCGGGGTCCAGGGAGAGTTCACTGGCTGTTTTATTCAAAACCATTCATAGAAGCTGGTGAAGCAATTTGTTCAAAATTCAGTTTCTTGAACTTGTGCTGAAATTTTTCTTTTCAAAGAAAAAAGCAACCAAGAAAATTAAAATTGTCTTTGTAAATTCCTGCCTCATCACTCCTAAAACAAATCAGAGGAAGACTATTTGGCCAATTACATCTCAATAGAACTGGAAGGAAAAAGATATTAGTTAATTTGTTGTTTTAGTCAAAGATAAGAGGAGGAGCCAGGGATAATCCTTCACTCTTTGATATCGAAAGATGTCACAGAGGTGTTCTCACATCTTTAGAATCCCAGAGGAAAAATTCCCTGAGCAGCTTTCACCATCCAAGCATCAGTGAGATGACTTACTACAGAGCATAAGAACAATGACTATCCTAGTAGAAAACCCTCACTTTCTTCTCTTTGTTCTTTTCCTACACACTGCTACTAAGAATTCTCAGGTAGAACATGCTCTCTTGGAGTCATGGAACATGATGAAAACCTAAGACTATTTGGCACCTGGAAAGCACACTGAGTAAAGAGTCATAAGAACTGGTTTTCAGCCTGTCTCCACCATGAACTGGCCATATGATTTTGGACAAGCCACTTTACCTTTCTAAATCATAGCTTCCTATTTGTAAAATGGGGTGAGTCTAAAGACCAAAAGCCTGTGAGAGTGTGTGTGTGTGTGTGTGTGTGCCTGCAAGTTTATTTTCTTAAACAATTAGCACTGACTTAGAGTCTTCCATATGGAGTCATCATTAGTTCCTCTCAGTGGACATTAAGGAATCCATTAGTTAAGGGCTAAATTGCTTTGAACTGACAGCTAGAAGCATATTTTGAAGAGGTGGTTGGTGAGGCCTTAAAGGAAAGTGGGAAAAATCTTGTTGGAAACTTGAAGAAAGGAGATCCTTGCAATGTTGTAGAGAAAGGTTAAGCAACACTCTCTCCTGCTTTAATGTGAAATTAATGCACTGAGTAATTTTGCTAAGAAGCTTTCTAGCCAGAGTGTTGAACCTGTCATCTGGGTTTCTTGTTGCTGCCTTTATTAAAATATGAGAGGGGAGAGAGAAACTAAAGGCAGAACTGTAAAACCAAAAGAAGATGGAACTTGGTTTTGAAGATTCTGAGGCTCCCCAGATGGCAAACAACATTAAAATTAAGAAAGTACTCCCAAGCAAATATCAAATGCAGGACACTCTCAGGAAACACCATGTTAAAGGTGAAGCCAAAGGTATTACTGTAAAATCATATCTAAAAACCTCTGAAAGTTAAAAGGTGGGTCTCAGAGTATATTCATTTGGACCAAGACCCTCTAAAGAGTTTAAATGTTTGCCTCACAGCATCTACTGGCATCAGTCAGCTCAGCAGGAGCACACCACAAGACGACATCTCAAAGGGACTAATGGGTGTGTATTTCTCAATGGAGCCAGTTCCAATGAGATTCATAGCAAGACCACAAAGGTTTTGAGAGAATTATATCACCAGAAATACTGCCAGCTTGGATTGAAAGTGACAGCTCTTGTAAAATGGAAAAGGGTCTTTGAACTTCCCAAAATTCTACAAGCAAGAAACAGTTCAAGAAAACCACTCAGCTGCAAATCCACAATACCGTTCATGAAAAGGGAAGGATGATTCCAGAGATGGAAAAAGAGCCCAGAATACAGAACCAAGAGAAAGTCATTTCCAGCCAGGTGTAGCACTGAGTCCAACCAAGGATCCTATAACACATGTCTGCTGGATTTAAGAATTGCTCTGGGGCCTCCCTGGTGGCACAGCAGTTGAGTGCTGGGCTGCAAAGCTGCCCACAGCCTCTGCAGCGCCAGTTCGATCCCTGGCCGCTGGCAAGGGTCCCACATGGCGTGCAGACCTCTCCTGCTGTGCCCGCTGCTCCCCTCAGCAGTGTGTTCCATCAGTCTGCCTGTTCTGTTCCCCACTCTGGCTCTGGTGAATTCTCTCACCCTCCCGCACTTCTGATTGTACCCAGTGCTTGTATAAATAAATAAATATTTTTTAAAAAAGAATTGCTCTGAACCAGTGGCACTTTTATGCCTCAGTTTCCCCCTTTTTGAACAGAATGTCTACATAGGATATCCTCTGCTGTGTCACCATTGAAGGCTGGGTAGGTAGGGGATAGACAACTTGTTTTCTTAGTTCATAAGCTACAAACTGAGAGAAACTCTACTCACAGAGCTGTACTTCAGGACCTGGTTTAGAAGATGAGATTATGAACTTGGGACTGATGTTATAATGGGCTGAAACTCGTGAGCCTTGGGAGGGGATGAGTATATTTTGCATGTATAGGGGACATCATGGTAGCCAGTTTCCAAGATGGTCCCAAAAGAGTCTCACTTTCTAGTATTTATATCCTACATAGTCACCTTCAACACTGTCCAAAGTTTTGCCTGTGTAGCCAATAGCATCTACCAGAAGTGACAGGCTATCACTTTTGAGAGCAGATGATACTGCAACTTCTGTCTTGGGTCCTATTTCTTGCACTCCATCTCAGCTCATTCATTCAGAAGAAATTCAGCCATGTCATACACTAGATTCTAGAGAGGCCTAGTGGTAAGGGCCTGAGGCCTGCTGCCAAAGCCCACATGAGTGACACAAGCAAACTCATCTAACCCCAGGTGAACCTTTGAGTGACCACAGCCGTGGCCAACAGCTGACCACAGCCCATGAGAGACTCTGAGCCAGAATTAACCAACTAAGTCAGTCCTGGATTCCCAACCCTCAGAAGCTGCAAAATTAGAAATGCTGGTCTTTAAGCTGCTAAATTTGGGGTAATTTGTTATACAATAGAAACTAATAAATAAGGTAAATATTTTTAAAATCCATTATGTTTCTATATTGTAGCAAAATAAATGGAAATGAAATGTTATGGGATTTACAATGGTATCAAAAAACATACCCAAAGATAAATTTGAAGCATATGTGGGAAAGTTCCACATGAAATATGATTATACATTACTGAAAGAGAGTGATGAAAATCTAAATACAGGAGGGCCTCGAATAACATCACCTCATTCAAAGTTGTTCCGTTAAAACATTATAACATTGATGAGGAAAAAAATTCAGTTCTCAGCTGTCAGTTCTCACTGTCTGTGTGAAATTTGAATGTTCTCCCCATGTCTACAAGGGTTTTCTCAAGGCACTCTCCCACATCCCATAGGTGTGCATGTTAGGGTCACTGGAGTGTCCAAACTGGCCCAATCTGAGTGAGAGTGTGAGAGAGAGAGAGAGAGAGAGAGAGAGAGAGAGAGAGAGAGAGAGAGAGAGAGAAAGAAAGAGAAAGAGAGAGAGAGAGAGAGAGAGAGAGAGAGAGAGAGAGAGAGAGAGTGTGTGTGTGATTCCTGAGACAGAATGGTGTTTAGGGCTGATTTCCACCTTGTACCCTCATCTGCGAGAATCAACCCCAGTACCCATGACCTTGAAATGGAGTAAGAAGGTTCCAAAATGAATGAACACAAACTATGTTTTCATATTAGAAGAGCTTGGGCCTTTCTTTAGAAGTTTGATGATGTTTTTGTAACCAGAAATATGCCATAGGGACTAAACCCTTGTTTTCATTGATTAGTTTATAGTAAAATTGGTTTTCTTATTTGTTGTTTCGCTTAAAGTCACAGTTCCCAAGACCTTATCTTGATATTAAGTGAAAACTGACTATAAATGGAGAGATTCCTCATGTTCATGGTATAGAAAACTCAATTTTTTAAGAGTCAGGTTTCCTCAAATTGATCTTTATGTTCAATATAACCCCAATCAAAGCCTTGAAGACCTTTTTGTAGAAATTGAAAAGCTGATTCTAAAACTTCTATGGAAACATAATAGCCAAAACCATCTTGAAAAAGAACAAACTTGGAGAATGTACTTGACCTGATTTTAAGACAATTTAAAAGCCTACTGTAATCAGGACAATATGGTAGTAGCATAAAGAGATAGAGAAATAGATCAATGGAATAAGCAGAGTTTAAAAATAGGCCCTTACCATGAGGTTATTTTTTTTCCCCCAAGGTGCCAAAGAAAATAAATGGGGAAAGGAAAATCTTTTTTTTAAATAAAAAAATAATGTGTTTACTTAGTAGCATTCAGAATGTCAACAAAATAGCTGGATTTTTTTGTTTGTTTTTTTTGCAATGACAGAGTGATATTCAGATAACAATTACTTCATGCATCAGAGACAACTGAAGATGCAAAAACTACTATCCCACAGAGAACTAATTTGTGCCGTGCACCAACAAGAACATGCCAATTTTCACCCCCAATCCTTGTACCCCAAATCGTGGACTAAGACATATCCAGTAGTGTGTTAACTACACCAAAAAATACACTGTATGGTTTAAAAACCATCTTATACAGCCTTACGTTTCAATTTTGTTCTTTAAAAGGAATGAGTTGTGGGGACATGGGGGCCTGTAAGTGCTTTACAGACAGGAAAAACTCTGTTCTTCATCTTCTCTTTGCCCCTCCTCCTCCCTCACCATCTTTCCCAACTTCTGCAGCCTCTTAATCTTCCTGGTGTTACTCCTCTTGCTTCTTATTCTTGCTTTTTGCAGACTTGATGACTCCCTCTTTGACTGCATCAGACTTTCTCCAGTAGAATATACAACAATATCCTTTCCATACATTTCCTTCTTTTCATAAAGCTGCTGGCCTCCTGCAGCAGTGTTGCTCCTCATCTCCCCCTGAGTTACTCCATGTCCCCCCAATTTTTTTTGCACCACCACTCATGGATAGGCCACGGTGTTCTCCTTTGATTTAGGGGCAACACTCAGAATAAGCCAGGAAAAAGACTGAAGGAGGCCTCTTGAGTACATTGGGACCCTTGAATTGCTTTTTGGTTTCCCCTTTAGGAGGAAGATAAGTTTTCATTTCCCTTTTATAGCAGGCCTGTCCACCTTTGCCAGGTCTTCAAACACCCCCTTCTCTTCAGCAGAGGTTTCTCCTACCACACTGAGCACTTCTCAGAAAACTCCAAGGAGCTGACTGAAACATCCAGGTGCTACTCCTTGTGCAGCTGATGATATTTTGCTTCTCAGTTTCTAGAATGCTCTTTGCCCATGTTTAATTATTTCTCCTCAGCAAAGCAGAACTGTCCAGTGCCCGGCTAGCTCCCACTGGCCCACCACTATCATCATAGAGCTAAGTGTTATGCAGTGACTCAGGAAAATCTTCTCTTTTTAATGATGCTAGAAAAACTGACTCTCTTTGTCTGAAAATAAAAAATTAATGCTGACACTTTTGGAGGATGACACAAGAGAAAATCTTGACAATCTTTGGATAGGTAACAGTTTCTTAAACAGAATCCAAAAAGCAGTAATCATAAAAGACAAAAATTGACAAAAGATTTTATCAAAATTTAAAACTTTTTCTCATCAAAAGGCATAAGAAAATTAAAAGCAAGACACAGCCTAAAAGACAATTTCATAATATATATACCTGACAAAGGGCTTATATGAAAGATACAAGAGGGTGTATTTTCAATACACTTGTAACTGGATATCAAAAAGATCATCTATTTTTCTTTAAATGAGCAAGAGATTTCAACAGATACTTGACAGATGATGATATATAAATGGCCAGTGAGTCCATGAAGAAAAGACTCAAGATCATTAGTCATCAGAGAAAATTAAAACCATAAAAACATAGTGAGGTACCCACTCATGCAACTAAAATTAAAGGAATGGCAATAACAAATACGAGTGAGGGTGTGTAACAAGTGGAACTTCAAACTGCTGATAGAACTGTCAAATGGTACATTTGCTTCGAATCTAAGCCTGAGAGTTTTTTGTAACTAATACCTACTTTATGAGTCAGTCAACCCACTTCTAGTTAGTTCCCCAAAAGAAATGAAACCAGATGTTCACACAAAGACTTATGCAAATATATTTAGGGCAGTCTCATTAGTAATAGCCAAAAACTAGAAATAGGCCAAATTTTTATCAAGAGGAAAATGAAAAATCAAATTGTGGTCTATCCATTCAACTGAATACTACTTAGCAGTAAAAAAAAGAGAACTTCTGTTACACACAATAACATAGTTACACCTCAAAATATATGCTAATTTGAAGAAGCCAGATACAACAGAGTATATACTGTGTGATTCTAGTTCTATTGTATTTTAGACAAAATAACTTGGTGAGGAAAGAGGCAAGGATTAACCAAAAGGGTGAAAGGGGAACTTCCATGGGTGATGGAAATGTTCAATATCTTGAGTTAATTGGATATATATATATATAATTGTCAAAATCTACCTAACTGTACATACACTTAAGTTATATATGTTTTGCTATTTATAAATGAAGACTTTATTTAAATGGGATATGCCATTTATGAAACTATTAGAAATTCCAGCTATTTAGAAAGTATTCTAATGAAAAATGTACAAACTTTTCACAGAGAAAAACATAAATTACTATTGAGATAACTGAAGAAGTCCTAAATAAAAGGAAGAATATTCAATATTCATGGTTTAGAAGAACCAATATTCTAGAGTTATTGACAATTTGTATAAATGACAAAAGATTTTAATTTCAGAAAATACAAGTAATTGCATTATAATACAGTAACTATATAATTTTCAGGTGAAAATATGAACAGTTGCTTAAATTGAAGGACCTGTTTTATTAAGGGAAATTAATTTGATTTAATGTTATAAATACAGCCTTTATGGAGAAAATCTATCATTAGTGTGATTTAATATTTGTTAGTAAAGTTAGTCTTTGTCTTGGTATTTGAAACTCTTAGGGTAAAAGTATATTGAATTAAAGTCACTTTGCTACAAGCTCAGATGACACAACAAAAAAAAATTTATTCATGTCAATAAATGTTCTAAAATAATTAATAAATATATTTCTAAAAGAACAAGATATATAGCACACTAGAAAAAAGTGAAAGAGATTTGATAATAAGGTAATATTGACCAACAAATAGACTTGTTCAACCTTATCAGTTATCAAAAAAATGCAAAATTAAAACTTCAGTGAAATATTAAGCTCTACATGTCTAAAAAATTAAAACTAGTGTCGGCAAGGATTTGGAGCAACAGAATTTCTCACACACTGCTGGTGGTTCAAAAACTGATTGCAAATTTAAAACACTAAAGTTTTGAAGATACGCATATCCTATAACAAGGTACACACCGGATAGACATACATGTAAATGGGCCAAGAAGGTTCATAGAAACTTTGTTTGTAACAGCCAAACCTAATCTCCACCAAGCACAAAATGTAAAAATAAATCATGGTGTGTAGACACGAGGTAATACTATACAACAATGGAATTCATAAATACCTAGTACCTCAGACAACATGCATGAATCACAAAAACCAGACACAAAAGAAAGGTTACTATTTGGTTAAATAACCTTCCAGATCAGATAAAACAAAACTACAGCATTGGTAGTCAAATAATGGCTGAGGAACTTTCTAGAATAGAGACTGAGACGTGGCCATGAGGGAGGTTTCTGAAGGGATGCCGGTCTATTTCTTGAACTGGGATGGGGTTTAAACAGATATTTTGCTTTGTTATAATTTACTGAGTTCTTTTATTTTTATTATGTATATGCCTTTCTTCTGTAAGTATATATCTTAATTAAAATGTAAAAATTAAACGAATTAATGAAAATGCCTCTCGCAAAGCAAGCACTCAGAAAATAGCTCTCCCCTGAAGAACTCAAAGATAATCACAAGCTGTGTCAGCCAACTGTTGACACCTCTCTCTCTCTCTCTCTGTCTCTCTCTCTCTCCAAGGTTATAAGTAATGAGAAGGGACCCAGCAGCAGAGTCCTCCCTTGCTCCCAATAAGGGAGGACTCTGGCCATCTCCAAGCCCTCTGCCTCCCCAGAGTCGAGGCCAACATACCACCGTCTGACACACGGTCCCTTGGCTCCCAACTCCATTTCTAGATAGACATCTCAGAGCTGTTCTTGCACAGTGCACAGATACAAAGACCTTAGGGAAGAATTATTTGTAATAGCAAAATAATAAAAGTGAAAACAAAATAAAAGGCCTAGAACAACCTAAGCATGCATCAAGGTAGGTGTGGGTAAACAGAGCAGTCACACAATGAGCTACTTATAAATGTGTTTCAAAATTACAGACGTTTCAGGAACGTAGTCACCTAAGAGAGAGAGGGTGATGAATTTGCAGAGCTGACTTTAGCTGACTAATATTTTATTTCTTTAAGTATCTGAAGCAAATAAGGTAAAACATTAATGATCATTTAAATCTGATAGTAAGTACACCAGATGTCTGTTACATTATTGCTGTGCTTTTCTATTTTTGAAGTATTCTCTAATTTCTTAAAAAACTAATACATTCAATTATCTCTCTTAAAACATTCCCCAGAATCCTGCCACCCTCACAGAGGATAAACTATTTATCTTCCTTTTCCAAGATGCAAATGGAGATTTATGATAAACAAAAGTAAGGTCATCCAAACTCCTCCAGGATGTAACTCCTCCAGGTCTCTGACCTGGGCAGACCCCCTCCCCCCTGCTCTGCCCTCCACCCCAGGAGCCTCACCTGTAAGGAAAGCAGAGTGTCAAGACTAAGACTGAGGGAATAGCTTCAACAAAGACTTTTGTAATAGACTGACCGAGTTAACCACCTGAAATTGCCAATACTCAACTGTTTTTGATGCTTAAAACAATTTTGTATGGTTCAAGGTAATAGTAGGATTTAGATTATGATGACCTTAAAAGAGGAGACCTACAGGAGCAGGGAGAATAAAAAACAACCCTGTCCCTTCAGGAAAGATGGTGATAATATTAATCTGAAGAGGAGGAAAATCAATTTTGCAGAGAGGGTGAAATGTGTTTCTATTTTTATTTCTATTAAGAAAGAACCACAAATATCTTCTTGTTCTCCTTATACCTGAATCTACATTCTAGATCTAACAAAGAAGGCAGATGCTGACAGGTATCCACATCATGAACAATAGCTAGACAGTTCTCTTACATTCTCCCTTCTCACTTCAAAAATGAACAAAAAAGGAGACACAAGAGAATGGTCTCATGCGCTATCACACAACTATAAGATCCTCCAATGGGATATCTTGATAATGGAAAATTTTCTAGAAGGAATAAGTTTGGAAGGACTCCAATGACACTATCATATGGAAAAAGTGAAGATCATTATGAGTAACTGTCATCCTGATACAGTGGAGGTATAAAAAGTTGCATGGAGGGAGAAGATGTTGCGAGCAAATTAATCAAAATAGATGAACAAAGAATGTATATGGTGAATGATTTCCTTTTATTAATCTTATTTTTTGACCCAAATTAATTTTTTCTGTATTTATAAGGCTGGCCAAGTTTGTTAACCTTCATGACAATAAGCATTCCCAGATTTGAGAAATTTTAAAACATAGGATACTATTTTTCCAGAGCTCATTCCCAGGTCTATCATAGTGTTTCTCCTCAAAACTATATTAAAGTTGGAGTTATTTTGATTTTATTTCTCTCCTGACATTTGAGTTAAAATTAACTCTGGAGCCACATTTTCAGAATCCTGCATTCAGGGTAAGGGCAGTCTTCCTGTGTCCCACACAGGTCGGTGACCTTAGCTATCCAGGGTCCTGATCGCCCAGCCTACTCTAACACTGGGCCTTTTGAAGCACCACTCAGGCCATTATAAAAAGATTTGTAGTGGAACTTTTGGATTAGAGTGAAGCATAAGGTGAATTCTTCCAGGAGAAGAGGAGGTGACTAAGTCCTGCTCCAGGCTGGGGAGCTTGCATATATACCCACAGTTACCCAACCCACGGAGAATGGTGATGCAGATTAATGTCCTCCAGGAACACATCACTCATGTGCCTGTTTGTCGGTTCAACAAAAAATTGTCATAACTATTGTGGTGTTTACTGTCTCAGGAATCCATAGATCCAGATCTATGAGTGAATTACTGATTCCAGAATTAAATCACTCCTCATCCTAACCCCCCTCAGCCCTTGGGTAGAGCTGGAAAGTGACCAAAAGTCAATAAAATGATGGAATTCAAAGAACTGTCTCCTAGAGAAGGTCTTGAAATGATCTAGTTTGTAATTATCACCCTGAAAATGAGGAAGCCCAGTGAGAGTTAATGGCTGTCCCAGGTCTCATTACCGGTAACTTGCACTTGATTTCAAGTCTATCATGGCCAAGCAATGACTCAGACCTTCCTTTTAGTACATAGTCTACTACCCCATCCTGCCTGGAAAGTTCTTCTCATTCTCTTCTTTTACACCAATCGTTTCCTCCCTTTTGTTCAGTTATTTCTGCTTTATGCCTTAGTCTTCTGAAGAGATTGTATCTCAATATGGTAAAATGCAGGACACTTTTATTGAGGGCCTATAAATGCCAGGCCTTGTGCATAGATTAAACACTCAGTTGATATTTTTTAAACTGGACCATATATGGGAGGCCATTCTAGCATCAGGACTGGGGAGCAGAGAGGATGTGGGCCAGGGGCATGAGGAACAGTGCCTGAGTCAATGAGGCTTGGTCCAGCAAAAGGATTGTAGTGGTGAAGACAGGAAGGAAAATCATAGATGTGTAATGCATTTCAAAGTGAAATTGGATGCCAGGAAAGGAAAACAACAGAGAAATGATAAGAAAACTTCATTCTACACATTTCAAATCTGAAGTACCAATTGGACAGGCATTTGGAAAAGCCCCACAGGTGAAGTGAAATGCACAGGTGAGACTCAGATGAGACTCAAAGTCAGCACCTGTAGGGGGGGAGGGGAGTTAAGCTGTGAAGAGAGAGGTCGCCTTTCTAAAAGTTAGACATGTTTCTGCCAAAATTCTTCCACTGCTTTGGAATATTTGAACTAGAATAAAGACTAGCAAAGCTTGTAAAATTAGAATTGAAAAGGACAAAATGAATAGGACAAGACCAGCTGCCCACACAGGGAACCCCACTAGGAGCCAGGCCAACCAGCAGCTGCCTTCCTACCCATCATCCCAAATGCCCCACCTCCTCCTGTTTCGATAAAATGAAAAACACTACTTTGTCTGCCTCTTTTCCTGGACATGAGCCTATCCGTCTTCACCGTGGTTCGCCATCTTGGGCGCTCAATGACACTGATGGGTGCTACATCTTCCATCTGAACATCTCCCTTCCACGAGTTGCCCATTTTCCCATTGCTGCCTCCTTCTCAGTCCTATTGCTTTAACATCCTTCCCCTCCAGGCTCCTTGAAGCTATCTTATCTACCCGAGCTCTTAAAGCTCCACCAAAAACTGACTGTGATAAAATAAAACTTTTAAAGCCATGTCATGTCACAAGGACAGACCTGCTGAAATAGACTCTGGATTTGTAAGTTTTCTGCTTGTGTTAGAACTACTCCCTCGATGTGGCAAAGCTCTCCCTAGTTGATAAACTTCTAACTCAATTTCATTTAAATATTTGTAAAATTTCCACTAGAACATGCAACTAGTGGCAATGATATCAAAATAGAAGCAAGGAAACTGGGTAAGTCAGGAGGCCACTGAGGTCACCCAAGTGGGGAAGATGAAGCTCAGAGGAGCAGCATGCTCCAGGGACAGAGCCCTCTGGGAGCGCCCTTCGTTTCCTCTTTTCCAGAGCAAAAGAGGAGTCATTGGGTGGTTACTCTGATCCTGAAAGAGCACCCAGTCCACACACTTGAAGGACAGGGGCTCTGGTATCATGTGCATCGCACCATCAGCTGTTGGAGCCCACCATGCAGAAGTCTTCTAGATTTTACCCAAACCTGCAATAGCTTCACCCTAGTCAATGTTCCATTTCTGGTACAGAATAGTGAAGACCTTATGGGGATGAACTTGAATCTAAAATTCCCATGGCCTATGTCTCACGTGGGTCTCCTCCCGATACTGAGCATTTCCTGTTTGATCTATCATACCTTCTGCATAACAGATTGAAATGGACAATTTTAGCAATTTCAACAATTCCTTGGCCTAGAGCTTATTCAAAGATAAGAATTCCCTGCAGAACATTTTTCATCACTGCAGCTAACAATAGCATCTTTTCTCCTAAAACAGCCCCTTGCTAAGGCCCCAGCCCTGCCCCACCACACCCAGTAATGGGAACTTGGCTGACAAATGGTTCTCATCTGAACCCAATCAGTTTATGGGGCATTAAACAGAGCTGCGGATGTATTCCACATGCAGTCCATCTCTGAACTTCTGGGACCTCAGCTCCAAACCAAAATCATCTTACTACCATTGTTGTTAGTTAACATTTGTTCTTTTTTACAAGTGCAAAGCGTAGCACAGTCATTTCATTGGTGTCTTATCATCTGGCGCCCAGTCCCTGTTGCTGCAGAGACTGGAAACTGCAGAGGTGAGTTGGATGAATATGTTGACATAACTGTAGCCTTAGTTGGTATCCACCCACTCTTCCCATCCACCAGGAGGGGGTGCCCCCCCACAACTAGCCACTCTTCCCATCAGGGAGGGGTGGCTGCCAGAGGTCTATGGGAGGTTGTATTTGCAGCGCTGACCTCAGGAAAGTCACTGCAGTAAGTGCAGTGCCAGCTGGGAGAGGCCATGGGCTCAGTGGTCTCACACCTTCAGGCTGATGGAGGGGGACCCCTCACAGTGCTCCCCTTCTCTGTGGGAGAGAATGTTTGCAAAGTGGGAAAGTGATCATCTGTGAGTCTGCCTGCTGGAGACCTTGCCAAGAAGAAAATAATCAACGAGGTGATTTCTGGGGGGCAACGGTTCACTCCCAGCATTTCCCCAGCTGTTTCTAAACCCCCAGGCAAAGCACTCTGCCCAACTGCACGCCCAGTCTAGCACACCCGGGCCAGGCTCAGGGCCCATGTAGCACACTTGAGCATTGCAGATGGTTTTGATAGTCCCGTGAGGACATGGAAGGTGAACTGTCTGCCTGTGGAAAGGTATGCAGAGCCTCTGAGCTGGAGAACAGATCCAGGCCGTGGGGGGACCGCTCTTCCCCACACCTGCGTCCACCATCCACCCTCACTTTGGCCCCGAATCCACGCTTCTGTGAAGACTGACGCCCTGGGAGGTGCACCGCTTAAATCAAGTATCAGCAGCTTTCCCAATGCACTGAAAAAATGTGAACATGTAGACTTTTCTCAATTGTAGGCATTTCTCCCATAAATTTTTGTTCCGCCCGTCGTGCCTGTTACCACTTGCCTGTCAGCCAGAACTCGCGTAAGACAAAATAAATGAATGAGAAGAAACTATTAATGAAAAAACTCCGAACCAGACACTCAAGCATCCTTCAACAGCTTGCTTTCTCGCGGCCCGGACTATTTGTGTTTGTGGTTTAATACAATCATTTGTTTGCCGAGGAAATTGTTCCTTGCTGATTTGAGGGAATTCAATAGATGATCTATTACAACACGCTGAAAAACCTTCACAGCTCTCAAGCCCCGGCCCCCACCGGGGTCAGCTGCTCCACAGGGCCCAGAGAGGGGGTTCTGGGCCTGGACTGGTTCCCAGCCCTGGGCAAGTCCTTCCACTGAGCTGGCTTCTCCAAGCTTCCGTTTCCACATCGGTGAAATAGACATGAGTCAGCCTTCCATGGGGAAACATTTGCAGACTAAACGTGATCTTGTATGTAATGTGACTGGCATGAGTGGGCACGCAGTACGTGTTAGTGATTGTTATTACCAGGGCAAAATGAAAACAGATTTTAAATATGCCTCGCCTTGTTCTGACATCTGCCAGGTAGGTGACCCACAAATGCCGCTCTGTTCAGGTGCCCCTCAATCACTCTCTGGACCTGGCTCCCCAGATGCCTGTCACTCCGCAGCTCCTCTACCCTCAGGCCTCCCTGAGCTCCTGGATGCTTCATTGTCCCTACTGCACCACTGTCCCTACTACTACACTGCTTGGCTTCAGGGCCCAATGTTTGGAACCTGCCAGCTGACAACAGCCACAAACAGCTCCAGGAGGTCCCAGGAGCTGAGGCTCAGGTGAAAATGCAGCTAGAGAGGGGAGATGTCTGGACCAAAGAGGGTTTCTCCTGCCCAGACTAAATCCTGCTCAGCCTAATTTAGCCCAGGCTAAATCTTCCTCAGGAGAGCCCCACGCTCTCTCATATGCCAGAGACCCAGGCCCTTGGCCACCCTCTCACAGCTTCACCAGGCAGGAGCATCAATCAGAAGCAATGTAGCAGCAGTAAATGCTAGTAGCTCTCCCCTAAACAAAGAACAGGGACCTCATGGGAAGAGCCAACCCCTAGGGGATGTTCAGCCTGAGCCTCAGCACCAGGCGTTAATCAGTTGGCAGAAAATTTTCGCAGAGACCCAAAGGGCCCCTCTTGAAGAGAGAAGAAAAGCTGGCTGGGCAGGAGTGTTAGCCCCCAGCCCCCTCCCCAAAGAAGCTCCATTTTTGGCTTCCTAAAGGTAATCTCATTGTTTAAACAAGATTAAACAAGCATGGAATTTGAGAAGGAGAAAGAAGTTTTTTTTTTTTAAAGCAAGGAAATTTTTCTTCCCAAAAGGCTCAAAACAAATCTAAAGTGTAAGAACAGATTTCACATTTAGTAGCAAAAAAAATAAAAACAAAGTACTCTTCCAGGCTGAAAATGTCCAAGGAAAATTCATTTCTGAAGGTCAGCAGAATGCTGAGAAATGACAAAGAGCAGAGCATCCGAGGCATCGCCTTCACCTTGCTGAGAAGAAACGAAGCACGTGAGCGTCTCACCCTAACGCATTTCTGCTTGGAACCAGCATCAGCCTCTCTAAAACAAGGAAACCACGCTCTCGGTTAGAGCCCCCAGCAGATTCCACAGCGAGATGGACTCAGGGTCTGACCTTGACGTTGATGATGTCGTTTTTTTTGGAGTCTGTGGGTTTGGAGTACAGGGTCCTTGGGTTCACTCTGGGAAAGGTTTCCCCAGAGCTCCCCTTTCAGCGGCATGCCAAGTTTCCCAGACGAGTTTCTCCATGAGACAGAGACATTAGTTATATTTAAAGAGCAGGCTTGTTAGGGAAAGAGACAGAAGAATAAAGGGCACCTGCACAGACACAAGCGGACAGAAAGGGCTGCGCCGAAAGGACAGATTTGCTCAGAGAGAGGCCTGCATGGTCTCAGGTGGGCCGCCCTGAGGAGAGCTGCCTCTGCTGACCAAGGTCAGTGAGGAGAAGCCCCGGCCTGGTACAGTCACAGGCAGGGAGGAAGGCTGCTGCCCACAGAGGGACAGAGTTGGTGAAAAGGAAAACCTGCACAGGCGCAGATGGGCAGAAGGACCGCTGCCCGTGCCAGGGCAGACTGCACGGATAGAGGCTTCCCTTAGGGAGGGGCTTCCTCCTTCCTGGAGTGGTTAGTTTATTGTTGACTTTGAATAAACTATGTAGAATTTGAAAGGGGCCAGATTTCTACAATGGCCTCCATCTCCATATCTTCACCTTCAGGTCTGCCTCCTGACACTCCCTACAGCAGTCAGATGCCTGCCTGGGTCTTGTGCTCTGTGATCTAGGCCTGAGGGTCTTCGTTCCTATAGGTCGGTCAATGGCTATGCTATTCCCTTCCCCTCCTACCTCCTGATCTGGTGGTGCCTCCTTTCCAGTTTTTCTATTCTTATCCTCCATCACCTACATCCGTCCATCCATGTCCAACAAACATCTTGTGGCTCCCTGGGCTCCGCCAGCTCTGTGGCCAGCCACTGGGCCATAGCCAAGACCCAGGCAGAAAGGATGATCCCTTCATGGGACGGGAGCTTGTGAACCCACCATAGCAGGGGCTGCCCTGGCCAGGAGGACACATGATCGCTGTGCCCAGGGACATCCAGGCAGCAGATGCTTCAGATGAGAGTGATGTCGGCCCTACACTTTAAAGCAGCAGGGCCATTCGCTGCAGCATGGATGAAGTTGGTAGGATGATGCTCAGTGAAATATGTCAGAAGGAAAAAGAAAAATATCGGATGGTCTCACTTATAGGAGGACTGTATGGAAACAGAACAAAGTGTTCAAAACCAGACACAACTTGCAGGCAAACTATAGATCTGGGGCATCCAGCAGGGGAGGGGTTAGAACAGGGGGAAAGTGGGGACTATGGTGACAGCTCACAGGTGACATGGTGGTGGGCGACTTACAAGATTTATGGGGGCACACCTGGAGGGAGAAATCAAATACTGTACAAAATGAACAGCGGTGTAACAGAAAGTTTAATTTTTTAAAAAAGGAGCAGGAATTCTTTAGCAAGAGAGTAGAAATAGGGGTATTTAAAGTGTCCAGATTAAAAAAATAATGTCTCCAGATTACTAATTATTTACCATCTTGGAGCATCTCAGAAGGCAGAATGACATTGTAAAGAGAACATTGGATTAAGAGTCAAAGAAACCAAGGGGTCTGCCACTCCCAGGCTGTGACCCTGGTCAAGGAACTGTCCCAGAGGGGGCTTCAGTTTCCTTCACTGTCAAATAAAAGGATTGAGCTAAATGATGATTTTTATCCCATAAGCAGTTGGCAAAACAATCGGATGTTTCAGAAGCAAATTCTGAGATTCTTTGCCCAAAAAGACACCCCCACCCCTGTCCCTGAGCCTTTCACATAACTATGCCTGGACTATGTATTTGCGGACACGTGCACACGTGTATCTGTGTACGTGAATTCACATGTGTACACACTCAGTCACACCCCTCCAATGCAGCCTCCATTTACTCACCACAACGTGTAACGTTCGATGCTACTGGGATCCGAAGTCCCTGTAGGAGCCAGAGCAACTTGGGCTGGAGGGCCAAGCTGTCCCGCCGCCCAGCCCCACATCACAAACTCTACACACTGGGGCTCCATGCGCCCCGGCCCAGCTCAGCTCAGGCATCACATGGCCTCAGAGAGCTGTTCCCCAGGCAGAGGCTTTACCTGCCGGGACTGCCCTTGGCCTGCCCTTGCTCTCCAGGTAACCCCCGGTTCATTCTTTAAAACTAGCTCCAGAATGCCCTCCTCAACACAGCTTTTCCTCCTCCCCTCTTCGTGCACCCACCTATTTGTGCCCAGGACATGGGGTGTAGCCATTGGCTTCTATGACTCTGCCTCGCAAAAGATGAGCCCCTTAAGAACAGGGACTGTGTCTCAGTGGACTTGCACGTGGCTCTGGGGACGGTACCTGGGCATAGGACACCTGCAGCAGACGCCTGTGGAGCTAGAGAGTTGCATTTTTATTTAAATTTTCTGATGTATGCACAATTATAGAGGATCATCCTTCAGAGTTGTTGGGGTTTTTTCTGGAGTGGAGGTAGAGGGGGGATCCAGGTCTCATGGAGCTAAATTCACTGCCAGAAAAGAAGTGTGCAGGGCCTCCCTGGTGATGCAGGGTTAAGTCTCAGCACTATCAAGCTATGGCCAGCCACTGTGCATGAGTTCAATCCCCAGCCAGGGAGCTGACCCACATGGCGCAGCAGACCTCTCCTGTCTCACTTGCTGCTCCCCTCAGCAGTGCATTTCAGTCAATCCACCTTTTCTGTTCCCCACTCTGTCGCTGGTGAGTCCACTCAACCCCTGAACCTCTGGCCTACACCCAGTTCTTGTATGCATAAATAAAAATAAAGCATAAATAAATTTAAAAAGATGTATGCAGCATAGATTGAAGGTTCATCATAGACTGTGCATCCCCAACTTTTCACCAGTTCCATATCAGACTGTGGGGGGGCAGGTGAGCCCCAGAAACTTACCCAGTATTTTGCCTTTTTAATAACATCATAAAATCTCAGAATTGAAAGGAATTCTAGAAACCACTTCAACCTTCCACCCAGAGCAGACTGTCTCTATGCAGCACCCCCAACAGATGCAGATCTAAATACAGTGGATGTCACCCCATTCCAAGGGAACCTATCCTGTTCATGACGGGGTATTAGAAAACGTGTCTTCATTTAACCCATATCATCCCAGAGGTCCTGTGTTCCTGTCTCAGGATCGTCTCATTCGAGGAAAAGTCTGACAACCAATAATAGGCAAAGATGCAATTCAAAAATGTCCTGGAATTTCTCAAAGACAAAGAAAAGGCAATCACATGATAAACTACAGACATAATCCTGCTCCTAATCCTCTTTTGATCTACTCAGCGCATCCCCACAACCCCACTTTCCCTCTTTAAGCCACTCCCACCCAGGCTTACCGCAGGCAGCCTCCTTCCACAGTACCACCCCCAGAATGCCCTCTGGATGCACAACTACTGTGGAAAATCATTTTTTTCCTATTGTTTTCTCTTTTACCCCACAGCCCAGATTCTGCACTACCAAGGCAGGCCCAGGAGAACTCATATTGGTGAAAACAAAAGCACCCACATGACCAGAACCCCCAGAACTTCCTTCCCTCTTTTTTCTCCAGTTTACGTGGCCCCTATTTCTTCACCTGACCCTCAAATGGGGTCAGGCAGGCCTCCACCACCCTATCCTTTTAACAGCACCCTTGGATAAGTCCCATTATCTATAAAAAGAGAGACTCATAACTGACCACCATAATTTAAGGGTATCTCACAACACCCTGCAGAACTTTCCATAAAGAAGCAACTTTATTAATGAGGCCAAAGGATATGTTACTTGGACAACATTTTCTAATGTTGCATGGGGTGGCATGAACTGGGGGAGGGGGGTGGTTCTGAGAGCATCCTAACCCCCCATCAAAGTATGCCTACCACCAAGACAGAAAACATGTTACTCAAAGACATTAAAAGCAACGTTTAAAATGCAACTATCTCCAAAGGAGGATGATACCCTCAGAACTTAAAATTAATTAAAGTTTTTGGCTCAACATATTTAAGATAGTGTTGGCTACTACTAAAGTACGTAAGGAAAGATCTGGATTTGGTCAGTTGAAAGTTGTGAACATAAAGGGTGAGGGGTAATGAGGAAAATAAAGGCTACCCGTGAAGGGAATGGTTAGAAGCTAGTTAGTAGGGGGACTGGCTAAAGGGTAAGGGCATCGGGCAGCCCAGCTCCCAGAGCACCCTCAGGCTGTGCCAAACAGCAGGCGAGCTCGCTGTGAGCTGCTCAAGCAGAGCTATGCTGGCTGGGCCACCCGTGAGGCACACAGCGAGAGTGCCCTCTAGCGGGAGGAACAAGCACTCGCCATCGCCAGGTCTGAGCAGGTGAGCATGGACTTAAATGTTCCCTGACCACCTTCCCTGGCACTTCAGCCAGTATTGGTTGATTTCCCGCTGCCTACTCAACACCACAACAGACATTAGGGGGACAATAAGTAAGCCACGACCACCTCTCTCAGGAGGGTTTCAGCCGGGTCCAGGAATTCAGACAAGCTTTGTGGTGGATTTCTGTGTCAGACAGTGGGGGTACAGAAGTGGTGGGTCAGACTCCCCATATAGGAGGTGAGCCTGAGATGTTTGCCAGACAGGCAAGTGGGGGACAGGCCTGCCAGTCAGAATAGCACATATTACAGGTGTTTGTGCTAATCCCATGTGGGAGAGTGAGAAGGTGGCCTGAGAGGCTGAAAGGGATACGCTGGGTCAGCTCATGGAGGGTTTGCCCTTTGTCTTAAAGGAGATAGGAGCTAGAGACACAAATATGTTTTGCAGACTTAAAGGGGAACTGCTGGTAATGGGAACAGAAGCTGACCTGTAAGCTCCAAATGGAAACCTAGGGGCCTCCTGGTAGCGCAAGGGGTTAAGACGCAACCTGTGAAGCTATCCGCAGCTACTGCAGCACGAGTTTGATCCCTGACCAGGGAGCTACCCACATGGCACAGCAGACCTCTCCTGACTTGCCCACTGTTCCCCTCAGCAGTGTACTTTGGTCAGTCTCCTGTTCTGCTCCCCACTCTGTCTCTGGTGAATCCTCTCACCCCCCACACTTCTGGCCTATACCCCAGTTCTTGTATGCATAAATAAATAAATCTTAAAAAAAAAATGGAAACCTAAATGCAGGATGAGATGTGAGACATCGTGGAAGAGAGGTATGGAGAATAAAGGCCTGGGTTACAAGTGTGGAGGGCAAAGGAACAGAGGAGTCTAGATGACCCCAGCTCCGGTTTGGGAGCTAACCTGATAGTGATGTCATTGATCAAACCAGAAATGAAGAGAAGGATCAGGTGAGCTCAATGTTGAAAGTGTAGAATTGAATGTGCTTGAGGGATAACCAAGAAGTTCTGGCAGGTAACTGGTAATTGCCACTTAGTCTGGGAGCTGATTTGCAGATTGGGAATAACCTGTGGCATCGGAAGGGAAACTCTCTCTTAAGGTCAACATGAACAGGAAATAAAGAGCTAAAGAACCCTCAGGGAAAACTAATTTTTAAGGGTCACATGGAAGATTTGCCCCCCAGGGAGACCAAAAAGAAAGACTGAGGTGACCAGCTGGTGTCCAGGCTGACCCAGAGAACGGGCTCACGTCAGGTGCACATAATCCCTCCAATGAGCCTGGTGCTCAAGGGCTCGTGTGTCCAGCTCGAAGCCAGGAAGTGGATCCTGAGATCTAGATTCATTACTGACCATGACCCAGCACCACAGGGCTCTGAGGCAGGTCTGATCCGTACTCCCTGTTTACACATGAAAGCTTCAGATTATATTATGTAACGCTTCCAACAGCACACACGATTTCTCGGGAAAGGGGGGAGGGGTCTGTGTTTAACTGTGTCATCTCCAAAAGTCCCCCTCGACACTGTCAGAGGGCCAGCACGGAGCACATGCGCCCACTAACCATAACGGCCAGCAGCCACTCTGAGCAAATGCCCAGTGTGTTCTGGTTCTACAGCTAGCTCACTATCTCCTCCTTGTGAAGCTCTTCTCACTCCGTAGTGCCTCGGTTTCTCCATCTGCAGACGGGAGGGCACAGTGCCTGGCCTCCCACATCCCTCGGGGGAACAGCCTGACCATGTCGACACTGTTGGCTGCCCAGGGGAAGGTCCAACCCATCTTGGGTCAAGTGAGCGTGTACATTCAGGTGTGACATGATGCTACCAACCATGTTGGCCACTTCTGAGGCCAAGAACAAACGGGAGAGTGGGGTTGGGGTGGTTCTCCACGATGAACAGCAAGGATGTAAAAGTTTGGTTTCCATGAAAACCCTTCCAAAGGAAAGGCATTAGGCCAACAGAGCAAGTCCAGGTACACCCCAGGTCTGTAAGTTTTTGTTGGGGCCTTGGAACCTGAATTCTTTATCGACAGTCCTAGCTTTATCCTTTCCTCTGATTTTGACCCAGCTGTAGTTGTGAATCTGAAGAAGCCAGGGACATCTTCATTACACACAGTGTTAAAAATTCTCTTTACAGAGTACTGAAACATCTTACACCTAAAATCTGTCATGTTTACCTTGTCATCCCCACCATGTGCCTCCTCGCCTCTGTTCCACCCTCACTGACTAGGTCTGCCCTAGGTCATCCTTCTCTACATCTCTACATGTATGTGTGAGCACACACAACCCACAGACACCAAACACCACACACACACACACAAATCCCACACACACTCCTCTAGCCACTCCTAGCTATCAAAAGGAGTGAACTACGCTGAAGGCATTTCAGCATCTCAGCCTGCTGAAATGTTCTGGAATGTTCTCTGGCTACCTCTTTGCCAAGCCCATCCCTCCCTCGTCTTCCTACCTCTGAAAACCCACTTCCTCTGGAAGGTCTTTTTAGATTAATCATATAAAAGCAGATTCTCTGCTCCACCCTGCATCAGTCTGCATCTTAAAACTCTCTCAATCTACTTTCTTCCCTCAATTATTCACTCATAACTTTTTCTGACCTCCAAAATGCATTTAACCTGTATGTGTAAATGCTGTTTGTTCTTTGCTGGCAGGTTATGTTATTTTCTGGTGCCTTCCCAAGGTCTTGTGTCTGTTCCCTGCTTGTCTGTCAGCCTGGCAGGGAGGGGGAAATCTGCACAGCGCCAGATGGCCACTAATAAGGAATTTGTGAAGATGAGAATCAAGATCACATTCAACCATTACTCACTCAGTTGCTCCAATTTGTTAGTCGGTGAAATGATGTTGGGGTGGGATGTGAGGGAGCCATAAAATGCTATAAGGAATAGTCCTTACAAGGAGAGCCTGTCGCTGTCTCACCTAGCATCATACTTCAGAGTTGGCAAAGCTTTCTCAAGCATCTGTGTGTATCCCTGTGAAACAGACTGGTCAGGCGTCACTGGTGGCCAGCGGTGTCTGTGGTCACTTGCCAAAGGTCACCCAGCTCAGGGTGGCAGAACAGAGTCTCCTGAACCAGACCCAGCATGCAGGGAAGCCATGGAAGCAAGCGCCCCCAACACAAACCCCTGAGGGCAATAAACAAAGTCATAGGTGATGAAGCCAAAGATCAACAGCGCTCAGAAATGGCCACCTCACCTCTGCTCTGGGGCAGTGTCAACTGCCCACGGCAGTCACAGAACAGCACCAGCCTCCCCAATAAAATCATTTTCTGGGCACAAGTATTAGGAAATAGCTTGAATTTAAATGACATCTACATCCTGAAGGAAACTAAAATTAGCCATTTCCACTGCCATGGCGCATAAGTCCTCCCACTGGGACTATTTGGGAGGGAAGCCTTCCCTCTCCTGCTGACCCACCACCACTCCTCGTCCACAGAACTTCTGCACTGCCACAGAGGCCGCGACAGGTTTAATGAAGACCAGCGAGTGTGTGGGCACGAGTGTGCGTGTGCATGTGTAAGCGGCCTCCCGCTGACCTTCCTTCTCCAGGTATCTAAGAGGTTACTTGGGCTTATGTATATTTTGTTCGCATGAGACTGAAACTGACCAACATTTCCTCTTGTCACGGGGTTTCTTGACAGATGCATGGGTGCAAAACCCAGAGAGGCAAGTAGGCTGGTATCGGGACAGGACAGCATCGGGGGTTTTGTTCTGAGTCTACAGCAGCCCTGGCATCCTTAGCAGCGGGGTTTGTACATCTCCCATCTAATGTTCCACCATTAATACAATTTGACTTCTGGGGCCTCCCTGGTGGCACAAGGGTTAAAGACAGAGCACTGTCAACCTATCACCAGCCACTGCAGCAGGAGTTCAATCCCCAGCCAGGGAGCTGACCCACATGGCGCAGCAGACCTCTCCTGTCTCACCCGCTGCTCCCCTCAGCAGTGTATTTCAGTCAGTCTGCCTGTTCTGTTCCCCACTCTGTCTCTGGTGAATCCTCTCACACCCGCTCCCCACCCCGCACCTCTGGCCTACACCCCAGCTCTTGTACAAATAAATAAATGTTTAAAAAAAATTGACTTCTGTCTGTGCCTTCCTCTGCCTTCTCTCTGATGAGCAGCTCCCCGATTCCCTGTGCTTTGCAGAGTCGCCTCCAGCCCCTGCTCCATTGTAAGGCTGACTTGCTCTCATGCATCCCAGCCATCTCTCCTCCCACGTAATAATCATTTTCTTTTTTTGCTCCTGAAGATATGCTATTCTTATTATAATTAAATCTTCAACATGAGCTCTACTCAAGCAAAGAGTGCTGACATACAAACCACTGAAACCACAGGATTTCAAAACACCTGTATTATCTGACCCAAAGCCTTGTTCTACAGGCTGAAATGTAACTTGTTGATCAAAGGTAAGTTAGGAATGGATGAGGCTAATTTTCTCATTTGGTTACTCCAAACTTTCACAGTAATATTCCTTTTTTCTTTGCCTTTTCTGCTCAGGATATTTTCTTTTTTTTTTTTTTTTTTTTGGTATTGAGGTAATGTTTACACCACCGTGTATGTTTTAGGAGTTCAGGTTCACACCCCTTTAAATGCATGTAATCACACCACACCCACTTTCAACGCACCAATAACTCCCCATCACAGTCCACTGAGCTCCTTCTACCCTTTGCTCCCACCCTCTCCCCACCTCAGTGTTTCCATCAGAATCCAAGTGTTTGTTTTGGTTTGTTTCTTTATATTCAATATGCGTGAAATCAGCCAAAATGCTGTCTCCACCTGATTTCACTATCATCCCCTCCAGTTCTAGGCACGCCGTTGCAAGTGGCAAGATGACGTCTTTTTTTATATATTATCTAGCCGAGTAGCTCCTGCTGGGTATTCATACCATGCCTTCACCCACACTCATCAGTCCACCAGCCGCAGGCCACTGTGAGGTCTTCGCCTCGCAGCCTCAGCTCAGGGGCGCTCTTATTCTCTGCGTTTTCTCCTTCGGAACTATCAGGGGAGACTTTCACTAGGTCTGACGCACCTTTTCAAGCAAGCTGTTAGTCGCACTTAGGGCAGATCACATAGATCGCATGCCCTGTCTGATCAGCCTTGTGCAAAAATGGAAGCCCTGGGTGGTTTTCCAGACTGAGCAGCTGAGAGTGGGAATCTGGGTAGAATGACATGGTAACTACCACATCGCTGCTCCCTGGTTCTGCCATGTATTTTTATTTTATTTCTCTCAGTGTTTATTTTCTGGATCTTCCATTTATCTACTTCCATTGTCTAGTTGACTCAGCAACTAGACCTAAGATCTCCCAGGCCGGGGAAGAACAAGCCTTTCCCTTACATGACAAAGCACTGAGTACAGTCTGCAGCGCCCAGCAGCAGAGGCTTGAATGGACAACACATACATTTAGGAGAAAAAAGTCCAGTGCCGTCCAGAGGCAGTTAGTCTGCAGACCCCTGGACAGATGGCCACGTCCCTGCCCTGCTGTGACCTTGGGACCTACTGTTCTGCCTTCCCAGGTCCTCACATTCAGGCTAGTCCAGGCTGGCCCAGACTCCCGGGCCTGAAGGGTTCAAAACAAAGGCCTCCTTGACCTTTTAAGGTATGTAAAATTCGGGCCTCCGTGGTGGCGCAATGGGTTGAGTGTAGCTCTTTGAAGCTGTGGGCAGCCTCTGCAGCGTGGGTTCAATTCCCAGCCGGCCAGGAAGCAACCCACATGGTGCAGCAGACCTCTCCTATCTCGCCCGCTGCTCCCCTCAGCAGTGTCTTTGGTCCTTCTGCCTGTTCTGCTCCCCACTCTATCTCTGGTGAATCCTCGCCCCCTCCTACACTCTGGCCTATACCCTAGTTCTTGTATAAATAAATCTTTAAAAAAAAAAAAAGAATCTGAATTAAAAAAAAATAAAGTATGTAAAATTAGCGTCCCAATTTGGCTACTGTACTCAAACCAAGCCCAGGGACAAGGGAGTCCAGAGCACGCTAGGAGCAGAATGCCCCCGGAGGGCAGAAGGAGGCTGAGAGGGATCGGTCCTCGGACGTCTTCAGCTCCATTCCCAAGCTGGCTGGGGGCTCTGCCTGGACAATCTCATCAGCCACGCCACTCACCTCCCCTGTCCCTCCCACCTCCCAGGTTACTGAAAAACTCAAATGCAGTCCTAAGAGAAGATGGTGTTAGCACTGGCACCCTCATCTCCATCGGGGCGCAGATCACCGTGCCCAGCGGGGCTCGGAGACCCTGGGGCTCTGCCCTGTAAGACAGACACTCAGACGTGTCGGAAACACAGACAGTGGGGAGAAATCCCAGCAAGATATAAACACTCCTATGTGTGTATATATCATGTATCAAATGAAGCTCCAAGGCTGTTTATTTTCGAATACAGGAGTGTTTACAGTGCGGCGCCCGCTCCCGGCACATGATGGCCTTGAAATGCAGGGGAGGCTCGTGGGAAGCCACCATGCAGATCCCAGGTGCCCCAGCGCGTGGTTCCGTTTATTCCTCCAGCATCCTGGACATTCGCTTTCTGGCAGAGCAGGAAGCCAAGTATGTGGAGGAACTGGCACTTGAACCAGGTCTGGTGGACTCCAAAGTTGACAGCTGTCTGCTTCCTCCAGCATCCCCCTAGAGCCTCACTCCGGAGCCTGGAGATCATCCAGGCCAGCCATGGCCCCTCGTGAGCACCATGGCTGGGGGTCTGGAAGCCGGCAGCTCGCTGCTCTAGGATTCCTGGATCCACCGGCCACACTCACTCCAGGGAGGTGACACTGCTGCCTTCCTCCTCCACAGACTCTTAGAAAACGACGCACATCGGCTCACGGGGACGCCTTGAACACCTGACTGACCCTCACAACCGCCTTGCAAATACCAAGAAGCATGTTCTGTTACTCAAGCGTTCCTGTATTTTAAGGAACAAGAACACTGGTGATATAAATGCGTAAATCTAAGCCCTTGGGAGAGGACTGGGCACCCAATGCTAAGGACCTGATAGTCACAGGGAGGCTGGTGGCTCATGAATCGGCGCCCCCATCCAGGGCCCCCACATTCAACTGGGCCTCTGGGCCTTTTCAAAATCCTGGACCGAAAATTCCTGCTCTTCTCCCCAGGGAATCATGTATCTTGGGGCTGTGATGTGAGCCTAGAGGTGAGAAAGGACTCTGGGTGTCTAGAGATGTCAGAAGAGCCAGGCCGGAGCGCGAGGCACAGCGGGTGGCAGCTCACAGGGACTAGGGGACCCCACCCTGCTGCCCGGCTGCGCCCTGCATGGTCTCCTGGTGCTTATAGCCAGCAAATGCACCTCTGTGAAGCAGCTTATTCCTGTTCAGTGGACCAGAATTTCGTGCTTTTCAAATACGTGCAAAATAATGAAAATTACGTTGTAACTAGGATGACTTCTCTGCATAGCTTCCCCCGATGAGAGGTTTGGAACCCCCAGAAGACAGTCAGATAGGAAACAAATGCACCCCTTCAGGACCGAGCCACAGAGAGCTGTCCCCTCTGAGGACCTCCAGGCCCACTCAGGCCCCTTGCCTGCTCCCCTCAAGTAACCCAGGCAGAGGAACTTTCCATCAAGACAGGGCCTGACTCAACCTCTCCCAAGTAAACCAGACACCAGCCACCAAACTGCCAGCACAAGAGTTTCCATAATGAGAAGCTTCCAGGAAAGCCCCATAAAACCTTTACTGTAAATTCAATAAACTGGATTTCAAATATGGTGGCTGGGCTGGGGAAGCCCGGGGCCACCCCCCAGTGTGCACCCCGTGCGCCATCTCTGCACCACAGACGCAGGCCACCCAGCCCAGACAGAACCGCAGCCCCACCCTCCCCCTGTGCCAGTTCTCCCCTTCCCAGGTCGGCTTCTGCGTGCTCTCCCCACGCCACCAGCACCCCGCACCAGTCGTGCCCGGTGTGAAGAAGGGACACTTCAGCAGACCCTCCAGAAGACGCAGCCGACCACAGGGTATGAAAGCCTCAGGCCCCTGGAGCTCACTCCTCACCGCCTTTCCTTTGCCCCATTCTGTTAACTCAATCTAGGAACCCCCCAACCACCAAGAGCACAGAGAAGAACCCACACTCCCAGAAACATGCAACCCATATTCAGAAGCCGGGTGTTGGACAGTCCTAGAATTTCCCCAGGTCCTGGTCCAAACCCCACCCCTCGCCCCGACCCTCAGCGAACGCCTCACACTCCCTCTTCCACCCCTGAGAACTTGATTTTCCTCAACACAAGACATCCCCACACCTTGCACTCTGAGACGAGGCCCGGCCTCACTCGGGCCTCCGGGGCCGGGCCGTGCGGGGGCCTCGCGAGCCTCAGGAGAAGGCAGCCAGCCCGGGCTGCGTGTGCAGCTGCAGGAGTGAAGCAGGCCTCGGCTTCCAGATGGCGCTCAGCCCACTGGGTGGGTCTCAGGAAAGGTCACGGCAGAGGTCTGGGCGGGATAACGCGGCTGATAGGGCGGGGAGAAGGGACAACTGTGTTGGCAGGGCTGGGACGTTTGGCTTCAATCAGGAAACACAGCCCCTCAAAACTTTGGAAGGGAAGGGGCTTGGACTGTAGGGGTTACCCAGCCCCATACTTGTATTGTGCAGAGGAGTGAGGCACAGGGGGGTGACGTGACTTGCCCAAGGTCACACAGTAAGAAGTCAATGAGGGGGTCAGACACACAAAAGCCGGCCCCTGACCCCGGGGCACTTCCTGCTTCTGGGACCACACAGCATGGACCCACGGGGGCCCCCAGAGCCAGGCTGTGGCCGGTCATGGTCAAGCAGTGAGGACACTGGATTCATAGGCAGCCGAGGTCCGTGTGGCCCATGTGACAGACAGCTCCCCACCCCTGAAACTTGGTCCCCTGTTGCTCACAATACGCCCAGTAATATCTACCTTCTGTACCCCCGTCCTCATTTGCTGCAAGTGTCCAATAAGGTCGTATGAAAATCTGAATTGCTGCCTAAGGTTGGAAGTGGGGGAGTAACAAATAGCACCAGGGGCTGAGCAACCAGGCACCCAGAAGGAAGCAAAAGCATGTTCCAGGTCCCCACTGAGCCTGGGGGAACAGATCAGGCATCTCCCCCACGCTGGAACCACCCCCATCTGAGGCAGCCCCCCAGCCGTCACCTGCCCTGCCCAGGCCCACAGAGAGTGAAAGGTACACTGTTCGCCTCTCCTCCGGGCGATAGAGTTTCACATTCCTTCCCTCTTCACAAGAGGACCTCGGAATCTTCTGTGCAGGCACTTGGGTTGTGGATATTTTCCACATTTTTTTTTAAACTGCTTTTTTGGGAAACTATTTTCCTCCAGTCCTGGACCAAGAACAAGCCAGTCAGAGCTTGCGTTGGGAGTCCCGAGGGCAGCCAGGCAGGCATCTGCCCGAGGGCTTGGGGGCACAACGCAGCCTGTACTTTTCCATGAATGGGAGGGGGTAGGGGCAGGGGTGCTGCCTGGGAAGGCTGCCTGGTGGCCTGGCATCCCGGGGATTTTCCTGGTTGGCTTTGGGGAAGTTATTCCGACCTGATCCACTGTGGTAGAGGCCCTGATGAGTGTGAGGATTCAGAGCCCCAGTCTGAAAATCCATGGTGTCCTTGGTTCCCCCAAGCCAGGTTTCTGGTTGACCTGCATGGAAGCTCTTCAGGCCTGGCCCCTGGCATTAGGCCATCTGCCTCCAAGCACCTGCATGTCTTAAACACCCCCACCTTTAGGGCTGGTTGACCTCACCAATAACCTGTGCTCACACCTCACCCCAGCCCTAGGGCCAGATGGAGAGTTCATGAACTTCTGCCACCAATAAAATGGAATGATGACAGAGCATTGTGGTTGTACGAAGTAGCTAAACACAAGAACCTGGGGTCTGACATTCAAGTCAGACAGGCTTTGCTGCTTTCAGGCCGCAGTTTCCTCACCCGAGAGAAACAACCAAAATGTCCCAAAACAGACAAGTGGATCAAGAGGAAGTAGTCTATGTACAAATGGAACACTAGTCAGCGAGCCAAGAAGATAAACTCACACCATTTGCCCTGGTAGGGATGGAGCTGGGATTATGCTAAGCAAAATAAGTCAGAAGGAAAAGGAAAAATTTCTGATGGTATCACTTATAGGGAGAATTAGGAATCTGGGAAAAGACAAAACTAGAGGGCAAACCGTAGATCTGAGGCACCCAGCAGGGGGGAGAGAGGGAGAAGGATCAAAACAGGGGAGGGAAGAGCACAAGGGACTGTGGTGATGTCATGGGTGCCGAGGTGGTGGGAGAACTATGGGGACCACACCTGAGGGGAGACATCAGCTATTGTACAAAAATGGATGGTGTCCGAAAATAAAAAAAGGAAAAGGAAAAGAGACATGACTGGCCTATGAAGACTATAGTTAGGATTAATTAAAATGATGCATAGGAAAAGTGCTTATCATTATACATGATACAAAATTGAGACACTGTCATGTCTGGAATGTAAACGTGACAGGTAGGGCCTGAGACGTCGGTCTACCCTCTCCTCCGCCAGCATGGCGATCTAGTGAAGCAGAAAGGATGCTAAGGCCGGGGCAGGCCCAGCAGCAGCCCCAAGGCCCGTGTCTCCATGTTTTGAGTCACACAGCATGGCGGGGGGTTTATGACTAAAGCTGCAGCGGTAGAAGAGATCTGGGCTGTCATCATGGTTGGAGAACCAAGGAACTGGAGTCTCCTCGAGAGTCTGCTCATAGAGACCTAACTTCCTCTAGGGGTCTGTAGTGAAGGCTTAAATGAAAGTGCCGTCAGCAGTTGGAAGAAAGCACACTTTTTTCATGTTGTGGCAAAAATTTGGTGATATTTTCACCTGAGGTAACATGGAAACTAGTACAAGGACCTAACTTGATAGTCTAAGATTCTCATGCAGAACACTGACAACCCCTGGTTCCTTGTTGTCCTTTATGATTAAACATGAAAGAGAGAAAACTAAAGAACAAACTGTTAAGTATAATGGAGCAGGACTTGCTGCATTTGAAAATAAAACTTTCTTAATCCCAACCTCTTCAGAATGAACAATTGTCATATTAAACAATGCATCAGATCCGAGATAGAGCTTTGAGATTTTTCGTTAAAACTTCAGAAAGAGGGCCTCCCTGGTGGCTCAGGCGGTTGAGCGCCACACTATGAAGCTGTCCGCAGCCTCTGCAGCATGGATTCAATCCCGGCTGGCCAGGGAGAATCCCACATGGCGCAGCAGACCTCTCCTGTCTTGCCTGCTGCTCCCCTCAGCAGTGTATTTCTTCAGTCTGCCTGTTCTGTTCCCGCTCTGTCTCTGGTGACAGAGACAGAGAATATCTCTCCCGCGCCTCTGGCCTGTATCCTGGTTCTTGTACAAAAATAAATAATCTTTAAAAAAAAAAAAAAAAAGCTTCAGAAAGATCCAAGATGGTGCCTCTCAAGCATCCATGTTCTGGAAAAAAGGCAAGATCTCATTTTCTCATTTTTTATGGCCTAGTAGTATTCCATTGTGTATATATGCCACATCTTAATTCAAACATCTGTCATCAGACACTTGAGTTCTTGAATATATATTATATTCAAATTGTCTAATAAATCCAATATGTGGACATCCTCTGGAAAAATATCTGTTAACTCCTTTTTTCCTGTGTGCTTTCCTATTTCTTTGTATGTCTTCTAAATTTTTTTGAAATTAGACATTTTTATACTATCATGCAGCATCCCTGGAAATCAAGTCCTCCCAAGTCTTGCCCCTACCCCTCAGGTCTGTTGCTGTTGCTGATGTTATTAGCACTCTTGCTAGTTTTCTGGACTAATTCTGTAAAGCCTGTAATCATTGTCATGTGCAGCCACTGAAGTCTCTAATCAGTAGTTCAGTGGTTAGCTAATGATTGGACAGAGATTCTTTTGTAATGCCTTGAAATAATGAGTCTCTTAGCCATTACCAAGGATTCTGTGTATGTTAGGACAGATCCTCAATTTACCAGCAGTTTAAAAGTTGCCTTAAGGTGTCTACCTTTCCCCTAAATCATGCAGTGTGTTGTGAACCAATGTTACCTCAATAAAAAAAGGAAAGTCTGCCTGAGCCCTCACTTCCTGTTGTGCAAAGGCTCGACATCAGCCCAAGAGGATGGATCAGGCCTGCTCACATGTTTCTCCCGCATGCACACATGTCTGCACACGCGCAGGGCCTTCTAGAGACACGGGAATAAGTTGAAGCTTTCCAAAGTCCCCTGTGAATATCTCATTCCTCAGATTTTCTGTTAAGCCTCTTGCCCCAAGTGGTATGACTGCCTCAAGTAGTTTGATGTTAAAACAATTACAGCAAATTGTTTCTGACAAATTCCCTAGAAACGGTGCTTTCCTCACTGAGTGAACTCTGAGTCAGGCAACTAAAGATCCGCCCCATGAATGGGGCTCTCCAGGGAGCTGCTAGCCAGGGCAAATGATGATAATTCTCTGTTGGTGGGCACAGGGCTTCTTGGGGTACTCCAAACCCATCCTGCCCCCTCCACTGGTTGCTAAGCTGTTGCTTTTTACAGGAACCATAATCCCAAGTCTCCTGGTTTTCAAGGCCACCTCAGAGTTGGAGTGTGGATGGAAATGGACAAGTTAAAACACCACAAAACTTGCAGTTCTTGCCAAAATGCCATCTTGACTAAATGCTCCTTTAATTATTATAGACCTTTGTTAATTTTCAGAGTTCTGAAAAACCAATTATGGTTATTTTTTCCAGAGTTCTAGTTGCTTTTATAGAAGCTGATTTTCAGAGGTCCTCACTTTACCATTCCAAAATGCTTCCTGCCCGATAAGAATTTAAAGAGCAAGTCTTGCAGAGCCTCTCTGTTAAAGGACAGAGTTTCTTAATATCTTAAAGGATTTGTTCCACAGCAGCCTAACTGGAGTCCAAGGTAGAGAAGGCCCCTCTTGAAGGTCACTGTGGATGTGACTTTTGACTAGTGGGGGAGACTATAAATTGACACAAAAAGTTCAGAAAGAGACATTAAAAAGTGAAGATGCTCTTGGACCCCCAAAGTGAACTCTGAAAATCATTCCATTTCAACATGCGCTGTTTTATATATATAAAAAGAGTGACCCAGAAGGCAAAAACCAAAATCCAAGATCCCCGAGAGGAGACGCAAAAGACACATAGAATAATCTAGATTTAACTAAAATCAAGCTCTAGTTAAGACCAAAATGGGCCATAAGAGTTCAGATAGATTTCAGAATTGCTATGGACCAGGAACATCTACATGCTCCCTGTCTCCCTCTTTATGACCTGAAGGGTCTAGAGTTTGCCTGACCCACCACTGCACAGAGGCTCTGTGGAGAACAGAAAACTTTCATCTTCTCTTTAGTGAAAAGTTCTTCAAATCAAGAGGAATGTACTCACCTGAGTAGTCTCATTCACATTTGAACCTGATATAAATTATGAGATCTTGACTTCAAGTTACCACCATAAGGGGTGAGCTCTGAAAGTCCTGGAGAGTGGGACAAGTGTGTCTTGCCCATGGAAAGCATGTAATTTTAGGTTATGGTCAGAATATGGACTATGACAGATTGTATCTTTCAACAGTAGTCACTACAATACCTGCCATCCCACATGCTTTTCTTACAATGTGACCTTGGTATTCCTCCTACTGCACAATGATATCTATGTCCCCTTCCCTAGAACCAGGTAGATCTCTGTGTCTGTATCCACCAATACAGCGAGACAGAAGTGATATTGAACTTCCAAGTTTAAGTCATAAAAATCTCATGCACTGCTGCTTTCCTCTTCAGGGTCACGAGCTCTGGGAAGCCAGCCACCATGCTGTCAGAAAGCCTAAACTCTCCCACATGGAGAAGCCACATATAGGTTTTCTGGCCAACAGCCAGCTGAGATCTAAGCCAACAGTCAGCATCAACCACAAGAGATGTGACTCTGACATCTCCAGATAATTCTAGGCCCCAGCTTTGGGGTCACCCCAAGCTTCACGTCTTTCCCGTTGAGTCCCAACTCATCGTGTAGGAAAGACAAGTTTTGCCTTCTCTGACCTCCCCAAATTTCTGACCCACAGAAACCGTGAAAGGTTTAAGCCCCTACGTTTGGGGATGATTTGTTAATCAGCAATAGAAAACTGGGAACATAATCTAGAGAAAATGGTTTAAGACCCTGCACATTTGAGCTATTTAATTTTTTGCTATTGTGAACATAACTGCTATGAACGTTCTCATACAGTTCCCCAGCGCTTGTGTAAAAGGGCACTTGAGGGTATAGATTTTAAAGTGAAATTGATGTCCACATTTACAAGCTAGTGCCAAATTGCTCTTCAAAGAGGTATTTGCAGTTATATCCACTCGACAAGGCATAAAAAATCCTGTTGACCTCTCTCTGGGCTCTTAACTGCGGTGCCTCTTCTCCGCACCATGCACTCGCCGTGGCCTGCAAATCTTTCTCGGATGCCATTTTGCCAATGAGGCCTGCCCCGGCTGCTCCACGCCAGGTGACAATGCCTCGCCATCACCCTCAGCTGTCCCTGCCCATGTCTTTATCTCCCTTCCCAGCATGCCATGGAATCAGTAATTGTTGCATTTATTGCTTATTGTTCACCTGCCCTAACAGAATGTTCGCGGCCACATTCATGCGGGAGCGCAACCATCCCATACGGGGTAGGTTCATTACCAGTTCCAGCAGCCGTGATGGAGTTTTTGTTAGGGGGAAAAGGCTGTCCTAAAGCTGATTCCATACAGGCTTTGTGGACTCCACCCCCACCCCAGGCCAAAGCCAAAGACTCTGGGAATTCCAAATCCCATCACCACCAAAGGGAAGGTAGCTGGGACCTAAGGGTGGGGTTAAGCAGCCAGGTTGGTATAAAGCCAGACATGTGGGCTTTGGAGGGGTCCCCCATTTTGGCGCCCCGCCAGCTCGCAGCGTCTGGCCAGCTCTGAGAGTGCTTTTTGGGTTTCCAGGTCGTCGGATCAGGTAGGACGCATTAAAGACCTCTCAGTACCTGGTATGTATGTAAATTGTCAATGGTGACTGACATCTTATAATATTGTATATTCAATTGTTTATTATCTACATAAATTGTTTCTGGAAATATAGGGAGAAAGGGTCTCAATAGAGTCCTATTGATGGAACTGTTGAGAGTAAAAACTTGCCTACAAAGGACTGAATAGACCTGGAAATACACCTGACATTTACTAAGTTTTCTTTGACATAATACTGGTAATTTTTTATGCATTTTGTCCTGAATCCACAAAGTTTTGTTTCGTTTTGTTTTGTTTTGTTTTGTTTTGAGTAACCAGGATCTGCAGCAAGGTTGCAATTTTTTCCAGCAAAGCTAACTTGTCACATTTTCTCTCCCCTTGATACCAACACAGCATACAAATAGTGGTAGTAATTTCTGCTACTTATCTCAGAGTCTGTTTTTGCATAACTTCCATAGGGATTTTGTCTGCTTAAACAAAAAAAATTGGACGTGAGTTTGATTGAGTGGCTTTGTGTGGAGTTCTTCCAGAAAGTTGAAAAAGAGCCGAACCAAGAAGAGGAGAACCTGTTTGCTTTGTTTGTAGGGTTCCAGAGACCTCCAAAGAAGGTGAGGAAGCTGCCTCCATTGGCAGGACTGGACAACCCCGGCCAACGAAAAAGCCCTGGTACCCTCGAGAAGGGGAAAGCCCAGGTGGAGTCTGATGAGACCAACTTTGTACCTGAAGCCTACATGGACCAGATGCCAACAGTTCACTCTGATCCTATGTGGAGTATTCCAACAAAGCCAGCTAAAAATTGCTGCTTAGTTATTTCTGCCCTGTGATTTTATGCAAAAATAGGAAAAATGGTTTAAAAGTAGTTTTAGTTTGCAAACTTTTGCTATGCTGTTCAAAGTTTGGGATCAAGGTTGAGAAAATTTGTGTTTTACATCAGTTGAACCATTTTAAGATTTTTTTTTTCCTGTGATTTTGACATATCTGCTGTCTTGTTTTGGCTAATGCCTCCAGATGTTTTTTTTTTTTTTTTTTTTTTTTTGGCTTGAACTGATGAACTGTTTTTCCAGGAATAGAGGACTTTTGCTTTCCACAATGGACAAATACCTGGAGGGACTGGTTTTCTTTCACACTGGAACCCTGGTAAAAAAAATGTTCATCTGAGACTACATCCCAACCTCCATATATTCGATCTTCATCACCATGGAAATGGTGGCAAAAAGTGAAAGGGGGGAATTGTTAGGGGGAAAAGGATGTCCCAAAGCTAATTCCATACAGGCTTTGTGGACTCCACCCCCACCCCAGGCCAAAGCCAAAGACACTGGGAACTCCAAATCTCATCACCACCCAAGGGAAGGTGGCTGGGACCTGAGGGTGGGGTTAAGCAGCCTGGTGGATATAAAAGGCAGACACGTGGGTTTTGGGGGGGTCCCCCATTTTGGCTCTCCACCAGCTCACAGCGTCCGGCCAGCTCTGAGAGTGCCTTTGGGTTTCCAGGTCGGCACATCGGGTAGGACGCATTAAAGACTTTATTTCCCTATTTTCTCCCTGAGTTGTCCATTTTCCTTATTTCCTTTTCCCTTGTAAATAAACATTTTATTAACCTTTTGTGTGTGTCTGTAGTGGAGTATTCATAAGTCCCTTGTAAGGGCGCGGGTGAGGACCCATAGCCAGGCAACCCATATCGGGGCTGCCCTATAACATTTTCAGGCCACACTCCGCCCTGCACGCCTGTACTCCTCCGCACTCCCCTGCACACCTCCATCCTCGGCACCACGCCACCCACACCATTTGGCCAAGTGCACATGCACGGCAGGAGGGCAGCAAAGCCTGAAGCTTCTCCCTTTACTTACCCCACACATGCCAATTGACATTTTTCGTTGTCCACCACTTTCTATTTTTTTTTAAGATTTATAATTTATCGCTGTGTCCTAGCACCCAAATGTGCACAAATGCAATGAGTTTATTAAACAAGTGAATGTCTATATCTTTTCCGGTACCCTAGATAACAAACTGATTTTTACTAATTAAACATAAATGCTAAATCACAGTTGCCTTTAGTCTTCCTTGAAAAGTAATGTTAAGTAGCTTTGCATGTGCTTATTAGCCATCAATGGCTCCTCGCAGGTGACACCCCTGTACATGTCACTCATCCACGTACCTATTGTTTGTTGCCCTTTTATTAAGTCATAGGAGTTCTGTATGTATAATCTTGATACTGATCCATTGCCAATCACATGCACCCCAAATATCTTCTCCCAGTGTACAACTTATCCTTAAGAGGCCTAATAGACAGAAATTTTGTTTATAACATAAGCAATGCAATGGTAAATCCTTTTTCTGTTCTGTTTAAAAATAAACTATTCTCCCACCAGAGCGACAATGCTGGGGGCCAGCTCTTTCTAAATCTTTTTAAAAACCTACTTTAGTGGGCCTCCTCTGGTGGCGCAGCAGTTGAGCGCTGGGCTGCGAGGCTGCCCGCAGCCTCTGCAGCGCCGGTTCGTTCCCGGCCGCCAGCGAGGGTCCCACAAAAAAAAAAAAAAAAAAAAAAAAAAACCCTACTTTAGTGACCACGGAAGGATCTGTGACATACAAGGTAGTACAAAGGACCTCCAGGCCCCTCTGGAGAGACAAGCCCACCCACCCCCAGATCCAGGCCCCTCTCCCTTTCATTCAGCCTCTTCTCCCTTCCAGCAACAGAGACACCATTAATCACCTCTCAGAGCTGCCAGGTGAGCCCAGCCGTGGTGGGGGAAGGTGGGAAAGTGCCCTAGGGAAGGGGCTGCAGCTTAGACTCACCAGCTGGCAGGAGCAGCCCCCACCCCTGCAGAAGCACCGGGCAAGTTCCAACAGACGCGTCTAAGGGGCACTTTGGGATTTAAACCGTAGCCAAAGGGATGAGCCTGGGAGGGGAGCCAGCCCTGCGCTAAGGCAAGGTCCCGCTAAAGCAGAAAGTCTGTTTCTAGAGGGACACGGTCTCCTGTCCGTCTCGCGGGCGGCCCCGTGGCGGCAAGGGGCAGTCGCGGTCACCTCTGCGGCTCGTAGAGAACCAGCCCCTGGTGTGGCCCACACTCCTGCGCAGGTTCCAGGGAATGCCAGAGCACGAGGGGGCAGGCGCGGAGAGGGCCGGGGTCCTGGGAAGGGTGACGTGGTTATTAGCCACAGTCACGTGCACTGACCTTGACGTCACGCTCGCCCATCCCGGGCCTGCGGATGTCTCCTCTGCTTCACAACTCGAGGATGAAACTGTGGGGAGGAGAAAGTTTCGAATATAAACACCAGACATGCCCCCTGTCCTTCTGCCTGATTAGCGGGGCGTGAGCATGTAACCCAGGGGGTTGTCAGTGTCCTGATGAGTCACCAAATCCTATATGAGGGGCTCAGACTTTGCCTCCAGTAAATATTTGCCTTTCACACGTCCTGTCTGTCCTGTCTGCCGAGAAGCAATAAGCAGTCACTGCTGCGAGCCCAGGGCTCACAAGCCTCCAGCCTCAGGTCATCCTCCGCTGCCCCCGCCTCCCGGCACCCAGCCCTGTGCTGAGCACTGGGCGGGGAGTCAGAAAAGCTGGCTCCTGGTCAATTTCTCTCTCCCCTTTTCTACTTAACACAAGCCAGGACATTGCAAGGCCTTCAAGCAGAGAGGCTGCCGACCCGGCCTGCCTTCTGCCCTCGCCACAGGCTTCCCAGAGCATCACATGAACGAATCTTCAGTTCCTGCAAATTGCTGAGGCACCAGAGGAGGCCCACTTAGCGCAGGGCAGTCACCAGCCCTGGGATCCATGGGAATTTCCTCTCCAGGCCTCCCTGCCTGCCCCTCCCTCACCAAACCTTTGCAATCTGAGAAGTGTGATCCCCGAGGAGGCAGACAGTACCTGGACAGCATGGCCTGGGGGTAACTCCTCAGGGAAGGGAGTCCCCCACACCCAGTGTTGTGGCAGCCAAGCACAGAGCAGGTTCTCCACAGATTAGGGCGGACAGATAAAGGAGAGTCTTGGAGCCCTCAGTGGCTTTTCCAGGCTTTAATGCTCTTTCTACACTAATTATTTTGGGGCAAGCCTGCATGGCAGGGAGGCTGGGGGGGCCGGGAGGTTGGCAGGCCTCCCAGCACCCCATAAATCTTTACTCTCTCTCTTTGGGCTCTCTCTGGCATTCTCTCATGGCCTCTTCCTCTCGTAGCCATTCCACCGCAGCCCTTTCATCTGATTGGCCCCACCCTTATAGCCTCAGCCTCCAGGCGCAGGTGTGTCCACTCAGGCATGCCCACACCATACTCCAGGTGTCCACCATCAGGGGTGCGTGCCCCGCTCCCACACTCCCAAGTGTCTTCTGCATTCAAGGCCACAATGGATAGCCACAGGGGCCAATGGCATAAAAGCCTGACCAATTCACTTACCTTACATCCAGGTTGTCACAAATGCTGAGTCCTCAGTCTCCCTGGAGACCACGCACACACAGCGGGCCTCACCCAGAACACCTGACCTGCCAGCGTGCTCAGAGTGGGAGGTCCCAGTCTAAGGAAATCACCTGTGAAGATTCTCCTAATCTTATAGGTAGTACCATGTCCAGAATGTTCCTGCGCCCAGGGAGGCCCCTCTCTGGGCAGACCAGAACAGGGTTGCTGGATCTGGCAAATAAAAACACAGCACATCCAATTAAACATCAATCCGAAGTAAACAAGGAATCTTTTTTTGAGTGCAAGTTTGTCTTACAGAAGATTTGGGGCACACTTACACTAAAAAAAAAGAATGATTGCTATCTATCTGAATTCTAAATTTAAATGGACATCTTGGATTTCATATGGCAACAGAACAACATCACAGGCCCAAACCTAAGCCCATGTATGAGACAGCGTGGGTGCAGGTAGAAATTTAAAAATCACACTCGGAATCAAAATAAAGGGCATCTCAGAGTCTGAGGGCGCTGCAGGGCCTGTGGGCTCCCGGGCATATTTCAGACCCATCACCCCTGTGGCTGCCAGCAGCACCCAGAGGGAGGCGGTAGGAGACCCCAGAAAAGAGGCCCAGGCTCTTGGCAGCCAGCTGCATCCACTCAGACCAGAGCTGAGGGAAAGCACCCTGCAGGGAGAGCTGTGGGTGGGCCAAGGGGAGGTGGCTGCCAAGATGGGGGCCCAAGGGGCCATGAGCTTTCAAATGAAGAAGACTTTGCTGCCAGGAAAGAAACCTCTGAGGTCAGCGCTGCCAGGGCAGCTGGGAACAAGAGGGCCTGCAAGCTGGGGAAACTGAAAAACAGGAGCCCCTGAATCCAGAGCTGCAGTCACAGACTCAGACGCTCTGAGCTCGGGGGAAGCTGAGCAGCTCTCAGCAGTTTCTCTGGGCAGCCAAGCGAGTGTCTCTTCCTAGAAGCCCCACTGGGGAGCCCCCACACAGGTTTCCAGCCCCAACCCAGGACCCTCCAACACCTCCTACCTGAGGCTCACACAGACACGCAGGAGAGCACGCAGGGTCTGCGTGAGCTGACCCCTGGGCTCCGCGGAGCCGCCACCTCACAGGGCTGGCCGCCAAGAGAGGTCGGAGGCTGCATCTTCTAAGCCAGGACCAAGGTGCCACCTTTGGGAAGGCGGTTCCTCAGACACAGTGGCAGCCATCTCAGGACTGGGGGTGACCCGGTAACAGCCAGGAGGACGCAGAAGTGTGTGGCACCCGCTGCCCACCAGCAAAGGCCTACCTCTTCCTGCCCTCTCCTTGCGCCTGGGGGACCAGGCTCCGGGCCTCCTGTGAGGGGGCTGAAGTCATGGAACCCCCCGGAACATCCAGTCCCAGCACCACGCAAGGGGGCGGAGGGGGGGACACGCGTTACCACCAACTTTGAGGAGCTTTGAGAAGGATTTGGGGCCACTTTAACAACAGACGCCACCATTATTATTGTTATTTACAAACGCAGACTGTATGTGTTAAGTACGTTACACACTGTCTTGCTTAATGCACAGCCTATCAGCCGGTCCCTGCCAACCTGGACAATTAACAGTCAGCGGGAGAGGAGCCCAGCAGACAAAATCTCAGACTTAGCAACTGATCATCAAGGTTAAACCCCTGATTGTTGGACAACAGTATCTGGGCTGAAGAGGCTAAGGGCCGGCTCCAAGTCCTTGCAAAGCTGAGCTCTGGCAGCAGGGGGCGCCAGTGTCTGCCATAAACTACTTGCCACAGGAAATCTACACATAATTGTTGCAAAGAAATACAGAAGCCAAAGGGAAGAAACGAGGAAATGATCCCTAGAAAATTCCAGGGGCCCCAGGAAAGAAACTCAAAACAAAACTAGCCAGCGATGCAGGCAGCTCAGACCCAGCTGGAGGGTGTTAGATTCCAAGAGCCTGGGCCTTCCTATCAGCTTCTCCAGAGCTCAGCAAACTTCCTTGGGGAAAAGCCGTCTTGCCCCTGGTTTCTCAGCTGTCATGCCCGCCCCTTGAGATGGCCACAACCTCTGCGGTTTTGCTCTTGGCTCCCTCGGGTCAAGTCCACACCCTGCAGACACCCGAATGGGGAACAAATGAGTAGCGACCAGCGTGCCTGGGAAAGGCCCTTCCTCCTCTCGTCTCTTGTTGCCTGTTCTTGCTTCCACCACTCTCCATTGTCTGTCAACATAGGATTTTTACAATTTAGTCAGTTTCTTGCTTGTCATTGCAGCAGTAGCTGTGGCGGCCTGTTGTAACTTTCTGTATCCCACCCAGGAGCTCCCTCCAGCTTCCCTCTCCGGCTGGCCTTCCTCATTTGTGAAATGAGGGTGACTGTTAATATTAAATGAAAGGTAGCAGCTCAATCAGCCAAAACAGTGCTCCAAATCTGAAGCTATGTGACCTTAAATAAGTTACTCCTCCCCGAGAGGCCTTCTCAGAGTGTCTCTGTTTTCTTCCCAGTCAAATGAGAAAAACTGATGTCTCTGTCTCATATTCTTGCAAGGATTAAATGAGATACCACATGTGGAGCCCTTGGCTTCATGCCTGGCTGTTGGAAGGCAGCCAGCGCTAACTGGTAGTACATATTATTTCAGTTAATAGTAAAGAAGGGCAGGTCAATTAAGGTATTATGGTATTTGCAGAATGTCTATCAAAGACCAAATATTATAACGAAGAGCAGAAGGGTATAAGGTAATGATATATATTTCTTATACTTTGTATCCATGCAGCAATTCTCCCAACTGCTTTGATATTCATTATTGCATCCTCACCGCCACCAGATGACATATAGCAGAACAGATATTATCCCCATTTTAAAGATAAGGAAACTGAGGTTTAAAGAGATTAATTGAATTAATGTTCACCCAGCTACTCAGAGAGAGAGCCAGAAAAAGAATTCATCTTCCCATGTCTGGCTCCGGCCCTCAGGATGCCATAACCCTCCGTGAGACGGGCTCCCGGTCCACGTACATTCTCCTCCTGGCCAACATGGGCAGGAGGACAACAGAAGGTCACAGAAAGACCGGGTTTGTGTGTTTAACGCAGCCACTCCAGCCGCCACTCCTGCTGCAGACCAGAGCCCTGGGCCGCAGATGAGGCTCAGCACCCCGAGGACAGGAGGGCGGGGAGCCAGGCCCCAGCTCACCCCACTGCTTTTGTTCAGTGGTCACTCCACGTGTGTGGCGTGTTCTCGCCCGCAGCAGGTGCTGCGCCCTACGTGCAAATCTGTCAGGGACAGAAACATGGCTTCAGCCTCACAGGACTTCTTGTCTAGTGAAGGGGGAAGATGATAAGCACCTAAGCCACGCGCAGACACAAGCAGCCAGAGACAGGTGAGTCCAGGTGTGTTTAGAGCCCGAACCAATGAACCCGGCCCAAGGCTGGAGGTGCAGGGGAGCACCCCAGCAGCGCAGGGAGAGGGTTGCGGGCCCCAGGGCTGGGCCCCTGGAGGATGGGAGAAAGGAGAACAGGCAGAGAGAGTGGGGGGTGGGGAGGGTGAGGATTTGGCCAGCGGCCACCCAGGGCCACAGGCTGGGCCTGCAGGCTGCAGTCAACTGAAAGGGGAAGGAAAGAGAGCGGCTTTTCAGGGTTCGCTGGTCATAACAACAGGAACAGAGTCTGGCTTACTTCAAAACACAAAACGAATTTATTGCAAGCAGATGTAGCATCAAAGGAAAAGCTGAACAAGCCGGCCTTGAGCAGGGCAGGAAGAAAGGAAGGGCCACAGGTCTAGGTGGTGGGGATCAAGATGGTCCCCCGAGTCAAAGAGATCTGCCCAACCTCTCTCAGTCCTGGGGTTCCTTCCCCAAGATTCAGATTCCCCAGAGATGGTCCCTGTTGGCCAGAAGACAACATACCTGGAAGACAGTCAACAGGACAGCTTCCAAGGGGGAAGGACGGCCAAAAGGAACATCACAAAAATCAGGGTGACATTCCCAAAGGAGTGGGAAGGAATTCTGGACACAAACACCCCCACACTCACCCGCCCTCAAAAAAAAAACCCAGACATCTACTTGAGATTGCGAAAAAAAAATGTCTGGAGGATCATCAAGGACAAACTGGATTTCCTCTGGGTTTGCCCAGAAAATAAGCTCAGGCCATGTGGAGTCCAGGGGCGCACTTTTGGGAGGTGGGAGCTCCTGGCAGGTCACATGGTGTTTAACCCAACTCCAGGCTCTCTGTGTGACTCACCTGTGACAACCAGAGAGCTAAGGTAACCTCTAAGTAAATAAACCTCCAGCAGGGTCAGAGGTGACAGAGAACGCCAGGGGCTGGATTCATTGCACTAACAATTATATGCAAACCAGCTTGAAGGCTGACTCTAAAGTTTTCCCTGCTCTGGGAGTGAGAAAGCTGCAGGAAGAGGTGAGCGGTACCTTAAGATGCAATTCTGGGTGTGCCAAACAATAACCAGCAGAAGTGATGGATCGGCGGGTAGGAAGCCCCGAGATGTCCTGAAGATCTAGCCGTTGGAATCAATTGTGGTTTCCTTCCTGCACAGACAAGCTTTGTCCAAAATGTGCTAATCCAACATATGATTTCTCACAGGAAGAACACTTCAAATGTGGGTTGCAGTATCTCAAGAAACCCATAATGCTTCAAAGGAAGGAGACATTGCAAAAGCACTAAAGATAAAAATTGCACAAGATTTGGACTCTGTGGTGGGACAGGGAGGCCTTGCTTGCCTCTGCGCTATTTTGTTCCCTTGGAATCGAGTTCAAGGTTCTTTGTGCAGTTTTGAGCCATTGGCTCGATGGTTTCTAAGTCTTCTCTCCCTCCCCCTTTTCATGGAAAACTTCTTTCATTGCATTCAGATGAAAACTTTTTGGTGTAAAAAGAGTGGCTCTGATTCTAAGGAACGCTCAGTGATGAAACCAATGTGTTAATGTGTCAAATCTGCAAAATACCACTGGTGCCAGAACCAAGAGATGCCTATTTTGCAGAAAAGCACTAGGAGAGATTTCACATCTTGCTCTGATGAAGCAGGGGAACAGATTTATAGTAAGAACGTGCACAAATAGAGACCCAAGGCACAGGGACGTGCCCAGCAGATGCGCCATATTTAGACAGGGAATTCTGTGCCAGTCCCAACCTCACCAAAGCTGTTGTGTGGAACTGAGAAAGGGCTGTCTCCACAGTCAGAGGTGAGCTGAAGGCCCCGGCAAGCCAGACCCCACCTGGCAATGAGTCAGAGCCCAGAGGGGAATCCAGTGATTTGGAGCCCAGAGGGCGATCCAGTCACTGCCAGGGTAGTCTGTGGGACTTCAAGAACCACCTCTGGAATTCAAATACAGAAGGAGATTTTCAGGGACAGCGACCATTAACATATCCATAATACCACTGCCCTACTGGACTTCTGGCATAACAGTATTGGACTCGATTGGACCACCAGTTCCCAACATCCCAGAAAGAGCACACCAAAGAGATGCCAGCAGGTACCAACAACACCGTGTCCCAATGCATTGGACAAATTAGAAAACAAGCAGCAGGGAGAGGAAAAATTACAAGTAACCAAGTACGTCCCCAGGAAAAAGACACACCACAAAAAGACAAACACCAGATTGCGACACCAGTGACTTAGAGGAACTTAAGAGTCTTCCCAATATAGAATTTAAAATCGCCATGATTAAAAAACTGAAAGAAGTCGAAAATGATATGGGAAAAATAATCAATGATCAGAAGAATGAAATTGAGTCCCTAAAGAGGGAAGTGAAAGAAATGCAAGAGATCAAAGGATTAATGAAGGAGCTAAAGAACTCTGGGAAAAGCAGTGAAAGCAGAATAGATGAAATGGAAGAACGAATAAGTACTCTCGAAGGCACAGAAATAAAAAGAACCAAAACAGAAAAGGAAAGAGAAGTATGAAGGAAAAAGAATGAAGAAAGACTTTGGGAACTATCTGACTCCATGAGGAAAGGAAATATAAGAGTTATAAGAATCGCAGAAGGAGAGGAGAGAGACATAGGAACAGAGAAAATATTCAAGGAAATAATTGAAGAGAACTTCCTAAACATGAAGAAGGAGCTGAAAGTAGACATACATGAAGCAAGAAGAACACCTAACTTCCATGATGAAAGGAAAAATACAGCAAGACACATAATAGTAAAGCTCCCAAGAATCCAAGACAAGGAAAAAATAATGAAGCTGACAAGAGGGAAGAAATAGATAACATACAAAGGAAAACCAATCAGGCTGACATCAGACTTCTCTGAAGAAACACTACGGGCAAGGAGAGAGTGGAGGGACATAGTCAACAAACTCCAAGACAACAAATGCCAACCAAGAATACCCTATCCCACAAAGCTCTCCTTCCTCTATGAAGCAAGAATTAGGACCTTCCCAGAAAAACAGAAACTCCGGAATTTCATTACAACTAAACCCCTACTCCAAAAAATAATACAAGGAGTTCCAAAGACAGAGCCAGCAGAGGGATAAATAAGAACGAAACAAGACAAAAAAAAAAAATTCTAAATAAATAAATAAAACCAGAGAGAAGACAAACACAATGGCAAATACAGATGCTAACATATCAATATTAACTCTAAATGTAAACAGACTAAACTCTTCAATAAAAAGACACAGAGTCGCAGGCTGGATTAAGAAACAAAACCCAACCTTTTGCTGTCTCCAGGAAACACATTTAACTACAAAAGATAAAAATAGACTGAAAGTAAAAGGATGGAAAACAATCCTACAAGCAAATGGACCAAAAAAGAAGGCAGGGACAGCTATACTTATAGCAGATAAAACAGATTTCAAACTCAAAAAGGTAAAAAGAGACCCAGATGTTCACTACATTATGATCAAGGGGACAGCACATCAAGAAGACATAACACTCATTAGCATATACTCACCAAATGAAGGAGCACCAAAATATATCAGACAACTATTATCATCTCTGAAAACAGACATCAGAGAAAACACATACGTAGTGGGAGATTTCAACACACCACTATCAACAATGGATAGATCAACAAGACAAAAAATAAGTAAAGACACTAAAGCTCTAAATAAGGATCTAGAGTGCTTGGGCTTAACAGACATCTATAGAACACTAAACCCAAAAAAACGGAGTACACATTTTTCTCAAGCGCACACAGATCATTCTCCAGGGTCGATCACATACTGGGACACAAGACAAACATCAACAGATACACCAAGACTGAAATCATACCAACCATCTTCTCTGACCATGAAGACATCAAACTAGAAATAAACCACAAAAAGAAGGCAAGGAACCCTCCTACTTCATGGAGATTAAAATCCGCACTACTGGAAGACCACTGGACTAATGAGGAGATCAAAGAAGAAATTAAAAAATACTTTGAGTTGAATAACAAGGAGGACACCAATTTCCTAAATGTATGGGACACAGCAAAAGCAGAAATAAGAGTAAAATATATAGCAATACAGGCTCACATCAAGAAACAAGAAAGAACTCAAAGAAACAACCTAATCTCACATCTCAAAGAACTAGAAAAAGTACAACAAAAAAACCCTAAAACCAGTAGAAGAAAGGAAATAATAAAAATCAAAGCAGAGGGCCTCCCTGGTGGTGCAGGCGGTTGAGCGCCGCACTGTGAAGCTGCCCGCAGCCTCTGCAGCACCGGTTCGATCCCTGGCCACTGGCGAGGGCCCTCATGATGTGACAGACCTCTTCTGCCACCCGCTGCTCCCCTCAGCAGTGTACTTCATCAGTCTGCCTGTTCTGTTCCCCGCTCTGGCTCTGGTGAATTCTCTCACCCTCCCACGCTTCTGACTGTACTCTGTGCTTGTATAAATAAATCTTTAAAAAATAAATAAATAAAAATAAAATTGACTTGCCAGATGATTATTCTGTAATTTTTTTAAGTCTGTCCTAATTCAGAGGGTAATAATCTCAGACACAGTAAATATTCAGACTTAGCCTTCGGATCCAAATGGGTGATGTTCCTCTTCTCCCCACAAACTCCTATAAACGTGACAACAAAAAATGAGCAGGTTATTCCCACAGGGCCCGATGGAAACAATTATCTTGGAGTCTGGCCCCCTCCCCTGTTTCACAGCCCCGCCTTCCTTCCTACATGGCCACACGCAGGTAGATACTCTTTCCTCTCTTCAGCAAACACCAGAAGCTGCACATGATGAAAGGAAGCTGCTGCTGCCTGGATGCTGCCGGGCCAGCACCTGTGGCCATGGCGATGGTTTGCAATCAGCAAACCTTGGCCCTCACCTTCCCTCCTCCTCTGGGCATCTAAGACATGGTTGGTTTAGAAACCCTCAGCCCACAGACTGTTTTCCATCAACAGCTGCATAGCAACGGGATTAACATGCTACAAACCCAGCCATAAAAAAACAAAAAAACACTGTTCATGTCCTGCTTATCAAAACCAGGTAGGACAGCAGGCACCCCAGGCTCTTCTTTCCAACACTGGGGCAGACTTGATGTCCTCACAACTTACTCCATCGAAACTGTAACACTGGATAAAAGGCAGAATCGTCTTTTTAAATGCATTGCTTGAGGGGGAGTTTCAAAGACAGCAGGAAGTGAAAGCAGAAACACTGAGAAGCAAGTAGGGGTTCAAATCACCCTTTGCCTTGAGTTGAGTTTTCAAGGTTTGAGGTTCATGAAGTAAAACCGAAACCCGACTATAATAGGGAGTTTATTAGGAGACCCCACCCCAAAGGCACAACCTCAAGTTAAGAGTAGACAGGAAATAAACGAGGCATGTGGACCAAGAGGAGGAAATGGAGCGTTTTGATCTTGGGGTTGGGTGGAGGGAGGTCTCCCCTCAGAACGTGTAACCACGAGCCAGTCTTTTAATGGGCTTGTTGTCTGAATTAATATTCTGTGGAAGGAACTTGAGATGATTAATAGAAATCAAAGCAAATTCTAGCTGGGGGAACAAAAACCTCAACCCACCACTCAAAGAATTTCACAATTTTCCAAGAAAAATTAGCAGCTTACAGCAAGAAGAATGGGGGGGTGACAGGGAAGGAGGGAGGGAGGGAGAGAGAGAGAGGGAACAAGACATTGAAATCGACAGGCACAAACTTCTACAGGCGGCAAAATCAGATCACAGGTTCAAATATCAGGATTATGAGATGGAGAATAGACTTTTTCGAGAACTCTGTCCTTGCCTATTTTCTCCTGTCTCCACATGTAAACCCCCCGTGGGCTCTGAAAACTCAGCCCCTTTCTATTTTTTTTTTTAAGATTTATTTATTTATGCATACAAGAGCTGGGGCACAGGCCAGAGGTGTGGGGGGTGAGAGGATTCACGAGAGACAGAGTGGGGAGCAGAACAGGCAGATTGACTGAAATACACTGCTGAGGGGAGCAGCGGGCGAGACAGGAGAGGTCTGCTGCGCTGTGTGGGTAGCTCCCTGGCCAGGGATCGAACTCCTGCTGCAGTGGTTGCAGGATAGCTTCAAAGGTTGAGTCTTAACCCCTTGCACCACCAAGGAGGCCCCCCTTTCTATTTCTTGAAACTGCGTGTGCCTTTCTTCTTGCTCCATCTGCCTTTTTCCACAGGCGCCCTCCCCACAGACTACAAACACATCCAAATCTTTCCCAGTAAGAAAAGAAAAAAGAAACCTTGCTCCCCCATCCTCTCCTCCACCCTCACAGCTCAGTTTCTTGAGAGCTTGTGTCTCTACTCCCCACTGCCTGTTCCATCCTGAGCTGCAGCCTGGCTTCCACTCACCCCGACCCGCACACAGCACGCTGCTCTTCTGAACTAGCCCTTCCCCAGTAGTCAGAGTCCTAAATAACCGTGTTACCAAATCCAGTCGACCATTACCTGTATATTCTGTGGCCACACCCTCCTCCCCAAAACTTTCCTCCTTGGCCTCTGTGACATCACTTTCTTCTGATTTTTTTCTTTTCCTCTCTGATCATCTCTTCCCAATGTCCTTGGAGTGTTCCGTCTCCTCTGCCCACCTACCATAATGTCACTGTTCTTCAGCTCCTTTCTCAACACGAAACATGTTTCACACTCTCCCTGGACACAGCATCGGTCTCGTGGCTTAAAACAGCTGTACATCCCTGAGGCATGCATACCCTGGTGATACCAGAAATCTTTCCAGATTTTCCAAAAATCTGTTTCCGAACCCTGGATTTCCATCCTAGAACCCAGCTGCAGAGAACACACCTGTGACCAAGATGTCTTCCCTCACCAGCTACCTCTCATCCTACCTGACTCTTCCTCCTGAGTGTAGAAATCTCTGGACAGGTGACTTGAAAATTATTGGCATAGGTAGTGAAAAAGTGACTAACCATAATATGGATAATAAATGCTACCGCAAGTTAGAAGGGTTCCAAGTCTACTTGACATAAAATTGAAGAAAGAGCAAATGAGCAATATTAGAAATAGTGTTTGACAGACTATCAAACTGTGTGAAATGGGTCAAATGGTTCGGAAGAGATTAAAAAAAATTTGACATTGCGTAAAAATGTCTTCCTTCCTCACCGCTTATACATCTAAACAAACCTCCTCAGCATTAATATCAAAGCAATGAAAAATATTGAAGGGACCTTTGCCAAGCCCTCCCTGTGTTTTTCTAACAATAAGTAATGCTCATTCAAGGATAAACAAACTAGAAGGAATAACCCCAAACCACCAATCTCATTAAGAGATGCATTTCCAGTAATTCTTTACTTTTAGGTTTAAAGATTGTTTGTTTAAAAATATATTTGTTATTTTAATCACTGCGTCCTCAAAATATTTTAATGATAACTTAATGGAGAAGGAATTAATTAACACTCAGAGCCTCAGGGTCTCAGGAGGAAAAATGTAATTTCTTTTAATAAACTTTAAGTAATGTTTGTTCAGACAAATATAGAGAGACATTCAAGAAGAATCTCTCCAGCATGAAAATGCATTCCTTTAAGATAACATTTCATAGAAAAGGTGGAATGGGAATATAAGCTCAAGGAAAAAAAAAGATATAAAATTTTCACCTTATTAAAGAGGAGCTTGATCATGTAATTTCTTAAATGGATGATGGTTAGTAACAGATCATGTTGGTACTAAGTTTATTGGATGCATTAAAATGAGTGACGTGACAATTTACTCTTGAAATACATAATCTTCACATTTTTATAGACAAGAAAATGGGTGTCCAAAGAGGTTAAGAAATGTGCCCCCAAATTATTTAGCAATCACATAGTTATGACCAGTTCATGACTTAAACTAAACCCTGGTGCCTTCCCACTGAAGACCAGGCCTCCACACCGCTGTGTGAGGACTACGCAAATGCCAGTTTGCCTCCTCCTTTTCTCACCCTGTGTTGCCAGTTATGTAAATTACCTTCTTAATTTCACTTGCATTTATTGTTTTTTTTAATTCCCATTTCTGTTATCCTAATTTAATGCTTCATTATTTCTCTTTAGAAATCCAGTTTTAGCCTTCTCTCTAGCTCACTTCTAAAACTGTCCTTACCTCTTGGGAACTTTGAAGGGTTTCTGATTTGAGGGCGGATATCTCTGTAGAGCTATTCTGTATTCCCAAGTCTCTCTAACTGTATTTATTTATTTTTTTAAAGATTTATTTATTTATTTATTTACACAAGCACTGGGTACAGTCAGAAGCGCGGGAGGGTGAGAGAATTCACCAGAGCCAGAGCGGGGAGCAGAACAGGCAGAAGGACCGAAATACACTGCTGAGGGGAGCAGCGGGTGTGGCAGGAGAGGTCTGCGCGCCATGTGGAACCCTCGCTGGCAGCTGGGGATCGAACCAGTGCTGCAGAGGCTGAGGGCAGCCTCGCAGCCCAGCACTCCACCGCTGCGCCACAGGGGAGGCCCTTTATTACTATTTTTTATTTGTATTATTTGTGCTGAAGTATTATTGATTTACAACACTGTATATGATTTACAGGTGTAAGCTCACAAAAATAATTTTCACCCAGTCTACTGGACTTGCTCCCAACTCCCATCTCTACTTCTGAAAGCCTCAATTCTACAGGCAGATTTCTAGGGTTTCTTTTGGCTTAGTTTCGTCTGTGCCTCTATTTTGTTTCTCTCTATTCCACAGGAGTGAAATCATCTCATTATGTGGTAATTGTCTTTCTCCTTCTGACTTATGTCACTTAGTATAATCCCCTCTAGTTCCATCTGTGTTGTGGCAAATGGCAAATTTCATCTTTTTAATAGCTGAATACTATTCCATTGTGTAGCTATATTGGAACTTGACAATTTTTTAATGTCAATAGTTAAAATACATCAGAAATGACACCTTTACAAATACTCAAACTTATAATGCAGAATTTTATATGTTACTTTAAAATATGTGAGGGTAAACACTGCATAATTCCATGTAGAGGACATTATAGAATAGGCCAAATTAATCTATAGTGAAATACGTGCCTCAAAGAGTAGTAGGAGCATTAATTCTAGGGTGAGGTTAATATTCTACATTTTAAGAGGCTTCGTTCAAAAGGCAAAAACATTTGTCAAAAATAATCAAATGGTATACTGAAAATGTGTCCTTTTCTTTGAGCTGTATATTATCTCAAAAAAAGGAAGAAAAACTATTCATAAATATTTGACCTCTAGTTAATGTTCTACATGCTAAAGAGCTCAGAGAGGAAACGTATTGATGTCTAAATTAATTTGGAAATCCAATAAAGTGACAGGTGGACAGATGTAGAGATAAGTAATATAAGTATAGCAAACTCTCTGTTTACTGTAGAGTCTAGGTGGTGAGTATATGGTATCCACTGCTCAGTTATTTCACCCTCTATATGTTTGAAAATATTCATGATAAAACATGGAGGAAATGCACAAGAGAGAATAAAATTTTTCATAACTTTTTAGGGAATGTGTGGACAAAAGTTTAATGATCATTGGTTTCCATAATCATCATTTACTAATGAATCTTTAACCTAAACTTAGAGTCCAAATTTCCCTCCAGAATCCCAATCATATCTCCATCCACCTCCTGTGGCACTCCATCTAGATTTCCCATCAGATCTAAAACTTTGCAGATCCAAGTGTGAATATATTATCTTTCTAGGTTGGTTAGGAACAGCATCAGCTATAAGTAACAGAGATGTAAGAGTCTAATAAAACTAGGGTTATTTTCCTTACAAACAAGAAATCTAGACGAGGCGGCTGGTGCTGGTACGGGGATCTCACGGTCTCTTATTTGGCAGGTCTGCAGTCCTCTTGGCCTTCCCTTCCTCATAGTTACAAAATGTTCTATAGTTCCAGGCATTGTGTCTGAGTTCAAGACAGGAAAAAGGGGGAAAGACTAATTCCAGACACAATTGAACCTTTTATCAATGTTTTCCAGAAACCTCCCAGCCAACTTGTACATAAATCCCATTAATCAGAACCATACCAGATGGCCACCCTTAACTACACAGAAAACCAGAAGCAAGGACTTACCATTCCTATCTTCTCGGCTGGGTGGAGGGCTGGGCGAGGGGTAAGCCCATCTACAACATCCTTAGCATTCTCCCAAACCTCCTCTACCTTCTATCATAGTCCTGATCTCTGTGCGCGGTTCCAAGATCTACCTAGTCACCCGTAAAAGAAATCCAGGATCATCCTTTTCTGTTTTTTTGTCATAGTCAGTCTGTCTTGATCTTTCCTCATCTTTGAATCTCTCAAATCTGAGCCTCCTTCTTATACCCACAGTCACTATGTGGATTCCAACTCTCCTTTGCTATCTGAAATAGTATAACAGTTTCTTTATTAGTCCCAAGTCTTAACTTCAATCATCCTCCCAGTAGCCCCCAATTCGAGCATTGTAAAAATAGAAATTTAACCATCTAATCCCTGTCTTATCTCTGTTCGATGGTTTGCATAATGTCTAGTTAAAGGTTAATTCATTATTATGCCACTGAATGCAATTCCCTACTCTCATGTGATAATGTACTCTTTAAAAATGTGTTATCAGGGCCTCCCTGGTGGCCCAGCGGTTGAGTGCTGGGTTGCGAAGCTGCCCTCGGCCTCTGCGGCGCCGGTTCGATCCCCAGCTGCTCCCCAGCCACCGGAGGAGGGTCCCACATGGCGCGCAGACCTCTCCTGCCGCCCGCTGCTCCCCTCAGCAGTGTACTTCAGTCCTTCTGCCTGCTCTGCTCCCCACTCTGGCTCTGGTGAATTCTCTCACCCTCCCGCGCTTCTGACTGTACCCAGTGCTTGTATAAATAAATAAATAAATAGATAAATATAAATAAATAAATAAATAAATAAATAAATAAATAAATAAATAAAAATGTGTTAGGATGCCCTATTCCTGTCAAGGGTCAGTTCTCCTAAGATAGAACTTTGTGGAGGAGATGGGGTGAAGAACCTGCACTCACAATCTAAATCTGAATTCTATGTAGGCAACATCTGTGTCTAACACATGCGTGCTAAAACGGTAGCATGAAAGAACAAGGCATCTGTATAGAAGGGGTTTTCTTCTCAGACATAATCTCTAAATGTATTTTGTCTTACAGACATAAAATTTGGCAATATGTTTAAAATATAATGTCAACAATATATTTAAAGTATAACATCATTATTGTTCATTCAATTCTGAGATTTATTGAATGCTTACCATATACTAGACACTACTTTTTAATTCAGTTCTTTTCCTTCGTAATAGAGCAGAGATGACAGAGAACAATTTATGTTTGACTGAAGTTAAAGAGATTCCTCTTTCTGCCTACCTAATGACTTCTCTCCGTATTTCACTAGTTAAAACTAAACGCTTATTACCAGAACCAGCACTTTCATTTTTCAGTCTTCTGCTCATTTTCATAAGTAAAATTCACTACTTATTCAAATAAATGTTCAAAGACCCAAATGGAGGCCAAGTTGGGAATACGGTAGAACCTACTGGTAGACTGATAGAGTCCAGCACAATAACAGCTGACGGTAGATAGTGCTCTGTGCCAGACACTGTCCTAGGCACTTTACAGATGAACTCACTCATCTCCACAGCTCTGTAGGGTCGGTACTATTATCTCCATAGGACACCATAGCCAGGACACTTGCACTTTATCATTTGACTAGAAGCTGAGCCCTAGTACCTTTTGGGCTAATTACAGAGATCGTCGTTCCCTGAGAGGTCTCCAGGCCTGGGCTGCGCACCTCTCTGTCCAGATTCATCCTTGGAGATAGATCAGCCTCACTCTCCCAGGCAAAGCTTTTCCTGCACAATCCAGGGAGCGTGGGCCTTTCGGAACAGCCTCCTCACCTTGCTACAATTTTCTGCGTGCAGACTGGCAGAGAAGGCGCTGCCAGACCTGGCTGTCTCCCCGGGGCTTGCTACTATGCCTGGCCTATAATAAGCACTTGAAGTTTTGCTGAATTAATGCAGAGGCTCCCTGGATTTTACACTTTGTTGTCGCCCCCATAGTGTCTGGCACCACATATTGTAGACACTTAGTCAACTAGAGTGGGAGCCTGATTTCCCCGCCAGCAGCCTAACTTAATAAAACAAAGCAAAATAAAGCCAGTCCCTTTTACTCCCATCTCTACAGCTCCATCAGTCCTGCGGATCTGGATGCCTTTCCAAGCCCCCCATCAACCGAATTCAGTAGGAGCTGGAGACTCTGACTCCCCCTTCCCTGGCCGGGCGGAGCAGGGAGGGGATCAGCCGCATCCCGCGCATTCTCCCAGCTCTTGCCTATTAAGGTAAGAAGACTCGCGGGCGCGCGGGAGGGGCAGGGTGGGGGGGTCCCCCAGAAGCGGCCTCTGCAGCCTGCGCTCGCAGGGGCGGGGACCCGCAGGGGCCGGACGCCCCCGCCAGTCTCCAGGCGGTCACGGGTCCTGATCAGCTCTTCCACCCGAGGTCGGCTTCCTCGGTTTCCATGGCCACCGGGGCCGTGTCCTCACAGCAGGCTCAGCACAAGGCGCTTATTAAATGGGCCTCGGGTTCCCAGGGGACACTCCCTCCTCGCAGATGCTCCGAAGCCACCCGGAGCGGGGCACCTGCGGGCCGCGCCGCCCTGCGGGGGCCGGGAGCGACCTGGCTCGGGGAGAGGGCGGGGAGCTGCACCTTCGGGCCCCGGGTCTCGGCCCCGCGGCGCCCACGCCCACCGCCCGCTCGCAGCTCCGGCTGCAGCCCGCGGCCCCGCCCCCGCGGGCCCCGCCCACAACAGGCCCCGCCCACAACTGGCTCTGCTCGCCGCAGGCCCCGCTCACCGCAGGCCCCGCCCAGTGGCCCCGCCCCCGAAGGACCCGCCCATCAGGTCCCGCCCACAACCGGCCCTGCTCACCGCAGGCCCCGCCCAGTGGCCCCGCCCCCCGCAGGCCCCGCCCCCTCCGCGGCTCCCACCGCTCCCGGCGCCGCGAGCGCGGGCCTGGGACTCGCACCCCGCCGCGGCCGCAGCATGGGGCGCTTCCGCGGGGGCCTGCGGTGCATCAAGTACCTGCTGCTCGGCTTCAACCTGCTCTTCTGGGTGAGACCCGGAGCCGAGAGGGCCGGGCGCGGGGGGCCGGGCGGGGCCGGGCCGGGTCGGGGGGCGCCGACCCAGCCGCTCCGGGGCCCGCGCGATCCCGGCGGAGGGAAGGGGGTGCGGACAAAGGGGGCCGGCGTGAGGGCGCGAGCCCGGGGCGAGGCGCAGCGGCGAGAGCCGGGAGAAGCGGGGAGGCGCCGGGCAGCTCTGCCTGGGCTGTCACCGCGCCGCGGCGGCTCCAGGTGCGGGGCCGCCCGCCCCCCGCGCCCGGGCTGCACCCCGACCCGCGCTCACGCCCCCCAGCTCACGCCCCGCCGGGGCCGCCGGGGCCGGGGCCCAACCCCAGGGGGAGGATGCGCTGGCTGTGATGGTTTCGCCCAGGAAATTGGGGGTGGGCGTGAGAATGTTATTGGGGGGTCGGTCGCGCTCTGCCTGGGTGCTAGGAGTGATGGGTGAGAGGTGGGGGTGCGCTTCTGAGCCCGGGGAGGGGAAGGGGCTGCCAAGGGACAGCAGCAGCACCCCCTGTCCCTGGCGCTAAATGCGAATGCGCCCAGGGATGATCTCATTCAACTTTGCAGGGTGTCGCTGAGCTGACAGCGAGCGAGCGCGGTGCTGGGGGAGGCGGCTTGGCTCCCACGACCCTTGGCTCCCATGTCCTGGGGACAAGGTTGGGGCCAGACCATCCCCAGATCTCCCCATACCCTGCCTCCGGCCCTCCAGGGCTGTGAAGCAAGGTCTGAAAATTGTCTTTTCTGCACACTCCCCCTTGGGCTTTATCAAGAGAATGTCAGCTAGAAGAACTGCTCAGGTAGACCCGGGGGGAACCTAGATCTTGCTTAGAGAACAGGTTCTTAGAACTGGGAGGGAGCAGCTGTGCCTTGGGTTCCTTGAAACAACTAAGATGGAGGGGGGTTTTCCTTTTCCTGCACTGGGGAGGGTGTCTTCCCATGACTGCAACTCATTAATTATTGAATGACGGGCTCATCTGGTGTTTGCCAACCCATTAGCCCAGATGCCTGTGTGAGTCTAGCAACTTCCAGGCTGTCAGAAGCCAAGTTACCATCTCCCGCATCCTTCAGCTGGGGTAGGTGTGAAGGAGGCACCTGGAGGACAACCCCAAAACTTAAAATACACACATGGTGTTTGTACACCTGGGCCTTTATACCCATCATGCTACAAGGAGGAGGTTTCTAAAGGCCATTTGTGTTGTGCTTTTTAGTAGTTTGGCTTCATTTCCAAAGCTGTCGTTTATAGAGGTCATGCTTCAGTGACATCCTTCACTCTCGCTGCTCACAAATTCAAAAGAAGTTTTGTATCAGCCTGGGAAGGAACTCTTAGGCCAAGTTCAGTGCTTATTTAGTGCCTGAGGTCGTGCGGCCTTCCCAGGATAATGGGAAGCATTGATTGAGTGTCTTGGTGTGTCAGAAAGAGCTCGAAGCAGATCACAGCCACTATGCACTGAATCCCCACGACAGTCCTGCTGAGCACACTATCATTATCCCCATTTTTACAGACAAGGAAAGACTCAAATAAGCCAACGTGCCCAACATCACACAGCTAGTAAGCGACAGGGGTGGGACACAGTGTCCCGAGCACGCTGGCTCACTCAGTAAACAGTGGTTCTGGAAGTGTGTCTTCTAGACCAACAGCAGGAGCATCTCCTGGGAACTTGGCACAAACGCACACTCTTCAGCCCCTTCGCAGGCCTCTCTGAGTCAGAAACTCCCGGGAGGGACCCAGCAACCTTTTCCCAGGTCCTCCAGGTCATCCTGATATAAAGTGTGAGGCCTGCTGCGGTTAACAATTTTTAGACAAGTATTAGAAAGAGAGTGTCCATACAGAAATATAAACTTATAACTTGTAAATATATGTAACATAAATGTATATGTAAATTATAAAGTGATTATATATGTCGTTTATAAATATAAAATGCTATTCCCTGAGCTGCTGATGTTCTGGTGGAAATAAGGCCAGTGCAGACAAAATAAGACAGTTGACAATCCAGTGACCAGTTTCGTGCGCTGATGCTCACACAGTGAGGAAGGGAAGGAGGAAGAAAGAAATGTTTGGGCCCTCCCTTGTGTTAGGCACAGGGTTAGAGGTGAATGAACATTTAGATGTGGGAGTGAGTCCAGGAGTTCAGACGAAGGACCAGTGAGGAGTGAGGAGGCAGGACGGGTCTCCTGAGGAAGGGGCGCTTAACCTGCATCCCGTCTGTGCCACATGGAAGTGGACAAAGGTGCAGGGGTGGCGCCACCCCCTCAGGAGGAGCGTGACCCCATCTGCCCACAGCAGGGGCTTGAGTGAGTTAGTCTCCAGCCTCGGCTTCTGTCTTCTCATCTCCACAATTGGAGCAACAGCGTTATGGAGAGCAGTAAGAGGAAATAAAGTGTCTGCCTGCACCTCCTGTGAGCCTAGCACCTTGCAGTTTCTCCAGAAGTGTTAATTATGAGTTTTATTATTAAGTGCCAGGCACAAAGGAAATACTCAATAAATCCTCACTCTTTCCCAGCAGGGAAGGGTGGATGTTTGCCTGGCAACTGGCAGCTTGTTTTCATTTGGGGTAACTGCACATTATCTTCACAACTGTGCTTGTGGCTTTTCCCACACTGGAGCTCAGAAGATGGGGAACAAGCCTTTTGTCTGTTGTGTTGATGTCTGTGCCACAGAGCACAGAGGAGGCGTCCGTACGGAAATACCTAGAGGAGGAAGACATGAATCTGCCACTTGGAGACTTGGGCCCAGATAATGGATCATCAGCTTTAGCTGAGGGCTCAGCCTCTCTCTCCGCTCATTGCCTATTGATCTGTTCTCTGCTGGCCGGGGTTGAGCCCAGGGGGGGGAATACCGGGCCTTCCTCCCTCCCTGTTCCTTGGGGTAGGGACTGAGGACCAGCGGCCCAGACACACCTCCAGCAGCATCTGTGCTTGCACCCCCCAAGGGAAGGCGCCGCACGGAAACCGATGCCTAGTGATTTAGGAAAAAAGCAGTTGTTTGGGATAAAATCTAGATATTGACCGACAGGGTCGCTGAAAGAACCTGATTCTAGAAAAGCCCCACCCTAGTGTCTGAAGTTGTGTTTTCCAGGTTGGAGGGTTGAGGAAAATTTGGGGAAGGGACCGAGGGTGGGGGTGGGGTAGGAGGGCAGTTTTCCTGGAAGGATAGGCCTGAGCTGGGACTTCCAGGGTGATACTCACACACCCTCAGAGGCCTCCCCTTCTGAGGTACAAGGTCCTCCTTGGTGACGGCACTTCCTTTCTGTCAGGAACTCACCAGCAGGCAGGCACAGAGGCGGGGGTGGCTGTGTTTTGTGATCTACAATTTGACAAATCTATTTGCAACCTCCTTCTGGCAACTTGATTTAAGTTTCCCTAAGCTGTGCTCCTGATTTTATAAACATCCAACTGGGTCCTGCCAGAGCCAGCACAGGGCTTCCTGGCCCAGGGCCGACAACTACATTCACCATTGAATTTTTAAAAACAAAAGTAAAACTCAGCCATGAACCCCACTAAATTAATTTCTGTTATCAGGGTGGATGGCTAACACAACCCCCCAAACCCCCACCCCACCCCACCCCCACGCCTGTCATGTCTAAATTCGGATACTACGATCAGATAGCACAGCATATTCCCATGCCTTTCACTGAAATCACCTTTATTTTTTTCCTCCGTTGCATAGCAATATAAATAAAACAGCACAATCCACCGAGCGCCTGTGTGGGGAGACCTGGGCGCGTGTTTATTTCTTGCTTGATTGTTGTAGCTTTCCTCGCATTGTGCTGGGGGAGGCCGCTGAGTGTCACCCACCGACAGGAAGCAGGACTATTCATTGTCAAAAGCCAGAAGCCATATATGGCTGGCTTGGAGCTGCTCGCCGCCCTTCTCACCAGTTGCTAGTGCTGCTCTGGGTTTTCAGTCTGACAGGTGCATCTGGGAAAGGCGGGGTCCCACGGCTGGGGCATGAGAGGTGTTTGAGGCTACTAAGTGTCCAGAAGTTGCCTCTTGCTCTTTCCCAAACTTATTTCAAACAATAACTTCAGAGCTACCACCAGTCAGAGACAAGTTAAAAAAACAGGAGCTCAAGAAAGTATTTTTTTCAGGTCTAGCTGAAACTAGACCACCCCAGAAAGCAGATGGGAATTTCCTTGACCTTCTAGTAGGGTAGTCAATTCTGATCTCTGTCAAGGTGGGAAGAACGCAGCACTGGCCAGCCTCCTGGGGTGGACAAGGGCAGTGTAGCACTGTTGGGGAGAGGGGGCGGTGGGAGCTGAGTCCCAGGGATCTGGACAGCACTGAGCTGAAAACCCCGGGGTGTGGAACCTGGGAGGTAGATGTTAGCATCACACCGCATGGCTTTATTCCAGGCTATTAGGGACTGGGTTAGTAAGTTTTTAACCTATTTGAACCTCAGTTTTCCTCATCTGCTAAATGGACATAATCGGCTACCAACATCAATCTATGATCTTTGTGCAGACAAAACGCATATGTAAGATATAGGGCCTCCCTGTAGTGCAGGGGGTTAAGACACAATCTCTGAAGCTATCCGCAGCCACTGCAACAGGAGTTCGATCCCCAGCCAGGGAGCAACTCACATGGCACAGCAGACCTCTCCTGTCTCGCCCGCTGCTCCCCTCAGCAGTGTATTTCAGTCAGTCTGCCTGTTCTGTTCCCCACTCTGTCTCTGGTGGATCCTCCCACCCTCCACACCTCTGGCCTGTACCCCAGTTCTTGTATGCATAAATAAATAAATCTTTAAAAAAAAAGATAGTATGTAAATATGTAAGGAGGTAACAAGTATGATGCCTGTGCATGGTAAATACTCAGTAATATGAGATATTAGAGGAAGTCATATCTAAATTCTAAAAGTACAGGTTGGAAAGTGGAACCCAGAAGTCAAGAGGGTTCCAACGGTAAGGACAAATAGGAAACAGGTGTCCTCAGCCCAGCCAGCTAGCAGAGCAGCAGGAGTCTGCGACTGACTAAGGGTGTGGAGTCAAAAGGAAAGCCACCTTCCTCTGCAGCCAGCCACTCAGCAGACGTGCGGACCCCCTCCCCGATGCCCAGTGCTCTGCCAAGTGCTAAACATCAAAAATGGTGAAGCCTTGAGGCGCTGTGCCTCTTTAGGGCCTTTGACAGTAGTTGACCCCTCTCCAGTGGTCTGTGCCCCGGAGGGCAGGGCTGTGTCATGCAGTGTCTCCCTCGCCATCCTCAGCCCTGGCGCTAGGAGAGGCTCAGCACTCACTGGGATGGCTCTGGGCACATGGTTGCATGTACCGCCCCTCACCCAGGGGCCTCTGTCCCCTGCCCTGCCTCTGCACACTGAGGGGAGGCCATGGGGGGCGGGGGACAGCCTCTGGTGATTGGCGCACTGAGACTTTAATGTGCACACAGATCCCCTCATCTGGTTCAGATCCACATTCTGACTCGGTGGGTCCCCTTCACTAGCGAGCCCCCAGGTGGTGCAGAGGCTACCCATGCAGGGAGCACCTCAACCTCTTCCTCAGACGTGACCTTGGGAAATCAAAGGCCCACCAGAGCCTCTTGTTTCCACCAGGCAGGGAGTACGTGCCCTTCCTTTTGCCCCGCTCACCTGACTTCCTGTGGCAGTTCTCTTCATGCCAGTTACTGCTTTACCATTATTATTTTAAGAGCTTTTTTTTTAACATTAAGATTTGATGGTTTCTAGAATTACCAGGCAGCCACCGGCCCATTGTCTATTGCTTCACTGTGTTATTCTAGAACATCTCCCATGCGGTTTCTTGGGGTGTCCAGCCTTGTGGACAATAGAGCCTGTAACTCCATCTCCCATCTTGACATTGAGAGTGAAATATCACAACGGAGCTGTTCTGACGCAGGCACCACTAACGCTGTCCTGACCACGGACAGAACCCGTCAGTGTCTCTAAGGAGTGAAGGAGGAGGACTTGAGAGGGAGGCTGGTAAGAGGGGACTTTCAGATGGGCTGGAAACACATCTTACAGATGTAGGGGGGCCGCTGGCCTGCCTCGTTCATCCTCTTTGGATTTGATTGCAAACAAAACTAAGAAGCTAGTGACCATCCCTATGATGTTTTAGTTGACAAAATGCTTTCACATGTGTTATCCCATTTGATCATGAATCACAATAATCCCATAAGTCATATCATTATCCCCATTTTGCAGACGTGACACTGCAAAGCAGGCATAAGTTCCCAGAGCCGGGGCGGAGCAAGGCTGGGTCACCCCCAGATCTCTGGTTTCAAAGTCTGTTCTTTTCACGGTATTAACTTATTAAGGTGTGTGGAATATCAGGCAGAGGAAACACTACTTCTCTAGAAAAGGTGAGGTCTGTGGTCGCGGAGCTTGATTTACTCACAAATGTGGTTGCAGAGATGCATTCAGCGCTGGCACATGGAGGAAGCGGGAGAGAGGCTGAGGCCAGGGCAGATGCATTTAAGGCCGAGGAGAAGCAAGACAGGGCCTGAGAAAAGAGCATATATTAAAGAAACAGTTTGCAGCACTAATTTTAGCAGCAAAACCAAGAATAATAACAAGCACTATATAAATGGAAGCTGCGTGCCAGCTGTTTTCCCAATCACATTTTGTATATTTAATTCTATCACCCTCACAACAACCCTCCAAAGTCTAACTGCAGCTCTAACAATGACCCTCTAAAATCTACCACTCCCAGTTGATGTCTGAGGAAGCAGGAGCGCCAGGGTTTAGTAGCCTTGCCCAGGCTCCCAGAGCTCGCCAGGGGAGGGCTGGGCTGCGGCCTGTGCCAGACTCTTGGCCTCTCCAAGTGTGCAGATGAGCAGGGGGAGAAGCTGAAGCTGTGAGGAGCCTGGGGATTCTAGACCTGTGTTCCCCAGCTCAGCGGCGACTCTACCGATCCCACATGGCTGTGTACGTGTACATTAATGGAGATTAAAGGACGAAACTAAACTAACTTCCTGCGTCACCTCGCGTGCTCAGCAGCCATGGTTGGCCAGTGGCTGCGAGATCATGGACATCTTTGGAGAAAGTTCTGTTGCGTGACAATTGCCTAAATACAGTTATTCTTTCATAATTCGTTGTTTCCTACTTTTCTTAGTCTTAGGAAACAAACTTAAGAGAGACGGGATCATAGTTCCTGGAAGGGGAGCTGCTATATCTAGTGCAGAAGGTTTCGAGAACTCAAGGGAACCCCAGCGGTCGTGGGGAGAGTGTTGAGCTAAAATAGAAGTAAGTAGAGGAGGCGGGAGCTGTGTTTCCTCTCTTGAGAGGGTTGTTTGAAGGCTAAACGCAGCATTTGCAAGTTTGCACCATAATGGAACTAAGTGCTGGGCCCTCCCTGTGCGGCTGGGTAAGGTGAACACGCCGCCTTCTCAGGGAGGCTGTGATTCCCTCCACTCTGCAGGTTGTGTTATATCCCACCTAAGTGCCTCCTTCAGTGTCAACACTCAAAGTTAAATTTTCTAGAGCACATCTGGCCAGTACCCCACGGTGGGTGCCAAGCCCTGTCCTCCCACCATGATGGTGACTGGGACAGAGGCAGCTTACACGTAGTGCGGGAAGGCAGACGCGCGCTGGTCCGCTTTGGCTGCTTGGTGGTTGGAGTTAGTTCTGTGTGCATTCCATCTCTCGCTAAAGACACCTCCCACCAGGGTAGCCAGTGCTCTGCCTTGCCTCTCCTCGCTCTTTGAAGAAAACTCTGCAGGGCCTCCCCGGTGGCGCAGCAGTTGAGCGCTGGGTTGCAAAGCTGCCCGCAGCCTCTGCAACTCCGGTTCGATCCCCGGCCACCGGGTGAGGGTCCCACATGGTGCGCAGACCTCTCCTGCCGCCCGCTGCTCCCCTCAGCAGTGTACTTCGGTCCTTCTGCCTGCTCTGCTCCCCGCTCTGGCTCTGGTGAATTCTCTCACCCTCCTGCACTTCTGACTCTACCCAGTGCTTGTACAAATAAATAAATCTTTAAAAAAAAAAAAAAAAAGAAAGAAAAAAACTCTGCAACCATCATCTTCCTCATTAATTCTTGCTATCTCTTCCCTCCTTTTCCCTGCATTTTTTTTTTTTTTTAGAACAGGCATTTTTGTGTAGCCACCGAGTAAATCCAACTCACTTCCTATGACCTATATCGAAATGATCTGCTTTATCAGTCACAGCTTTTCATCCCAGGTCAGCTTCCTTCCTGGACTTGGTCCCCACCACCCATGCCCCCAGCTCTCCTGAACCCCCTCCCAGCAAGGTCAGCTCGCCCACACTCGTTAACTTACAACAACCTAGACGAAGAGAAGAGGGGGTGGGCACAGCACAGAGCCCATTGTTCTTTCCAGGGGTGAAGAGAACATTCCTGAATCTGTCACTGTTTGGAGAGCAGAACCTTCCATCGTGCAGAGAATGAAGCGTTGATTGATTTTAAAATAACACCCTTACCTGAAGGAAATCTTTCAGGAACATCTCTGCATAACTTGTTCTTAGGAAATCATTATGAGGAAATAATAGAGGAAATTAGAAAGACTGGGATCGAACTCGTCTATTTCCACACCAACCACCTTCTTACCATGGGCACCTGCCTGCTGGTTCCCTTCACCCATCCTAATGTCGAGGCCGGGCAGAGAGGTTACTCGAGAGGCTTGTGTGGGTGTCCAAAGGCAATTGGTGCTTGTGTTTTTTCTGACAAAATCTTTGCTTTTGAGAACGTTGCCTCTGAATCCTTGCCTTGCTGGTGCTGCATAATAGGATGAAAATCTGAGGAGCTGACTTTCCTCTTCAAGAATATTAGCGTCATCTCCCAGAACAAATGTGCTTGTGACTTTTGTCTGCTAAAAGGATGAGGCACCATTACCCTGATGGTATCACAATGTGGTTTGCAGTCAGATCGAGCGTTGTGAGTGCTTCCGTCTGGGATGAGAATTGCCACCCTGAGCAAAAGTATTAGCTTAAAAGCTTTTAATAAAAATTCTAGGGTTGAAAAGTCATTTCCAACATGTGGGACTTCATCCCAAAAAAAGAATTGCAAATGAACTGGGTGGTGTGTGCACATGGTCTTCACCCCAGGGAAGCAAGAATACAAAATTGATGCTCATTCTCTTATTTGCATTCAGAGTGTGTGTGTGTGTGTGTGTGTGTGTGTGTGTGCGCACGCGCATGTGCACGTGTGCATGAGGGTGTTATCATATTAAGTGTAGGCTCCTTCCTGTAAAAGGGGTGTGTCAATGGATTCTCTCTGTTCACGAGTACTGCAGAACACACATCCCCGCAGGCTGAGGAAAACACAAAACTGACACGACAAGTTCTCATCTTGTTTTTCCTGCAGGGAAGTGTTTTGCTGAGTGTGATGGACAGCATGCTCACCCAGGGCCGCCGAGGTGTCTGCGGTGTGTCCCAGGTGCAGAGGAGTCTGAAAATAGTATTTGCAAAGTTTTCCCTCCAGAGAGCTGGTGGGGAGATTGTCTGCAGTCTCGCCTGTCCGCCTGTCTTAGTCAGATCAGGTTGCCCTAAAAAAGTCTCATGACTGGGTGATTTAAAGAACAGGAATTTATTTGTCACAGTTCAGGAGGCTGGAAGTCCATGGTCAAGGTGCTGGGCTATTCAGTTGCTGCTGCTGAGGAGTTTTTTCCTGGCTTGTAGATCAGTGTGAGCTCCGTGGCAGAGAGAGCAAGGAGGGTGGGGTTGTGGGGTGTTTCTTATTGGGCTCTAGTCCCATCACAAGGGGCCCACTCAAGAGCTCATCGAGCCCTAATCATCTCCCCAAGACCCCATCTCCAAGGACTGTCTCATAGGGCTCTTGGTAGAGCGTCACCTATGGAGGGGGCGTGGTGGGGTCACAATTAAGTCAATGACGCAGCCTAAAGGGCACCTTTGGGAAGGTCCCCTCCGTTCATTTAACAGGCACCTGCTCCGGGAGGTGGACAGAGCAACAGAGGCTTGTCCCTGCCTTTAGGCCGTAATCAAAACTAGACACAGAACTCGACAGAAGTGGTTCTAGCAGACAGGAGGGGAGGTACAGGCCTCGGCCAGCCAGCATAGGCTCCTCCGGGGAAGTGACATCAGAGTTGAGAGCAGTGGGGGGAAGGGGAGAGATGGAGATTCCTAGGGAAATAACTGAAGTAGAGCCCCCCACCGGCAACCCCCAAGCTGGCGCTGTGACTAGAGCACCGAGGCAGTTGTGCCCAGCTCGGGAAAGGCACGTGCTGTGGGAGAACTTCTCCAAGATGATGCTTCTGACCCAAGAGGGAGGCTTTCTGCTGGATTTAGTCCTCAGCAGAGTAGCTGGTTTGCTCTTTGTGATTGGAGAGGGTGGGAAGCCAGCCTCCCTGGGGGGCCGGGGCGGGGAGCAGAGCGGACTGGAGGGCCCAGGTCCTGGGAGTGATCTTTGCATTTTTGCTTCTCAACACCACTGCCTTCCAATGCTGTCCCTTCCTGAGAACCATGTTTGTGATTTATGAAGCTTTTTTTTTTTTTTTCTTGAGTGCAAAAATATGTCCTCAAGATAGAACATTTCATTCGCCATCCTAGGAAAGTGGAAATGACTACAGTAAAATAAAGTTGAAATCCATTCATAAGTTCTGCTCCATGTGAAATGACTTCTCCCCGGCGGAGAGCCACTGCTTAAAAGAAACTTTTGTCTATTCACTTTGCTTTAAAGCCGTCAAATCAGGTCTTCTATCCTTTCTCCTACTAATTTTGTTCTAGAATACAAAGGTCTCCTCTAAGAACATGTGCTTGTTGTTTGTGCCTTTGTAGCCTGCTAACTCTCTGGACAGGGCTGGCCACTTAGGTGGCTTGGCAGTGAAATGTATCATCTCATTGTATCTGGCGACCCCCTACTCAATAACATGGATGTGTGTGCCATTGTGTCCCATCTCTTTATTCTATTTGACTTCTCTTTTTAAGTACTGGACACTCTTTTGTCCTCAAAATTCTATGTCATCACCTCCTCGGAGTGCCTAATGCATGACTGGTACCCAGAAGAGGTCCACGACTTAGCTTGGTGACAGGTGGTGTCTCCAGGGGCTGGTTCTGTGACTGACTCCTCAGGGTTAAGGAACCCGCCTGGGCCGCCCGGTGCAGATCGGCTGTTCCAGGAGCCGCTGAGATCCTCCAGAGAGAAGAACTGGCTCTCCCATCTCTGAATCGCTGGCTCCCAGCTCACAACAGATACCTAATAAATGTTTATTTGATGATTAACATCAAATCCCAACTCATACTGTTGTGTGAAAAAAACCCATTCCTGGAAAATCAGCATTTCTAGTGATGGCTGGGACAGGCCCTGGAAGCAGGGACCCCGTCGGCAAAGGTCTTAGAACCCGGGTGACCCTCACTGCTGACCTCCACCCCGTAGGGTCCAGGTCTGGCCTTCACTCCCCCCCACCTGGGTCTCCTCGTTAGCTCCCCACAGTGTCCGGCACCTGCTGATTCACATCAAAATGAGCCGTTCCCACCTCCCTTCTGGACCCGCGTGGGCGTTCCAAGGTGGCAGCTGGCTGAGTAGAAGTGGGGTCTTGGTCTGCCCCCAGTGCCCTGCGCAGCCAGGCCCTCTCCCCACACGGCATTCGAGGTGCGGAAGCCAAGGCCTCGCCGTGCTGTGTCACTGCGTGGAGTTCCCGCCCCGCTGCAGGCCTGCCCAGCTCAGGGGCTTCCCGGCATTCCTCAAGACTTAAATCAGCACCGTGGCCTCTGCTGCCCGCCGGTGGGCTGGGGGGCATTGCCAGCGTTGCACTGCGTCACTAGTTGAAGGGGTGTCAGATAAAAAGACTGAGCCAGATCTTCCTGTCGTCTCGCGATTGCCAAGCACGGGGCCGACCAGACCAGACTTGACTCTTTAACATGCCAGGGGTGGGGGGGTGAAGACAGGCACAGAGAAGAAGGGGAAGAAAAAGCAGCGGCCTCTCTCTCCTTATTTGCTCTAACACAGAGGTGCAGTGTCTGAAAGCAGAAGAGCGGCTGCGATGGACAGGAGAGAGACGGAGGTGCAGAGGTTGGGCGTCTGGAAGGGCCGAAACGTAGGCTCCGGGGCCTGACGGTGTCCCAGGTCGCTGAGCGAGACACTTCCCCCCGGGCTGGGTCACGCAGGGCGGTGGGGCCCAGGGACGCCTCACTTCCTCGCTCTGCGCCTGACAGGGCTCGGTTGGTGTGAATTTTTTCCGAGCAATTTCTAGTTTGTGGCCGAGCAGCCAGAGTGCAGGGAAGCCACGTATTTTGCGAGCCTCACAGGTCCAGAAGGATGACGCGAACCAGCGTGGTCTCTGTCGAGGCCACTTTGCACACCAGCGATGCCTCTCGTCGCCAGGAGCCCCAGGTCGGGCCCGGTCCTCACCCGGGGTGGCTGGCACAGCGTGGCAAGCCGGGAGGATTCCCTGAGTCGGCGATGACGTTCAGCCCAGCCACCGTTTCCTTGACCCGGGAGAAAAGCCCATGTGGTTTGGGGCTGGGGTGTGGATGAGCAAGGCTTTTGCCTCATTGCCCCGTGGCTTTAAATTGCAACCTCTCTTTTAATTTTCCATTATGCATTGAGCCCATCGGTGCCAGAACTGGACAAATCTGTTCCGTCTGGGAGCATGATCCCAGACAGCTATAAATTAGTTTGTGTACAGAGATGCCAAAAATGTGGCCTCCTGGTAGGGTGTCCCTGGGGCCGGTCACCTCCTCCAGTCTCCACCGTGGCGGCGGGCCTTGGCCGGTCGCCTCTGTCAATAGACTTTGCTTTGTATTTGGAAACTGTCTTTCCGTCAAGTCACCGCGGAGGCTAGGGAAGCCGCTGGCCTGCGAGGCTGTGCGGGCACGGTGGCCTGGGCAGCCTCGGGCCTTCCTAGGACGGTGCTTTCCCGAGGGCATCGCTTGCTTTTCTGCCCCAGAAGCAGCAATTCCCTGGAAGCAGGTCTCGTCCCTGACGAAAGCACAGCCCAAGAAAACTCCCTCGGCTTTTTCTGGATTGAACAGATAAACCACTGGGTACCGCTCCAGAAGCCAACATTTTTAAAGCTCCGAGAATCAGAGGACTTAGACAATCTAGCGCAAAGAAAAAGTCACCTGTAATCCCAGTCTCCTCAGACACATTTTGCTAATACTTGAGCATGGTGTTTCTCCATATTTCTTTTTAAAAACGCAGAAATCCTGTAGAGCTGGTGGAGCCTGCTTCCTGGAGCTGCCCCTCACATTACCCAATTAGTGCTTTCCTCTAAATACTGGAAACTTTTAGTTATTCCGCTCTGGAGTGTCCAGCGGCTTGAGCTCTGCCCCCTCACCCCTCCTCGCTGAAGCCACAGGGTTTTTTGAAGCCACCACAGAGGGACCCGGCCCGGAGGGGATGGGGGGTGAAGAAGAGGGAGGGCTTCACACAAAGCCAGCAGAGCGCCTGAGGGGGGCCTGTCCACGGACCCCCCAGACAGAAGCGTCCTGTGGAAGAGGCGCCTGCCCTGACCTCACTTCGCAATCCCTTTTCCTCACTCCATCTCCATTTCTCTGCTGGGTCCTGGGGTCTCCCTGTCACCAGCTTCCCTGTCGGGGCCTGTGAACTGTCCCCCTGTGAAGAGGCGAGGGCAGCACAGCCTGGACTGGAGGGTTTGGCAGAACCAGGAGGCTGATGTTGCTTCTCTGCTTCCTCCCCCTGGTGCGGCCAGAAGGTGCCTGTGACTATCTGCGGGTGGGTTGACAGAGACAGGGAAATCCGCGGTGGGTTTGGGAGAGAGGACAGAGGACGTCTCGGCTGAGCTGGCAGCGGGGCCGGTCCTGCCGGGCAGAAGAGGCCCCCGGCCCGGTGCGGAGCGCGCAGCCCGGGTGGGGGAGAGGAAGTGGGCCTGACTCGGCCAGCCCGCCCGGCCCGCACCCGCCGCTCGGCCTCGCCGTGAGCCACACAGCACACAGACCTCGCTTTTTCAGAAAATTATTTTTTCCTTTCTCACTTTCCATGGAAACTCAAAATAGCAACCAAAGGAAAGAAAAAAAACAGCCAGGCGCTCTCCCTGCCTGCAAAACCAGCCCCGGGCAGCGCAGTGACCCCGAGGGCTGCAGGGGGAGAGGGCTGGGGAGACAGGGCTGGAGACGCTGGGAACAGCCTCGCAGCGGGCCCTGCACACTCATCAGGTGTGGGCGGCTCTGAGGTCGCTGTGTTTTCTTCCAATTTAGAGAAGTGGGTTTCCCCTGGGTCTGGGAGTTCATCTTGCTCTTGGTGACCTGGCGGCTGAAACCCAGTCCCCCCTCTCGCTGGTGTCCAGGTCTAAACTGTGCAGAAGGGGCCAGAAGGCAGGGGCAGGTGCTTTCCAGATGCCTCCAAGGCCGTGCGGTGCGCCCCATCGCTGCAGGGCAGCCTAGCAGGGTGGAAACCACTGGCGTTGGGGTGAGGGCGCCCCGGTTCTAATATCACGTCAGGCACCCGAGCAGATGGTTTCCTCTCCCCTGTGACCCATGACGGGTGAATGAGGTGATCTCTCAGAGGGGACTCGGCAGCGCCCAGCATCCATGCCCCTGGCTGCCCCGCCATGCGCGCCTCCCCCTTCTGTCCTGAACGCCTGCTGTTTGCCTTTCAGCTGGCCGGCTCGGCTGTCATTGCTTTTGGACTATGGTTTCGCTTCGGAGGCAGCATGAAGGATTTCTCAGCAGAGGACAAGTCCCCAGAGTATTTCTATGTGGGTGAGTGACTCCCGCCTGCCCGCCTGGTCCCCGGAGCAGAACCTGCCCTGGAAAGCTGAGCCCCTGTGGATTCCTCTAGGCTGGGGGAGTGGGCAGGGCAGCTGGGAGGGCCCGAGACCCCACATGCTCCATCCCTCTAAGGGAGCTCAGTGGGGAGACCACCCTGTGGTGCTGCTTTCGGTCCCTGGTCCCTTCGCTAAAGCAAGCCTGAAGCACGAGCACAATTCCTTTCCAAAGAATTGGAAAGTTCCCTTTTGCCCCCTGAGTGAAGGGGTCACACCACAAAGTTAGTTATTCTCGCATGCATCTGGGTGATAAGGGGGCCCTTGTGAATCAGGCTTTTATTCTGCGGTCTTGTATTTCACATCGTCTAGACGAGAAATAGGATGCACACGGAAGAGAGCCATCTTTAGGTTTTGGGGTGCTAATCTCAGTTCCTCCAAGGCTAGGAGCTGCCTCTGGGAAGGGAAGCGGGGAGGTGGGAGTGGGCAGGACTGCCTGGGGGGAGGCTGCAGTGGGGAGGGGTGGTAAATAGGACAGGGGCGAGGGGGCTATGGTGTAATTTTTAATTCTAAGATGCTAAGGGTGTGATGTAAGTAGGAGCTGAGCGTTTCCTCGGCTTCCCAGCGCCCTTCCTGCTCCCATCCCTGCCAGGAAGGAGAGCAGGCACAGAGAAAGGAGGCTTTTAGAGGAAAGTAACAACAACAACAAAAACACGACTAAAGATGGGCAATAATGTTTCATCAAAGCTTAGGTGGAGACTTTCGTAAAGCACCCAATTAATTTTAAGTTCCACTAAGGAAAGACGAAATGCTGCCCATTTAACTGTGACACACCGTCAAGGATGCATCGTCATTTCAGAAACATTAAAATGCTTGATTTGAAATACACACACACACACACACACACACAGAGAGAGATACATGTAACATACATATATAGTATGTGAACTGTGGTAAAATCTGGGGAGTCTCCAGAATCGGTTCCGAGCTCAATAAAGCCCTCAAAGGCCCAGGTTCTTTCTATCTTCCTACTCACCGTCCTCAGAACTCAGAATATGCTCAAACTCTTCCCTTCAGGGTTACAAAACCGCTATGGGCTGAGCCTCACATCCTCAGACACATCAAAGGGCCTTTTTCAGGACTGAACAAAACATTTGTCAGAGCTCAGGCAACAAACTTCCCCTGACCGCTTTCCCTTTCAGTGATAATAAACGTCTGGTTATCTAAAAACCTCTCCGTGGTGATCTTAATTTGGGGCTTTCATCGAATGTCTGGTTTCACGCAAATGTTCTGATTCCAAGCAGGGGCACCTCAATTCTGCCCCTTTTTTGCAGGCTCCTCCATGAGAGGAAAGCACAACCTACCGTGGCCACATCAGCCGCATCTACAGCTCAGGGCCCTGGGGTCACACAAGCACACGGTTCTTACCCCCAAGTTAGACACCTTCTACTTGGAAGGACGTCTAGACACAACAGTCTGTTCAAAACTAGTGCGTAACTAAGTGTCAGCTAAGATGTCCGTAGTGGGTGCAGCGGGGTCATTCCAAACAGGTGAGGCAGGGAAGACTTTAGTGAGGTTGGAAAGATCACAGTATGACTGGGGGAGTTGAGAGGGGACTCCGGCTTTGAGGAAGGCGGCGCTAGGCCCGTCCACGGGACAGGGACTAGCCCTGCTGGGCAGGGAAATCTTTTTTTTTTTTTAAGATTCATTTATTTATGCATACAAGAGCTGAGGTGTAGGCCAGAGGTGCAGGGGGTGAGAGGATTCACCAGAGACAGAGTGGGGAACAGAACAGGCAGACTGACTGAAATACACTGCTGAGGGGAGCAGTAGGGAGACAGGAGAGGTCTGTTGTGCCATGTGGGTAGCTCCCTGGCCGGGGATCGAACTCGTGCTGCAGTGGCTGCAGATAGCTTCATAGTGCTGTGCTTAACCCCTTGGGCCACCAGGGAGGCCCCTAGGCAGGGCACTCTCACTGGACTGTGAAGGATTGGGTGTGGAGTTTGGGGAGGGAGGAGGCAGTGAGGTCAGAAGTTCTGGGGGGGCCTGGAACATCAGGGTTGTCCATTTGATGAGGATCATTTAGGTTGGGGGAGGGGATGATCACTGCATTTTACTGAGATGATTCTGGCAGCGGTGGAATGTGAGGGAGTCACAGGACAGTAAAGAATGTGCTAGCTTATTGGTAGAGTTGTGGGGACACACCCATGTGGTTGCTGAAGGAATGGTGCAGAAAGGGACAGAAAGACAAGAAATGCTAAACATTATTAAGCATCAGTAAACAGCATTGTGAAACGTTATTAGACTCTGGGACAGAAGGAATCAAAATCGGGTAGAATGAGCCGAGAAGTGCTAACTCCTGAATTTCAGCTGGAAACCTGGGGGGCAGGTGTGTGGACCTGGGGGCGGAAGCTAGTTCTGGTCGCTCCAGAAACAAAGCACTGAGAGCAATTCACAGGTGTGGGCTTGGGGCCAGCACAAGAAAACCCTTTTAATGATTGGATAAATGGAAAGAGCTGAGCAGACTGTCACAGGTGAATGTAAACTCTCCCTCATGTCAGTGTGTCACCACTAATGTGGCAAGATCAAACGGGTATTTCTGCACTCCTGTGCTGAGTAGGAAAAGCGCTGGCTCTGCACACGCCTTCCTGATTGTTTTCTGATCAAAACTAAGCAGCATCAATTGCCAGAGATGCCGGAAATTCTTATTTTCATGGACTTCTCTCTAGGACTCTTAACTGCAAGTCATGGAAACCTGTTCTTCCTATTTGTAAGAACCGGGTTCAAATTGTCTTGAGCAAAACAGAAATTTCTTGACTCACCTGTCAAGTCTTGGCTGAGCGCTGGGCCAGGAGCACAAGTGACATCACCAGAAGCCAACCTGCAGCGCCTCCCACCTCTGCTTTCCTTGGCCCCCATTCTTGGGCAGGTTTACTCCGGACGTGATAAAATGGCAGCCCCCTGCCTCAGGCCCATACCCCGCCAGCCCGGCAACAGCAGCACACACTTCATTCAGCCCAGCAGACACTCCCGAGTCCTGAGCCGCACCCAATCGGGCCCTCACGTTCTCATCAGCCCTTCGCTAAAGTGTTGTGAGCAGGCCCAGCATGGCCAAGTGGCTCTAGAAGAAATGTGGCCTCACAGCCCCGTCTCTGAGGGGACCCCAGAAGACATACAGTCTTAGCCCCCTGCTTGTGGGCAGAGGACTGTATGCCCTATAAAGAAAATCCTTCCATCTTTCTGGGATCCTTGGTTCTTCCTCCATGGCCCTGGAGAGAAGGCCCTTGTTTGTGATAAAGATGGGACAGGACCCCACTGGGAGGAGCTGGAAATGAGGTCGAGGCAGGGTAGTCAGACTGCCTGCCGCTGCTGCCTCTACAGGACTGGGTCCAGGCCAGGCCCCGGAGGCCCAGCCAGGATGTGTGTCCACTGGTTGCTAAGGTGGAGAGAGCAGAACCTGGCAGGCAGGGAGCCAGCCCAAGAAGGGCTGGGTGACTTGGTGTTTCCTCAGCCCTCTCCACTACTGAGTTTCAGTGAACTTTTGGGCAAAGCCTCCAGTGTCTTCCAGATCCCACCAGCCTGCCCCCTGACTTGCTGTGACAGCCCAACTCTGGGGCTGCCTCTGAGAGGGAGAGACCCAGAAAGGCTCTTCTTTCTAGGAGTGTGGCGGGAGCTGTAGGGCAAGCACGCACAGGGCAGGCTCACTGTCAATTCAGGCAGACGGACAGAGTCTTGGAGCCCTCGGTGGAGTTTTCCAGGCCTTCAGTGCTCTCTCAGGGAACCAGCACACAGGCACGCCAGGCGGGGGCTGGCATGCAAGGAGGCAGGCATGGGCCGGCCAGGGGGCTGGAGGCCGGCAGGCAACTGAGCCTCCCAGCCCCCCACGAATCCTGGCTTTCGTTCGCTCTGGCCTCTCTCTGCCATTTTCAGTCTCGTGTGACCTCCGGGTCTCCCCTCAGAGTGATCCTCTAGCCGTGCTGCCGCCGCTGCCTTTCCAACCCCCTCAGCCCAGGTGTGAGCACTCTCACACACGCACGCCCGTGCTTTCTGGGCCCAGGTGTCTGTGGTCAAGGCGCACGTGCCCTGCACCCTCGGCCTCCTGCCCCGGGCATCCATGCTAGGCCCCGGGCATCTAGGAGGGCACAAAAAAGCCTGATAACTTCATTTACCCTAAAGGGGCACCCCCTCAGCCCTCGGCAGGCTGCACAGGCGTGTGTGCTCGGGCACATGAGGTCATGTCTGTGGGCGCAGGACGTTAGCTGGTTTTCCACGCAGGGGTTGCCCACACAAACAGCCACTCGGCTCTGCAAGCCCCAGGCTGACGGGGCTCGCCCCCTGCTCTCCCTGAGTCCAGGCCTGGCTGGGAGCACGGCTGGCGTCCTGTACACAGGCGCGTCCAGTCTGGACGCGGAGGGGCTGGCTGGCCTCTTTCAGAGCGCTGACTCACTCTGGTGGTATTTTTTGACTTCTTGGTTTTCAGTGGTAGCTGGGAGTCGTGGTAGCAGAGCAGAGGTGTGCTGCCGCCACAGCATTGACACAATTTCTCCAGCACATTTTTAGAGGAAGTTATGGTCAGTAATTAGTGTCATGTTGCTGATAACGAAACCGAGCAAGGGGAGCATTTACCAAACGCCACGGTTGCCAAGGTCTGGATTTCTGACTCTAGCCCTGTCCTGGAGGAAGAAAACCCAGAAACCGCCCATTATGGACCCCTTAAGCACTCTCAGAGAAGGAAAAAAATCCTCCTGGCATTTATAAATTGCAAAAGCAACAGATTTCTAGGTGGGAGAGGCAGTGATTTTTATGAGTTTCTACTGAAAGAGCAGCCTGGGGGGTGGGGTACACTCTCTGGCTAGACCCTTGGGGTTCAGTTCCAGGTTTGCCCCCCATTAGCTGTGCAATCCTAGGAACATGACTTCTCTGTCCTAGAGCCCCAGGATGTGAGATATAAATGCTGATTCCACGCGCCCTGGCGGGTCCATGTGAGGACGAGGTGGTTGGCTGGACACGCCAAGCACCCGCTGTGTAGTGAGCCCCAGTACACAGGAGCCGCTGATTCTGTAAGGAGGGCCTCCTACGGAAGGAGTCAGCCTGCGGAGTCGTGAGGGCTTAGGAAAACAGGAGAGAGAGAAAGGAGTGATAAGCGGCTAAGTATCCACGAGAGACTTGTTCACAGCTTCGAGGCTTCTCGGGCGGCAGGTGCCGGGATGCGCCTGCCAAGGCACAGCTGTGCCGGCAGCCAGGCACCAGGCCGTGGTGGCCGTTTCTCTGGGTGCTGAATGAATCCCCTGCTGACTCATGTTAAGCACGTAGAGCAACACTTAATAACTGATGGCTGTCGTTATTCAGAAGCAAGTCCCTACCTCCCCCATAAGCAAAGTCCATGCAATCCTGTACTGTGTGCATCTAGGGCAAACTGGCATTGCAAGGCCCAGTTATTAATGATAAAAATGCAATTTCAAGGTGTTTTTCTCTTTAAAATCAGGGGAACTAGGACTCCGAAAGCATGGGGATTTGGGAAATAGGTTACACTGCTATGGGCGAGGGACTCGATAGAAACCATCTTGAAATTAAAAAGTGACTGTCAATTTATTCCTTCAATAGCTACTTTTTGAGGGCCAGGTCAGAGAAAGGATAAGGTAACCTTGAAAACCACAGGTGGCCTTGGGGATGACACCAGATCTGGAACCGGATCCAGCAGGTGCGTGGAATTCTGCCGATGTCCCTTCGGCTTCTGTAAGCTCACATGGCCCTGGGCTCAGTCACGTGGCTCCCACTTACACACACATGGGTGTGCTGGGGAGAGGCCTCAAGAATCTGAGCTGCTGAACAGTTTGGAGGACTTTTGGGGCGCTCTGGAGCTCTGATAGTCTAAGAATGGAATACTGTACAAAACATGCTTTCTTGGGGCAAGCGTGGTTTCAAAAGGCAAGGACCGCTGCCCGAGGGACCCAGCGAGCTTGTAGCCACGGGAAGCAGCTCTGTCCTCTGCCCACGGGCCTCTGTGCACAGCACCCCACCTCCCTCGCAGCACCCTGTCGCCTTCAGACTCTCAGGATCCCTTCCTTGGGCTGTGCTGCCACGCCCTCTCGGCCCAGCCGTGGCTGTGCCATCCCTGCAGTGACGTGGATGTCTGTCGCCATGTGTCCTCAGCTTGTATCTAAACAAAGCCGGCGATGGCAGACAGCCAGGCCAGAAGTTCGGATTTGATTTGCTGTCTTTGCTACTCATCCAACAAACTGATGGAGAATTGCCTGGTGCCGGGCATTTTCTAGGTAGGATGAATAGTCTGTCGGTGGAATTAACGTCTCCAGCGAAAGACAAACATGAGACCCCGCAAAGGCACGAAACAGAAAGGGATGGGACGTGAATCCCCATGTGGGGATGGAGACGCGTGGGGTGGAGACTGGTCCAGGTGGGCCCCTCCCAGGCCGTGATTCTGAGCAGAGTGTGGAACCAGCGCGCAGCAGTAGGGAGACTGAGCTTCTTAGGCAGCAAATCAGTATAATGCGGTGCTCCAGCCACGGCCCCTCTGCTGCCCGTCAGTCGGCCTGTGTCCCTGAAGAGAGCAGGGTGGTACTGGGGCTCCCTGTGTGTCCTGCCTCTCGGACCCCAATTTGTAAAACAGAAATGTAACTTAACCTGCTTACCTAACAGGGGTGTTTTGAGGAAACCACTGAGATGATGGCAATGAAAGGACTTTGAAAACTAAAGAATTTTTTTTTTTGACGATAAGGTGTTCAGATAGCGGAGCCAACAACAGTATTATTTGTAATATGGTATCATTTCTTACGAACACATCCATTCCCTTATGAAATTATTCTTTAAAGAGGAAAAAGGAGGACTTGGCAGAGCCAGCCCAGCAGTAGATGAAGAAATACCTGCCTCCGAGGAGGAACTGCAGGGCTTCCCCTTGCGGCGCTGAGAACTGCCTGGGCGGAGCAGGAAGCGGCAGCCCGGCTGCCCCTTCATGTAGGTCAGGGAACAGGCAGATCTGTCCACAAACCACCCCGAGCACTCCAGAGGGCCCGAGGCACCCTCTGGCCAAGCAGGGTTTCCCCACAGCACGGCTGCCAGCTCCCCACCCTCTACCCTCGTGGTGAATGGGAGTGGTTTCCAGGTGACTCATATGAATAACACATACACAAAAATAAAGAGACGTGTTGCATTATTCTGAGCAAGTCAAGTGCCAGGCACATACTGTGTTCTAATTTATCTCAGATCAGAAAGGAAATAAGAAAAGGCTTGGCTTTATTTCTCTCAGAATAAGAACAGGGCTGTCCTTTTCTTTCTCTAGGAGAGCAACTTTCCTTTAGTGGTCAAGGAAATCCTCCCTCACCCCTCAGCCCAGATTAAGGCCTCTGCTACTGCTGGAGAGCAGCCCAGGCTGATGTGGGGAGCTGGCTTTGGAGGCAGATGGGTAGCTTTACCCCCAGCTCTATCATCTTGGCCAAATCACTTAACCTTTGGGAGCCCAGTTGCTCTGAATAAAAAAGTGGAGATAAGCTTGGTACCCGCCGCAGGAAGATTACATCAACAGAACTGTGCTAGGTGCTAGCAGAAAATAAGCCCTAAATAAAGGCAGCCTATATTATCTTCATAGCAACATTATTTGGTTTCGATGACCTAATCGCCTGCCTGCTTAGCTGCCTTCTTAGAACACGGCGTCCGGGTGTCAGGGTATGCGGCGCCGCCCTCCAACGCTTGCAGGTCTCATGCAGCCTCAATGCCTGCCTCACTGCCCGCCACCCCTCTCCTCAACCCAAAGTCCTCTTCCGACCCCCTCCTGCTTCCTCTCCTGTGCCTGGGCAGGTCACCAGTCCCCTTTCCCTCCTAGAAGTTCCTCATGGCCTCACAAGATGGAGATATTCGTTCCAGAAAGGTCTGGCGCCTGACCTCGCCTAGACTCAATTGCTTTCATGTCAAGCAGATGATAGTAATATCCCCTCGACAGCATGTGGACATCCGAGATGCAATGTGGGGTGTGGGAAGGCACGTGGGGGTGACTAGGAGCAGAGCTGTGGGACTCGGTCAGATGTGGCTTCAGTCCTGAGTGGCTGCACACCTAGAACAGGAGCCTGCACTGCTGGGCGCTCAGCTGGCTCTGTTCGTGGGGTAACAGCCGTTCCGCCCCCGGGATGCTGTGGGATGGGGGAGCACTCAGCAAGCGCCCAAAGCTATGCCTCTTCTTGCTCTCCCTGGGGGATCTGGGCAGTGGTGGAGGCTGTGGGGCCCCCCACGCAGGGCTCAGGGAGGGGGTGGCCGAATGGTCAGCGTCTCCTCCGCCCTCTTCCCACAGGACTCTATGTGCTAGTGGGAGCAGGGGCCCTGATGATGGCCGTGGGGTTCTTCGGGTGCTGCGGAGCCATGCGGGAGTCACAGTGTGTGCTCGGATCTGTAAGTGGGGCGCCGCGGGGTAGGTGGGGGCATGGGCCTGAAGGGAGTCCCATGTATGGATTCCAGTACCACCTCGTCAGGCCCACTGAGACCTTGGCACTCACTGTCTCCTGAGTCTGGGTTTTTCCCTCTCGCGCGAGAATAATGCTCTCTTTGCCCTGCCTCGCACAGAAAGTGAACCAGATGAGGCGGGTCTTCACTGTGAAGGTGTCTGAGGGGCATGTGCCTATCATTTGTAAGGGGCAATTAAAACTGTTCTTTCACGGAATATTTCGCAGTGGGTAGAGAGCTAAAAGATTCCTCAAGCCAAGGAAGCGCTGTTATCTACAAGAAAAGCATTGCAGTTTGCGATAATAACTTACCAAACCTCCCTCTTCTGGCTCATTTTAACAAGCAGACCGTTGTTTTAAAGCCTGAAATTATTTCTGTGAGCTGCTATACAGCCGCTGCCAGTGTGAACCAAGAGAAGGAGAAGGAAGGAGGTGGGAAGAGAGAATGCTTTGTTTCTCCATGAGGAGAGAGACAGGGGTTTTACGAGGCGGCCTCGTTATTCGTTGCCGTCTTGGCCTTCTTTAACTGGGCCTGCTTCTCTGTAAAATTTCTACCTGGCTTCCTCGACCCTCCATTCTCTATTTCTGCACACCTCTTTCTCTTGTTCATCACTACACTGATTTGACAGGAGCAGACCCAAGGTAGAAGTCTGTGCTGAAGGACTCCCCACCTCCACCCCAACCCTCAGAGGTGCCTTCCCAGACCAAACAGCCTCAGGCCATGCCTTCCCAAGTCCAGGGCCCTCCAGTCACTTTCATCTCCTGGCCTTATTTTATGTCTCTATAAAGCCTGTTTTGTTCAAGTGTTTATTAAGCAGATAGGCGCAAGGCTCTGTTCTAGCTGGTGGGGGTTCACTATCTGAAACTGTCTTACTCAGTTGGTTTTATTGGTTTTATTCATGTATCCTATCTTTCCTTTCTGAGGTCCATGATATCAGGGGTGCTGAGACCTTGACTGTCCACCACTCAGTACCAAGAACAGTGCCTGTGGCATAGTAGATGCTCGATAAACAATAGCTGAATGAATTAATGAGTGAGTGAATGAATGTATGTTTGAACAAACTATAAAGGAACCAAGGGGCAAATTCTTCCTGCTAGATCAAGTCAAACTAATAACTTGCCTAATGTTTTTCAAATAGAACTAGAATCAAAGTGGCTGAATAAATTAAAAAGGTATTGAATGAATGTAGTAATTATTTTTTCTCCTCTACAGTTTTTCACTTGCCTACTGGTGATATTTGCTGCTGAAGTAACCACTGGAGTATTTGCTTTTATAGGCAAGGGTGTAGTAAGTAAAAATTACAATTTTTTTTTTTGTGTGGGACCCCCGCCGGCGGCTGGGGAATGACCTGTCACTGCAGAGGCTGTGGGCAGCCTCGCAGCCCAGCGTTCAGCCGCCGCACCACCAGAGGAGGCCCAAAAATTACAATTTTTTTAATGCTGATTCAAGTGTTCTCTGTACGGCAAAGGATAATACTGATGTTGCAAAACCAGATAACCCCATAATTATCAATTGTGCAGAGCTGTTTAACCTAGATGTATTGTACAGATTAAACATATCTGTGAATGAGTGTCCCTGCATATATGTGAGCGTATTTTTCTGGGGACATAGATGATGGCTTTCATTATTCTTATAAAGGGGGGGGGGTCTATAACCCAAAAAAGATCTTTAAGATTATCCCATTTGAAATGAGGTCGGGGTTAAACTGCAGAATGACCCAGGGGATGGGAACCATGCATTGTCGTCCCTTGTCCTTAGGCTTGGCCTGTGTACCTGTAACTGCAGCTAATGTGGATTTGTGCTCCACCTGCAGGTGCCGGAATAGGTTATCAGAACACACAGAGCAAGGGGCCTTTTTAGAAGGTTAAAAAAGACTGTAGGAAAGATGAGTGGAAAGGAAGAGGAGGAAGGATGGAATAATAAGTTTCCTGTACTCCACATAAATTCACATACCATCGATAATGCGTTTATGCACTTATTTTAGATTTTAAAAATGGGAGACAATTAAATCTCACCTTATTTGGAATTTTTCTAAAGGAACTGGTTTTATCTGTAGGTTAGAGGAATTGAATCTTAAGACCCTTTGAGATCTCTGTGGACTTGGGGTTTTGTGCCTCGATACTAGAAAAAGCAGTCTCTATGTTTTATATGATATTTGAAGGCAGAAACAATTTTCCTTGATGATGGATACCTTTTAAACCATGACATGATAAGACTTGAGTACCTTTAATCATAAGGCATCAAGAATGCCTAGGTCCCTACCCTGGCTGTGTGGCAGGGGAGGGGGCCAGGAATCTGGGTTCCTGTTGGTGCTGACACCCATTCAGATTTAAGAGCCTCCATGCTAAGGAATCTTTTTAGTCCATGGAGACTATTCTCGGTTCATCCTCCAAAGCATCTTAGACACTCCAGAATCTATAATCTATTCCAGGTATGCAGACTTATTTTAAAACACAGATAAACATCTCTATTTTCGCAGGGGGAAGGAAGAGGGATTATCCTTGATGAAAAGAGAACATCTGAACTTCCCTCCCACTGTCCTTTCTGGTGTTTTTCAGGCTATACGACATGTTCAGAGCATGTACGAAGAGGCTTATAACGACTACCTTAAAGACAGGGGCAAGGGGAATGGGACACTCATTACCTTCCACTCAACAGTAAGTACCTTTACCTCTTCCTTACAGTTACTTCTAGAGATTGTGCATGAGTCGGCTTCTCTAGTCACCTGGAGTGAAAATAAAAATAAAGTCAGTGAAGTTGAGCAGCATCCGAGGAGCCGGAGTTTACATTGTGTGGGGGGCCTGGAAGAGAGCAGGGCTGACCCAAGAGGTCACGAGAGGAATCCAGGACTGGGGCGCAAAGAGGCAAAAAAGCACTACCAGAACACCGAGAAAGCCCCCCAAGTAAATACGGTTCTCTCAAATGGTGGCATCAGAATGTCACAGAAACACTTACTCCTTCCAGTCAGAAAAGCTCCTCTGCAGCTGCTGCTCTGAAAAGTGTGGCCTTGAGCACTTTTCTGCCTCCCTGTGGAGAAAACGTGCTATGAGCAGCCATGCCCCTTGCCCCAGCCTGTGGGGATGCTGGGGCCACATCCCGATAATCACAAGAGGCTGAGGGATTTGATGGGCCAGGCAAAGCCCTCCTGCTTTCTTAACCGCTTGTGACATGGAGAATTAGCCTCGCAGTCCTGGGCCAGGGTTTCCAGGTAGCCAGCTCTTACCTGTCACAGGAATGTCCTGCAAGGTGCCAAGCATTTCTCCCGCTTCTCCTCAGCTGCCCCAAGGACTCCAAGCAGCACAAAGGTTCTTTGTCCCTGAAGGGCCAGCCCTAAGGCAAGATACTTGTTTGCTGGCCCTCTTGGGCTGTGGGTTTTGGCTCCTAGGGTTTATTGTAGCCACTTCTCGCTGTCCCAGACTGTCCCCGCTTAATACGCCTGCCTTGAAGCTCATAGAAACTTTAGCTGCTCAGCAGATGAAATTACTCCCAGTCTGCTAGAAAGAATCCAAAGGCCAACCCCTGTCTGAAAAGCAGTCGTTTCACGGACACAGTCAATTAGCTTCGCGCCTTGTTTGGGTTGCCTTGAGTCACTTCCCATCATAAAAGTCGGACAACTTGTTTTGCTAGCCCAGATATGTGATTCTTTGCCCTCTTTCCTGACATGGTTTGAGTTGCAGTGACTGGACCTCATAACTTTTGCTGCCTCGGCACCCCAGTCCTTAGCCCTGACGCACAGGCTTGTGGCTGCTGCTTTTACGCTCGCGTCCTAAAAGCTCTTTTCTGATTTTCTAGTTTCAATGCTGTGGGAAAGAAAGCTCTGAACAGGTTCAGCCCACGTGCCCGAAGGAGCTCCCAGGACACAAGGTAAGCTTCTTACCCAGGTCCCTGCCTCCCTCGGTGTCAGCTGGTTCATGCCGTTGTTTGACCCAGGACAGTGCCCATGTTTTCTCTTATCAACAATATACAGTTAGCAAAAAATGACGTTACCTGAGCGTTCTCAGAGAAATTGGTACCAAATTTCATGCCCTTTGTTGCAGAAATTTCTCTCAAATTTATTTTAAGGAAAAGGAATCAGAGATGCGGACAGAGATTATGTGCCATGGTGATCATGCAGTGTTAATAGAACAAAAACAGTGGCGAGGCCATTGGGGATTGTTTAAATAAATTGTGTAGACATATATGGAAAAATGTTTTACAGCCATAGGAGTCACAATTTCAAAGAATTTTTAGTGAAGAAAAATTTTTTTGAGGTTGTAACGTCAAGTTACTTAAGCACACAGTTGTCTGTAAAGAATAAATGAAGCGTGTGTGTTTCTGTGTAAGGATACACCTGCCATGAGATTATCTTTAATAGTGGCAGTACAAGTGTATCTTCTTTTTTTTAGCATCTTTTTTTCCAAATTTCTGTACTAAGTGCATACTCCTTTCAACACTAAGTAAAGCCAGGACAGGTGTTGGTAGTTTTTCACAAAAAGGAACTGACTTTGGGAGACAGGAGGGCTTGGGGAGACGATGCTGGAGGAGGACTGTGTTATAAGGATCGTTGTTTGGATGAAAGAGCATGGCATGGTGCTAACTGAAAGCGGAAATGTCACTAGGGAAGGAAGACGGATGTGTGAGAAGGAAAGGAGGTGCCTGACAGCGCAGGGGTCCTGGGGAGACTAGACGGAATGGCATCCAAAGCAGGGAAGGGGTCACTTTCAACGGAGAGTGGCATTGAGAGAAAAAGGAGCTGTGCCGCCTTCCCCTCGCCAGCTCAGGGCCCACGACAGCGCTCTGCAATGGATGGCCGCAGCGCGGAGGCTGGGAGGTGGAGGCGAGGAGGGCTGGAAGAGGCCCACAGGCTCACTTCCGCTTTCTCTAAGGGAACCACCGTCTAGAGCAGTAGTTATCAAACTTACCAAACAAACAAACGTTTTGTGATGACTTTTTTGTGCACATCTCTGTCCTCTAAACTGTGAGCTCCCTGAGGGCAGATGAAATCATGTCTTTTATCTCCCATATCCATCATGCTATTTCAGTGACTGACGCAAGGTCACTTGCTCAAGATGTTTGTCGAATGAATGAATGAATGATGAGTGAAAGAAGTATGAGAGTGGTGAAGGTTTCATATAATGTATGAGGGTATCAAAGGGAACTGACCCAGTGTCCAGTAAAGGACTGGGTAATAAAAGGACAGAATTAGGCTGAAAGCATATCTCTGTACTGAAATAGAAACTAATTATGAATATAAGTGATCCTTTCTGCTCCTTATCCAGGTTCACCCCCAGCATGAAGGTTCTTTGAACCTGCCTTGCACAGGCCCCAAATTTTTTTAAAGGCCACAGGTCCCATAAGAGTTTCCTTCAGTCAAGTTTCAGGTCTCTGAAGGAACCATTGTCCTAAATGAGAAAATTCCACCCAAAAAGAAAGAATTGTATTTTCCCAAAACTACATTTTTGCTTTAAAATTGTCAGGATGATGCTATCCTGAGAGGAATGGTTTAAATGTGAGCAGAAGCTGGCACAGAATAATCTGTAGAAAAGGAAAGAATTGGACAGGGTAATGATTCACACATACTGTCAGTTGTTATTCCTACTTTTTTTTTTCCCCAAAACAGAACTGCATTGATGAAATTGAGACCATAATCAGTGTAAAGCTCCAGCTCATCGGAATTGTTGGTATTGGAATTGCCGGTCTTACGGTGAGAAAGTTCTAGAATTTACCTTTTCTACCCTCTAAGAACCTTTGAAACTTTTCATCTTATTTCTCTTCAAGTGTGATTTGGCAACATCTTAGGAAAGATTTCACATAAAAGACAAAGGCCTTTGTTGACAGACATTTTCTAAGAACAAAGTTAATTAGATACATCATACTTAGTTCTCTAAAATATGATGCAAATTTCAACTTTAACCCAATTATATCCTTGGGTTTATTATTGAAATGACTTCCCACTTTAAGGTAACCAAGCTTAATCTAGGTAATTTCTGTTCTGGCTCTCCATCATAGGTCACCCTCCTCTCACCTATGATTTGAAAAGGCAGCATAGTATAGAAATTAACAGTATGAGACTTGCCATCCCTCTGTCCCCATTCAACTCCTAACTCCACTGCCTACGAGCCCTGGGATGGTGGGAGAGTTTCTTACTTTCTCTATGCCTCAATTCCCTCAGCTGTGAAAAGTGGGGATTTTTGTATTCCAACCTCATAAAATTATTGTGAAGATTAAATGAGATAATATATATAAACTATTATTAGGAAATAACTCATAGAAAATGTCAGGATCATAGTACTCCATAAATGCTAGCTCTGTGTATAGTCAAGAGCATCCCGAAATTCAGAATCCAAGCAAAGAGAACAGGCTGTGGGTGATAATAGTGCATCCAGGTGCCCTCAGGTGGCTCACTGCTTTTAAAATATGGAAGATGACTTTGCAAGAATTGATAGGAACAAAGGGTGTGGTAGGAGAAGCAAGGGGTGACAGTGGGTTCACATAATTGAGGTCTTTGTGTGCCCTTTTGAGAAGTTAGACACTTTAAAGCTGAGGGGAGCCACTGAGGATTAGAAGGACCTACACTGTAGTATGTAGATAAAGTTGGAATAGCCAAGATCTGAGTCAGAGAGGCCAGTGAGAGGTGCTTTCCATTGTCCACAGGTTGAAGGGTGATAACTCATGGTAAGATAGGACTTACTCTCTAATCCTCTGAATAAAGTAAGGGGCAATGAGGGTTTTAAGGAAAGCTAGGAATTGGTAGGTTTTTTTCTTCTTTTCTCTGTTTAGAACACAGGGGTGGGTAGTGGGTGAAAATGCTATGCTGAGGACTCCCTTTTGCAGGAACACCCCTCAGGCCCTTCCCACCTCCTCTAACTCAGCCTGCTCACCATCTGCAGCTCCCCAGGACAGGTGGAAGATTTTTAAAGTTCTGCATAATGGAAATGTCAAACAGACCCTCTTAACAATTATACTGTCTGTATAGATGAACAGTCTAGACCCTTGACTGTAGGATGAGCTGAAAAAATTTCTTGGGGTGAGGAGGAAAGGAGGGAAGGGCTTCAGTGTATACAACCAGCAAGAAGTAGGGGTTGCATGCAACCTTACCAACACAGCGAGGAGCAATGGCCCTCTGTTGGTCCGCTTGAATCAGCACCCCAGATTCTTTTTAAATTCTTTTCTTCACAAGGGAAGCGTTGCATAGTGTGATCAGCTAACCAAATGTCAGCTCCGCATCTCTCCTCCACACACTGGTACCAAGCAAGCTCTGGGGTCCAGAGCTCAGAGCCCTGCTTCTGGCTGTTCCTTTACTTAAGGCTGCCCCTTCCCTTCCAAAATAACAGCTAATTCATGCTGCTATGAATTTAGTATTTACAGATCCTGGTCTGATTTAGAATGGGGTTGGTGGGAGAACCAGAGAGGTATGGTGCTGATTTCTATAAACAAATGTTGACAGTAGTTGATAAACATTGCACGCACAGAGAGCATTCCACAGTGTCAGCAAAATTGTCAGGGGAAAACTGAGGACAGGAGGATCTTTTGGCATCCTTCTAGCCAAGCCATAAAAGTAGCCATTGATTTTGCCAAGTATTTGAATTCTCAAAGAAGTACCCAAGAGGAGAAGACATCAATAGTACCATAGTCAAAACACCTTAGTGTATGCTTTGGTAAAACCATCGAGTTAAATAGTGAAGCATTATTTTCACTTAAAAATAGATCAGGAATGAAGAGAGGCTCCACTTTTTAATGTGTGATCACAGTTACAAAAGTTCATGACTTTTCCAAAGATGGAAAACTATGTAAACCCCAAGCATATTTAGACAACAGTGATTACAGACACATTTTTTTTTCAAAATAAATATATAAAAGATCTGAGATTAACCTGAAATTCAAAATTCCAAAACCAGTAGTGTATCGGTCTTTCACGATTATTAAGAATTATTCTGCTGTTTTATATACTAGAAAAATAGCCCTTTTCTTAAGCAGGTTCTTGTTATTTTTTAACAATAATAAAATAGGAATATATTTTAAGCAGCTTATACAGCTTTTAATGAGTAGCCATAATTAAATAGAATATAAAAACGCCATTTATAACCAGTAATTGCTTATAATTATTTACTAACTTTAGTCAGACACTTAGGCAACTTGCTAACCTTGTTATCAATTTTTATCACTTGAAAGTCATTAATGAGTGGTTCCTTCTGTTTCAGATCTTTGGCATGATATTCAGTATGGTCCTTTGCTGCGCGATACGAAACTCACGAGATGTGATATAAAGCGACTTCTACAAGGAAACTACAGTCTAGAGCTTTCGTACAAATGCCCCAGGAGCTTTCTCCTGGTTCATTTTTAATAGTCAAAGGACATCAGGTTCTAAAATAATTTGCTGTTAATTGTACATTTGCACATGTATGTTTGGCTTCCTGTGTGTGGTGACTGAGAGCATATTCATGTGTGATCTGAGTGTTTCCAGTACATGCATTATACATAATGAAATCTGTTTGCTGGGAATTCCTGATTCTTGTTATGTGAGAACAACAACTTATTTAACCCTCAGAAAAAGATTTAAAAAAAAAAATTTTGATAGACTTAAAAAACTTGGTTATGAAAAATGAAAAAATGATAGTGGGTTAGTTTCTTAAACTCTAGTCATAGAAAGAGACATAGAATTAGGGATTTTTAGTAAACAGGAGCAATAAGCTACAGGAATTGAGAAATCGTGGTGCAGTGTTAAAATTGACTATGTCTGTGCTGGGTTTAAGGGTTTCCTGAGTTTTTTTATATGCATACTCTCCCTAGAATACAGTAAACTAGTTTTAGAACTAAACACATCTGTAGAACTAAATGTAGCATGGAAAATCTAATTTGAATAAATCTTACTTTCCTAGTACTTAACAAAAAAACCTCCCTCTGGAAAGAGTGGTTACACAGACAATCATGTACCCTATCAAAGTGAGTGCTTTTAGGACTAGAAGATCTTTTAACAACTTTTTAAAGAAATATTTTTGTTCATATATAAAGACATTTAAATATTTATTACTTTCCTTATCTGACTCTGCTGTGAACTACTGCAGTCCTTAACATCCTCTAAAGGGCTTTTCTCTCTACTTTTTCTGTTTCTCCAAGCTCCATGGATAGAAAGACAAAGCAAGAGATCTGCCAGCCACAAATTGTGGGAAAAAAGAATTTTTACTAGCACTGTGTCTTTGAAATATCTCATACTTTGAGTTTAAAAATGATCCTAATTTTTTGTATTTTGCTATTTATTCACATAGAGACTCTTCCTCATAGATTAGGAACTACATTTTTTTACCTTTAAATTGTAAAGCAAAATCCTTCATAATTCAAATATTATCTCATGAGCATCCTTGGCCAAAACCAAAATAAACAAAGAAAAGCATCTGCTAGTTGTGGGCACACTACAGAGACAAGCTAAGGAAACAAAAATAGAAATGTGTTCTTTCTGTGCAAGTTCCCTATAAAAATAAAATTTTCATATTCTTTTATGGTCTTGATGCTTCACTATAGGTATGAAATCTAAATTTGGGACCTAAATTGACTTATTTGCCTAATTTTTAATAAGTGTGTCCATTTCGTAAATCAAAGAAATTTCTTTTTTTCCATTAAAAGGCCACACAAAAGTGAAAATATGCAGGACTTTAGAATCACCTCATGTGACTTTGCACAAATATAAGAACACAAGTCTTAGGGTGTGCACTAAACAAAGTCTGCACTTTGACAAAACACTTTCTGAAAAGACAACCATTTGCAATAGTCTCACTCCCATAGAAACCACATTTCTCTTTCTATCATATTTGCTACTGCTACTAACTTTGGAGGAATATTTTCTAGGAAAAAAGTCAGATTAAAAGCAGGCTAAAATTTACTTGTATGTGGATAGTTCACTGTCTACAGCTAAAGAAGATTATTTTAAGAAAGTCACTCTATGAATCAGATGTTATACCCCAGTAATTGAGAAGTATCATCTTTGAAGCAGAGAACAGACTATGTCTCGTGAGGGCTTCAGTTCTTCTGCCTCGAGAGAGGAGAGAGGCCCAAGTATGTACTCAGGGTCCTTCCAGCTCTGAATCATGTCCGAGCCAACAGAGTGGGTTTCATTCTATCTCTGAATGAACGACCATGAAGACTACAGTAGCTAAAAGTGGAAGAGTAGAGATCTGCTCTATTATGATTAATGTGCCCTTTTAGGGAGTAATTGCTCCAAAATACGTGCCATGAGTAAAATTAGAGAATTCTACCTCTGAGCAAGGGTAGCTTTATGTATATCTTGAGTCTATATATATCTTGAATTCCTATATATCTTGATTCTATAATCTTGAATATATACACATATATAACTTGAATGTATGTATACATATATGTGTGTGTGTACACACGCACACATGCTTATGAATAAATTTTTGGTTTTGTCTGTTTTCCTAAACTAATTTGAAATCAGACCCAAACTTTTTCTTAAGTATCTCGTGCCAAGGCACTGAAGTAAAACTTTTTAATGAAGAAATATTTTAAGTTATTTCAAATTAAATTTTCTGTGTACTAGAATTGTTTGTTCGGTTTATTTTAAAATCCTATGTATCTTTATGTGCACTTCACACAACTCACCTAAATGTTGAATTTACCAATCAACTCAAACAATGTGGTAAAAGTAGAACAGTGGTAACCCCTCCATGGAGTTACAACTGGAAACTGAAATCAAAAGCAACACCCTAAGGACTTTCACTGCATACAGCTACACTTCAATTAATATTGTTCCATCCAAACCATACCTCTGTTCCCCTGAACAGCCCCTGTTGCTTCTGTAAAATTGTACACCAACAGTTCCAGTGGAGTCTTCCACACAGTCGGCAATGATCACGGCTCTCCTTTCCCCTGCGAGCAAAGCTTAAAGGTTGGCTCAGTGAGAATGAGGGTCACAGAACTTCCCTCAATAGCAGTGAAGGAGATAACATATTTTCCTTTATCAAGTAAGCTTATTAAAGATTAAAATGAAGAGACACCTCCATGTCATGGGTAAAACATGACCTCCATGGCCACAAGGCTAGCCACTGGGAATTCCAGAGGTGTACCCGAACTTTCCTAGTTCACTGCCTTGATATACCGCTTTTGACTACCAGGCCCTAAATTTCAGCAATGCCATTTCCCCCACCCCTGGGACGGAACATTCTTGGGCCCTTGGAGCTACTCAATTAACTGTATCATCTTAGATGGGACTCATCAAAATCAAAGTTTTGTTTAAAAGTTTTGGAACAAAAAGTTTCTGCTCTCTTTCAACATTCTTTATTATTTTTTTCTATAAAGCATACATACCTGTAAGGTCTTCTATGTAGGTGTCCTCTCAAAGGTGAAAAAGACTACTGCAAAGCAAAATGCTATTAATCATTTTGTTGATATTCTCATTGTAACAGAAAGGCTAAATACATTCCAGGAATTCACTATTCAGGAATCCACTGCCTCCTGAGGACAGGGGAAGCATGAAGAATAGAAGAATATATCCCATATTACAAAGCAAAAATCTATGCTGATTTCATAAAATTTTTAATATTCCAGAAACCCTTTCAAAGTTTAGGAGTTTGTTTTTTTTTCCCTACTGTATAATTTTTGATGGTTTTACTTATATTAAGTAGAATAAATTGAAATTAAATAACCAACAAAGTGCTTAACACACCTGACAATTAATGAATATGAGCTATTGTTATAATTATTATGTTGATAAGTTTTGTTAATTATAAATCAAACATGAAAATTCATGCATAACTAAAGACACTTCCACATAATACCAAATACCTACTTGACCACATTCACTTGTTGAGTTAATGGAGAATTTTTCATATATTTCCAGTTCTCTATAAGTTCAAGGACTTGATATCAGTTGTCATAGCCAAGTGCCTATACTTTTCTCTGAACCAATACTCCAATATAAGAATTGTGGTTTTACTATATTTGGGGGCTTTATTTTGGACACTTTTTAAAAATATAAGAATACTGAAGTGCTAAGATGAATAAGACAGCCCTCTGTCCTCAAGAAACTTTAAAGTAAGTTCAATGATTATCATTAACCCAGAGTAGACCCACTCAACGTGGCAGGGAATGGCCAGGGGAGAGAGGCTTTCTGAATTTGAGGCCTCTAAACTGAGTCCTGAAGAACCTATACAAATTACCCAATTAAAAAGTAACGGATAGAGAAGAGAGAGAGATTATTTTGCAAGTGACACAAGTACATGCAAGAAGACTCAAAACAGAAAGCATGAAAACATTAAAAGACGACCTGTCAAGAACCCAAGAGATAAAGGACCCTGCTAACTGTACTGAGTCTTATCTCTGTTCAGAGGCCGTTGGGCGAATTTTAAACAAATTACAAAATACAATTTGAAGCTTTCAACGACCACTTAGTTTCAATATGAACAATGATTAGCGGGCAAAGGTCAGAGTGACAAGTTCTTAAAATTAATACACTGGAAACAGTTTTTAAAGCACTGAGTCTCAAGTTTCCTCTGCCAAGGACTGTCTCCTTTAAACTCTGAGTTGAATTTTGAAACTATAAGTTCCATCTTTCTCTTATTACAAAAGGAGGAATTCTTCACCTCCCCATTTTAAACTCTCTATTTATCCTTCCTCTTAAAGGCTCCCAAAGTAGCAAGATCCTCCAAAACAACATTTCCATATACCCAAGTTTCTGGGTTCAATTGAAATAGATTTTTGGTTATACAATTCCCTAAGCACTCTCCCAAGGATTCTTTGTTTTGAACAAGTTTACTTTCAAGAATAGCTTAATAGGGCCTCCCCTGGTGGCGCAGCGGTTGAGCGCTGGGCTGCGAAGCCGCCCGCAGCCTCTTCAGCACCGGTTCGATCCCCGGCCGCCGGCAAGGGTCCCACATGGTGCGCAGACCTCTCCTGCCACCCGCTGCTCCCCTCAGCGGTGTACTTCGGTCCTTCTGCCTGTTCTGTTCCCCACTCTGGCTCTGGTTCTGGTGAATTCTCTTACCCTCCCACACTTCTGACTATACCCAGTGCTTGTATAAATAAATAAATAAATCTTTAAAAAAAAGAATAGCTTAATATAATTTATATGTGAGATATAATTTATATATCAGGCTATTCTACATAGCCTGCCTGCTATGGGAGGAAACAAGTTATCTCCGATACTCCCACCAGGGGTTCTATGGCCCACGGTAGGCCAAGCCCACCACACCCATGTCCAGACCTGGCCTCTTCCCTCCAGGTTGAGGAAGCCCATTTCAGTAATGTCTTTTGAGTTAGTTCATGAGAGGCCTCTGTAAGTTTCTCGGCTTTTCCGCAGTTCAAGTCTTTGGAAATACTTTTCAGAGACCGTGTAAGTCATGTGACCAATGCCAATTAGGACTGGAATTTAGACTTTTTACTCAACCAGAAATCTATACATGGAAAACAGTTTTCAGAGGGGATGTTCTAATCCAACAGCTTTCAATGTCCATGTTATCAAGGGATGTGAGATCACAAAGCTCAATGTTACTATCAACTTCAGATGTTGTTAAAAAAAAATATGAGAATTCCTGACTTTGTTTATAAATGTACAGCTATCCCCTCCCCCCATGGCAGGGCATGAACTCGCTACTAACCCTTCTCCACCATTTCTCCATCCCCAGGCACTGTCATCACGCACGCATTTACAAGATACCCACTGAATGCCATCTCAGTGGCTATGCCATGTAGCAAAGCCAGCTGAACCTACTGACAACTGATTTTCACTGAGAGTAGCAATGTGGATGGAGAGAAATAGACAAACACAGGATAAGTCATCTAATTTGAGGTCAAGTCTGCAGGGCACTATGGCACTCTCACTTCAAGTCTCTGTTGAAGCCAAACTCTCATGAAAGAGTACCTAAGGAAGGAAGAGAAAAATAAACGATATCAAGCACATTTACCGGAAATGGTGTTTCAATATTGATAAAGGTTTAGATAAGAATTTAAGATGATCCCACTCCATTAAATCCCCTAGCACTCTCACCCTCTCTCTAAAATCTTTCATAATTGTACTAGTTTTTCATGACATCAAAAGTCAAAACAGCACAAGTTGCTTATGGTATAAATGCTGGAAAGTATCTCCTATCTCCTATTACTTGAAGGACTTACACAGGATTTAGACTTCCACATGTAAAATGATCGTGGCCTCTTTTCAAGGCTTTTAGAGTATAATTTTCACAAATTGGTTGGCCCACCAGAGTAATTAAATTAGAGAATAGTTCATATACTGTTTACTGAGTTTTGGTGAAGGTTTATCCTGTGCATTTGAATGATAGGACAAAGTACTATATTGCAGAGTTCAAATATCCCTCACTGTCCACCTCTGCTCTAGTCCTACTTCTAGCCTTTGGAAGTAGGTGTCTCCTGTGTCCTGATGCCAGTTGTTCTTCAGCTTTTGATCACGTCACCATTCCCCTATAACTCTGGCATTCCCAGATTCATTTTCCAGGTCAAGACAAACTTCGTGGTCATCTGTCAAGAGAGCCTGCTCAAGGCTAGCTTTTGTTAGTATTTTATGTCCCTGTTCTCCAATTTTCCTGCACTCTCCCCTATCATGTGGATACTATCCCTCACATGAATTTAAAATACTCTTTCACTCACCTTCTCTTCTAAAGCTTTTAAGTTCTCTAATGCATGTATAAGTATGGGTATAGATGATAGTACTCAAAATGTACACGGGTTTTCTGAAATATATTGACATTTTATTAGTTTTATTCCAGAGAAACACATGTAGCCAAATTACAGATTACATTGCTATTGACATTAGATAGAGAATTCCACCATGTAAGACTTCGGAGGTTTAGTACAGTAGTTTGTCTTGATGGCCTCATGAATACAGTCACTATAGTCAGTATTACACTTGCCACACTTACAGCTTACAGCTACAGGGTAGGAGAAATAAGGAGTAACATGGTGTGGACACCCAGGTATTTCTATAGTCTTGTATATGAAGTCTCTATATGTACAAACATCCTGGGACAAAGCATATTTGGGAAGAAACAGCTTGCCGTTGATATCCTGAGGACAGAACAGAAAAATGAGCATAATGTGATAGGACTTTAGGATACATGCAGAAAATGGAAACAGATAAAAAATAATTCACATATACTCCTTTGTCACAAATAGGACCAGGGAAAGATTCCTTAGCCTCATTCCCCAATACATCCACTCTGAATCCCACAGAGACAAAAGTGACTCCCCTCTGTTATCCTTCATCAGGGGGACAAGATGAGGTTAAAATGAATTTGGATGTAAAACTGTTATAAGTTTATCTGTACCCTTGTGCACATAGCATTGTAACCTGTGTTTTCTACCTCTAAGGAGACAATAACCATGGGAGTCAGAATATGAGGCTATGACTCATCTCATTTCCTTTCTGGATAGGAATGAACTGAGTCTGGGTTTATCTAACTTACAGCTGAAAGAAGTGAGATGAACGACATACCCGTGTCATGCAATACCCAGCACAGATGGTGGTATTGATGCTCAGGCAGTAAGCACACTCCTTCCTCTCGACATGCATAATATACTCAGTTGGAATGCAGAAAGACATTGCTTGGCCACAGGCAACGCCAAGCAGCACAGACATCAGGAAGATAGCAGTCATGCTAAATCAAAGATAAAATTAAAGAATATATTATATGTGTCCTTTAGGACATTCAGAAGGGACTAAAATATATTTTAATATGTGTGTATATAATAAACATACTTATGTTTATGTGTATATGCTTATACACATATGTGTATAAGCAATAATAACATCTACCTTTTATTGAATGCCTATTTTGTTCTAGGCCCTATATTAGGTGTTTTTACATAGTTAATATTCTCAATCGCCTTTCCATGCACACTTAGATGTGTATATGATCCACATACCCCACATAAGGGAGTAAGAACCCTAGTAAAGGTCCTTGCTTGCAAGTGCTACTTAATTCCACTGGGCAGTGAAATGGCAAGCTCGAATCACCGCAACAGAAAAGTGAGAGAAACATATATGTCAACTAAGTATAACACAATTTATTCATGGAAACAATCCAAATTCTGCCTCTATGATTATAAGGAGTTAACAATTTGCCCTTAGCAGAGGTTTTTCCAGAACTATATTTTTCTTAAAAAACACTTTGGTGCAATAGCTTAAAATGCCAACAAACTTGTTATAATAAGAAGGGCAAAGAAAATTCATAATCAAACTTCAGTACCACCTTAATGCAAATCATTCTGCATATAATTCTATTCATTTGCTGTCAATGAAAGTATGATGAAACTGGAGAAAATCCAGAAAGGTGACCAAAATTATCACCAGTGTTAAAAGGCTAACCCAGAAATCTAGGAACCCCACATCACCACCCTTAGCATTGTTTCTATAGGGTTGAAAGAAGTAGAATTGGGAAAAGTAAAAAATTATTTTATTCAGAAGATGCATCAAACTTGTTAACTTGAAAAAATTATAGCAGCAAAAAACATAGGTTGACACCATGAAAATAATGCAACCAAGGATGACAGATACACTGTGGGTTGGCCAGGGAAGTGAACTAAGTCTTGGCTGCATGGAAGACAACAGAGGCTCCACCATGCCTTAGGCAAAGGAGAACATGTATCTCAATAGAACCCATCTTATAGTTTGTATCAATATTAATTGGACAACATAATGAGTTGAATAATGTTATGGCATAATTATTTTGTTGTGCTACTCAGAGAGTAATCAAGTTTCAGATTTTTAGATGTAAATTGATCACCTCAAAGATTAAGAAGATTTTTTCACTTACAAATATTGCATAGCTAGGTATATTTGGATTTTTTTCCATCTCAAGTTACATTATCAGAAAAGAAAATACTGTCTTAATGGAATAGTATTGTTATCTTTCAATATAAATTTCTTTGCTTTTTCTACTAAATAAATCACAATTCATTAAAAATTTTTATTTAATCAAGTGTCAAGATTTCCTCAAACCTGCCAATTATGTCCCAATAGCATCTTTAAACTACACACATGAAAATCTCCATTTATTGAAATCTCATACACTGTATTACTTAAACAGAAGTTTTCCTTCAATCAGCCTATAAAAAAAATGAAAACTACGTTCAACAGGCTATTTTAAATGTCAACTATCAGCGGTTAGTGGTTATTCCAACATATCTCCTATCCCTAGGATGAGAACTGCAGATATACTAGATAAACATTTATCAAGCATTCGAACCAGGCACTGAGAGCTACAAAATGGTTAAGCTATAGTCCTTGACCTCAAGAGTTGACAGTCTATAGGAGAGGATTCATGTAATCACAAAAAATAAAAATGCACATAGTCCTGAGTGCTCTGAAAGAACCCAAATTATGACTCTAAGCTCCACAATTAGCAAAAATTTCTTCTGTGGGGCCTCCCTGGTGGCACAGGGGTTAAGTCTCAGTACTATCACACTATTACCACTGTGGCCTGAATTTGATCCCAGTTCAGGGAGCTGACCTACATGGCGCAGCAGACCTCTCCTGTCTCATCTGCTGCTCCCCTCAGCAGTGTATTTCAGTAGATCTGCCTATTCTGCTCCCCACTCTGTCTCTGGTGAATTCTCTCACCCCTTGCACCTCTGACTTATACCCCAATTCTTCTGTGCATAAATAAATAAATCTTTAAAATAAAATTTTCTTCTGTATTCAAAGAAAAATACTATACCATTAGAAAGGGTTTTCTAGTGAATTCTTTTAAAGAAAATGTTGCTTATTCCAGCATTCCTTGGATATATTTGGTATTTCAATTAGGGAACAAAAATATAAGAACTCCTTGCTCTCTGAAGCACTTCACAAATGTGAGTTCCCTCTGTGGAACAGAACTGGTCCCATTATTTTGGAGGATCCTCTGCAGGATCTTTAAAATATTAACAGAGTAGATATATAAAATACTCAACCAGCATATCATATGGTTCTTGCCTATCTAGCCAGTCAGTTACTGGGTTTTTGCTATAGGAAATAATGAACCTCATATATTCCAACTTTTAACTCCATGATTCTACAAGAAATAAATATGTGGTACCTAGTAGCAAGACTATTGGTCCTGAAGTTAAGGAACAAAATTCTATTTCACAATCTCCTGTGCAGCTATGAGAAATAGATTAAAATGTTTGGATCTGATTCCCATTTGTAAAACAGAAAGAGCAAGAACACCTGACTTGTTTTAAAATTGTAGAATAAAAACTATTAACCACTTTTATCCATTGTCATATTCTTATAAATATATATAAGATGATATAAAAATGTCATCTTATAAATGTAAAACTATAATCTAACAAAATGGAAAAATAAAAGTACTAAATTATCAATAGTAACTATGTAATTTTGTATATAAAAAGAAACTGATACTAACTTTCTCTTTTATTGCAAATATTAAAACTTCACCCATTAAATCCTTCCGGGCCTCAATTTCCTCACATATAAAAAGAAGTTTTAAAACCAAAGCATAATCAGGAAGTTCTTTTAATCCAAGCAGTCTGTGATCCTATATGATAAATTAGTGTCAGATGCCTGGTCTAAGAGTTAGTGATCTTGAATTCTGCTTCCAGATTTCACTGCAATTATATATAACTGAATAATTTAGTATCTTTGTACCTTCATTTTCCCATCTATTCCTTCCTAAAATCTCAAAAATAAAAACAATATGTGGTAAGTTCTTGAAGAACTCCACAGAAGTAAGGCTATGTAACTATATAACACTATATAAATCAGCATAGTTAATACCTCCCTAGAGGATCTGCCTTAATTTCTCCTTTACCGTCACTTGGATTTTCTCATCTCTGCAACTAAATTGCATCTTTTAAAGTCATTATAGTGATTTATTGGGTACCTAAACACAGAAGTCAAGATATCAGGTCCTAAAAAATGAGGGAGGCTATTTTCAGTGGCATCATATGTACTTACACCTTGAATGCTTTTCTTTATTCCAAAATTTTTCTTTCCTTCTCTCCTTTTTTTTCATTATCTTCATTTTCAATAAACACATTTTTCTCTGCTCTACTAATTTTCCTTGCCAATATTTTCTCTCTGAATCTTTTACTATACTATGGAGTCAGTTGCCTATTTTATGAATAACCAAGAAACTTCACTAAAGCATGTATTTTTCTAAAGAACAAATTGTACAAGGCGTGTGTGTATCGGACACTTCAAGAAGAGTTCAGCGATAAACAACTAACATTATACAGAGTAAATTATCCCTGCAGGTACTCAAACTGAATTTACCCTAAATTTTCCCAAAGGTATATTACCATCAAAATGACCATTAGTAATTAACAGGAGTTAATGAACAGATTATTTCATTTATCAAATCAGTCTTCATTAGGAAATTAACCAGATGCTCCTCTTTCTTTAAGACAATAGCATTTTTCCATATCCTTATATATGTAGTTCATTTACTCTCACCCATTATTGAGCAATTTTGGAACAATAATTACAATTTTTAGAGTCTATTAAAGCAAATTATCACTCAGCATTTGTCACTTTTAAATAAATGCTAATGTGGTTAAAAAGGAGGAAAATTAGAGCATTTCATTTCTCAGCTTCTCATGTAGACACCTACCTGACTGCATTGGTGAGCTGATGCTGTGATGACCCAGACTAAAAGCTCTTGGTTCATTTTATACCCTTCAGGATAATTCCTTTCTGATCTTCTTGTTTATATAATTGCATTTGAATCACTGCTTTCTTATCTGAAAAACATCTTTTGAAAATTCATACTGAATCCCAAATGAAATGTGTTTAGATAAACAATTTCACAATATCTTCCTCAGGAAACTCTGACATTATTACAGCATGAATTTTCCCTTCTCGCATTTCAAAGTAAAATTACCCTTTTAAATACATCCTTTAATAATATTTATTAACATTAGCAAATGACATATACAGAAGGAGAAAAAGACATTTAAAAAGAAAAAACCATTTGCTTCAGCTAAGTAAATCTTAGGAATGAAAGTTTATTTGGGGTTTGAGTGTCCCAAATTTTACTTAAATGTTCATTTAGAGATATGTAAAATTACTGTTCATCTACAAAGCAAAGGCAATTCCTTTATAGCTATCTAGGGCAATTAATTAGTGAAATTTGTTTATTATTTTTCCTTTGTATTTAAAAATTAATAAAGTTTACAGATGTGAAAAAAATGTTAAGTATATGATCAAATCTCACAGGATATTAAACTGATAGGAGAGCAAATCCTGGCTCTGCCACTTACTGGCTGTGTGACACTGCATGCAGGAGCTCTCTTACTACAATTTCTTCATCTATTTAAAGAAAACATCAGTGTTCATGTACAGCACTTAACACAATGTCTGGTATATAATGAGGGCTTAATAAATTATAGCTAATTTATATTAATCCAACATTTTTTTTTACCAAATAGTCACAGTGCTTACTAGGCAGTCATTATATTTGTTGAATGTACAAATAGCTGAGGGAGTGAATGAATAAATATTGAATTTTTGGAACCAACATACACTTTTCTTATCTCTATAGCTATCACTCTATTTTATCTCTTCCAACCCATTTTCCTCACTGTAACTAAAGCAATATGCCAAATACTCAGTGAAATTTCCTATTACCTAAGAAAAAAAGCCCATAGTTTCATTTACAAAATCCTTCATAATTTGTTTTATATTTCTCATTTCATCTTTCATCACCTCTGACTCTTTATCTTCCCTGCTGTGTCTCCATTTTCTATGTTCTGCAGACAATCTGAACTAAGTTCCTCAAATTAGTTACCTCCTCTCTTGCCTCCAAGTCTTTTCATTTGCCATTCCCTCTCTGGGACATCTGTCTGGTCCTGCACCACTCCATGCCCCATCTCACTTAATTCCTGCTCAGTTTTCACAATTTACTGAGAAAGCATCCCTTCTGCAAAGCCTTCTCTGATTCCCCAAAGCCTTCCTCATGGTTAGTGGTTTTAAGAGATTTAGAGAAAATATATAAAACATCTGTCACAAGGCAGATGCTCCATAAATCATAGATATTATTATAGATTATCAACAACCCCATTAGTCTTCACTTATCCTAGTCTTTGTTGTTAATGAGAGTTAATGAAAAAAATTAAGACTAGTATAGGCAAATCTCTCTAGAGGGGAAATTGAGAGGTTAGGAAGAATCTGGGATGTATATCAGGTATAGCCATGTTTAGGGGCCCCTGAGTCTTGGGAATATGAGCTATTATGCAGTAAGAGAAGAACTCTGAAAACAGGGCAAGTGGAATGGAGGATGCCAAACGTAAACTTTTTCATCTGATCCAGGCAAGATGTTAAGTTAAAAGAGTACAAAGTAACTGTGAGGATATTAGGTGCTTGTTTCTACTGAAACCAGTGCCTCCAAAACAAAATTATTAATTCTGGAGCTCAGTTTCTAGCAAAACATATATATATATATATTTTTTTCCCTAAGAAATACATATATACACAACAGGGAACTGATACACACTTGACCTATTGCTAGAGGACAATAAAAATCATATATTTGGGTAATAATTTTATTTTCATAGGTATTTTCATGTATATGCTCTCATACTGTTAAAAAGATTTATGGGACCACCCCTGAGGGGAGAAATCAAATATTGTACCAAAATGAACAACAGTGTAAGAAAATAAAAACTTTAGTCAATAAAAAAAGACTCCAGGCAGATTGAACTTTCACTTCTTGCCCAGATATAATGTCCCCTCTAAATAACAATAAACAGTACAAATATATTAAACGTTGGTTCTACACACATTGCACCTTAGGCAAGAAGCCAAAAAGCGATCTCAGAGAGACAGGGAACAAACAAGGGAAGCACAAGTTACTGCCTTGAGAAAGTTTCTGATCCATGGTGCAGGGAGAGGCATCAAAGCCTCTGATTCTGATTAACAAAGCATAAAAGCTAGATCCAAAAGGATCAACTGTTTGCAAGTCACATAACTGAGTCAAAGAAAAAAATCTGAAAAATATTTATATGAAAACAGTAATTCTGGTAACTTACAGGGTATAATCCACAATATGTGGCATTCAATAAAAAAAATTAGGCATCCCAAGAAGCAAGAACATACAAGTCATATTGAAGAGAAAACTAATTGACTGAAACTGACTTAGAAATGGGAACATTAACTGAATCAGTAGAAAAAGAACATTAAAATGACATCATCAAAATACTGCAATAATTTTTCATTAACTGATTACAAATCAGTCGTCTTTGGTTTTGTTCATCTTTTTCTAGTTACTTGAGGTCAGAGATAAGATTATTTACTCGAGCTCTTTTTACTTGATATGGTCCTTTATTGTTATATACTTCCCTGTTAATACTGCTTTTGCTGTGTCCCATTAGTTCTGGTAGATTTTGTCCTCATTTTCATTTGTCTCAAAATATTTTTTAATTTTTTCTTTGACTTTCTCATTAACCCAATAGTCATTCAAAATGTGTTGTTCAGAGTCCACATATTGGAGTCTTTTCCTGTTTTTGTGGCTGATATTTAATAACATTATGATCAAAGATATTGTGATTTCAATCTTAATAAATTTATTGATTTTCTTTTGTGACCCAACTATGTGCTCCATCCTGGAGAATGTTCCATTTGCACTTAGAAGAATGTGTGTTCTACTTTTTTGAGGTACAGTGCACTTAAATGTCTGTTAAGTCCCTGTGGTCACATTTTTTATTTAAGGCTATAATTTCCTTGTTTATTTTCTCACCAGTTGTTCTGTTCTTTGGTGAAAATGGGTGTTACAATCCCTAGTCACTACTGTGTTGGTACCAATGTCTGTTTACAGATTTGATAATAGTTGCCTTATATATTTTGATGACCCATTTTCAAAGGGAATAAAAGCCACTCAGAATCTCCAATTCGCTAAATAGTGAAGTATAACTGGAATATGAATCAGCCTAACTAATATTCTCCCCTCCCCAAAGAATGGGTATTTTTCTAATTTACAAAATACTTGGCTTCTATAAAATTCTAAAATCCAGTGCAACAGGCTCTTAAAATCTATTAGTTTAGGGCCTCCCCGGTGGCACAAGGGGTTAAGCACCACACTATAAAGCAATCCACAGCCTCTGCAGCATGGGTTCAATTCCGGGTCGCCAGAGAGATACCCACATGGCGCAGCAGACCTCTCCTGACTCGCCCGCTGCTCCCCTCAGCAGTGTACTTTGGTCAATCTGTCTGTTCTGTTCCCCACTCTGTCTCTGATGAATCCTCTCACCCCCCACATCTCTGGCCTGTACCCCAGCTCTTATATGCATAAGTAAATAAATCTTAAAAAAAAATTAATTTATCTATCTGAAGACTGAGTGATTTGTGTCATACTAGAATAATCTGCCATTTGAAATGAAATCTGTTCATGAAACTTCTTTTGATGTCTTTTTTCTTAAAACAATACAGATCATTAATAGCAAATAAAGTTGAATCTAATGAGCATATTGATCTTGAAGCTTCCAACCAGATAGACAAAATTGATCTAATAGTTATAAAAATTATCAATTTGCTTCTTTCTTTTGGTAATGGATTAATTTAGCTCCTAATGTGCCAGATTTATATGAATCTACATAAGCTTTTGCCATTTATTTCAAACATTTTTGAAATTAAGGTCATATATAAATATTAATAGAAATCGTTAACATCATCTATAATAAAATTCATAGTGTTACAAAGTCAGATCAGTATCACTTTTCTTCCCTGTAAAACAAAACTTGTTTCTCTATCCCTTAGTATAATATCTTTTACTCTATTTTTGTTACTTTATATAACCTCTGGTAATTAGATATTATTCCTCCATCTGAATAATAGGAGCAGTATTAACTGTACTCAGAATAACAAGTATAACCACTTCTCAGCAACTAACCAACATTATGTTATTAATCTCATCAAAAATTATCTTAACTTTCTCACAGTATTTTTTTGTTGGAAACACCAACCTCAACACAACAATTCATGGTAGAAAAGCATACCATAAATACGGAACTTCTTGCTGGGGAAAAAAGGCTTGTGCCCCTATCAGGTCACCCAACAGCCAGGACCTGCCCCAAAGAGACAAGCCCCAAAAAATCTAGCTAAGGAAAACAAAGAGGCTGATGTGAAAGAGAACCATATGACTGTGGGAAATAGAGATTCTGTACTTAAAGGACTGAACACAAAACCATTTGCTCCAAGATCTAGCAGAAAAGTAGACTGAAGTCTACGAAGTGTCCAAGAACAAATGAGTGGATTAGGAAGATGTGGTATATACACACAATGGAATACTACTCAGCTATTTAAAGGAAAAAAAAAGTCATGCAAAATGTGTTGTTCAGTGTCCACATATTAGAGTCTTTTCCTGTTTTTTTTAAGATTTATTTATTTATACAAGAACTGGGGTACAGGTCAGAGGCGCGGGAGGGTGAGAGAATTCACCAGAGAGAGGGGGGAACAAAATAGGCAATACAGGAGAGGTCTGCCTGCGCCATATGGGTTTCTCCCTGGCCGGATGGAGTCGAACTCATGCTGCAGAGGCTGCGGACAGCTTCACAGCACAGCACTCAACCCACTGTGCCACCAGGGAGACCCCTTTTCCTGTTTTTGTGGCTGATATTTAATAACATTGTGATCAAAGATATTTTGATTTCAATCAAAAAATGAAAAAATGTTTACTTTGTAGAATATGCTTTTGTCATGGAATACATTTTCAATTTTTATTTGCATGATTTATACACTTAATATATGCATTTGCAACATGGGTAGAACTGAAGGGATTATGTCAAGTAAAATAAGTCAGAAGGAAAAAGACAAATGCCAGATAGTATCATTTCTATGTGAAATATAGAACAAAAACAAAGACTCAGATAATACCAAGCCAATAACAAACCTTAAAAATCTGACTGTAGGGCCTCCCCGGTGGCACAGCGGTTGAGCGCTGGGTTGCGAAGCTGCCTCTGCAGCGCCGGTTCAATCCCCGGCTGTTCCCCGGCCCCCGGAGGAGGGTCCCACATGGCGTGCAGACCTCTCCTGCTGCCCGCTGCTCCCCTCAGCAGTGTACTTCGGTCCTTCTGCCTGCTCTGCTCCCCGCTCTGGCTCTGGTGAATTCTCTCACCTTCCTGTGCTTCTGACTGTACCCAGTGCTTGCATAAATAAATAAATAAATCTTAAAAAAAAAATCTGAGTGTATAACTGAGGCTACCAGAGGAGGAGGACGATAGAGGAAAGCAAAATGGGGAGGGAGCACAATGGACTGTGGGAGAGGACTATGGGTGTCTTGGTGATGAGCATGGTGTAGTGACATACATCAGAAGGGTGTGATCCTATATCTGTAAATCATAGGCAATGTTGTAAACTAATGTTACCACAATCCAAAAAATAAAAAGATTTTACACAGCAAAAGAAAACATAAGACAATTAAAAAGACACCTCATTGAATGGAAGAAAATATTCGCACAATATATAATGTGAAAAGGGATTAGTATCTGAGATATATTTTAAAAATTCATACAACTCAACAATGACAAAAAAAACCAACCCAATTAATAGGCTGCAAATAGGAACTGAAAACTTACCCTAGGCGATCCAGAAGACAGACGTAGGAAAAAATATTCATTGTCACTTCTGTAAGAAAAAGTCAGGTTAAAACCACAAAAGATACCACCTCACATCCATGAAAATGGCATATATTAAGACCCCCAACAAGTGTTCGAGAGCATACAGAGGAAAAAGGAACCCTATTATATTGTTCAACCTTAGGAATGTCAACTGGTACAACCATTATGGAAAGCAATCTCGATTTACCTTTAAAAAACTGAAAATGGGAATACCCTATAACCCAGCAATCCCACTCCTGGGCATATTTCCAAATACCATGAAACCATACACACAAAAATCCAGATGTTCTACAATGTTCACCGTAACTATGGCATGGAAGCAGTTAAAAATCTACTGACAGACAATTAGATGAAAAAGATGTATATCCACACTATGGAGTACTACATAGCCGTAAGTAAGGCTGAAATGCAGCCATTTTCAACAAAATGAAAGGAGTTTGAGAGAAGTTAGTGTACTAAAAAAGTGATAAAAACAAATACTGACATTTTTATAGCAGACAATTAGATAATGTAACAAAACACTTTGAAAAATTGGACATCAATAAACACCATTGAAGGCTCTGAGGGAGTGAGGAAGGAAAGGCACAAGAAAATATACGGCACAAGGGGAGGGAAGGCAGTATATAAATAATAATAAACTAAATACACAAACATAGAAAACAAACAAAAAAATACTAAATCTAGAGGTGTGGAGTCTCTGTTTAGATGCTAACTGCATTCATGTGAGTAGATTTTATCATACCCAGGTAAATTCTATAGGGTGAGAACAGAAGCTACTCCTTGATCCAGGCCAGAGGAATACTAGGGTTGGGGAAACAAAGAAGCCTGCAGGATAGAGAAAAGTGCAACAAATGTTAGGTGATCAAAAATATTTATGGAATGAGTAGAATGAAGATATACTAAAAATTATTCCTGTTATCACCACTTCAGCAGGTATGGCCTCCAGTACTTTGCTTACATTATTATTCAGTTCTTACAATAACTCTGCAAGAAATATAATCTCTGATAGATGATTAGGTATTTACCATCACATGAAAAAAATTGTTTACTTTGTAGAATATGCTTTTGTCATGGAATACATTTTCAATTTTTATTTGCATGATTTATACGCTTAATATATATTTCCACACCAGTGATTTCATATTTTTACTATCAATCCTAGAATATACTTTCAACTTTTATTTTCATAATGATTTGTATATTTAATATATACTGCCACAGCCATGATTACATATTTTTACTATCACTCCTAGGCAACATCTATTAAAAATCTTAATATACAGAGGCCCATGAATTCCAAAATTAATCACTTATCCTACAGAAGTAAAAGCACTAACAGCATTGCTCTAGTGCAGAAAACTAAAAACAAAGAAAATTCCCAAGAACTCAGTTAAGACAGAGTAGGTTATGCCAACAGTAACAACCGAAACTCTCAGGGACTATCTTACTCATTCTAATGACCATGATGGGTTAATGGCAGAACTTTAGTCCATGTAATTGTCATTCACAGATGTAGGATCACAAACTGCTGCAAGGGGAAGATTGTGATAGAGCCTCACACTATTAATCAAACACTCTGGTACAGAAGTAATTAATGCACATAACTTCTACCTAAAATCCATCACCAGAATTTATCATCTAACCTTACCAAGGTGGGAGGGGAAGTGTAATCTTCTCAAGAGCCTGGAAAGAGAAGGGCTGGATATAGGTGATCATAAAAGTCTCTACTGTCTCTACCACACACTTTAATAAACAGCTAGTTATGGCACATCCATAAAATATTACATAACTACTTAAAAGAATGAATTGGAACTTTGATTTTAGAGAGATTTCCATGTTAAGTGAATTAAACAAGACTCTTAAAAGTATATATATATATATATATATATATATATATATAATCTCATTATTGTAAATTAACCATGACTAGAGAATTCTGTGTGTATGCATATGCATATGTTAAAATATAACTAATTAAATACATTATATCTATCTATTCGTTATGGAGAAAAACAGGGAAGGATATACTCTAGATTCTTGTCAAGGGATACCCAGAAGAGGTGAATTTGGCAAGGGAAGTCCTGATTTGTGTGGAGAGAAGAGAATGAGGGAGAAGGCATAAGGAAATAAAGCAAAGGCACCAAAATTTAATATAATTCTACTTATGTACTGATATAAATTATATATATACATAAATTATTTTTAAAACTTTTAACTTTGCTTTTTTTTTTTTAAAGATTTATTTATTTATTTTATACAAGAACCAGGGTACAGGCCAGATGCGTAGGAGGGTGACAGGATTCACCAGAGACAGAGCAGGGAACAGAGCAGCCAGACTGACAAAATACACTGCTAAGGTGGAGCAGCGGGCGCAACAGGAGAGTTCTGCAGTGCCATGTGGGACCCTCACTGGTCGGCAGGGATTGAACCAGCCCTGCAGGCTGCAGACAGCTTCACAGCATGGCGCTCAACCTCCTGTGCCTAACTTTGATTGCTTTTCTGGAACTTAAAAGTACTGAAATTATTTTTTCAGTTCTCTCCAGCTCTAACCTCTATGATTTTATAACTTTAAATAATGTTATCTTGTCTCCTATTTATCATTCCTATTTCTATCCCACAGCTGAGCTGACCCTCATTAAAGTTCACATTGTACTACTATAGCCTTGGACTATTAATTATAATAAATAATGTATTTCTAACCTTTATATCAACCAAAGCAACTTGTTCTTTGACATCATAAATTTACATTTACATGAAGCAGGAGATATTTTATTACTGCTAGAGTGATAAAGTTGTGGATATTTTCTTAGGACAAGTATTAAAGTTAATCCAAAAGTCCAAAAGGACTAATCCAAAACATAAACATTCAGCCTACAAAATTTTCCCTTCTCTCATCAGGATTACTTAAAAAGCTGCAATAGCCACATCATGTTCCAATTTACCCTCAATGACATTTTTTAAAACATCTTTTTTTCCAACTGGGGGATGGATGATAGCAGTTATGAGAACTTACACTTTTTGTAAAATTTAAAACACCTTATTTTAAATAATAAAGCCTTATTTTCTTGCTTAAATTCATTCCATTCAAAACCAAAAAAAAAAAAAAAAAAAAAGCCCAAATTTTGCAACATAGCACAAAACATGATATGAAGAGACCATGGACTGGTTCTGTTAACTGCTCATCTCATCCCTTATACTGCTATTTTTTCCACCTTGACTTTCTCTTGTCCTTACACCTGTAGCATTCTTACTTATGCCCAAAACCACCTCTTCCAAGACTCCTGAGTTGCCAAGAAATAAAAGGCTCATTTACATCATTGTATCTCTTACACTTATATATGTAGAATTACTTTATGATTCATTTGTTTATATATTTTTGTTTGCTACTTGACCTGGAATCATTGAAGGCAGAAATTATGTATGTATTATATAGATAACAGAAGTCCAACTACTCATTTTATATTTTTAGAAGCAGGCAGTCCCAGTCAGAAATATTTGAAATAGATCACTCCCTTCTTAAACCACTTGTTCTTTGGGCTTCTCTGATCCCTTATACCCCACCAGTCTCTCCTTCTTAGTCTTTGCAGCAACTCTCCAATCCTTGGCTTTAAAATGTTCCAGAACCTCCAAGGATCAGTACTAATTCTTTCCTCTTCTAAAACTACATTCTTACTCTCAGTAATGACAGCACATTCAGTCCTATATTTTAAATATCACGTATATGCCAATGACTAAATACTGACTCTTCGGAAGAACTCATGAATCATTTGACCAATGACCTACTCAGTGTCTCTTAGATAACTAATAGGTTAGGTATATTTGAGATACCTCAAATATTACAAAGCCCAAAATAGAACTTCAAAATCCAACTTTGTACTTTGTTTCCCTCACCTTATCTCCAACCAATCTGTCAGCAAACCTTTTTGGCTCCTTATCAAAATGTATGTCAAATACGACCTCTGACTGAGTCCCATTTCTCAATCTAATGGAGCTGTTATTTGCTTTTTTTTTTACAGCCAATATTTAACTGAGTCCCCCTCAGTCCAAGCCTTTTTAGAGCCTATATCCTACAGATACACAGACACACAGTAAGGTGTTCAATTCTTGTTTCAAAGCTTATACATCATTCACTTAAGACCCAGAACCTCCTACCCATTTCTAGAGAAATGGTAATTCATGGAAAAAACAAGGCTACAATAGGTTACAATGACACACCAAGTGGTAATTTCTGTGGAACTGTTCAGAGCAGACCCACCAAAGCCACATTAGAGATACAAAATTAGTATGCTATTTAGCTCCCCTAAATTTCACACTATTTCCCTCTCAATGTATCTACCCTATTCATCAAAATACTGAGATTTGCTAATACTCTCCTGAATTAAATTTATCCCCTCACTAGAGGACCATCCATCTGCAGTGGCAAAGACTACTCTGTAAAACACAGCATGCAGTAGATTACATGCCCTCTAAGGCAGGAAGCTCCGTGTTTAAGAGAGACGAGGCTGGGTCCCATACCATATGTCCAGTTTCTCCTAAACTCATCAGATTAATTCATGCCTTCAAAGAGTGACTAAAGAGCATGAGGAGTTTCCTTCCAACCTAAAAATGGGTTATGACAAAAAGCTTCTTCCTATAACAATCTCTAAACTGCATTCAATTTTTAAAAAGGCATTAACTGAATAACTTAAAACAAATTTCCCATAATAATCAAATTATAAATTTGCAATTGTTCATTGCTACTATTTCAAAATATTTTAATTAATTTGTAGGATTTTTAAAAATTCTTCTGATAAGGTTACCACAAATGAATACACTGATCTCAAAATTTGCAGTAAGTTGTTTTTCTTACTCTAGTGTCTTTATGGGAATGGTATAAATGTAAAAAAAAAAATGAAATTTATTCTGTACTTGGTTATTAAAATTGACTCCATAGTCGCTACATGCAAAAGAATGAAGCTTGACCACTACCTCACACCATACACAAAAATCAACTCAAAATGGATTAAAGAACTAGACTTTAGACCTGAAACCATAAAATACATAGAAGGAAATATAGGCGAAACACTACACGACATGCACATCAAAGACATCTTTACAGACACATCACCCAAAGCAGTGATAGTGAAGGCAAAGATAAACAGCTGGGACTACATCAAATTAAAGAGCTTCTGCACAGCAAAAGAGACAATAACAAAGAGAAACCCCACCAACTGGGAGAACATTTTTGCACACAACACTAATGATAAAGGACTGATCACAAAAATCTACAAAGAGCTGATGAGACTCAACAACAAAGAAAATAATCCTGTCAAAAAAATGGGCAGAAGAGCTAAAAAGAAACTTCTCTGAAGAGGAAATGCAAATGGCCAACAGGCATATGAAAAAATGTTCAACATCACTTGTAATCAGGGAAATGCAAATCAAAACTACCATGAGATACCATCTTACACCAGTGAGAATGGCACATATTAAAAAAACTAGCAACAACAAATGTTGGCAAGGTTGTGGAGAAAAAGGAACTCTTCTGCACTGTTGGTGGGAGTGCAAACTGGTCCAACCACTATGGAGAGCTGTGTGGAGATTTCTCAACCTACTAAAGATAGAGCTTCCATATGATCCAGAAATTCCACTCCTAGGTATTTACCCAAATGACACAGAAACTTTAATTCCAAAGGGCACCTGCACCCCTATGTTTATAGCAGCACTGTTTACAATAGCTAAGCTTTGGAAACAACCCAAATGCCCAAAAATAGATGAATGGATCAAGAAGATGTGGTACATATACACCATGGAATATTACTCAGCAGTCAAAAAAGATAAACACATGCCATTTGCAGCAACATGGATGGCGCTGGAAGGGATTATGCTCAGCGAAATAAGCCAGAAAGAAAAAGAAAAATACCGGATGGTCTCACTCATAGCAGGAATCTAGAAAACTTAAATAAGGGACCAGGAAAATGAATAACTATAAGAAAGCGAAAATCAAAATCAACAAAAAACTATGAACCAGAGACACTATATGAGGGGTGGGGGCGGGGAGGGGAGGGATTGGGGTCAAAATTAGGGGGTTGCATTTGTATGGGGAATATAAAAATAAAATTTATTTTTAAAAAAATAAAATAAAAAATAAAAACATTAAAAAAAAATTGACTCCATAGCTCAAAGTGGAAGATTCAAATATAGGCTACTGTAACAATGTTTTTAACACTTGAATCATGTACTGAACAGTTTTGCTCTAAATTGTATCTACTGTAAGAATCATAGGTATGATATGTGTAAGTTTTTCTTAACTACATATTAGTATTTAATCAATCCAACAGATATGGAGTACCTACCGCGGGTCAGATATTGGTATAGTCACTCAGGATGTAGCAATAAGCAAAGCAGACAAAACTCTGTCTTTGTAAAGTTTACATTCTAATGAGGGAAAACAATAATCCTAACCCTGTTTCCCTTTTGCAGCAAACTGGGAAGCCAGTTGCTGAAGATGGCAGAAGTAGAAGTTACAAGGTGGCAGGGTTCCTGACACTGCCTTAGAGAATGCTATTCACTAAAATAGAAATATTTATTTTGGACTTTAGCTAAGTGAAATTTGATTAGCTATAGAAGCCAGTGATTCCCTAATACAATAATTTTATTTTAAAATGTTTCAAAACATAACTTCAAATGTGAAATATCACCTATCAACACTTATAATCCTCCAAAAATTACTTGCTCAAGAGACCAACATTAAAGTTTTAATTAAAAGATCAGAAGCTATAACTCCCAAAACTGTATCTATTTATCAGAATATTGTCATAAGCACACAAATTAAAGGAGAAACATACTTTCTGAAATATTACAGTATTTTCATTTATATACTGTTATAATAGTGTAAATTCAATCAAAAAATGAATACTTAAAATGAATAATTTTCAGTATTATAAAAGATGATGCCACAGAATTAACCAGAAGCTTTTTTTATTTGCATCTGAAATATTTTAATAGTAAAGAATAAAGAGTAAATCTCAATGGCATACTCCCTGCGTTCAATGGCTATCTTCACAAATTTGAAAACTTAGCCAAAATAGTTTTTATGAATGCAAGAAAAGGTAAAAGCAAAATATAATCATCTATCTGAATATGATTTTCAGGTAACATGTGGCTATTTCACATTTAAGTCAAGGTATAAAAATATAAAGAAATTGTTTATGAAAATATCAAAAGTCTCAACTGCAAAAAAATCTGGCACCTTAGGAAATGCCAAAAAATTAACTACAAATTTCATGTTATAGGCTCCTTAATCATATTGATTTTCTGAAATTAAACAAAGAGCTTTTCTGCTTCCTTTAGTTTTTTCTTTCTATCCATTTTAGCAATTGCAGCCCAACGGTCCTCCTTCATTTTCCTCATAGTTCCAAACTTCAGTGTAGGCACCGGGGTTGTTAGCGATGAAGGGGTCTGAACACAAAATAAAATAAAATGATAATATATTTAACTTTTAAAAGCTAAGTCCAAGATTTGAAATCTGCTTTCTGAAATAAAGTGTAAAAGCTACCTTTTTTGGTGTTCTAACACAAAGTTGAGAAGTTGGTAGATTATTCTTATATAGTTTTTTCAAGGTCTCTTCCTCTGATACCATGCTCTTAAAGAAAAATATAAAAATATAATTTAGGGGTTGCCATGATTAATATTTTATTAAAATCTGGCATACTTAGTACATCTGAGGAAGAGGAAGGACAGAGGAAGGCAAGAAAGGGGGAAAGAAGGGGAGGTGGAGAGAGGAAGTAAGGAAAAGGAGAAAGGAAAAAAGGCTGTAGACAGACTAACAAAATAAATTTGCAGTCTGCCAAGCAAGGACCTAGATTTTGATTCTATTAACTATATTCCAGAAAAGTTAAGAGGAAAAAAAGATGTGTATGAATAGTATTTTCCTATTGATTTCCATTTCAGTTTGAGTCTTTATACTACCACTCCCTGCCCCAGCCAAACCTTCCCCCCAGCATACTTACTCAAACTCACACTTTGAGCTTATAATGATTTATAATTCTATAAAAACTATAATGTCATTATCAATTTATGAGTATTGTAATTCTCCCTAATAATACTACCTAATGCTTATTTAGTACTTTATGTCAGGTATTGTTTTAAATATTTTGCATATTTTAATAAGTTTTAATCTTATTACAATTTTATGAGTTTTAATCTCATAACAATTTTAAAGTTATACTAGCTTATCCCCATTTTAAAGGTAAAGAACTGAGACGCACAAATATTAAGTAAGTAACTTGCCCAAGATTACACATTAGTAAGAGGTGAAGCCAGGATTCAGAACTCATGTAGGCTAAGTTCAGAATTCCTTCTCTTAATAAATACATTATATGGGCCTCCCTGGTGGCGCAAGGGGTTAAGACACAACCTGTTGAAGCAGTCCACAGCCTCTGCAGCATGAGTTCAATCCCCGGCCGGCCAAGGAGCAACCCACATGGCGCAGCAGATTTCTCCTGACTACCCCGCTGCTCCCCTCAGCAGGGTACTTCGGTCAATCTGCTTGTTGTTTCCCAATCTGTCTCTCACCCTCCGCACCTCTGGCCGGTACCCCAGCAATTGTATGCATAAATAAATCTTTTTTAAAAAATACATTATACACATGTAGTGAAGAAAGTAATCAGTTCACATTATCCTTTCTAGTTCATTATTTAACAAAAAATTCAGTCTTCATAATAAAAATACCATATTTTCTTAAATTCTAAGATTTCAGAATTTAATAGGCCACCAAATACTGCCTTTTCAGATACATTTACAACCAGTACATACCAACTGACTAGCTTAGGAAAAAATTATTTTAAAAATCATGTAAACCATTAAAATTTTATTAGGTGAACAGTAACTGATTATTCATTAACGACTGTTCACTTAAAAATGACTAACTAGTTAACCCAATTTAAAACAGCAGAAGTTTTCTGCCCTTATGATTTCTTGCGCATTCATCTAACTCATGTTTATTGACCATTTGTATATCTTTGAAGAAATGTCCTTGAAGCACTTTTTAATTGGGTTGTTGATTGTTGTTGAGTTATGGGAGTTCCTTTTATACAACAGATACGAATCTCTTGGTAGATATGGAATTTGCAAACATTTTCTCCGATTCTTATGCTTGTCTTTCATAATAGTGTCCTTTGAAGCACACAAGTTCTTAATTTTGATGAAGTCCAAATTACTGTTACTTTTGGTGGCGTATCTATGAAATCCTTATCAAAGTCAAAATCATGAAGATTTGGGGGTGTTTTCAATGTTTTAGTCCTTAAGGTTATGTTCCCCAATTCCATTTTGAGTCAATTTTTGTACACTATGTCTAAGAGTCCAACTTCATTCTTTTGATGTAGATATTGTCCTAGCACCACACGTTGAAAAATCTGTCCTTTCCTACACCGAATGGGCTTGGCACTCATCAAAAACAACTATGTACGTAAGGATTTCTGTGTACCCTATTTTATTCCATTGGTCTGTGTACCTGCCTTATGCCAATATTACACTGTTTTAATTATTAGCTTTATAGCAAATTTCAAAGTTACAAATTGTGAGCCCTCCAACTTTAATCTTCTTTATAAGTTTGTCTTAACTATTTGGTGCCTTGCAATTATATGAATTTGAGCTTCTCCATTTCCGCCAAAAAGATTGTTGAACCTGAGAGAGGTTGCATTGGATCCATACACTGCTTCTATAGTACTGACATCTTAACAATGTTAAATTTTCCTATCCATGAACACAGATGTTTTCAGGTCTTTTTTAATTTTCTTAGCTATTCATTAATTTTTTCCAGCAACGTTTTATGTTTTCACTTTCATTCATCTCTAATTTCCTTTGTCATTTCTTCTCTGGTCCTTTGGTGGCTTGAAGTCGACTACTTTCTACAAATGTGAATTTTCTAAGTTTTCTTATTGACTTCTAAGTCACAGAAGATACTTTGTATAATGCTTATCTTTTCAAATCTAGTGAGACTTGTTTTGAAGCCTTTATCTGTTCTGCAGAATGTCCCGGTGGTGTGCACTTGAGAATATATACTTTATTGCTGGTGGGTTGAGTGTTCTGCAACTCTGTTAGATCCATTTGGTTTATTTCATTTTTTCAACCCTCTATTTCCTTATCTTCTGTCTGATCATTCTATTCATTATTGAAAGTAGGGTACTGAAGTGTCCAACAATTAATGTAGAATTATGTATTTCTCCTTTCAATTCTGTAGTCTTGCCTCATAAATTTTGAGGATGTTTTTAGGTTTGTAAATGTTTAAAGCTCTCTTATCTTTTTGCTAGATTGAAGCTTTTATTAATATATAATATTTCTTGTCTGCTGTACTTTTGGTTTTTGGTTTTTGTTGTTTTGTTTTGCTGTACTTTTTGATTAAAAGTTTGCTTTGATGGAAATTAGTATATCTATCCCAGCTTTTTTTAATTACTATTTGGATAGAATATCTTTTTCCATGCATCCACTCTTCATTTTCATTTGTGTCTTTGAATTTAACACAAATCATATAACAATGTTTCAGCCATGATAGGTCACATATATGATGACAGTGGTTACTATAAGCCACACCATATAGCCAAGGTGTGTAGATTTATGTATTAGACTGTATGACAGTCACACACTAATGAAATTTCAACCTGAAGGACTCTTTTCAGCATTTCTTGAAGAGGTCTCATGGGTAACTCCTTCAGCTTTTTTATAAATCTGGAAATGCTTGATTTCTCCTTAGTTTTTGAAGCACTGTTTTGTCAGATAGAGAATTCCCATTTGATTTTTTTCCTTTAATACATTGACTATTTAAACATGTCTTCTTGCCTCCAATGTTTCTCATGGAAAATCAACAATATTATAAAGAGGATACCTTGTATATGATGAGCCGATACTTTTGCTGTATTTAAGATTCTCACCTTATCTTAGCTTTTCAAGAGTATGTTTTTATAGTGTACTTTGATTAGAGTCTAAGTATACCCTATTTAGGATTCACTGAGCTGTGTGAATTTGCATGTTCACTTCTTTCATTGAAATTTGGGAATTATAGCTATTATTTCTTCAAATATTCTTTCTTTCCCTTTTTCTCTTCTCCTTCGGGGACTCCCATAGTGCATACATTGGTGAACTTGATGGTATCCTTTAAGTTTCTGAAGCTCTGTTTACATTTCTTTACTCTTCTTTCTTGCCTCTCCACATATTCAATAATTTCAATTGTTCTATCATCAAGTTCACTAATTATTTCTTTTGCTTACTTAAATCTGATTCTGAACCCTCTAATGTCTTTTCATTTCAGTTTATGTACTTTCAACCCCAGGATTTCTTCTTGGTTTGTTTAATAATTTCTATATCTGTATTTCCCATTGTATTCATATATTATTTTTCTACTTTTGTTCATGTCTCCCTTTAGCTATTTTAGCATCTTTAGACACTTGTTTCAAATTCTTTGCCTAGCAAGTCCAACACCTGCACTCTCTCAGGGACTTTTTCAATTGATTTTACAAAAGCCATACTTTTCTTTGTATGCCTTATAATTTTTTTGTTGAAAACTAGATATTTGAATCTTATCATTTGGTAAGTCTGCAAAGAAGACCTACCCCTTTCCCCAGGGTTTCTTATATTTATTATTTTTTTAATTAAAATTCTTTTTTTTTGGGCCTCCCCGGTGGTGCAGCGGTTGAGCGCTGGGTTGCGAACCTGCCCGCGGCCTCTGCGGCGCTGGTTCGATCCCCGGCTGCTCCCCGGCCACCGGAGGAGGGTCCCACATGGCGCGCAGACCTCTCCTGCCGCCCGCTGCTCCCCTCAGCAGTGTCCTTCGGTCCTTCTGCCTGCTCTGCTCCCCGCTCTGGCTCCGGTGAATTCTCTCGCCCTCCCGCGCTTCTGACTGTACCCAGTGCATGTATAAACAAAAACAAACAAACAGATAAATAAATAAACATGCCTCTATAAAAAATAAATAAATAAATAAATAAAATTCTTTTTTTTTTTTTAAGATTTATTTATTCATTTATACAAGCACTGGGCACAGTCAGAAGCGTGGGAGGGTAAGAGAATTCACCAGAGCCAGAGCGGGGAGCAGAACAGGCAGACTGAGGAAGCACACTGCTGAGGGGAGCAGTGGGCGCTGCAGGAGAGGTCTGCGTGCCATGTGGGACCCTCGCCTGCGGCTGGGGATTGAACCGGCGCAGTGCAGCAATTAACTGCTGCACCACTGGGGAGGTCCTTCTTGTATTTATTTACTTAGCTTTGTTATGCTTTTAACTTTCGAAAGTTTCTCTGTGCCAGCAATTAATCTAAGGAGAAAATGTGATTATCTTCTCAGGTTTTTTTTTGAGTCTGTCTTTTTCAGTATATGTGTAATACTTTTCTAAATTCTCCATTAATGTGACTGTTTTTGAAAGTGTTAATCCTTAAATTTCTGGCTTGTCAAACATGGAAAAAAGAGAAAAGGACAAAACAGGTGCAGTTTGTTTAAATCCTTTGAAGACACTTCAGCTGGGGAGGGTTGAAACATTGGCTGCCAGTCTATGCATGCCCTTTAATGATCAGAAGCAGCAATCAGAACAATAAATTTTGAAATTTAGAGGACAAGGTCCTTCTTGCTTGTTGGAGTTCTAGTAGAACACAGAAATGTGAGCACAGCTGCTTGCCACAGGACGATGAGCTGGGTAATATGTATTTGTTACCATGCTTAGTGCTGAAATTAACCAAAATCAACCATAATATACCAGTCAAATTTTTCCCTGAAAGTTTCAAGTATTCAAATAGTCTCCATAGTTCTAAAATAGTTGCTGCAGATAGTTTCAGTATCTGCCAATTCGGTAATTGCCAGTACAATTACAATTTGGGTAGAGAAATGAAATCTAGGTACTTCCTGTCCTACTATCTTCTCCATGGTAATTGTAGATAATCCATTTTTAAAAACTATTTTTATCATAATTTGAATGTTCACCAAAATTTAAATACAACAGCTAAGAAAATTACAAAAATAACAAATAATTTCAAGGAATAATTATAACCAGTAAAACCCATTGTGAAATATATTTGTAGATTAAACATTCATGTACAATTCTTTATTAATTTGTTTATTGTATTGTAAAGTTATGATGTGCCTTTTAAAAGTGAAATGAAATCATGAGTCACTGTGAATTGCAGATCAGTTAAGACACTATCCTATATTCATCCTGCTAGAAAAGTAGTAGGGATCCCAACCCAGGGATGTCTAATTCCAGAGCTCAGGCTCTTTCTACTAATTCATTACATTAGTAGAAATCATATATCTTGATTTCAGTTTGAATTGGCAGTTATTATACCCAATGACATGTGCAGTCTACAGAGCCAGACAATCGCTGTTCAAATTTTGGCTTCATGCCTTGCTACGTATGTGATCCTGATCAAGGAACTTGCATAACTCCATCTCCTCACATATAAAATGAATATAAGTGTCTGAACTTCTACAGAATGAGACTGTTGTAAGAAGTAACTGTAGTAATCTACATGAAGTCTTTACAACAATATTGGGTTCACAATTTTAATGTTAAAACATTAATTACCTATAGTTACTTATAAAAGTCACTAGAGTAGGATTATATAAATTAAATATAATAGAGTTTTTAAGAGCTTAACTATTCATTATTCCAGAAGAAATGAAAATAGAGGATCCCAAAGCAGTTGAAAAGCTTGTAGGATCTTGCAGATATTAGTGGAAATAATTAAACAAATTATTTTAAATAGATTTTTGTAATCAGGAATATTTGGTATATTACTCCATTGAATGTGATGAGACTTAACTATTCTCAAGTTAAATGCATCTAAATTTGATTATTCTTAATAAATCATCATTATGCCTTTAAAAAATACTGGAATGTGTGAATATACTCATAAGAGGGAGTAATTAGTGCTAATAACTGCCCTGGAAAATAGCCTCCTTAAACATGCATCTTTAATACATTAACTCTTTAAGAATGATACAAACCTTCTATTTGTCAACCAATATTTCGATATAGATTTCAACAACTAAGTGGAATAAAATTTAAAAAAATGTATATAATGCAAAGTTTGAGAGAGGCCCTTAATATAAAATTTGACTATAGCAATAGTATTTTCAACTAAAATTTCTTTAAAAAAAGAAAAAAAAATGTTAAAAACTACTTTATAATACTTTGCTGGAAAACAATATGGTTAATCATCTCATATACCAACTATGTTATATCAAGAATTTCAAAGTGCCATACTTTCTAAAGTCTAGATATGATTTGAATCTTAATTTTTCTAAAATGCTACCAAAGCATTGGATTGTTTTATAGTAGCATTCTATTGTGTTTCACCATTGCAATGATAGGCACTATGTACATACACATATATACCAAGAAATAATATAGATAAATTATAACATAAACTAATAGTAAATGATAATAATTTGCAATATTTTTACCAAAAGATCAGTAGTTTCTGAACTATCCGAATTAATATCAAATTCAAAGACCATCTTTCTCTTTTTATTATTTTCTTCACTGGGCACATTCTTGTCTTCTCTTTGCTGCATTTTCAGTTTTGTTGGTGTCTTGACAGTATATGCCTATTCAAAAAAGAAAAGCAACATAATATCCTACCAAATCAAACATATGTTATTAAAAGACAAATGAGTTTTAGCAATCAATAACTATCCATTATTATTGATATGTATATGAAGTAGAAATTTTGGATAAAATTTTAATTCAGTTGTTTTTATACTAAAAATTTTATAACTTTGTTGAAAAAATTTACAATAGTGATCAGTCTTCCTTCCCTTTTACTGAAAAACAGATTGGGGATGGAGGAGGAAGAGTCTACAGCTTTGCAGTCAACAATTTTTTTTTTTTTTAAATATATTTGCTTTTTTTTTTTTTTTAAAGATTTATTTACTTTTATACAAGAGCTGGAGTACAGGCCAGAATCACGGGGCGGGGGTGGGGGGCGGAAGGGTGAGAAGATTCACCAGAGACAGACCCGGGAGCAGAACAGGCAGACGACCAAAATACACTGCTGAGGGGAGCAGCAGGAGAGACAGGAAAAGTCTGCCACTCCATGTGGGAATCTCCCTGGCCAGCCAGGAATCGAACCCATGCTATAGAGGCTACGGACAGTTCCACAGCGCTGCGCTCAACCCACTGCACCATCGGGGAGGCCCCCTTTTTTTTTTTAAAGATTTATTTTATTTCTACAATAGCTGGGTACAGGCCAGAGACATGGGAGGGTGAGAGGATTCACCAGAGACAGAGTAGGAAACAGAACAGACAGATAGACTGAAGTATACTGCTGAGGGGAGCAGCGGGCGAGTCAGGAGAGGTCTGCTGTGCCATGTGGGTAGCTCCCAGGCCGGCTTGGAATTGAGCCTGTGCTGCGAAGGCTGTGGACAGCTTCACAGCTCTGTGCTCAACCCACTGCACCACCAAGGAGCCCCCCAGTCAACAATCTTAAGGACTTTTCCTAACCATAACTGAAAACAAAGAACTGAGTTTTTACAATGAGGTACCATCTTACACCACTGAGAATAGCATATATTAAAAAAATTAGCAACAACAAATGTTGGCAAGGATGTGGAGAAAAAGGAACTCTGCTACTTTGCTGGTGGGAGTGCAAACTGGTCCAACCACCATGGAAAGCTGTGTGGAGATTCCTCAACCTGCTAAAGATAGAGCTTCCATATGATCCAGAAATTCCACTCCTAGGTATTTACCCAAATGACACAGAAACATTAATTCACAAGGGCAACTGCACCCCTGTGTTTATAGCAGCACTTTTTACAATAGCTAAGGTATGGAAACCACCCAAATGCCCATAAATAGATGACTGGATCAAGAAGATGTGGTATATATACACAATAGAATACTACTCAGCCATCAAAAAAGATAAACTCATGCAATTTGCAGCAACATGGATGGAGCTGGAAGGGATCATGCTCAGCGACATAAGCCAGAAAAAAAAAAGAAAAATACCGGATGGTCTCACTCATAGCAGGAATTTAGAAAACCTAAATAAGGGACCAGGGAAAAGACTAATTATAATAAAGAAAAAATCAAAATCAACAAGCAACTATAAACCAGAGACACAGTACCAGGGGTTGGGGGGGAGGAAGAGAGGAGGGATTAGGGTCAAAATAAGGGAGGTGGAATTGTATGGGGAATATAACCAAATGAAAATGCATACATTGGGCCTCCCCTGGTAGAGCAGCTGTTGAGCGCTGGGCTGTGAAGCTGCCCGCAGCCTCTGCAGCGCCGGTTCGTTCCCCGGCTGCAGGCGAGGGTCCCACATGGCGCGACAGACCTCTCCTGCCGCGCCCACTGCTCCCCTCAGCAGTGTACTTCATCAGTCTGCCTGTTCTGTTCCCTGCTCTGGCTCTGGTAAATTCTCTCGCCCTCCCACACTTCTGACTGTGCCCAGTGCTTGTATAAATAAATAAATAAATATTTAAAAAAAAGAAAAAAGAAAAAAAAAAGAAAATGCATACATTGTGCAAAAATGAAAAATGATGTAAGAATTATATAAAATAAAATATATTAAATAAAAAAAGAACTAAAAAAAATTTCTCCAAAGAAGAAAAACAAATGGCCAATAACCATACGAAAAATGTTCAACATTACCAGTTATCAGGGAAATGCAAAAACACCCGGAAAGTTATAGAATCTGCCCAAGATACCATTAAGTTGTGGACAGTAATAGGAAGAGAAAAAAAGGAAACCATTTCATGCATGTATCACAAAAAAATGAAACATTCAAGAAACTGGTTATATATATATATATATATATATAAAATCTATGTTTGTGATACCATATATATGGTAAATGATAGAGAACCTTCTTTTTTTCATTAAAAAATCTACTTATTAGGGCCTCCCTGGTGGCGCAGTGGTTGAGCGCTGGGTTGTGAAGCTGCCCACAGCCTCTTTAGCGCCGGTTCGATCCCCAGCTGCTCCCCGGCCACCGGAGGAGGGTCCCACATGACGCGCAGACCTCTCCTGCTGCCTGCTGCTCCCCCCAGCAGTGTACTTTGGTCCTTCTGCCTGCTCTGCTCCCCGCTCTGGCTCTGGTGAATTCTCTCACCCTCCCGCGCTTCTGACTGTACTCAGTGCTTGTATAAATAAATAAATAAATCTTAAAAAAAATCTACTTATTAATTTTAGCAACCAACCTTTGGTAATGGTGTTGATAAAGTACTTTTGGCAGATGTCCATTGAGAGTCTCTTTTATCTTTGTTTTTGCCATGATCAGCGGAGGTGAAATTTTGATATATATTTTGTGAAGGAGCTGTTTTAGAATCAAATTTCCAATAACTAGTTTCAGGTGTTTCCAATAACGAAGTCTGTGTTTTCTATATTGAAAAACAAAAATGAATAAACATCATCAAACTTTATTTCATAGTGAAGCTGAATGGGGCTGAATCTGCAATGAGTTTCAATTAAGAACATACAGTGTGCAGGATGAAAAGGTACAACAACCTGTGCTACCAAAACACTGGAAAGAGTCAAGTAATATGCTCTTTTCTACTAGAACTGTTACTGACTTACTAGGTCATTTAAAGTAAATCTCCAGACTTTAATTTATCCAAGTATATAATCAAGGAACTAAAACTGGGTAATCTGTAGATCTCTTTGCCAAATTCTACTGATTTCACTTTATAATCTTTTTCCCAACAGTAATGAATTTTAGTATTTTTTTTCAGAAATACTGATAAAAGGACACAGCTTTTTTCTAAATATTTCTACATCACAGTTTAAATGAAAGCAAATTTGATAAAACCAATTTTTTTCTCTTTTCTTTAGATGCGTTATGAGTCATCCTGAGAACCTTCAAAATGTAACTGCTTTCTTGGACAAATTTTGATTCTCGAAAGACTGAGAATGGCAACTACACCACCTTGTGGCCATGTTTGAAAGTTAACATTTCCTTGGTAGCCCAATAGTCTAAAAGTTGCATCCCCACTCTACCATACTGAAAATAATCCCCTTGTTAATACATTATGGAACTCTATGTATTTCCCTACAAGATACATTTTTTTTCTGACTGTTACATTTCCAATGATGAATATTCAGCGTATTTTAAAAACAGTGGTGGAGCCTCCCTGGTGTCTCAGCAGGTTGAGCACAGCACTGTAAAGCTGTCTGCAGCTTCTGCAGCGCTGGTTCAATTCCCAGCCGGACTGGGAGATACCCACATGGAGTGGCAGACCTCTCCTGTCTTGCCCGTGCTCCCCTCAGCAGTGTATTTCAATCAATCTGCCTGTTCTGTACCCCACTCTGTCTATGGTGAATCCTCTCACCCTAGTTCTTGTATAAAAATAAATAAATCTTTAAAAAAAATAAAATAAAAACAATGGTGTTTCCTATGCGCCAAGTCCTATTTTAAATACTTCGCAAATATGGGGAAAAGGATCTTTATTTTCCCTTTACAGATGAGGTTAAGTGTCTAGTATAGAATTTCAGGATTAAGAAATCCTTTTTATATACCTTCAAATATAAAAATATTTGATTATTATCAATCAAAATCATCAATAATAGGGCCTCCATGGTGATGCCAGGGGTTAAGATGCAGCACCATGAAGCTATCCCCCAGCCACTGCAACATGAGCTCGATCCCCGGGCAGGATGATACCCACATGGCGCAGCAGACCTCTCCTGACTCTCCCTCTGCTCCCCTCAGGAGTGTATTTCAATCAATCTGCCTGTTCTGTATCCCTCTCTGTCTCTGGTGAATCCTCTCACCCCCGGCAACACCTCTGACCTGTACCCCCACTCTTATATGCATAAATAAATAAATCTTTAAAAAAATCAATAATTAAAAAAAAAATTTTAAATAAAGATTATGGGCCTCCCCGGTGGCGCAGCGGTTGAGCACTGGGTTGTGAAGCTACCCGCAGCCTCTGCAGCACCAGTTCGATCCCCGGCCGTTCCCCGGCCGTTCCCCGGCCGCTCCCCAGCCACTGGAGGAGGGTCACGCATGGCACGCAGACCTCTCCTGCCACCCGCTGCTCCCCTCAGCAGTGTGCTTCGGTCCTTCTGCCTGCTCTGCTCCCCGCTCTGGCTCTGGTGAATTCTCTCACCCTCCCGCGCTTCTGACTGTACCCAGTGCTGTATAAATAAATAAATAAATCTTTTTTAAAATAAATAAATAAATAAATAAAGATTACTTTGGATCTCAGTCTCTTTCTCAATTGATTCAGACTAAACTGAGGAAAGGAGCATGCCACTTAGTTGGCCCTCTCAAAACTCAAAATTTCTAGTCTCTTTTACCTTTGTATTTGCCTTTATTGCTGATGTGGTAGTTCTGATGCATATTTTGTGAAGGAGCTGCTTTAGTATCAAATTTCCAATAACCAACTTCAGGTGTTTCCTGAATCTAAACGATCTAAATATAAACTTTAGAATTTTTAATGAAAATATTTTTTTCTAACATTGGAAATTTAGAGAGAAGAAACCACTTTAAGATAACACTATAGGGCCTCCCCTGGTGGCGCAGCGGTTGCGCGCTGGGCTACGAAGCTGCCCGCAGCCTCTGCAGTGCCAGTTCGATCCCCAGCCACCAGGCAAGGGTCCCACATGGCGCAGAGACCTCTCCTGCTGCTCACTGCTCCCCTCAGCAGTGTACTTTGTCAGTCTGCCTGCTCTGCTCCCCACTCTGGCTCTGGTGAATCCTCTCATCCTCCCGTGCTTCTGACTGTACCCAGTGCTTGCATAAATAAATAAATAAATCTTAAAAAAATAAAATTAAAAAAAAAAAAGATAACACTGTAGTAGAAATAAAGATGGAAATCTTCTCTAAAACTCCAAATGAGAAATGCTTTGAAATGGTTAGCTAATATTTCTGAAATAATAAATAGCAAGAAACAACTAAGGAAATAAAATTGTTACACATTTTAAATGTTCTTTTCCTATTTATGAACAAAAATATATTCTAAATGTTAGAAAATGAATTGGTGCCATACAAAAACTATGAGAATTATATAAAACTCTTACCTTGTCTTTTTTTTCTTTGAGAGCAACTGTGTTTTTGTTGGCCTCTTTTTTTAATTTCTCCTATTAAAAAATGAATAAAGTACATTTAATGGGGTCATTACTATTAACAAAAATTTCAAAGCATGGCATATACTTTAGAAAAACTAGCAACAACAGAGGAGGGAAGAGCACAAGGGACTATGATGATGGTAATGAATTTCTATGGGCACTACACCTCAGAGGAGAAAGCAAACATTGTACAAAAATTAATAATGATATAAAAAATATATAAATTGAATAAAAATGTAAACAATAATTTCAAAGCACTCTGTTTACATAAAGGAAAAAGCAAAGACAAATAAGACATAATCCTTATCTTTCAAGAAGCTGAAAGGTAATGGGAATACACAGTGACATAACTACTTTAAGAACAACATGCTATGTGAATATTTATGTACCGTAAGCTCAGGACAAAAGTTGTGTGAGATTTTCTATAGGATGCAAAACAATTAAAGGAATTACATGTAAGAAATAAAGTGAAAAATGTAGAGAGACTTGAAATTGAAAGTGCACATTATGTAGGCTATTGCAGTGATTAAGAGAACAGTATTTGGAATCATGCAAAAAATGAGTAAGATTTGCATTCTAAAACATTCTACTTTTTTGTTATACAATCTTGAATAAATAACCTAGCCTCTATAAAAATGAACATAATAACAAGTATTGTTTATAACACTGTTATAAGTATTAAATTAAAAGGAGGATACTCAGCTCAGTACTTATATAAAGGGAAAAAGGTAGTATTTATCACATCATTTTCAACTGTCAGTCAATTCACTTTGTAAATTGCAAGGTACTATACAAATATAAGGCTTTATGTTACTCCTAAAACATAATAAAGAACCTAAACTCACATCCAAATATATAACCATTTTTTAATACAGGAGTTATTTCCCAAGTATTTCAGTATATCTGAAAACACTTCTACTTTTAAAGAGCACCTATATTTATGTGTGTTTAATATTTACATTAGGGAATATGGTAAATACTTCTGAAAAAATAAACAAGTTTAATGAGGAAGGCTATATTCTAAATCCTTAGCTACCCAAATTATCACATTATTTTCAATATCACATATGAAAATACATATTTTCACATATGAAAATACAAAGTTGCACTTAAACTTTATGATTACATCATCTATAACTCCACAAAACATACTTTTTCTTCTCTTTCTATTTCAAGCTGTTTCTTCATAGACGAAAGTTCACTTTTGAGATGAGATAGTTCAATCTCCTAAAGAAAATGAAACATGATATACAGAAGTGAATCCAAATACTTTTCAAGACAGTAAAAATCAAACTAGTATTTCAAATAAACTTGTTTTTATAGAGAGAAAACTCACTTATAAAATACACTTTGAGTCCACTGATATGAAGGTTGCTAGTTGAACATAACTAAGGATTTCATTTAAACAAGTTTTCCTACAGTTTGCAATAAATAAAAATTTAACATTATGTATATTTCTCCTCATGCTCTCCAATCTATCCAACCCCTGCTCTCCCAATCTCACTGAATTCTAAACTTATTTGTAAAAACGTTTATAACTTTTCATTTGAGAAAAAAAAGAGTTGATTTCACTATTTCAAAAAATGGTGAAGCTCTGTAAGATCCCATTCTGATGTAAGAGGCTCTGATTCTATAGATGAAAAAATATTATTTTATTTGATATTATTCCTTCCTACAAGCCCTGCTGACATGAAAATTGGCTTTTATTGCTATTTATTCTGTATCTCACCAAAGATGCTTTCACTGATGAATGTTCTTGTTCTTTGCTCTTATAAAGTCCTAACTCTGAGTCTCTCTCCTCAACGATTTTGTCATATTGGTGCTATATTAAAAAGGAAGAACATTTTAGACATTAGAATCCAAGTAGATTATGTTTTAATAGGACTGGTCTCCTTAAGTATTTAATATTTACAGGAAATATTTATGAATTCAGCTACATATCTGAACATATTTTGAAACCTTTTCAATTCCAGTTTTTATTCAAATAACACAAACAATGAAGCATAGATGACAGTCTTGGAAATAGTCTAACACAAGAGAATAAAATATTTTTAATTGGAAGCACTGAATTTAATCATTTTTTAATTGGATCAAAAGATCACAACCTCTTAGAAAAGAGTCTGATTCCAGATCTAGCAAAGGAAATATAAGATGAATCTCGAACATTTTATCTTAACAGAAAGCAAGAAAGCTATCAGAAACTAATACAGTCAAGTCAAAGGAACTCGCTGGTCAGTTTGAAGAGGTTTCCACTGGCCAAGATAAGACGATTTGAATATCAACAAAGATAAAAACTGTACTGGACAGACACATGCTAAATATGATCAAATCTATAAGTTAATAATGTTACTTAAAATATTTTTTAATCCTCGTTGTTTGTGCCATAATGTTATATACGGCAACAAATTTTAAGGATGAATAGGTAGATATATCCCATCTCCTCTCCAAATCAGGAAGGGAATAAAGCTTAAACCCCATAAGAGAATGATTTTTTAAAAAAACAAAAATAGTGCACCATCACAAATACAAGAAACATAAGCCTTTCACCTATTCCATTAATAAAAATGTGTTTAACCCTGTATATATTAGACACATGTAGAGGATAAAAATATTAACAAGATGCACCCAAGTAGCACCCAAGTTCAGCTTTGTGCAATTATGAGTCAAAATTGGAGAAACAGGATACCAAGGGTATTCCTGCTATAATTAGTCATTAGGGCATGGACTATTTTCTCTGACAAATTAGAATACTATCTTGATTTCAATGTTTTTATGTATAACTATGGTTCCAATTAATAATTTTCATTCACAATAAGAAATTACCTTATGTTTTTCCATAAGTGCTACCATTTCAGCTATTTTATGTTGACATCGTATATCAATTTCTTTCTGTAATTTTACCGCTTCTTCAGCTATTACTTTTGCCTTTTCAACCTATCAAATAAAATCTTTCTCAAAATTAATGCACAAAAAGTTTACTTAAATGTAAACACCATACACTCTATTTACATAAAATGCAGAAACCAACACCAGGAAATTAGGTAAACAAAGTATAAAAAGCATTACTGTTTTGATTGATTTTTGGGTGTTCTATAAAATTAGATAATAGAATAATATTATAACAATCATTTAATCATTTAAAAATAATCACTTACTGCTCAATGCTCAAATATTTAGAATCAATGATATTTTAGCTGCTATGGAGACTATATCCTAAAATAAATTTAAATTTTTATCATAATTTTAAAAGTAAGAATTACTACTTTTCTCTTAAATTACTAATAAATAGTGTTTTAGTATAACAAATTCTCAAACATAGTTTCTCATACCTCTCCCAAAAGATTTTCTTCTAATTTCTTCTTCTCCTCAATTTCTTTTTGATAGTTGTCAGTCATTTCTTTAAATTTTTGTTTGGCACTTTCTAGGTCTAATTCTAATTTACTGACCTTGAAAGTAAAGAAAATAGCATAAATATTAGAAAGGACTGCTTAAATTATTTGAAAACATTCTGTATTCATTTTGTGGCTTTATGAATCTCAAAGAATACTTATTCATGGAAATTACAGTCAGATAATTTTTCCCATATTTTTCATATGGTGAGATATGCTTCATTTTTCATAATTTCTTATATTTTTTCTTTAAAATATGCATTTAGTCTTGACAAGTAATATTTTAAAAGCAACCATATTTTTACTTTTAATGAATTTCCCAGCAATTTTTACATTGCTTAGTCTCAGTTCAACATCTTTACTACAATAAATAATCTGTCAATTTGGATAGAAAATCCATGTTCTGAGGGAAAAGCATATTGGGATTTTTTTTTAAACAACTTTACTGAATGTTAGGCTTCTATATATTATCATTTTTGTTATCTTACTTTTCTTCACAAGTGTTTTCCTTGCTTTTTCATCTATAAGTGTCATTATTTCACCAATATTCTCGAAAGAGAAGTATGTTGTGGACCTAATTCAAAGTTGACAGCTATTTTTGCTGTACTTGAGAATTTTTTTCTTATTTACTGACTTCCATTGTTATTTGCTAAGACGTCCATGGCAAATTTCTTGTCATTAGTGAACTTCAATTTGCCTAGTTACCTTTAAGACCTCTGTCTGTCTATATCCTATAGTTGCACTATAACACATAATAAGTCTACATATTATTTTTTTTTAATTTTTCCTATTTGGTATATATCACTCTTTTTATATCTGTGAGTTCATATCTTCCACCAGTTCTAAATGTTATCAATAATTATTCCCTCTCCCCAATTCACTCTATTCTTTCCTTCTTCCTAAACACCACAAAATCCTTAGAATAACAAATTCATTCAACTGTAACAAAAACAACAATAAAAATTGATGGACCCAATGGTGATAAAGGAAGTTGGTTGCTTCACACCCTATAGGATTGCCCAATAGTTAACCAAAAGAACATTAAACCCAGAGAGTAATGTGGCTTGAGGCAAAACAGGAACACACCTTGATTATCAGAGATCAACACATATTACAACACAGTAGAGAGAAAAGAAAGTCATCCTTCATTGAACAAGATGGGTGGAGAGAAGCACCTGGAGGCTGTGATCCAGGACAATGGGATACATACAGGGAAGATGCCAGGAGCCCTGAAGAAGGGAAAGCTAAACAGGTGTAGTCACACACTCTTAACTGAAAGAAAACAGTGTAGAGGAGTTGGAGTGCTCCACAGAGAGCAGATCATCAGTGAAAACATCAAAAAGAGCACTGAACTGCACTCTTCCTCACCTACCCTTTGGGACTGGTACTGGTCTTATGAAGAGCATTGACAGCTCACAGGCTGCAGAGTATCAGATCTGGAACCCCATAAAGGAGCACTACTGGTAGTGTCATAAACACACACCAGTCCTCCCCCTAACACATTCACACCAGAGGCTGGACTCTTCAAGACCCTTACCCCCAACCCTCCAACGCAGCAACTGCAAGATCAAATTTTAGGAGCCAGCAAAGACCAAAAAACTAAGATCAAATAAAACCACAGCACCATCCACTGGAAAATTAAAACCAGTTCAACTCTAAGTTATGGCTACATATACTTAAAAAAAAAAAAAAAAAAAACAGACCTCTAAAGCAAAGGATAGGAGGCCAAAAAACACAACACATGGCTCCTTGAGACCTAAAGGGAACATGACATCACAAGGAGAGAACAACTTTCCAGAATCCAACCATAAGCACATGGAAGAGTTTATCTCCCTATCAGCTATGAGTTCATAATTCCTTTGAGAAAAGAAAAAAAAAGAGGGAAGAAAACACAGAAAATCAACTCAGATATAAAGGAACTCAGAAAAGCTAAGCAGAAAGATACAACAAAATTCAGGAAAAAAATGAAATACCTGAGAAATAATGAACAGAAAATAGGAAAGCTATTTGCAACAACATGAATGGGCCTGAGACCATGCTGCTAAGCAAAATAAGTCAGAAGGAGAAAGACAAATACCAGTTCATTTCACTGAAATGTGGAATATAAAGAAACAAAGCAAAGAAACAGACAAAACCAAAAGAAAAGAAACCTTTCTTTCTGTGTTAATCTTACTATAAGTTTGCTAAAAGCATGTATCTACACATTTATACTTTTTATTCAATGTGAGAAACTGAGAAAGTGTAATTTACTATTATTGCCCTATACTCCTTGACCTCTTTTCAAGGTCTCTAACTGCACAGTTAGTACCTGATATTGTTCCAAAGGTCACTAAGGTACCATTCCTTTTTTAAAAAATCTTTTTCTGCGTTTCTCTGACTAGATAATTTCTCTCTATCCAGCTTCAAATTCACCAATACTTTTGTTTTCTTCAATCTTTTATTGAAGCTTGTTTTTGAAGATGTTTTACTTTTCAGTACTAGAATTTCTGTATGATTTATTTTTAATATTTTCCTTTCTTCACTGAAAGTCCCCATTTTATTAAAACCATACATTTTTTCCCATTTTCAAAGTTTTAATAGGTGTATAAAAGATCGTATGAGGAGATTTCAATACCTAGTTCATATTAGGGTCATTTTCTACTGACTTATTTTTATAATATTTCATGGATATCTGTGTTGTATTGAGTTTAGGGCTACTACAAGCAATGCTACTATGAATATTTTATACATTTCTCCTGATTCTATTTAAGCATGAAAGGGCTGAATTATATACCTTTCCATATAATTCCAGTACTTTCTGAGAATTCTTATTTGTTTTCATTTCAACTATATTTACATATTTCTAATTTTAAATACTATCGAAAAGTAAGACATTTTGCCTCCCCTCAAAGGGTACATATTTAATACACTGAGAACCAGTGCCTTCCATTCACAATTCAAAGACTATTGAGTATTTACAAGGGTCAGTCACTGTTAAAGGAACTGGGAATAAGATGACAAACGAAACATAACCCTAGCATCACGAGCTTACATTCCAGGATTTTAATTTGTTTTTTACAGTCAATGGTTCTAAAATGCTTTATGCTACAGGATAACTATATATGGTGTTTTTAAAAAAACATACATTTCAAGGTGCCACCCCAAACCTACTCAATCTCAATTTTCAATGTATAGGTAAGGAATCTGAATACATACATATACGCTCATACACACATACATTTTTAAAGTGCTTAGCGATTTTTAACACAGCCAAATAACTTTATTGCAACTAAAAGAAATGATTCCCAGAATTACAAAAGTTAATGTTTAAAAATAACTGCTATCATATAAGGGTATAAAATTGCTAAATCTTTGTCTCTCAGTATTTCAAAAATAAAAATAAATATCTCAAAAAATACATCGCAAATACCTTTATCTCATAAACATTCAGTTGCTTGCTTTCTGCTGTACCCTTTTTTTTTAAGGCCTTATTCTGTTAAAAGTTAAAAACAAAGAATTTTATTTAGTATCAAAGCGATTCAAACCTACATTGTTACAGGCTTGGATTGAAACTACTAAAGGAAAGCATTAGTCTCTAAAACTGCAGTTAAAATAACCCTTCTTTTAAAGTAGTTTCATTTTGAGAATCAGTACATACCTCCTGTTGAAGTTCTTCAATGTGCTTGCTTTTATTTTCAACTTGTTTCCTTAAATTGTTACACTAAAAATTTATGAGAAATAATAACTATTTTATTCAATATTCTAGTTGAAATAAGTAATTTCCAACTAACAAAAATATTACAAAATAAGAGGTCACTTGAAAAATTATGTTGTTAAATAATTCCACTAACGTCAAACATTACGTGAGCAAGTACAATTTTAACAAAAGATTATCTCAATTACAAATTTGAATTTCTTAAGATTTCTTAGTCTACTTAGACAACATACGCATTCAACTACTCTAAAGAAAATGTGCCTTTGGGGTCAACTCTACAACAAACTGAATTATATATTAGTTGAATTTTGAAAAGCTGCAGTCAGAGGTAAGAATACCTATAATTTATCTTCTAAAGTCATTACCCATCTCTTATTTCTGAGATCTCTTCTCCTTTGGAAAAAATACATTAATATTACATTATTCTATCTCCTCCTAACTACATTCTAATCTCTCTCATAAAATACCAGCTAAAACACTTTTTTGTATATCTCACTCTCATGGACTATTTTGCCTGACTACAATATGCTATCTTGAACTATGAGGTATTAGTCTAAGAATTATTTGGCGTACTATAAAAGCAGCACAAATTTCTAAAGGACATTAAATATTACAAGTATGTATGTTGTTCTAATTTCCAACAAATAGGAACCCCAGTGGGGAAAAAAATTTAACCTCCCTGAATAGCACAGAATACTCTTATTTTTCTTGTGACATTCACATATAGTCATAGTTACTACTGTGAAGCTGAATAATATGTGGCACTACTATCTACAAAGTATTTATTTTGACCATACTTTAATAGTGTTCCACCCTTAACAAATGATCTACTTCAGAAAACACAAAAGAAAACTGTAAGAAAAGCTAAGGAAAAGTGAGAAAAATTTTAATGATTTTCACTCCAATTTGATTGGCTATTTGGTGGGATGCCTAGAAATTCCTTAAAAGGTTTTAAATTATCACAGTTCATTTTTAAGTAAAATAATGCATGTGCATAGAAATAGGGAATTTTGTTCATCAGAATTATAGTTAGAAGAAATGGTGTTATAAGAGGTTAGAATTTTAATAATAAATGACTTGCCAAAGGAAAAGTCAAGTATGAGGACAAGTGTGTGATGAGGTATAGAAAAGAGGGAAGTGAATTGGAATAGGCAGTCAGGCAGTAAAACGTTTCACATTAATAGCAGAAACTTTCCTACAGCTTTCTTAATTACAGAAATGTGAGAGATGTAAGAATGATTTTTAAAAGCATATTACTACTCTAAATATAGCCACAACAAATGTAAATGCTGACTATATGAAATTTTGGGAAAGGGAAGAAGAGATAACCAAAGCAGTTTTCTTAAACTGCTCTTTGAAGTACTGTGCAAAACTCCTGAACCCAGAGCCTCTTCAAAGAAACCTGTAATAAAAATCCTCTATTAGTCCTCAAAAGTCTTCAAAGGAGAGTTCAGATTTATTTGTACAGAACAATGTAAAGGCTACTAGCCCTAAAGAATCTAGTCACATATATTGTTACTAAGCCTCTATTCCCAAACATTATTTGCAATTTGATAATACCTTGTTTTCTAATATCTTCATTTGTTTATCTTTTTTTAAAACTTGACATTCAATGCTTCGAGCCTAAAAAATATTAGTTGATAGCATAATTAAAAATGGTAACATAATTTCTATTTTCTTCTATATCTTTTAGAAATGGAATTACAAAGTTTAGTATTTTGACAGTTATCAGTTCTCCCAGTTTATTTCAGTATTCGCTTTTAAAAACAGAAATTGTCTTTGTGTTAATGTTTATATGTTAATGTTCATCATTCTTAATATCACTTTGTGCTATTTTATCATTTTTTCCAGTTTACCTTCAATTTTTAATTGCCTTGTACATAAACGTTTACAATCTCTTTAAATAATCTGAATCTTGTAACAAGCAATTGATTGGTATTACTATCTCCATTTTAGAAGGAACAAACCTGAGGATCAGATAAATTACGTATGGAATAATACATGTCTAAACTAAGGTAGCAGACCAGGAAAAAGACAAGTAATAAAATTCACTGTCAGGCAAAGTATCTGAGAAATATTTGCAGCTTAGAAGCAGTTTCAATAGGTAATTAAAATCCAACCATCAAAATTTAAATGTTACCTTGTCTTTCATTTTGTTTTCCGTTTCACTAATACTTTCTATATTGGTAAAATAAATTTAAGTTCTTATTAGAGGATTTTGATTTACATTAAACATTAAATTCTGATTTTTCCTCATTACAAACAAGATTAGTGTTTTGAAGTGGCCTCTGACACAAATTTTAAAGTAGTGAATTACCAAAATTTTACAAAATTACTTCATTTTTTCATGGCTGAATTTAATTAGTAATATGAAACAAAGAAAAAATAATTTTGAGAGAAAAAATGTGGCATAATCAAAAGAAGGCCAGCTCTAAAAAAAAAGTCAAGCTCTACTACCTTTCCATTTGTAACCTTTCAAAGATTTTTACCCTTTCCAGGTTCAATTTCCTAATTCATAAAATGAGAACAAAAATGACTTCCAGTTAAATAAAATAACATACATGAAGAAACTACGATGTTTCTGGTCCATTTTAAGCCCTTAGAAAGGAGAGCTCAGGGCCTCCCTGGTGGCACAAGGGGTTAAGATGCAACCTACGAAGCTATCCGCAGCCTCTGCAGCAGGAGTTCAATCCCTGGCCAGCCAGGGAGCAACCCACATGGCGCAGCAGACCTCTCCTGATTGGCCTGTTGCTCCCCTTAGCAGTATACTTCAGTCAATCTGCCTGTTCTGTTCCCCACTCTGTCTCTGGTGAATCCACCGCCCCCCCCACCCCCGCATCTCTGGCCTGTACCTCAGCTCTTGTATGCATAAATAAATAAATCTTTTAAAAAATTATTAAAACAAAAATGCGAGCTCATCTCATTCCTACAATTTTCTAACGTACAAATATGACATTCCTTAGATCAAAACTCTTCAATAACCTCAAACTCCTAAATATAGCTTATGAAGCCATAAGTGACCATCCTCATCTCTCTCCACCTTAATTTGAACACATCCTCATTTCTCTCATCTCTCTCCACTCTCATCTTGTCCTACTCTCTCCACTATCACCAATACCTTAAATTCCAGATGTCATAGTCTGTCTTCAGAATGGGTATGCAGCTCATGCCTGATCAGATTACTCTATCCCCCCAGCCACAAACTGACTCAGGAATAAGTGAACAACATTAGGCCAAAGTCACCTCCAAAATTTTTTTCAGAACTTTTGAAACTATTTACCACAGTCTTCCAATTGATTCCAATGCCTTCTACCACTCTCATTCCACTCTTAAAAATTAAAAATGTCAGTTCCCTAATATAAAACTTTAATTGGATCACCACTTTCCATATAAACAAATGAAATTCATACTCAGCACCCAGAACAGAGCATAGTAAGTAGTTAATAATATTTGTTGAATGAATGAAAAAGCAGCTAAGGCTTTCATAATCTAGCTTGATCTTGCTATCTTGGTATAACTTTCTCTCACCAAATATATGAGAGATACCATATGATTTCACATATCTTGTACTACTGCACTTTCAGAAGATTATTCCCTAAAATAGTCTTTCTTCCTATCTCAATTTGTTAAAATCATACCTACCAAAGTACAACACAAACTTATTAACCAATTTATCAGTATATTTTATATTATTAAAACAAGCATTTTATTTAGCTTAAAAATGTATATCAACATTAAATATTGAACATTTATGAATGAAATTTAGAATTGTCATTATTTCTCTAAATCTAAACCATACAAGCAAAATAACCCAACTTTGACTATATTTTTAAGATCAACAGCCTACATTCCCTAGAGCACCTACTATTTATACACGAGTATACTTCATTAATTTAGACAGATAAATGCTAATTTTATGATTTGAAATTTTGTGCTACAAACTTTTATTTAATATAACATACATTTTCTTCACTCTTGTCCAATTTACATTTAACTTCATCTCCTTTCTGTTTTAGTTCTTCTCTCACAGATTCCAGTTCATTCCTTAAGGGAAATGAAAGAGTGACATTGTAATAAAATTTATGTTTTTTATTCCCTTTCTGGGATCTCTAAAATGGTTCACCATTATTTTGTTAGTTTAATTTTTCATTTTATTTGGTAATTTTTCATATATTAATGCCGACAGGTATACTTCTACTCCTATATTTAATGTAGACATTTATTTTTTATTAATTATCTGGATACCTGCAGTCATTTTTCTAGGAGTTTTTAAAAAAACTCCTAGAAAGAACAATTATTTCTTATTTAAGTCAAGATTTCACTTTACTGTTTTCTTAGTCATTAGTCATCACTTTAAGACAGATAATTTTACACAAATTAGGGACATAAATACAAATGATTTTAATGAAGTTCATGACAGAAATTTGCATACACATAGATCCTTAATATGCAAAAAGTATACCTAGAAACCTACATAAGAAATAGTAATATCGGGCTTTCCTGGTGGCGCAGCGGGTTGAGTGCAGCACTGTGAAGCTGTCCGCAGCCTCTGCAGCGCGGGTTCAATTCCCGGCCAGCCAGGGGGCAACCCACATGGCATGGCAGACCTTTCCTGTCTCGCCCGCTATTCCCCTCAGCAGTGTATTTCAGTCAATCTGCCTGTTCTGTTTCCTGCTCTGTCTCTGGTGAATGCTCTAACCCACTGCACCTCTGGCCTGTACCCCAGCTCTTGTATAAATTAAAAAAAAATAATAAATCTTTAAAAATAAATAGTAATACCTCTGGAAAGTAATTCTGAATTAACAAGAAGAGAAAAATGGCAGCAAGAAAGACAACAGACAAGAATGAGAGCTTAATTTCCCTAAAGGCTCAGTTGTCCCTTTGAATTTTGTACCATATGAATACATTATCATTATACAGCTTTTTTAAATTAAAAATCTGTGCTTTTACATAGAAAAAAATGGTGCTTTGTCTCAGATGAATAATTAAAGCCATATCTAACTGTAGTCTTCCTTGTTACCACTTTGATATTGCTGGGTATAACCTGTGTGTGTGGAATAGTATTCAATCATTTAGAGTAAGTGACCTTGTGAAAACTGAATCCAAAATATGTACACTTTAACTGAGTATTAAACTTTTAATTGATGGACCTCTTTGGTGGCCTAGAGTTAAATCTCAATGCAGTCACTGGCACTGCCTGAGTTCAACGCCTGGCAAGGGAGTTAACCCACATAGGGCTCAGCAGATCTCTCCTGCCTTGCCCGCTGCTCCCCTTAGCAGTATATTTCAGTAGATCTACCTGCTCTGCTCCCCACTCTGTCTCTGGTGAATCCTCTCAGCCTCTGCACCTCTGGCCTATACCCCAGTTCTTTTTTTTTTTTTTTAAAGGTTAACAAAAGGTTTATTTACAAGGGAAGGGGAATGAGGAAATGTACAACTCAGGGAGAAAAGAGGGAGATAAATTCTTAAATGGGTCCTACCTGTTCCGCCAACCTGGAATCCCAAATGACCCACCAAGACCAAACCTGCCCGGCCAAGAACACAAGCCAAGCGTGCCCGACCCCACTAACATGGCTGGTTTTTATTTACAAACAGAAAATGGCTGCTTAACTCTGCCCTTAGGTCTGTACTCCAGTTCTTCTACTAAATAAATATTTTTAAAAGAAAAATAAACTTTTAATTGCTATAGTTTCACTTTTCCAAAACACATTCAGATGAAGTGTCCTTTAAGTCTAAATGATAGGTAGTTGTTTAAAAAGACATTATCCAAATAATTTGAATTCTCTAGAATCTCCTTAAAATATTATTTTTACCCCCTACCTATACAGAAGCTTAATAACTGAGATTCAATTATAAATAACTGGTACTTCTGAAGAAGAAAGTTAATCAAAAAGAATAAAAACATCAGTAAAAGTAGGATGAAAGATGACGTCCCAAATCTAGAAAATAGTAACAGCTATGAGCCAGGCAGTGTGCTCAGCACTTTATTCACACTACCTCCTGACTACCTCCTGCAATCCTATGAGGGAGCTATATTAGATCAAAGGAGATTCCAAGAAATTTTAAAAAGAAGTAAGTTTTAATGACCACATTCATTAAACTCATACTTCAGATTATAAGTACAAAGAAGAGACTCCAAATATTTGGAAATCATCTAAACTGTTTAATGGATATTTTAAAATTTAAAATACAAGACCAGATTATTTTAAAAACAGTGAATATGAAAACACTGCATTTCTAAAGCCCAATCATAGATCCATAGCTATATTAAAAGTATGTTGAGGGCCTCCCCGGTGGCGCAGCAGTTAAGCGCTGGGTTGCGAGGCTGCGGCATCAGTTCGATCCCTGGCCGCTGGGTGAGGGTTCCACATGGCGCGCAGACCTCTCCTGCCGCCCACTGCTCCCCTCAGCAGTGTACTTCGGTCCTTCTGCCTGTTCTGCTCCCTGCTCTGGCTCTGGTGAATTCTCTCACCCTCCCGCGCTTCTGACTGTACCCAGTGGTTGTATAAATAAATAAATAAATCTTAAAAATAAAAAATAAAATAAAATAAAAGTATGTTAATACCTTGAAATGTTATTATTTGAAAAAGAGAAGATAAACTGTCAATATATTAATATTAAAAATAACTAAAGATTATTATTTATTTCAGGCAGACAAAATTCTAAGAATAAAAGCAATGGGTAAAATTATAGAAAGAAAGATACTCAAATTCAATACAAAACTTAAAAAACATCTGTATGACAAAAAATTATCCAAAGTGAAAAGAAAATGATGGTTGGGGTAAATGGATACTATAAATAAAACAAGATAAAGGATTAATATATTTTAAAGTTTAAATAAATCAATAAGAAAACAAAGATTTCAAAATATTAGTGGGAAATACAAGCAATTTTTGCAAAAATATATTCTAGGAAGCCAACATGAAAAATTTCAAAGTTCACTCCAAAATTGAAAATTATAAATAATGAGTTACTTTTATGATATATAATCAAACAAATTAATAGTAATGTCCAAAACTAATTATTAAAGCATTTTGGAGCTAACATTTTCATATACTACTGCATGATTTACCACTACAACAACCTATTAGAAACTAAGTGACTATCAAAAGCTATTAAAATAATTATGCACAGGACTCCATGGTGGAGCAGCGGGTTGAGCACAGCACTGTGAAGCTGTCGCAGCCTCTGCAGCACGGGTTCGATTCCCAACTGACCAGGGAGATTCCCACATGGCGCAGCAGACCTCTCCTGTTGCGCCTGCTTCTCCCCTCAGCAGTGCTTTTGGTCCGTCTGCCTGTTCTGCTCCCCATTCTGTCTCTGGTAAATCCTCTCACCCTCCCGCGCCTCTGACCTGTACCCCAGCTATTGTATAATAAAAAATAAAATCTTTTAAAAAATAATAATAATAATTATGCACAATTCAATAAATTCTACTTGAAATTTATATTATTAAATTCAAATTGAAAAGTATTAGAGGGATGAAGCCAATTTTTTTTAGAAGAATTTATTTTTTTTTAAAAGATTTATTTATTTAATTATTTATTTATTTATACAAGCACTGGGTACAGTCAGAAGTGTGGGAGGGCAAGAGAATTCACCAGAGCCAGAGGGGAGAGCAGAACAGGCAGACTGACGAAATACACTGCTGAGGGGAGCAGCGGGCAGCAGGAGAGGTCTGCGCACCATGTGGGACCCTCCTACGGCGGCCAGGGATCGAACCAGTGCTGCAGAGGCTGCGGGCAGCTTTGCAAGCCAGCGCTCAACCGCTGCGCCACCAAGGAGGCCTGCCACTTTTATTTTTAAGCAGAATTCCAAAGTAGTAATTTAAATCTTTTACTTACACTATATTCGGCATAAGTTTAATCTAAATTAACAATAACAAATAGGAAAAAAAATACAAAAATATTTTGCCAGACAACAAAACACCAATTCATTAGTCTTGCCTTAATTGTGTTTCTGTGTCTTCCAGATTTTCTATTTGTTTCAACATTCTTTCTTCTTGCTTTTTGCTATTCTAAAGAAATAACCAATGTTGTTTATATTATTTTGATTCAACAAGAACAAAATTGAAACTATTGATTAAGACCTGTAAATTGCAGCATAAAATGTATTATGCTCTATATAAACCAAGAGAATACACTATAGCATAAGTTCATACTACCTTTCCAGTCTTACTTTAATTATTCCCTAAAAAGCTCTATATACCTGCTAACAAAGCAAGCCTTACTTGCTGTTTCCTAGTGATAGTCTGAGACTTTTATAGTTTTTGTTAATATTGTAGCTTCAAGGAATACTTGTTTACTCATTGTTACCACTGAACATGCAATTCATGTTTTAAGGTGGAAGTCAATGTTACAGTCCCTCAAAAACCTTTCCTTCCACCAAAACAGAAGTATCTGTGGACTCTGCTAACACTCTGTCCCAAAACAATACATAGCATACTATTTAAATTTGAGCATCTAATTTTTCTACTAGGTCATTCATAGCTCCTAAACAGGAAAGAAAAGTAAGTCACTGATACTTTAATTTTTCAACTCACATTAATATCTTCTTGCTGTTTCTTGAGTTCTAGGGCCATATCATTTGTTTCTTGTGCCAGTTCTTTGTTCTCCAATGAAAGCTTGTTGCAACTTGCAGTTAGTTCTGTATTCTTAAGCCTATTTTTTAAGAAAATGTGATGCCAAAATATTACATATGAAATTATACAATGTGGAATTTTAAATAATCTTAGAGGAAAGGGCTGAGATTATAAAATAAATAAGATTGGCCATTAGTTAATAATTTCTGAAGCCAGGTGATAGGTATAAACGAGCTCATTACTTCCACTACTTTGTACATGTTTGAAATTTTTATGTAAGTTTTTCAAGACGCCCTATATATTTCCTTGCATATTCTCACACCTCCATCCCCTCACTTTATCACAAATTTTGAAGGGTATACTTCATATAATTTTTCCCTTCTAGTAGACAATATTTTAGAAACTCTTTCAAACTTATCTGATTAAAATAGTTCATGAGTCGTGAACTAATATAATTAAAATAAATAAAACTACATTTAACCTTATGTGTAACACTTAAAGGTCTCAAAAGCTCCATACTGGAAGAGCAATTACTTGCCACATGCAGGGGAGAAAAATCTGCTGCCCCAAGGCGTCTTTTTAACAAGAGGTTTATTTCATGGGGAAGATTCTGAAGTCTGGATGGAAATTGCTTTTGTAAGCTTCTCTCTGTAAGAACCTCTCCCAATAAGCCCTAATTTCCTTATGTCTTTTCTGCATACCTTTTATTTGAATACTTTTCCCTAGTGAAAGCCTTAACTAAATTTCCCTCTTGCCCTTACCCACGAGGCCAAATTCCCTATTTAAGATTGAATCTAAAGTCATTTGGGTGAGTAACTCAGTCATGTTAGCTTCCTCCCAGGTATACCAGAGGCAAAAGTGTTATTATTAGACCTTTTTTTCTCATCAATTTGTTTGATGTTTGATTATTTCCCAGCTAGAACCACCCAGAGGGATATAGGACAATTTCCATTGCATCTGGTATGTTACTGGTTGCAACCAGGATCACTTTTAAATGAAGAAGTGGAGTATATGGCTTTATGAAATGATTTCAGGAGTACTTATTCTCTCCTCCTTCTTATGCTGGAAATTCATTAAAGAGTAAAGCTTTTCATAAAAAATGAAAGGTTGTAAAAGCAAAACTACCAGGGATGATATAAATTTATATTAAAGTAGTACAAATTAGTTCAGTAACTAAAAGCAATCTTGGTTAAAATTATCCTACGGCCTTCCTGGTGGTGCAAGGGGTTAAGATGCAACCTATGAAGCTACCTGCAGCCACAGCAGCACAAGTTCGATCCCTAGCCAGGGAGATACCCACATGGCAAAGCAGACCTCTCTGACTTGCCCACTGCTCCCCCTAGCAGTGTATTTCAGTCAGGTCGCCTGTTCTGTTTCCCACTCTGTCTCTGGTGAATCCTCTCACCCCCCACACCTTTGGCCTGTACTCCCAGTTCTTGTATACATAAATAAATCAATCTTAAAAAAAAAAATTATATCCTAAACACCTAAAAAGATACTGTTGGAACGGTACCAGACACAGGGAATGGACACTAAATGGAAAGGAACAAGATGCTCAGTAAACTAATTACTTCTTATTTTTATCAAGAGTAGAGAACAGCAACCAAAAGGAAAATAATCATGCATACCACTAGATTGGCTATTTGAGTAATTATGAATAATAACGCAATAATTATTTCCTCCTATTTTCAAAATTAAACATACTAATGAATTTGTATTAAGAAATTTCATCAAGGACCTCCCTGGTGGCACAAGGGGTTAATCACAGCACTATGAAGCTATCCGCAGTTTCTGCATCATGAGTTCAATCCCTGGCCGGCCAGAGACCTACCCACATGGCACAGCAGACCTCTCCTGTCTTGCCCACTGCTTCCCTCAGAAGTGTATTTCAGTTTATCTGCCTGTTCTGTTCCCCACTCTGTCTCTGGTGAATCCTCTCATCCCCCACATCTCTGGCCTGTACACCAGTTCTTGTATGCATAAATAAATAAATCTTTTTAAAAAAATAGCAGTAGTTCTCAGCTTTGTGATATACTTTTGATGTCAATGATATGTACTTCCCTAAGCAATGGAATTGGTAAATTATTCTTAACTAGAAAGAAAATATAACTTTAAACCCATTCTAATAAATATTAACCATAATTTACTTATCATTAACTACTAGAAAGCTTAGGAATTGAATACATAAATTATTTATAGGAAAATATACATACTTCTCATTTTCAAGCTCAGTTTTCAGCTCTTTAACCTGTTTGGAATAATGTTGTTCACTTGTTTCAATGACAGTCAGTTGTACTTCCAAATCATGTACTTTTTTCTGGAAAAGAAATGTGTATAAACACAGCAAATATTTTTACAATTTTCTCATTGACAAAATATGGTCACTCTGTAATCAAGTCATATATTTGGCAAAAAAGTCCTAAGAATGTGTCAAGTTTTAGAAATGTAATCATTATAACTACTATAATTTTAACCATTACATATGGTTGTATCATAACCATAATTTTGAAACAAAAAGCAATCAGAAATGCATTATAAGTTTATTCTATTCTATCAACCAATAAAATATTTACCAAAAAATTTACATTCAGTAAAACGTTTTCATCAGTTTTACTCTACAAGTAATTAAATTCTATTAAAATGTTATGTTGAGATATATTAATGAAATAAGGTATCTTAAAAACTAAGCTTTTTTGCTATTGTAAAAGAATGTAATACTGTTATGAAGTGAAAACATACTTTTTAAAAATAAGATATTCTAAACATATAAACTGAGCACTATTAAAACTATTGTAAGTAAGAACGTAAAAGCTAAATTTTAAATGTATCAGTTAAGAAAGACATCAAGAAATGTAATCACTATAAATCATAGTATTATGCACACTATTTATAATTCAAATGGTGATCTTTCTCTGGCACGTTATAACAGGATCTCCTATTAAATCTGATTTAAAATCAGTCATTAGCATATTAAATATAACAGAAAGATACTTTAAAAGGAATTTTAAGATGAAATCTTTCACAAAGCTAGTACCTTCATCATAATCTATTTTGTAACTCTGTACTCTACTAACAAAACATTTAAAAGAAAAATGTAGTTTTTTTAAATAAACCTCTCTGGTTTCAAGAAGACCAGTTAGTTCTTGTTCTGTTCCTTTTAATTCTTCAACAATCTTCTCAAATTGTGTCTTTTCCTCTAAAAGACTTTGGTTTTCCACCTATTTAAAAACATTAACAAATCATGACAAAAAGAACATATACATCCAAAATAATCAAACTGCTTAACGAGGGTTGTGGAGAAAAATGAGTTTTTCTCTTTGGTTAAATTTTTTTTTTAAACAGAGAAAATAAGTCATCGTTAAGTAAATTCCAAAACAATATAACAGAAGATTTAATGGACAGAGTCCAGGAATATTTTTTATTTTTTAAAAAATACAAAATTAAAGATTTTTTAAGACCTCCGTCTTAGTAAATAATGGAAATGAATGAAAAAAAGTCAAAAATAAAGAAGATTAGTAACTGGATATAACATATATAGGATGTTCTATCAAACCATGGTAGAGTATACATTCTTTTCCAAAGGCACATGGGACATTCACTAAAATATACCACATACTGATTTCTAAAAAAAACCTAACAAATTTAAATAATAAAACAAAGCACATCAACTAACCGAAATGGAATAAAACTAGATAAAAGTAACAGAAATATAACAGGAAAATCTCCAAATTCATGGAAATTAAATGAAACAATAAATATCTAAATACCCCAAGTAAATGCCTAAATATCTAAATATCCCAGGATCAAAGAGCAAATCTTAAAAGAAGTTAGAAATATTTTAATCTAAATGAAAATGAAAATATAAAATATCAAAATTGATGGGATAGAGCTAAAAAGGTGATTAGAATAAATTTATAGAATTAAACTGCCTATATTAGAAGGCTCAACATAATCTAAGTTTCTAACTTAAGAACTTCAAAAAAGGGATCTCCCTGGTGGCACAAGGGGTTAAGCTTCAGCACTACACAGCTATCCACAACTACTGCAGCACAAGTTTGATCCCTGACCAGGGAGCTGACCCACATGGCACAGCAGACCTCTCACTGCTCCCCTCAGCAGTGTATTTCAGTCATTGTGCCTGTTCTGTTCTCCTTGTCTCGGGTGAATCCTCCCATTCCCCACACCTTTGGCCTGTACCCCAGTTCTTGTATAAATAAATTAATAAAAATCTAAAAAAAAAAAAAGGCAAAATAAACACAACGCATGCAGAAGGAAAGAAACAGTAAACAACAATGAAATTGAAAGAAGAAAAAAGGAACTAGAATAACAAACAATTTTGAAAAATAATATACAAAATGGAGAAATCATACTCTTCAAATATAAGATGTACTATAAAGCTATAATAATCAAGACAATATTATTTTGGTGAATTCACAGACAAGTAGATCAAGGAAACAAAGAGTAAAGAAAAAGACTTACACGATTATGGTCAACTTTTTTTTAATATGCAAAGTCAACTCAATGGAAAAAGGAGAGTCTTTCTAAGAATGGTAATATCACACTACATCTATCCAAATTGTTTAAATCTTAAAATCTCTTTCAAAACCATCCACTTTTTTCTCATTACCACCACCACCACCACCACCACCTGAAACCACTTTCATTTCTCTGGACACAATGATTGTCCTATTTTAATATACTGTTCTCCATACTGAAAGCCAAATGAGCTTTTCAAAATGCAAATCTGACCAAGTAATGCTATAGTGAAATTTTTTCTAGAGTTTTTCATTCTTTTTAAAATACAAAATTTTCTTGATCATGAAGAAAAGATATTGATTTAAAAGACTATGAGTCCCCAGGTTCCTACAACCTAACTCTTTGGCCTTATTCTGTACCACTCTCTTCCTTTCGCTCCATGTTGTCCTTTCCATAATCCTTCCTATCAAAAGATCTTTGCATAGGGACTCCCTGGTGGCGCAAGGGTTTGTCCGCAGCCACTGCAGCACAATTTCAATTCCCCGGCTGGTCAGGGAGCAATCCACATGGCACAGCAGACCTCTACTGACTTGCCCACTGCTCCCCTCAGCAGTGTACTTCAGTCAATCTGCCTGTTCTGTTCCCCACTTTGTCTCCAGTGAATCCTCTCACCCTCCCCGCTGCCCCTACACCTCTGGCCTGTACCCCAGCTCTTTTTGTTTTAAAGATATATTTATTTTTATACAAGAGCTGGGGTACAGGCCAGAGGCACGGGAGGGTGAGAGGATTCACCAGAGACAGAGCGGGGAGCAGAATAGGCAGAAGGACCAAAATATACTACTGAGGAGAGCAGCGGGTGTGACAGGAGAGGTCTGCCACACCATGTGGGAATCTCCCTGGCCAGCCAGGAACCGAACCCTCGCTGCAGGGGCTTCAGACAGCTTCACAGTGCTGCGCTCAACCCTCTACGCCACCAGGGAGGCCCTACCCCAGCTTTTGTATGCATAAATAAATAAATCTGTTTTTAAAAAAAGATCTTTACATATACTATGTACTCTACCTGAAAAGCTCCTCCTTCCCTCCTCTAGATTTCAGTTCAGTCTTTATTTTTTCAAAAAAAAGCCTCTCCTGACCTATTTCAAATCCCTTTATTATAGGTCTCATAACACTGTGAATCCTTTATTGGCCTTGTCACAACTATATTACTACTTTCGGGCTTTCTGATTATATTTAAGTAACTGTTTCATGCCTATTGTTCCATGAAATCAAGAATATGCATGCATTTGTTCCCCACTATATTCAAAAGTAAACAGGAACTCCACAAATATTTATTAAATGAGTAAATATATTATTTATCCCTCAAGCACCCTAAGAGATATGTAAAATTATTTTCATTTCACAGATAGAAAAATTGAGGTATCAAGAGTTTAGGTTAATTGCTCCAGATCTAAATAATGAATTGAATAGCAATCAAAGCATTATTATTCTGAAGACCAAGGTATTAATTAGGCTACATGTGTTCAAATGTAACAAAATCCTAAACCAATCCTTATCCATGTGGCAGTGATTCTTTACATTTAAAAAAATGCATTAGGGCCTCCCTGGTGGCACAAAGGGTTAAGATGCAACCTATGAAGCTATCCATAGCCACTGATCAGCCAGGGAGCTACCCACATGGTGCAGCAGACCTCTCCTGACTCACCTGCTGCTCCCCTCAGCAGTGTGTTTCAGTCAATCTGCCTGTACTGTTTCCCACTCTGTCTCTGGTGAATCCTCTCATCCCCCACACCTCTGGCCTGTACCCCAGTTCTTGTATGCATAAATAAATAAATGTTAAAAAAAATGCATTAGTATTTCATTCATTCAACAAATGTTTATAAAGTGCTTACAAAGTGTCAATCACTGTGTTAAGTATTGGGGTTATAAGGTAAACAAGACATAGGTTTTCTTAGTTTTTATTGGAATATAGAGTCATTCTACTATTATATTCACTAAGCACACACTGCATGCCATCTATTATGCTAAGTAATGGAAAATCTTAAAGAGGAATAAAGCATTCAATTATATCAAAAATAAATTAATTTCACTTGTAATAAGTACTATAAAGAAACAGTTCAATGTGCTATGGGAAACATAATACAAAGAAGTGAACTTAGAGCTGAGACATAAAGTATAAATACGCAAAATCAAATCTAAAAGCAATGTAAACATTATTATTTATAAGCGTTTGTGCAAAAGCAAATCAATGAAAGAAAGGACAAAGATTTGGAAATAATGCCTCCCAAGATATGGAAGAATGAAGAGTTCCAAAATTAAATGTGATAACCTAAGCCCAAAATTCAGTATCTGTAATTAAATTATAAACAATATTGCCTTATACACCATGAGTTGGCAAACTATAGCCTGCAAGAAAAAATTAGCAAGCAGTCTCTTTTGGAAGGCACTTGACCTAAGAGTGATTTTCACAGGTTGTTAAAAATGAAACGAGAGAAGGCAGACAAAGAGGAAGGGACAAGAGCCAAGAAGCGGGAACAGGAGAGAATTAACATTCTGTACATACCCTACAAAACCTAAATTTTTACTATCAGTCCAAAATGTTTACTATCTATCAAAATGTTCACCAATCCATGCTGTACCCAGTGTAATCAATTATAATATAATAAAGACTTATCCCAGCAAATTCATTAAACATGATTCTACCAACACTAAACATCAACAACAACCAATTTGTAGTGCAGTAACTAATAGCACACATCTCTTTCTCAAAGTTAATACCATACATCTCTTTGAGACTCAGAGGTATCAAAGGCATACCAAATTTATGTGTCAGCAACATGAGGCATATTTGGTAAATATACTGTCTACACATATTCAAATAATATAAGTATCTCCTTAGGATAATTATAAAGATTTATATTATTTATAATTTAAATACCTCCTTAAGATAATTATCAAGATTTATAAAAGTCGGTACAGAAAAGAAAGTGCATTTACTAAAAAATATATAATTTTTTGTATTTTAGTTGAAAAAACTAATGTACAATTTTTTTGAAAATTGCTATACATTAGTAAGAAACTACTTACCAATATTTTTTTCAATTCTTCAAGTTCTACTTCCTTGTTAATTTTAAGCTTAGCCATCTCTTCTAAAATAAGCAAAAGAATATAAATGTGTAAAAAAATGAATAACAGGCCTCCCTGGTGGTGCAGGGACTAAAGACACAGCATGATGAAGCTGTGGCCAGCCACTGCAGCAGGAGTTGGATCCCCAACTGCCCGGGGAGTTAACCCACATGGCACAGCAGACCTCTCCTGTTTCACCTTGCTGCTGCCCCCTCAGCAGGGTATCTCAGTAGATCTGCCTGTTCTGCTCCCCACTCTGTCTCTGGTGAATCCTCCCACCCCACCCTCACACCTCTGGCCTACACTCCAGTTCTCGCATGCATAAATAAATTAATCTTTTTAAAAAAGCTTTCTTCTTTTAAAAAATTTTGATTAAAAGAAAAGGAAAGGAGAGATAAACTAATACCATTTGTAAGGAAAAATCTAAAGATATGGACTGATACAACTAGAGTACTGGAAAGCATAGGAGTACAGAATATCCTCCAAGATTTTTGGTTTTGAAAACTACACAGCCAAAGGAGGAAATAAACTAATACTATATAAATTTTTTTTGCCAAAACACTTTTATTTTAGAACTGTTCTTTTTCCAACATAATCATGATTAACTTACAAAATTGGGCATTTATATTATATTTTCAAAGTGTTTCCCTCTAAAGGGAAAGTTAGTTTAATGGAATCCAAATATTGAAAGGCTGAAAAAATAGGAAAAATCATATCAAGGCTTTAATTTTTTTAATATGACAATGACAGGTATTTAATTTCAGTATCAGGTCAAATTGTTAAAAATATCTTTTGAAGATATTTTAAGGACTAAAATTGTCTCTAAGTCTACAACATTCAACTGAACAATTCTAAAGAAAGATATAAGCACTGGTTTTTTTTTTTATGTTATTTTTATGCATACAAGAACTGGGGTACAGGCCAGAAGTGCGGGGGGGTGAGAGGATCACCAGAGACAGAGTGGGGAGCAGAACAGGCAGACTGACTGAAATACACTGCTGAGGGGAGCAGCAGACAAGTTAGGAGAGGTCTGCTGTGCCATGTGGGTTGTTCCCTGGCCAGGGATCAAACCAGTGCTGCAGTGGATGCGGTTAGCTTCATAGGTTTCGTCTTAACCCCTTGTGCCACTAGGTAGGCCCAGATATAAGCACTGATTTAAAACAGTATAGAATGATCTGAATATTAATTGGGTGAGAATACATTTACAGCCATTATAGCAAAAATTAATACTAAATACTGAAAAATAAAATTATTTGTGATTGGATAATACAATTTTATAAGTCAAAGGTCAGTCTAGTCTATAGTGGGAAATTAAGCATTACAAAAGGAAAAGTATAGGGCCTCCCTGGTGGCACAAGGGGTTAAGCACTGCACTATGAAGCAATCCGCAGCCTCTGCAACATGAATTCAATCCCTAGCTGGCCAGAGAGCAACCCACATGGCGCAGCGGACCTCTCCTGTCTTGCCCGCTGCACCCCTCAGCAGTGTATTTCAGTAGGTCTGCCTGTTCTGTTCTCCACTCTGTCTCTGGTGAATCCTCTCACCCCCCGCATCTCTGGCCTGTGCCACAGCTCCTCTGTGCATAGATAAATAAATCTTAAAAAAAAAAAAGGAAAAGTATAGAGTTTAAAAGTTCAAACATCCTAAAACAAGGCAACATTACTTATAATTTTAATTATAAAAGTATTCAAAGTTAATAATAACAACACAGAGATTTAGAGATACTCTAAAAAAAAACCTGCCAATTCATGAACAACTTTAACTTATAAAAATAGTAATAATAAAAATTGGAAAAAATATGTATTTATGTCTAGACTAGCGTTACACATGTTATTCTGTAAATCTTACCAAGTTCACTCGATTTCTTCTCAATTTCCATTGTAAGTATTTTCAGTTGATCTTCACTTTTTTCCAATCTTGTAAAATATGTAAGTTTACAATGTAAAATATTCATTTAGTCAGAATTCATCTAGTAACTAAATATGGTGCAACTTAGTAACAATTTACCTTAACATCGATTCACTCATTCAATTATCAAATATTTTTGAGTACCTACTCTGTGCCAGATAGTTTTTAACATTTCAAAATATTACTATTATAAATACATAGCCATATATTGATAACAGCTATATAAAACCTTAAGCTTATGGTAACAGTTTTTTAGCTGATGATTATCAAAGTAATACATCCTAGACCTTTAAAAGAAATTCTGTATGTTGCGCCTGCCATACTGAATTCTATCTTAGGAACAATATAAGAACTTGTATAATTCACTTAACTCCCTTGACTTTCCATTTCCTCATCTATAAAACTAAGATAATTGGAACAGATGACATCTAAGATCACTTACAGTTTAAACTTTGAAAATCATTTGAATAGGTCAATTAAGAATATATCAGATTAGATAAGCTACAAATTAGCTTTCTTCTTTCATCATACACAAAACAATAAAGAAAACAGACTAAGACCAACTCATGAATTCAAAGAGAAGCTTGTTCCTTCTCTTTTACCCTATCAACTTTTATTCACCTTACTGCTAATAACTTATTCATAACAGACTTACATGACTATTTCTTTAATACAAAGTAGTGAAAAACAGAACTAGTTTCAGACAAACTGCTATTTAGATGAAATGCAAGTGAATAATGTATTTTATATTTAAGTTCATCCTATTCATTAATTATTAACTTAATAAAAATGTTTAAGCACCTATTCTGTCAAGCTAGTTGCTAATTTTGTAAGTCAGAAAGAATATTACAGATGCCACAATAATTTCCTAGACTCCACAAAGAATCTATTTCTATGATGCTAATAATACAGTTTCATGTCATATCACTGCAACATCAGTACTTATGAACTTGACTTTATAGCTTGACTCTATAGTAAAGTGTGCATGGGAATTAACAGAGTAACTTTCAGTATATTTTCCTAGAATACCAGCACACACAATACAACCTTTAAAAATATATTATCACTTTACACATAAAAAAAGAAACTTGGCTATAGTTGTTAAGTGAATTAAAAAAATCAGTTGACAATGAAAGGAACTGAACATTAGAAGAAAATCTTTTTATTCTGCAAAATAAGAAAATATTTTTACCCTTGCTGTTCTGCTGTCAATAATTCTTTCAAGTTGCTGATGGTACTTTTAAGTTCAGTAACCACAAACGCATGAGCAGCTTTAGCTTTATTAAATTCTTCCATTTGTGCTTCCTTTTCTCCAGTGAGCTGATATATTTTTTTTGTTGCTATCTGTAAATCTTCCTCTAAAGCCTTCTGAGTACTCTAAATGAAATAAAGCACAAAACAAAAGCTATGAACCAAGTACCTTAAGGAAAAAAAGTTGAACTCATTTGCTTCTGTAATTTGCTGCCCCTCCCTTCCTCCTTGCCCCTCCTCTTCACCCACACATTACTCTTACTCCAATTACAGTCCACCTATAGTACCAACCTCTCCACGGAGTCTTCCTATTTTAGTTCTTAGACCTACTGTAGCAATTTTTGCCTAGATCACACTACTGGTACCTAGTATAGTCTTGTATTTTAGTTATACTTTTGATGTGTTTTCATCCAAGGTCACTAATTAGAATATAAATACTTTATAGTCTGAGATTGTATCTTCACTAATTGAAGATCCAGGTCCTTGTACATTATTAACATTCACTAAATATCTGTATACCAACTGATAGTGTGACACTTTATCACACAGTGATCAGTTTATATATCATACCACACTTCTTTGCAATGACATTTTAACATCTTCTAGTTCAGCTGCCAAATGATCTTGCTTCTCATTTGATTCTTTTAAGTTTTCATTCTGCAATTCTAAAAGAAAAAGTTGCATTGAGAGACTAAGTCATACTTAATAGAAAATACACACAAAAAATATTATTTGTAACAATTACTACCCCCCCACACATTAGGTATTCCAAAATAACACAGAATAATGCAAATATAAATGTACTACAAATGGTCATCAAATTTTATTGACTAAGTGGATATATAAGAATTTTTGGTGCTACATTTTTATAACACTGGAAGCAAACTAAATATAAACAAATAAATTTAATTATGGTGGTATATATACACAGTGATATACTGTGTAGTCACCTATAATTGATATAGACTTTATTGATTACTAATTTGGGTAGATGTTTATAAAATATCAGAATAAAAAGGGCAAATTAAAAATAGTATTTATATAAATAGTACACATGAAAGGAAAGAATACACACTAAAATGTTTTTTAAATAAGTTCTAATGGTAAAACTATTCATGACTTTATTTTCAATAATAAAGATAAGATCATGAAAGGATCTATATGACTTGCTCAGAGGTATAAACTTCATAAGTGCAGGCCATAAAAAACAATGAAAGATGTTAAGCAACAGAATAATGTTTCAATTTTTTAAATTCCATTCTGAAAATCTATGGGAATGAAAGGTTAGTGGTCCAACTCTGGAAAAAATACAGGAAAAGGAAGTCTGGAGAGAAAGATATATACTGTCGACTATAATACTATTTATTATTGCTTGGTAATAAGTGTATCATCAGAGAAATCATAATCACAAACTAGTTCTTAAGTATGTGTGGAAACTGAATGTATGCTGCTGGAATACTCTAAAATAATTCCAAGACAAAGAGCCAGAGCAGAAGTCACAGCCTAGATAAGAGGGAGAAGGAAGTAGAAGAGGTAGTAGACAGGTGGTTGGGGGTGGAGAGGTCTCCCCGGTGGCACAGAGGGCTGAGCGCCGCACTGTGAAGCTGTCTGCAGCCTTTGCAGCTGCAGGTTCGATTCCCAGCTGACTAGGGAGAAACCCACATGGCGCAGCAGACCTCTCCTGCCTCTCCCACCTCTCCCACTACTCCCCTCAGCAATGTCTTTGGCCCGTGTTCCTGTTCTACTCCCCACTCTGTCTCTGGTGAATTCTCTCACCCTCCCGTGCCTCTGACTGTACCCCAGTTCTTGTATAGATAGGTAAATCTTCAAAAAAAAAAAAAAGTCTAAACAAATCATACATTTGAGGTCCTTTATAATCTAATCCATTCTTTTCCATTTTCATCTACCTGAGTTCTCAAGATACACTAATCCATGTGGCAAATATATTCTAACTTTCACACTTCCATGACTGGCACCATCATTTCTTCGGCCTACACTCTCTCGTCCAATTCATTATCTAATGAACCTTTAATCACCTAAGCACTAGTTCAATTAACAGTTTTTCCTTAATACCTTTCCAAGTATATTGCTCTAAGAATAATAATTCCTTCCATAATGCTCCCATATTATTCATTCACTTGTAAACTTTATTAGAGTGCCTAATATGTGCCAGGAATTGTTCTAGTCACTTGGAATGTGTTCATGAACAAAAAAAAAGACTTCAAAGATCCCTGTTTTCATGTACCACTTTGTTAAAGCTGTGAAGAAGATAAGAGAATGGAAAAGGGAAAAAAGGAGCATATTTACTTTTCAAACACTCTAAAATTATTCTATTATGCCCCCTAACTGGGATTTTATGAATTATTAAGTATAAGGATTACAGAGATAAAATTTTAAGAAAAAGACTGGCTTTTCCTTGTCATCTAGGTCATTCTAATTTGAGACTTACAGCACTAGAAAACATTACAACAAGATTATAATGAAAGTCAAACTTTAAAAGTAGAATATATAACACATTGTAATATTTTCTTATGTAATTTTTTTTTTTTTTTTTTTTTTTTTTTTTTTTGGTGAGACCCTCGCCTGCAGCCAGGCAACAAACCAGTGCTGCAGAGGCTGTGGGCAGCCTTGCAGCCCAGCACTCAACCACTGCGCCACCAGAGGAGGCCCTCTTATGTAAATTCTTACTTGTCTTTTCTTCTAACTGATTAACTTTAACTCTGGATTCTTCTAGCCGAAATGTTAAATCTTTCATTTTATTTTCCTTCTCAGTGCTTTGGCTCAATAGCAATGATACCTAAAATTAAATATTTAAACTTACTATAGATAAGAAAAATTAAAACAATACATTAGCATTTATCATCGATGATTATTTTATATACTTGCTTATATGTTTTTCAGCTGGCTCCTCCTGACATTTAGTAGATGCTTGCACGATAAACACCTATTGCATGAATGAACTAATATGAATAATAACATTATAGCATACATTTTATTACTGAGGTTATACAATGAAATCTACTGGTTCACTTAGCCATAAATATTATTGAGCAACTACTCCATTCCAGAAACCATAATAAACATTGAATATACAGTATATAGCTATATAACCTTCAAGAAATCACCTCAGACTGGCATATAAACAACTATACCTGAATATTAATAGTTTTAGGACAAAAATGTATAGAAATCAAAGAAAAACACCTAAATCAGTCCTGGGGAATGTAATAAAAAATTAAACCTATTGGGGCCTCCCTGGTGGTGTAAGGGGTTAAAGCACCAGCACTACAAAGCAATCCATAGCTACTGCAGCACAAGTTTGATCCCCAGCCAGGGAGGTGACCTACAAGGTGCAGCAGACATCTCCTGTCTCGCCCACTGCTCCCATCAGCAGTGTATTTCAGTCAATCAGCCTGATCTGCTCCTCACTGTCTCTGATGAATCCTCTCACACCCCACAGCTCTGGTCTGTACCCCAGTTCTTGTATGCATAAATAAATCTTCTAAAAAAAATTAAACCTCTTGGTCCTGCCTAGTGGCCTAGAGGCTAAATCTCAGTGCTATCATCTCTACGGCCTGAGTTCCATGCCTGGCCAGGGAGCTACCCACATGGTGCAGCAGACCTCTCCTGTCTAGCCCACCACTCCCCTCAGCAGTGTATTTCAATAGATCTACCTGTTCTGTTCCCCACTCTGTCTCTGGTGAATTCTCTCTCTCTCTCTCTCTCTCTCTCTCTCTCTCTCTCTCTCTCTCTCTCTCCCTTCTTCATCCCCCCACATACACACCCGCATTTGTGTCCTACACCTTATTTCATGTATGCAAAAAAAAGAAAAATTAAACCATCTCAAAGGACCGACACAATCTTGATAGACAAGTAGGACTTAATCAAGCAACACAAGGAAATGAGCATTCTAGATTCATATAAGAACACAAAGAATCAAGAAGTCATAGTTTATATGGAGAACAAAAGTAATGAGATGGCTAGACTATAAAACGTTTATGAAAAAAAGGGAAAAGATGAACTTATAAAGATAAAATGAAGACTTCTAGGTTCAAAATGGCAGAAAGATCTCTGCCCTAATTTCATCTCTAAATCACCCAAAAGAAAACCAGAAAACAACAAAGGTAGACTTCATCTTCTATGAAACCATGAGACTTTTATAATGCAAAACATGCGTAAAGAAGAATAACTGTTAGAAGGTACATAAAATTTCACAGCATAGAAAAGCAAGCTTTAGAGCAATGTCTTATTACCCAAAATATAACTACTGCAGAAGAGTCCATAATTTTTTTAAGGGCTATCATTCAACGTGTGCATATTTGACTCAATGGAAATCTATTGCAAGCAAAAGGCTAAATATTTGAATATGTACAATATTAGAATTGTCTCATACATTTACTGTGCAGTCAGCAAATACAAACCAGAAGTTAACTTAAAGACAAATACCTGTTTTTCCTTATCATCTACTTCCTTCTTATATTCCTCTTCAAGGTGTTGGATTTTTTCATAATCTTCCTTTACTTTAAAAATAGAACAAATTATACTTTAATATCTTAACATGACTGTATAGAAAACAAAATTTAAAACTAGTGGTATTTTACCTCCTTATTTATCTAGATATTAAACCCTAAAGGCTTCTAACAAGCACTAAAACTGTTGTTCCCTTGCTGCTTTCTATTTAGTACAATAGTGAATTTAAATAACACCCAAATTATAATAACTTAAGAAATTTCCATATATAATTTTATAATAGGATACCTATAAATTTATTCTTTAATCACATTAATCTGAAGAGATTTTAAAACTATGTAGTTAAACTTAACTTTACCAAGAAATGTAAAAATAAGACCAGATCAGGCTTCTAAAATTAAACACAAGCCATAATAAGTTTGATTTCAGGGACAATGTAGCTTTGAAACCAAAAAAAAAAAAAAAAAAAAAAATCAGTTACTACCAATTCACTGTTAGAGCTTACAAAACCATGTGCAAGTTAAAATCTAAATTAAGGCATCAAGCTGAAAGGATAAAAATATCAAAAGAATAAAATAAAAATATAAACAGAAGAATAATAATATGCAAATTAAATAGAATCCTACACTTAAAATGCATGTCCAGTCTGGAATTCTCAGCTTGCACACGAAGTTCCTCAAAAGCTACTATCATTTTCTGAAATATAACATTTACCTTTTAAGAATCATACTTAAATTTTAATAGCTTTTCACAAACTATGAAAATATTAATATTAATAAATATGTGTAATGTGATCATTAGTTTTAAACCACACAATCTGAATAATCAAAACATTATAATTTTTAATAATAATTTACTAACAGTGCATTGGAAGGGCCTATTACAGAACCTTCCCAGATGCTTAGTGGCACAGGAGACATGTCATATAGTACCAAATAGCAGCAAAAGAATTATTTGTATTCTAGTCATGAAGTCTGTATCTAAATCTTTAACTATATATTTATTTTTGCCTACTTAATTTCTGTCCTCTGTACTTAAGTAACTCTGTGTGGTTTCTCCCCCAAAACAGTTCAAATTATACTTGCATCATTTGACCACATAAGTTCATTCAACATATCTTAATTTGCAAAATCAGATTAACTTATTTATTCATTTAATAATTACTGAGTGTCAATAAGGATGTTGGACAAAGTCCTTTACTGAAACTAATTTATATTCCAGTGTAAGAAAGAATATACATACACACAAACGTATAGCAAATAAATGTCATGTAGTTTAAGTGCTCTTCAGGAAAGTTAAACAAGGTGAGTAGAGAAAGTAACAGAATATATTTTTGATAAATAAGGAAGGATGATAAAAAAGCTGAATGAAGCTTATGAGTTTGCATAAGATCTTTGAACACAAAAATTCTAGATGGTGAACAAATTCAAAGAACCAAGGTGAGGCTGAGAAATATAAAAGCAGTTTAAGAAACATGAAAAAGAAGAGTAACATATCAGAGAAGCAAAGTAGAAAACAATAGAAAATGGGGTAAGAAAGGAACCAATATAAATTAATGATTATGTATTACAACAATATACTAACTGCTGACACATTTAATAACTATTTGATAAATTATGTCACTAACATGCAAATTTAAAAACTATTAAGGGCCTCCCAGGTGGCACAGGCGGTTGAGTGCCACACTGCGAATCTGTCCGCAGCCTCTGCAGTGTGGGTTCGATCCCAGCCAGCCGGCGAGAATTCCACATGGCGCAGCAGACCTCTCCTGTCTCACCCACTGTTCCCCTCAGCAGTGTGTTTCATCAGTCTGCCTGTTCTGTTCCCCACTTTGTCTCTGGTGAATCCTCTTACCCTCCCGCGAATCTGGCCTGTACCCCAACACTTGTATAAATAAAAAATAAATCTTTAAAAAATAATAATAATAAAATAAAATAAATAAAAACTATTAAACGAAAAAAATTAACAAACAGTATAAAACTTTGGGAATTTTATTAGTGATATATGTAAACAAATGATAATAACTATAATAAGAATAATTATTCATATTTTTATAGTTAATCATTCTACTGTGCTTAGAAAAAAAGTTTAATTTAAATTTTCACTACCACTTACTTCAATGTTATTATTTAGATCCATGTAAACTTGTCTAGTTTCTTCCCGTTCATATTCATCTATTATTAAAAAAAAAATTGAAATTAAATTTTAAAACAATCATGTTGCCAATACTAAAAAGTCTCAGAAAAATCAAAATAATTAAAATTCTATATTAGTGAAGGAGATTGGTATATCTTTTGAGGCTTTCAAAGCAGCAGCATCAAAGGCAATTTTAGAATAAAGCATGGTTGTATTTCATGATATAATCTCAAAAGTTTGGTGCTGTTCAACAATCTCTAATTTTCTTTTATAGAATTACTATCCAGAGGGGCCTCCCTGGTGGCTCAGGGGTTAAAGTGTCAGCACTATCAACATATCACCAGCCACTGTGGCCTGAGTTTGATCCCCATCCAGGGAGCTAACCTATGTACAGCAGACCTCTACGGTCTCACCCACTGCTCCCCTAAGCAATGTATTTCAGTAGATCTGCCTGTTCTGTTCCCCATTCTGTCTCTGGTGAATCCTCTCAACCCCCCCACCCCCAGCCCTCGCACCTCTGGCCTGTAGCCCAGTTCTTGTATACATAAATAAATAAAGCTTTTTTTAAAAACCAAAAAAAACAAAGAGCTGGGGTACAGGTCAGAGGTGCAGGAGGGTTAGAGGATTCACCAGAGACAGAGTAGACAGAGTAGAACAGGCGGCATGTGCTGAGGGGAGCAGTGGGCGAGACAGGAGAGGTCTGCTGCACCATGTGGGCCAATTCGCTGGCAGGAGATCGAACTGTGCTAGAGAGGTTGCAGATTGCTTCATAGTGCTGAGACTTAATCCCCTGTGCCAGCAGGGAAGCCCTCCACAGGAATTTGCTATTCTGAATGATAGTTATACATCATATTCTTGATTCAATCTCCTAGTTATTTCAGACAGAAGAAAAGGTTAATCTCAAGATCAGGCGTCAAGTGAACTAGGAACCAACCATGAACACTAAATATATATATTTTTAATATACATAACATCTCTCAAAAAGCTTTCCAAGTTCAAAAAACTGATAACCAAAAAATGGTATGAGGCACATAAAACTTATTCAAATCAAACTGGTTCCCAAAAATTAAAAGATAATTTCCTCGGGCATCCCTGGTGGCGTAGCGGGTTGAGCACAGCGCTGTGAAGCTGTCCACTGCCTCCGCAGTGCTGGTTCAATTCCCGGCCGGCCAGGGAGATGACCACACGGCACGGCAGACCTCTCCTGCCTTGCCCACTGCTCCCCTCAGCAGTGTGTTTCAATCAGTCTGCCTGTTCTGTTCCCCACTCTGTCTCTGGTGAATCCTCTCACCCTCCCGAGCCTCTGGCTTGTGCCCCAGCTCTTGGATAAATGAATAAAATCTTTTAAAAAAAAAAAAAGATAATTTCCTCCCTTCTCCACACCATCGAATATTAATAATATGAAAAAGGTGAGAGTAATTCCCATCATAAGGAAAAAAAACAGTATTTTTCTTAATATCTATATGATATGATAAATGGTAGTTGGGTAATCATCTCACAGTACATGTAAATCAAATCTTCACGCTCTACACTTTCAAACTATATAACTATATAGTGTTGTATGTCATTTATATCTCAATAAAACTGGGAAAAAAATAATAAATTGATAAAATAAGAAAAATATTTACATTTCTTTGTCTTTTCTGCAGATCTGGCACAGGTTTCTTTGAGTACATTACATAAATGCCTTGTAGCATTATTCCTGAAACAAAAGAGTTTCCACAAGTGTAATCTGACCCCAAAATCATATATAAAAGTATATAAACTCATTTTTATACTTTTTATAAAAATTTTAAAGAAATTTTTAAAGCACTGTATTTTGTATATATCACTCACAATTTACTATATAGAGAAAAATGTATTAACTGTACTATTAGCAAAGATGATTTACTAACTACCTTCTTTTAAAAGTAAAAAGGACATCTGGGCCTCCCCGGTGGCGCAGCAGTTGAACGCTGGGTTGCGAAGCTGCCCACAGCCTCTGCAGCTCCGGTTCGATCCCCAGCTGCTCCCCAGCCACCAGAGGAGGGTCCCACATGGCGTGCAGACCTCTCCAGCCGCCCGCTGCTCCCCTCAGCAATGTATTTCGTCAGTCTGCCTGTTCTGTTCCCCGCTCTGGCTCTGGTGAATCCTCTCACCCTCCCGCGCTTCTGACTGTACCCAGTACTTGTATAAATAAATTAAATAATAATAATAATAATAATAAAATAAAGAGAGACTTTGTCAAAATATTTAAAAAAAAAAAAAAAGTAAAAAGGATATCTCCTAAACAAGTTTCTATCCAAATAGCTATCAATTACAATTCAGCAAATAGTTCCAGATTTACCTTAGGGAAAAAAATGAGAGAAAATTGAGCTTTTCACTTAACTAATTATCCAGACATACTCTAGCCATTTAACATTCAAAACACAAAAGAGGCAATTTTATGACTAGCCATTCATGTCACTAAGACCTCTGATCATCTCAACAGATGCAGAAAAAGTATGACAAAATTCAACATCCATTTATGATAAAAATGTTCATTAATGTGGCTATAAAGGGACATACATATAGCCCACAGCTAATACCATACTCAATGGTGAAAAGTTGAAAGCTTTTCCTCTAAGATCAGGAATAAGGTAAGCATGGCCATTCTTACCACTTTTACATATAGGATTTAGAGGTCCTAGCCAAAGAAATTAAGCAAGGAAAAATAAAAAATAAAAGATATTCAAAAATAAAAAATAAAAAGTAAAACTGCCAGGGCCTCCCCCGGTGGCACAGAGGTTGAGCGCTGGGGTGCAAGGCTGCCTGCAGCCGCTGCAGCACCGGTTCATTCCCCAACCCACAAAAAAAAAAAAAAAAAAAAGTAAAACTGCCAGTATTTACAGATGTATTATACAGACAAATCCTAAAAACTGCACACCAAATACTACTAGAATAAAAAATTCAGTAAAGTTACAAGATACAAAATCAATATACAAAATTTGTTACTTCTATACGTTAGTAACAAACTATCATAAGAGAATTTAAGAAAATCTCATTAACAATTGCATCAAAGAGTAAAATATCTAAGAATAAATTTAACAAAGGAGATGAATGACCTGCACACTAAAAACTATAAAACATTGATAAAGGAAATTAAAGAAGACATAAATAAATGGAAAAATATTCCATGATCATGGTTAAGATGAATGTTGTTAAAATGTCCACACAACCCAAAGCAATTTATATATTCAATGTAATTCCAAAAAAAAAATCCTAGTGGTGGGCCTCCCCGGTCCCTCAGCGGTAGAGCGCTGGGTTGCGAAGCTGCCCGCAGCCTCTGCGGCGCCAGATCGATCCCCGGCTGCTCCCCGGCCACCGGAGGAGGGTCTCACATGGCGCGCAGACCTCTCCTGCCGCCCGCTGCACCCCTCAGCAGCGTACTTCGGTCCTTCTGTCTGTTCTGCTCCCCGCTCTGGCTCTGGTGAATTCTCTCACCCTCCCGCCCTTCTGACTGTACCCAGTGCATGTATACACAAAAGCAAACAAACAAATAAATAAATAAATAAATAAATAAATAAAGCATGCCTCTATTAAAAAAAAAAAAAAAAATCCCAGTGGCATTTTTCTCAGAAATAAAACAAACTATCCTAAAATCTGTATGGAACTACTAAAGACCCTGAATAGCCAGAGTAACACTGAGAAGTAAGAATAAACATGGAGGTATCATGATTCCTGATTTTAAACTATATTATAAAGCTATATAGAGATATATACATATACAGTATTTCTCATACATAAGTAATCATCCAATCAAAACCATTTATTCCAGGGCCTACCTGGTGGCACAAGGAGTTAAGTCTCAGTCCTACCAAGCTATCACCAGCCACTGCAGCATGAGTTCCATCGCCAGTCAGGGAGCTAACCCAGATGGTGCATTAGGGCTACAGTAGGCATTAGATCTATCTTGTAAGATACTACAGGAATGTAACTACATACCCATAAAAAGTAACCAGTAAATATCAAACACGCCCCATATTGGAACCATCCTCTCTTACTCCCTTCCCTCTAATAATTAAATCTCATTTCAGGGAAAAAATAAAGTTAGAGCATTTAAATTTTATCTGGAAAGTCATAGTTTATCTTTCAGTTGGACTAAAACAATTGAAATGGCATTTTTCACTTAATAGCCACTTCACTGATAGCCATTCCAATTTATGTAGCAAAATGTTTAACTTAAAACAAGTAGGAATAAACAAATTTGACACTCTACACAGACCCATACATTAGATATTTATGTGGCAGATGAATTAAACAATAATATTTTTCTATTAAATTCTGAATGATATAATCTGAATGAGTTAATAAAGGTAAAGTAAGACTTAGCTATCAATCAAAACAAAGGAAAGGAAATATCAAAGATGAGAACAAAGATTTAAGCCAAAGTTAATGGAAAAAGCATTGGACAACTGGCAAAAACAAACTATGAAAAGAATTAGCTTGGAACTAAATTGAGACCTACTTACAATTGCAGAACCTAACACAATAGTCAAAGAGAAAAGTTGAAAATATACAGAGGCTCTTGTAGATACAGGATTACCAGGTATCATACCTTCTATGATACCAAGTAATGGTTCCTCCTGCCTGACATGTTAAAAACTGAGAAATCAGTCAATGACTAGTTTGCCAAAAACAAGAATGTAAAAAGGTAAATCAGTGGAACTCTCACATATTAGTTAGTATTATATAACACTTAGTATCATATAACACTTAGTATCATATAACACATAGAAAGTGCTCCATAAACCTTTGAAAATTATTTTAATAATAAATGTTGAATAAAAATAAATTCAGAAAGAATAAATTCATTACTTACTCTTTTATTAAATCTTTATTTTCTTGAATTCCTTCTTCTAATTTCAGACTTACTTTTTCATTTTCAAACTAATTTACAAAACAGAACAGTTCATCAGATTTCACTTAATAAAATAAACAAGAATATAATCATTAAGTATAATAATTTCTTTGCTAACATTCCACAATGTTCTATAAGAATTCTTTGAGCAAAAAAGCACTTATTCTGTCAGTTTATAGATTTTCCATAAAAATATAGATCTTAGTTTGTTGAATCAGATCCAAAAATTATCTGACAATATTTTAATTTCAATATTACCTTCCTTAAATATTTTGAAATATTTTATCTTTGTCCTTACCCAATGCTGCACTTTCTAAATATTTTTCTCACTAAGTCCTTATATTGAAGCTAAAGAGTTTAAAATTTAGCTTTATCATATCATATGCTATTAAGTTATTTATTAATAAATCAATAGTTATCTAACATAATTTGTTATCTTCCTAATCACTGTCTAATGTATTATTTCCCTAATCAGTTGCATTAAACTTTGTTCGACTTGTCCTCTATACTAATGTAAAGGTGAAATACATCTAATATCAATGAAACCTCAAAAAGGTAATAGCCTTAAAATTCACATTAGAGTAACAAAATAAACTCAATTTATCATGAAATACTGTTTTAAATAACATTGTAAGACTTAGTATACGGTTTTTCAATTCCTTATCTTGTTATACCTGTAGTTCCTGAATGGCTTTTCTCTGGGCTTCAATTATCTTTCTGTTTTCTTGCAACTTACTTTCTTTCTGTTTCAGTTCAGATTCTACATTCACTTTCCACTTCTTGATCTTTTCAGCCTCCTTATACAGTTTTGAATATAGTCTGCTCATTGGTTCTGAATTCTATTAAAATAGGTTTTTCAAAAATTATTAAAAATTTTAGTGTACCAAACTACAGCTGCCTATGAAAATATCCATAAATAATACTTTAAAACTTGAGATGAAATCACTCCTGAAGTTTATGCCTTAATAGCATACTGAAGGTTACATTTAACTCTTAAACTACTAAGAATGTCAGATAGAAATATTTTAGTCATGGGCCTCCCAGGTGGCGCAGCGGTTGAGCGCTGGGTTGCGAAGCTGCCCGCAGCCTCTGCAGCGCCGGGTAGATCCCCGGCGTTCGATCCCCGGCTGCTCCCCGGCCACTGGAGGAGGGTCCCACATGGCGCGCAGACCTCTCCTGCCGCCTGCTGCTCCCCCCAGCAGTGTATTTCGTCGGTCTGCCTGTTCTGTTCCCCGCTCTGTCTCTGGTGAATTCTCATCCTCCCGCGCTTCTGACTGTACCCAGTGCTTGTATAAATAAATAAATAAATAAATCATTAAAAAAAAAATTTTAGTCAGAGAAAATTTGGTTGATTAAGAACCAAAATAAATCACTCTACAAGCAATCTATAAATTTTCCAATGATCTTGAAACATTTTGATTATACAGTCCCTATGTTTTAGTTTTGTGATACCATAATCACAGCAATAAACATATAGTACTATACATGGCCATGGACTTTCTCTTCATTTTAAAGGCCTCCTTGTACCATAAGTAAGAATGATTCTTATAACTAAAATCGATCGAAAGTACAGTAAGTCCTACAAATTTCTTGGACAGTAAACCAGTTAATTTTACATATTAATTAAAGGATTGTTCATAAAATATCATCTTGATACTCAGCCTTACACAGCCTTTAAATTGCCTCTAAAAAATGGATGCTTTTATAAACCAGAAAATACTGAAATCTAGAGTTTCAGCATATTTAAAAGAAACACAGAGAGGGGGGCCTCCCTGGTGGCACAAGGGGTTAACTCAGCACTATGAAGCTATTGGCAGCCACCTTAGCACTTGCTCTCAAGGAGCTGACTGAGATCTCTCCTGTCTCACCTGCTGCTCCCTTCAGCAATGTATCTCAGTCAATCCGCCTGTTCTGCTTCCCATTCTGTCTCTAGTGAATCCTTTCACCACTACCCCCAAAAACCTCTGGCCTATACCCCAGCTCTTGTATGCATAAATAAATAAATCTTAAGAAAAAAGAAACACAGAGAGGATTTAAAACAAGGGTTTTAAAAGATAGATTTTAATCAAATGTAATCCTTTTGAAGCTTCAAAAAAAAAAAAAGATATGTACAAATAATAATAAATTATATTCCAACTACAACACATTTAATGCAGATTGGAAATCTTACCTCAAAATCAGAGTCTTTCAGTCCTTCCTGGTGTTGACTATTGTCAGAATTATCAACCTAAAAAAATAAAGGTTCCTTATAAGAAAATATTTCTGACAAGTGTTCCCAAAGAGTAGCAATTAAATACTGATGGCTAATAATGCAACAATTAAGGTGTTTTTTCTTTTTTAAGCAAGCAAGACAACACCTAAATAGATGATACGCACTATATTTAACTGACCTGTTCAAGCATAGGCAGAAAGCTAACTTTTTGTAAAGAAGAATCTGCAACATAAAAGAAAACTGGTAAATTAAATGCGTCATCTTATTTTTCATAGTAAGTATTATATCTTGCTTTATTGTCAAGGCTATCAATATTAACCTATGTTATAGTTTCAATATCTAGTGATGGGTATTTAAAGAAGTCCTCTATGTAAAGTGATTTATTACTTTTCCAGGCTCCTACCTGAATCATTGTTTTCCCCATTTTTGGAGAGATTAGTCATTACAAATGGAAAACCAAAATCATCTTCAATACATTTGCTGAAAGTCTAGAAACAGATAAAAAAGTTTTTAAGCATACTGTACTATACCACTCTGAAAACTAGCAGTGTAATATATATTACAGATGCAGTAGACATCTGCTTAAAGAAATGACTATAATTGCAAATCCTTTAAGGTACATACAGTATTTAAAATAAAAAATACTTCTACTATGTAAACAATGCAAAAAAATTAAGTAGGTATTTTTATATAAGGTAAAGCAAACATAAATTATACAATACAGGCTTTCTAAGTATTCCAGACAAATACCAGTAATTTTAATTCATATATAATAGTTTTCTTTAATTTCTTTTTTTTTTTTTTAATTTTTTTTTTTTTTAATAGAGGCATGCTTTATTTATTTATTTATTTGTTTGTTTGTTTTGTTTATACATGCACTGGGTACAGTCAGAAGCGCGGGAGGGTGAGAGAATTCACCAGAGCCAGAGCGGGGAGCAGAGCAGGCAGAAGGACTGAAGTACACTGCTGAGGGGAGCAGCGGGCGGCAGGAGAGGTCTGCGCGCCATGTGGGACCCTCCTCCAGTGGCCGGGGAGCAGCCGGGGATCGAACCGGCGCCACAGAGGCTGCGGGCAGCTTCGCAACCCAGTGCTCAACCGCTGCGCCACCGGGGAGGCCCAGTTTTCTTTAATTTCATGAAAACTCTTCCCTTGCTAGAATTGAGAATTTTCTTCACTGAAAAACATTATGTTGTTATACTCTTCCAGGCTTAGAGCCATAAAAATTTTTCTATGGCATATAAATTTAAAATAGTCATTCATTGTGCCATTCCAATATAATGCTCCACAGAACTTTCTGAGAAGAACTCTTATTGTAAGCTGAATTTCCCTTTTTATCCTGGGACGAATTTTAAATTCAGTTACATGCTAACTTTTACTGACATGTCAACGCAGTCCTAATTGCCCTTGATCGTAACAGTCTCCTAATTTATATGTTACTATTTCATCGGATATGTCTTGTAAGTTGCCTCAAATCATTCCAGGAAAGAAGGATTAAAATAAGCAGGACCCACTACGTATGCAGAGTTCTACAGCAGCTGACATCATTTCTCTACATGGTGTTCACACTCATGAAGGATGCTCCTTAATCATTCAAAGCGATGCTCCTCAAAATTCTTAGGTAAATCAAATGATACTGACCAAAAAGATAATCATAAAATATCAGCGGTAAGGAAGTACACTTTGCCTGATTTGCCTAAAATTAAGAAGGGTCAAGTCAAGATTCGTATGCAAAGTTACCTTGAAGAAATTAGACTCTCCTCCCGAGGGATGAGGTTTCACTGCGGACACTTGGCTACATAACCTCGGCGGGACAAACAATTTAACCGACTTTTGCTTTTCCATTTTCTCTTCCAGTTATAATTAGCTATTGCCCCAAAGGCGGGAAAAAGCGTTTTACATCGGTTCATTAATTCACGGCTCAGGGGAGACCACGTGACGCTCGTGCAGGAAATGGCCGCGGGAGGGCCGCCGCATCCCCTGTTGCCATGGAGACGGCGGCACGCCCGTGGCGGGTGGGGAAAGGGACGAACACCCCGCGCAACGACGTCAACCAACATTAAGGCAAACGAAAATATTTAAAATAAATTAAATTTTAGAACACCGGTATCTGTTCCCACCCTCCCCCCTACCTCCAAATGGCCACGCGGGCGGCGAGGATCCCGGGGGGTGGGGGGGGTTGCCTCCTCGCCAGGTGTGGGGGTGATGGGGTAGGCCTTAGGCGACCCCCACTACCAAGAAGGCGCCCGAGGCCGGAAGGGGGGGGGGGAAATGCGGAGGGGGGTGGCCTCTGCCAAGGAACCCCAGCCCTGGGCTCGGGTGGGGAACCCGGCACCCCAGCCCTCACCTTTAAAGAACCAGGCGCCCCGCAAGCTGCTACCTGCTCGTCTATGAGGGCAGCAGAAAGAACCAACCAGAACTTCCAGCTCCGAACCTCAGAAAGGCGTGAAATCGATCCACCCCGACCGGAGGGACAAGTGGGGCCAACGGCTGTTTAACGGCTAAATAACCGTCAACTCGAAGTCTCGCCGCGTGCCCAGGGCCTACTCTCGCGAGATTTCCTTCCCGCGGCAATGGCCCTCCGGCCGGGCTCTGTGTGTCCCAGGAGCCCGCGTCCGTGGCCTGCGGTTGTGGGGGTGCGCCGTGGCCTGCGGTTGTGGGGGTGCGCGCGGCTGTCTGACGCGAGGCGAGAGGGCGCTGGCCCCCGGGGCTCCAAGTCTTGGGATGGAAACACAGGCGCCTAGAACAACTATAACCCGCCCCCAAGTCCCCCGTAATCATTTATAGGTGGTCATTTATTGTAAAGATTTATTAACACAAGAGCTGGGGTACAGGCCAGAGATGCGGGGTGGCGAGAGGGTTCACCAGAGACAGAGTGGGGAGCAGAACAGGCAGACTGACTGAAATACACTGCTGAGGGGAGCAGCAGGCGAGGCAGAAGAGGTCTGCCGTGCCATGTGGGTAGCTCCCTGGCCAGGGATCGAACTCGTGCTGCAGAGGCTGCAGACAGCTTCACAGCGCTGTGCTTAAGCCCTTGCGCCACCAGGGAGGCCCTATAGGGGGTCATTTTCAAAGAGTGGTTAGTGACGCTCTTATAGTGACTTGACAAGTCAAGAGAGCTTCAGGGACATGGTATATTTCTTGTCAGTGCTTCAGTGGAGAGCAGAAAAGTGAGTCGGGAGTTGGTAGATCGTCCATGGAGAAAGTATTCCTGGCTGAGTCTCTGAAATGGTGAGATTTCAGTACAAGAGCGCTGAGTTTGAGAAGCGTGGTGCAGGGGTGTGAGGACAACGTGGGGAAACCGCAAGAAATGACCCTGGAGGCTTAGAGAGCACATAGGAAGGCCTTGCCAAGGCGTCTGGATTTCAGCTTTTGTGGGTGGGAATCTTGAATTATAAGCAGAAAGTACATGATCATATTCAGGAGAAAATTTTTGGTATAAAAATGCTTTAAGGGCCTCCCCGGTGGCGCAGCGGGTTGAGTGCTGCGCTGTGAAGCTGCCCGCAGCCTCTGCAGCGCGGGTTCGATCCCAGCCGGCCGGCGAGGGTCCCCCATGGCGCAGCAGACCTCTCCTGTCTCCCCCGCTGCTCCCCTCAGCAGTCTTGCGTCCGTCTGCCTGTTCTGCACCCTGCTCTCTCTGGTGATATCGCTCACCCGCCCGTGCCTCTATCATGTTCCCCAGTTCTTGTATAAATAAATAAATCCTTTTTTTAAAAAACGCTTTACGCTTTTGCCACTGGAGTTAGGGAGACAGTTTTAATAGCCTGGGACCTAAGCTATGACAGTCGCAGTCAAGATAAAGAGGAGGTGTCAGATGCAAAAGATGTTTAAAAAGTAGTACATTAGATGTGTTTACAATTAGATGTGTTTGTTTGTTTAATAGTGGATGTGGAAGGAGAAAGAAAAGTCCAAAAAAAAATGTCTGGTTTCGGGCCTCCCCGGTGGCGCAGCGGTTGAGCGCTGGGTTGCGAAGCTGCCCGCAGCCTCTGCAGCGCCGGTTCGATCCCCGGCTGCTCCCCGGCCACCGGAGGAGGGTCCCACATGGCGCGCAGACCTCTCCTGCCGCCCGCTGCTCCCCTCAGCAGTGTACTTCGGCCCTTCTGCCTGCTCTGCTCCCCGCTCTGGCTCTGGTGAATTCTCTCACCCTCCCGCGCTTCTGACTGTACCCAGTGCTTGTATAAATAAATAAAAAATAAATCTTTAAAAAAAAAAAAAAAATGTCTGGTTTCTCGGGGACCCCCTGGTGGTGCAAGGGGTTAAGACACAACGTATAAAACTATTCTCAGCCACTGCAGCATGAGTTCAATCCCCGGCCAGGGAGGTGACCCACATGGCACAGCAGACCTCTCCTGACTCACCCGCTGCTCCCCTCAGCAGTGAATTTCAGTAGATCTGCCTGTTCTGTTCCCCACCCTGTCTCTGATCAATCCTCTGACCCCCCACACCTGTACCCCAGTTCTTGTATGTATAAATAAATCTTTAAAAAAAGAAGTCTGGTTTCTGACATGGATGGCTAGATACAATAAAATATTGCACTAAATAGCTATGTTTGAACCATAGATAGTAATTTCCATTTTGGACCTATTTGTTTTCTTTCTCCATGTTCTATATTTGATGTTTTTCCAAAGAACTTTAGTAATATTTTTAAATAACCCATTTTGTTTTATATAATTTTAATCTATCAGGAATAACAGTTTCTAATGCAATTAGAAAATTTTGAGCTAGAAGGGATGATACAGTTTAATTACTTCATTTCATTTTTTAAAAAACTGAGTCTAAAAAACCTCTAAAAAGATAAAATTCTCTCTTCAAGAGATATACCAAGAATATGCACAAGATATCCCTCCTGAGCAATGACTCATACATCTAATTAAGATTTTTTTTGAGTATAAGTTCAAATTCCAATAATTTGTTTTACAACTGAAATTTTTAACTACAGAATTTATTTTTTTATCGAAAACCAAATGGTGCTACTAGTATTAAATTCACCAGTTTATTTATTTACATCCAGTCTTTCAAAACAATGGTGGCACCATAGAATTTCTCAATTTCATCTATTTCACTTGAAATTTTTAATGTGTAATTTATAACCTGTCCTAGCAAGGATTAAAATATTTTTGGAGGGTCTCCCTGGAGGCACAGGGGTTAAGTCTCAGCACTATCAAGCTAGGGCAGCCACTGTGGCATGAGTTCGATCCCCCACCAGGCAGATAACCTACATGGCACAGCAGACCTCTCCTGACTCACCTGAGTGTATTGCAGTAGATCTACCTGTTTTGCTCCCCACTCTGTCTCTGGTGAATCCTCTCACCACCACCTAACCTCTGGCCTACACCCCTGTTCTTGTATGCATAAATAAATAAAATAAATATTAAAAAATGTAAAATATTTGTGGAGATATTTCAGGTTTCTACAAATTTTATTTTTCTATAAAACGTCTTGACAAAAATTTTTAAATATTGTCTACCAAAATGAGCAGTAAATTGTACTAATTTTCCAATACATGTTAAAATGTTTTCATGATTTGTCATTTTGATTTTTTCAATATCTTGTCACCACAAATTTTTTATTTGGTCTTATAAAAAAAATCTCATTATCTAAAAACATTAAGAAAAATAAAACAGAGGGCCTCCCTGGTGGCACAAGGGGTTAAGCACAGCACTATGAAACAATCCTCAGCCTCTGCAGCACGAGTTCGATCCCTGGCCGGCTAGGGAACAACCCACACGGCACAGGGGACATCTCCTGTCTCTCCCACCGCTCCCCTCAGCAGTGTATTTCATTCAATCCGCCTGTTCTGTTCCCCACTCTGTCTCTGGTGAATCTCTCACCCACCACACCTCTGGCCTGTACCTCAGCTCTTGTATGTATAAATAATAAATCTTTTAAAAAAGAAAAAGTATAACAGAAAATTTGGTTCCTCTTTAATAATTCACAAAATGCTTTAACAGGAATATGTTTAAATGTCCCTTACCCATTAATCTGGCCAAATTACCTTTATTCTGGTTACATAATTAACAGCCTTCTCAATGTCTCTATATTTCCATCCCATTTTCTACTAAAATGAGAAAAAGAAAAGTCTCTTGGGGTATGAACTCTAATTTTGTACTATTCCCTTTTGAAGGAACCATGCAGTAAAAATAAGCCATAGCTTCTTAGTTGAATCTTGAAAAGAACCTAGAAGTCCCTCTGGTGGCAGACCTATGTTCCACAACATTTGATGAGCACTGATGGTGTCCATTTTGGGCAAAATTGCTATACTAGTAACATAGCAATCCTGTTCTTGTTTTTCAACTTGGTTATTCTATGATGATAGGATAAGCAACCTAGATTTAAGAAGTTTACAGATAAACCACAACATTTTAAAATTTCAGCACTGGGAATACAAATCCCATTTCTCAGAGAACAAACTAGCCAATCCAGGGTCCTTTGTTTTCCAAGTGCTAAGTATTTCTGAGTGGTTGTGATTCAGTGTTCTCAGTTCAGTGAGCCTCCCTATGAGATGGGCAAAATGCTGTAGGTCTTCTGGATGATAAATTTTTGAATATTTGTACAAAATTTGTAAGACTGGTTCTTGTAAATTTTCCACATGTTGCTTATTTGTAAGGCATGGACGATCTGAAAAACATAAGATACACCTTAATGAATACAAAACAATGGTAATGAATTCAATTAAAATAATAGTTTTTAGGGGTCTCTCTGGTGGCACAAGGGGTTAAGTCTCAGCACTATCAAGATATCTATCAGCAGCTACTGCAGCATGTGTTCGATCCCCAGTCAGGAAGCTAAGCCACATGGCGCAGCAGACCTCTCCTGTCTCGCCTGCTGCTTCCCTCAGCAGTGTATTTCAGTCAATACTGTTCTGCTCCCCACTCTGTCTCTGGTGAATCCTCTCACCCCGATGCCCCCCTACCCCAGCACCTCTGGGCCTATACCCCATCTCTTGTATGTATAAATAAATCTTTTTTTTTTAATTTAAAAAGTTTTTAAATAATAAAAATAGCAAATAGTTTCTACACCTTAATATATGCCAGATATTATGCTAAGTAACTTGCTGCAATAGCTTCTTTAATCTTCCTAATACTCTATAAAGTTAGTTCTATTATTACCACCACTTTTCAGATGATCTACTAAAACTTAGAGAAGTAATCTCCATGAGTCAAATATTAAAAGAAGGGTCAATTAGTAGTTATAAGAATATAAGATTAAGTTTCAAGATTATTTGAAACTTAGAGATTTTCCCTGAAGGTCATCACTAAGAAAATGGCATACCTTCTTAAACCTATGGCTGTAAAATATAAGAGCAACCACAAATTCCTTAATTGTTAAGTATATTTATTCATTCATCCAGACAAAATTTCCTACCTTCACTATGAGGAAAGAGACATATATAGATTTTTTAAATATATATGACTGTGACAACTTTCATAGAGAAAAATAAAGGTATAAGAATTTAAGATGATGGGTAGTAGCTATTTTCTAAGGGATAATCAGAGATGGCATTTAACAGAGATCCAAGATGGTGAAGGAGGGAACTAGCTATATGGGGAAAAAACTTTCCAAATATATTTATCAAGTATAGTAGAACTTGTCAAGGGAATCTGCTTAAATTTTCAAGGATCATATACATCAAACGCAATGTGGCTGTGATGCAAGCAAAAAGGATAGTCGGAGGCAAGAGAGAACTTTGGTTTTACTCTGTATAAAAGAAAAAGCCATTGAAGGGTTTTGAGCAGAAGAATGAGATGATCTGGTTAATGTTTCCAAAGAATCACTGTGGCTACTGTATAGAAAATAGACTAGGGGGCTTCCCTGGTGGCGCAAGGGGTTAAGCACCACACTATGAAGTGATCTGCAGCCTCTGCAGCATGAGTTTGATCCCTGCCGGGCCAGAGAGGAACTCACATGGTGCAGCAGACCTCTCCTGACTCACTGACTGCTCCCCTTAGCAGTGTATTTCAGTCAGTCTGCCTGTTCTGTTCCCCACTCTGTCTCTGGTGAATCCTCTCACCCCCAGCATCTCTGGTCTGTGCCCCAGCTCTTGTATGCATATATAAATAAATCTTTAAAAAAAAAGGAAAATAGACTAGGGCAGAAGCAGGAAAGCAAGTTAGGCAGTATTTTGGATTAACCTGACAAGTAATTGAGTTCTAGGTATATTTTGAGGCTAAAGTTGCATGTTTGATTTAGGTATAAGATAAAGAAAAATGATTTCCATCATTTCCTCATGTTTTCATTGCCAAACAAACCAAGTTTTTACTCATAAATCATTTTTACCTGAAAAAAATACAATTGTTGCTGCAAGCAGAGCATATTCAGTATTAGTAATATTAAGCTCACTCATTCTTTTGTAGAAGTAGAACAGTGTAGTAATAAATTCCTCAGCAATCCCTAAAAAAGATTAATATCAAATGTATTTTCATCAGTCCATAATGAAGAATCAAACATATTGTCATTACCTTTTTTTCTCAAAGCACGGTAACAAAATAAAATAATAGATCTGACCAATCTTTTCCACCCAATAGTTTGTAATTTATACATTACCAGTTAGTCCAGTTGAAAGACAACCTCCATTGTATATTGTTTCCATAGAATAAATAACACTTCTATCACCACTCTGATCATGAAAATTCAGTGAATGAGCTGAATGATTTGATATTTTCATGGTACCTAGTAAAAGGGAAAAATGTAAAATTTGTTTTTTTTTAAATATTTGTATAGATAATAAAAGCAATCTCTCTAATCTCTGTTAGGAAACATTCCCAACAAATGGTAGCTTTAAAATTATTATTACTAAGGGCCTACCTGGTGCCACAGGGCTTAAGGTCTCAGTGCTAACAAGCTATTGCCAGACACTACGGCATGAGTTTGATACCCAGCCAGGGAGCTGACCCACATATGGTGCAGACCTCTCCTGTCTCTCCCACTGCTCTCCTAAGCAGTGTTTTCCTGTGGGTCTCCCTGTTCTACTCCCCACTCTGTCTCTGGTGAATCCTCTCACCCCACCCTTACCTCTGGCCTATACCCCAGTTTTTGTATGCATAAATAAAAAATAATAAATCTTTAAAAAAATGACTAAGAGGCCAGATTAGTTCATATTTTATATAAAAATTACATAGTAGACACTCCAAAAATGTGTTTTCCATGATTCTATAGAGTAGCTTTCTTTAGAAGAAAAGCCAAAAAAGCTAGACCAATGAATTGGAAAACTATTGTAAACATCTATTATGACGTTCTTAGTCATACACAAATTAGATAAATAAAAACATAAGAAAAAAACTACTGTCTATGTAACTATGTAAACTATGTAATAATGTTACATAGTTTGTTACTAAATTCAGTAGTACTACAAACATTAAGATCCACCTTTTCCATGTTCAGAAGTTGATGAGAGACATGCTTTCTGACTGTAAAGTTGGGCCACATGAAGGAACATCACTTCAGTTTTTGATTCCTTGCATAATGCAGTCTGATCCTCTTTGGTCAAATTTTCAAATCCTTTAAGAAAATATCACATAATTATTTGAAATATTAGATGATGAAAAGATAATTTTCAGATGAAGAATTTGAATATTTGTCATTTGAATATTTTAAAATATATACATTTTTGCCCATCTGATTAAAGCTGATAAAATAAATTTTTTGCATTTAGAAGCAGTTTGGTAGAAAAATAGAGGTTATTTTCTTTAAAAGTCCACTTCCTTTAAAACAAGGAACTTTCTGGGTCTCCCTGGTGGCCTAGTGGTTAAGCCTCAGCACTGTCACAACTACAACCTGAGTTCGATCCCCTGACAGGGAGCTAAACCACATGGCACAGCCCACCTCTTCTGTTTCACCCTCTGCTCCCCCCAATGATGTAATTCAGTGAATCTGCTTGTTCTGCTCCCCACTCTGTCTCTGGTGGATCCTCTTAAGCCCCATGCCTCTGGCCTACACCTCCATTCTTCTAATAAAAAAATAAATATAAAACAAGGAACTTTCTTCAAATTAAGGATTCTAAGACCTTGGTAGAGAATGTGATGTGGTAACATCCACCCGAAGAGGTGGGAATCCTATATTTCTGTTATCATGTGTAAAGTTGTAAACCAATGTTAGCTCTCTAAAAAAATTATTTAAAATAAATAAAGTTTTAAATGAATTCTTCCCAAAAGTGAAATGATTACCTGGGAGTCCCTTCGTAAAATCCATTAACCCCTGTATGTGCAGTGCAACTGTCTCTGAGAGTCGTAAAAAGCTCAGTTCAGGATTTGCATATTCCTGAAGCTAACCAACACAAAGACATGATTAATAAACTTTACTTCCTTTCAAATAACTGTTTAAAATTTAAACTGTTATGTTTATGCTCCTATTCTCTAACAGAATTATGAATGATTTCTTGCCACTAAGGAACACATACAAATTTCTCTGTTTCTTCTAAAGGAATTGTATATTTTTGATGAGCAATCACAATGTTGTTAATGAACTGATATTCCTCTTGAGTTAGTTCCATGCTTTCCTGAATCTGTAAGAAAATATAGGAGGGAACCAAGAACACATATTTATTAAACAAGACATCATTGTTATAGAAATAAAAAATGTTATGAGAAATGTCTTACCACTTTCCCAGACGTGGTAGATGATACCAGCTTGTCTGCCCTCTCCTCTTCTACGCTGATGTTAGAGTTATTCTGCTTAAAGTTCTTTCGAAGTCTCTTCGATTTGCATTGGACTTCTGTGAGCAAACCTGTGATATTACAAAAGTTTTATGAAATGTCCTGGGTAAGCAAATAATATTACAGGATTTGAAGAAATTTTTCTTATTTTGTGCAAATATATGATCATAGACTTGTCTTTTTTTTTTACAAAGAAGCCTTCTTCTGAAGCAACTATGTACACAATTAAATTTACTACACTACTTACTCCTTTCTTTTGACAATTATCTGCTTAAAATTATATAGTCATCCTAGCCATAAATTAAAAATTAATTTTGCATCTCCAATTGTAAAGTTAAACCATTTTATTAGAGAAATTTCCATATTTTATCTTGGAAGCAACATAGAATATCAATTGGTACAGGAGTTGAACAACCTTATCTATGTGTCTTTATCCTTGTTTTTTAAAGCATGAGATCAGAACTATATCTTATGATTTTTTAAATGCCCTAAGTTCTTTCCTTATGATGAGAGACAAAGGTGTTTTGTTATAGCAGCCAAAGCAGATGTGGATAAAGTAAAGGATTCACGTTAGTTTTAATAACTTTAAAAAATCGACTCCAGGGGCCTCCCCGGTGGCGCAGCGGTTGAGCGCTGGGTTGCGAAGCTGCCCGCGGCCTCTGCGGCGCCGGTTCGATCCCCGGCTGCTCCCCGGCCACCAGAGGAGGGTCCCACATGGCGTGCAGACCTCTCCTGCCGCCCGCTGCTCCCCTCAGCAGTGTACTTCGGTCCTTCTGCCTGCTCTGCTCCCCGCTCTGGCTCTGGTGAATTCTCTCACCCTCCCGCGCTTCTGACTGTACCCAGTGCATGTATAAACAAAACAAACAAACAAACCAGCAAACAAATAAATAAAGCATGCCTCTATAAAAAAAAAAAAAAAAAAAAAAATCGACTCCAACCCCAGAATTTAATATATTAGGAATCATTTTGGTAAAGAACTTTGAAGGGTTGGAACTTTATTATAATAAGTAGTATAATATAAACAAAACATTGCATTGGTATTGCAGTACAATATAAACAAAACATTGCATTGCAAGAGTATATTGAATAACGCAATATCAAAATTGAAGATTATTACAGCAGTTGAAAGTAGATTGAAATAAATGAGAAAAAGTTCAAATGGCCATAAAATTAATAAAATGGTATAAGTGCAAGATAATAAAAGTTTGCATAAGGCTATATTAGACATAAAAGAAAACATAAGCATACTCTATAAAGAAAAATGAATGTTTAAATTACTATCAGATTTTGAACCCTGGGTAATAGGAGAAATTGAAGAAATAATGCCAAAATCTTAGTATTACTATGAGGATCAAATGACATCATGTAATTTGTACACTGTGAAGCTGTCTGCAGCCTCTGCAACAGTTTCAATTCCCAGCCCACCAGGGAGCAAACCACATGGCACAGCAGACCTCTCCTGTTGCACCCACTGCTCCCCTCAGCAGTGCTTTCAGTGTGTCTGCCTGTTCTGCACCCCACAATGTCTCTGGTGAATCCTCTCACCTTCCTGCACCCCAGTTCTTGTATAAATAAATATATAAATAAAATCTTAAAAAATATAAAATAAATAAAATTTAAAAATCACAATGAACATAGAAGGGTCTTAAAAAACTTAGTTACTCTTCTGCCTGTTAAGCTGAGCTTGACACCTATATGTTGTTAGCAGTGTCCACAACCCAGGTATCATGTACGCTCTAAAGATACAAGACAGAAAAGGGGGCATTGTTACTCTAAAATTCTGCTCTTTCTAGATCATGACATAATTTTGGATTAAGTAATGTGAAAAAGGATTTCCAATTAAAAATGAAAATATGATTATTAACCAAAGTTAGAGCAATACAATATAGAATGTGGTATGCAGAAACACTTACCTGGATTGGTTAACTCTTCTAACTTCAAAGCTGCTAAACAAATACCTTAAATCCAAAATGTATATTGATCTTCAAAATGACAACACGAATAGAATGTATTAAATTCTGAATAAGGTAAGAAAAACTAGAATCGTCAAAAAACATAGTGGCACTTACATTCTGCCAACATTCCTACAGCCTTACACTTTTTCAGTCTGCACTCTTGACACTTCCTACGCATGTACATGTCCATTTCACAATGACCACCGTTCTTGCACCTATATACAGCATTTTTGGTGATGCTACGACGAAAAAAACCTAATAAAAAAATTTTTAATTTTACTATTAGGTATTTTTAATTGTTGTTCTTATTCATATATACCTTCATATTAAAGTAATCAACTAAATTATTTCCATAAAATGTTTTTCCCTTGGTTTTTAATGCCTGTTTATCCAGATCATTGTTTTGACCCTCTCCTTTTTAATATTTCTATTTCAAGGTTCTTTTTTTCAATAATCACTTTTTAAAGTACACATATACTTGCCAGCTATTCATTGAACTGGTACTTCATTTATTGTGGGCATAAACTTGGCTATTCTTTGCAAGGTTGAGTTGTGAGATTTGAACAGTAAAACTTCACACTGAACTTCTACCTAGGGCTGTATTGTTCTAATCATTTCCAGGTTCCATCCCAATATTAGGTTTGTGAATCAAAACAACGCAGAAATGTTTCAAAACCTCAGACTTCATCAAAGATTGCTTTACTCTTTGAAAATGACATTGTTAAGAACAATCTCCACTCCCGTTTGTTTTCAAAACAACATTCCAAAAAAAGAATCGTAGAAGTCATTTAGTTTCATTTTTCTAAAACATGAATTTTTATCAGCCACATGAGAAGATGTAATCGTTCAAATCTTTTTAAAGATTGTATTCTATTCTAACATAAGATTCATCTAAAAAAGTGGAAAACTGCTCAATAAACATTGGCTTTTATTTAAATATAAAATATAAGTGTGGATCAAAAATGAAATGAAAACTGAACCAAATTTTATTACATTCCATTTTCAAGTCTTTGATCCAACAAACTGATCACCTTTAACATATCAATGATTCTCCCTTGTTTTATATTTTCACATTTTAAATAATAATAACATTTTATCTCTCTCCAGTGAACACTGGGATTTTAGGCATTTTTAACTTTATCCTTACCTTTGCAACCTTCACAAGTAAGCGCGTTATAATGATATCCTGAGGCTTTATCACCACAAACTACACAGAATTCTTCCTGTCCCTTAATTCGTATGGAAGAATGAGTTAGTCTGGACCTTTTGATTCCAGGATATCCATCTTCAGCATCAAGGGCAACCACATACGTAGGTTTATTTAGTTCACAATAACCAAGTCCATAGTCTCCACCGCTGAACTGTAAATCCAAGCTGTAAGTGTTGAAATGCCTTGGTAAAGATGGTGACAGCAGAGCTGACGGAAACTGGACAGTAGAATACTGGCAATAAGGTGATTCTTGGAAATCAGTGTCATTCAATTGATAGTTGATTTCCTCTGGCAAAATATCTAGTTGTTTTTTTGTTTTTTAACAAAAAAGAACACATGGCCAAAAGTCAAAATTTCATATTTGTTTTCAAATTTCAAAGAGCTTTATATCCAACAGAGGTAGTCCAATATGCCAACTCTATCCCACGGACTTGCCGTCCATCATGAGAAGCAGATAGTAAATTGAATTGCAATGCATGAAAAGTGCTGCCTTCCCAGAGGTATGGAGAGGTTGCTCAGGAGCTGGGAGAAAGGGCAATAATTGCTAATGGCTTACCTACCAATCTAGCCTCCCTTCTTTTTCTTTTTTTTTTTTTCTTAAGATTTATTTCATTTATACAAGAACCTGGGTACAGGCCGGATTAGAGGGAGGGTGAGAGGATTCACCAGAGACAGAGCGGGGAACAGAACAGGCAGACTGACAAAATACACCGCTGAGGGGAGCAGCGGGCGAGACAGGAGAGGTCTCCCGTGCCATGTGGGTTGCTCCAAGGCCGGCGGGGATCAAACCAGCACTGCAGAGGCTGCAGACAGCCTCACAGCACTGTGCTCAACCGTCTGAGCCACCAGGGAGGCCCCCCATCCTCCCTTCTTAAGCACAAATGAGTATCACCCAGAGTCTGGAGTGGAAGAACATTTTCCCCATTTTCTGCATTGCTCTTATTATGGGTCACTACTTTCAATGCAATCAGTTCCACAGAAAGATGAATGAATGAATCATCCCACCCACCCCCTAAACTGAAGTACAATTTTACCAGTTATCTGGCTATTTCAAGACATAATTTTTTTTGAAACCACCATTTAAAATATCTTAATAGCCTACCCTCCTTTGCCATTTGTAAACCTGATTTAAATTACTAGATTTTTTTGTTTGCTTTGCTGTGTTGCAATTACCTGGAGATGAATTCACCACAGGGCTACTAGAAGAATGAAACAAAATATGGTATGTAAAAGCACAGATAAACTATACAATGAAACTTCATTATTACTATGCGCTCCAAAACAACAGCTTACTTTTGCTTTCTGGAGAATTAAGAGCTCTAAATTCAGAGAATTGACTCCAAAATGATGGAGGAATACTTAGTTATTCTGCATCTGTAACTAGTAATATTTGTAGTTTTTATAGTGTTGACTCACCAGGTGATTAGACTTAGTCTGATCCTCAAATTCTACCATCAAAACTGATAAACAGGGCCTCCCCTGGTGGCGCAGGCGGTTGAGCCCAGCACTATGGGGCTGTCTGCAGCCTCTGCAACACCGGTTCGATTCCCGCCAGCAGGCAAGGGTCCCACATGGCAAGCAGACCTCCCCTGCTTCTCCTGCTGCTCCCCTCAGCAGTGTATTTCGTCAGTCTGCCTGTTCTGTTCCCTGCTCTGGCTCTGGTGGGTCCTCTCGCCCTCCCACACATCTGGCCTATACCCCAGTTCTTATATAAGTAAATAAATCTTTAAAAAAAAACCTGATAAACAGTATACTTTTTATTCCATTTGCAATCTTATAGCATCCAGCCCAATGTTAACCTGGATATAAGGTTGATATATTCTGATAGAAGAGCATGATGTAAGAAGGAGAGCTGGTAGAAGCAATGTAACTTTTTGTTAAAGAGGACCTTTTTTGGATGAATGTCAAGATTGAAGAATACCAGCTGACGTTCCATTGACATTAAAATTAGAGTTCAAATTAAAAGAAAATGGCAATTAAAATTAAATTTAGGGCCTCCCCGGTGGCGCAGCGGTTGAGCGCTGGGTTGCGAGGCTGCCCGCAGCCTCTGCAGCGCCGGTTCGATTCCCAGCTGCTCCCCGGCCACCGGAGGAGGGTCCCACATGGTGCGCAGACCTCTCCTGCCGCCTGCTGCTCCCCTCAGCAGTGTACTTCGGTCCTTCTGCCTGCTCTGCTCCCCGCTCTGGCTCTGGTGGATTCTCTCACCCTCCCGCGCTTCTGACTGTCCCCAGTGCATGTATAAACAAAACAAACGAACAAACAAACAAATAAATAAATAAAACATGCCTCTATAAAATTAAATTTATACTATAACCTTATTCTTTTTGGAGAAAGTTCCTATTGTCTCCTGCATTCTGATTTCTATTTCCTTCCCTTTGATAGGAATCTTATATTAATTTTAAATTTTCAAGTATATTGAACAGCTCCTGAGTTACACTTACTAAATTGCAAGTGAATTAGCATCAGCTAGCTCCTAAAAATAACTGCAATTAGTATGCTAATTCTATTTTTTAAATCAATATGATTTCAAATTATTGTGTTTTTCCTTCATATTTGATTCTGTGTTACATTTTAGTATTACTGATTCTTAAAATTAATTCTATTTTTTTGTAAGGAATAGTTTAAGGTCTTTGGTTCATTGCTATTTTTTAATCTCTGCAATTAACCATAATTCCCACCAAAAAAAAGTTTTATTAACTATTATACAGTAAGTTTTTGTTACATACCATAGTACTGCTCCTGTTCAGCAAGACAGTACCCATCAGATGCAGTGACATAAGTATTTGCCATTCTCTGGTCCAATTTTACTTCTTCATCAAAAAATGCTGAAATAGAACTTAAAGAAAACAAAATTTTTAGACTATTTGAAAGTATAATTACCAAATCCGTGTGATTTTTAAAATACAATACCTTTTTTTCTAAGATTTTTTAAAATTTATTTATTTATTTATTTATACAAGAACCGGGGGTACAGTCCAGATGCACAGGAGGGTGAGAGGATTCACCAGAGACAGAGTGGGGAACAGAACAGGCAGACGGACCAAAAACACTGCTGAGGGGAGCAGCGGGTGAGACAGGAGAGGTCTGCTTCACCATGTGGGTTTCTCCCTGGCCGGCCGGGATTGAACCTGCCTTACAGAGACTGTGGACAGCCTCACAGTGTGGCGAATAACTGCCCGCGCCATCAGGGAGGCCCTCAATACCATTTTTGAAAAACAACACAATAGAATTTACATGGGACATTTATATTTATACTTTAACTGGAAAATATTAATTTTTCATATCTACACAACAATTTCTTATTGTTCAGTTCCTTACAAATAATAAACCTTAATAATAATCATTGTAGCTCTTGAAAGCACAAAGCTTTGGAGTCAGGCTTCATAAAATACTTTTACCAAATTATTTATGGGTTATTTATCAAACCTCCCTTGCCCCAGTTTCCTCAGTTGTAGAATGATAGTAAGACCTTCTTAGCAAAGTTGTTGGAAGAGTTTAATTATATAAAAATCCAGCACATTTCTTGACTTAATAACCAATTCCCATAATTGTTGTTCTAATAGTGTCAGGATCTCAGTGTTCAAAATTAAGATGAATTAAGAAGAAAAATTAGGCTTTTTAATGAAGGAAATTAAATAACAGGGAAAAAAATGACTTTCATAGCACTTTTTTAAATCATCTAAGACCTCTGTAAATATTTTCCATAGCACTGTGGATATGCTAAGCATTAAGATTAATTTTAGTTCTGCTTCTCTGATAAAAGTAGTTTGTTGACTACTGAAAGTATTTTATTTTTAATAATAAACCCAAAAATCATAAGTTGATATAAGAAAATTATTCAAAATCAAAAATTATTCCTTGTGGGAAAAACTATTAATTTGTTATTTCGTAGGAAGGAACTCTAAAAATAGTGTATCTTTAAATAGAATTAAACAGGAAATTACAGTTTAAGAAATTAGAAGTTATCAAAAGAAAATAAAGGTCATTCCAGATTCCATCCTATTTTATAGTTTCATCCTCTGTGCGAAAAGATAAAAACTGTTTTCCCTTTTAAAAAACAAAAAAAAATGAAGAAAATATGTTTTAAATCATACCAAAAGATATGCACAAGACAAATATCTGTGATAGCTTCTGCAATTAAATAGAAAAGTCTTTTATTTTATTACTCATGTGATGGGTTCACGGCTAAGATTTCTCTATAAAAATAAAGATGATTCAAATAGTAATAACTCTGAAATGTGTCTCCTTTATCATCTAATAAGATCTACATTCCTTTAAAAGTATTGAATCTTTCACTCTTCGGATATCAGAGCAGCAGTTGTAAAGAATAAATAATGGGGGCCTCCTGGTTGAGCGCAGTGCCGTGAAGCTGTTCGCAGCCTCTGCAGCGCGGATTCAATTCCTGGCCGGCCAGGGAGCTACCCACATGGCACAGCAGACCTCTCCTGCCTCACCTGCTGCTCCCCTCAGCAGTGTCTTAGGTCTGGTCCGTCTGCCTGTTCTGCTCCCCGCTCTGTCTCTGGTGAATTCTCTCACCTTCCCACACCTCTGGCTTGTACCCCATTCTTGTATAAATAAATAAACATAAAAAATATATATATGGGACGGGACCGAAAATGGTACCCCAACTAAGTACAAACTCAATATTAAGTTCTCCTTGAAAAGCAAGGACTTAAATCAATAGGATCAGCCAGTGTATACTCCTGATTTCCATTACAACAGGTCAAATGGATGTCCATATAAAAGGAATTCTGGACGTGATTGGTTTAGTTTGTATGCTACTTTTTAGCAATAATCCTGTTTAGTTCTAGCCAATTTTCAATTTGGAGTCTTAATTCTATTTTAGAAAATTGAAAGTGAATGTGAAAACTTGAAGTTGTTATTCATCCTTTTTAAATTACTGCTTTTACCATTAAGATTCATATATTTGAAGACTGAAAGTTAAAAGTTATTTGGTATTGCTTAGATATAGTGAGAGTTCATTTGAGGAATGTAACTATGAAAAATCATATGTAGCAAATTACAACAAAATTGATAATATCCTGCCATAAATATCTTATAATAATGCCACTGTTGGGGTTCATATCATAAGTAATAATGCTCTAAAGCCAAGTCTTTCCAATATTAATAAATGCCCAAAAATATTAACTAAAACAGACCTCTTTTTATTGGTTATGAACTATTTCTACTCTAGAGCATATATATAAATAGCATTAACATTAATAAGCCAATAAGATAAATACGAAATATTTATCTTTTATATGTTCCTAGTAATAGCGTTTTCTAGAGAAAATTTTTCACTAATTAAATTTTTCTTCAGACATCTAAATTCTTTACAGAAGTATTATAATATTCATGCATAGTAAAATAAAATTTTCAGAAAAAATTGTTCATCAAATTAATTCTCTTTAAAAAAAGATTTATTTTATTTACTTACACATGCAAGAACTGGGGTGTAGGCCAGAGGTGGGGTGGGGGGGAAACAGAGGTCTGCTGTGCCATGTAGGTGGCTCCCTGGCCAGGGATCTAACTCCTGCTGCAGTGTCTGGTGATAGTTTGATAGTGATGAGACTTAACCCCTTGTACCACCAGGGAGGCCCAAAATTAATCTTAAAACGCATAAGTATTAATAACTCAGAGGTATATAATCAAATTTCCTATTCTAAGTGATAAATTACAATGAGTCTGGAGTGATTGTTTTGTTATCCTTCCTACGAAAGTTATTTAAAACAAAAATAACCTAGCTAAGAGCTACAGCTTTTTATCAAGAGGATTAATTTGACATAGACAAAGTCTATATTTTTTTCCTGTAGCAAGTATAACTTTATTAAAAAACTATTTTTACAGGGCATCCCTGGTGGCACAAGGGTTAAAGTCATAGCACTATCAAGCTTTTCGCCAGACACTGCAACATGAGTTCAATACACCAGCAGGGAGCTAACCCACATGATGCAGCAGACCTCTCCTGTCTAGCCCACTGCTCCCCTCAGCAGTAATTTTCAGTAGATCTGCCTGTTTTGCTCCCCATTCTGTCTCTGGTGAATCCTCTTACCCCCCTGTCCCTCTGGCCTACACCCCCGTTCTTGTATGCATAAATAAATAAATCTTTTTAAAAACATATTTTTACAGAGTACAATAGTTATTCTACAGAAAAGATATTTAATTGCATAAGTGCCTTAACAAAAATTGTTTTTAATAAATCTTCATATATCTAAAATTTTAATTAAAATAATTGATTCCTGAATTAAAGATTCAGTTTTCACATTTTCACTTGTGTGAAATGTCACCTGGAGCATTGCATAAAATGATATAACTGAAAAGGAAGTTGTTTCACAAGAAAAATCATTTTCATTTTCATAGTAATCACTCATAAAAATCAATGAATGATAGTGCTATGTAATGTTAATTATTAAAATGTTTTTCATGGTAGGGCTTCTGAGATTATTGAAACCAGGGGAAATGAAAAAATGCATATTTGAATAACCACACAAATTAAGACTTTCTGATTCCTTTATAAGAATTTATCATTTAACTTTAGAATACAGGGAAGATTTTACATTTCTTCACTTATAGCTTTATTGTACAGTTTAAAATATGTAATTTACATTACATAAAATCACTCTTAGAGTATACAACTTGAAACTAAGTGTTGTAAACCAAAGTCACTTCCCTTAAAAATTTCATCATAAAAAAATAAAGTGTACAATTCTGTGGTTTTTAGACTATTTTCAGTGTGCAACTATCACCACCATCAAATTCCAGGGCATTGTTAATCCTCCAAATGAAATCCCACATCCATAACCAGATAACTCCCCATTCTCTGCTACCACTAATCACCTTTTGGTTTCTATGAATTTTCCCATTTTCCCATTCTAAACATTTCATCTAAATGGAATTATACATGTCCATATGTACTTTTAAATGAAAAAAGTAACATTAAATTGAGGAATTTTCACAGCTAGAAAGAGAAAATAGATTAAATATTTAGAAAATTCATGACTATAAAATTAACATTGTGTATTATTCAAATTTTGAAATATATCTTGTGTTGATTTCCATAATAAGGAATAACTTTTGAAATTACATCATCATAGCATTTTAAGCAGAAGTTTCTTGAAGTTTCTCCAGAAACTTAAATTTAAATTGAAAGTTGCTTTAAATGTGCATATAATCTACTATTTAAAAAAATAACATATATCCCGTCATAAGTTCTTGATTTAAAAGCAAGTATCATTTTAAAAATATAACGGTAAATATCATTATAAAGGGAATTACCTATAATATCAAATGCCAACTCAAGTCCAACTACAGTCCAAAATTGCCTTATCGTTCTTTAGCAGAGAACCAAATTACTGTATCTACTTTAGCTAGTTAAATTCCTCAGTTTCAAGGGGAAAATGCTTTTTAGAGTTTTTGACTAGCATAATAACAACTGGCTAATTTGTTTTGCAAAAACTAAATGACAGTGGAAACTAAAGATCTCAAAAATCCTTTTTGAAACATTTTATAGTTTAATCAGTTCAAAGTAAATTACAAACAAAATTAACACTCATATTTAACTTTGCATAAAATTCCCTTATTTTAGAGGAAACAAAATACTCACAGTTCAATATTACTATAGATTATCCTTTTCCACACAGAGTGAGCATAGATTTAGCAATGACTTCAACTTTCCAACTAGAGAAAACTGTGTCTTCTCCTTATTTATCAAGGGTGGAGCAGGGGCCCGGGGTATATTTACATTCAAGACACTCTGCAGAGCAAAGCTTCAGCTCTATCTCAGAGACAAACTTCCCACACAATCATCTTTTGGGTCAAAATGAGGGCACTTACAGCTGACATAAATAATAACCAGATCATCAGGGACAGAGGCCTTTGGGAACTTTAGGTCTCACTCCTCCAAAGTCCTTTATTGTTTACTTAAAAATATTTTGTTGTGTTGATTGAATTTGACATTATCGCATATTGGTTACAAAACAGTAGATCTCTACTGAGTAGTACATACCAGAAAGAAAAAAAACATTAACTCAATCTCCACTAATATGGGTGCTGTAACAATTCAACTTGAAGCCTATCTTCACATTACCTACAAAAAAAATTTGTTAAGCCAATTAGAAATGTAAATACTAATTCATAGACTGATACAATGTTCAATGTATACAACCCTTACATATTTTTGCCTAAGAAAAACTGCAACTTAAGTAGATAAATGATATGAAATAGATAATATGAAGTTCTCACACTAGTAAATAGCAGAAATGAAATTCAATGACAGTACAAGCAGCTGAACAGGATAAGAAGAAACTACATCATGATTGTTTTATATCATTTACATAAACAAGCTTTATATCATTTACATAAACAAGTATCATTTACATTTACCAGCTCACAGTCTCATCCCTTTAAGGCATTTATAAGGAAGCAGGGTTCCAAACATGTTCTGCCTTGAAACTCCTTTTATTCTAGTCATACTTCACCTGGCTTGATGACTCACCTGTGTTATCAGACCAGACTCCGGTCTCAGTCCTTCCCAGTTCTTTTTTCCCACTAACAGCATAGCTTCAGGAGACACCTCTATGTTTCCTGGCATCTTACCTTAGTCCATTTCTGGCTCCTGACTTCACAACTACACTGTTGATTTTATTCTTCAAGGGTCCTCATGGAGTTCTGTTAATTTTTAAATAATGAGTCTTATATCTGTGAATTTTAACCAGTGAACCAAAGAATGACAATCACAGCATTATAATTCATTTTGTTTGTTCTGAAATATTCCAAAAAGGCTCCAAATGATGTCTTCAAAGAAATGGCACACTATTAGCAGTCTTAGATCACAAAATAACGAAACCAACATGTAATACTTGATAACACTTTTGAAAAATTTAACTTCTATGTATCAGGAACATTAGTTCCTTAAGAGAACTAATGCTTTTCAGTTTTTAATTTTTTTAAGATTTATTTATTTATGCATACAAGAACTGGAATACAGGCCAAAGGCGCAGCAGACCTCTCCTGCCTCTCCCGCTGCTCCCCTCAGCAGTGTATTTCAGTACATCTGTTTTCAATTTTTGAAAGAAAGATTTATTTGACAGGTTTCACTTAGCACAATATGCCTAAAAGAAAATCACAATAAAATGAAAGATTTAAATCAAGATCTCAGCACTTCATACCGAACCCCAAACTATTTGTATTCTACCTAAAATCTACCCAATTAAATTAAAAATGTTGAAACTTATATGCCTTTGATATTATTAAATGAAACTAGCATTAATAAACATACCAAATGTGTCACTTTTAATTACAGACACAAAAAAGAACAAAATTTTTAAAGTCTTGGAAAGATGTATGAATTTAAAAATTTGTCCATTTCTTCCACGTTGTCTCCAGTTTGTTTGTATTGAGATATTTGTAGTAATATGATCTTTTGTATTTCTGCAACATCTGTTCTTTTCCTTTTTTTTCTTTTGCCTGCAGATATTCAATAATTACTCCACCATCATTTGTTGAAAAGGTGATCCTTTCTTTTTTATCCCCCACACCCCACAACAGAAAATCTGGATGAAGGCAGCTAAAGGCATTAATTAGCACCCAAACATCAGAGCCCGCTTCTCTGTGTGCCGTATTCATCCTGTCATGACCGCATGATGGCTGCCACTGCTCTGGACTCAGGTACAAAGGAAGGAAAAGGTAAAGGAATGATGTCAACAACATGTGTCCCTCTATCAAGAATAGAAAAACTTCCCAAGTAGAAACTATCCGCAGAATTTCAAAACAACCCATTAAATTCCAAGTTAGTTTCCCATCATCAACCAAAAATTATTCTAGATTATGTTTTCTGGAAGTACTTCTACCAGTTCCTGTTGTATCTTCTAACTCAAAATATCTATAGGCACCATCTATACCAATTTTACATCCTTTAAAGGCCAAGACAATTAGGGGAAGACATATGGGCATACAACATATAAACAGATAGTTGTCTTAGCTATCAGATATCCCAAATGGGATTATTTTATGCAACTACAGTCTTCCTCTGGAGGCTCAGAGGGGAAAAAAAAATCTCAAACTCCTAAAAAATATGGAGTGTTGCTTGTAATAGTCATCACGAATGATTCCAATTGTCAACCTAAGACTTTGGAAACAGGATGGAAAAGTTCAGTTAGAACAGTTACAAAGGGGATACATATCCTTGTTTATCACTTTAGGTTGTTCAGTGTTCAAACCCTCACATTAGAAGTCAATCTGGGGGTATTCTGTACAGCAGCTGAAAGAGCAAAATCAAATGAACTTTGGATCAAAAGGAGTCATCTGTTAGCCACCAAGCATGCAATCCTTGGGTTTCCTGAAACAGAACAATATCAACAGTTAACTGTCAATTAAAAGGGAGTCATCTGCTTACTTATGCCAGCCACCCCAGAACAGAAGCAGAAAGAGCAACATCAAAGAACAAATCACATCCCCCAAACTAAGTAACACACAGGTATTAAAACCTAATACAAGGGCCTCCCCGGTGGCGCAGCGGTTGAGTGCTGGGTTGCGAAGCTGCCCGCGGTCTCTGCAGCGCCAGTTCAATCCCCGGCTGCTCCCCGGCCACAGGAGGAGGGTCCCACATGGTGCGCAGACCTCTCCTGCCACCCGCTGCTCCCCTCAGCAGTGTACTTCGGTCCTTCTGTCTGCTCTGCTCCCCGCTCTGGCTCTGGTGAATTCGTTCACCTTCCAGTGCTTCTGACTGTACCCAGTGCTTGCATGAATAATAAATAAATAAAATTTAAAAAAAAAAAAAAAAAAAAAAAAAAAAAAAACCTAATACAAGTACCCCATGCATGAAACAGAGTGCTTTCCAAAACAGACCTTCCTCAATAGGAAACAGTCTTAAAATCTTGTCTTCCCCCAGCAATCAAACAAATCCAAGAATTCAAATGGCAAATATGCCCAAAACAAATGGTATAGCCAAAAATTCCCAGCAGGAAACCCATTCAAACTTAATCTAGATTAAAAACGCTCTAATTTTTCTGATCCAGACCTTGCAAAACTCCAGATTTTCCAAGACTCAGTTAAGACCACCATTCAGAGTTATTGCTCAAGACTTCTTTCACCTTAGCACCGAAGCATAAATTTGCTAATTCAAACCACCACTGAATATTTTTGGTTTGCAAAAGCCCCTGAGGCATAGATCAGGAAATAGTCACAATTAAGAGCCCAAAGTCACTTCAAAACCTAACACTATCTTCAGAATTGCTAATTAGTCCTGTAAACTAGTAGAGATCACAGATGTCCAAAGTCATGGCACCGTATTTAGTTCCAAAGAAGCACACGAAAGCACCATTTTGGAGCAGATTCTACCTTTGCTCTAGCCACGTGTTTCAACACTAGGCATCGTTGAGAAAAGCTACTAGCTATCACAGAAAAATTTCCACAAAATCAAACCTCTGAACAAAGGACAAGAAACAAATTGCACACATACACACAAAGTTTACATAAGGTGCAAGCTTTTCTAATCTCAGGAAGCAAATCTACACATATATGAAACACAAACACACTAGAGAAACACAAAACACATTTGCGCTAATGATAGCCAGTGTCATGGGGAAGCCAACTTCCACCACGAGGTGACAAACCATTGTTATAGGACAGGGAGAGGGGCAGCCCAAACCCTGCAAACCTGCCTATTCTAAATGGGTTCGGCCATCCGCCGCATCAATACAAAACACATGAGACTAATGGGAAGGATCTTTAATAAAACTAGGAAACAATACAGGAAAGGCAAAGAGTCTAGTTTCTAAATGAAGCACCCAAAGTTACCCGTCCCCTCGTGGGTAAAAGTCCATCCATATGGGATCGGCCCAGAACAAGGCCCCAAAGCCTGCTACAAGTCTAAAGCATCTTCCAGTGGGGACCCACAGAAAAGGGTCACAAACAACCGGACAAGCCCGGAAGGAAAAGAGCAAAATCAACATCAAGATAAAAGCTGCCATGGTCACCTCCCCACGGGTCTCACCCACATCTGTGTCACCCAGTCCACGACCAAAAGACAAGCGCAGTTTCTTTACTTGTCTCTAGGCTCTATGCGCCTCCTCCAGGTCTCCTGGCTCCATCCTGCTTCCTTCCTTAGTCTCTTCTACAGCTTCTCCTCTTCCTGCTCAGCTCCACCCTCCCTTGGGTGGGGCAGGGAACCTCCCCCTTTCCTGGGACCACCCTGTTACACCATGAATGGCTTATGTCCCTTTTACGTTGGGCACTAAATCTATTACAGGTCGACCAACCTATCTGCTCTAAATAGGTTCTGCCATCTGCCATGTCAATATAAAACATAGTCTTAATAAGTGCATAAGGCCTTTGATAGAAAGGAACTCGAAGGACTTCCCTGGTGGTGCAGGAGATTAAGCACAGCACTATGAAGCAATCCACAATCTGCAGCACCAGTTCGATCCACGGCCAGCCAGGAGAAACCCACATGGCACAGCAGACCTCTCCTGTCTCCCCCGCTGCTCCCCTCAGCAGTGTACTTCAGACAATCTGCCTGTTCTGTTCCCCACTCTGTCTCTGGTGTATCCTCTCACCCCCGTACCTCTGGCCTATACCCCAGCTCTTGTATGCATAAATAAATAAATCTTTAAGAAAAAAAAAAAAAAAGAAAGGAACTTTAATACAATTAGCGCGCAATAAAGGCAAGAGAAAGGAAAGAATAGATATAATTGTCTTCACACGAAACACCAAGTTACGCATCTCCTTGTGGGTAAATGCCCAGTCAAACAGGGTAGGGCCAAAGCGTGGCCACTGAGGCTCAAAAGCTTGCCACAAGGCCAAGACACCTTCTGGTGAGGACCTGTAGCAAAGGGGCAGAAGGGGCCCAGCTTGTCTGGGATCAAAGGAACAAAATCAAAATACAGGTCAAGATAAAGTCTGCCATTGTCAGCTTCCCCACAGTTCTCTCACCCAAGTCTCTGCCTCCTTCAAGTGTCTCTTTCCACGTCCTCCAAGTCCCTGTACAAATCCAAGGCCAAGAAGTAAGCGAGGCTTCTTCACATGACTCTCTGCTCCATCTCTCTCCCTTCTTCTCTTGCTTGTTTCTGCTTCCTCTCTTTGCTCTTTTTATCCCTCGGCTCTACCCTTCCTTGGGTGGGGCAGGGCACCTGAAACTTCCCCTTTCTATGGATATCACACGGTTATACCTGGAGAATATACTCCCTGCTGTGTCACCTCCAAGCTTAAAGGGGTCTGGGATTTCCTTTTAGGGTGAGGAAAATTCCACCAGAGGTGGTAGTTGCACAATACTGTGAATATAGTAAATACCACTGAAATGCTCACTTTAAAAAGTTAATTTTATGTTACAGGAATCTCATCTCAATTTAAAAACAAGAAAAGCCAGACTCTATAGTTTTAGTTCATACTAAGCAACCAAAAAGAATGTCTCTTAAAGTTGTATTGATTTTCATTTCGTGTTAAGATCAAGTAAATTCCATTTTGTGTTTTGAAGCTATTTCACTGAATTCGAAAACTAAACTAGATGTGGCTTTTAATTCCAAACTGAAACAGCAAGAAATAAAATTATAAGGTAACTGGTTTGGTTGTTTTATTTTCTCAAGTGTTTTAAAACATTTTTGAGGTTTTCAATAGTAAAAGGAAATCGTCTTTAGTACAGCTGGATAATTTCTACTTAATTGGCTTTTTCTTCTTGATCTGGTTTGAACTGTTTATTGCACTTTAGTAATTAACCACTATCAGCTTCATTAATGAAACAGAAACCACCTCCTCCTATCATTTATAAAATGCTTGTCAAACAAAAATTTAAACAAAGAATAGAATATGAGCCAAGGAACAGCTCTTTAAAAGCTACTGCAAATAATTATAGGAGTTTTCTAGTAATTTTATTGTTGTTTTCCATTTATAATGAAAGAATCCTGAAGACCTACAGCATTTCTTTGGCATAGTTATCTGAAATATTTTATACAAGAGTAACTATTTTGACAATGCTTCTTATCCATTGTGGTGAGAAAGTTGAGTTTTGGTTGCTTATTTATATCCATAAATTATAAAAATCAGATTCTTAATCCAACCACCCTTAGAGAAAATATTTTCTATTCTAGTTAATTTTTAGTTGACCGTGAAAAAGAGCAGGGTAGATAGTTTTAAGATATTTATGAGACTGTGTAAACAAAATTATCAGTTTATGTGTCCCAAAACAAAATAAGACTTAAATTTTTAATTTAAGATTGTTTTACTGGGATTTAATGAGAATGTCACAAAGTTTTAAGTGATTTATAGGAAAATATGTTCCACTTTTGATAACGGAATTGTAGGTTTTCAGGCCTAGTTTCCCAGGCAGGAATGGCTCCCTGGTGGTCTAGTGGCTGGGACTCAGCTTCTGGTATCACTGTTACAATCCTTTCTCCCCAAATCTTCATTTTTGACAAGTCTAGAATTTTATTAACTTAGAAAAAGTAAGGTAAAAAAACTAAAATGCTAATTCAGAATATAAGAAATAATAATGAGGTGTGGTTTTATGTACATAAATTATGATAATAGCAGATCATAAATTTCCTCATTCACAATTGTGCTTTGCTGACTACAGGATCAATCTGTAGCTATGGAACAGAAATAGGATCATAGGGTGATATAATCCATGATCTTTTTCTCATTACTATTTCATTCGACTCTTGGTCTGTGGCAATCTTCTTCCCTATTTATCTTCTCAATGACCTTCGCAGGTTCTGGCTCATAGCAGATGCTTAGTAACTATTTCTTCTATGACTGAATAAAAAATGCATGAATATAGTATAAGTGCTATGCTAACTAACTGAGCTAACTATCCAGAGGTAAAGATGTAATAAAATAATGCCTCTAGCTTTCAAGAACTCCAGAATACTCAATTCAGGAGTTCATTATCTCACATCTTCTGTTTTGAATTCAACATTTGTTTATTCTCATTTTGTAGGAGGAAAACTGAAAACCAGTAATTGACACTTTGTTTATATACCTATTAATGCTTTATCTCACTGGGTATAATTGCTTTCATTTGTATTTTCCTAACCAATTAATGATGTTTAACATATAAGCAAAGACCATGCACATTTTCCCTGGTGTTTAATACATGAAAGATACTCAATAAATGAACTAAAGTTAATACTTTTTCTAAAATATTTTCTTATTTACTTTATGTTGTTTCTAGTATAATAATATAGTGAGCTCTGTTAGAATAAGGTCATCTGTACAGACAATGGCAGGATACTTTCTACCTACTTATAGCAATATATTTTCAAAATCTTATTGATTAGCATAAGTTTATGAAGTAATCATTAAAAAATGCATGGTCCCTGATAGCAGTAACTTCTTGAGAAGTTTCTTTATTCAGCTCTTGCAGAATACTATACACTTTTAAGTCATATTAATATAATAACAAATGAAGAAATTAAATCTTACAGCAATCTCAACATGAAGGGTAGGAAATTTTTCTAAAATGTTCTAGTTACAATTTTTCTATCTAGAAAGATTGGGAAATAATACGTTTAATATCTTTCCATGATACTAGTAAAAATATGCAGGAAAAAATATTACTTTTTCTCCAGAGTGGCAAATGTATGTGAGTACCCATGAAGGGTTCTTATTCTAAGAGGGGATGGGTGGAGAAAATGTGTGGTTTAAATGACTAGGTGAGTCTTCTGTGTATGCATTAAAGAACTAAATCTTGGGGAGAATTTAGAAATCAGCATCTATAACACTGAGCTCTACCTAAAAATTTGATGAAACCATTGATTTTAGACTTTTAGATATTTTGTACATATGCATCTTGAAATACAAAATTAAATACTCTAAGACTTCTTTTCACTTTACTTCTGCTTTTGTTTATTCAATATTATATTTGATGTAGTATTATGGAAATGTGCATGATCTGTGTGGACTGTTTTTGTTTGTTTGTTGTTTTTTGGCTTTTTTAAAAAAGAAAATATTTATTTATTTATACAAGCACTGGGTACAGTCAGAAGCACGGGAGGGTGAGAGAATTCACCAGAGCCAGAGTGGGGAGCAGAACAGACAGACTGATGAAGTACACTGCAGAGGGGAGCAGCGGGCGGCAGGAGGGGTCTGTGTGCCATGTGGGACCCTCGCCGGCAGCCAGGGATCAAACCGGTGCTGCAGAGGCTGCGGGCAGCTTTGCAACCCAGTGCTCAACCGCTGCACCACCTGGGGAGGCCCTGTTTGTTGTTTTTTTTTTTAAATCCATCTTTTTGTATAAGAACACATGGCAGATCAGCTCAAGCTCAACTATAAGAATTACAAATTTTTCACATTTTAATGTCGTGTTTATGATTACTTGATATTTCTCTTTTTATTAATGCCAGAGAGAGAATGGGTATATTTAAAATTGCCTATAGAGGAAGATAGTTGTTCTTTCTTGTCTTTTTTTTTTTTCCCACTAACTCAAGTAATTCATTTGTTAGCTGCTCTGCTGAGTCCTGCCACAGGGAATTTGTATCATTTTGACAAAATGCAGATGTGACACTAGTAGTTATTAAAAGCGTTAAAACATTAACCTTTAGCAACCTCATTTTTCACTCGGTACCCATGTTTAAGTATATTATCAAACTGAAGTTAAACACTAAAAATTAGATATATTCTCTTCCACTTGAAAAGAATAAATGTGATATAAAGTAAGGCATTAGAAGAAGAAGCTGTATAAATAGTTGTTTTATTGTTATTAACATAGTTCTAATCACTTATCCTGGTGAAACTAAAGTGTGAGTGAGAGACCTGCTTTAGGAATATTCACTAAAATTATAGTTTAATCTTCAGAATTTCAAGATTGGTAGTATCAAGGCTTGATTTATTAAACATTATGTGAGAACTCTAGGTTAAAGAATTTTCAGCTCAGACTATTTTAGATAGAAGCCACGCTAATCATATTTAATTGATTTAAATTTATTCACAGCATACCTCAATAGGAGGTTCTCAACAAATATTAATTACTATCCAGAATTCTTGTCATCTATCTATAAAGTAAGTACTTCACTGGCTACTAGAGAAATGCAAAGATAAATGCATCATAATCTCCTTATTAGGTTGGGAGTAGGACATGTATGTAAGTAAGTGCTACATATAAAATATAAGTGCAATGCAAAAAAAACACATGACTTAGGGCCTCCCCGGTGGCGCAGCGGTTGAGCTGGGTTGCGAAGCTGCCCGCAGCCTCTGCAGCGCTAGTTCGATCCCCGGTCACCGGGTGAGGGTCCCACATGGCACACAGACCTCTCCTGCCGCCCGCTGCTCCCCTCAGCAATGTACTTCATCAGTCTGCCTGCTCTGCTCTCCCCTCTGGCTCTGGTGAATTCTCTCACCCTCCCGCGCTTCTGACTGTGCCCAGTGCTTGTATAAATAAATAAATAAATAAATAAATAAATAAATAAATAAATAAATAAATCTTTTTTAAAAAAAAACAAAACATGACTTAGCAAAGGAAGAAATAATTGGCATACCCCACAGGAAGCATTTATAGTTGATATTTAGCCTTCTTTTTAGCCACTCAGTATCTGAAACTTTTCACTATGCTTCTAAAATTCTTGTTCAGGCACAGCCCAACTACCACTTGGAAACTAAAAATATGGCTTTTCCTTCTTCCCTTGGAGTTAGAACACAGGCCCACAACTTAGGCTCAACTGATCAGAAATCTCCCCCTTCCCAACTTTGTCCAGCAGCAAAATCTGTGCAGAACTCTCTCTGTGGTGGTGACTGCAAATTGAGTTCCTGAAGCAAAGTAGCAAAGATACAGGCTTCCCTCACTGGCCACAAGTACAGCAAGGGTATGGAACTTTATATAAGTTGACATGGCCGTAAATGAAGACAAAGTTACCATTAATTTACATGGCAATAATTTTTAGCATTCTCAGACCCCAAAAAAATAACCTATCAAATCACACCAACTAGACCTAACATGGCACTAACATACAGGAAAAAGAAGAATGATGTGATAAATCCATAGCTCAGCCAAGCAGTTCTGAAGCAGAAGCTTAGTGGCGCTATTCTCACTGCCTAGCTCAAGAGTGTTCTGCTGAAAAACAAATGCTGAATGCCGCTTTTGTTTTTCAACTTTTGTCATAAAAGTAATCGTTTTCAGATTTTTTTAGTTAATGAAACAGGTACTAAAACAGGTATTTCATAAAAATGAAATGGTGTAACCCAAACTTTTGAAAAGTAGGGGGATACCAGTATTTGAAAACAGTTTGCTGAGCAAGCTAAAGCAATTAGTAATTAGAACGGGGCTGCAATGTCCTCACTAAACAAGTTCTGCAACATGATGTTGACATTGTTCCTAGTTGCACAGCTGTGAACCTGATTTTCTAGTCTTCCCAGTGATTCTGTAAGGAACCCAATATTCTTAGAATAGATGATTCTCCATTCAAATCATTGAAAATATGTTTATACAGCTAGCAACTAAGGGCTTTGGTGGACATAACGCTTAATAAATAGTAACCAACTTTTCTTCTGTCAAATTTCCACCCACTGATCCAGCTGATGATAGTAACAGCCCAAGAGAGTATCCAGCCTAAGATAGTAACCCTATATCACTCTAATGTAGTTATAGCAATGGTCCCCAAGTCTGGTTAGCTTTCAAACTGAAGAGTTTTCAAATTTCAAGTAATGGAATTTGATCAGGAGACTCAGAGAGCCTCTTTCATTCATTCCACAACATTTATTGAGTACTTACTGTCTTTTAGGAACCCTAAAGTGCTGTGGCAGCAAAAACCAGCCCATCCCTACTCTCATGGAGATTACTATTCTACAGGGAAACAAAGTAATCTACTAGTTATTCTGATGAATACATCATTATAAATGACATAAATGCTCAGAAAGAACATAATTTTAGAGTAGTATATAGTAAGGGAACCTACCCCAAACTGAGAAATTGCAAAAGCATTCCTTAATGAAGGATCTTGAGTTGAGATCTGAAGAATGAGTGCACTGAGTTAGGAATGGAAGAGTCTCAGGTTGAAGGTGTCAGAGCAGGGATCAAATTAGTTGCCTCACCTCCAGGAGCAATGAGACAGGTACCTGAGGATCCCAGATACACCTCTCTCTCTCTCTCTCCCTCTGTCTTTAGATCCTTTTCTTGCAGGTAGCGATTGCACTTAAAATATAAGCTACTATTATTTTTATTGTGCACTAACCAATGATCCAGAACTTGATTTTTTAACAGCTTCATTCACATACATACTAATTTCTTTGTATACTATAAAATGTACACATTTTAAAGTGTACATTTCTATCACTTTTAGAATATTGAATTGTAAAACCATCACTACAATCTAATTAGATTAGATTGTTTTCATTACTGCAAAACACAACTTGATTTTTTTTTTTTTATAGAGGCATGTTTATTTATTTATTTGTTTGTTTGTTTTGTTTATACATGCACTGGGTACAGTCAGAAGTGCGGGAGGGTGAGAGAATTCACCAGAGCCAGAGCGGGGAGCAGAGCAGGCAAAAGGACCGAAGGACACTGCTGAGGGGAGCAGCGGGCGGCAGGAGAGGTCTGCACGCCATGTGGGACCCTCCTCTGGTGGCCGGGGAGCAGCCGGGGATAGAACCAGCGCCGCAGAGGCCGCAGGCCAGCTTCGCAACCCAGCACTCTACCGCTGCGCCACCGGGGAGGCCCCACAACTTGATTTTGAGGAAGGAAATACTCAAGTAGCTTTGAGCCAAGTCTTTGAGGAAAGACCAGGAGTACAACAGAAAAGACAACACACTGATGCAGTGCAAAGAGCAGGAGCAGACCATAAACAAGCAGTGAACACAAGCATCAGAGCCACATGGAAACAGGATTGCAGTAAAACTGATAGGAGAAAAGTAGGCAAGAAAATGAGATTCAAACACAAACGGCAAGAGAGTGTCTAGGGCACCAGACATAGGCCGTATGCCAGACTGACTCACAATCACACCTACCACCTCAGGGCTGGCACAGCCAAGGGTTGCCCCAGATTTCTGCACTCTAAAAGGGCCCTTAGTCAAAGTTCTGTGGGTTACAAGTATACTTTTCAGATGTCTCTTAGGTTCTCCAGAAGTGAGGGAGTTACCTTTCCCTTTAAATTCCAGCTACCTTGCTGTACATCTGCATCCACTCTCAAATATTTCCTTGGAAAATGCTGACCTGTCCCACAAATATATCCTTACTGTTTCTTGCCATCTTTCTCACTTTCTTTTTTAAGACTTATTTTATTTATTTATGCATACGAGAGCCTCCCCGGTGGCGCAGCAGTTGAGTGCTGGGTTGCGAAGCTGCCCGCAGCCTCTGCAGTGCCTGTTCGATCCCCGGCCACTGGCAAGGGTCCCACATGGCGCGCAGACCTCTCCTGCCAACCACTGCTCCCCTCAGCAGTGTACTTCCTCACTCTTCTCTGCCCTCCGCTCTGGCTCTGGTGAATTCTCTCACCCTCCCACACTTCTGACTGTGCCCAGTGCTTGTATAAATAAATAAATAAATCTTTAAAAAAAATTTATGCATACAAGAGCTGGGGTGTAGGCCAGAGGTGCAGGGAGTGAAAGGATTCACCAGAGTCAGAGTGGGGAACAGAACAGGCAGATCTTCTGAAATACACTGCTGAAGGGAGCAGCGAGGAGACAGGAGAGGTCTGCTGTGCCATGTGGGTCAACTCCCTGGCCAGGGATCAAACTTATGCCGCAATGGCTGGCAACAGCTTGATAGCACTATGACTTAACCCCTGAGCCACCGGGAAGGCCCAGAAATGCAACTATTTAAAATAAAAATTTAGGGCCTCCCCAGTGGCACAGCAGGTTGAGTGCAGCTGTGAAGCTGTCCACAGCCTCTGCAGCATGGGTTCAATTCCGGGTCAGCCAGAGAGATACCCACATGGCGCAGCAGACCTCTCCTGTCTTGCCTGCTGCTCCCCTCAGCAATGTTTTCAGTCATCTGCCTGTTCTGCTCCCCTCTCTGTCTCTGGTGAATTCTCTTACCCTCCTGCACCTCTGGCCTATACCTTAGTTCTTGTATAAATAAAATAAATCTTTAAAAAAATAAAATAAAACAAAAATTTAGTTGTCATTACCTTAGAATCTATTGATCACATTTCCCCCGAGGGGTTTCCTGTCAGTCTTCTTATCTTTCTGTTGGCCACTGGGTTATAAGTTGTAGTTATGAAGCTTAGAAATGGAGGCTTTGAACAGCAAGTAAGCAGTGTTATTGAGGAATTAGCGTGACTAGTTGAGTTCTCAACACTAACATGGGTAAAGCACAGAAGAATAACTACCCCTACTGAAAGGGCAGCCAGGGTTTTAATGACATTTTTAAACCTTCTGCTCAGGAACAGTTTTTTGGTTTCCTGACCAGGAAGAATGGTGTGCTGATCCAGTGCTCCAACTATGGAGGGGTGCTATGACCACTAGGGCATGTGTGCCACTTGTGGCTAGCTAGCCCTGTGTGGGGAAACTTACAGAAGGCCTCCTGTGTCTTGCCCACAGTGCTGGCTCCCTTAAGTACCTTGCATTCATTTTGGTGCAGTAAAAGAAAAAGGAAAAATTTTGATTAGAGGTTGAGGTTTGGTTTTGTTGTGGCAGATAGATGCAGCCTCTAGCTTAGGGAGCCTGACTTTGGCCTTGTGGAATTGTTTTTATGGATTTGTGTATAGTTTAGGGAATCTGGTTTTGGCTTTATAGAATTTTCTTTGGGAGTATGTGTCTGGCTGGGGAACGTGGTTTTGAATTTGTGGAAGTCCTTTTTGGTTACATGTGTGGTTTATTTTCTCCCCTAGCTTAGAGAGTTTGGTCTTGTGGACCTCTTGGGTGTATGTATTCTTTGCTTTAGATACAGGAACTTTGTTCCCCTAAGGTCCAGCCATTTATAAGGGCAACCTGGAGCCACATGCCAAGATGGCATATAGCTATTGGTTCTGTTCTTCCCAGAACTTTGTTTTCTTTTTTTTTTTTTTTTTTTTTAATAGAGGCATGCTTTATTTATTTGTTTGCTGGTTTGTTTGTTTGTTTTGTTTATACATGCACTGGGTAGAGTCAGAAGCGCGGGATGGTGAGAGAATTCACCAGAGCCAGAGCGGGGAGCAGAGCAGGCAGAAGGACCGAAGTACACTGCTGAGGGGAGCAGCGGGCGGCAGGAGAGGTCTGCACGCCATATGGGACCCTCCTCCGGTGGCCGGGGAGCAGCCGGGGATCGAACCTGCGCCGCAGAGGCCGCGCGCAGCCTCGCAACCCAGCACTCAACCGCTGCGCCACCGGGGAGGCCCCCAGAACTTTGTTTTCTTCTCCCAAGTATTGTTGGGAGTGTTCATGACCATTTCCTGATATCATTTGGCTTGGAGCTTGAATTTTCCTACATGCTTCTTGTCTTTGGCTAAGGTATACAGGTGGTAACTCACCCTTGGCCTTTAACACAGTAGAGTTACCAAAGCCACCTGACTTCCTACAGCCAGCTATCTTTTTCTTTTTTTAAGATTTTATTCATTTTTATTTTTGCATAGAATAACTGGGGTGTAGGCCAGAGGTGTGGGGGTGGAGGATGTGTGTGAAAGGATTCACCTGAGACAGAGTGGGGAGAACAGACAGATCTACTGAAATACACTGCTATGGGGAGCAGCGGGGAGACAGGAGAGGTCTGCTGTGCCATGGGGGATAGCTCCCTGGCCAGGGATCAAACTCAGGCTGTAGAGGGGATCACTGAGATATAGCCCCTAGGCCACTATGGAGGCCCCAGTTAGCTTTTTCTAATGTAAATGGCATGTATAATAAATGGCACTGCTTGATTAAACTTCAGGTCTGCTTTGTAAAGTGAGGTGGAACAGATTTAGCACGTGCACACAGCAACACTACTGAAGGGTCAACAAACAATGCTTTTGTTTTTATTTTTTTGCAATCTTCACTTTGAGGAAGGTCAGAAATACTGTTTTAAGTAAATGAGAATCCTTTTTAAAAAAAGAAAAGGAAAGAAATTCTGATACATGCTACGACATGGATGAGCATGGAGGACATTATGCTGAGTACTTCAGCATAAACAACACATTTGATATGTTCGCCCTGCCAGCAACAGCCACCTCACTGTCATGCCTGTACCCTCAGAAACCAACTGGCTCCCACAGCCCACACAAGGAGGGATACTGACACTGGGGCAACTGCCTATCTATGCCCCAGGGCTCAGAAACATTAAAGAGAGACTTAAAGGCAACCTCTACAACTGGGCACAGTCAAGAAAAAATCAGCCTGCTGAGATATTCACAAAGGTACCAATGATCAACCTAGAGCTGGGACAATGTTAAACTGTAGGGTACAGCCCTTACACAGCTCAATCCTTCAAGACCTCAAGAAGGCTGTTATGTCCAAGACCCAAGAAACACAGAGTCGAGCAAGCCGAGGAGACACAGCAACATGTTCCAAAAGAAAGGACAAGGCGGGAAACGTAAATAGTAATTTATCCGATAAAGAGTTCTACAAAGTAATGGCCATAAAGACGCTCACGCAACTGGAAAGAACCGGTGAGCACAGTACGAACTTGAGCAGAGATAGGGAATTCAGTTCCAAAGGAAAGTGTCAGAACTGAAAGATACAATAATAAATGATTCGTATCCATGTATCTGATACCTTAAGTAGTCAAATTCAGTGGCAGAAAATAAAACAGTGGTTGCCAGGGGCTGGGAGGAGCGCAGGATGGGGAAGTCAGTGTTTAACGAGCACAGAATTTCAGTTTTGCAAGGTGAGAGCTGTGGAGATCCACAGTGACGACGGCACGCTCTGTGCATTTTATTTTATTTTTATTTTTATATTCCCCATACAATTGCAACCCCCTTATTTTGACCCCATCCCTCCTTTCCCCGCCCCCTCCCCCCGCCGTGTGCATTTTATTGGATTACTTGGTCGATTTATTCATACGATGGAAAAAAGACTGCTTAATCTTTTATTTTAAAATGCTTCTGTTAAAATGAGATACTAAAAAATAAATAAATAAATAAAATGAGATCCTAGCCTTAAAATTCTTGTCACGGCAGATTTGCAATGTTGATCCATCCCAGGAAATGCTGACTATTTTGTGAACTCTATTTGGCCAGTGAAAATGAAAACAAACAAAAAACCTGTAAATGATTTCTCTGTAGAAATGAATTATAGAATTTTAAAAAGAATCCCACACATAATCACCATTTTAAAAAATAAAATAAAATAAAAACGGTTCGGATTGTAAATTTGACGTGTTTACCCAGATATCTTGAACAGTGAAGAACAACGACTGAAATAACAACCCACTTCAACCTAAACCAAAGCAAAAGGGGAAAGCTGGGGGGCCCCGCCCGGGGGACCCCGCCCAGCGCCGGCCCGGGTGACCACAGCGGGGCGCGGCGGGCGGCGGGCGTGGCCGTGGGGCCGTCGCCGACGGGAGCCGTCGCCCGCCGCCCGGCGCCGCGGCGCAGGCGCAGAACCGCGCGAGCCGCCGGCGAACGCGCCCGGAAGTGACGTCGCCGCGCTGCGCCAGCTCGGGCGAGCAGCCGAGGAGGGCGGCGCGGGGGCCGCGACCCCGGCCACGATGAGCTGCACCATCGAGAAGATCCTGACGGACGCCAAGACGCTGCTGGAGAGGCTGCGGGAGCACGACGCGGCGGCCGAGTCGCTGGTGGACCAGTCGGCGGCGCTGCACCGGCGGGTGGCCGCTATGCGGGAGGCGGGGACGGCGCTGCCGGAGCAGGTCAGGCGGAGGGTGGGGGCCGAGCCCCGATTGCGGGGCGCTTGCGGGGCGCTTGCGGGGCGCGGAGCCAGGTAACGTGGGAACGAGGCCTGGAATCCGTTGCCGGCCCCGGAGGGGGGCGGCGTGGCTTTGTGCGCGGTCGGGGCCGAGAATGCCGCCCTTCAGGTGCATCTTGCTGTTCACCTGTCCACAGCGCGCTTAGTCTGTCTCTGTTTGTCCAGTATCAAGAGGATGCATCCGATATAAAGGACATGTCCAAATACAAACCTCACATTCTGCTGTCCCAAGAGAATACACAGATTAGAGACTTGCAGCAGGAAAACAGAGGTTAGTCAGGCTTTTGTTTGTGTAGTTGTGATTTTGTCATCTCCAGTAATATTTCACAAGTTCTTGCAAAACTAACTGTTCGCTCAGTGCACATCCTGTATGTGTTTCCAGGTCAGTAGTTTTTTTTAAAGAGTTGTTTCGTGCTAGCCCAGCGGCAAAGTTTGTTATGTTACCTTTTTCAAGGTCACCTGATTTTGTTTTTCCAGGTTGCTTGTCAAAGAGGCGCTTAGTGGAACTGAATTATTTCGTGGCTTGTTTAGGCACCCCCAAATGGAGACTCACGTTAGGATAATAAGAGTTCATATCCTCATCGGCTTAAAATGTAATATTTACATATTGATTGAAGTAAAAACTAGAATTTGGGGAGTTTTCTTTTTCTTTTTTTTTTAAGATTTATTTATTTATTTATACAAGCACTGGTTGTAGTCAGAAGCGGGGATGGGTGAGAGAATTCACCAGAGACAGAGTGGGGACCAGAACAGGCAGACTGACGAAATACACTGCTGAGGGGAGCTGCGGGGCGGGACAGGAGAGGTCTGCCCACCATGTGGAACCCTCGCAGGCAGCCGGGGATCTAACCAGCGCTGCAGAGGCTGCGGGCAGCTTCTGCAGCCCAGCGCTCAACTGCTGGGCCACCAGGGGAGGCCCTCTTTTTCTTTTTCTTTTTCTTTTTTTTTAAGATTGACTTATTTATGCATACAAGAACTGGGGTACAGGCCAGAGGTGCAGGGGATGAGAGGATTCACCAGAGACAGAGTGGGTAGCATGGGGTGAGACAGGAGAGGTCTGCTGTGCCATGTGGGTCACTTCCCTGGCCTGGGATCAAACTTGTGCTGCGTTGGCTATAGATTGCTTCATAGTGCTGCATCTTTACCCCTTGGGCCACCAGGGAGGCCCCCTGGATTATTTTTTTTCCCCCCCTGGGGCTTTTCTTATGCAAGGTAGAAGAGCTGAACTTTATCTTCAGGTTGTATGTTAGTCTTGATGAGTGCATTATAAAAGATACTAGCAATAATTAGTTATGTATCAGTTTATATATAATCCCATTGTATTCTCATATCTTCATTTTGAAGTCAACAAGTGTATTATAGCATTAAAATATTATTATAATAAATAATACAGATAAGAAATAAGTACTAACTAAGAAACAGACTGAGGAGAGAGGTTAAATGATTTGCTTAGGAGTATTAAACTGTAACTCAGAGAGCTGAACTGAAAACCACAGCTTCCTGATTCTCCTCCCTATTGTTTCTGCCAGACCATGCTGTTTCTGCCTAGAAGGTTATTTTTCACATAAACTCTAACTCTTGTGAACAAAAACACTAATTTACAACTTCAGATTCACAATATGCCCTGGTATCTTAAGAATTTAATTTAGCTGTGTCCCAGACATCACTGCCAAGTTATTTTATTTTTTGATAGAGCTATGGGTTTCCTTGGAAGAACATCAGGATGCTTTGGAACTCATCATGAGCAAGTACCGGAAGCAGATGTTACAGTTAATGGTTGCTAAAAAAGCAGTGGATGCTGAACCAGTCCTGAAAGCTCACCAGTCTCACTCCGCAGTAAGAAACTTTGATGAATAAATCCTCAATGAACAGAATTGAAATCTTGAAATCATTTTAGATTGTGTCCTTGTTTTTGAAGAAGAAAAATGAGCTTGTTTTTCCTTTTCTCTTTATCACGTTCACTCTTGATTTTGCTATGTCTTTTTTTTTCCTTTTTTAAGATTTATTTTTACATATAAGAGCTGGGGTACAGGCCAGACATGCGGGGGGTGGAGGATTCACCAGAGACAGAGTGGGGAACAGAACAGGCAGATCAACCGAAGCACACTGCTGATGGGAGCAGCTGGTGAGACAGGAGAGGTCTGCTTCGCCATGTGAGTTGCTCTCTGGCCAGCCGGGGATCAAACTCGTGCTGCACAGTCTGCAGATTGCTTCACAGTGGGGCGCTTAACCCCTTGCACCACCAGGGAGGGCCTGGAATGCTTTGTTTTTTTCAGTGGGTTTTTTTTTTTTTTTTTTTTTTTTTTTCATCCTTTCCTGCCTTTCATCCTTAACATAGTACCTATTGCAGTCTGTAAGGTGTTTATTGAAACTAACTACAGGGCCTCCCTGGTGGCACAGGTGATTGAGTGCTGCACTGTGAAGCCGTCCGCAGCCTCTGCAGTGCTGATTCAATCCCGGCCAGTCAGCGAGAATCCCACATGGCGCGGCAGACCTCTCCTGTCTCGCCTGCTGCTCCCCTCAGCAGTGTACTTCATCAATCTGACTGTTCTGTTTCCCACTCTGTCTCTGGTGAATCCTCTCACCCTCCCACACATCTGGCCTGTACCGTGGTTCTGGTATAAATAAATAAATCTTTAAAAAAAAAAAAAAAACTAACTACAGGGGCCTTCGTGGTGGCGCAGGTTTAAAGACACAGTGCTATCAAACTATCACCAGCCACTGCAGCATGAGTTCGATCCCCAGCCAGGAAGCTAATCCACATGGCGCAGACCTCTTCTGTCTCATCCGCTGCTCCCCTCAACAGTGTATTTCACTAGATCCACCTGTTCTGCTCCCCACTTTATCTCTGGTGAATCTTCTTACCCCTACACCTCTGGCCTGCACCCCAGTATGCATAAATAAATAAATAAAAAATTAAAAAAAAAACTGCATAGTGTCATACTGTGTGGTTAAGAGATAGACGTACCATGTTTAAAATATATAAATATTATTTGTGTGTATGTGTGTGTGTGTGGATGGCATAGTTTCTGTATTTTGGCTAATGCTGTAATATGGAGGACCCAGTAATTGTTCTCATGTTTGTTTGTTTTTTTTTAAAGATTTATTTATTTATGCATATAAGAGCTGGGGTACAGGCCAGAGGTGTGGGGGGTGAGAGGATTCACCAGAGACAGAGTGGGAAACAGAAAAGGCCGAATGACCAAAGTACACTGCTGAGGGGAGTAGCGGGCGAGTCAGGAAAAGTCTGCTGTGCCATGTGGGCTGCTCCCTGGCCGGCTAGTGATCGAACTTGTGCTGCAGAGGCTGCTGGTAGCTTCATTGGTTGTGTCTTAACTCCTTGCACCGCCAGGGAGGCCCCAGTTCTCATGTTTCTAGAGTGCTTCATAGTTGTCATGGTACATTTACATGTGCTCTTTCATGTAATCCCAGACTAATAGATCGGCACCACACAGTGGAACTTATGAGAGATAAATTTCATCTTAAATTCCATTATAAGCATTTGCTGGCTGGCTTAACAGAAGTTTAGGAAATGGGTATTTTAAATATGTCAATTTCATTTGGGAGAAAAAATAAATAAACTTCATTTTCTGTGGCCTATAGGAGAAAACTTGAATCTTGAAAGAGACTAATGAAAAACTTGCTAAGAGATACATCCAAAGATAGAATAAGGTACTTTGGAATATGGTGAACGTCCTTGCAGTAAAGGTGTTGGAATTTAAGTTAAGCAGCCACTTGGACATACTGTCCAATATCCAGTTGCTGATTAAATCAGAATTATGTGAAAAAAAACTGAGTACGGTAAAGTAACTTTATTGTGGTCTTACCTCTGAGAGCTCAAATTATAGTGAAACTCCAATATAACCTCTGTAAAATAAATTAAATGAATCTTTAAACATCATAATACACATGTTCTTCGAAACTCCAAATGTTTAGAAAAGAATGATTTTTCCCCCATATTATTTTTCTTAATATCTTCACAGGAAATTGAGAGTCAGATTGACAGAATCTGTGAAATGGGAGAAGTGATGAGGAAAGCGGTTCAGGTGGATGATGACCAGTTTTGTAAAATTCAGGAAAAACTAGCCCAATTAGAGGTAAGATTGTTGCTACTACTTTAGGTTCACAATATGTCAGGGAGTTTTCAGAATCTGAAATGCATGCCATCACTATCCTGACTGTCACTGCAATGTGGTCATGTTTCTGTATCTGTGATTTAAAATGAAAACTCCCCCTCCCTACCCTTTCTAAGAAAGGAAATGTCATTAGTAGCAAACAACAAAAATGCCAACTATGTATTGGCGAGAAATTGAGATATTACTGTATCAAGAAGGTTGAGAGGGTGGAAGGGACAGATCACAGATAAGCTGAAATCCTTGCCGTAAAAGGAGGATGTCTAAAAGTGGTGGTCAGGAAATAGCAATACAGGCATATTATTTAGAATTACGGAAGTAATTCTACACGTGTACTTAAGTAATAGGTAAAAGTAATAGAAAGCGAAATAGATAATAGATAAAAAGAAAATAGATAAAAGTACTAAAACTGGTTGTCTTTGGGGAACAATGCCAAAATATTAAAAGCTATTATCATGGAACATTTTGACTAAAATAAGAATATATATTGCAAAGGCAGGCCTGGGGTGTTAATGTGCTCATAAAATTGTTAAGGAAAAACTAGCACCTAATATGCTATGAAATGGTTTAAAATACTTAGTGTAAGATACAGGGTACTAAGAGAAGCACTTTTTATGGTAGAAGATTTTATGACTATGGGCTTTGACTCTTGGGGAAGCTTGAAAATGACTGTGGTTTAGCACAATTTCCTACAGAGAGAATAAGGAGGAAGAGTGCAAGCTGCTCTATGTAAAAATCACAGGGAGAGACAGGATCCCAAATAGGAAATAGGAGTCAGTTAAAATGATAGAATGGCCTTGTCACACTATCCCTGATTTACCTCATTCATGGAAATAGCCCTAAGAAGATGCAGAACAAAGTGGAAAAAATGTGGTCATGAGATTGAGACGCAGTAGTCCTCCCATCTGTTTTCTCAGTTTAGACAAGTGTGTAGACGTCTGTGAGCCACGGTGTCCTCCTCTTCAGGAGAGCTTAGACATAAGCGATGATAACCAGCCCTGCACGGTGTTAGGAGAGAACATGTAAGACATCCACGTGCCACCTGGCTACGTGCCCAATAAGTAGTTTGCACTTCCCTTTCCCTCCCTTTGTCCAAAACTATAGGATCCATAGTAGAGAGGAAGAGTGGAAATATTATTAGGAATTTGAAAGCTGGAACAATGATAAGACTTGCGGGAACCATGAAGAATACAACGATCCGTGAATTCTTCAACCAGAGAAGGACCTTGTTATTGTCTTCCTTTGTAGTCCTAACACTTGGTGTGTGGAAATTAGTTGGTAAATGTTTGTTAAATAAGTAGTATATGAGGAAATTCTCAGTTCTTTTGTTTCCTTAAAACTTTTAAAATTTAAAAAAAAATTTAATTAAAATAGTATGCTTTCTGTTCCTAACCCAAAACAATATGCTCTGATGCCGCTTGACAATCAAAATACCTTAAATAAACGTATCTTTTTTTCTTTCAGCTTGAAAACAAGGAACTGCGAGAATTGTTGTCCATCAGCAGTGAGTCTCTTCAGGTCAGGGAGGAAAACTCCATGGATACTGTTTCCCAGGCAATCAAATAACTGAACTTCTGAATGGCTGCTGGAGACTGTCCAGCAGGAACAAAGAAAGAAGCTGTCATCTTCCAATTCGAGTATTATCCATTCAAATTCTTGCCTCAGACCTGTTGATTTAAGATATCAGGTGACAATTTAGAATTCATAGTCAAAACTGACTATCCACAAAACAATGTTTAGGTGTGTTAGTGAAAATACAGACTGAATTTCACCATTCCTTTCTCTAAGAGACTACTTTTTAAATTTTCATTTGTGGGACCTCAATTTATATTAACTTTTCAGTTCATTTTTGTTTTTTTACAACAAGTTTTTCTTAAAACATAGAGCATTTTATTACAAACCAGCAATTTTGTTTTATATTTAGATTGTAATTCTTTGCGATTTAAATCATTTTTAAGAGATTTAGCTTTTTAAATCTGTTTGGCATAAACCTGGATTTTTTTTCCATTTAAGAAAAGTAATACAGTTCTAGATCAACAGTTAGATTTGAACTAGATCAATAGCTAGATCAACAGTTCTGATTTATAATCTCATTCACCTTCTATGAAGTTTAAGTCTCTCTGGTGCTAAGAGTTGCCACTTTGTGACCTAGTGTCTTCACTCTTAATTTGAGAGAACCTACTGCTAGTCCCCAGGAAATGTACTTGAAAATAGTTCAGTTGCTTTTTCTTGTGGTAGTATTGTCATTGTATTGTTCAAAGAATGCTGAGAAACTTGTCCTGTGTGCGTGCATGCACATATGCACTCTTAGTTCAAATGCTAAAAATAGCTCTTATTTATTCCATTGGCTATAAGTCATAAGTTTTTCAATTTTGCCCTAGGAAATCTCCAGCTTGAGTGGTTTACCCATGTGAAAAGCACATAATAGTCATGTCACAGTTGTTAGGTACTACATCCTACTGTTCATATATAACTTCCAACTCTAGGATTGAGGAGCATCATTTACTTGGATGTCTTCTATTACAGTACTGGTAGTTGTCTTTCTTTTTAGATCTATTTTTCACAAGGAAGCAGACTCTAATAAGAGTCATTACATTTATAGTGCTGTGTAGACAAGGCAGTGTTGAGATGCAAATACTAAGTGGTCATCTATGCCCACTGACAACGCATTCCCTTCTCAATCTACTCACATTTCAGATTCATCAGTTCTTGTCAGTGCTCACTTCAGCAGCACATTACACATTACATCGCGTTACATATCAATTTAGGTTTGCCCAAAAATAATTGAAATAATGAATGCTAAACTTGTCAATGTTTTCCAGTAACACTAAACTCCATACTGCAGGGGAGAGACACAGTATAAAAAAGAGGTTTTGTCAGTGCTTTGTGAGACACAAAATTTATTTTGTACTGCCATAAAGAATTCACTCCAATTAAAACAACAGAATCTCTCCAAGATATCCTGAAAGCATCTGATCCCAGTATTTCTGATGAACTTTGCCTGCAGTGGTGGGTTTTACAAATAGGTATATGTCATTTTAGAATTTGTCACATTTCTACTCTTGAGTCCTACACATAATTTGAAAAATATTTCCACCCAGTGTGGGTGGTGTTAGTTCATCTCCCAAGAGTAAGTAAACTTTTAGCCCAGCCATTCGCCTTCAAGTTAATGCCCTAAGTGCCACCATTCATGAAGCAGGTACCTTATATCATTTGTCAGTTGCCACGCCAGCTTTCAGTGAAAGTCATAATCAAATGGTCCACTAATGTCTAACATGGTGTCACCTTTAGCTGCCTTATATTCCTTTAGAGTTGTTTATAAAGTTCTTTACATATCAGATATTAGGATAAATCGTATGTTAACTAACTTTCCTCCCTGGCAAAACCTTGATGTATAAGTCCAGAGAACTATCAGCACCAAATTCTCACCAAACTCTTACCACCAGTGAGAATTTGGTGATGATAGAGTGTAGTAAGTTGAAAGGGAGAAGTAATTTCTTCACTTTGATTAGAGTGGATATTAAAGTTTCTTTTGCAGTGGAGGGAGTAACTTAACTGGCTTGCAAAATCTTAATTCAAACCTCATTTGAGAGTATCAGCTGACTTCACCCAGCAATGAGTCTAATTATTTGAAACTAAAAAACTGGGGTTTTTTTCTCCCCCACATATATAGCAAACTATAAGTAGACAAGACTTCATAATTTATTATTCCCACAATGCAATCAGCGGTATAATACTACAAATAGTTTCTGAAATGGTTTTAGAACTATCCTCACATTACAAATCAAAGTAACATCATTGCAAATCAGTTCATAATTTTTTTCAGTTTATAAATTAAAGCAGAATTTGGAAATACCTTGAAAATGTTCAATTTTTTTTTCATTAAGGTAACATTGGTTTGCAGCACTGTTTTAGGATTACATGTTCGCACTGAAAATTTTTTAAGTATTAACCAGTATTCATATTTATTACCTTCACTTATTAATTAATACCTTGTGGTGCATAAATTGATTCAAACATCGAAGGTCTATTTCAGTGTTCCACAAAATATGGTTCACTGACCTACTGAAATGGAAATTTGGGGGTGGGTCCAGGAGTTGGTATTTTAATGATAATCCCAGATAATGTTTAAGGACAATAGTTTGACAATGTCTAGTCTACTACGTGTTAGACACTTCATTTGGAGTCATAAATAGAAAAAGGTGGGGGCAGGCATTGACGCTTCGAAGAAAATCTGGCAGACACAGACAAGTATAATTAAAGTGCAGTGTGGGCCTCCCCGGTGGCACAGCAGTTGAGCGCTGGATTGCGAAGCTGCCCGCAGCCTCTGCAGTGCGGGTTCAATCCCCGGCTGCTCCCCGGCCACCGGAGGAGGGTCCCACATGGCGCGCACACCTCTCCTGCGCTTCTGACTGTACCCAGTGCTTGTATAAGAAAATAAATAAATAAATCTTTAAAAAAAAAAAAAAAATAAAGTGCAGTGTGATGAGTCCAATATAAGAATGGATAGGACACAAATTAGGGGCTTTTTAAACTTGCGACCCTAATAGAGACAACAAATGGGTAGGAGAAGAACTAGAAAGTTTAGTGCTTTCTAGTTATTGTATAATCTCTATTTCGACTGTACCTCATTTTATGGATACCAAGGTACAAGGAGATTATGTTATTTGTCCAAATAACCAAGATTCAAACCCAGACAGACGTGAACACATTCTTAACCACTAAGTCAAGATACCTATAAATGCCAACTACTTTGCAGAGTTCAAGTGGTTCTTGATTAGCAAAATCTCTTTATTAACAGTGCAAAAGAAACATCACAGCCACTGTATTAGGAAATATAAATTCAGTACATGAGTTTTAATAAGATATATTGTCAGCTCATTTCTAGAATGGTGTGACTCAGACTGCATGAAAGGAGCAATGTTCAATCTGGTCATTATTACATATGGGAAAGAGTGCAGCTCTTTCAAATCTGCCTGTTTAGCTTGTTGCTTTTCACCCTTCATGCTGTGTTCTTACGGTTGCAAGAAAGTTGCTGCTGGGCCAGGTGTCATGTCCATGTTGAAGGCAAGTGGGGAGGGGGATTGGAAAATGGCACGTGCCAGCTCTATTCTCTTTTATGATGAAAAACAAGTTTTCTCAGATATTCCAGAAAAATTTTCCCTTGTCTTATTTGCCCGACCTGTTAAATGGTCATTTCTAGCTGCAAAGGTGGCTGGGTACATAATTGCCCAAAGTAAAAATCAATGTTATAGTAACAAAGAAGAAGAGTATTGGGGAAGCAACTAACAATGACACAAGTCATTTTACGCTGTGCAGTTTTTTTTTTTAAAGATTTATTTATTTTTATACAAGAACCGGGGTACAGGCCACATGCACGGGAGGGTGAGAGGATTCACCAGAGACAGAGCAGGGAACAGAACAGGCAGGCTCATGAAATACACTGCTGAGGGGAGCAGTGGGCGAGACAGGAGAGGTCTGCTGCGCCATGTGGCACTCTCGCCAGCCGGCCAGCTGGGATCAAACTCACACTGCAGAGGCTGTGGACAGCTTCTCAGTGTGGCACTCAACCACCTGCACCACCAGGGTGGCCCATACACTGAATAGTTTTGAACAAACATAAGCATTAGCTGAAGGAGTGTGTTGATGCTGAATAGCCCAGAGAATGGGCCATGGCAGACATCTGTCATTTCTTTTTTCACGGCCCAATATCTTAACTCTATGTTTACAGAATTCCTCACCTAATGATGCACAGCCTTCCTCCTTCCTAAAAATGTTGAAAGTGCCAGGTTTATGTTTTTCCAGTCTCTTGCAGCTGCTGAAGGTATATAAGATATATCTGCCTTAAACTTTAAAGGGAACAAAGCAGAATCCTTTGAGTTGAGATCTGCAACACCTGCCTCATGCAGCCCCGCAGGAGAACAGCCAATTGTTTTCAGTAATAATTAGTATCCAGTCAGCAAAGCAAATGGTGTGAGCTGCAGTGTGTCTGCCCGGAAGTAGATGGGAATCTTCACTGAAGCGAGTATCCGGCAATCAGAGGCTTGTAGCTTCTAATTCTGGTTTTCTGTCTGCCTAGAGATCCTGAGCATTACTATTAGCCTTTTAGTAAAATCGCTTTTTTGTTAAAAATTAACCTGAATTGCCTATAATTAAGAACTCTGATCAAATAGTCTTTAAAAATACATGAAAATATAAATTGTCAACACTTTATGCATCATTTTGCACTTAAATATTTTAATATTTGACATTTTAAGGGATAAATGTGTAAATTGTCGAGTATAATGAGAATTTACTTAATTAGAACATTACCCACACTTTGCATTTGTCTACCTGAGTTCCTCTACTGTCTCCACTGCACTGCCTTCTTCTAATTGTTTTATCACACATGTAAGAAGACCTAAATATGTATGTCTCCCTAAAGTGATGTTTTTAAATTTTGTTTCTTTTTGAGCTCTATAAAATTAGTGTCATTAAATGTAGTCTATGAGGATTTTTCACTCAGCGTTATTAATCGAAGATTCATAATTTTGTTGTATATAGCTGTCATTCATTTTCATTGATGTGTATTTCAACATGTGACAACAGTGTATTAAAGGGTACATATAAAATAAAGCTATATACATTTTTAAGATCTTTGGTAATATCTGACATTCTGATTTTTAATTCTTTTAATTCTCCATATGATAGGAGCGGTTACATTTCATATTTGCTTACAGTTATAGCAACTTTCATGGTGAGTGAAGGCATATTATCCACTAATATTCATAGTGGAAAGCAGACAATGCTTTTTTCATGCTCCAAAAATACTAAAGAGGCTCAGCCCTCTTTAGTATTTTAGTGTTAATTATCATTCACTCACCATTTCATGTAACCTCCTGGAAATATGTAGGAACTGAACAGGATTGTGTTTCTGTATGTTTCTGATCCTAAAGTTCAGTTTTATTTAATATTTAACACCTTTGAAGCTGCATATATGTCATACATGTAGGGGCTTGGCACAGTTGCTTCTAAGCATAAGCAAAATTGGTTTGCATTGGGCCTCCCCGGCGGCGCAGTGGTTGAGCGCTGGGTTGCGAAGCTGCCCGCAGCCTCCGCAGCGCTGGTTCGATCCCCGGCTGCTCCCCGGCCACCAGAGGAGGGTCCCACACGGCGTGCAGACCTCTCCTGCCGCCCGCTGCTCCCCTCAGCAGTGTACTTTGGTCCTTCTGCCTGCTCTGCTCCCCGCTCTGGCTCTGGTGAATTCTCTCACCCTCCTGCGCTTCTGACTGTACCCAGTGTTCATATGAATAAATAAATAAAGAAATCTTTAAAAAAAAAAAAAAATTGGTTTGCATTCCCAGTGGCATGATTCAACAAAGGAAAGCTCTTGATATTTCTATCAACAGGGTGAAAGGAGCTAAGAAAGGTTTTTACATTTTTAATTTGCTGGGGAAAGATTTCATGAAACATGAAAATCTTACGCAATTCAAATTTCAGTGTTCGTAAAGTTCTAGTGGACACAGTCATGCTCATAGCTCTGGGCTCCTGTCTTACAGCAGCAGATTAGAAAACTTGAGACCAGACTGCACATCCTAAAATACAGACTCTCTGGTCCTTCAAAGAAAAATTTACCAACTTCCGCTTTCACACAGCCCTTTTACATCCTGGGAGACGTAAGGGATAGCCCACAGTGATCATAGTCCTACTTTAACCTTTCTAGGGAAATGAGCCCTAATGCAATCTAAGCCAAAAGTCAGTGTGAAACAAGGGCAGCCACCAGGGACCCAGAGGCACGGACCTGGACTTGAGAGCCAGCTATGGGTGGCCTCAGGAAAGTCTCCACTCCTTTGTGAGCCTGTTTTATCCCTTGTAACTTGGGGTGAGACTAGTTACATTGGATGGGACAATTATCATTGCATGGGACTGTGGAATAGATTCCAAGGGAATTGGGAAGACTAGGAAGGCCCCATCCAAGATGCAGGCTACTATGCTGAGTCCTCAGAAAATACTTTTGGACTGAACAAGGAGGTCTGCCTATCCCCCATGACAGGCCAGACAGAGCTTTGTGTTTGTCATATGTTTATTAAATTGAAAACAAAAATATAAGATGCCATGAAAAAAATTGGACAAAGGAAACAAAAACACCTGGTTGGATATGTTTATAGTGTACTTCCCCAACAGAACAGCCCATTTCTTAACAACCTTTGTTGTTTTTTTAACAAGGAGTTTAGGTGTTTTTTTGTTTTTTGTTTTAACAAGGAGTTAGTAGATTTTATTTGTAAAACACTTGAGACCAACACAGGAAAAAAATGACTTCCTGTGGGAAAGATTACACTTAAAAAAAAAAAAAAAAAAAAAGACCTAAGAGGCAGCTCTCCTGCCCACTTGTGACTATGCAGGTGCTTCTCTTTATTTCCTTTCTCCTTTTCCTAATAAATTTAAAAAAAAAAAAAAAAAAAAAAAAAAACAGGCCTGAGAAGAATTAGTGCCTTGGTCCCAAGGAACAGCAACAACTCCAGTTGGTCCAAGGAATTGAAAAGATATTGGGAGGTTGGGAGGAAATAATAGGAGGGAAGATAATGAGAAGTTACAGAAAATAAGGGGCTTGAAGTGGGCAACGAGAAGGGATTGGAGGCCAGGGAGTGGATATGGGTAGGGGGAGGCCTCCCAGCACTTCCCCTGCCGCCCACCCCTGTGTATCCATGAGGGAGTATCAGTGGAGGAGGTCCACACATGGATACAGAGGACCTGGGTGACCCATGGGAGACTCGGGGAATATGCCCATAAGAGGAGGCCCAGGACAAGGCCTTCCAAGGGTGGTCTGGGTGGTGGCTGCCTGCCAGAGCCTAGGGGCCTGCATGGGGGTGTCCTTAGCCATGAGGGCTATGGTGGGCCAGCTATATCTGAGACATAGCTGGATAGGGCATCTCGCTCAGTGGGAATGATGATGATGTGAATACCCAGGTACAAGGAGTCCAGTCCTTGGGTTTCCTTTTGATGGGGGGTCATGTCTTCTTGCCCTGGGAGTCATTAGTGGGGAAGAAATGGCTGGGGATATCCCAAGTAGAAAGGTCCTAGGAGGCAGCACTAGGGGTGGGAAGCAGCCATGAGGAGGCATACCTATAGAAGGAAGCCCAGGTGCCAATGAGGATAGAACAGGATTGGGAGCAGAGAGTAAAAGCATGTACAAACAGCTGATGAGGGCAGTCAGCCCAGGAGAGTGGGTTCTGACTTCCAGAAGTCACTCAACTGCTGAGTCATGGTGCTCACCCTTGGAATCCTTCTTGAAGGCATAGGATATGGTGACAGGATGCTTACAGAGATACTCTCCATTCGTGGCTTCATTTGCTGCATCTGCCGCACCAAATAAAGCAAATTCAGTAAAGGCATAGTCTCTGGAGCTGCCTGTGTCAGGATCCCACATAATCTTGGGGGTCTTAAGATGACCCCAAAGGTGCTAAATGCATTTTCTCATCAACCTCTGAGTCCAGGTTCCCAGTGAAAATATTGGCCCCACATGCAGCATTTTGTTATGAACTGATGCTTTTTACTCACCCATTTTGGCTTCCCATTGTTCCACAGTTTAATCATTTCATGATCTTAATCGTATGTATCAGCATCATATGTAATCATATTCAAGCCAGCATCTTCCTCACTGAAGAATTCCACATAACCATAGCCTTCATTTTACCAGTGACTCTGAAATTGTACAAAGCCTGGGGAAAGTCTTGGTTTGTGGGTCCTCACCCAGGTTCTCACAATTGTAATACACGACTCAGGCTCCAGGTGCAACAACAACAGGGTTTATTAGGGGAAGGAAGGAGTTTCCAAAGCTACAAATGGGCAGCTCTGCTATGTCAGGTAGTATCCACAGAGTCCAGTAGTCCAAACCAAAGGCTGCTTGTGCAAGACAATATTGTCCCTCCACAAGATCCTGGAGCTGGTGGCACACTGGTAAGTGATGGACCAGGACCTAACTCACCGTGGGTGCCGAAGGTAGAATGGCATCCTGGTGAGAGCAAGAGGCCAGCAGAGTTCTGCTGCGCCTTTGGGGCTGTCCCTGGCCGACTGGGAATGGAACTGGCACTGCAGAGGCTGCGGACAGCTTCACAGCACTGTGCACAACCCGCTGTGCCACCGGGGCTGTCCTATTCAAGCTTTTGAGAGTTCGTTCTCTCTACCAGACATTGTCAGTAATCAGGGATTCAAAGATGATTGTAGCTAGTACTGCTAACTAGTACATACTAATAATCACAAGAGAATGAACAATGTAACCATTGAAGGGAAAGCAAGTATCCGTGTCTAGCAGGGGAAGGCAACAAAGAGACAACTTGAAGATAGTATGTATCAGATTGGACTATTAACCACAGAGGTCAGAGAAAAATCTTAAGCGTCAACCTCTTAGAATTCAAGATTATTACTTTAAAATAATAAAAAATAAAAAACTTTAAAAATGATTAGCTCGAAATTGGAGGTTATATACTCTCAACACTGTGCACTTTTCCTTTAGTTCCACTTATTTCAGTGTGCACATTTAGAATTGCTTTGTTTTTTAATGACACTAGTCTGAAAAACTGAAAGTTCCTTGAGAACAGAACCAATTGTCGTCATTACTGTATACATCCCAGCGATGACACATACAGGAGATGCCTTAAAAGGGAAAATAAAGTGGGTGGGAGAGTTCTCAGGCGTGTTCCCGGTCATTGTTTATCCAATACTGTCAAGGGAGAGAGCCACAGAATCTCTGAAGAGCATTCCTCCCCAGAAGGGCTTGCTCTGTTATTTGCAAAGGGATAATTCATTGAACATTTTTGTGGCCAGAATTAACCATTCTCCATTCCTTTTATTCCGCTGGATGAATAACCCATCTCAACCTTTTGGCTACTGAGTCTACCTTTCTGATTACCAGATCGACTACAAGTTTCTTCTGGTAACTAGAAAGGTCAGTTGAAGGAGTTCCTTTTGGGGGGCGGGGGTGGGGGGTAGGATTTGTTTTTAATGATTATGCTGCCTTGCACAACTCTGGCCGTCTGTTGCAAGCAATAGTTTCTGGAAGACAAAATCTCAGTTAAGACTTACAAATTACCTCACTCTAAACCTGACTAGTAATAAACCCGGCAAGTGAAAGAAGCTTGCACTGTAAGGAGGAGGGGAACCTGGACTTTGGAGATTTCTGGATTATCGCTGGAAACAGAAATTCTTTATATGACATTACTCGCTATCCTCAAAATTGTTCGCCTTCAAGGTTTAACCCTGGTCTCGCCGCTTAAAGTATAATCAGACTTGCAAAGAGCAGAGACGCCGAGTCACTCTCCACCCCAGCCTTTGCGTCCCAGCGGAGTCAGTAAACAGAGATTTCTTCCTGCAACTCACTTAGGGGGCTGGGGGTGGGGGGGTAGGAAATGTAAGGGAATGAAGCCACCATCTTGGTTATGGTTAAGCACAGCACACTGACTGCCGTCACTCAGCCCTTGTGCGCAAGCGCAATAGGAGTCCGGCCCCCTCCTCCCTTCCTGTGCACGCGCCTGGAGCCCGCAACTCTCGCGAGAGAAGCGAGATTTATTCCTACGTACCGGGCCGTGCTGCTTATGGCGGCGCTGGAGAGGGGGCGCTGAGCTGTTGGGGTGAGTACGACCTTAGGGTCCAAGTGGGGGTAGCAAGAAACCAGGCTAAGGGAGAATGAGGAGCCCAGTACTAACGGGAGAGACTTCTGACTCAAGGTGGGCACTCCTGGAGGTCCGGGTAGAGACGATCTCACCCGAGTTCCCACCCCGAGCTTTTCCTCCAGGCCTCTGTTCAACCGTCTGGACTCCACGTCAGCCCACAGAGCCGAGGCGAAGAGTCGAGGCCCGGCGGCCGCGCGTGCTGATGGTGGTGGTGGTGACTTAAGTGGGGGGAGGGAGCGAAAATGGAGTCTCCGACCGCAGCCAAGATGGAGGAAGGGGTGCGGGGCTCGGGCGCGGAGGCTGCTGGGAGCTGTAGTCTAGCCGCTTCCTGCTTTGCGGCTTGGCTGAGGAAGCGAGAACTACAAGTCCCGGCGGGCGGGGCGAGGGGGTGGTGGCGCGGTCCTTTGTGTGAGCCTGGAATCGCCTGAGGCTCCGGAGAGGGGCCTATTCTCACCTTGGACCCTGTAATTTTCTGATCGTCGCCAGTGAGGGGATCTGACTACGAGTACCAGAGCGCAGTGCGGCCGTGGCGCCTCCTTTGTGTGGGAACCGAGACCCCGCTCCATCCCAGCGCTTAGGGACGTCGCCTCTCCCCGGTCACGTCGGGCAGAGGCGCTTCAGATTGTCACACTTGCTGCCCCTCACCTAGGCTGGCTGTCTCGATGCTCAACACCCAGCCTTCCCTTCTTCACCTTCCGTTCAGCTTCCTCAGAAAGGGAACCGGCCCCTAGTCTCACTCCCCTATCCTGAGGTGGGTCCGGCTGAGAGTTCGGCGGAGTCCCCCCCTCACTGCCTCTTCTGGTGCAGGAGCCCGGCCCGCATTGTGCAGGGATCGCCTTGTCTTCGTCGTTCCGCACCTAGAGTTAGCATTTTAGCGTCCTGGTCGGACACACTTTGAACATTTTTACCATCCAAATACGAAATCTTAGTGCCGCCATTCATTCTGCCTTCAGGCTTTCCTTTAGGAACACCTGGATTGCCCTCTCGCTTGACTCACAAGTGAGACAGGGACACTCCCTAAAAGTCTTCAGTCTGCAAAGACAAACATCTGAACGTTGTTGAGCAAGGTTAATTTCCTTGTTTTGCGCTTAAAATGAAAGAATGGGATGCTCTTTTAAAGCAGCTGGGGTGAAGAGAGGGAGGGACGCTCAAAGGCACTGTGGTGGTTGAGTCTTTCTTCCTTTGAGAGGCCTAGCTTTTTAGGAGGATGGTAAGAACTGGCACCTCTCAACAGAGCTCCCAGAACGCTGACTAGTTTTCATTTTGACTTGCCAGAAGCAAGCGTTCTCGGTACTACAGTGAGTAGCAGCAGCTTTGTGTCCTTTTATACTAATCAAAAAGAGGGTATTCTAGTTAAATATTCAACCTTGTTTCTTTTTGTTTCCTATTGTCTGTAGGCCCAAGATGAAAGAGGTCGTCATAGTTTGAGTGATTTTGCAGCTGCTCTGGATGTTTATCATCCACATGAGTATTTATAGCAGCTGAGTTGAAAAGTAAAGTATTTGAGGCACAGTAGATAGGTTTTCTTCTTTTGTAAATAAGTTGTGACTTAATAAGTATGACCTTTAAAAGAGTGCTTGAGATTCTGGGAAATTCCTAGTAAATAAATAAATGAGGATGTGAGACCTGACATGGAGTTGGGCTTTATTCTACTCTTAGTTTTTTCCTCCCTCCATCTAACGACGTGGAGTCTGGCTGTCCAACATTTTTTTTTTTTTTAATGTTTTAAGTTGTAAAATATACAAAACAAAATTTAATCATTTTAACATTTTTTAAAGTGTAGATTCAGTAGCATTAAGTTCGATCACATTGTAGCAAGGACCATACTTTTGACAAGCTCATCGATGCGTGGAAATGCCATTTGGGCAGCTTTTGAAGGAATTGAAATTTTGGACTGTAGTACAAAATAAGATTCTTGAGATTTTTGTTAAACACAAAGAATTGATTTGCTTACTTACCTTTGTGTTTTCAAAAACAAAGGGAAGACTAGCTTGAGACCTATTCCGCAGACTTATGGAGAGAACTGTAAGATTTTTGATAATTGGGAATTATAGCCAGAAAAATTACATCTGTAATTTTTAAGAATTGAGTAACTAGCATGTCTTCTGTGGTGACCATGCTGTGATGGGAGTGACTTGTTTTCTTGGCTCCCGTCATACCTTGCTGCTAAACAAACCTCTTGTCAAATCAGGATTAAAAAATTCCTTTGTCTTATTAGAATCTATTTCCATTTGAATATGTTAGTACCTGGTTTAAAAAAAAAAAAATAGACTATTTCAGTTCCTAATGCCAAGCCCGAAGAATTTTTTTTGGTGTTTTACTGAGCTACATTTTGCATTAGGGCTATTATGAGTGTTGTATTCTGTTCAGAAGTATTGAATGGTGATTTTTTTTTAAGAATTTAGATTCTAAATGTTATTTTATGTTGAGACAAAACATTAATATGTAGTTGAAAATAAATTGATCTGCAGTTTCTTCACTTTGAGCATATGTGTTACCCATTGATTTTCAAGGACAGCCAGTCCATAACTGCTTAGTTATTAGGATTTTCACTTCTCAAATTTAGTATGTCTTCCTGCTATGGTCAGTTTAGGTAGGTATTGCCTTTTATCATTGAAAGTCTCTGTCCCAGGGCTTTACATTTACTATGGCCATTTTCTTTTTTTTCCTCAGTGGCCCCACCAGTCTACACCTGTTCCTATCCCTAACCATGTACACTTTGAACTGTGTACAATTCTGAATTGAAGTGTGCTATAATTGTAAAATGAACATTGACTTTCAAAATCTCAATTTTTAAAGATTCATTACCTATGGTAAATAACATGGACATATTTGGTTAATGAAATGTTTAATTAAAATTTGTTTCACCTGTTCCCTTTGACTTAGTAATATGGTTACTAGAAAATTTAAAATTATATGTGTGCGTTGCACTGTATTTGTTTTGGACAGTGTTTGTCTACACTATTATCTGATTTGGGGTCTAGAGCATTTCTTCCATTTCTTCCTACACTGGTATTAATGTTATGTGAAAACAATTAAGCAATAGGTGGATATATACTTTTAATCTTAGTTTGAGAAGCTACCTGCCCAGCACACAACTGTTATTACTAAACATAGACAAAAAAGCAGTTCAGTAATATATCCATGTAGTGGTGATCACTTGTTTCAAGTTGGTTAATTCTCTAAACTTTATAATTTTCTTTAGATTCTAAAGTAAAGGTGAATTAAAACCTTTTAGGCATTCAGTTACGTAGGATGTATATACTTGAGTTTGTCTTGAGTTAATGTTTCAAAAAATATGAATTGGGAAGTTAAGGCAAAACTCACTCCTATGATTCAACAATAAAGAGAGAGCCTTTTCAGTCCCATGCTACCTCTGTGAGTCTTGCAGAAGATGCTCTTTGAAGAAAATGGGTTAAGTGGAAACACTTTTGTAGAATGATTCAATCTTTAACTTTTTCCTCAAGAGGGTGCTGTACAAACTTGAGAATAATTTGATACACTGGGTAATGTGATATTTTAGACTAATCACTGACCACATAAGTGTATTAGTTCAACATGCGTTAATTCAGAGCCTACTGTGTGCCTAGCTTCTGCTCAGCCTTGGAGATAAAGCAGCAAACTGATGGAGACAAGAAATGACAAAACAGGTAATGATAATTTTAAGACAGGTGAAATAGGGAAATAAATATTTGGATGATCAGTTCAAGTAAAGAAATTAGCTCAAACTCCTAAAACAACATGATGTAATAGCTGATAATTAAAGGTGATAGTGTTTCCATACAGAGCAAAGGAAAAAAGGAGATGATGATTAGCAATTGGGAAGAGTTTCAATGTTCAATTTAAATCGTTACTTAGTTTTTTGATTGGTACTCTATTTCATGTGGTTCTGTTTTTCAGGTGTCTAGCTTTTAATGGGGGTGGACAGGATGCACTGTGTTCAAAGGGATAAGGTAAAAGAAGTGGAGAATACCACCCATGAGTGTTAATCTTGGCATGAGTGTATAGGCAATTTTATTAAACTGCTCAAGTAGTACCTTTTAACTGTTTTATTACGTGTTATTATAATTCACAGTATAACTCTAGAAATCTCCTAGCTGTTGAGATCTTAATGAAACATATTTCAACCGCTCTCATTCATGATTGTTGGTGAACTTGTTTGACCTTTAACTGACCCAAATAGATTTCATTGGTGCCTAAGACTAGATCAGCAATTCTCCAGATTTAGATTTTGGAGTCTTAGCTCTGTGTTACTAAATGAGAAACATGACGGTATTTAACAAAAATACAACACTTTAGACTGGGTTGGGATAAATAAAGTTTTTAAGATAAATTGATTTTATTGAGCTCCCCCCACACAAACACAACCTTGTTCTTAACAGTTTGATAAAATTTTACCTATTTTATCAGAGAGGCAATCTTGAAGTCTTTGGATTCATTAGTAAACCTAAGATACTAAGGTAAAAGCAGTGTACCAAGCCTGTGTTTTTAAGAGATTATTTCTTGATTAAATAATAATTTATACAGTTAATCAAAACAGAAATTTTTAAGCCATTAGAACTGTCTGCCTTGAATTGTGTTCTTTGCCTATTATGAATTACTACCTTTTTCATATTAGTTTCTGCTGTGGCTTTATCAGTCCTGGTTTAGGTGCTAACAGGGGGCTATGAAAATATACTTGAAATAAGGTAAGTTTCTCAGAAATTTGAAATAATGAATGAGCAAAATACATAAGCATGAAGTAAGCAAAATGTAGAATGGTTTAATACCAAAAAGAAAGGTATGTGGTGGTTGGTTGTTATTGCCTTACAGGGTAGAAAGTAAGTAGTCAAGAAAGACTTTATTACCTTGAAAGAGCAGAATTACTTTCTTTGTGTGCAAGACCCATGTGTGCAAGAATATTAGAATTCATGACTCTACCAAGAAATGTGTAAAAGGATTATGGAGGGGAGTGGACCTATTTAGAAGAACTGGAGTACAGTAGGAGGTAAAGATGGAAGTGTAGGGCCACCCTGGTGGCACAAGGGGTTCAATCTCAGCACCATGAAGCTATCAGCAGCCACTGCAGCACAAAGTTGATCCCCAGTCAGGGAGCTGCCTGGCCCCCACATGGCATAGCAGACCTCTCCTATCTTGCCAGCTGCTCCCTTCAGCAGTAGAACTGCCTGTATTTCAGTAGATCTGCCTGTTCGGCTCCCCACTCTCTCTCTGGTGAATCCTCTCACACCCTGCATCTCTGGCCTACACCCCAGCTCTTGTATGCATAAATAAATAAATCTTTTTTTAAAAAATGGAATGGTAGAATAGAGACACCTGAAATAGTGGGGGGGAGGGGTTTGTCTTTTTTTTTTTTTTTTAAGATTTTATTTTTGTGTTGAATAACTGGGATATAGACCAGAGGTGGAGGGGGGAGGTGAGAAGATTCACCAGAGAGAGTGGGGAGCAGACCAGGCAGATCTACTGAAGTATACTGCTGAGGGGAGCAGCAGGTGTAGCAGGGGAGGTCTGCTGAGCCTTGTGTAGGTTAGCTCCCTGACCAGGGATCGAACTCAAGCCAGCCTGGTAGAACCCTTAGGCCACCAGGGAGGCCCTGGAATGATGTTTCTTAAACTCTGGCTGCAAATCAGAAACACCTTGGGGGAGAAGGGATAGAGAAATTATACCCAAACCTGGGACCTAATCTAGAGAAGCTAAATTAGAATCTCATGGAGGGATCCAGGCTTTCGTTTTTTAAGTTGCCAAAATTGGTTAGGTTGGAGATACAGCCAGGATTAAGATAACCCCCCTCTAGAGTGCTGGAAAAATCACTAAAGATTTTGGACAAGGAAATGAGATGTAATTGGAGTTTCAGATAGATTAGTCTGACAGTATTCTGTGACAAAATGAAAAAGGCTGATCCTGGAAGTTAGTAGATATACTAAGCACCTGGACTAAACTATGATACTGTTGAGGTCAAAGGATGAATGCAAAAGATACTTTGAAGGAAATAATGATAAGACTAACATGGGATATGGGGGTGGAAAAATCGAAAGATCATTAACAGAAGTGGATATTTGAAGTACTAATACAGAGTCATGGGATATAACATAGCCACAGCAAATGTCCATAGAAGAGCAATTGCTGAGTTTTCCTTTTGCATTTGAGAAACCAGAACTTGGAGATTAAGTAACTAGTCCGTAGCATTTTACTACTATCTGTGATTGGAATTGAGCTCTTGTAGACTAAGCTATTTCACCAGGTTTGACCTATCATCTTGCAGTCTTTCTTCTGATATTTTTCAGTATACTTTGTCTCAGCATATCTAAAGCTAAATCCACCTTTTTCTCTCCCCATGTAAGTCATTGTTAAAATTACCGTTTTAGACTAATATTTATTTAAGTCAGTGGGAAATAATCATTTTATAGCTAATATAAAAGCACAATTATGTGGGGTTTTTGGTAGATAGATTTCCTTCCTCATTTGAATTGTTTTTCTGCTGTGGACATTCTTCATGTATTTATGGCAATAGGGCAAATGAGATTTGTTTATTTCTCTATGTCATCTCCCATAGGATTTCAGACTTGCTAGCTTTTCATTAGGAACTAAGGTTGTTTCCTGTTACATCAACTTGAAATCCTTCAGAATCTGACTCGTATACCTGTTACATCGCCCATTTTACTTTAACTGAGCTCTCGATTCTAGTCAGGTTTTAGCCTATTGATTCCTCTGAAACAACAAACTACATTCATTGCCACAGTCATTCATGCAGTAAACCTCATTTGATGCCAGGTATAGGAAATTACACACGTGGTCTCTACTTGTAAGGAACTTCGAATTTAGTGGTATACTGTGACTTGGCTTATGTGGTACTTCATGCCTAGAATACCTAGCTGTTTTCTTTCTCTTAAAAATCTGCATATTTCTCTAAGCTTAAATTTCACCTACTACTTAAAAGCCTCCTCTAGTTGTGCTTACCCTGTAGCTTTGATGCACATGCAATGGTGAATAAATATTTAGTGTAGTATGTGACATAGTAGATCCCAGATAAAAGGTTGAACTATATAGTTTTTGTCATTTTCTACTATGTTCCTGTTTTTCTCATTGTATAACTTCTCAGCAAGAGTATAAATTCTCCGATGGCGGGAACTTTGACATTTTTTCCTAATATTTAACAGTGCAAGGTACTTTATAAAGTGCTTGTGCTAAATTGAATATTATACTTTGTGACTTGAGATTTTGGGGGAGGGAGAGCAATGAGGACTGAAATCATTTCAGGTTGTTGAGTGTGTGATGTCAAAGGAGGGGGAGGTATCAGTTAGCATCAAATTAATATGATTCCAGGTTTCCTGTTACTACTTCCCCAGCGATTATTAATTAATGAAATGGGCTTATTCTTCTTCGTACCTTCTGGCTGATTTTTTCATGTGACTAATACTCCATGTCTTCATTTTTTAATCTCTAGTATGAAGTGTAACAGAACCGACTTTACCACCTGAAACTGCTGCTTCAAGTTCAGATCAGGCACGGAAAAAACCTCGAAGCAACCAACAAGACCAAAGAAGAGTACACTTAAGTTGAAGACACAACACTTGATCTGAAACAAGAAGTTTGTGCCTACTCAACAGCTTTGAAAGAGCACTTCCCAACGCTGCTAGTAGTCTTTGTTTTCTTCAGTGCTGTGCTGTGAGATTGCCCGGTGCAGCAGCAGTTGTATTCTTTATTAGCTTGCTAGATCATTTTCTCTCGCTCTTTTTTTTTTTTTTTTTTAATACTAGCAACTTTCATCCTTTGAAACGTGTGCTGAAAAAGAAGAATCAGCAAATACTACTGAAAGTGCAATATTTGATTATCACTGCGAGGTAGGTTTCTAGTTTCCTTTGGCAAGAATCAGTTTATAATTCTGGGCTTTTAATCATTTGGTCAAATATAAAATTGCTTTATCTAAAAGTATTCTGGAAATTTTATTCCTCACCATTTAGTCTGAAAATATCAACAGTAGATTGTTTTAATTTGTCTTGTTAGATGAAGACATTAATGGCCAAAATTACAGGATTTTTCATACAAGATTATGTTAATACATGCTGATATCTTTTGATTCATTGGTCTTTAGAAAGAAAAACTATCCACTGTTTGAGATGTTAGGGTTTAAGGGAATCCTCTGTGCATTCTTTGTTCTGTGGGGGGTCTTTGTGATCTAGGGTAAAAATCTATAGAGAAGATACATTTAGAGGTGGGTAGCACTTGAAGAGTGAGGAATCCTCTGGTGGAGGTATAGAGGTAACAGCAGTGAGCAGTTTCAGGGATATCTGAAAGCACACGATGTGTATTGAGTAGCCCACTGTGAATAGAGAAAAGAATACTGTTTTGTGGGGAAGAGTGATTAGAAAGGAGACTTAACTGGAGGCAGGTTATAAAGGGCTTACTATATTTGACTCTTTTCTGTAAGAAAGTTGTCAGATGTTTGTGAGTGTGGGCTTATGGCATTTTGTATTTAAATAGTAAGTGTAGGAAGATTTAAAAAAAAAAAAAGAACACTAGGGTATGGGCAGAGAAAGGGGTAGACATTGGGTATTTTGATGGTAGATGTGCTAGAACTTGGTGATCACAATGAAGCTGGAGCTACTTAGTCTATGCAATGGTCCAAACTTTGTTACTCATTGGAAACCTGTGTTACTCATCGGATAGGGAAGTTTAGATGTGTGACTTGCTGAAATGAAAATACATTATGGAAATCTATTGTGTTTATTAGATACTAATCTGAAGTTGAGAAAATATGCTGACATGCCATTTTCTAGAACTGTCTTAGAAAGAGGCTGCCTTTTCTAAATGATTCCCTTGTTAGTACAAGTGTATCAAGGAAAGGGGGGAAAGCAAATCAATTGAGATACAGTAAAAAAAATTACAAAGCAAAGATTAAAAAAAAATTCTCCCTATTGTGGTTGGGGAGAAGGAACAGAAGATATATTGGTAGACTTCTGGTCTTTGCTCTTTGCAGCTTTTTAGCACTTTGAATCTGACTCTTGCTAGAGAGAGTGGCATCCCCACAGCCTTCTGCTGCATTGAGCTTGTGTGGTACATTCTGAAGCTTGGTTCTTTTTCTCCAAGCCTACTGGACCCTGCCTAGCTTCCTGCCAAGAGGTGCCTTGGATTCAATAGATCCATCTGTTCTGCTCCCCACTCTGTGTTTCTGGTGAGTCCTCTCACCCCCTGCACCTCTGACCACCCCAGTTCTTCTATGCATAAATAAATAAAACTAAATCCTTTAAAAAAATAAAAATCTGAGTGTGGGTTCATACATTTCCATGCATTTTCCCAAGGTAATTTAGAAACCACTTAGGCCCTAACTTCACAATTGAGGAAAGAACCTGAAGAGAAAAGTGAGAAGCTGGGCTAACCAGGCCTTTTTGATTCTGATTCTCTGTTCTTCACGTATCTTTTGTTGATTCCTTGAATTGGAAATGAAGTTTAAATTTAACCAGAGGTTCTTTCCAGTTTTTCATTGTTTTTTTTAAAGATTTATTTATGCATACAGGAACTGGGGTGTAAGCCAGAGGTGCGGTGGTGGGGGGGCAGTGAGAGGATTCACCAGAGTCAGAGTGGGGAGCAGAACAGGTAGATTTACAGAAATACACTGGTGAGGAGAGCGACGAGTGGGGTGGGGAGGAGGCAGGCTCTGCTGCACCATGTGGGTCAGCTCCCAGGCCAGGGATCAAACTGCAGTGGCTGGCAATAGCTTGCTACCACTGTCTTTAACCCCTGCACCACCAGGGAGGTCCCAATTCTCCTTCTATTAAAGGTGGCAGAGGATTTACGTTGCTAATAACTTTCTAGTTTGAAAAATACATATGTGCAAAGTCTAAATCATGAGGTTGTGGATTTTTGTTTGTCATATTCACTGCTATATGAGTAGAGTCTAGAATAGTGTTGATAAATTGTAGGCACTCAGATGTTTAACATATAAGGCAGTGATTAAGATTGTGAGCCATGGAGTCAGAACTGCATCTTGTTCTCATTTACCATTTTTAGCTCTGTACTCTTAAAACATCTCCTAAGTACTTTCTCATCCATGAGCATTAAATTAGACTTTTCTGTTTTTTTGATACAATTGAAATTGTACCATAAATGTGTCATGTATTGTAGCACATTTCATACTTGCATTCTCTCTAGTGACTGTATAGCATAAGTTACTGCAACTTCTCCAGCGTTAGACGAGCATTTCCAGAAATTCGTTATTATTAAAACATTTCAGTGAATCTATTTGTAAATAAAGTCTTGTCCATTTCACATTTCCCCAGGATTTTTCTGCAGTGAAATAACTAAGGAAAATACCTCCACATTTTGTTGCTAAACTGCATTTCAGAAAGGTTACAACAGTTTACAACCATAAAAGTATATGAGCGCGTTATTCTTAGTCTACTTTCTAGATGGATTTTAATCTTTTGTCTTTGGTAGTTTGATAAGTGAATTATTTGCTTTATATACATTTTTGTTGCCAAATTGAAGGGTTTTTCTATGTTTTGTGTTTAATTTTTTGAACACTGTGTGTACTATTTAATCATCTTCAAGGCTGACTTTGTTTATATAATGTATTTCATCAATTCAACAAATAAGTGTCATAATGTGTCAAGCACTTTTTCTAGACTCTAGGAATTTAGCTTTGAGTAAAAGTCCCTGTATGCATGGAGTTTATATTTTGGTAGTTTAATTCTTAACGATTTGCTTAAATTCTTTAATAATACACTGATACAATTTTATTTGCTACTCCCCTCCTTAGATAATAAGTATAAAAGCTTGTACTTTTTGTATAATCAAATATCAGTCCTTTCCCTAGCAGTTTTTTCTTTTAATCTTAACCTAGGATATTCTCATTCCAAAAATTTTATGAATATACAGCTTTTTATTTATTTATTTTTGCATAGAAGAACTGGGGTGCAGACCAGAGGTATTGGGAGGGGGGTGAGAGGATTCACCAGAGACAAAGTGGGGAACAGAACAGGCGGATTGACTGAAATACACTGCTGAGGAGAGCAGAGGACGAGTCAGGAGAGTCTGCTGCTCCATGTGGGTTGCTCCCTGGCCAGCCGGGGATCCAACTTGTGCCACAGTGGCTGCGGATAGCTTCATAGGTTGCATCTTAACCCCTTGCACCACCAGGGAGGCCCAGCTTTCTATTACTTAATTGCATTTCTACTTTAATGCAATGGTTCTGTTTTTACGTGAACTTCCATTCTTTTTTAGTGATACTTTAAAGTGTCTTGGTGATGCTGTTTAAGAAGTTATTCACAATGTCATAGAAATATAGTTTAAATAAATAATTAGGAATTCTTCAAAGGGAAAGGTATTAACATTCATTTTCTCTAAAGTTGCTTGAGTGACTTCTTTTTCCCTGTTTAAAAAAAATCCAAATGGCTAAAGGCTAGAGAAAAAAATTAAGTTAGGAAAGATTCTAGAGGGCAAAACGTCTTTTTCAGTTCTATTTTGATGTGCACTTAAGAGATGAGATGAGAATCAATAGCAGTACCAATCACCTAAATTCCAGCACCCTTTTTAGGGAAACTAAAGTCTTTCTAGGAAATTATAGCTCTAATCCCTTCTGATACTGGTTTATTTTCCCTTAAAATGAGAAAAAAAAGAATCTTACCTCCTACCTGTAAGAATGTGTGATAGGGGCCTCCCCGGTGGTGCAGCGGTTGAGCGCTGGGTTGCGAAGCTGCCCGCGGCCTCTGCGGCACCGGTTCGATCCCCGGCTGCTCCCTGCCACCAGAGGAGGGTCCCACGTGGTGCGCAGACCTCTCCTGCCGCCCGCTGCTCCCCTCAGCAGTGTACTTTGGTCCTTCTGCCTGCTCTGCTCCCCGCTCTGGTTCTGGTGAATTCTCTCACCCTCCCGTGCTTCTGACTGTACCAGTGCATGTATAAACAAAATAAACAAACAAACAAATAAATAAAACATGCCTCTATAAAAAAAAAAAAAAAAAAGAATGTGTGATAGGACTAGTCTTGAGAATGTGGTTTTTGCAGCTTCCTAGCCTATATATCACAACTCATTGTGTTCTTACTTGAAGGACTAGTGGCTGAGCATGAAGGAAATATAACTTGAAACTCATAATCTAAGTCAGTGATCAAAGCAAGTGATTATGAAGTTAATTTCATAATTAACAAACATAATTTCATAATGTTTGTCAGTAGAAGCTTCTATAGTCAACAATATGTGTTCATATGACTGCATTGTAAAATGTGGTCGTGCAAATAGAGCACAAAAATGAAATAAGCAATACTATAAAGATAGCATGGATTAGTATCTGAGGGACAGCTTACTTATAGTGAATTTTGTTATTTGTGTGGTCTGTGTCGTAGTCTTGATCTTAAGTTTTGGCAGACTTGTTGGATCTTATTAGATGGTCACTAACTTCCTAAAGGGGAGGTTAAAGAACTAGGATTTAGAAGTATCAACTTTCATACTCTTCATCTGTGATCACCTTATTCACAGGAATCTTTTAACCATTTGTCTATCTGTGAGACAGTTTAGTTAAACTGGATAGTTAGATTTGTGGGTCCACTTCATTGGGACAGTGTAAATAACACGCTAAAAACAAATGAAGTATAGCTTCACTACTAACTCTTGTGGAGTTTTCCACTCTTATTTTAGAATACATGAGTAATCTATGAGCCATGAGTATTTCTAAAAGCTAGTATTTGTCAGAGTAAAGATTTTATGTATATAATGCATATATATTATATATATAAGAAAGTTTAATGTTTTCTTCCTTAAATCCATTAAATACTCTTTTGTTCCCTACTTTAGAGAGACAAGTAATTGAGAATATTGGATTCTGTTTAAAGTTGTGGGATATGTAGAGGAAACTGGGCTGAATTACCTCACTAGCAGCCACCAAAGAGTGTCCTTATGGTATTTTCAAAATTATAAATATTATGGATAGGGATTATATTAGGGCTTTTAGAAGTACATTTTGGTTTCATCTTTTAAGTTAATGCCATTATCTATTTGTCCATAGTATTCTGATTAAAATTGTATCTTGCTAAAGTAACCTAATGGTAAATTTATAAAGATGTAGATTGACTGTCAAATGTGTATAAATTGTTATTGATTATAGTTGTAAACATTGTGCTATGTTATCACAGCTGTTTGAGAATGGAGAACGTTTTTACTGTGTCATCAGATCCTCATCCCCCTCCTGCAGCCCCTCCTTCTCTTTCTTTACCTTTATCTTCATCTTCTACCTCATCTGGGACTAAAAAACAAAAGCGGACCCCCACATATCAGAGATCTGTAAGTCAGGGAAGCAGTCATGCCAGCTTATTTTGCTTTGTTTTAAGAGCATGGTGTGGGAAGGCAACTTTGATTGACATAACCTGTAGATTTACTTTCTAACTTCCCTAAGCATTTCTCTTCACGTTGGCTCTTGAGAGATAAGTTTAGTAGGTCAGGACCTTGCTACTTAAAGTGTGTCCAAGAATCAAAAGCTTTAGTATCACTTTGGGAGCTTGTTAGAAAATCTCAAACCCCTGCCCACACTGAATCAAGATAATGTGTTTTAACTAGATTGCCAGGTAACTTTTAGTTTAAGTGCGAGGTATAGTCCGGCTTATAGAGGTAATAGGCCTTTCTAATTTTAATCCTCTACCATTTGACTTTGGCAAGTCATTTAACCTCTCTGTATCTGTTTCCTCATTGGTTATATGGGCGTATTGCTTTTGGGGGGGGGTGATTTGCAAAAAATTAATACATGTCAAACACAAAACTCTAGAATTAGAATTTAACTACTGCAGGTGTGATGACTTAAATTTGCTGGATTTGACCATCCTACACATTAACTACTCATACTTGAGTTTATTTTCCTACAAATTTGTTTTTTTCCCCTAATGAAAACAGTTTTTATTGATGCCCACATTGCATTTAAACAAAAGTGCTTCTAAATCAAATTTTTAATGAAAAGGTCTAAAAATAGTTGTAAAGATATGGATATGTTGCTCCAGGATAAAATGTATAAGGTTGCTCCAGGATAAAATGTATAAGGCATAAGTAATCAGATTACAGACCTAAATTTTGCTAGGGATTTTTTTTCAGTTTTGTGCTTCACTTAATAAAATAATTTGTTTTTATATATTTCTCAAACATGATAAAATGAAATATCCGTGTGATGGACAGTGTTTGATGAGCTAAAGAGCTTACATTCCATTACATTTAAGTAGATAATATGAAAATGTTTTATCTGATTACAGAAACAGGACAGTAGTAAGAGATTTCTCATTGTATTTGAAACACAGGTGAAGAATTCTTTAAATGTATCTATGAAATGATTGAACATTTTTTAAAATAAGTAGCATTTGCTTTCTTGGAGTTTTGTCTTAAACTCTTGGGTTCTATTTTGGGTTCTATTGAAGGCCCTAAGCATGCCTAACTCTGATATTTTCTAGTTTGAAGTAAGTGTTGCATCAAAAGTTTTACTGTGTTAATCTCTACTAACCTAACTGTGTGCCTTCAAGATGCATGGCTTATCAAATAGTTACAAGGTTTCTGTAATTTTGAGTTTTAGTAGGTGTTAAATATCATAGAGTCTTGGATGTTTAGGTTGCCATCTCTTAAATATTACTTTTGTTCTAAAATTGTTGTTTTAGTAATTTAAAGTTACATGAAGGCAGCTTTAACTTAGTTACTTTACCTTAATAGTAAACTCTAGAAAATGGTAAGTGAAAATTCTACCATAAGTGGGAGCAGTTCCCCCAAAGAATTGAAATTATTTCCTCTGAAATGTTTTATTAGGTAAATTAACATTTCAGTAATAAAAACACATCATCTTCTCCTTACTTATTACATTTTTTTTTTTTTTTTGCTTTTTATAGTAAAGAATTAGTGATTTATTAATCAGACCTAGTATGTTGTGGAGATAATGTACATATCTGTATATATTGAGTTCTTTTTCTTTTCAAAACAGATGAGCTTTGATCCAAACCTTCTCCACAACAATGGACACAATGGGTACCCCAATGGTACTTCAGCAGCACTGCGTGAAACTGGGGTTATTGAAAAACTGCTAACCTCTTATGGATTTATTCAGTGTTCAGAACGTCAAGCTAGACTTTTCTTCCACTGTTCACAGTATAATGGCAACCTGCAGGACTTAAAAGTAGGAGGTAATCTGTCCATTCTCCCTTTTTAAAAAGTAATCACAAATTTCTCTTCCATATCAACATGCTTATGAGAATGTTCATAGTTTGACCTATTAACCTGCAGGATAAAATGTATAAGGTAATCGGTTGGGTTTTTTATTTTTTTAAGTAATCACAAGGTTCTTTTGCATAGCAGCTTATTTTTGAGAGTTATAGTTTGGTTTTTAAATTGTACCAATTATTGAAGTGTGTCTGTATAATCCTGATTGCTATTGTGGTGTTATCTGAGAGGTAAAAGACTGATGAAAGGATATCTGGAAATTTTTTTTTTTTTTCGTAGATACTTGAATGATTTTTATTCCCCTTATACTATTTAGCTACGTATGAGATTTTTAAGTCTATGAAAATATTAAGCTTAGGTAATGGTATTTTACCAGGTACTATTTCTAGTAATGCCTGGGGAAAAAAAACTTCAATGGTCACCAGCTTGGACTATATGAAAATTTATCTTGGTTGACACTGTAGAAATTACTTTCAATTATGAATATGTCTTATTAAAGGTCTGAAGTTTCAAGGTCTCCATACACTTTTTTTTTTTTTTTTTTTTTTAATTTAAAGCACTGTTTGAGAAAAAAAAGTTAAACAGTAAGCATGAGTATTTGGTGTACCAAATACTCTAAGGCCTAAGAGCATTGTTTTTATTTGTCCTATTTTTTGGAAGTGAGGAAACAGGTTACAGAGAGGTTAAGAAGAAGAAAAAACTTGCCAAAGGTGGTTGTTCTTATATTGCCTCATTTACGGTATGTGTAAATGTCACGAAAACGAAGGTTAAGATATGGCTGTCTTAGGCTTAAGCACTGGTTGTGACATGTTAGTGTGTATCAGAATTTCCTGGAAAGCTTGTTAAAACACAGATTGCTGTATCCAAGCCTCAGAGTTTGTCTTTGTATATTTCTAAAGTGGGGGCCAACAATTTGCATTTCTACTAAGCTCCCAGATGATGATACTGCTGCTGCTCCATCCAGGGACTGCACTTTTGAGAAGTACTGATCTAAGGCAATTCAAATGCTACGTTAAGTTTAGCTTGAAAGTGAGATACCATTTTGCCAAAATTAGTCCAACAAAGAACACTTTCTTTATTTTAGATGATGTTGAATTTGAAGTATCATCTGACCGGCGGACTGGGAAACCCATTGCTGTTAAACTGGTGAAGATAAAAACAGAAATCCTCCCTGAAGAACGAATTAATGGACAAGTTAGTGACTTTAATGCTTTGTGTTTTCTTAGGGCCCTGCATTTGCATATCTTTCACATCAGAAAGGGAAGATTCTCCCCATCTCCTCAGTTTGCACGCAAGAGAGCTGTAGTATATAAAGATTACTATTTTAAAAGTATATCAGAAGCACTGGCATTTCTTGACCTAAATAAAAATGTGGTCAAGATATTTTTACATATAACCCTAAGCCTAGACTTGCAGTCAGTTTGTGTACTGTAAGTTTGAAACTTGGCAGCATGACATCCTCTTGTGGATCATATTAAAATGCATCCCTATGTATAGTATAGAGGATATTAAAATTCAGTTTATATTGCACAGTGCTACTCCTGAAATGATTAGCAATGGAAATTTTTTTTTTTTTGACTGGTAGGTTGTGTGCGCTGTTCCTCACAACTTAGAGAGTAAATCTCCAGCTGCCCCGGGTCAGAGTCCAACAGGGAGTGTATGCTACGAACGTAATGGGGTAAACTTGTGTATTTTTCTTAAACCTTTGCCTGATCCACCATGTGATCTATAAGCGTACTTTAAAATTCAGAATAGAAAACGTAAGCTGCAGTTGATAAAAATCAGTTTTAAATTTGATTTCTAAGAAACTTTGAGTGCAGCATAATCAAAAAAAAGGAAAAAATCCATAGGACTTCCAAGTGTCTTAGCTTACCCAAGTGTGACCTTAGTTAGAACATTAAGGTAAAATGCTCCTTTTGCTCACTTTTTTGGGGGTTGTGGGCAGGGGGATCCTTTTTCTGGTTCTTTTTAAGCACTAACTCCAGCCTTTTTGTTTGGAATGCCTTATATAAAAATTGGTGGGTTTTTTTTTGAAATGTAACTACAGTCTCTGGGCAAATGCTTCCACGTGTGTAAGCTTTTTGAAGTTGGATTGCTGCTCAGCTGTGGGCTCACAGAAGTCATCAGCATCATGGAGGGAAAGTGTGTGTTTTATGAATTAAACAGCCTACTTGTCATAAAACATTTAATTTTAAGAAATTTGGCTAAAAATACCAGTTTGAGGTATTTAAGTAAGTAAATCACAGTATACAGTGAACAAGCATCCTGCCAATATAATAATAATAACTTGTTAATTCACAGGAAGTGTTTTATCTGACTTACACCCCTGAAGATGTTGAAGGGAACGTTCAGCTGGAAACTGGAGATAAAATAAACTTTGTAATTGATAACAATAAACAGTAAGTTCTTTTTTCCCTCATCTTTGTCATTTTTTTTTAAATAAGACATTTAAAGCAAGTTAAAAGTCTTAACTTACAAATTTGGGTGATCTTTTAATCTACTCATTAGTAATTTTCATAATCTTTTAAACTGTTCAAAGTATTTGCAAGTCTGTCCTGTGGTAGAAACGATGTAGGGTGTCAGAAATGGGAAACAAGATAATTAAAATAGGCAGAACTTTTAAGGCACTGTCCTAGAGGTCAGTGAAGATTTTGTGAAAACAGTAGTGCTTGAAGTAAACATTGAGGAGAGGGTGTGTGTCATTAGGAAATTGAGAAAAAATTAGCATTCTGGGCATAGGAAGTAATCATTTGGGGGAGATGGCTGAAATTTAACTTGTTGAATTGCCTAAGTCCAAAGTAAGGTGAGGTTTGAGCTTTATCCCATGGTCATCGGAATCTTTGAAGGATTGTAAATGGAGTGTGTTTGCTATAGATTGTTGAATGTAGTAGTGATGGTAGATTTTTGGATCATGAGAGATGCTCTAAACTAGACACAGGGATATGAGAGTTAATATGAGAAAGGTGAGGGCCCAGTAAAGATAGGCAAAGGTGGTCAGGTGGAGAAGTCCAGTCACATTGAGAAAATAAGATCATTGAGTTTAACAAATAGAGGTATGTATTGGATTTAAAGAAAGGACAGTCCTACAGATCATGTTTCTGGCTTGGACTGCTAGGTAGATGAATGATACCTTTAACTAGAATAGGGAGATAATAGGAAAAGGTATTAAAGGTTGGAAAAAATTACACTTTTATTTTGTAATTTGAGTTTGAGGTGTCTGTGGGTATAGCTGGGTGGAGATCTGAATATGTCAGTACATGTATAGATCTGAGATAGGCTAGTTATAGGCAAGAGAATACAGTTCTGAGATTCATCAGTATAAACAGTTAAGGATAATAGAGTGATGAAAATCCCAGGGATAATTGTTTTTTTTTTTTTTTTTTTTTTTTTTAAAGATTTATTTTTTTTTATTTTTATTTATACATGCACTGGGTATAGTCAGAAGCGCGGGAGGGTGAGAGAATTCACCAGAGCCAGAGCGGGGAGCAGAGCAGGCAGAAGGACCGAAGCACACTGCTGAGGGGAGCAGCGGGCGGTAGGAGAGGTCTGCGCGCCATGTGGGACCCTCCTCCGGTGGCCGGGGAGCAGCCGGGGATCGAACTGGCGCTGCAGAGGCTGCGGGCAGCTTCGCAACCCAGCGCTCAACCGCTGAGCCACTGGGGAGGCCCCTGTTTTTATTTTTGATTAGATGAGATGAGTAAAGAAGTAAAACACAGACTATGGAGAAAGTGATAATGTATTTTTTTAAAGATTGATTTATGTATGCATGCAAGAGCTGGGGTACAGGCCAGAGGTGTGGGGAGTGAGAGGATTCACCAGAGACAGAGCAGGGAACAGAACAGGCAGATTGACCAAGTACACTGCTGAGGGGAGCAGCGGGCGAGTCAGGAGAGGTCTGTTGCGCCATGTGAGTAGCTCCCTGGCTGGCTGGGGATCAAATTCATACTGCAGAGGCTGTGGATTGCTTCATAGGTTGTATCTTAACCCCTTGTGCCACCAGGGAGGCCTGATAATGTATTTTCAACTGTATAAGGGGAAAAAAGATTCCAAGAGCATGTGCCAACTTAATATCTTTGAGCCTTGACTCTTGTAAGACTAGAAGAAATCAGACTTGAGTTCTGAGTATGGGTTTTAGTAATTCCAGTATGAAGACCTGACTTTAATCTCAGATAGGAAACAAGCAAGGCTTAAGTTTGAGGAGCAGGGTCATGAGGAGAGGGGTTATTCTTTATTAAATTCTTGTATGAGCCACCACTTGTATTAAACACTGTGGTGTTAATCCTCAAAGCAGCCTCACCTAGTGAATATCAATTGTAAAATACCGTTTATTCTCACAAAATAGCCTAAAATTGTGTAACATTTAAGTAGAAGTCACTTAAATTTCAATGTGGCTCTATAATCTTTTCACTACAATAAGATTTATTTATGCATACAAGAACTGGAGCACAGGCCAGAGGCGTGGGGGTGAGAGGACTTACCAGAGACAAAGTGGGGAACAGAATAGCAGATTTACTGAAACACATTGCCGAGGGGAGCAGCAGGAGAGCCAGGAGAGGTCCGCCACACCATGTGGGTAGCTCCCTGGCCGGGGACTGAACCCGTGCTGCGCAGCTGCGGAGACCTTCACAGGCTGCGTCTCCACCCCTTGTACTACCAGGGAGGCCCCAAGTCTGTAAAATTTTTAATAAAAAGCATGGTCACATTACAGTTTGTCCATGTGGTATTAAGGAAAATAATTGCTTGATGTACAACTCTCCTTAAAACTACTACTACACCAACAAATAGTATTGTGTCTTTTCTAGTGAGTACCATCTTAAAAACAAAGTCAAATTTACATTGCAGTTCAAAGATAGACACAGTATATAGTAGCATGCAATATCTCTGGTTTTAATGAAAGTGAATGTCATTGTTTTTTAAAATATAGCAAATTTCTCTTATGATCACTGCATTTACTTAATTTTTATGGCCATTTAATTAGTAATAATGATAAGCTACTAAGTTTAGCACTTATTGCAAATAGGGGCCATCTCTTATCTCTATCCCCAATTTATTTGCTGTATACATAATACCTATTCAAATGTTTATTCACCAAAAGACTTTTCTAAACCTTGAGTATTCCCCAACTTTGGTTGTATCCAATTTGTGGCTTTATTTATTTATTTTTTTTAAAGATTGATTTATTTATACAAGAACCGGGGTACAGGCCAGATACACGGGAGGGTGAGAGGATTCACCAGAGACAGATTGGGGAACAGAACAGGCAGACTGACGAAATACACTGCTGAGGGGAGCAGCAGGTGCGACAGGAGAGGTCTGCGCGCCATGTGGGACTCTCACAGGCCGGCCAGGATTGAACCGGCACTGCAGAGACTGCTGACAACTTCACAGCGCAGCGCTCAACCGCCTGCGCCACCAGGGCGGTTGAATGTTGCGTGCCCTTAAAAATATTTTAGCAGTCCAAGAGAAAAGTTATACATGTGTAACCAATTTAGAAGACAGGGGAATTTGAGCAAAAGTCTTTTGCATATAAAGCCATATGAGGGCCTCCCTGGTGGCGCAAGGGGTTAAGACACTACCTATGAAGCTATCCACAGCCCCTGCAGCACAAGTTCGATCCCCCTCCAGGGAGCCACCCATATGGTACAGCAGACCTCTCCTGACTTGCCCGTGGCTCACCTCAGCAGTGTATTTCAGTAGATCTGCCTGTTCTGCTCCCCATTCTGTCTCTGGTGAATCCTCTCACCCCCACATCTCTGGCCTGTACCCCAGTTCTTATATGCATAAATAAATAAATCTTTTTAAAAAGGATAATATTGATAAATTCTTGAAGCTCCAGAAAACTAGTATTTCTCTCTTAACTCAGCAGTATCTAACCAAGCCAATGCACTTTTTTTTTTTTTTACCACCCCCCCCCCCACCCCTGCCCGATTATTTTTTGTAGTACTGGTGCTGTAAGTGCTCGTAACATTATGCTGTTGAAAAAGAAACAAGCCCGCTGTCAGGGAGTAGTTTGTGCCATGAAGGTAAGTATCATTAAATATGAGAAATTTGGGGTTTTTCCTTGACTATTTTAAGTCTTACACTTCAAACCCTGACTTTCGTTTTTCATTCTTCCCTTAAAAATAGTTCCAATATTTCCCTGTTAAACTCCAAATTAAAATTTCTAAGTTACTTAAATTGATTTTCTTTAAAATGGGCCATTTCACTGATACATACTTTACCAAATATATTGCCCCCACCAAAGTACAATTTTATGAGAATTGTTGCAAATTGCCATAAATTGTACAGTGAATAATACTTAATGTTCAGGGTTTTTTGTTGTTGTTTGTTTGTTTTTTGGCTTTAGGAGGCGTTTGGCTTTATTGAAAGAGGTGATGTTGTAAAAGAGATATTCTTTCACTATAGTGAATTTAAAGGTGACTTAGAAGCCTTACAGCCTGGAGATGACGTAGAATTCACAATCAAGGACAGAAATGTAAGCTGGTTGACTGACTTATGTTTGGCCTTTTAAGAATCAACAGTGAATTACATTTGTAGGAAACACTTAAAAAATTTCCCCTTACACGCCCTTCTGACTTAGGGTAAAGAAGTTGCAACGGATGTCAGACTATTGCCTCAAGGAACAGTCATCTTTGAAGACATCAGCATTGAACATTTTGAAGGAACTGTAACCAAAGTTATCCCCAAAGTACCCAGTAAAAACCAGGTAAACAGTCGTTCTCATGAGTTGTCTTTTGCCTCGTTAGTAATATACCAATATGGTGTGGTTTGCAGAAGTTTTACTCCATTTGATTAATGTAATTATGTTATACTAGAACAATGAAATATTTAATGTGTACAATTAAAGGAGAAATCACTGATTAATGCATCCATGAATTTTTAAAAAATTGGATGGTGATATAGAAGATATAGAACTAAAAATGCTAGTAAAATTGGACAAACCACGTTGACTGCCATTCGGGTGTGTATTTCTCTCATGTGTTCCTTTGGTGGGGATGTGTGGAGATGAGTGCAGTGGTGTCATTGCTAAGGATATGTAAAACATAGAAAAGTGAATTTTTACCTCTTAAATATATCTCAATATATGAGCGGTGCAGGATTAAGCAGTGTTGTGACTTAATGGTTGTATTGTGTCACCATAGAATGTGCAGCTTTCAAATTGGACTTTATGATGCCAACCCCATTTTTTCCTTCAGGGAAATGTCTTTTTATAAATAACATGGGCTTGCTGTGCATTCTTCATGTTTGAATTAGAACTAAGAAGGGGAGAAATACTCAGCTAAAAGTTTTTCCTTCTCATCAGAATGACCCATTGCCAGGACGCATCAAAGTTGACTTTGTGATTCCTAAAGAACTTCCCTTTGGAGACAAAGATACGAAATCCAAGGTGACCCTGCTGGAAGGAGACCATGTTAGGTTTAATATTTCAACAGACCGACGTGACAAATTAGAACGAGCAACCAACATAGAAGTTCTATCAAATACATTTCAGTTCACTAATGAAGCCAGAGAAATGGTAAGTGCTGGATATTAGATTTGAGGGTGGGGAGTCGATATTGACTATAAGTTTGTAAAACTGTATTGAAAATTCTTTTACGTTGACGACAGTATTGGGCATTTACCTTTGAACACAAACATTTCCGCATTCCACTTTGGCATCTAATTCTGCTAGTTACCTTGATAAAGATGTGGAAGTTTTAGAATGAAAAACTAAACAGGATAATTTCTGAGGTCTTTTGAGAATTAGCGAGTCTCTGATCCTTAAATATGAACACTTAGAAGATTCAAGTTCATCTTGTATCCAAAATAGATTGTCCCAAACTTTTTCCCTAAGATGTTTCAGTAGCCTCAAGTTTAAAAGGTTTTGTTTCTTTTATTTTACATTAGAATTTTGCTTATACCAGAATTGTTTTTCAAACATTTTATAAGCTGGGTTTTTTTACACGTAAGCTTTCTCAGGTGTAATTTATATATAGTTCTGTTTGGGCCCATAACATTTACAGTATATCTCAGCTTAAGATTTTTTTAACCTTTGCCTTATGGAGTACTGATTTTGTTTGGCGCTTGATTTGTTCTTTTAACTTAATAAATTTGGAGATCCAAATGTGTGATTTTTTTTTTTTTAAAGATTTATTTATGCATACAAGAACTGGGGTGTGGGCCAGAGTTGCGGAGGGGTGAGAGGATTCATCAGAGACAGAGTGGGGAACACAACAGGCAGACTGACTGAAATACACTGCTGAGGGGAACAGCGGGAGAGTCAAGAGAGGTCTGCTACGCCATGTGGGTAGCTTCCTGGCTGGCCGGGGATCAAACTCGTGCTGCAGAGGGTGCAGGATGCTTCATAGTGCTGCGTTTTAACATCTTGTGCCACCAGAGAGGCCCCAAATGTGTGATTTTAAAAATTTAAATTTCTCGCGCTGGATCTGTTTTGTTTGACAATATGAAATGCATTTTGGAGTAGCTTGACTACTATCAGTATTTAGCAAAGATTGTCAGAAATATTGTTTGGGCCATATTCAAAACTGCTTTTAAAATAATCTTTGCACTGTGGCAATGCAAGGTATGTCATTGATAGATTGATAATTTTATTTCAGTGAACACTTGCCATGTGCCAGCAACTATGCAGTCATTGGAAGATTGATAATGCTTTTGTTTCAGTAAATATCTGAATACCTACTATTTGCCAGTTACTCTGGATATAATGCCTTCACAGAACTGATAATTTAGTGAGGTAGGGCTAGAGGGATGAGGAAACAATTTTCTCACTAAAATACTCTTCTAACCTAAATTGAAATTTCTCCTTGTTTGCAAACTCACCTCAGATTTTTAGATACACTAGTAATGCCTTCATTAAGGTATCTGGATTATTGGTCTGTAGAGTTTTGAAACTTCTGGAAGGTTGCTAGTGTTACTGACAGCTCATTTGAAATTCTATTTTTTTTTTTTTTTTTTCACTTACTGTGTGCTTTGGACAAATTGTTTAACGCCTCTGTCTTAATTTCCTTGTCTTTTAAAAGAGGATACTACTACCAGGTTTGCAGAATTGAGAATGAAGTGAAAGAACATTGTGTATATGTGTTTATAGTACCATAAAACTTTTCCTAATCCATCTTGGCATCTCTGGGGTCTCAGACAATTGCTTAGAGGGTAATTTACTTTTGTCTAAAGCAGTGACTTCATATTTGCTAGAAAAATTAAAGTTTTGATAGAGAATTCAGGTCATTAATAGAATCCAATGAATTTAACTTGATGCTTTCAAACTTACTGTTGTCTTGACAAGCTTCACAGCCAGTGAAAATATTTATTTTACTTTCAGGGTGTGATTGCTGCCATGAGAGATGGTTTTGGTTTCATCAAGTGTGTGGATCGTGATGCTCGTATGTTCTTCCACTTCAGTGAAATTCTGGATGGAAACCAGCTCCATATTGCAGATGAGGTCGAATTTACTGTGGTTCCTGTGAGTAGTTCTTGAAAAAGTATTGGAAGGGATGGGGCAGGGGGAGGCCGAAACAATCATAAACTAAAAATCAAAATCAACAGGCAGCTATAAATTGGAGACATTCCGCAGGGGAGGAGGAGGGGGAAGAATCAAAATGGGTGGGAAGAGCACAAGGGACTGTGATGATGGTGAGTTGGTGGTGGGCATTCCACGGGGATTACGCCAGAGAGAAGAAGGCATACATTGTACAAGAACGATTTAAAATATATATATAATTTTTAAAAAATTAATTTAAAAAAGTATTGGGATTTCTTAATGTTTTTTTTTAGTTTTCAAGTTATTTTTGTTCATCATTTGTAGGATATGCTTTCTGCCCAAAGAAATCATGCTATTAGGATTAAAAAACTTGCAAAGGGCACGGTCTCATTCCATTCACATTCGGATCATCGTTTTCTGGGCACTGTAGAAAAAGAAGCCACTTTTTCCAATCCTAAAACCACTAGCCCAAATAAAGGCAAAGAAAAGGTAAGTTACACATGATCAAAAAATTTTTGAAGCTCTTTCTCTCAATGTTTAAAGGGCAGTTAATGCTCACACAATGACATAATAAAGGAGTTGCCCTTTCAGAATTCCCTGTGATATTAATCATGAACTAATGTAAAGCAAAATCTTTTATCCTCAGCATTGACATTTAAGACCGGATAATTCTTTCCTTTGGGTTGGGGTGGGGTAGGTGTTCTGCCCATTGCAGGAGGGTTTAGCAGCATCCCTGCCTTTTGCCCATTGGAGGTCAGTATCCCTCTTCCTCTACCCCCAACCCCCTACACCTACGTGACAGCCAAAAGTGTCTGCAGATAATGCCGTGTGTCTCAGTACCCCTAGATGAGAACAGCTCATCTGAAATGATAGTAATTAGCTCTTGAACAATGTGGTGGGTAGGGAGAGTGAGAGCACTGACCCTGAGCTGTGGAAAACTGAGTGCAACTTTAGTCAGCCCTGCATGTCCATGTATAAAGCGGACCCGCACAGTTTAAGCTAGTATTGCTCAAGGGTTAATTGGATTTGTCTTCCAATCAGTTTAAAAACTGTGCAGCTTTGGGTAGAAATAGTTCACTCATTCGGGGCCTCCCTTGTGGTGCAAGGGATTAATAAGCAACTTATGAAGCTATCCTCAGCCTCTGCAGCAGGAGTTCAATCCCCAGCTGGCCAGGGAACAACCCACATGGTGCAGCAGGCCTCTCCTGACTCACCTGCTGCTCCCCTCCACAGTGTGTTTCAGTCAGTCTGCCTGTTCTGCTACCCACTCTCTCTGGTGAATCCTCTGACCTCCCACACCTCTGGCCTGTACCCCAGTTCTAGTATGCATAAATAAATCTTTTTTAAAAAAAAAATAGTTCACTCATTCGAACTCCACTTACTGAAAAATTCACTGAGTGGGAAATAAAAAGATGTCTAAGATGGCTTCTGCTCTCAATTCATACAGAATATGTAAATGTTTTTATGAAAGGTCAACAAGCAAGCGCTGTCAAAAGTTCTACATTGGTGGGATCTGGGGGTAGTTTCGCTATTCACCTTCAATAGGTGAATATAAATGAGAGAAAGAACATTCCTCATAAAATATAGGTACAGATGAGAAAAATTAAGGATTTCTTTACAAAGCAGTAAGTGGTTAGACAGAGGGTAAGTTTGTGTTTTGTTGTTTTTGTGGCAGTGAATTGGGGGAACCTTGGTATGTTTTCTGTTGATTGTATAGCCATGGTCAAGTTTAACCTCCTCAGAGTAGCAATTTGTAAGATGAGGAATAAGGGTAATTGGAAATGGTTTTATTATAACATTAAATTTGATACTACAAAGCACCTAACATTGTCTTTTAAATTGTACATGTTCAGTGGATATTGTATAGCAGTAATAGGAGTATGAATGAAATGAATTGGTTTGAAATACACAGTAGTTGGTAGGGTGTTCTAGACTTTAGGAGTCATCTAGATTAGGGATGTGGGTATTAATTTCATACAATACTTGAAACCATTACAACAGTACATTATATAGTTACTATGCAATGTCATGGTTTACTGTAAAATTCTGTATATATAACCCAAAATTTGTTACACATTTGAAGAACTAATCTTTCTGGTATTTGTCACCAATTTAAGTGTTATTGTCAAAACATTGGAATATCATGGATTAATCCTCTGAGTAGCAGATGCTCTAAACTGCTAGATCTTGTAGAAAATTAAAATTTTCATGTATTGGTTAGTATATACATTATGTATGAAATAAGGGAGATACAAGAAAGGCAATACAGAAGCTACAGAATTTCCACCGGATTAAAGATAAATGCCCAGTTTGATTTCTGTTGGCTTTAAAAATTACACAATGGGCGTGTTATTTATTTTCAATAAACTTTCCTCTCAACTGCAAGAATTAGGTTCTTACAACTAAAAGTCTCAATTACAACAGATGGAACCTGCCCTAGGTAAGGCAAGACCTCCTCTCCCATATAAATAAAGTCTGTTACAGTTGGAGAACCCTGGAATAGGAATTTTCTACAGCTGTGCCAAGGCTCAAGGGTCTGCAAGGAGAGTACCTACTTACATTGCTTTTTGTTCTTTTCTTTGTGTGCTGCCTATATCTCTTTAGGAGGCTGAGGATGGCGTTATTGCTTATGATGATTGTGGGGTGAAATTGACTATTGCTTTTCAAGCCAAGGATGTGGAAGGATCTACTTCTCCTCAAATAGGAGATAAGGCAAGATAATTTTATTTATTTGAGAGAGGGAGGGTTAAAAGTTGTCATCTTAATCATGAATACTGCAAAATGATTTCTTCACATTTTACCAAGTTACTACAATTTGTGTTTATAGGTTTTAGTATATGAACATCCTCCTGTTTAAAATGAAGCCATTTATTCAATACAAGAAGTCTAGCAAATTCTTTGTTAAAGATTTTTGAGAACTGAGCATTTAAATATTAGCTATGTCTAAAACAATTAGATAAAATTAACATTGGGTAAAAAAAAAATTTTTAAGTCATTGAAATGTTATCAATAACAGAGACCTCACATTGCTGTTAGTTTTACTTCCACTTAGTGTATCTGTTTTTCTGATAGCCCTCCTTTAGAGAAAATTAAGAGATTCTTCCAGGAATCTACACTGGAAAACAAACTTGGATCCTTTAATGAAAAGTGGAATGATACATACAAATGTTAGTTTTGGTGAAAATTATTTCATTAGAGTATTTGCAAAGGATATTTGGAGTGGAAAATGTGGTCTAGTCAGAATTAGGCATGGTGTGAACATGCCGTGGTATTAATGAGCATCCTTATTTGTTACAGGTTGAATTTAGTATTAGTGACAAACAGAGGCCTGGTCAGCAGATTGCAACTTGTGTGCGGCTTTTAGGTCGTAATTCCAACTCAAAGAGGCTCTTGGGTTATGTGGCAACTCTGAAGGATAATTTTGGATTTATTGAAACAGCCAATCATGATAAGGAAATCTTTTTCCATTACAGGTGAGGAATACCTTTTAGGAAATAAGAGCTTACTTTTGATTGTTTATTTTCAGAATTAAAACATTTTCTATTGGGTGATGATATTATTTGAATCCCAAATTTCATTTTGTAAAATTCATGACAATACATAAATGAAAATTGCTCATCCATTTCCATGTAGAGAACATGAAGTCACGGGAAATAGAAGGACCTACAGGACCTACAGCTGCTTTGAATGTTAGATAGGCAACTTCCCACTTTAGTAAAAGTGGGAAGAGAGTTACCAGAGAGTGGTCCATTTGGTTTTGTAATAGAGCATAATGGTTGAGTACATGACCTCTCAGAACCAAACAGTTCAGATTTGAACTCATTTTAAACTTGAATCCAGCTCTGCCACTCACTGCATATGTAACTTACTAAATGAAATGAACCTCCTGGTATCTTAGTTTCATTATCTTGAAGCTTAGGATAATGATACCTCCTTATAGGGTGGAGGTATTATTAAGCAAGCACACCTTGAATGTTGCTATAGAAGAAATAAAGGGACCTCCCTGGTGGCACCAAGGGGTCAAGTCTCAGCACTACCAAGCTGTCGGCACCACTGCAGCACAAGTTCAATCCCTGGCCAGGGAGCTAACCAATGTGGTGCAGCAGACCTCTCCTGTCTCACCTGCTGCTCCCCACTGTCTCTGGTGAATCCCTCTCATCCCCCACACCTCTGGCCTATGTACCCATTCTCTTGTTTCCATAAATATTGAAAAAAAAAAAAAAAAAGAATAAAGGCTATTTACTACTGTTGATGTTCATGGTAATTGCTTATTCAAATATTTTCTTTCCCCTTAGTGAATTCTCTGGTGATGTTGATAGCCTGGAACTGGGAGACATGGTTGAGTACAGTTTGTCCAAAGGCAAAGGCAACAAAGTCAGTGCTGAAAAGGTGAACAAAACACACTCAGGTAATGAATTATGACTTGATCCAGCCTGTCTTTTGCAGGGAGATGGGGGATAGAAATGGAGAGGAGAAAAAAAAACTTTTTTCCTAAGTAATTCTTAAGGTGTGAGACTCTCCACACTTGATTGGCAGCATCTTCCTCTTTGTCAAAAATATGAGTTCTCTCTCTCTCTCTCTCTCTCTCTCTCTCTCTCTCTCTCTCTCACACACACACACACACACACACACACACCACCCCCCACTAAAACTAAGGATCATCTATTTTTAACAAATCCTTCAGGTGATACTGATGTGCACTGAAATTTAGGAGGCAAGGTCACAGATTTGCTTTATTTTTAATGCAATATCTTTTAAAAAATACATAACCTTTCAGATATAAATCTCTATGGGGCAGGAGAGAAAGGCATTACCCTTGAAGATTTCTATTTGAGAAAAATTAGTCTAAATGTGAAAAGTAATGGGAACTTTAAAAAAATTGTTGCTATTTAGGAACTCTGACTTTCATAGGCCCATCAGTAAACTCTCCAAGTAACACTTTATCTTGGAGAGACCTAGAGAAGTGACAGCCAGGAACATTCATTTCAATTCAGTAAATTGCTAGGTGCAAGCTAAGTTTTAGATACCAGGGCTACAGCAGTGAAGAAATCAAGCAGTTCTCTATCTTCATTGAGTTTATTTTTTAGTGGACAATATAGACAAACAAGATGAGCAAAATATTGTGAGTAGTATTTTTAAAAGGCAGTTAATACATATTCTTAAGATAATTCAGGGACGTATCTAAGTATTGGGGTTGCCATTTTAGAGACCAGAGAAAGCCTCATGAACAAGGTGGTATTTGGGGGGAGGCTCCCTGGTGGCCTAGGGGTTGGGTCTCAGTGCTGTCACCGCTAGGGCCTGAGTTCCATCTCCAGCCAGGGAGCTGACCCACATGGCACAGCAGACCTTTATCAACCACTGCTCCCCTTAGCAGTGTACTTTTGTAATATCTGCCTGTTCTGTTCCCCACTCTGTCTCTGGAATCCTCTCACCCCCACACCTCTGGCCTATACCCCAGTTCTACAAAAAAAAGGGGGGTGGTATCTGGTCACCTAGCTAGAAAAGCTGAAGAGAATAAGACATGTTTTAAATATGAATAGTTGTTACTTCCTGAAATAAATTTGTTTTAATGGTAGTTTAGAAATATATCAGGAATAGCCAGCAACCAACCAACCCTGTATTAACATATGTCCTAATAACTTGCTTTTATTCCTCCTGTAGTCTAGGGTTTAACTAGAACTGTTGATGAGAGGTATACATGCTTGTGTTTTTTAGTGAATGGCATTACTGAGGAAGCTGATCCCACCATCTACTCTGGTAAAGTCATTCGCCCCTTAAGGAGTGTTGATCCAACACAGACTGAGTACCAAGGAATGATTGAGATCGTGGAGGAAGGTAAGAGCATCACTTTAGATTGTTTGGTCTTCTTTTTACCTTTAGATTGCTTGTTGCATTTCTTTTGAGAGTCCTTAAAAAATAAATTAAAAGCAACTCTTCCCAAACCCCACTTCCATGTTTGCTTTTTACATCCCTTACATATCAGGTAAGCCTGGGTTTATGCTGTGAACAAATCACTGCTCTGTGAGCTTAGCACTGATAGATTAACAAACCACTCTTTAATGTATCATTTTTCCTTCCTGTAAAAGCTTCTTACTATGTTTCTTAATAACTAGGGTTCAGTGGAAGTCCTGCTACTTGTCTCCTGACCAATGCTACCTGTATTTTTCACTTCCTGCTTTTTCCCGCCATCTTGAATAATTCCCTGAGTCCTATTGCTACCCCCTCCCCTCAATAAGTACCACCAGAATGACCAATTTTGTGTGTAGAGTAAGTTGGCAGTAGAAACGGAAGGCATGGGTACTGGATCACTGGCATAGCAGAGTTACCATAAAGATGGATTGATGAGGGTTTGAACATACAATCGAAGATGATAGCTTGCTTACAGAGAGAAATCTTGTGTAGGAATCAGAGACAACATAAAGTCATTTGAGGAAAAAAAAGAAAATCTTGGTAACATGTTCCTTTACCACAGGAGATTCGTGGGGATTTGTGTTACATAGAAACATTGCTGCCACATACACACCTTCAAACATGACTTGACTTTGTTTATACCTAAACTAATGCCAAGCCGCCCGGCCACTCCCACCCACCCACCTGCCTTAGGAAAAGAGCCATGGGGTATGGGCTGTTAACTTGTAACTTACAGGGGAATAGCAGTTACCTTTCCTCCTCTCTGACATGGATTTTCTACCTCTTTCCTCTAACTCCTAGCCGTTTAACTCAAACTAGTAATTAGATATAGTCCAAAGATTTTGTGGAAAAGGGTAACTTCTGAAATGCACAAGCCTGATTTTTTTTTGCTAGAACTACACGAGTCACATTTCCCCCACTTAGTGAGGAAAACAGTTCTTTTATTTAGGAATGCAACTGTTAAATCAATATTAGGCCATGGGTTTTGCAGTTCTAGATCTAGACTTCAAATTACTTAAATCTTCCTTGCTGCATTTCCTTCATCTTTAACATATGGCTACTGTCTTCAACCTCAAAAGATATATAAAGATTAGATATGAATCAGTATAAGTTTAGTAAATGGTGGTTATTAATGCCTCTACATTAGACTTAATGTCTGGTTCTTCAGTGTGATTTGCTTGCTGGTAATGTCTCCTGTGTTTTGTTCGTGTATGTTTGTAAAGAAAACCTTCCCTTAACCCTGTGGTCATCAAGAAAATGATTTAAGTATTTTCCATTCTGAAGCTTTCACTTTGTGTTGATTGATGCAGTAGATTCACCATCCAGGCATCAGTGTCAACTGATAAGCAACTATCAGCCTGCACTGACTTCCAACCAACATTTTACTTGAGGACAGAGGTCAGCAAATATGTTGGCTGGATTTTTGTAGATACAGTTTTATTGAAAAACAGCCACAGCCATTTATTTACATACATTTTTTGGTTGCTTTCTCACTATAATAGTTGTGACATAGACAGTATGATGTACAGACCTAAAATGTTTGGCCCCTAAGGAAAAAGTGTGCTGAACCTGATCTAGAAAAAAAGGTGCCTATTTGAGAGAGCCACAGTCAAAATAAAGGAGGTGGCATTCCAAAGAAATTCATTTATATTGTTTTCACCTATGCCTGGCATATTTAATGCACAATTAGAGTCAGAAATATTTTTGACTGGCTCATATTGTGAATTTAGGAAGAAGACAATCCAGTGGATCAGAGCAGCCAACCCATAGTGCTTTAAATGCCAGAATATTTACATAGTGAGATTGTGAGTAATAATTATTTTTAAATTCGTAAGTGTGGTTTAAAACTTAATAGCTGGTAAGGTGATAATGTTCTACAAATTCTTATTTGTTTTCATGGTAGTATTTAACATTCATGATTTTATTGAATCTTTAAAATTGAAACTCTTAGGTTTCAAAAAGACTTAGGGAATAGAATCCATTTTTTGCAGCTTACTATTTTATTGGATCTGTCAGCAGAGGAATATTGTGAAATACTAGCTCTTAGACTTTATACCTATTTCTCCCTACAGGAGATATGAAAGGTGAAGTCTATCCATTTGGCATAGTTGGGATGGCCAACAAAGGGGATTGCCTGCAGAAAGGAGAGAGTGTCAAGTTTCAATTGTGTGTCCTGGGCCAAAATGCACAGACTATGGCCTATAACATCACACCCCTGCGTAGGGCCACAGTGGAGTGTGTGAAAGATCAGGTAAGTAGTAGTGTTTCTGGATCTGAATGTGATTCTATTGGTTTGATAATTGAATACTAGCCAAAATTTAAAATTTTTCAACCAAAATGAAACCATTAACATTCAGTCATTTGGGCTTTCATTTCTACTTTACTTTTCTCAGTGGTTTGAGATAGCATATAAAAATTTGAAGACCATTACCAGAGGGGGCCTCCCTGGTGGCTTACCGGTCAGGGCTATCACTGCTATCACTGCTGAGGCCAGAATTCCATCCCCAGCCAGGGAGCTAACCCACATATGCTGCATCAGACCTCTCCTGTCTCCCCACTTCTCTTCTCAGCAGTGGGTATTTCAGTAGATCCTCCTGTTTTGCTTCCCACTTCCTGTTCTGCTTCCCACTCTGTCTCTGAATCCTCTCACCCCCTGCAACTCTGGTCTACACCCCAGTTCTTCTATGCTTAAATCAATTCATCTTTAAAATTAAAAAAAGTCAGAAAAGAAAAAAAATGGCTATTAGCAGAAAGAAAGAGTGGTATTAATAGTTGACATTATATAATGAAGAAAAGTTTTGGCGTGAGACTTTCAGACTAGAAAGACTATAAGGCTTTTTTTTTTTTTCACTTTAGGTCAGTGTTTATTTGCAGATCACACAGAAACTGTGTGTAGAAGGATTCATAAAATAAGCTTAGGGCAAACAAAACTACTGGTAGGGAGATCTCAGGGAAATTTTTATGAATTCTCAGGATATTTTCAACAGCAGTGCCATGAACATTTTTTATTTTTTTTTTTTAAATATTTATTTATGCATACAAGAACTGGGGTGCAGATCAGAGATGCAGAGGGTGAGGGGACTCACCAGAGACAGAGTGAGGACTAGAACAAGCAGATGTACTGAAATACACTGCTGAGGGGAGCAGCGAGCAAGACAGGAGAGGTCTGATGCGCTGTGTGGGTCACCTCCCTTGCTGGGGATTGAACTCACGCTGCAGTGGCTGCAGATAGCTTCATAGTGCTATGTCTCAACCCCCTACGACACCAGGGAGGCCCCTGTACATTTTTTTAATGGCCTTTGTAATGCTCTAATACAACTTAATTATCCTAGAAGGGGTCAAAATTAAATGTTTAAGTAACAGCTCCCTAATGGCTTTGCTTAATTCCAAAACTCAGTTCATATAATATATGAAAGCATAAAGCAACCTTTCTTTGTTTCGGTGAAGCTTTGGCCTGGATTTAAAATACGTTTTTTGGGCCTCCCTGGTGGCGCAAAGGGTTAAGCACCGCACTGTGAAGCAATCTGCAGCTTCTGCAGCACGAGTTCAATCCCCGGCCAGGGAGCAACCCACATGGCACAGCAGACCTCTCTGACTCACCTGCTGCTCCCCTCAGCAGTGTACTTCAGTCTGCCTGTTCTGTTCCCCACTCTGTCTCTGGTGAATCCTCTCACCCCCCGCATCTCTGGCCTGTACCCCAGCTCTTGTATGCATAAATAAATAAATCTTTAAAAAAATAATAAAATAAAATACATTTTTTTCCTTGATCTGACTAAGTTTTACAGACCTATCAGCTGTTATGTTATAGGATACGGAGTATCAGTATTAATATCATGTCTTATAAACCCCTTCCAGCTAGGGTCAGGCATTGTGCTTCATTTAAAGTAAGGTGTTTTTTTCCCCCTAGGTTGCATCTCTTTCTTAGCTTTTGTTTTGTTTTATGTTTTTAGTTTGGCTTCATTAACTATGAAGTTGGAGATAGCAAGAAGCTCTTTTTCCATGTGAAAGAAGTGCAAGATGGCATTGAGCTACAGGCAGGAGATGAGGTGGAATTCTCAGTGATTCTTAATCAGCGCACTGGCAAGTGCAGCGCTTGCAATGTTTGGCGAGTCTGGTGAGTGTTGCTGGATTAGTAATCACCCTGAACTATTTAACTTTCTCTAATCTCTATCACATTTCTTCACTTTTCCACTACTTTTTCTTTTAAATCTTCTGCCACATCTGATTATTTCTTGACACTATTAGCGTTTTTTTTTTTTTTTTTTTTTAGCTTTAGTTTTCATTGCCTAAACTTTAGTCTCATATATGTGAACCAATGAAACATTATTAGGTACTTACTATATAATAAGTATAGAAAGGTTATGTATTTCTCTTTTTTTGAAGAGGGTTTTTTTTTTTTTCTGTTTAGGGTTTTCTTCCATTTAACCCATCTTCTAGGTTTCATGGTTAAAATTCTAATTCTAGCTTAGTTCTGACTTTTGAGTGATTTTATTTTTTAATTTCAACATTGTTAACCATGAGAGGAACTGGAAATCCCTGGAAACATTTCTTCACATTTAACTTTTCTGAGTATTTTTCGTATCTGCTATGTGTCTGTAGAACTGGACTTTCTGGCTACAGAACAGTCTTAGGGATAACCCTCCCCCATTGATTTTTTTTTCCATTTTCCTATGATAGTAAACTTTGAGTTGGGAATAAAATCATAAACAAACTTGTCTGTCCTGTCTTGCTGGCTGGCTAGATGAGGCAAGACTTCCCCACACACAAACACCCCCCCTCATTAAAAGTGAGTCATTTGGGCAGTTATGTAGAAAACACTCCTTGGCAAGTACTTGCTTTCTTCCACCAAGTGTTGCTCCTTTTCACCTTTTGACTTTGTTACAGTGAGGGCCCCAAGGCTGTTGCAGCGCCACGACCTGATAGGTTGGTCAATCGCTTGAAGAACATCACTCTGGATGATGCCAGTGCTCCGCGCCTAATGGTTCTTCGTCAACCAAGGGGACCAGATAACTCAATGGTATGGGGTCATGTAAGGTTTAAGCGTCCAACTGACAGACCAGCATAACTCAGAGAGCTCAGTGAAGCAAGGAGCTTTGGTATTGTTGTAAGTGGTGAAGATGTCCCACACATATTTGGTTCAACCTCTAATAAAATGGTTGCTCACAATAAGTACATTTCTTCTAGCAGCTTTCCTACCTGCCTGTGACTATATAGGTACCTCTTTTTCTTTCTCCATTTCCTAATAAACCTGTCCTTTAAAAATGTAAAAAAAAAAAAAAAAAAAGTACATTTCTTGGTTTTCTTGATACTTTGAGCATAGTGTATGTAGATAATGGATTGTGAGGGATAACATAGACTTCCTCCTTTAGGAAAGAACTGATTAAGATCACTAAAAATAATGTTTTGTGGTTCGTTTTGAAATTACGAGTACTGATTGTTGTGCATTGAGGTCATTAACTGTAGTTTTATTTCTTCACAGGGTTTTGGTGCAGAAAGAAAGATTCGTCAAGCTGGTGTCATTGACTAACCACATCCACAAAGCACATCATTAATCCACTATGATCAAGTTGGGGGGATTCTGGTGAAGGGTTCTGAATATCTCCCTCTTCATCCCTCCCAAAATCTGGAATACTTATTCTATTGAGCTATTACACCAGTTTTAACACCTTCCTCGTGTTATGTTTAAAGAAAAATAAATAAATTTAAGAAAACCATTTTAAAATTATGCACAGTTGCAGCCTGGAAAACTTAAGGTGGCGCCTTATAGTATCAATTTTAGGAGCTTTATTTGGTGCATTTAACGCAACTGGTAATTGCAAAATTCACTTCGCCTGTATAAGAGAAAAATATAGACTGTTATCTTGTTGGCCCTATGAAATTCTGCACTTGATATTTAGTATATTCTCTACCTTCATTACTTCCGGCAAGATGTTCTGCCACCGCATTCGGTTGCATTCTCTTCCTTTTCCTTCCTGTTCATTATGCTTTAATTCTGAGGACCATATGAGGGTAGAATGTATTACCTTTTAAAAATTACAAAAATTTATATAAGCAAACATTTCCTTAAGTTGATGGCCAAATGTTAAAAATGTTATTTTTCATATCAATTATAATCTTGTCACAGTCCACTTAACGAAGTTTGGTTAGATTTCAGTGAAAATTAATTCCAGAGTAGGTTTTTTTTCTTCCTGGGTGTGGGGGGGGAGGGTAACTTTACTACAATTAGTATGTATGGTGCAGAATTTCATGCAAATAAGGTGTGCCAGCAGTGTGATAATTTAAAACGTATTTAAACAAAAACAACAAAAGGACGAATGCACAAACTTGCTGCTGCTTAGATCACTGCAGCTTCTAGGACCCAGTTTCTTTTACTGATTTCAAAACAAAAAACAAAACGAAAAAAAAAAAAATAAAAAGTTGTGCCTGAAATGAATCTTGTTTTTTTTATAAGTAGCCGCCTGGTTCCTGTGTCCTGTAAAATACAGGCACTTGACCCTTGGTGTAGACTTTCTATCACGGGAACGGATTGGTCTGATTTTTCGGCCCTCATCTTGAATTGGCCATTTACAGGGTCCCTGGTCAGTGGACTGAAGGCTGTGTCTAAGGTGGCAGGGGTCAGCTCAGGGGATGTGGGGGAGGGCACTTTTATCTTCCCCTTGTCATTTGAGGTTTTGATCTTCTCTGGGTAAAGAGGCCATTTATCTTTGTAAACACAAAACATTTTTGCTTTCTCCAGTTTTCTGTTAATGGCGAAAGAATGGAAGCGAATAAAGTTTTACTGATTTTTGAGACACTAGCACCTAGCACTTTCATTATTGCAACGTCCTGAGGGGGCGGGGCGGGGCTGGGCGAGGCTGGCCGCGTGACTCCCGGCCGAGGCCCACGTGGCCGGGGCGGGGCCTCGGGCGCCCCGGGCGCCTCCTGATTACGTAGCGGGCGGGGCCGGAAGTGCCGCTCCCAGGTGGGGGCTTTTAATGGCGGTTCCGGGGTCTCCAACATTTCTCCCGGTAGTCCTAAGTCTGTCGGAGGCGGAGGCACCCGAGCTTGAGGTGAGAGCCGCGCGCGAGCCGCGATTGGCGCAGGAACACGGGGCGCTTCGCCGCCGCCGGCCGTCGCGCGCGCCGGGAGTGGAGACAAAGGCCCTGGGCGGGGGTCCTTCATTTTGAGCTCGCGCTGGGCGCCCCGGAGACAGGCGGCGGAGCGGGGGTCGGTCTCGCGGCCCTCCTCCCCCGGGTCGGGGGGACTTGCCGAGAGAGTTGGGGAGCGGGGGTTGGGAGAAGACTTTAGGCTGAGGGCGGAGCCCGGGGACTTGGAAAATAGGCGAGATCGGGAGTAACGAGACTCTAGTCCAGAATCCCGAAGCCCGCCGTGCCCTGCGAGTGCCGCTTTTCTCTCCTCTCTTGGAGCTCTGGGCGGGCGCGGGTTCCCGACGCGGAACCGACGCATTTCAGACCCTGCTTGTAGTTGCTGTTGAGTCTAGAAAACTTCGAAGTCCTGTCGCTGAGGCTCGCCGACTAACCCTCATTGCTGCTTCCCCGCAGGTTCTTGCTGGTGTGAAATGACCGAGTACAAACTGGTGGTGGTTGGAGCAGGTGGCGTTGGGAAAAGCGCACTGACAATCCAGCTAATCCAGAACCACTTCGTAGACGAATATGATCCCACTATAGAGGTGAGTGCGGCCCAGCGGTGGTTGGCGGACCCCACCTCCCTTGTACCCCGTTCCTGTACCTTGTGACTAATCTTTAGCTACCAAAATAATCAGAAGAGGGAAAAGCTACATCGGACACTGCGTACACGAATACCATAAGGAAAGTTCCTCACGTTTGCGGACGAGAGTGCGTTTTTATTAGCTGTGGACGGTTTTCTAAAACGCTTGTAATTTTGAAAGTTTTATAAACTTGCAAACTCAGATGAACTCATTTGGTTTCTTTCTGTGGGGTCGATCTATTTTAAAGAATGGCCATAGGGAGAACGATTGTCTCACGGGAGAATGGGAGGTTGTAAGTAGAAAGCGATGTGATTTGGAGAGGTTTTATCGGGTTCAGAGCCTAGTTCTTGGGTTCCCTCGGAGAAAAATTTCATCTGCGCTCCCCTTCTAACGGCACCGGGTGCGTTTGCCTTCCGCAGAGACAGTGAATTATGTCCAAGAGGAGAGAGAAGGAAAGGATGCTTGTTGAACAGACACAGCAGCGGGCGGAGAACCGCTTCTCCCAACGCCTGCTTAGTCAAAGGCAGCGGGCAGGAGAGCGGAGTCTTGCAGCAAATGCACTGATAAATGTTCTTTTTGGGAGGGATTCGTGCCTTTGTGGAATTGTTAACTGTTGTTGAATTATTTCTAAGGTTGGTGCCTAAGGGGTTTTTTCTATGTTTTGTTTTGTTTGAAAGGACTAGTGATTTTTTTTTTTTTTTTAAATAATGGACCCCAATCTCCATAGCCCCACCTCAGGGTCTGGATGCTTTGCTTTTTAATAGCTTGTTTAACGACTATGTTAATCATTTCTACCTCCCTCCCTCCCACCCCCCAAGTTTCTGGTCTTGGGATACCTCCTTTCCAAATTTTTTTGCTCTTAATCTCCATTAGAAAGGACTCAGCACAATAACTGGTGTTTTGCAGTTTATTCTTGAAGTAGCTGCCACTGGGTCTTGGCTTTCTAAAGCAGAAAGAACATGAGATTTGAAATCACTGTGTCTAGGATTTCCGTGGCCCCTGTTTACAATTTATTGTTAAGTGATATTGAGCAAATCATTAAATTTCTCTGAGCCTCATTTTCCTCATCTACTAAATTAAGGTAAACTTGCCCTGCCTACCACACAGGGGTATTGTGAAAAACCATGTTTTAATTATTTTGTGAGCGGTAAGGCAATACATAAAAGATTGGGTTGTTTTATGGAATTGTATGCTATAGATTCGTTTCAATAAGTGACATCTAAGATAATTTAAAAGATTTTGTAATTTCATTCAATTTAGAAATGTCTCCCTAGAGATTGTATTTCTTTAAATACACATCTTGGTCACTCTACAACCCAGCCAGTGAGTGTTTTAAGTAACACAAACTAAGTCTAATGTGGTCATTATTAAAAATTAGTTGTTCCTTAGGAAATACATTTCAAGCTTAAGACCTTAAGTATGAAAAGTTAGAAATGCTTAATGTTTTTTTGCTTTATTGATGGAAAGATAATTTGCAACCAGTGAAGTATATAAATCTGTACAGTGCAGTGACTTTTAAGACTTGTGTATACTTAACTAACTGCTGCTCAGATGAAAATACAGACTATTTCCACTGCCCTCTAGACTTCTCCCATACTCTTTTCCAGTGGGTAGACTCCCCACCTTGCTAGGAGATGAGCACTTTGTCTGGCTTCTGTTAATACAAACTGTTTGCCCAAATAGTCTATCTATAATTTTAATTTTGTTCATCTCATCAAAGTCATACCCTTTCCCATATTTCATGATGAAAGGAAGTTGTTGCAATGTGAATTCCCTGTTAATTTGAAAGTGTACATGACAGTCTCGATGAAGGGAGTTACAAAGGAACTGGTCAGCGGGAAACCTTTTTTTCCCTTTTTTTCTGAAGCTGTTATAGAGCAACCCCGATATTAAACGGGTTCCTGGCTGTGGGTCCTCACCCGCGCGCTTTAAAGGGACTTATGAATACTCTACTACAGACACACGCAAAAGGGTTAATAAAAGGTTTATTTACAAGAGAAAAAGAAATAAGGAAAATGTACAACTCAGGGAGAAAATAGGGAAATAAAGTCTTTAATGCGTCCTACCCGATCCGACGACCTGGAAACCCAAAGTCACTCTCAGAGCTGGCCGGACGCTGCAAACTGGCCGAGAGCCCAAAAAATGGAGCGCCCCCAAAGCCCATGTGTCTGCCTTTTGTATCCACCTGGCTGCTTAACCCCACCCTCAGGTCCCAGCCACTTTCCCTTGGGTGGTGATGGGATTTGGAGTTCCCAGTGTCTTTGGCTTTGACCTGGGGTGGGGGTGGAGTCCACAAAGCCTATATGGAATTTGCTTTGGGACATCCTTTTTCCCCCTAACAAAGCCAGATCTTTACTGTGATGAGGTGGTTTTCTTTGAACCAGAATTCCAGCACAAAGGTATTAAAATATAAATGAAACTTTTCCCTTAATGCCCCATTGCAAGTATTTTTTTATGTGAGTCACACAAAGTACTTTCCAAAAAATACTTTGGTAATCTAACGTTTTCTGATATAAAAAAGTATTTGTGCATTGAATCATTAGCACAAGTGACACTTTCCAGGGCCAGGTTAAAACCGGCGGAGGTATGTTTAGGATTTTAATGTACAGTGAAGGGGCCTCCCTGGTGGCTCAAGGGCTTCAGCACTAAGAAGCTATCCACAGCCACTGCAGCAGGAGTTCAATCCCCAGACAGGGAGATAACCCACATGGCGCGGCAGACCTCTCCTGTCTCACCTGCTGCTCCCCTCAGCAGTGTATTTCAGTCAGTCTGCCTGTTCTGCTCCCCACTCTGTCTCTGGTGACTCCTCACCCCCACACATCTGGCCTACACCCAACTCTTATGTGCATAAATAAATAAAATAAATCTCAAAAAAATAGTAATAATGATAATGCACAGTGAAGTTGCTATAAGCAATTCAAAAAAAAGGTAAAATATACCTCAGTAAAATACACTAAACATAATCTCTAGCTTAACTGCTGTGGAGTTGACTTTTGAATTATCACTTTTTTTTTTCCCCCATCTTTTCCAGGAACTGAGTGACCACATTTTCCTTTCTGCAGTCATACAGGATTTAGGCTTTTTTCATAGGGTGACTTACTTTTTGTTTGTGATTATGTAATGCTACTTTGAGAGACAGAAACGAACTTGGTACGGCGCTTATTTAACCTTGGCAATAGCATTGCATTCTTTCTGGCTTTTAATAATATTGAATCTCCTTCTCTTCCTGCTCCTCCCCTCTCCCCACAACCCAGGATTCTTACCGAAAACAGGTGGTTATAGATGGTGAAACTTGTCTGTTGGACATACTGGATACTGCTGGACAAGAGGAGTACAGTGCCATGAGAGACCAGTACATGAGGACAGGCGAAGGCTTCCTTTGTGTATTTGCCATCAATAATAGCAAATCATTTGCAGACATTAATCTTTACAGGTACTAGGAACATTGCTTTCTTCTGAAAGGGTGATCTTTGAGTGTGTTCTGAAGTTTTGTAGGGAGGTGAGAAATACCACACTAGGGAAGACACAGATTGTTAATTAAGAGAAGAATTGGTTCTAAGTTGTTTGACACTGAGGATCTTGGGTGACAACTAAAAGTTAATGGAATTTATTTTATATAGTAGATTATTACTGGAATTTGTGATACAGAAGTGAATTTTGCTAATGGACTATAATACAAGAACTATCGTTATGAGATCAAAAAGGAGTTTCAGAGAAATTCTCTGAAATAGCTCTGAGAAACATTTCTGCAGTAAAAGAGAATATGGTAAATAATTGGGTAGTAAAGATGAAAGCAGGGTAAAAGTACATAGAATGGTCTTTTTCCATAGAAATATAAGGTTTCAAAGTTCAGTTAGACTATTAAAAAAAAAGCTAGAATGATATTACAGAATCAGAAATAGAGTTTAAAAGATAGTTTGTTAGATTTTCTCAGACATGATATCAGCAGAGCCAAGACAAAAAACCCAGGAATCCTTTTCTTGGTTCTTTTTCTTTAAGCAGAAATGTAATGATTAAGATTGTAAACTCTTCCGGGCCTCCCCTGGTGGCTCAGCGGTTGAGCACTGGGCTGCAAGGCTGCCCGCAGCCTCTGCAGCACTGGTTCATTCCCCAGATGCCGGCGAGGGTCCCACCAAAAAAAAAAAGAAAATAGACTCTTCCTAGGTTGAAACTTGGCTTCATCATCTACTAGGCAGAAGACCTTGGGGCAAATTACTAGATCTCTGTGCCTTATTTCCATTATCAATAATATGGAATAATAGTATTTACCTCACAGTGTTGGAAAATTGAGTAGTAAATATGTAAACCATTCAGAACAGTGTCTAACACAAAATAAGTGCTACATAAAGTGCTTTACCTTCAGCCTGGAGTCCTGACTTGCACTGCATGCACCTGAAGATGTCTACCCACAGAAGCAACTGATCCAAAGCTGCATTCTGTGATTTCTTCCTCTTAAATCTTTCCATTTTCTCTCTGGAAAAAAAAATAGTACTTAATAATAAAATGTTCAGCACTTGGCAAGCACTTAATCAATATTTACTGAATTTCTACAAGCCAGTTTTCTTATATTACTCCTTAACATAAGCTGTTACAGCTGTGCAGATTGCCAGTGCAATGCATTTTGGGTGCATAACATGTATGTAATCCAAGGGTAGAGTTTAGAACAGTGCTGTACATTTTGATAGCAACAGATGACAAACCATATGTGTCTTTTAAAACTAATTAAAACAGTTTCATTTAGCTGCATGTGCCCAGTGGATATAGTTGGATAATGCACATACATATTTCCATTGTTGTAAAAAGTTCTGTTGGACACTTGGTTAAGAGAGTCTAGAGCAGGTTTCCAAATTGCTGTGTGGTGTGTTTTACAAGCTGAGGGTGGGGAGTCCAAGACCTTTTTAGACCCCCTTTAATGAGAATAGTTCTTATGGTTCCTATTTTATATTTTAGACTTCAGTTGTAATTCTGTTTGAAGAAAGTCTTTGGACACCAGCCATCTAGAAAAGTAGATCAATTATTTAGCGGCAGTGAGCTTCACTTTTATACTTCAGACCTTAATCGAGATTGTGATTTTCAGTTGCCAATTAAATCCAGAGCCAAGCTCTTGGAGAATTAAGGAGCCTGAAAAAGGCAGGTGTCCAAATAGACTAACCATCCATTTCCTCTAGTAAGTGACCTGGTACTTGGCTTTTCTGTGGCTGCTGCATCAAGTTTGAACCAGTCTCTTTAGTATGCAGGGTCTTTTATAAATAGTAGGGGGAGGAGAGAAACTTACTGCTAGAAGTTAGTGGGGCTACATAAAATTTGCTAAATTTTGGGGGCCTGTTTATTCTTTCCTAAAAGCTATTCTTATATTCCCTTTTTTAGGGAACAAATAAAGCGAGTAAAAGACTCAGATGATGTACCTATGGTGCTAGTAGGAAATAAGTGTGATTTGCCAACAAGGACAGTTGACACAAAACAGGCCCATGAACTGGCCAAGAGTTACGGGATCCCATTCATTGAAACCTCAGCCAAGACCAGACAGGTATAGTATAGCCTTAAACATCCTTTTGTTGGAGGCAAAAAAAATCTTTGATTAACTGCCGAAGCCAAAGGTCCACATTCTTTGTTATGGATTCTTAATAGTGTTCCACAGAGAACTGCTGCTTATTGATGTTTGATTCAAGGACAGACCACATGTAATAATGGTAGTGCTAAAATTGCTGTGGCCTGATGACATCATCGTGTTGTATGTTGGCAGCAGCCTCCTACACCTCATGTTTACCTCATCTCTTGATGGCATCATTTTCCCTTGTGCTTGGTTTAACATCTAATGATTTCCCAGAGCATGTCCTCGTATGAAGCAATGCGTGACTATATTCTTAATCTTCAGGTTAAGTCCAAAATGAATTGATTATGATAATGAAATTTTTACTCTTATATTAACAGACATAAATATTTCTCAAATGAAGACCGTTGATTAAAGATACTTAAACCTTAGCCTGTTCTTTATCAATACTGTTTAGGGTTTAAGTCCCCGAATGGAATCTTTAGACCTGGTAGCTCTATCTGACCCCCCAGTATACATCTTCCTTTACTTGAATGTTAGTTTTGCAAAATACGCCATCTGTTTACCCGCCTGTTAATGTGATTTAATAGGAATGCTAAATTAGTGTATCCTCTTATTAAATCATCCTCCTTTATCAGCTAATAATTTAATGACTGGAGTTTTAAATCCACATAAAGAAGTACAATTTGGATTGTGTCTGTTAAGCTATCATTTTTCTAAAATTCAATAGGGCGTGGAAGATGCCTTTTACACACTGGTAAGAGAAATACGTCAGTATCGAATGAAAAAACTCAATAGCAGTGATGATGGGACTCAAGGTTGCATGAGGTTATCGTGTGTGGTGATGTAACAAGGTAAGCTTGTGGTTTGTGGTCTCTCGACATAATTCCAAATCATCATTTAGCACCAGTCAATTTGGAGTGTTGCTATTATTTTTTCTATGTCACTGTTCAGCTGAGAGTTTCTGCTCACTTACAACTTAATTTTCCTTTCAGCATCCTTTTTGGGCATACTAAGGTCTACACTTTTTTAAAATATGCATATTTTAAGGACATTGTTAAGTTTTCAATAATGTTAGAAATTAGGCATATTTATAAAATGTTTCTGTACCATGTTCTTGGCACTGGCTAGGTATTTGAAGGCTACTATCAAAAGGAGTGATAATGACATGGTATGTTTCATTTTCTTATAGATACTTAGAAAATTCTAGCATCAGAAAAGAGCCACTGTCAAGGTAGGACAAAATTAGAAAAGAATAGCATTATTTCATGTTGGTTTCTTAGCCTTGTTTTTCATAGACTCTGTGTGCCACTTACACAGATCTGTCTTTATTTCAGCTGCACTGACACCCTGGTCCTGACTTCCCTGGAGGAGAAGAATTCCTGTTGTTATCTTCAGTTTCACAGAGAAGTTCCTGATCTTTCCCTGACTCTCAAAATACCAGTACATTTTTCACTGTTTGAGATGATCTCAGAATAACTACCTCCTCATTTGGTTGTCTGACCAGAGACATGAACCTCTCGTTACTCCCCAGTATTTTTCCACCCTAGGTTCTCCCCCCGCCCCCAACACATAAAAACACACCTCTGCCACCCCGGGGTTTTCATCTGAAAAGCAGTTCATCTTCTGAAAAAGAACCAAACTATAGACATGAAAATTGTGTAGAAGAAAACAGTATCTTGAGCTCTAACATAGCATCGGCTGGTATTTGGCTTTCCCTTTTTACTGTTGACCTTGGCACTATGTTGGTTTTTGGAGAAACATTATAAATTACTGTTTTGCTAAGAAAACAGCTAATGTTGTTATTTGGTTGATTTGTACTGTCAGCTATATTCTAAACTGGCACCTGCTCTGTGTTCATGAATACAAAGGCTAATATAACTGACTTTTGAATCTTAGTCTTCTTGACTTTCATGTAGTCAAACCAACTATCACAACAAAGTGCCTTTTTCCTAGAAATGGTTTGTGGACTTCCATTATAATGTGTCAGTGGAATAGAGATCTCAGAAACCATTATACATGAAAATGAATGTCTGACATATTTGTCTACTGTTGAGAAAAGATACACCAGTATGATAGCAGATACCATCTTAGCTGTCTGAAGTTCGTTTTCCAGAAACCTGTTTTGTGACTTTCCCAAGAGAAAAATGACATTGGGAATAATTTTTCTTAAGTTTTACCTAACCTGTTTGTTGTGTTTGTTTGTTTTTTGGTAGGTTAACACCTAAATGATGTAATTTCTTTCTAACAGCTTACTGATAGTTTAATACTCAGTGAACTTCCATTTGTATTTAATTTTGGGTCAGTTTAAAAAGCTCTACATTTACAGTGTTCAAATTTAAAAATATTTGTCACTATTTCATTAATAGTTGTGATGGGTGATTTCAGGTCTCAAACTAACACATTTTCACCACATACCATAATACCTTAAGGATGCATCTTGCCCTTGATCCCCTTCTCACCCCAATCTCTGTCCCTCCTTCTATAGCAGTGGTGGCTTTACTAGGTTTTTCAGTTGAGGAAAGCATGGTGCTAATGGACCAGGGTCACAGTTTTAGAATTTGAGTGAGCCAGTTAGAGAAATTGATTTATTTGTTGCACCAGTAACCCCAGCTAGTAGTTCTGTTAGGTGCATGCTCTTAGTCCTGCAAAGAAAAGAGGTCAGCACAAATCCTTTAACCATGAGTCGAAAAATTTGGTAGCTTGAGGCGTCTTTAAAGTATCTAGATTTTTTTCTTTAGCCCTGTAGTAACGGTTATTTAAGCCATTACTTTTTTTCATTGAGTTTGGAGAATGAGGATGTCTCTGATCAAAATTTTAGTTTTTTCTTTATTCATAATCTTTGAAGAGTTCAAAGCAGGATGTTGGTTAGTCTGTGCAGGTCACAAAAGTTAGTGAGTTTGTTGAGAAAAAAGACTTTGAAGTTGTTGTTTGAGAAGGGAATGGAAAATATGATTGATAAATCCTTATAATTTTAGTTTTTAGTTATTTAGTTATTAGAATAAGTCCTTATTATAACTTAATGACATTTCCACTTGGAGATTCTAGGGAGAAATAGACTAATAAAAATAGACTTGGATAACTTTTGCAGTTCCAAAATTGCTACATCAGTTGTGATCTTCTAATGCGTAGACACTTACTGAGGTCCCCTGTTTCCCTGTAGGAATTTTCATTTATTAAATAAATTCTGCACTGCCTTAAAATTAGTTGAGAAGGGAAGAACTGGACTGGGGGGCCCGGAGTCCAGGGCGGGCCTGTCCGGTTAGTCTGAGAGCTCCCAGTCCTGTCAGCACCTGGAAGTTGGCTCTGCTGCTTTGTTTCTGCTCCTCTGGAGGTTGCTCTGTTTTCCTGTGGCTCTTCTTACCTCAGTTGTTGTTTGTTCTCCTCTTTCTCCTCTTCTTTGCCTGACAGTGACTCTTTAAAATGTCAAGTTAGGGGAAAGGACGCGTATTTGGGGCTCCTGTGCGGGTGGCCCATGTGTGTATGAGTCTTATGGTTTTCTCAAGTATGTTGTAAGCACAGAAGTATCTAAATGGGGCCAAAATTAAAACTTGAAAATGTTCTCAAGGTATGCGTTTTGGCACAACTGAGTAACAAATTAATAGTGTAATGCTGAATCACTTCAGTTAGTGTGGTATAAAGTGTGGTTTTTGTAATACATTTGTGATAGCTGAAAACAGTTGTAGTTTACCTCAAAAATCTCATTTTCTTCCCAAGTTAAGTGCCTGGCCAGCTGTCGTAAGTTACATATTAACATGTGTGTGTTTGTCTTAAAGTTTTCAGGTTCAAGAGTGTAAAAAATAAGTTTGTTTGTTTGTTTTCCTAAAGGCTGCCATGCCTAGTCTATAAATGAATCTTAAATGCTGTATTAGCTCCAATAGGTTGGTGTAGAATATTATGGGTAAATACTATTTTACCTAATGACGTTTTTCATCTTAGGAGTTCAATAGTGTTTTACTGGGCCCCATTGTGACTCCTCATCATCCTTTAAACTGCTGTGAATCCTTTATCTTGACTTGAAAGCAAAGATAAACACTCTAAAGATTTTTTTTTTTCCATTCCAGAATTTGTCATCATACTTTGCTTTACATTTACAGTCATCAACCCTTAAGCTGGCAGCTACAACCAAGAACCAAAAAATGGTGCATTCTGCTTCTTGTAATTCATCTCTGCTAATAAATTACAAGAAGCCAAGATAGATAAATTAGGGAAAATATTTTATTTGGGTGGTTTCTTTAAACAAGGAGCAACAGTTCTCATACATTTTCTTTCTGTTTTGCTGTTTCTTTGATCAGTCTTATGTGCCACAAAACTATTTTAAGGTGTTTCCTGTAAGATTTGTTTAAAAGTATTCTAAGAAATAGTTGGATTCTAATCTGGAAGAAAGGGAGCTGGGTAAAAGGCCAGAATTTCTGCCCCAGTTGAATTCTAATCTGGAGCATAGGGAGGCTCTCAGTGGAAGTTTGTATGGCTTACATTTCTGTGCCATCAAATGTGAGTAAAAATAACGGTTGTGCAATTCTGCTGTTTAAATGGAACTATTGGCTTCCTTGGCCCTCAGTGAAGGGCTGCTTTTTAAGTTGAGTATTGTAAATTCATCCACCCTAATTTTTGAAAACTTTGTTGAATGTTTTTATTGTTCAATGTTCAATGTTTAAATAAAAACTGGAAGTTCTTTGCTTAGTCATGATTCTTTTCTCCACTGATGTACCGTTACTGAAAGTTAGTATTTTCAGACTTTGGGATGTGACATTTGGACAATGTTGGAAGATCTGAGTTCCTTGTTTTCTCTCTAAAATACATCAAAGTGTACTGCTGCAAGCAGTTGCCTTTGCGGCATTCATAGCCATTGTCACCTCACATATGAATGTGAAGTGCTAAAAACTACCACAGGAGGTCATTTGTGCTGTTTTTTGCATCACTACACAGTTCACCACTCTTGGTGTAGCAAGTTGGAAGAGCATCTACAAGCCAGAGGACGTGGTTCCAACTATAATTTCAGTATTCTGATCCATAATTTGCTTGTTTGTTAGGAAAGGAAATTGGACTAGGATATATCAGATTTCTCAACCCCAATTTAAGGAGCTGGTATTGGGAAAGAATAATGTCAAATTTAGGTTATTCTGCCTAAACCACAATACTGTGATTATGAGGACCATGGTTTATTCTACCAATACTGCAGCAGCGTTTTCTACTTCCTTAAAAAGGGGGTGGGGGAAGATCATTAATCAGATTGGCCTGACTTTAGCTTGAAACCAAGAGAGGCGTGTTGGAGTAGTTCAAGTCGTTACTGCTACCTTCAGCAAAGTAAAGCTAATGAGTGACAAGTGATGAAAAAGTAGCCAGAGAAACTTGTTTATTTGGAATGTGAGGGGGCCTCCTTTGCCTCTGCTGGTAAGATTTCTGTTCTCATAATAAGCAAAACTCAAGGTCACTAAAAGGCCAACATAGTTGCATGAGATATTTGATACCCATAAATACATGTAAAGCGGCCAAGAGGCTTTGCTAGTGATCATTTTGCAAAACTGAGGCTTCAGAGAGGGTTCAGTTCCATGATTAGAGAGGACAGTCAATGTCCATTATTACCAAATGGAAAGGATAGGCTTTCTTAGTGTTTACTGAATAAACTGGGCAATGAAATGCAGTCCTATGGAATAACTGGATCCTAACACACAAAGTAGAGATAGCAGTCATACAGATTTATAGGTCATTTATAGATAAATTACAGTCTTTGCAGTGCCCAAAGGAGCACTGAAAGGTTCAGATTTATGTCCTGGATATAGTTTTATTCATGATTAACTTCCACTAAGATAGTTTCTATAGTAACCTACTGGTGGGGGTAGGAACATGTTTTCCAACCTAGAAGACGGAACTAAGTCCCCACAGCCTTTCCCCTCAGTCTCTTTTTTTTTTTAAAGGAGTATAAATACCAGCCATTTGTAGACAATTGTTTAAAGTTGAAAACAAGGGTAGTTCTTGTCATCTTGGGGGTTAAAGTGATTTTAAATGTTTCTAAAGATAGAGGCAGCTACATGCCTAAGGAGGAGGATGTGGTTGGAACTGAGCGGCTGCCCACTAGGGCCTTTGGATGCAGGAGCCTGCCTGAAATATTACCCAGGTTAGGAATAGCAATCTTCCAGACGGCTGCTGTGTAAGTGATGACGTTGACCCTCTGTAAGCTTGAGATATGTGTTGCACGTCATAGTTAAGTCTGAAAGAAAACTGGCACATTATTTTAACAGTATAAATCAGTTCTCTGGCCTCCCCGGTGGCTCAAGGGCTTAAGTGCAGCACTATGGAACAGTCCACAGCCTCTGCAGCACAAGTGCGATCCCCGGCCAGGGAGCACCCCACATGGCCCAGCAGACCTCTCCTGTCTCGCCCACTGCTCCCCTCAGCAATGTACATCAGTCAGTCTGCCTGTTCTGTTCCCTGCTCTGACTTTGGTGAATCCTCTCATCGCCTCCCACACCCCCCTGCATCTCTGGCCTGTGCCCCAGCTCTTGTATGCATAAATAAATCTTTAATAAATAAATCAGTTCTTCACATTAACAGCTGAGACTCAACACCCTGAAGGCTTTGTTTAAACCAATGGGATGGAGTTTAAAGATGACCTGAAAGTTAATCAGGAAGACTTGTTTGTTTTGGGGAGAGGCCTCCCTGGTGGCACAGGGGTTAAAGACAGCACTATCAAGCTATCACCAGCCACTGCAGCATGAGTTCGATCCCAGGCCAGGGAGCTGACCCCCATGGCGCAGCTCCTGTCTCACCCGGGGTCTCACCTCAGTAGTGTATTTCCTCCTACACTTGTGACTGTACTCAGTGCTTGTATAAATATATAAATAAATCTTTTAAAAAAAATCCCTTTTGACATAAAAAGGCTCTCAAATTTATTATAAGTATAACTTTTCTTTAAAAAAGAAGTCTTTTTTTTTTTCTTTAATTTTTTTGAAAACAAAATTTCTTAGTGGGAATTTGGTGGTGTTTCAAAGGAGAAGGACCTTGTTTATGCTGAGACATAATTTGTTCTCTCTGCCCATTGCTGCCCAGGATCACCTTCTTTCTGATTCTCTAATACTCCAGGCTACCCAAGCACCAGTCTAGTTGAGAGATACCCTGCCGCGCCCCAGCACTAGACAGCCAAACCCTGTGCAAGGTGGGTTTTCCCCCTCCACCAGGTTTGGGGTTTGAATCCAGAAGACAAGCCTTTTAACGCTGAACCTAGCTAGGGCCACTCAGAGTATGAGATGCAGAGGTTTTTTGTTTCGTTTTGTTTTATAAAGATTTTATTTATGTGTACAAGAGCTGGTGTGTAGACCAGAGGTGCGGGGGTGTGGAGGGTAGGTGAGAGGATTCACCAGAGACAGAGTGGGGAGCAGGACAGACAGATGGACTGAAATACACTGCTGAGGGGAGCAGTGGGTGAGGCAGGAGAGGTCTGCTGCGCCATGAGGGTCAGCTCCCAGACCAGGGATCGAACTGATGCTACCGTGGTTGCCAATAGCTTCATAGTGCTGAGACTTTACTGCTTGCACTACCAGGGAGGCCCCAAGATGCAGAGTTTTTTTAAAGGATCAATCAGGCTTGAGCGCACACCAGTGCCAATCAAGTCTTGGAAAACTTGCCCAGTTTTGTAAATGGGCCTATCACGGTGAAAGCAGGGCACCCTGAAGGGCATATAAGCAGGGCAGCGGACAACCTCATTCATCGTTGGAGATCGTTTCTCAAGGCTTTTGCGTCAGAGACCTCATTCACTGAGACCTTTGCCTCCACCTCCTGAGTCCCACAGGCCATGTTTAAATAGCTATTGATTTCACCAACCTACTACAACCATCTATCAAAGTGGGTCTTGCTAGGTTGCAGCCTCACACCTAGTGCTGAACCCAGTGTCTTGTAGACACAGTCAAGGTCATTGCACAACTGCGCAACAGTGAAACAGTGTATGACACTGGTTAAGAGCCCTGACTCTGGAGCCAGATACAGAATTGAAATTCCACCCCTGCCATTTTGACTGAGACCAGGGGCAAGTCAACCTCTCCACCAGAATCTTCTCAACTGTAAAATGGAGGTAGTAGTAGTTTAAAAAAAAAAAAAAAAAAAAAAAAAAAACCTTAAGAAAATTAAATAATATATGCAACAAGTAAAACCAGCACTTGAAATAGTGCTTTTACCTCTGTCAATATCGCATGACCCTGCAATGTCTCGCTCTTCTAACAGAGGAGAACACTATTAAAGCTTAGGTTGTTTTGTTAAAAGCAAATTGCTGAATTTGAGTTCCATTCAAGAGACAGGAAATAAAGTCAGTTTGCTTCATGGAAAAGGATGAGTCCTATAAATTTGACTCTTTTATTTTTAGGCATGAATGGAAAATTATAACTGATAGGAAAATAAGGCTGCATGCAGAAAAATACCACAGGTTTGGTTATACTCCAAAACAAAATTAATTCCTGGTATAAGGAACTCTTCTATTAACAGAGTGATCCAAAAAATCTGTAATTACTGCTGACAAAAATGATGTATTCCCAAACTGGAAGTCATAATGAACTCAGAACTCCCTTTGAAGCAGTGAAACAAAGGATTAAACTAATGCTGAAATGGACAATAACCCTGATTCAAGAACCCTTTGTCTCTGAACCACAAATGACTGTGGGCTTTAGGGAGGGAGGGGAGCTGGGGGGGCTAAAGAGCTGTATAAGGTGGGAGTTCCCAGAAACTTCCACAGCAAGGAGAACGAATAGAAAGGCCTTCCTGGACAAAAGAAATAAGGCTCCAGTGATCTGCCTAGATCATTCCTGCTAAGGGTCTGTCACCTGCTTCCTCTGATTCCAGGTATCTCTACTTTGATGAGACACAAGAGAGCTTCCTTTGCAAATTTGTTACTTGGAACGCTAAATATTTTCCATTGGAATAACATTCTAAATGATGGTTAGGTTCCCGCTTCTCTCCAGTGTAGCCCGTAATATAGCTGAAATAATCACATTAACAACTTTCAAAAGACAGAGAAAATAATATTTTTGCCTTGTTAAAAACCAAAGCAGGAGCCTCCCTGTTGGCGTAAGGGGTTAAAACATGCTTGATTATCCGGACAGACGGAAATACACTGCTGAGGGGAGCAGCGGGCAAGACAGGAGAGGTCTGCGGCGCCATGTGGGTAGCTCCCTGGCCGGCTGGGAATCAAACTGGTGCTGCTGAGGGTGCCGACAGCTTCACAGAGCTGCGCTCAACCCGCTGCACCACTGGGGAGACCCTAGATTTACTTATTTTATATACTGATACAACCCAGCAGGATTAATAGAGAAAATGAGTAAGTAGATAGAAACTTGTCACATTGATGGGGACTACTCTGGGGCATTTTCCTTAAGATGATGATGGGACTGGGATTTGTTTTGTTTTATTTTACATTTAGTGTTTTGTTTTTAAATGATAGAGAAAATACATGTTCATGGTAGAAAATGCAAATAAACTAAGAGAAAAAAGTTAATCATCACCACTATCCCACTACCCAGACAGAACAGTATAAATTGCCCAGGCTGTTTGCAATGTCTACAGTGATACATAAATCATATACATTTCTATTTTTTTTTTAAGATTTATTTAATGCATACAAGAGCTGGGGTACAGGCCAGAGGTGCAGGGGGTTGGTGAGAGGATTCATGAGAGACAAAGTGGGGAGCAGACCAGGCAAATTGACTGAAATACTGCTGAATGGAGCAGCAGGCAAGGTAGGAGAGGTCTGCTGCGCCATGTGGGTCTGCTCCCTGGCTGGTTACCCATAGCTTCATAGTGCTGAGACTTAACTCTGTGCCACCAGAGAGGCCCAGAGCTCATTCTTTTTAATAATCAAGTACTTAAAATCGTATGGGAAGGGCCACCCTGGTGGCACAAAGGGTTGGGCACCACACTGTGAAGAAATATGCAGTCTCTGCAGCACAAGTTCGATCCCCGACCAGCAGGGGAGAAACCCACATAGCGCAGCAGACCTCTCCTGACTCCTCTGCTGCTCCCCTCAGCAGTGTATTTCAGTCAGTCTGCTTGTGTTCTTCTCCTTACTCTGTCTCTGGTGAATCCTCTCACTCCCCTGCATCTCTGGCCTGTAGCCCAGCTCTTGTATGCATGAATCCCAGGCCACCAGGGAGGGTCCCACATGGGGCGCAGACCTCTCCTTCCATGTCCACTGTTCCCCTCAGCAGTGTATTTCATCAGTCTGCCTGTTCTGTTCCCCGCTCCGACGCTGGTGAATTCTCTCACCCTCCCGTACTTCTGACTGTACCCAGTGCTTGTGTAAATAAATAAATAAGTCTAAAAAAAAAAAAAAGAAGAAATCAGGGCCTCACTGGTGGCGCAGCGGTTGAGTGCTGGGTTGCGAAGCTGCCCGCAGCCTCTGCAGCGCAAGTTGGATCCCCAGCCACCAGGCGAGGGTCCCACATGGCACGCAGACCTCTCCTGCCACCCGCTGCTCCCCTCAGCAGTGTACTTCGTCAGTCTGCCTGCTCTGCTCTCCGTTCTGGCTCTGGTGAATTCTCTCACCCTCCCGTGCTTCTGACTGTACCCCAGTGCTTGCATAAATAAATAAATAAATATTTTAAAAAAAGAAGAAATCAATTAGAAATGAGACCTGTGCTACCCCGCCCACTTATATTGACTGCCTCCTTAGGTGCCCAAGAAACATATGGTGAAACAATGAATGAGGAGTCAGTGAATACATTTTGACTGAGACTCCCATGGTCAAAAGGGTATTTCAAGAAGATTTAATCTGCCAGTGTTTTGTTTCACTGGGGTGAAAAATAATCATCAGCGGTCAAGTCATTACAAGAAAAGGACACTTGGAGCAAATCCAGTATCAGGCACATTGAGAGAGTACTGAAATGCAATTCCTGGCCTGCCAAACATGTCTTTTCTGAACTCTCAGAGGAGAACAAAAACTAGAAGCTTCACCTGTTTCTCACTGTCAGTTGCCTAAACCTATAAATAGGGTTTAAGCTCATCTGTCCCCTTTGAGAGAGAAAGGTCAGATTACAGAAGCAAAGTGAAATAATTAGGTGCATGTCAGGGTATTTTGTCCAGCCAGGCAGTTACCCCAGTGTCCTCTCTCTTCCTTTCTCCTGTGCTATCCTAGAATCAAGGATCCCAGCAACAATGCCTCTGTTGAAACTTGCAGGTAGGTGTGCAAAAGTTTGTGGAGAAGTCAGTTCTTTAATATGCAACCCTTTCTTTAACTGTCATGTCAGCTCTGATAATCCTTTATTTAGGTTTCATGGTAGCTGAGTCAGAGATTTCAGGAACAGGCAAGACTTTTTAGGTTTTTCTCTTTGTTTTTAGTTTTAGGAAGGAGGTAATTTTCTAAAATTGTATCATGAGGTGACATCTTTGGTGATCCCAGGAGAAAACTGTAAGATATTTAAATCTACTCTTCTAGTCTAAGCAAAACCTGTCCTACCACAGTTGTGAGAAAGATCTTAAACAATGTCTGTAGATACAGTATTAGCTGAAACTCATACCAGAAATATTAACCAATCGGTGTGTGTTCTGATGGTTCAAAATCCAGGTTTGTACACAATAATTTTAAAAATAGTAAGTTCTAAATTAATTTTCATTATAAAGCAATACCTGTTTCATGCAAAATAAAAAGAGAAAATGCAGTGAAAATAAAAGTAATAAACACTCACTTAGAGAAAGTAGGAGATTTAGGACAGAAATAATAAGAGAAACACCAGCCCCAGTCCCATCATCCAAAGATATCACTTGAACATGTTAGTGTTTTTCTTTTCAATCTATTTTCTAGGCAATTAAAAAAATATTAAAAAAGTTGTGATTATATTTTACATGTTCCTTATATTCTTTTTTTTTTTTTTTGGCTTAATATCATGGCTTAATTATTTACCTGGTATTCCAAAATCTTCCTAAACTATTTGAAATGACTATAAAACATTCTAAATTTCTTAACTAATCCCTTAGGTTCTTAACAGTTTTTTGTTAGTATAAATATATTCTCACAATTTTTGCACCTAAAACTTTTTCTATCTTTAGGGATTATTTCAATAGCACGGTGTCAGACATGGCTGTTTGGTAGGTGTTACCACAGAATTTACCAAATGAGCTTCTCCATTTACCTGCTGCCCACACCTTGTATTTCAATCCCTCTTCATCTGTTTTTTAAAATCACATAAAAAAAAAAGTTTTATTTATTTATGTATACAAGAACTGGGTTACAGACCAGAGGTGGGGGGGTGTGTGTGAGAGGATTCACCAGAGACAGAGTGGGGAGCAGAACAGGCAGGTCTACTAAAACACAATGCTGAGGGGAGCAGTGGGCGAGACTGGAGAGGTCTGCTGCGCCGTGTAGGTCACCTCCCTGCCCGGGGGTCGAACTCGTGCTGCAGTGGCTGCGGAGAGCTTTTGCGCCACCAGGGAGGCCCTAAAATCACATTTTACAAAGAGCATCTTTTGAAAATTATGAACATAAATTCAAAGAGGAAAAGAAAATGAAAAATGTATAATGACTACATTCCCAGGATTTTGCAAAGGCAGGAAATTGTTGATAAATAGAAAAAGGAGCTTCCAGCATGCTTTCCAACTCACCCCTTTCTTGTATCAATCTGTATGTTTCTATTCCAATGCTTTGATTCGTGGTCACTGTTATTTCAGAAAGTTGTTCATAGACTTTTCTTATTTTATTTTACTTCTACAGCTGAAGGAAAACGTAAGTATTTTGGATTATCTTTGCTGTCATTTGTTAAAGTATAAGTTAAAGACATGATGCAAATCCTTAGTTCAGAAACATGGGTGTTTTTCAGCAGTGTTTATTATATACCATTGAGAGCCAAAAAAGATGATGAACCAAGTTCTCTCACAACATAGCAAATGAACTCAAAACAGTTTTTGAAAGGGAGCGTCATGGGGCATTCATTTGACATTTTGAAATAAAATAAATCTCCTTTAGACATAGATCAGCCAAGGGGATTTATTGAATCTTGCCTTAGCAAACCCTCAATGCCAATGCAAAAATAAAAGTGTGACTTTTTGTGACCTTATAAAATAAAAATCCATTTTAGGTAAAATCATAACTTTAGTCCATCTCAAAGGAAGACTTGTCCTCCAATTCACTGTCAGTAGGTCTGCCTCTGAGTTTCTCTCTAGGAGATGAGATATGGCAGAAGAAAGGCCTACAAGTGTGTCTTTCCTACACATTAATAAAGCACTGCTGAGAAATAAACATGCTTTTCTGAATTTGCTGGGTGAAGAAACAAGCATGATATTCCTTTTCTCAAGACTCTTGCTCTCCCTATGTTAATAACATATTAACTTCTGAATAATACTTGTGTGGCTTTAAAGTAGTTCTTGTTTAATCTGTCTAATAATCATCTGAAGTTGACATTATTATTATTAACATTTGCCTTTTATAATGATGAACACTGAGGCTGTCATTTATATGATGTGCTAAAGGCCACCTAGCTCTTGCAGATACTTTTTCTCACTCCTACTCTACTGTTCATTCTGTTTCACACTTTACCTCTTGTTTTTGTTCTTGTCTATTCTCTGCATAAATGTAGATGTCCTAACCTCTAGGTATTTTCACCTCAGATGCTGACCCATTCTTTCCAAGGTAATATGCTCAATAAAGAACTCAGTGACTAGCTCTCCAAACCCAGGGGAGCTTGGCCCCTTTATTCCATGATTTTAGGTTGTTATCAACTCTTATCTGCTTATCTCCTGAAATAAAAGTTTCATTCTTCCTTTCTAGAATCGCTGCCACTCCCTGAAGTATTTTTGAAAGGCAAAGTTCTGGAACTGGGAGTCAAATTTCAGCTGTGATTGCATGAAATCAAAACATCTGATTGGTTGTATGGCAGGAAATATCAGTAATATAATTTTGGTTATCAAGTAAACTACATCTTGAGAGTCTCTACTTTTTAAGTCTACGTGGCTTAGGATACACAATCTTAGTGAAAAACAGTAATGCTTAAAAGCACAAAACAGATATGGTCTGCCCCAGATCTCAAGCAAGTAGGATTCGGTAGTCATTTTCATATTGTCCTTCCTGAGGCCTCCAGCAGCTTTGCCAGAGACCCAGCATTTCAGGCCTGTGCACTGCTATCTTCACCCTCATCATCATAACCAACTGGCCCCTTTCTACAGGCCTTCCCCATGCATGGAGTCTCTTAACCTCTGCTCGCCCTTCATCCTTGAGGTGCATGTGTTTGCTCCTGGTGCTCAGAAAAGGATACTATTTTGGGAACTCAGTTGTCAGTGGGCTAGGAAGGCTTCCTCAAGCCATCAAATGTATCTGCTTAGTGTTCCATTTGCTCATTTGTGAGCCAGTTGCTTGCCATTAACTAGTCAAAACATCCAAGGATGCACTTCAGTTTTGGGAAGTGCTGCCTTTCAGGGGGCAAACACATGCATGAAACTCAGCCAACATAGGAAACTTTGTTAACTCTGCTGAGACCAGTATGTTTTTGATTTTTTTTTTATTTTTTATTTTTTTTTTAAAGATTTATTTATTTATACAAGCACTGGGTACAGTCAGAAGCGCGGGAGGGTGAGAGAATCCACCAGAGCCAGAGCGGGGAGCAGAGCAGGCAGAAGGACCGAAGTACACTGCTGAGGGGAGCAGCGGGCGGCAGGAGAGGTCTGCGCGCCATGTGGGACCCTCCTCTGGTGGCCGGGCAGCAGCCGGGGATCGAACCAGCACTGCAGAGGCTGCGGGCGGCTTCGCAACAGGGTACTCAACCGCTGCGCCACCGGGGAGGCCCCCAGTATGTTTTTTAAAAGCTGGCTGCCCTGTTTGTGCTGATAAAGTTACAAATCAGCTACTATCACTTCTTTTGTTTGCTTGGGCCTGTACTAAATCATATCATATATCACTTCCTTAATTTCCCAAAGCTAACCCCAAATACCACGAGTCTGTGTGATGCCACCAAAACACATCATTCAATTTTTAAAAATTGAGCTAACATTTGTTTACAATACAGTATATGAGTCAAAGGACTAGGATCACACTTCAGATGTGTGCTTACATCATGCAACTTAGTTTGAGGTTTTATTTTCCTTAAAGCATTTCCACATACCAGCTCTCAGTAAGTGTTTTGAGTCAGGCTTAGTAGGTATTAATATTCCCCCTTTATTTTTAAAAATATTTTATTTACTTTTTTAAAGAAGATTCATTTATTTATATAAGGACTGGGGTACAGGCCAGAGCCACGGGAAGGTGACAGACTCACCAGAGACAGATTTTATTTAGTTTTGCATAGAAAAACTGAAGTATAGGTCAGAAGTGCTGGGGAAGGGACTGAGAAGATTCACCAGAGACAGAGTAGGGAGCAGAACAGGCAGATGTGCTAAAATTCACTGCTGAGAGGAGCAGTGGGCAGGACAAGAGAGGTCTGCTGTGCCACTTGAGTCAGCTCCTGGCTGGGGATTGAACTCAGGTTTTTGCGGTGGTAGTGCCGAGGCTTAGCCCCTAGCCACCAGGAGGCCCCATATCAGAAACTTTCAGATGATTCTGGAGAAAGGGCTGGAGTACTAATCCATCAATTTTTTTTAGAAATTGATGAAGCAATGCGTAGCTTTGCTGAAAAAGTGTTTGCCTCTGAAGTCAGAGATGAGGGAGGCCGTAATGAAATTTCCCCTTTTGATGTGGACGAGATCTGCCCGATTTCTCATCATGAGATGCAAGAACACATATTCCACCTGGAGTCTCTGTCCACGTCCGCCGAAGGCAGGAGGTAAGTGAAGTAAGGAGAAAGCTCTATATGTTGGGACACAAGGGGAGGACGTGTTGGGGCACATGGTTCCGTGTCCCTGAATAATGGTCCATCCTGGAAGAGGAACCGGCAGAGCTAAACATTCTCATTGTCCCCCCTGCATTCTATACACGAGGGTGAGGTCTCGGTGGCCAGGAAAGCACTGGGCTGCCTGCCCTCCTCCACATCTCCTTTTAGTTGAAGCTCCTTATCGAACCAAGCAAGCTGGGTCCCAAACCAAAGTGGGGTGCTGGGCCCTGCTCAACATACACACCCAGGTATAGAAAGAGCCTCATCTTTAGCCAAACTCAGCATGGAGCCACCTGCCATGAAAATGCCCTGCAGCCAGGGGAGGAGGCGGGAGAGGGATCAGAGGGAGGGAGGGAGGAGCACAGGGGACTGAGGTGATGGTGCAGGGGTGCATTGGGGAAGGAAACTCCATGGGGACTACACCTGAGGGGGTGGGGGGAAGTAAATATTGTTTAAAAATGAACAATGATGTAAAAAATTTTAAAAAATAATTAAAAAAAAAATGCCCTGCTGCCAGTCTGACCTCCTGGGGACGGGACACAGCCCTCCTTTCCTGTCCAGCTTGGGGGTGCATCGTGGGCTTGCAATGCCCTTACTCAGCAAGCAGCCTTCATGGGGCCCGTGCCCAAATCTGTTCACCTGCCCTCCTTGAACTGCTCTAGTGCTCACTCTCTGCCTCTGTTAGCCCTCAGACCTGTAATGAGCACTTATGGGGAGCTGCCTCCTCACACACCCCCACCCCACCAGCCTCACAGGGAAAAAGGTTTATTTATTTATGCATACAAAAGCTGGGGTGCAGGCCAAAGGGGGGGTGTTGTGACAGGATTCACCAGACAAAGTGGGGAGCAGAACAGGCAGATCTACTGAAATACACTGCTGAGGGGAGCAGCAGGGAGACAGGAGAGGTCTGCTGCGCTATGTGGGTCACCTCCCTGGCCGGGGACCAAACCTGTGCTGCAGTGGGGTGTTCAGCGTTCAAGCCATTATGTTTAAAAGTTGATCCTGGGGGCCGCCCCTGGTGGCGCAGCAGCTAAGCGCTGGGCTGCGAAGCTGCCCGCAGCCTCTGTATCTGTAGTGCCAGTTCAATCCCCGGCCGCCGGGAGGGTCCCACATGGTGCAACAGATCTCTCCTGTTTCGCCCGCTGCTCCCCTCAGCAATGTACTTTGTCATTCTGCCTGTTCTGTTCCCCGCTCTGGCTCTGGTGAATTCTCTCACCCTCCCGTGCTTCTGACTGTACCCAGTGCTTGTATAAATAAATAAATAAATATTTAAAAAAAATTTTTTTTTTAAATTAAAGAAAAAAAAGTTGATCCTGGGGTTTCCTGTACAACAGCTGAAGAAGCAAAATCAGAACATCGAAGTTGACTATCAATTAAAAAAGGAGACCTCTCCTTACTTTTGTTAGCCGTCCTGGAACAGAAGTGGAAAGAGCAAAATCAAAAAGTACCAATCACATCCCCCAAAGTAGGGAGAATCAACACAGGTGTGGAAACCTGGTACAATTACCCAGGCAAAAACATCTATCATGGCTGCCCACCACCGTGGGGGTTGTGGGTGCATCTGCTGCTCCCAGAGGACTTTAATCATCATGCAGAGTGCTTTCCAATCCAGATCTTTCTCAGTAGGAAACTGTCTTAGAATCTTCTCTTCCACCAGCAATCAAACAATTCCAAGAATTCAAATGGCAAATGTGCCCAAAACAAATGGTGTAGACAAAAATTCCCAGTAGCAAACTCCTTCAAACAATCCAGATAAAAGCTCTCTAATTTTTTTTCTGATGCAGATTTGCAGGAGCCAAGTATCTCCAAGACTCCATTAAGGCTACTGGTAATTATCAGTTATTGCTCAAGGCTTCTTCCACCTTAGCACCAGGCATCAATTTGCTAATTCAAACCATCACTGCTCCATTGTTGGCTTGCAAAACCCCTTGAGTCAGAGATCAGGAAATAGTCACAATCAAAGCCCCAAATTCTCTTCAGAACCCCTCACCACCTCAGAACTGCTAATTAGACCTATGAGCCTGCAGAAATCACTAAAGGCCCAAGTCACAGAACTGAACTTAGGTTAACAATAGATGGCACTAACTGAAAAGCAAAATCTTTGCAGATCAAAAGGAAAAAAAAAAATCAAATTTCTGAGTAGCCTGCCCTGTGGCATCCTGAAGTGTGATATCCATAGAAAGAGGTTCCAGGGCCTCCCCTGGTGGCGCAGCAGTTGAACGCTGGGCTGCAAAGCTGCCCCACAGCCTCTAAAGCACCAGTTCGATCCCCGGCGGCCAGGCGAGGGTCCCATATGGAGCGCAGACCTCTCCTGCTGCCCACTGCTCCCCTCAGCAGTGTCCTTCGGTCCTTCTGCCTGCTCTGCTCCCCGCTCTGGCTCTGGTGAATTCTCTCATCCTCCCGTTCTGACTGTACCCAGTGCTTGTATAAATATATAAATAAATCTTTAAAAAAAATAGAAATGTATAATTAGAAAATGTATATATTTCATAAATAAAATGTTAAAAAAAAAAAAAAGAGGTTCCAGGTTCCCGGTCTCACTCAAGGAGGGTGGAGCTAGGCCCGTGAGAAGTTGAGGAAGAGAAGGGGGTGGGTCTGAAGAGGGGGAGGCAGACAGCAGAGAGATGTGGAGAAGAAGCTGTGCTTGCTTCTCTGCCTTGGGCTTGTACCAGGGACTGTGGGACATGGAAGGAGACACTTGAAACAGACGTGGGTGAGAGACCCTGGGGAAAGCTGACAGTCGCAGCCTTTATGTTGACTCAGATTTTGATTTTGCTCTTTTCCTTCCAGACTTGTCCTGGCTCCTTCTGCTCTTATCCCAGAGGTCCTCACTAGCAGGTGTCTTAGGCTTGTGGCAAACTTTTGTACCTCAGCCATCCTCCTGTGGGCCAACCCTGTTTGGCTGGGCATTGGAAACGATTTTAACAATATTCTTCTCTCAATTGCACACTAATTGTATTAAATTTATTTTCTATTGATGATCTTATGCACTAAAGTATGTTTTATGCTGATGTGGTGGATGGCAGAACCATTTACAGTGGGCAGGTTTGGGGGTTCCGGGATACCCCTCACCCTGCCCTGTAACAGCATCAAACTCCAACTTGGAAAAAAAGGCCTTAGATGAAGCAGACATCATATTTGATCGGGCGGTGTGGTTCCAACTTAGTATTGCAACAGGGTGGTCCCCAGGAAAGGGGGAGGTTCCCTGCCCCACCCAAGGGAGGGTGGAGCTGAGCAGGAAGAGGAGAAGCGGCAGAAGGGACTGAGGAAGGAAGCAGGATGGAGCCAGGAGACCTGGAAGAGGCGCATGGAGCCTAGAGACACGTGAAGAAACTGTGCTTGTCTTTTGGTCGTGGACTATGTGACACAAATGTGGGTGAGACCTGTGGGGAGGTGACAATGACAGCTTTTATCTTGATGTTGATTTTGCTCTTTTCCTTCCGGGCTTGTCCGGTTGTTTGTGACCCTTTTCTGTGGGTCCCCACTGGAAGATGCTTTAGACTTGTAGCAGGCTTTGGGGCCTTGTTCTGGGCCAATCCCATATGGATGGACTTTTACCCACGAGGGGACGGGTAACTTTGGGTGCTTCATTTAGAAACTAAACTCTTTGCCTTACCTGTATTGTTTCCTAGTTTTATTAAAGTTCCTTCCCATTAAAGTCTCCTATGTTTTGTGTTGATGTGGCGGATGGCAGAACCCATTTAGAATAGGCAGGTTTGCGGGGCTTGGGCTACCCCTCTCCCTGTCCTATAACAGTATCATCTTTTGAGGAAAGCGGCTTACTTAGTTCCAGAGAAACTCACCACAAGGACCCACACACCATGTTGGGGCAGATGCCATCTTTGCCCTTGCTGTGTAGTTTCAATACTAAACATTTTTTTAGTAAAGCTGCTTGATGCCACAAAGAATCCTACAAATTAAACCTCTGGACTAATGATTGGAAACAAATTGCACATATACACGCAAAGTTTCTACAAGGTCAAAGCCAGTTTTTCTAATCTTTGGGTCAGAAGCAAATGTAGACACCCCTGAAACACAAGCACTAGAGAAACAGAAACCACACCGTAGCCAGTGCCATGGGGGAGCCACCTTTCCCCACCGGGTGACAAACTTATGGATGGCTTATGTCCTGCCATCTGCCACATCCAGACAAAACATAGTCTAGTGCATAAGACCTTCAGTGAGGAGGAACTTGAATATATTCAGTGTGTGACAGAGGGAAGAGAACAGAAAGAAGATAGTTTAAAAGTTACCTTGTGTGGGGCCTCCCTGGTGGCGCAAGGGATTAAGACACAACCTATGGGGCTGTCTGCAGCCTCTGCAGCACGAGTTCGATCCCCAGCCAGCGAGATACACATGGCGCAGCAGACCTCTCCTGACTCTCCCGCTGCTCCCCTCAGCAGTGTATTTCTGTCAGCCTGCCTGTTCTGCTCCCCACTCTGTCTCTGGTGAATCCTCTCACCCCCCACACCTCTGGCCTATACCCCAGCTCTTGTATGCATAAATAATCTTTAAAAAAAAAGTTTCCTTGTGAATCACCCTAAGTTATCCCCCATCCCCAAGCCAAACAGGGATGGCCCAAAGCAGGGCCACCAAAACACAAAAGCTTGTCACAAATCTAAGCATTTTCTGGTGGGGACCCACAGGAAATGGGCAGAAGGGGCCAGGTAAGTCTGGAAGGAAAAGAGCAAAATCAAGATAGAGGCTGCCACAGTCAGCCTGCCCACGGGTCTCTCGCCCACATCTCTGTCCCTTTCAAGTGTCTCCTTCCGTGGCCCCCAAGGGCCTGGTGCAAGGCCAAGGCCGAGAAGCCAGCACAGCTTCTTCACGTGTCTCTGCTCCAGGTGCCTCCTCCAGGTCTTCTTCGTATCTCTAGCTTCTCCTTTCTCTCTGCTTTTCCCTTTGCTTCTTCTCACTAATTCTTTTTTTTCCATTCAAACCCAGAAAAAAGCACTTTTTCGGACGCAAGACTGTTAATTTATCCGTTCCTCAAAGTGAAACCTCTTCGACCCAGATGTTCTGCATCGACGAATACATTTCTTCATCCGCAACGTACCAGGCAGTGCCTGATTTCCAGAGAGTGCAGATCACTGGCGACTACGCCTCCGGGGTGAGTTACTCCCTGCCCCTGCCAGGTAGCTGCTGGAAAGGTAGCTTGATTGCTGCAGTCTCTCCGCTTCTTTTTGGCAAAGCTAACCACTCACCTGTGCTTGGTTATATTTCATTATTGCATTCCAATACCAAACATACCAATATGTTATATGACATATTCTGTTTTGCTTTTGTCTTCCCCCACACTCCTTTAGCTGATTTCCTTACACATGGAGAACCTGTATAACTGCAGTGTCTGTATTACAGGGTACAGTGGACAGATTTGGGCAAAAGAGCAGCAAGCGGGCTAGTCTTTTTTTTTTTTTTAAGATTATTTATTTACGCATAGGAGAACTGGGGTGTCGGCCAGAGGTGGGGGTAAGAGGGTTGACCAGAGGCAGAGTGGGGAGCAGAACGGGCAGATCCACGGAAATCCACTGCTGAGGGGAGCAGCAGGCCAGACAGGAGAGGTCTCCGTGTACACGTGGCCATATGCATAACCTTCTGTGGGCCAGCTCCCTCGCCAGGGACTGAACTCAGGCCATAGAGGTGACAGCGCTGAGGTTTAAACCCTATGCCGCCAGGGAGGCCCACGTGGACTAGTCTTACCGATGTAACCACACAGTAGGAGGGGGAGCCTCAGCGTGGCGCAGGGGGACCTTGGGCAAAGGGGGAGCCAGGGTTGACCTGGGACAGACAGAAGACTGCAGGTAGCAGAAACTAGCAAAGAGGGGCCTCCCTGGTGGTGCAGGGGTTAAGTTAAGTCTCAGTACTGTTAAGCTGTCAGCAGAGGGCAGCCACTGCAGCAGGAGTTCCATTCCCGGCCAGGGAGCTACCCACATGGCATGGCAGACCTCTCCTGACTCGCCCGCTGCTCCCCTCAGCAGTGTATTTGTTAGTCTTCCTGTTCTGCTCCCCACTCCATCTCTGGTGAATCCTCTAACCCCCCCACACACACTGTTAGCCTCCACCCCAGTTCTTGTATCCATAAATAAATAAAAAGAAATTTTAAAAAAGAAAATGGAGAGGGAGATACAAAAAAAGAAAAGTATGGAGAGAGGTTAGAAAATTCTAATGGGGCTATTTTTTGACTCTCCAGCCTCTTTAATTTCATCATAGATGTTTGCACAGTAGGTGGTTGCTTGGAACCCACTCTCGTGTGCCACAGGGATAGTAAACGCGAGCCACAAGCAACTTGACCTGCTTGTCCTGTCCACAGCAGGTGAATTAATAAATCTCTGCCACACGGACATGCAGACTCAGCATCATATTGGTGAAACAGTCTATGCTCCAAATATAGTTTGAGTGGCCAGTCCTGAGCCCCCTTCTCATGTAACTGACCCACTTAGGATCAGCCCTAAGATAATGAAGACAGAGCAGTGAAATGAACTCTGTTCGTGTTTATTTATTTTCTGTATGGTAACACGGGTGCTCTGCCAGTGACAGGGGTTTTAGATGTGAAATAACTGAAATGAAAAGTTTAATAGTGATATGGAAAACAAGTTTGGAGAATGTCAGAGTTAAAAAAAAAATAGGAGACAAACTTGATACCTTTGTGCATGGTAGAAATGAAAAGAGGAATCAAGGGCCTCCCTGGTGGCGCAGTGAGTTGAGCGCAGCACTGTGAAATTGTCCGCAGCCTCTGCAGCGCGGGTTCGATTCCCGGCCAGCCGCGGAGATACCCATATGGCGCGGCTTATGGGTAAGGGGCTTATGGGTAAGGGGCCTTTAAAAAAATGTAAAAAAATGTACATTTTACATTTTACAAATGTAAAAAAAAAAAAGAACTACGTACGTTCTACACATGTTGGCTGAATATGCCTGAGCTTCTGAGCAACACTCCATCTGGCTGTACTCTGTACCTGAGTCAGCATCATCCTGCTAGTGTGCCACCAAGGGACCCCGAGAGACCCACACTGTTAAGGGGTACACGCTCTAAATGGGGTCCTGCCATTCACCTGCACAAAGGCAAAGGAACAACTCTAAGTGTCAAAGATTTAACTGAGTGTGGAGAGAGAAAGAGGTGAAAGAATTAAAATAATAGATAAAACTAAAACTTTGGAATTTCCTTCACAGGTTACAGTTGAAGATTTTGAAATGGTTTGCAAGGGTCTATACCGGGCATTGTGTATACGAGAGAAATATATGCAGAAATCTTTTCAGAGATTCCCAAAAACCCCTTCCAAGTACTTGAGGAACATTGAGGGTGAGACTTGGGTGGCAAATGAGAACTTCTATCCAGGTAAAGAATTTTCTTATGTAATGTATGGAATATGCTTTTAGGTTTAACTACTAAATATATTTTTAAGATTTATTTTTATTTACTTATGCATACAGGAACTGGGGTGGAGCCCAGAGGTGTGGGGGTTAAGGAGAGTCACCAGAGACAGAATGGGGAGCAGAAGCGGCAAATCTACTGAAATACACTGCTGAGGGGAACAGCGGGCAAGACAGGAGAGGTCTACTGCACCATGTGGGTCAACTCCATGGCCAGAGATCCAACTCGTGCTGCAGTGGCTGCCGATAGCTTCATAGTGCTGAAACTAAACCCATTGCACCATCAGGGAGAACCCCCCGATATTTTTTTTTACCTTCTTTTATTTCACTGATTATAATAACTTCTAGCTCCATCCATGTTGCTGTGAATGGCATGAGTTTATCTTTTTGATTGCTGAATAGTATTCCAATGTGTATATATACCACATCTTTTTGATCCAGTCATTTATTTTTGGGCATTTGGGTTGTTTCCAAATCTGACCTATTATAAATAGTGCTGCAATAAACATAGGGGTGCGGGTATCCTTTTGAATTAAAGTTTTTGTGTCCTTTGGATAAATCTCTAGGAGTGGAATTGCTGGGTCGTATGGTAGCTCCATTTTTATTAGTCTGAGCAGTCTCCACACAGCTTTCCATAATGGTTGGACCAGCCAAACTCTACTTTTTAATGGTAGTTTTACTTTTATTTGTGCACAGTTATCTCATAAACTAACAAAATGTTCCATCCAGTAAAACTTTGATCACCAACTTTAGTAAATAATTAAAATTAGTTGCAAATAGTGTACCAGTTATGTGTTCAGGTCTTCTAAAGAACTTGAAAATCATTTTCACACAAGACAAAATGATTACAGGTGTTTGATACTGTTGACTTAGTCATCTCTGAAAAACAATAGAAAAATTAAGTTTTGCTTAGCTCTGGATAATTATAGCTTATGAAGTACAAGGTATTATAGTATTCCATATGTTGAATATTTTTGTGGTCATCTATCTTATATGCTGATAGGCTACTCTGTTTTATTGCAAGCCTTTACCCCTCCTGTGAAGAAGGGAGAAGACCCCTTCCGAACAGACAACCTCCCTGAAAACCTGGGTTATCATCTCAAAATGAAGGACGGTGTGGTTTACATCTACCCCAGTGAGGCAGCAGCCAACAAAGATGAACCGAAGCCACTTCCTTACCTAAATCTGGACACCTTCTTGGATGATATGAACTTTTTACTTGCTTTAATTGCCCAAGGACCTGTGTAAGTGTCTGAGACCCCACTACACTGCTGCTACTGATCGTGAGAACAAATATTTTAAAGTGCTCGTTATGTTCAAACACTCTTCAGCCCTTCGTGTACCATATATATATATTTGCTCTTTATACTCATTCTACGAGGTAGGTCTTTTTGTAATTCCTTTTTTTTTAAATGAGCTGAGACTTTGACAGATTAATTACTTAACTTGCCCAAAGTCACACAGTTGGCTGAGCCAGAATTTGCACCCAAATTTGCCAACGCCAATGCCAGGACTTTGAACCTAGAGTGATACTATCTCGCTGATTTTTTATTTATTTTTTAAAGATAAAGAATTTATTTATTTTTGCATAGAATAACTTGGGTGTAGGCCATGTCTGTCCCTAGCCAGGGATCGAACTCAGGGTGTCATGGTGGTAGCGTTGAGACTTAACCCCTAGGCTGGCAGGGAGGCCCCATCTCACTGATTTTTAAAATTCCGTCCCAGGGCCTCCCTAATGGCGCAGGGATTTAAGTCTCAATTCTTTCAAATTATCATTAGCCACTACGGCATGAGTTCGATCCCTGCCCAGGGAGCTACCTACAGGGCGCAGCAGACCTCTCCTGTCTCCCCGCTGCTCCCCTCAGCAGTGTATTTCAGTAGATCTGCCTGTTCTGTTTCCCCACTCTATCTCTGGTGAATCCTCTCACCCTGCCCCCTGAACCTCTGGCCTCCACCCCAATTCTTCTATGCATAAATAAATAAAAATAAATCTTTAAAACCCCGTCCCAGATCTTCCCTCATTGTGATGTCCGACCTGAATGAAAAGATGAAGTTGTTGAAGCCCCATACTTTTGAAGTGAGATTAACAGGTTAACAGTTTGTTCCAACAATGGTTTCCTGTGGATGAGGTGCCCGATGGTTTTGAAATTTGTGACTGTTTTCCTTACATGTCTGGAATTTTTCTAGAATTGTCCTTTAATTTTCCACAGTAAGACCTATACCCACCGGCGGCTGAAGTTCCTCTCCTCCAAGTTCCAGGTTCATGAGATGCTCAACGAAATGGACGAGTTGAAGGAGCTGAAGAACAACCCCCACCGAGACTTTTACAATTGCAGAAAGGTAGACTCGGTTTTTAGAGAGGTCTAACCGGCCTTGCTAGTGTGCAGATGCAGGTGCACCCCAGGGCCCCCAAACTTGCATGCTCTAAAGGGGTTCTACCATCAGCCACATAAAGTTAAAGCATAATCTTTTTTTAAAAGATTTATTTATGCATACAAGAACTGGGGTACAGGCCAGAGGTGCGGGGGTGAGAGGATTCACCAGACAGAATGGGGAACAGAACAGGCAGACTGACTGAAATACACTGCTGAGGGGAGCAGCAGGTGAGACAGGAGAGGTCTGCTGCGCCATGTGGGTTAGTTCCCTGGCCGGTGATTGAACTTGTGCTGCAGAGGCTGTGGATAGCTTCCTAGGTTGCGTCTTAACCCCTTGTGCCACCAGGAAGGCCCCAAAGCATAATCTTTAGTGTGAAAGAACTTTAATAGGATTAGTGTGCACAGAGAAAAGGGAAGAAAGGTTAATAGATTTCCAATCAGACTCCCAAAGTTACCCATCCCCTCGTGGGTGAATGCCCAGCCAAACAGGGTTGGCCCAAAACAGGCCCACTGAGGCCCAAAACCCTGTCACAAATCCAAGCCACTTTCTGGTGGGGACCCATAGGAAAGGGGCAGAAGGGGCCAAGCAGGTCTGAGGTGAAAGGAGCAAAATCAAAGTATAAATCAGGGTCATGGCTGCCAGGGTCACCTCCCCACCTGAGAGAGGGCAACTGACCTTACGGTTAGGGCGTCTGACACAACAGAGAGGGGCTGAGTTTGTTCCAGAGCAAGCGAAGCCTTGGGAATCAGGAGGGAGCTGTGCTAGGCAAAACTGCAGTATCAGCCCAGTGAGGATCCAACGTCTGAGAGGCTGTCCCTGTCCAGCAGTGGGGGACATGGGTGCGGGCGTCCTGGGTAAAGGAAAAGCCCAAGGAAAGGAAAGAAAAGGGAAGGGAAACAGTGTCACTGCTTAGAGGTCAGTCCTGGCACAAAACATAAACCCAGTTATTTCTTTCTTTCTTTTTTTTTTAAAGCCCTTTATTTTTTCTTTTCTTTTTTTTAAGATTTATTCATTTATTTATTTATTCAAGCACTGGGCACACAGTCAGAAGCGCGGGAGGGTGAGAGAATTCACCAGAGCCAGAGCGGGGAGCAGAGCAGGCAGAAGGACCGAAGCACACTGCTGAGGGGAGCAGCGGGCGGCAGGAGAGGTCTGCGCGCCATGTGGGACCCTCCTCCTGTGGCCGGGGAGCAGCCGGGGATCGAACCGATGCTGCAGAGGCTGCGGGCAGCTTCGCTACCCAGGGCTCAGCTGCTGCGCCACTGGGGAGGCCCAAAAACCCAGTTATTTCTTGAGAAGAAATAGTGGGACTGTTTTCCTGATTAATAAAGATTTGCACAGTTTCGGTATGTTTAGTGAAAGCAGATTGGTTATGTCTAAAATGCTGTAGTTTTCCACATTCTGGGCATAAAAAAATTATCAGGAATAACAACAATAACAAAACTAAAACCTCACTATTCTTGAATATAGAAGATCTGCATTCTAATACTTTTTCTTCCACTTTCTGACAGTAAGACCTTGGGGGAAATAATTTGATATTTCTGATTTTCAGTTTTTACATTCATAGAATTGGGAAATAAATCTGCTCAACCCAGTTCACGAGAGAACTGTAAATACTGAGTGAGCTTATTGTGGAAAATGAATCAACTAGAAGCACTTCCAAGATGTGTTCTAGTCATTTAATCATTAAAAAAAATTGGGCCTTGAGATTCTGGCCCAAATCTTGTCTCAGTTGCCTGTGTAACTTTGGGAGAAGTAGTTGACCAGAACCTCAACTTATCAAATGGTTAATTATGAAAATACCTAATTTATAAATGCCACAGCTTCATAATGGCAATCCTTTTACTCTTAGGGCTGAAAAGCTGTGGTAGCTATTGCACTTGCAGTTCTGTGTCAGGGGTGCAGAATAGTCCCCAAGGATTTTGTATGCAGCCAATGTAGGAAGTAAATGGGGTGTGCAGGTATCCAGAGAAACAAACATGATGATTGCATCCAGCCTAACTGTTCCCATCCTTACATGGACACGTAAAGGTTGCACAGGGTCTTTATTGCTGAATCACCTCTACTAGCTATCGGGTCACACTCTGACTGTTTCCTCCTTTCTCCTGCCACATGGGATGGTGTAGGGGCAGGAAGACCACAGAGCAGGTTTTCTTTTTTTTTTTTTTAAGATTTATTATTTTTTTTTTTTATTTATTTATACAAGCACTGGGTACAGTTCAGAAGCGCGGGAGGGTGAGAGAATTCACCAGAGCCAGAGCGGGGAGCAGAGCAGGCAGAAGGGCCAAAGTACACTGCTGAGGGGAGCAGCGGGCAGCAGGAGAGGTCTGCGCGCCATGTGGGACCCTCCTCTGGTGACCGGGGAGCAGCCGGGGATCGAACCGGCGCTGCAGAGGCTGCGGGCAGCTTCGCAACCCGGCGCTCAACCGCTGCACCACCGGGGAGGCCCCACAGAGCAGGTTTTCTGATCCAGCAGACCGGGTAAAGGAGGAGTCAGAGTCCTCAGTGACCTTTGCAGGCTTTTTATTTAGATTACCAGGTACACGGCAGGCAGGGGCGCTAGGCCTGCCAGCCTCCCAGCCCCCAGCAGGTCTTCACTCTGGGCTCTCTGGCCTTCTCTCGGCTTCTCTTTTGGCTTCTTCTTCTCGGCTTCTCCTGGCGTCCCTGTGACGCTGTCCTTAAAAAGCACAGTCTCAGCCCAGGTGAATCCCATCTACGTCTGCCCACACCCTACTCCAGGTGCCGCCATCAGGCATGCACGCATTCAGCACCGCAAGGATCCATCCTCTATCCTGATGGCGGGAGGGCAGAAAAGCCTGACCTTTTTCCTTACCCTCCAGATGGGCAGGCACCAGGGCCTCCACCACGACAGCATCGCCAAGACTGACTGCTGGGTTTTGTTTCTCTGAATGTACACACAGGTGGACACCCACATCCACGCAGCTGCCTGCATGAACCAGAAACATCTTTTGCGCTTCATTAAGAAATCTTACCAAGTTGATGCTGACAGAGTGGTCTATAGCACCGAGGGCAAAAATCTGACCCTCAAGGAACTTTTCGCTAAATTAAAGATGCATCCATACGACCTGACTGTGGATTCTCTGGATGTTCACGCTGTGAGTTGAAAAGATGCTGCCATGCGTTTCTCTCACAGACGCGTCCTTCCTGGCGCTCTCTCCGCTGTGCTCACTTGCCATGCTGACTGAAAGCATCCACAGGCAATTTTGAGGGTCACTCATTTTCAGCTGTCCCAGATTCCACTCGTGGAGCCCAGCCCCTCCCCTGCTAGTTTGTGGCCATTCCCTAACCCTGTGTTCTTGCAGCTCTGCGCACGAGACGTCTGTGTTGCTGTTTTTTGATTCAGGGACGCCAGACCTTCCAGCGTTTTGATAAATTCAATGACAAATACAATCCTGTGGGAGCAAGCGAGCTACGGGAGCTGTACCTGAAGACAGACAATTATATTAACGGGGAATACTTTGCCACTATTATCAAGGTGAGGCAGGAGCAATTAAATTTATGGTGGCTGGCAAGGTTTTTGAGGAGCAGGGAAGTAGGAAGGAAGGAGAACAGGGGAGGAGACAGCATGAAGGGGAAGCATGCGGCCCCCGAGGCCAAGCACTACCCAAATGAATATAATAGTTTTTTTCTGAAATGTCCATTGTAATGATTTTAAAGAGCTCTGTTCCTAGGATTGAGATGCTAAGGGCATGGATTTGGGATTGATGAAGGCCTTAGCTTTTTCACACATTGGGATCTGTAAATTCAAGAAGAGTTGGGCTCAGAAATCCAGCCTCATCTTCATGATGCGTGAGCATTAGGACGTGAAAGACATGGAGTGGGAGCCCTGTGTTTGGGTAGGGAGGGGGCAGACGAAAAGCTGAATTTCTTTGCAGGCTCCTGGGTTAGCTCATCCTCCTCAGTTGCGCTTTTTCACCCTCCAGGCTCTATTTTGATGCAGGAATCTCTTAACCTCCTTAGATTCCGCTCAATTCCCTGTTCCTTTATATATTTTTTAAAAAAGATTTATTTATTTATACAAGCACTGGGTACAGTCAGAAGTGCAGGAGGGTGAGAGAATTCACCAGAGCCAGAGCGGGGAGCAGAGCAGGCAGAAGGACCGAAGTACACTGCTGAGGGGAGCAGCGGGCGGCAGGAGAGGTCTGCGCGCCATGTGGGACCCTCGCCCGGCAGCCGGGGATCGAACCGGCGCTGCAGAGGCTGCAGGCAGCTTCGCAACCCAGCGCTCAACCGCTGCGCCACCAGGGAGGCCCTCCTTTATATTTTTTAAAGGTTTACTTTTATTTATGCATACAAGAACTGGGGTGTAGGCCGGCAGGGGCAGAAAGGATTCACCAGAGACAGAGTGGGGAGCAGAACAGGCGGATTGACTGAAATACACTGCTGAGGGGAGCAGCAGGGAGACAGGAGAGGTCTGCTGTGCCATGTGGGTAGCTCCCTGGCCAGGGGTGAACTCAGGCCGCAGTGGCTGGCGGTAGTTTGATAGCGCTGAGACTTTAACCCCTGCGCCACCAGGGATGTCCAATTCCCTGTTCATATAGACCTTAACTTGACTGTTCCTCTGACTTTCTTCTCATTCCCTCCGTCCCCCTTAGTACCCATCTCCTGTCCCTAGACAATGCAGGGTTAGACTTCTAAGGGACATATGGCAATTCCTGGCTTCGGACTGTCCTCTTGGCTTTGCAGGAGGTGGGTGCAGACCTGGAGGAGGCCAAGTACCAGCACGCCGAGCCCCGCCTGTCCATCTATGGCCGCAGTCGCGACGAGTGGTACAAGCTGTCCACCTGGTTCGTCAGCAACCGCATTCACTGCCCCAACATGACGTGGATGATCCAAGTGCCCAGGATCTAGTATGTCTCCCCATTGGAAACCCTAACACCTGCCCTCCCCCTACCTGCCTCACTCCTCTATGGGAGCAAGGAATGTGCAGAACACATGGGTAGAAACAGCACTCACACCAGGTCCTGGTGTGTGCACTTGGTGTTCAATACTCTTTTTTTTTTTTTTTTTTGGTGGGACCCTTGCTGGTGGCCGGGGATCAAACTGGCGCTGCAGAGGCTGCGGGCAGCCTCACAACCCAGCGCTCAACCGCTGCGCCACCAGGGCAGGCCCGATGTTCAATACTCTTGACCATAGACGGGAGCTAAGCAGGACATTTCAGTTCAGTTTTCTAGCCAGAAGGTATTTATTTGGTTTCATATTTTGAAAACATAGGACTTTTATGAAGAGCCACCAAAAAAACTAGTCCAGATGGATGAAAACCAAGTTAGAATAAGCATTATTTGTTTTTAACATTTTATTAACATTTCCTTTCTCCTTGTCCCGTGTCCATTCACTTATGTGTATGCTCATCTGTGCTGGGATGTAGCCTTCTTAGCTCAGAACCTCCACCGTCTGCCTGTTGTCTCACGCACAAGCCCACAAGTTTTCCATAAACAATGAATATTTATCAATGGTAATAACATTGTTTTAACTAATTTAGATGTTTATATATTTTCTGCCACCTGCCTCTTGTGATCTGTGTGCCCTCTGGCAACACATGAGTTTATTCCTTCTTTTCAGCCCCCCCCAATAACTTTTTGACAAGGGTTGTCCTGTCTAGTATCATGAAGGAGAGGGAGCTAGTAGAGTGTGGTGGGCAGGAGCATGGATTCTGTACCCAGACCAGCTTTGCTGGAATCCTGGCTCCACCACTTACGCCTTGTGTAACCTTGGGCCAATCACATGCCATCTCTGTCCCTTAGTTTCATCATCTTTGAAGTGGGTAAATAATGTATTGAGTTATTATGAGGATTATATTAGCTAATATGCCTGGACACCTAGAAAAGCGGTTGGCATATGTTGAGTGCCTTTTGAAAATTTGTTAGATTCCCTCTGCCTACCGCATATCAGAGGTATTCCTGAAGACTTTTACGTTTATATTCTTGTGTGCCACACGCATATAAATCACTAAACCTTTTATGACATAGTGCCCATGTTCTATCTGATTTAGCTCTAAAGGTTTAGATTTTGTATCAGAGGATTTTTTGGAGGAATGGCGGCAGGTGGTCTAGCCAGAACTGTATACCTCCTGTGCTCAACCCAAGCCAAATCCCTCTCAACGGGTAACCAAGGAGAATGTACCAGGTGCAACTGGATGGACACTCTAGATGTTTTTCTGAATATGGCATTTAGGTCTCTGGTTCCATCATTCCTAAAAATCTTTCCTCCTAAATTTCTTTCATTTTGTCTCTAGTGATGTGTTCCGATCTAAGGATTTCCTTCCACACTTCGGACAGATGCTGGAGAATGTTTTTATGCCAGTGTTTGAGGCTACCATCAACCCCCAGGCTCACCCAGACCTCAGTGTCTTCCTCAAGCATGTAAGCACGACCCCGTTGGCCTTCATGCTGCTGCCCAGGGACCAGCCCTCCTACTTGACCGTGATTAAATCTTGCTGCTGGCTCTGATGTTGGGTCTTTGCCATGGGAGCTGAAAGTCTTTCCGAGGACGGGGTCCCCGCCATCAGACAGAACCCATTGCCTGTCTCACTTTTCTTGACAGATCACTGGCTTCGACAGTGTAGACGATGAATCCAAACACAGCGGTCACATGTTCTCTTCCAAGAGCCCAAAGCCCCAGGAGTGGACAATGGAGAAGAACCCGTCCTACACTTACTACGCCTACTACATGTACGCGAACATCACGGTGCTCAACAGGCTGAGGAAGTAAGTAGAGGAGGCCTGGGGCAGCTGGACACACGTCTCCTCACTCCCCCAGTGCCTTAGGGGGTCAGAGGCCAGCCCTGCATTACATGTGCCCACTGGGCCCCAACCAGACACTTCTTTCCCTTCCGTTTCTTTCTTTCCTTGGAAACAGGAATGGACATTTTGGAGCCTCCAATAACTTTCACAGTTCCTTTTCTTTGGAAGTTTAGGGATTTGCACTAATCCCTGTGCAATTTATTATAAAATTCCACACATTTTACCCTCTTAGATATATCCGGGTAAAGAGTAAATAGAGGAATATTATACTGGGGTGTTCTGGAAATATTTTCCTCTGAAGTGTAGTAGGAGAAACAATGACACGGTGATTTGGGTAAATTTCCTGTTAAAACTAATGTCCAGGTAATCAAATCTTGACTTTCTGTACCTTCTTACCCCCTGCTGCCTCTTTTTCAAAAAGTCCCAGTTTGAGAAGAATTAAGATCTTGATTTGGAATCGCCAGTTTGGCCAAATCCTGTGGATGCCCCACTCTCTTTTGGAGTGTTAACTTTTCTACCGGTTTCTTCGCAATCACGCTAGGCCCAGAGTTGTTGGCAGGTGCTAGTCAGTCACTGTGATTCCTGAGAAGTCCCCTTTCCCTAGGGAGCGAGGCATGAACACATTTCTGTTCCGACCTCACTGTGGGGAAGCTGGGGCGCTCACCCATCTCATGACGGCCTTCATGACGGCAGATAACATCTCTCATGGCCTGAATTTAAAAAAGGTGAGTTGGAGCCTCTCTTCTTAATATTATTATTATTTTTTTTTTGAGAAGAAGAATTGGGGTGTAGGCCAGAAGTACTGAAGTACACTGCTGAGGGGAGCAGTGGGCGAGACAGGGTCACCTCCCTGGTGAGGAATTTAGGCCCCAGTGGTGATAACACTGAGACTTAACCCCTAGGCCACCAGGGAGGCCCCCTTAATATTAACTTTTACATTGGGGCGAAATTCATTTTTTTTCTTACCCCGTTACAAGTCTTTATCAATCCTGCAATGAAATTCAAGTAGAGCAAAAAAAGAACTTGGAGATGATTTAGTGTGGTTCGTGTTAGGGAATCTTAGGGAAGTGAAGGAACTTACTCAAGATTACCTAGCTGATTGGTGGTCGAGATGAGTTAATGTTTATCTCCTGACTTCCATTTTAGAACTCTGACAAGGCATAATTCAGGGGTGGTTTGGCTTACCTTAAACTAGTTTTTGCCAGCTGTCTTGTTAGGACATGTTTTAAAATGCTTCTTGTTGGAGTCAGAACTTTCTTAAAGGGAAAAAAAAAATTCAAGATGAAGTCTTCTGTCTGAGACAGACCAAATAACTTGGGCAATTAAAACTCAATTTGACTTGACTCAGTGCTTCTGAAAATTAGCCATCGTAAATGTATTTACATTTTAAAACAATTATTTTTCTTTATGAGAGGATTGTAAAGAACAGGTATTTATTTTGTTGAAGGCTAAATCTCAAGGTAGACTGTGGGGTTTTAACATTTCTAGCTTGTATTCCTTTTTCAACAACCTCAAACCTAAAACAATTTTTCCGTTTCAGAGCCCTGTGTTGCAGTACTTGTTTTTCTTAGCTCAGATTCCCATCGCTATGTCACCATTAAGCAACAACAGCCTATTTCTAGAATATGCCAAAAATCCTTTTTTAGATTTCCTGCAGAAAGGGCTAATGATCTCACTGTCTACAGATGACCCGATGCAATTCCACTTCACCAAGGTATAAATATAAAATTGTGAGCCATGCAAATGTATATTGCTGTACTGTTTTTTCCCATTAGAATTTAATTTTTTTTAAGATTTATTTTTATTTATGTATACAAGAATTGGGGTGTAGGCCAGAGGTGGCGGGGGTGGGGGTGAGAGGATTCACCAGAGACAGAGTGGGGAGCAGAACAGGCAGACCGACTGAAATACACTGCTGAGGGGAGCAGCGGGCAAGACAGGCGAGGTCTGCTGCACCATGTAGGTCACTGCCCTGGCCAGGAATCAAAATCAGGTCCTAGTTGTGATAGTGCTGAGACTTAACCTCTGCGTGGCCGGGGAAGCCCTCCCACTGGAATTTTAAAGTCAAATTAAGTATTTCATTATTTTTGTATGGGACACATCTTAGTTTACTACATTCTTTTTTCTTTTGCCTCATTCAAACAAATAATGGAAGGAGCCGCTAATGGAAGAATATGCCATCGCTGCACAAGTCTTCAAGTTGAGCACCTGTGATATGTGTGAAGTGGCGAGGAACAGTGTTCTGCAGTGTGGACTCTCTCATGAGGTAGACCTGTCCTTGACCTTGTCCTTCTGACTGTAGGATCTGGTGACCTGCATATTGAAAAATTAGTTGGGGAAACACATGAGGAAAAATTGCCCCACAAAGCGAATGTACCTATTATGGACCTGGACCAGAAGGACTTAGTCTCTCTCTCTAGCCCTTTTGGGCAAGGGAAATTAAAACACTTGATTTTTTTTCCCCCCTTACATGGTTCATTTTTTTTGTACAGTAACTGGTTTCTTCCCTAAGGTGTGGTCCCTGTAATTCTGCCACCACCACAGCACCCGTGACCCATCACCCCAGTCCCTTGTGCTCTTCCCTCCCTTGCTGTATGCCTCAGATCTATGGTCCACCTAAAAGTTTTAAAATACACTTGATTTCTAGGCAGACTGAACAATGACAGCTGAGATAAGTGCTTTCAATAGTTTTACTTTTTTTCCCCCTTTCGTCAAGGGCTCACATGGAGGAATCTTTGTGGAGGATGCAATTATTGTTTATATCAGAGTAAAAAGAGTCAGCACTCATTCTGCTTCCTTTTGTCTCATAGGAGAAAGCAAAGTTCCTGGGCAACAATTACCTCGAGGATGGCCCCGCTGGAAATGACATCCGGAGGACAAACGTAGCCCAAATCCGCATGGCCTATCGCTATGAGACCTGGTGTTATGAGCTTAATTTAATTGCGGAGGGTCTTAAATCAACAGAATAAAATAAGCCAAATAACATATTATTACATTATTTTTATGTTATTAATAGCTCACCCATATTAGGTGGGTGAGATTTTCACTGTGGAATGTAAATAATAATAACTACCAGGGCCTCCCCGGTGGCGCAGCGGTTGAGCGCTGGGCCGCGAAGCTCTGCAGTGCCAGTTCAATCCCTGGCTGCCGGGTGAGGGTCCCACATGGCGCGCAGACCTCTCCTGCCGCCCGCTGCTCCCCTCAGCAGTGTACTTCATCATTCTGTCTGCTCTGCTCTCCGCTCTGACTCTGGTGAATTCTCACCCTCCCGCGCTTCTGACTATACCCAGTGCTTGTATAAATAAATAAAAATAAATCTTTAAAAAAAAATAACTACCAGCTATTGAACCCCATCATAAATCCAGCGTTATATTACAGTGACATTATTTCATTCAATTCTTTCCCAACTTTATAAAGTAGACATTACTTTTTTTAAAAATAGACATTATTATCTCATTCAGGGGAAGACCGGTAAACTGAGGTTAGTGAAATTAATCACCTGCACTAGTGATGATAGAGATGGAACTGTCCTTTATTTTACTCCATAATCACTGACTTTCAAACAAAAGAGATATTAAAGGCTGGGCAAAAATAGAAACTATGGCTCACCATTGAGAAAAGACAGGCTTTGGTTTATAAAATGCAATCTGCTTCATCACTTAGACCACTGACATGTCCTTCTGACAGGATGTAACTGAAGAGTGGCTTTCTTAGACAAAAACAGGACAAGCGTGCGCCAACAAAGAAAATCTGTGGTTAGGAATAGGGAGAATTTATCTTCCAAAAGGATTCTTAGCTTCAAGGATATGAATTGACAATCAAGTTATAATCAGCATTTTAAATGATGTCACTTACCCAAATTAGATACACAGGTGTCGGGGAATTCCAATTGGTCAGACTGTTCTGTACATTCCACTGTGTGGCCATCTAGCGGTTGGGTTAATATTTCATTCAATTCAGTAATTATTGATCACACATCTCAAATCTAGGGATTGTTGTCGACACCAAAGCAACAGAAAATAAGATTTCATTCTTTTCTCCAGTTGTTCACAGAGTGAAGCTAGAGGGCGTGTGGATACAAACGTGAATAAGCGTAATTTCTAAAACATCTCATTAAGTAATGGCGTTTCAAATGGAAAACAAAAAAAAAAGTAAATTCCTGCATGTTTCCACATACCGTACAGGTAGCCGTAAGCACAGGTGTGATTCCAACGAGTTCGTACTAGTTTTGGTGTAAGAATCATCTCCTGGTTTTTGACGGTGAAGTTCAGAACCCGGGTTTGCTGGAGCCTTTTTAACCCTTTGCACTCCGAACCATTTTACGATATTTTGATTTAATTTCTTGTGCCATTTCAAGATAAAACTTCAGGGAAACATGCATGTCTCAAAAAGTTGTGTTGAAATAACCTCAATTCCCCATAATCACTAATAAATTGCAGTGTCCCCCCGTGAGGGGACATCCGAGTGATAGGCTAGAATTCCCATGTCCCCTGAGAGGGGACAGCGGAGCGCAAAGGGTTGACCCTCTTAGAAAACCCGATTTCCTGTCACCTGGGACACCTTGTCATCAGAATCGCACAATTGCTAAATATTCTATTCTTAGACCTCAAAGGGCTAAATTAAAACCCTTAGGTCCATCTCCACGAGAGGGCAGGAGCGCACACCCCGGTTAATTTATTACACGCCCAGGGCCGGTGCCACATTTGGTTTCCCATTTGCTCCCTGGAATTCGGCCTCGCCTCGCCCAGCGCGCGCCTCGTGCCAAGCCTGAACTCTGAAATAAATTTGTATTTTGAGATACGTGCCAGCACCAACCCATTCTGGCCCAAAATTTCATCCTAGACACCAGCTCGGGAAGTTTTCTAAGTATGTCAGAGAGCGATTTGGGGGAGGGAGGGAGGGAACCCATCAGGAGCTCCGCGCAAAACTCAGCGCAAACAGCCTTCACGTCCATCTCCTCACCCGTGATGGAAATCAGAGCCCTCTTTCCACACTCCCCTCCCACGTGGACCCCAATTCCTCTCCTGTCCACAGCGCGCGCTTCTGGCAGCAGGTGGGGGCGCGGCGCCCCTAGCCGCGCGTGACGTGGGACCGGACCCCACTTTCGGGGGCTCCTGCTCGGGCGCCTCTGTGAGAGCAGCTGTGGAAGGTGCGGTCCCCCGCGGGGCGGTGGAATGGGGGGGCCGCGCCCCGGGACCGGCTCCTGGGGGGCGCGGGCGGGTGCGGGTGTCACACCAGGGGTGCAGCCGCCCTCGGCCCCGGCGTGTCAAGGACACCCCAGTTCTGCGATTCCAGGCCTCAGGCTCCCGTCGGCGTCATCCGCGCCTTCCACGGGGCACCGCAGTGGCCCGGGGTGCGCGCCCCGAGCCCGCCGAGCGCCGGGCGCCCCTTCCCTGGAGCCCGCGCCCTGCGGCCGGCAGCGGTTCTCGGGTTCCCGGGGGTGCCGTCTGACGGGGCGCTCTGCCGCGGGGGGCTGTGAGCGCCCGTCCCAGCCCAGGCCCGTCGCGGGGGGCCGGGGCCGCAGGTCCCCGCGCGGCTGCGCCCGGAGGTGACTCGCGCGGGGGCGGCTCCCGCGCTGCGGTCCCGGGCGGGGCGGGGCGGGGCGGGGCGGGGCCGGGAGTGAGGGGTGGGGGCGGGAGCCAATGGGAGCCCAGTTCTGGGGGGCCGGGGCGGGGCCGGGCGTGAGGGGTGGGGGCAGAAGCCAATGGGAGCCCGGTTCTGGGGGGCCGGGGCGGGGCCGCCTCCCGGGCTGCGGGGGCGCAGCGGAGCCGAACCCGAGCGGCCGGGGAGACCCGGCGCCTCCGCGGACTGGACGGGGCTCGCAGCTCGGCCGCGGAGGCGGCGTCCAGGCGAGGGAAGGTAGGAGGGCGCAGCCGCGGGCCTGGGCGGGGGCTCTCCCCGAGGCGTCGGGGGCGTCGCGGGGCGTCGGGGGGCGTCGGATCGCGGGCTGCGGGCCCGACCCGCCGGCTCCCGGGGCGCCTTGGGCGCCTTCCCGGCTCGAGGGGCGCCCGGCGCCCCGCCCGGCGGTCTCTGCTTCGGGGAGCCCCGCGGGTCGGCCGCCGGGATCGCGGTGGCGCCGCGCGGGGGGCCCCTCGCCGCTCACGTCGGGGCGCGCTCGTGCTGGCGAGGACGGGGCGCCCCGAATCCGGGAGGCAACGCGGGGCTTTCGCCAGCGTGACCCCGTGAGCTTGAACCTCGGGGTGAAGGACTTTGAGGCGCTCCTCCTTCGTGTGGGGAGCCCGCAGACGCGGGGCGAGGCTGACGGTCGAGTGGGGTTTGGGGCGCGCCGGGGAGGGCCGGAGAGACTCGCCCCGGGTGATGGGGCGGGTCAGGGCCCGGGTTTCCGCCGGGACCCGCGCCCCAGATGAGTCTCCTCGGCCAGGGGACTTCGGTTTCTTAGCAGTAAAAGCTGGGGTGCTCGTGTCCCTGGGTATTTTGGGGTCAAATGAGATGGGTGGAGACTGTTCCACACCGGTCAGGTTCGTGTCCATACAGCACCCAAGGGCCAGGCGTCTAGCAGGCACCCTGGAAACCTTTACCCTAAAGCTAGTGATTCCCTCGCAGTGTTTGAGATAAGGTCCTGAATCCCTTGTTTACCGTGTAAATAAATTGTTTAAGCTCTTTCCCCACAAAATCACCATTGTTTCAGTTTTTAACTGATTAGTAGGCTTCTGTAGAATAGTACCTATTTGGACACTGGTTATTGAATCATTTGCCATTAAGTTTGGAAGTCCTGGGATGGTCCCCTTTGCTTTGGGTAATAGTTGTAATTTAAATTACCTAGTAAAGTAAACTGGCGGGACTGCTTCTAATCAAGATTCTCATTTGCTTTTGTTAGTTGAGAGACTTCTTATAGGAAGATTTAAGTTCTCCAGAACAAAATTAATATATGGCAATTTTTTGGTGCAGTCTTTATGGTAGATATTTGCTTTCTTTTCTACGGGTGTGTGAATGTTAGGGATGAGGGGCTTGAAATGGGTTGGGAGATGGGGAGGGGAAATAAAAGTGGCAGTAGCTGTTGGTAAGCTGCAAACTTTCACTGAGAATACTTGTGGGCATGTTCTGAAGTCGTTTCCCAGGCAGAATCCAGGAAATGTAGTAGTTGTGTCTTTTGGCCTTTAGTTTGTGTGTGTGTGTGTGTTTTAGGTATATTAATTTTTTGAGTATTAATTTTTTGTGATTGACAGTAGACAGTTTTAAGTTGAAAAGTATTTTTTAAGTGGAAAATTATTTTTAAATGATCTGCAGAGTCTTACAGATAAGAATTTTAGACCACTGTTTACAAATATCGCTTAAATGGAGATGTGGAGGAGAAGTTCCAAGTGGATATTACAATTCTTTTGTTGTTTTAAAAGTTTTACTTAAAAAAATAAAAGCTTTACTTAAACATGTACTTCAGCATTTCATGGAAAGGTGGGTATTTTGAAACTGCTTTAACACCGGTATTAAATTTGTACTGAACATAATACAAATTTTGCTATGATTCATATTTTGTTGACCTTGGAGGTCTGAAGTCTTATAATCACATTATTTATTGACCACCTGTTATAGTCCATGACAGCTTTAGCGCTTACATTGTATTTCTGTAGAGACAGGATAGAATTTCTTCCATCTGGGAGATTACACTCTATGAAATGGGCTAAAATAAGTACCTGACAAAGCTGTTTTTAAAAGTTGATAACATCAACCCGTATTTATTGGGACCTATACCGAACTAGGCAGTGTTCTAAATTCACATGCATTGGCTCATTTAATCCTTACAGCAGCACCATGCTATTATCATCTCTTGGATGAGAGACACAGGAGGTTGGGTAACTTGCCCATATCAAACAGCTTAGGTAGCAGAGCTGGGATTCATATCAGATAGTTGGGCTCCAAAAATCCTGAACCTAATCTCTGCACTATACTGAGTTTCAAATTTTGTGAATGAAATCCAAAGAGTATTTAAAAGAGAGTTCTATAAAGAATTTCAAAAAGAAAGAGACTGAGAAACTGGTATTGCAAGATGTTGATGAAGGCCTGTCCAAGCTTCCATTTAATTAATTACACTTTGTACTAAAGAGCAACAACCCCCCTCCCCCAATGACATGGGATTCTTTGTTTTTAGGCTATCAGTCACTCGGTTACTGCAATTATTATGGCATTATCTTAATGATATGAAGTGGTTTTTTTTTTTTTCCAGTGAGTTTAAATGTCTGTTCTCAGGCCATAAGTTAAATGTAATACTTAATATATTGACTTCGATAAACTTATACCCAGACACAGAAATAAGTTCCTGCAATTTCTGTGTGATAGGAGTTATGACAGAAGTGTAGTCTAATAGGAACACTGGATGACAGGAAATAATTCTCTGTGTGGTAGAGAAGAGGATTAGAGAGATGATATCCTATTTGAATTTGATTTTTGAGAGATGAATAGGAGTTTGCTGAGTTGGTGAAGGAACGGAAGGAGGGGGTCAAAACCAGGAATATTATAGGAAAGCATATACCGTGTCTGAGGAATGTTAAACCAGTGTCACTAAACCAGTGTATAGAGATGAGTAGTTGGGTTAAAGGGGATGATGCCTGGAAATAGGCTGGGGAAAAATTGCAGAACTTGCTTATTTCCCATTAGGGTCACTTGAAATTGCTAGAAATTAAGTAAGTGTGTGGTTTCAAAGGTGTCTCATTTGGAATAATTGACGATCTTGTTCAGTTTGGCAAAATCTTTCAGTGTAGAATACGGTGGTAGAGGTAGTTTTACTGCTTCGAAGTTCAGGGCATATTGTGAAACAACACAGAATGTTAGCAAAGTAAAAAGTTACGACTGAGAAAAAAAAGAGTGTTCTTGCCAGGTGGTGAGGAACCTGTGTGGCACGCCAAGGACTTTGGACTTGATTCTAAAGACAATGGAGAGCCAGGGAGGATTTTAAATAATTGGGAGAGATAACGCTGTGTTGGGCCAGTGTGGATGCTGGACTGGATGGAGAGGCAAAAGGTAGAAAGATAAGTGAGAGGACTAGCTTATCTATTGAAGTAGTCCGGATAAAAGAATAAGGGCCTGGAGCAGGAAAATAGTCATAGAGATAAAGAAGAGGACTGGATGAAGATGGGAAACTCGCAGGGTTTAAGAATTGATTGGCTTTGAGGGTAACACAAAAGTAAAGGACTTTGTTTCTTACTTAAGAAACTGTGGGTAGAGGAATTTGTCTTGTTTCTTAATGTGAAAGGAAGATAATTGTTTGAGTTATGAACGTGTTGAGTTTGACATGTCTGGAGAATTCTGGTGGAAATGTCGGGGAGAGGATCCAGAGCCTGGCAGAGAGGCTTGGAGTGGTGATTAAGATTGTGGAGTCAGGGCCTCCCCGGTGGCGCAGCGGTTGAGCGCTGGGTTGCGAAGCTGCCCGCATTCTCTGCAGCATCCGGTTCAATCCCTGGCTGCTCCTCGGCCACCAGAGGAGGGTCCCACATGGCGAGCAGACCTCTCCTGCCTCCCGCTGCTCCCCTCAGCAGTGTCCTTCGGTCCTTCTGCCTGCTCTGCTCCCCGCTCTGGCTCTGGTGAATTCTCTCACCTTCCCGCGCTTCTGACTGTACCCAGTGCTTGTATAAATAAATCTTTAAAAAAAAAAAGATTGTGGAGTCAGCCAGTAAGTGGTAATTGAAGCCATGAGAGCCGGTTAAATGACTCTGAGATAGCATATAGAATTAGAAGGTGGCCAAGAAATGATTACCTTTGTATGAGAGGAAGGGGTTATTTGTTTGTTTCTGCTAATTTTGTCTTGTAAGTTGTGATTATAAAGCAATGGAATGGGTTTTAATACAGAGTTAAACAACCTGTTACATCCAAATAAATCCTGTTTTCTTAAAATTTCATTTGGGAGTCCTTGACTCCACAGAGATTATTGAAGAGATACAGTAACGTAATAAACACTACCAGGAGGGCCTCCCCTGGTGGTGCAGCAGTTGAGCACTGGGCTGCGAGGCTGCCCGGCTGCCCTCAGCCTCTGCAGCGCCGGTTCCATCCCTGGCCGCCAGCGAGGGTCCCACATGCTGCGCCCGCTGCTCCCCTCAGCAGTGTCTTTCAGTAGATCCACCTGTTCTGCTCCCTTCTCGCTCTCTGGTGAATCATCCCACTCCCTCGCCTCTGGCCTACACCCCAATTTTTGTATGCATAAATAAATAAATCTTATAAAAAACACACAAAAAGCAAAGTTTAAATGAATTAATAGTTTATTTGTGGATTTTGTTCTGTGTTGTTAATGTGGAGCACGTGTGTGTGTGTGTGTGTGCGCGTTCGTTCTTCTTGCTGCTGTTTAAAAAAGAATATGCTTCTATTTAAAAGCATATTCTACTATTTAAAAAAAGAATATGCTTCTATTTAAAAGCATATTCTACTATTTAAAAAAAGAATATGCTTCCCACTCCCCCCTCTTTTTTTTCCATTGGAGTAAAAGAACAACAACAACAACAACAAAACTCCAGCTGTTTAGGGTAGTTTTGAATTGGTTACTTAGCAATAGGAGCATAATTTTGTATTTAAATATTTATCTGTATTCTTTGATACTCTGATTAAATAAGAGTCTATTAAGACGGATGATAACAGGGCCTGCTGGAAGGAAATGGCACAGCCTACTCTGCAACAGTGTTCACCACTCCCCCTTTCCAGAACCTCTCCATGTACTGTGTGGGGTCACCTGGAACAAAAGAGGACCATTACATGAATTAGAGTGATGGTCAATTTGATCATGGTTGAAATGTGATGATTATCATTGCAGTTAATTTTTTTTATTGACCTGATTTAAGGTCAAGCAAAATGTAGCAGGGTTTTTTTCTCTCTGCCTTTGGTAAGAATGGTGCCATGCTGTGGTTTTATTTTTCTTTTTTTTTTTTTTTTAAAGATTTATTTTTTATTTATTTATACAAGCACTGGGTACAGTCAGAAGCGCGGGAGGGTGAGAGAATTCACCAGAGCCAGAGCGGGGAGCAGAGCAGGCAGAAGGACCGAAGTACACTGCTGAGGGGAGCAGCGGGCGGCAGGAGAGGTCTGCGCGCCATGTGGGACCCTCCTCCGGTGGCCGGGGAGCAGCCGGGGATCGAACCGGCGCTGCAGAGGCTGCGGGCAGCTTTGCAACCCAGAGCTCAACCGCTGCGCCACCTGGGAGGCCCGAGAAAGTTTCATTATTAAAGAATGAATATTCATAGTTCCTCATCGGTAGCAGAAGAGAAAAATGACTACATACCTCTTGGAAAAAGTGTTCATTTGAAATGGATGGTTATATTTAAGATTGTTGATGACAGCTGAAAATTAACATTTGCACCTCGTAGTGATGCTGTCCCTCTATTCTACGTGGAAAATTTGAACAATGCTTATCAGGTGGTTACAGTCTGGTGCATTTTACAGTCTGAACTGATGGAATCACTGAGCGTATAAATTGTGCTCTGCCTTTTACTTTGTCAAGTAATAAGATAATAAAGAAGACAGATTTTTCCAGTGTTATTTAAATTTAATCACCACTATATGGGCATAGGTATATAATTTAAAAAATGAATTGTTGATTCACATTAAGTTAAACTGGGAAAAAATTAATCATAAGTAATAGAATAGGGTGCCTCCCTGGTGGCTCAGGGGTTAAAGACAGCACTATCAAGCTATCACCAGCTACTGCAGCATGAGTTTGATCCCTGGCCAGGGAGCTAACCCACATGGTACAGCAGACCTCTCCTGACTTGCCCACTGCTCCCCTCAGCAGTGTGTTTCAGTGGACCTGCTGGTTTTGCTCCCCACTCTCTCTGATGAATCCTCTCACCTCCTGTACCTCTTTGGTCTGCGCCCCAGTTCTTATATGCATAAATAAATAAATCTTAAAAAAAAATAAGTAATGGAATAACAAGATTAGAAAACATAGAGGAATTATTTAGACATTGTTTGAAGCTGCTGATAATAGCTTACTCCTCCCTCCCATTTATGTTTTCTTGAGTATTTCCTCAAAGTCATCCAGGAGAGGAAGGGAGGGGTTGAAAAGAGCGACAGAATATTGTCAAGGTGACGCAACTGAAAGAGTGGGCATCCTTCCTTCTGGTTGTCTGTGCAGCAGGACCATGGTCCCTTAGGAGCAGTAGCTGGGCATGAGCGAGCACGCAGTCTGGGGCCATGGCTGGGCCTTGCCGCCCCATTTTATGCTAAGGATTTGGAATGCTGTTGGAATTATTGTTTCATGTATTGATAGGCTTTGGTATGCATAGGAAACCTTCTGAATTTCATGGATATATTAAAAACCATGGAAAGTTGTTAACTATGCTCAAGGAGGCTTGCTGAGTAGCCAAGTTTTTAAACGACTTTGTTAGTCATAACTAATTATATCTATTTACTGTGACACAATGAAGTCTGATGGTTAAGAGATAAGGAGCTAAACAGATTGTGTGAATCTAGAATTTTTCTAGTGGAAAATCAATCTCATTTGGCAGATATTTCCCAGTAGTTTTGAATAACAAGACTTGCGTATTTAACTGATTTGTGATGATCTAGTAAAGTCAAATTTGAAGCCATCTAAGATTTGAGAGACAGTGTTATGCAAATAAAACTTTTGCTCTAGCCACTTTCACGCATTATTGCTACCTCTGCAAAGAGCACTATCAGTGAAGACAATTTGAACAAAATAAAATCTAGAGCTCATTTCCTTGTCTCCAGACTTACTATTTTCTTGAAGAGAAGTTTGAACTGTTAAAAACATGGGCTAGAAGGCTTACTCTGGCAATGTTTAAGTTCAGTGTATATTGAAAGATGAAAATGAATTCTTCTTTCTTCCTTAGCTAAATTCTAGTTGAAAATGAATTCTTGCAGCTTAGTTCTTTATTTATTCTGAAGAATGAGGCCTTGATGGTGCTTTTCATCAATTTGTGTTAAGACTAAAGAATTTCCATTGCTAAGTAGGAAGAGTGTAGTACTATTTTTACCATTCACATCACCTTATTGTTTCAACATGGATTTTCAACCCTGACCCAATTTAAAGCAAAAGAATAAAAGACTATAGTGAACTTAATAAGTACCTAGCATTGTCCTGTGTTTTCCACTGGAATGAATTTATGAACAGGAAATGTCACCATTTCATTCCTTTGAGTCTTTTCTAATTTTAACATTTATTTCAGAGTCTCAGAAGTACTTAAATAATGGTAAAGTGCTGTTTGATGTTAACTGTGTTTTACTTTATCATATGCAGTGACTGTAATTACTGTTTTATGAAACTTCTGTTTCAGTTGTTTGTGTGTGTAATAATCTCAAATGTTTTTCTTACCATGGGTTTTGGGTAGAAGAGCTCATGAAACACTGGCCTGGAGCACAAGAGAAAGAGAAATGATTTAATTGGGAACCCACTTGTCCCCCCAGGCAGGCTCCAGACCCTTAGCCATGTACACGTGTGTGTGTGTTTTCTTTATATAAAACTCTGCCAACACTCACTTTGACTGTCACTGCCCATACCTCTTTAATTTTGTATTCATCCCCAGAAAAATTGATTGCTCATTCTATCTCTGCCCCTAATGATACTATATTTTCCTGCTTTCCTTGTGCCTCCTTCTAGGAAGGAGATGAAGACTCATACAGGCCTGACCCTCTAAGGATCATGCTCTCCAGCTTCAGTCGAGTGTCCCACTATTAATTTAACTACCCAGCTCATTTTTGAACAGCTCTTAAAGATGGTACCCTCAAGCAGCCAGACTCAAAGCAAAGCATGGTTATATTTTCATAGATTATGAGGTTATATGGTAAAAGCAGACTTGACTGAGTTGGACCGTCATTATTGTACACGTATTGTCTCATCTTACTTCCAGTTCTCTGAGAAATACCGTCCTCAGGCTCCGGACCTCACTTCCTTTTTTTTTTTTCCCATGAGACTTAATTTCCATCCCATATATATTTTTTTAAGATTTATTTTATTTTATTTATGCATGCATGAACTGGGGTACAGGCCAGATCTATAGGGGATGGGTGAGAGGATTCACCAGAGATAGAGTGGGGAACAGAACAGGCAGACCGACTGAAATACATTGCCAAGGGGAGCAGCGGGGAGAGAGGAGAGGTCTGCCGTGCCATGTGGGTAGCTCCGTGGTGGGAAATGCAACTCAGGCCCTAGTGGTGATGGCACTGAGACTTAACCCCTAGGCCACCATCCCATATATTTGTATTTCATTGTTTTTTTGGCTGCATTTAAAAAATAGATAGCTTTCCCCCACAACTTTAAAATGTTATAGTTGATGTTGTTTCTCCCTTTTGTTTTTAATTCTCGTCACTAACTTTATAATAAATGGCTGTATTCATGCTTTTGCCCCATTTTCTCACTCATTTTTCCCTAAGCTTCAACTGTTACCTGTCCTCACTGTCCTTTTGACAGTGTTTATTTAATGCTCTGTTACCAAGTACAAGGACCCTTTTTCAGTTCTCACTCTCCTTCCAATATCATGCTCATCTCATGTTCTTTTCTTTTTGGGACATTTTCCTCCCATGAATCCACATTACCCTGCTTCTGTTCGTTTCTCTAGTCTTCTCCTGACTCTGTCTGATTGTCTCTTTTCATTTCACCTTTAGTCCCTAATCTTTGCTTTTTAAAAACGTTGTCCTTAGGAAGCCTGTGTATTCTTCCTGCTGCTTCTCCATAATGTCTCTTACTATCCTTAAACTTTCGGCTTTTCCCTCTCATTTTATTCTCAGCAAATCGTTGAGCCTGTTAATTCAGAGAGAAAACAGAAGCTGTCAGAGGGGAAGTTGGTCACTGTATGGCCACTGAACTTCCACACTTCCCCATGCGCTTATGTCTCCATAAGCTGTTGCTGTGGAAGAGCCGCCCCCCTCCTGGGAAAGGCTGATCTTTGCAGCTCAAGCTGGAGGGCCATGCACTCTGGCCTTCTTGGTGTCTGCTCTCTGTCCTTGTTTCTTCTCTCGCCTCTGCTGACCCCTTTCCACCAGTGTTTAACCAAGCTCAGGGTTAGGGCTAGGGTCAGGTTCCTGGCCCTGTATTCCAGCCTATACTCCGTTACACCTGCCTCCCTGGATCCCTCCATGAAAAGGTGGTCTCCATTCTTTTTTGTCCCATCCATTTCTGAAGTCACTGTGACCTCCCTTCACTTTCCTTCGTAGGACTGAACCTGCTCTCGGCTGGGGCCTGATGACCAGTAGACATTGCAAGTCTGTACTTTATGTGACCCTTTGCCAGTACAGCAGTCGCTGCTGACTGTTCTTTGCTGTTGGAAGATGCTCTTCCTTTGGCTCCTGTGGGTTTCATTACACACACTCCTGCTATTTTCTTCCATCTTTTGTCTACTTTCCTGGCTTAAATTACCTACTCTCTATGATAGAAGAAGAGTGACGCAGAATTTCCCGGAACTGAACTGTTTTGGAGTGGTCGTGTGTCTGGAGTTTATAGAGCTTGATTCCGATAGAACATAATGTTCTGTAAACGTTACTCTTAAAAATATCTTATGATTATATAGTAACAAAGCATGTGTGGTATGGTAAGAAACAAGTCATTTTTATAGTTTATGTGGGAACCAGGCTGGATGCCACTGCAGAGCAGAGTGGCTGAGATGAGAGACTGACAGTCCAAGAGGCGGTGAGACTGGGGGGTGACTGGAACCCACGAACTGCTGCTCAGGTTGCAGGCTGGTCCCACACCTCACAATAGCTTTGTGACAGTGTGTGTTAAAACATGTGTGTACCCTACAGCCCAGCCATCCTATCCCTGGTTAATACCCAGGAGAAGTGAGTGATTATATAGATCAGAAACGGCTCCGAGAATGTTCATAACAGATTTCTTCATAAAAGCCAAAACCTAGAAATAATCCACCTGTTGGGGCCTCCCTGGCGGCGCAGGGGTTAAAGACACTTTTAACATTTTGACTTTGTATCTCTATGTTATTATCGAAATGAGGGTAACACCAGCTCGTGGTAGAGTTTTTCTTTGCCTTCTCTGATATCCATTCTTCTAAGTAATAGTCCTCAACATTTTAGCTGGGTGCATTGCAGGACAAAGGATAAAGATTCCATTTCCTAGCCTGACATGCATCTAGTATGTGTGACTAAGCCCTGATTAGCTAATAAAAGTGTTATATGGAACGCTCGGGAATGCTGCTTCAGAAGAGCTGCCCTTTCTTCCTTCCTGCTTCCTGCAATGGGATGTAATAGCTGGAGCTCAGCACCTGGCACGAACACCTAGTATGGACTACAAAGTGATTTTTTTTTTTAAAGATTTATTTATTTGTACAAGAACCGGGGTGCAGGATAGATGTGCGGGAGGGTGAGAGGATTCGCCAGAGACAGAGTGGGGAACAGAACAGGCAGACTGACGGAAATACACTGCTGAGGGGAGCAGCGGGCGAGGCAGGAGAGGTCTGCTGCACCATGTGAGTAGCTCCCCGGCCGGGATGGAACCTGCACTGCAGAAGCTGCAGACAGCTTCACAGTGCTGCGCTCAACCGCCTCTGCTACCAGGGAGGGCCCTATAGACAGAAGCTGTATTGAGGATGGATGGGCAGAAATACAGGAGGAGGAACCTGGGGAATGATGATACCTTCAGCTTCCTGCTCTTTTTTTAAGTAGCAGAGAAACATATTTGTTTAACAAGCATTGGTCAAGCCAACCCTCTGCTGTTTTTAAATTATTTATACCCAAACTTAATCCGAAATACTTACTACCTTAAAGAGGTGCTGTGAGAATTGAGTGACTGGCATGTAGTAGATTCGGTAAATAATTATGATAGATTTAATAAAGCATAACTCCTTTTATTGCTATTTCAATTCCCACATTGCCTTATTTGTGAAGTGGGAGCTTAGAACATATTTGATGAACCTTTTAAAATGTAAATTTAAGATGTAAGTTGGACACAATTGCTATACAAGTGATTTGTGTTTATTTTTTTAAATTAGAATGTACACATCCCTGTCGTTACAAAGTGGGCGTGAAGGTGGGTTTGTATTCCTATATAAACACCCGTGTATCTTACAGAAAAGGAATCATACTGGAGAATCGGTTCTCGCTTTTTTCTCACTTCTACTTTGCGCATCTTTCTGTAACTGCCACAAACTGCCTCATTCTTTTTAGCACCTGCACGGGATTCAGTCTAGGAGTTCTGTCTGAGCAGCTTGTGTATCGCACAGGCACCCATCGTGGGCACCCAGCCCAAGGCGGGTGTTCTTGGTTATTACTCTGAGCCGTGTTCCCCTCCCACGAAGGTGCTCTTCTGTCCGGTACCCCACGGTCTGCTCAGGCACTGGGAGCTCATGCTAGGTGCCCTTGGTGGACCGTTGCCCTTCGTCTGTTGGGCCGGCACCCCCTCCTAACTCCTGCACGGCTGTTCTCCTCCACGTGCGCTGGTGCCCTCACATCCTGACATTGGCTGCTGTGGCTCCACAGCATAGCGTGGATGCCTGCCTGGCTCTGTCCCACTGAATGGATTTAGGGCCAAATTGTTCAAGAAGTTGTGCACTTAAGGATTAGTGGACTTGATGTGCTGGAAGGGGAAGGAAGAGCTGGTAATGATTTTTGATCTTAGTGATAATTTTGATTGTGTCTAAGTGATATCGTGGGGCTTGCAAGTTAGTATGTTGCAGACTCAGTACTTCGTGGGTTTTATTTTTTTAAGATTTTTTTTATTTATGCGTACAAAAGCTGGGGTGCAGGCCAGATGTGCCAGGATGAGAGGGTTCACCAGAGACAGAGTGGGGAGCAGAACAGGCAGATGGACCGAAAACACTGCTAAGGGGAGCAGCGGGCAAGACAGGAGAGGTCTGCTGCGCCATGTGGGTAGCTCCCTGGCCAGAGGCTGTGGATAGCTTCATAGTGCTGAGACTTAACCCTTGTGCCATCAGGGAGGCCCAATACTTTGTGGGTTTTAAACGATAATTTGAGAAATAAGACTGCTGAATAATGATGTGAATGCAGGTTTACTTTTTCTTGTCTTTCTTGCCTTGTCAAGAGAGAGAAAGTATCCTATGGCTGTTTAACTTTGGCATGTGATTTGAAAACTTGAAAAATTGGTCTTCCTGGCTTTTTAGCTTTAGAATGAGGTAGGAAGCTACATTGTAAATGAATGCTAGTGTACTCTTTTAAGGAGAACCTGTTATGCTGTAGTTTTTTTAATCCTTGAAAAGTGCCACTTTTTGTAGAATGCTAGGAAGAAGGCAGGATACAACTACATATGTGGTATAATTGCAACTTTATTTAAAAATGGTTTTGAAAAAAGACAGGGAGGAAATATACCAAAATATACCTGTGATTATGCTGGAGGCAGGTATAGAATAATAGGTATTTTTTCCCATTTTCTCTATTTTCAGAATTTCTAAAAAGTAGTAGTGGTACTCAGTGGCTTAAAAAAACCTTAAAAATTACTTCTTTGTAGTTTTCCAAAACTTCTTCTCTACTATTGAACGCCATAAGAACTTTGCTGCCTTTATTTTCCAGGGTTGTTCTAAGAAGAACTTGGCCAAATTGGAGTTGGTGACTTAAAAGCTAGGTTTAAGTTGACTTTGAAATTATTTGGGGGGAAAAAAAGTTATTTGAAGCTCTCTGTAAGGTTGAAAAGTTCCTATTTAGGACAGTTCTTTCTCTTACTATTAAGGGGATTTTTAAAAAGTGGAGTTTGATTTAAAAATGATAAATTTCACTTATAGGTATAGTTACTAACATTGCATTAATATAATGAAATTCTAACATTTCGTGTGATTAAAGTTAATTTTATATGTAATTTTCCACATTGTGGCATTTTATAAAAGAGTCTCTTCTGCTAACATGTTGAATTGAACTGTCGTACCTACGTGGTCCTGAGAAGTGGAGCTATGAGCCAGCTCGTTTTATCACCCCTGCAGGGGGCAGATAGTGGGGTCTGTGTCACTCTGCTTCTGGGTACAGGCCCAGTGCTGGGTGGTTATCTTGAGGTTTCAGTCCTGGGCTGGAGGTGGGCAGAGAAACACACACCACCTTCCTTTTAGGAGGGAGAGAAACACATACCACCTATTTTCTTTAAAGGAGATCTTTCTCTTGTCCCTGCTAATTCTCATAATTAATGAATTGTGATTCTTCTCATGTAGTCTTGATGAGAGCCAGGTACTGGGCACCCCAGTTCATAAGCTTCTCACTTCTGTTCACAATATGGAAGTATTTGACTCCTATTGTTTTGATTTCGTCCTTTGAGGTCCTACCGAAACTCAGTAAGACAGGAAAAGGTGCATTTGACATCCTGTTATATTAACTGATATTATTGTTATGTCTAGTCAGACAAGTAATAATGGGTAAATGTGCACACTTTGGAGTAAATTAGAACTAAGTCTGTGTTACCTTGAGTCATTTACTTCACCAGTTTAGTCTCAGCTCTTCATCCACAATATGGAGATAATAATAATAATAACGATCTCCCAGAGCTGTGAGAATTAAATATAATAATGAAAGTAGGTACTAAGTGCAGTGCTTGGTACACTTAATAAATAATGCTTATCCTCTGAAACATCACATTGCTGTGTACACACACCTCTTTGGTTATCTGCTGCTTTTTTTTTTCCTTTACACTTTAATTGCTGAAAATATTTGGATAGTGGTAATTAATTTCTAGTGTTGATCAGAAATGGGTAAGAACTGAGTTAGTCCGAGAGGGCACCTTGGACCGCAGTTGAGTTAAGTGAGTGCCCTGTTAAATCATAGCCTTCTTTTTTTTTTTAAAGAGGCATTTATTTATTTATTTATTTTGTTTGTTTGTTTGTTTTGTTTTTGTTTATACAAGCACTGGGTACAGTCAGAAGTGCGGGAGGGTGAAAGAATTCACCAGGGCCAGAGCGGGGAGCAGAACAGGCAGAAGGACCGAGGTACACTGCTGAGGGGAGCAGCGGGCGGCAGGAGAGGTCTGCTCGCCATGTGGGTTGCATCGTGGCCGGCGGGGATCGAACCGGCACTGCAGAGGCTATGGACAGCTTCACAGCGCGGCTCTCAACCTGCTGCGCCACCAGGGAGGCCTAACATCTTTTAAAACTTTGAGGTTAAATGATGTATTTTTCAAAGTATCTAAGTTTGTTTTTCTTAAGTAAATTTAGTTGACTCTTTACGTTAGTCATTTTTTAGTATGATCCTCATGTTTTAGCCCAGGGATGTGCTTTAATCAATGTGCTAGTGGGCAGAGTTTTTGGCAGGCGTTCTAATCTAAGAAAATTAGTTTTTATTACTTTCACAAACGTTACTCAACAGTAAGGAAGATGTGAGTTAAAAAAACAACTCAATGGCTTGAGAAACCATCAAAGTATTAGAGATTTAAATAGTGAGGATCGTCATCTGGTGGATCAAGTCGGCATTAATCATCTATTTAGATAAGCCGCTGTACAAATTAAACTGCTCTCACCCCCTTTGGCTGACACAGTAATGCTGCATCTCTGTTTTGCTACATCTAACATTCACATCTGTCTCATCTGTGATTGAAGCATTTTTATACTTTGCACATCAGAAATTGAATATGCCTTCCAAAGAAACTCCTTGGCTCATGCAGGAGACCCAGAAGAAGGCCGGAGTTGCTGAGCGCTGGGTCCCTGTTCTTAGGGAGGAATCAGATAAGGATTCCCCAGCACACAAGGCCCTCTTGGCTCCTGTGAATCTGATTTCCAAGTCTGTATTGGTCTCTTTGCTCTAAAGTATCTCTTTGATGTCAGAATTATCTGCTACATTCTAAGAGGTGAGGTGTGGCTAGGGATTTTGAATTTTTCTGTAAGTCCTGATAGACTTGACTGACTTGATGGCAAAAGAAGCTGGTTTGGGAAGTTCTTATTTCACTTGGCTCAAGGCCTGTTTCCCCAGTGGCCCATGTGACCTCTTGGCACTGATACAGTCGTGTGTGTGCGGCAGTTTGCCACACTTAGGTGGTCTCTGACCTAGGTGCTGCCTGGGAACACTGCTGAGGTCCAGCTGCTGCAGAAGCACAGCTACCGTTGGGGCTCCTGGTCTCCTTGGCATTTAGACCGAGTACTGGTTGCCCCAAACTGCGATATTCTTTCCTCCTGCCTATAGAGTCTGCCTCTCCCCTTCTCCACGAGGCTTCCTTTGTGTTTCCCTGTCAGTCAGGATATCCAGATGTAAACAACTTCAGTCAGCTTTTAGTCCACACCTTTCAAAAAATAGTTCTTGGTGACTCTAAGTTAACCATACTCTTGCTAAGAGAACGTCCTAAATATCTCACTACAAAAAATAGTAGTTAGATGGCGGATGTGTTAACTGACCTCACTGTGATCATTTCACAGCATATATGTCTAGCAAATCATCATGTTGCACACCTTAAACTTACAGTGTTATCTGTCAATCATGCCTCAGTGAAGCCAGGTTAAAAGAGTTGTTGCTTTTTGTGAATACTCCTTTTGAGTCTCAAAGGAAAGGGTGATTATACTTTCTACATTCACAGAACTTTTGGCCACCTGGTTATTTTAGCAGATCCCTGCATATTCTCAGCTTACCTCGTAAAATGGTAAACATGAAAGATGATGCATGGAGGGGTTGCAATACCTTCGTTGGTGCTTGTGATCTGCTGTAGTTAGGGCAGCGAGAGAATACTAAGTTAGGACGTGAAAAGAGCATTAGAAATAGTGTTTATGTTCATTTCACCTGAGGAAGAAGCTAACATTTCGCTTTCCTAAATATTTAATACACAAATTGACACCAGATTCTTCTCTCTTGTTAGACTTGATCTAAGGAAGGAATCCCAAAGGATTCCCCAACAAAAGAGGTGTGGACAGTGACACCCTCACATGTATGGTCACTTTTAGCTATTGTCCCACTTTGTTAAGCTCAACGACACTCTCCAGTTAGCGTGCAAGTATCGCTGATGGCATTGGGGAGCAGAGATGGAAATATACGCTTCAGTTTTTGTTTTTTGTTTTTTGTTTTTAAAGATTTATTTATTTATTTATACAAGTATTGGGTACAGTCAGAAGCGCGGGAGGGTGAGAGAATTCACCAGAGCCAGAGCGGGGAGCAGAGCAGGCAGAAGGACCGAAGTACACTGCTGAGGGGAGCAGCGGGCGGCAGGAGAGGTCTGCGCGCCATGTGGGACCCTCCTCCAGTGCCCGGGGAGCAGCTGGGGATCGAACCGGTGCTGCAGAGGCTGCGGGCAGCTTCACAACCCGGCGTTCAACCGCTGCGCCACCGGAGAGGCCCTACTCTTCAGTTTTCAAGAAAAACTCTTGCTTAAATGCTGAATGGCATCGACAAGTTAGTATTTTGTTTTAAATAGTTTAATTCAGTCATTGAAACTCTTCTGTGTATTGTGGTGAGTTCCATTTGGAAGTTTTTGGGTTTTGTTTTTCCTTTCCTAATAATGTGCGTAACCAGCCCTGTAGAACAAAGTTAGCCTTATTTTCTTTCATTTGTGCCTCAAAATTCACAATATTATCTGAACTAAATCAGCTATCATCAGTTTTCATTCTTTCATTAAAAAAAAAAAAATTCTCCATGAAAGATGTCTCTACAGAACTGCTCAAGAATCAAACATTTTTTTTGAAGACTTTCCTATTTGCAATAGGAATAACAGCTTGAGAAGTTTATCTTGTAGGTTATTAGTAATATTAGAATTTTTAAAGTTTCTTTGCTATTTTGGGAACCATTTTTAGTTACCTATGAGGCTGTTTCCTCTGATAGGAGAGAGATAAAAGGCTGATATCCTGTATGTGCTTTCTTTGAAGATTTGTTATTCAGGGAACAGTCAACAAGATGATAAAAGTTTGAACTGTAAAAGCCCATTTGACATTAGCTTTTTTTCCTTTATTGCTTTATTCCTGTATCATTAACTTTGTAATATTTTCCACTAAATTTAGTGAAGAATTTTATGCTTTTATCCTGTGAATTTCATTGAAAGTTTGCCCCATGGCATTACTAGTTAAATACTCTATTAACATTTTAATTAAATGTGCTTAATAGCAAATGCAAACATATCAAGTAATATGGGCCCTTCAAAAACCTTCTTGTGCAGGTTTTACCGTCTTCATTTTCTCCGACAATTTTTGTCTTAGCATCCTCTGCTGTAAAAGTACAGCAGAGATTTAATTTTATTTTAGGTCCATAAAGATAGGATCTCAGAAGCATTTATTTCTCCTTAGCTATTAATGTTCTCTCTTTTCATTTTCATCCCAGAGTTTCTTCTTTTTGAAGTATTTCCAGCAAGAATCACTGCAGAAAATTTGTATTTTTGAGGTCATTGAAAAAGTATACACAAGTTTTGGTTATAAGAGGAATTCATAAATGGGAAAAGATTATAGAATACTAATAGGTGTTACGGAAACACTAAGAGTGATTAACTCTGGGTTAAGTGCTAAGGAAGGTCTCACAGAAAAACTTTAAATTGTTCTTAAAATGCATGGTGTGTTTGGGAAATGAATATTAGCAATGAATATTTTAGCAATCATTTATTGAGCAGTTACTGTATGCCAGGGAACTGTATTAAACACCTTATTTACATCATCTCATTTAATACTCACAACACATATAGAATATTGAATACCTGTGTCTGCTGTGGCACAAAGTGTGAAGGTTTTTGTCAGTTACTTAACCACTTTGTGCCTTGTTTTCTCACCTGCAGAATGAGGATTAAAACAGTATTTACCTCATGGGATTGTTACAAGAATTAGATGAGGTACTAGTGGTAACATGAGCACAGCTGTATGTGGTGGATAGTAAGTGCTCAATGATGAGTTTTATCTATCATCATTCTTACCTTAAAGATAAGGCAGCAATTTTAGGATTAAGTTATTTGTCCAAGGTTACACAGCCAAGAACCAGACCTGGTGATATTTGGACCCTGTCTAAGTCTAGCATTCTAGCTCCAAACTGCTAGTAGGTGCTAATGCAGGTGAGCAAGGTAAGTGGCAGGAGTCAGGGTTGGAATTAAGTTGAAAGTCTTGTTGAGAAGTATGAACTTTATTTTGGTACTCCATGAAATCTTTACATGTTCAATTTTATCATTTAAACCAAAAAAAATTAGCAAAATCATGGCCACATTTTGTGTGTGCACTGTAAAAACATGTACACTGATGACATTTTAAGAAAGCTTTGAAATTCATGATTGAGTTGCCCCAACCTTTTGCATTAATACTTGTCTCCCATGTATGTCTCTGCTTTTCCATTTTGTCAGTGTTCACCAGCGCCATAGATAGCAGCAGGCGTCAAATGTTTCACATAGTCGGGGAGGAAAAAACTTAATATTGAGGAAATTGTGTCCGCTAATTTTACGTATTTTTGCAGGCCACTTGGGGAGGAGCTGGTAATTACTCAATTTTGATAGTAGAATGTTGCTTTGGTTCTTAAAAGTCCATTGTTCTTTGGGAGTCTGTTTTGATAACCACCTTGGTAGCTTATAGAGCACCACTAAAAGGTCCTAACTTGTTTGTGACTAGACCATATTTAAATTTTAGTGCTAGCACTCTGGTGACAGTCTTAGAAGGGGTTTGATACTGGAGGTGGGTAGCTGTGTTATGGTTGTTAGTGATAATGGCATGAATTAAGGTGGTTGTCATGGGGATAGAAATGAAGAGAGAGACTTTGAGGAGATCAGATTGGTGAAGATGTGTGCCGGCACCAGGAACATACCTTATTTATTCATTCATTCATTCATTCATGATTTTAATATTGATTTATTTAGTAGAAGAACTGGGGTGTAGGCCAGAAGTCCAGGGATGGGGTGGGTGAGTAGAGATGAGAGAGGTCTGTTGTGCCATATTTGGGTTAGCTTCCTGCCTAGGGATCCAACTCTGGTCATGGTGATAGAGCTGAGACCTAACCCCTAGGCCACCATGGAGGCCCCATGCCATATTTAAATAAGTTGTGACAATAATGCCATAGCCTTTTGGGCATTTCTTTGTACAAGACCCTTTGATTTCCTATGATCCTTCCAGTAATTCTACTGATGAGTCTTACTCCTTTACTATAGATAAAAACTGGGATAAGTTAGGAGTATGAGGCCACACCACTAAATAAGCTGCAAAGGGTTTAACTCCAAGTGGCTAGCTCTGGGACTATTTCATATGCTATATGGTATGGTGCCTCCCTAAGAAAGTAAAAGTTTCTTAGATTTTATAACTTACTCACTTCTATAGTTTATGTCACTGATTACTGAGTGGAAAGATTCTGTTTACCTAGGTACAGATTTTCTGTTCAAAGAATCTTCTTGTCTCTTTCCTTCATTTTCGAAAAAAGAGATTTTAAAAGATTTTAAGATTTTTTTATTAAGGAGGCCACATATAAAGAAACACATTCTCTCTCCAGAATCTTTGCTTGCATTCTTAACCTTATAATAGCAGCCAGTAAAACAACAAATTGAATTATAGCACATAGAGAAACTGGCTTTAATAAAGACCCAAAGACTGTTTGTTATTAAAATATCTGGATGTGTTTTATTCTTATCTAACATCAGTTGTCTATTGAAATAATTTGTTTTTGTATGTTTTTCCAGGGACTTGTTTTGTGTTGCTATGTGAAAAATCTTTGGGTTTCTGAACAGTTCTAGTGCATTGGTTGATCTAGCAGTAGACGATGCTCTTGAAAGACTGGTGTCCTTTCTCTAAACTCCTGGCTTTACACTGAAGTATACTTTAATGTCTCTAGAATGGAGATTTTCCAAAATTTTTAAAAATCATACCTCAGCATAATAAATACATTTGCATTCCATTAGTCACACACACACAGACACACAGACACACATCAACACACACCCCCTAAAACAAACACTTCTGAAGCAATACTTTCCCTTACTTACATGCAGTGTATTCTGATTTTTTTCTGTTTTATACTGTGCTATTTCCAGTTTGGATGTAGAAGAACTGGAAAAAACATTTGCTCCCATATAAAAGAAAACCCCAGATTAAATAAAAATCACACATTTCTCTGAGGCTAGTGAATAGCAGTAGATGCAAGGAAACTTTTTTTTTTCCTTTATGAGGTGACATTGGTTTACAACACTGTACATGAGTTTTAGTGGAAGAGGTTCACACCGCCTCAGATGTATGTTACCACAGCACCCCCTCCATCAAAGCACCTCTGACCTTGGGACCCCTCCCTTACTTGTCTCTATCCCTACCCCTTCCTCACCCTCTAACAGCCTCATTTCTCCATCAGACTTATTTCATTTAGCATAATCCTCTCCCATTCCATCCATGTTGTGACAAATTGCAGGAGTTCATCATTTCTTTTTTTAACAGCTGAGTAGTATTCCATTGTGTACATACATTGCATCTTCTTTACCCACCCATCTGTCACTGGGATTTAGGTTGTTTCCATAACTTAGCTATCATAAATAGTGCTCTAGTGAACGCAGGGATGCATATCCCTCTAAATTAGTGATATTTGTATTCTTTTGGTAGATATCTATGAGTGAAATTGCTGGATCATAATCTATTTTTAATATTTTAAGGCTCCTCCATACTGTTTTCCATAGGGCCTGGGCTGTCTCTCCACCAGCAGTGTATGAGGGTTCCTTTTTCCCTATGCCATCTGAATTTTTTAGTATGGGCCAGTCTCGCAGGTGTGAGGTGGTCTCTCATGTGGCTTTTATTTGTATATCCCTGATGATACGCGATGCTGAACATTTTTTCAAGTGCCTGTTGGCCATCTATGTGTCTTTGGAGAGGTGTCTAGCTCTCTGCCCATCTTTTGACTGGGTTATTTATATTTTGTTGTGTTGTATACATTCTTAACCCTTGGTCAGATGTATGATGTGTAGATATTTCTTCCCATTCAGTTGGGTGACCTTTGTTTTAATGATAGGTTCTTGCACAGAAGCTTTTTCGCTTGATGTAGTCCTATTAGTTTATTTTTTGCTTTTGTTTTGCAAGGAAACTTCAGTGAACTGAATTCCAAAGTGGATTCTTTTATAACTGATTAGCCAGCCACAGAAAATTTCACACCTGGGAACGAACACACGATTTGGATACAAATAACAACCCTGATATAGATGGTGAAGCTTTGTAGAGGTAAGGGGAAATCCGCCATGCCTTAATTAACAGTATGGACTATTGGAACTGAAATACCAAATAATCCCAAAAGCAAATACAAACCAGTCAGCCCAATAATTAATCTGCTGTGTCCTGTGTCTTCCAATTTTTACTAAGAAAACGGCACTGTTGGAGATAAAGAGACACAAAGAAATGACAGTGGTGCTCTGCCACAGTTGAATTCAAAGGTGAATCAAAAATATCTGAAACTGGGCCTCCCTGGTGGTGCAAGGGGTTAAGTCTCAGCACTATGATGCTGTTGGCAGCCACTGCAGGACAGGTTCAATCCCCGGTCAGGGAGCTAACCCACATGGTGCAGCAGACCTCTCCTGTCTCGCCCGCTGCTCCCCTCAGCAGTGTATTTCATCAGTCTGCCTGTTCTGTTCCCCACTCTATCTCTGCTGAATCCTCTTCCCTCCACCCACACCTCCGGCCTACACCTCAGCTCTTGTATGCATAAATAAATAAATCTTTAAAAAAAGAAAGAAAGAAACGGCCCTGTGCTTGCTGGCACAACATCACTCATCTCTGTTTTTCTCTTGGGAGAATATGGCCCAGGAAGATGAGTCTCTTCATATGGTTTAGAGGAGAGTCAAAATGTTAAAAGTACCTTGCAGATTGTAGGCCAAAATCAGTATCAGTTATCTTCTCCTCTACTATGTTTTACTATTAGTTTTTAATCAATAGAGGTTTTTATTTGTGTGTGTGTGGGGGGGGGGCAATATGGTCATCTTTTCCAGAGATTTTTATTTTTATTCTTATCTCTTTCCTGAAATAAGGCACCTATGACACCAGTAGTGATTCTGTTTCCATTTGGCTGTGTTCCTTCTAGTAGCTGAGTAGTTGGAATCTTTTTGGCACCCATTTCTTCAGATAAATAATTATTCTGGCACTGAACCTGAAACTGGCATTTAAAAAATAGGCATTTATACCTAAGCCCCCTGTTTTCCCAGGACAAAAGAAGAGCTTAAGGTAAAACTGCAGTGAATAGTGTAATACACCTTGGGGGCTAAATACATTACTTAGGAACAAATCTCAGATTATTTAGATATTTAGGAATGATTGTATGACAACTTGTTTTAGATTTCCTGATCAAAATCTTGTTCAGAGAGAGGTAATGCCAGCTCTGTGGAAACTGGGCTTGAATACAGAGTGATTAAAAAAAAAAAAAAAAATTAACATACCTAATCCAGCATATGTTCTGTTTCCAAAAGTTCTGAAATTTGTCACCAAATAGGCCTTTGGTAACTCAGAGCTTCTTTAGCCCCCAAACAGGAACCTCCTGTGAAAAATGAATATAAGATTGTTTTACTCAAAGTTAATCAAACTATCCCCAAAATGAAAATCCTGTGCTTGACTTTTGCTTACTATGGTAACATGTTTAACAGCACTTTAATTAAATGCTCATCACTTCATTATTAAAGATACCAAAGGCCAGTAGCACCTGCTCTGAGGAGTACTAACTTCAACAACAGAGACCCTTTTTTTTTAATTTCATATTGGCAGTGTTTTCCCTTAAAACATTCATTCAGGAAATGCGATCCTAGAGTTCGTGTGTGTGTGTGTGTGTGTGTGTGTTTGTGTGTGTGCGCGCTTTTGTTTTTTCTGCTTGGGAAAACAATTAGAGAACTCAATGGCTCTAACAGAGGAAAACAAGTCAAAATTAGCGGTCAAGTTTGTAATAGTAGCTGTGATGTAGAAGAAACCTTTGGGCCCTTGTAACTTAGGCAGTTTGTATTTTTTCTGAGCTTGAGGGACTCATCTATAAAAACATACATACACATGGTAAGATTTGTTGAGGTTGTAATAAGAAGAAGAGGAGGTAGATGAACTGAAACTGCTTTGTAACTCTGAATTCTTTGCAAATCAATGGTGAAGTAAATGGAATATTTTAAATTCTTTTTAAAAGTCACAATGAGTTTCTGAATCATATTAAGAACAACAACACATAGAATTTTTCAAGCATCCTTAAATTATTTGGCCTTTTCTCATTTGTAAAAACTTTAAAGTTGACTTTATTGAGGTATAATTTCATCCCTGAAATTATGAAAGGCTTTCAAACATGAAAGGCTTCTGTTTGAACTGTATGGTCAATTAGTTTTGACAAGTGTATACACCCCTGTAACTATCATGCCAATCAGGTATATAATATTTTTATCTACCCAAAAAGAGCTTTATATTTCCTTTGTTAGTTCTTACCTTTCTGACCCCAGGAAACCACTGGAGTCATTAGAGATTAGTTTTACCTGTTCTGGATTTTTTTTTTTTTTTAGATTTATTTATTTATGTATGCATACAAGTGCTGGGGTGCAGCTGGGGGCGGTGAGAGGATTCACCACAGACAGAGTGGGGAGCAGAACAGATGGATCTACTGAAATTCACTGCTGAGGGGAGCAGCGGGGAGATAGGAGAGGTCTGCTGTGCCATGTGGGTTAGCTCCCGGGTCAGGGATCAAACTCTTGCTGCAGTGACTGGGGATAGCATCAGGGAGGCCCTGTTCTGAATTTTCATTAGCGATTCATTTTACCTGTTCTGGATTTTCCTATGAATGGACTCGTGTGTGTGTACTTTTATTTCTGCATAATGCCTTTGAGAGACATCTTAGTTATTATGCATAGCATTAGTTTGTTCCTCTTGTGTTGAGTAACATCCTATTGTCTGAATATATCAGTTTGTTTAGGCGCTCTCTTGGTGATGGTTTTTTGTTGACTCCAGTGTGGGACTGTTAGGAGTAAAACTGCTGTGAACATTCATGTAAAGGTGCTTGTGTGAACATATTTTCTTTTCATGTGCAGAACAGATGGATTTACTGAAATACACTGCTAAAGGGAGCATCGGTGAGACAGAAGTCTGCTGTGCCATATATGGGTTGGCTCCTTGGTTGGGGATCGAACTCAGGCCATACAGGTGATACTGCTGAGACTTCACCCCTAGGCCACAGGCCCTAAACCATTTTTTAATAAAAGCATTTATTCCGGGCCTCCCCTGGTGGTGCAGGTGGTTGATCACCACGCTGTGAAGCTGTCCGCAGCCTCTGCAGCACCGGTTCGATGCCAGCTGGTGAGGGTCCCACATGGCGCAGCAGACCTCTCCTGTCACGCCCGCTGCTTCCTCAGCAGTGCATTTCATCAGTCTGCCTCTTCTGTTCCCCACTCTGACTCTGGTGAATCCTGTCACCCTCCCGCACATCTGGCCTGTACCCCGGTTCTTGTATTAAATAAATAGATCAATCTTTAAAAAAAAAAAGTCATTTATTCCAAAAGTCTTCCATATATCTTTTGTTACTGCTAATTCAGTTCCCTTGTGGGTTAGAGAACATTAGAATTATTTCAGTCCTTTTAAATTTACCATTTATTTTATGAGCCAGCATATGGTCTACTGGTAAGTGTTCCCGGTATACTAATAAAGAATGTAGTCTATTGTTGTTCAGTGTAGTGTTCCAGTGTCACTTAGGTCAAGCGGATTGCTAGTAATAGTCAAGACTTTTACGTATTTATGGGTTTTCTATTTTTCCAATCAGTTACTTGTGAAGAGTGATGAAATTTTCACTAAGATTGTAGATTTTATCCATTGGTCCTTTTAATTCTGACATTTTGTTTCTTGCATTTTGAAACTGCTAATTGGTGCATGGTATTTGGGATTGTTAGATACTCTCCATGAATTGGTTCTATTATCTATTTGAAATGTCCTTTTTTATCGCTTAATATTTCTTGCCCAGGAGTCTGTTTTTATCTGATAATAATATAGCTATCATGCTGGTGTTTATTACCTTAGTGTTTGTCTCTCTTTAACACATCTGTGTCTTGATGTTCGAAGTACATAATAGACAGCATAGAGTTAGTCTTGCTTTTCAAGCAGTGAATTTTCCATTTTTTTTTTTTTTTTTTTTTAGAACTTAGCTTATTTGATAACGTCATTATTGATAAGGTCAGATTTCAGTCTCTCATCTTGAATTTTCTGTTTGTGTCATGTGGGGTATTTTTTTTTAAAAGATTGATTTATTTATGCATACAAGAGCTGGGGTACAGGCCAGAGATGTGGAGGGTGAGAGGATTCACCAGAGACAGAGTGGGGAACAGAACAGGCAGACTGACTGAAATACACTGCTGAGGGAGCAGCAAGCGAGTCAGGAGAGGTCTGCCGCGCCATGCGGGTAGCTCCCTGGCTGGCCGGGGATCGAACTTGTGCTGCAGAGGCTGTGGATTGCTCCATAGTGCGGTGCTTTATTCCTTGCGCCACCAGGGAGGCCAATGTGGGGTATTTTTGTTGTCCTTGTGGTTTTTCCTCCTACCTCTATCTTTTCATGCATTATTTTTTTACAGCTCCATTTAATTTTTGTTATTAACTTCTTAACTATTCCTTTTTTCCTTTCAAATGTTGCTTTAGCGTTCACAACAAAAAACTTGAGCCTGTCTCCTTCAAATAACATCCCACTTCAAATATAGAGCAAGAAGCTTACATATTATACTGCCATTTTTCTTTGCTTCTTTTGTGTTTTTTTTACATTTTACTTCCACATGTTATAAATTCCACAATACATTGCTATGTTTTCTTTGAACAGTCAATCTTTTAGAGATTAATAATGAACAAAGTGTCTTTTATATACCCAAGTGTGCCATTTTTGGTTCTCGTCATTCTTTGTTTAGATCCATATTTCCCTCTGGTATCATTTTACTTCAACTTGAAGAACTTTTTAATATTTTTTATAGTGTCTGGGCCCTGCCTGGCTCCACGGCATATGCTCAGTGTAGCTGCATCAGACCCATACTCGGAAGGACTCTGAGGGGCCTTAGGCTCTGCAGTAGCCATCTTGAAATTCGTAGTAATTTTATTTTAAATTTGTATTTTGGGGCCTCCCCGGTGGCGCAGCGGTTGAACGCTGGGCTGCGAAGCTGCCCGCAGCCTCTGCAGCGCCGGTTCCATCCCCGGCTGCTTCCCGGCCACCGGAGGAGGGTCCCACATGGCGCGCAGACCTCTCCTGCCGCCCGCTGCTCCCCTCAGCAGTGTACTTCGTCCTTCTGCCTGTTCTGCTCTCTGCTCTGGCTCTGGTGAATTCTCCCACCCTCCTGTGCTTCTGACTGTACCCACTGCTTGTATAAATAAATAAATAAATCTTTTAAAAATTAAATAAATAAATAAATAAATAAATTTGTATTTTGTAAGTGAAATCTGACCGTGGTGTGTACAGCAGGGCCTTGGGGCCTTCATTCACAGCTCCTTCTCCTGCTGTCTCCCCTGGTTGAGTTCTTAGCTGGCTTTTCTCTAGGTCCCTAACACACCTGGCCCTACCTGGATGTCCCTCCCCACCCACTCTTTGCAACCAGGGCCACCCTCTGCGCTCAGCGGAAGGCTGGGTGTGTGGGGACTGATGCTGGTCACGTACACTCCTGGCGCCTGGGGTGGAGCGTGACAGTGCCTTCTCCAGGTGGCGTAGCGGCGAGCAGCAAGCGGAGTCCTGGGCTTTGCAGGAGCAGGCCTGTCAGCCACCCTCTCCAGATACTGCGTGTGTCCTGGGGAGAGGTGTAAAAATTCTTGGAGGTTACCTGTCTGTCATGTTGGTGAGTCACACCTGTGGGATGGGCAACACCTGCCTGGCTTTTCTCACACCCTGCCTCAGCCAGAGCCTGGCGTGTCGCCCTGGAGGCTGGCAGGGGGCGGATCAGCAGTGAGCTTGTCCATCTTGGGGCTGGGCTCCCAGGTTCCTTTGAAGGTTTGTACCCACCCTACACATTATCCCTCGACTCCAGAGCATTCTCTTGGTCGGTTCTTCCCAGGGGGCCCCTCTCCTTCCCTCCCACCAGTCTGGCCTTGGTCTCTCCTGCTCAGCTGGACACCCTTAAAGACAAGCCACCAAATAGGAATTGTTTACTTTGTGATTCTGCGTATAAATTAAATGCTCTGGTATTTGCATTTAAAAGAGCATTAGATAATATTTAGAAGAATGGTAAAACTCACGCTAATTATTTTCATTTTAATTTTTTTAAAGATTTATTTATTTATGCATACAAGAACTGGGGTACAGGCCAGAGGTGCAGGGGGTGAGAGAATTCACCAGAGACAGAGCGGGGAGCAGAACAGGAGGAATCACTGAAATACACTGCTGAGGAGAGTAGCAGGTGAGTCAGGAGTGGTCTGTTGCGCCATGTGGGTAGTTCCCTGGCTGGGGATTGAACTTGTGCTGCAGTAGTTGCAGATAGCTTCATAGGTTGTGTCTTAACCCCTTGTGCCACCAGGGAAACCCTTAAATTTTCTTACTTAAAACATTAGTAGTAAATAAAACATGATAAATTTGAAAGAGACTGCATAAAAAAGGAAAATGCTTCAAATGTACCTTTACAAAGTTACTCTTGCTGCATTTTGAACAAGGGACCACACATTGTCTTTTTTTCACATGGAAGTAGATTCTAACTTTGATCCCCTTTGTGTAAGCCAAGAGTGAATCTGTCTCCAAGTTTAGTCACCAGAGGTATAAGCAGCGGTGGCCTGTGGATGAACTAGTATGCAAATCAGGTGCCTACATATTATAAAAATCTATAGAAGCAAGAAATTACATTATATCTGGGCTGATTCTGGCTTGCTAGAATGTATCAACTAATTTCTGAAAACATCAGCTACAGCTCATAAAATACTAATACCACCTGGATGGCAACAGATCTTGTTCAAGTGGCAGCTAGTCCCGTTTATGGAAAGTCTAAAGTATAACCGGAGGACTCCAGCTGTATCAGGCAAATTTATAGAATGTTTACAAAAGAAAAAAAAATGTTTCTCTATTTCACGCTATTGCTATCAAGCAACAGCAATAGAAAATATACAAGACAGGTCACATATGATTGCAATGTAGAACCCCAAAGAATTAGTTTGATGCTGCTGTTATAAAAGACCAAAAAAAAAAAAAGGCACACAAAAGGGTAAAGTCATTGGGTCCCTCCCATCCAGGTCCCTGGGATGGTGCCAAGACTCCCCATGTCTGCTTCTGCTCCCTCCGCCCCCCTGTGCTGTGGCTGCGGTCACAGCGGGGAGCATAGTGGTTCTTGGGTTCCTGCGAGAGACTTCCTTGGGCTCCACCTGGCAGAGTCGTGACTCTCCTGGGTTTCCAGATCAAACAGCTGTTGTCTGGAGAGACCTCGCTTGTACCTCTGCGATGGCCGTGGTGCTGGGTAGAGGAGGAGGAGCCGATGCGGTTTCGTGACTGGTCCTAGGTAGGGGTCTTCAGCCTCGGGAACAGAGTGGGCTGGAACAGAGTGATTGTCCTCTGACCACATGAGAACCCTGAGAGTTAGAGGCCGGCGTAGGGCTACACGCAGAGCTGAAATAAGGCTGAAAAGAGGGTTTGGAGGATTGCTGCTGGGTGGCCTTCCAGGGGCCTCCAGAGGGTTGGCAAGCTGCTCACAGGCCTCCTCCAGCTGGTTCTCATCCAAGATCACATCCAACAACTCTGGAGGACACTGAGCCAGTTTATCAGCTGCTACCATCTGGACAGTGAGGTATTTAGCTTGAGATTTCCCTCCAGATTGTATTATCCTTTGTAAACCTCGGGAGAAACGATCCTTACATATGCTACCATTGGGGCCAAAGGGATTTTACTAAATTGAACTGCCTGATTAATAGTGTTAAGGACAACCAATTGCAGTGTTTTTTCAAATTCAACACTCGGAACTTCAGCTTAGCTTGGCCTTGTGTTGGATCTTTCTGTGACTGCATGCCGGCTGAGATTGCATAACACCCAGCATACGGCAAGTGAGATCTCAGCAGTGACCCTTCTGATGGGTATTTGCTCTTCAAATCTGTTTTAAAAAAATCAAACAAATGGGCCTCCCTGGTGTCCTAGGGGTTAAGTCTCAGCGCTACCACTGCCACATCCTGAGTTTCAAACCCCAGCCTGGGAGCTGACCCACATGGCGCAGCAGACCTCTGCTGACTTGCCCGCTGCTCCCCTCAGCAGTGTCTTTCAGTCAGTCTGCCTGTTCTGCTCCCCACTCTGTCTCTGGTGAATCCTTTCACCCCTGCCAAAGCCTGTGGCCTACACCCCAGTTCTTCTGCAAAATAAATATTAAAAAAATCAAGCAATGCTTTCTGCAACATACATGTGACCACACACCCAGAAAAGGGTGCACGAGGACCCTGGTCACGTGGAAGCTCCCATGTCATTCGGAGGTGTGTGCACTGTAGATTTCTGCTTCTCCTTAGCAGGTGATGGAGAGGTAGATCTGCTACAGCTAGGTTCTGTGTCACCCAAACTGGATCAAGAATTTCCTCCTGATTTACTCGAATAGCATTTCCCTTGCCTTGCGTGCACTCTGTTCATGCTATCGCCTCAGCATGGCGTCCACTGGGCTTGGAGTAAATCTGATTTTACAGTCTTTCTTTAACCAGTTGCCCTATCTGCCAGTCATTGTTAAGTTTTTCCTTAATGTCCAAGTAATCTTTTGCTTCAAATGAGATGACCTTGCCTGGCACCAGAACGTCACCTTCATGGCCTGCTCTCGGGCTGATATTTGTCCCAACTGCAAATGCAACAGTCTTTGTCTTTGCTTTGTCCAACTGGGCCTGCGCCTGGGCCTGTTTCTCTTTCTATGGACATGACCTCCTGCTCTTCCTCCAGAGAAACACGTGAGTTGAACCAGTGGCTGGTGTGGGAGTCTGCGAAACCACAGCTGCGTTCATCAGTCTTCCTCCCTGGGGCCTTCTTTAGCCAGACAGCTCCTTTCTCGTTGGCAGCTGTGGTCTCGGGGAGCCCATCCTAAGTGAGTGCTAAGCCCCAGGATCCCCTGCTCCTTTCTACCCATGCTCAGGCAAGTCCTTCTCCACCTCCAGGGCTTACACTCCCTACCCGGGAGGACTCTAAGCCAAGAAGACTCTTCCTTTCCCATTCCAAGGGGAAGGAAAACACTCGTATGCTTTATATTGCTTTTAAAAAATGCCCCATGTTTTCAATTTGCACTGGGACCCACAAGCTATGTCCTTTGCCCTGAGTGGCAGTTAGCTATTGACATTCTCAGAGATGTTGTTTGACTGAAAATGTCTTTACTTCACTTACACTTCTTTTTAATTTTTTAAAAAAATTTATTTATGCGTACAAGAGCTGGGGTACCAGCCAGAGGTGTGGGGGGTGAGAGGATTCACCAGAGATAGAGTGGGTAACAGAACAGGCAGATTGACTGAAATACACTGTTGAGGGGAGCAGTGGGCGAGTCAGGAGAGGTCTGCTGCACCATATGGGTGGCTCCCTGGCAGGGGATCGAACTTGTGCTGCAGGGGCTGCGGAGAGCTTCATAGGTTGTGTCTTAACCCCTTGCGCCACCAGGGAGGGCCTTTACTTACACTTTGAAGGATATATCTAGAATTCTAGATTCAAAGTCTCTCTTCTCTCCCCTCCTTAAAATTTTCCATTGCTTTCTAGCTAACCTTGTTATCCCTGTGTGTGTATGTGTGTGTGTCCTTTTTGAAATTTTTCCCTTTACCACTGGTTTTAGCATTTTCATTATGATTTGCTTTGTTGAGACTTTCCTGATGTTTTTTCCTGTTTGGGGTTTGTTCATCCTCTTAGATCTGTGGGTTTGTAGTTTTAATCGAATTTAGAAAATTTTCAGTCATTATTTCTTGAGATATTTGTTCTCTACCCATTCATTTTTGGGATTCTTGTTTCATGTAAAGTAAACTGCTTGATTGGTTCCCAGGAGGCTATGTTCTAGCAGCTTCTCCATGCTTCAGTTTTTGTTTTATTTATCCAGTTACTGTTATTACTTACCCAGTTTCATTTCTTCTGCAATATCTAAATCTGCTGTTCAATTCATCTAGTGAAGTTCTAATTTCAGATAGGGTATTTTTTTTTAAAGATTTATTTTATTATGCATACAAGAACTGGGGTACAGGCCAGAGGTGTGGGGGATTCACCAGAGACAGAATGGGGAGCAGAACAGGTGGATTGATTGAAATACACTGCTGAGGGGAGCAGTGGGTGAGTCAGGAGAGGCCTGCTGCACCATGTGGGTAGCTTCCTGGCCAGGAATCGAACTCATACTGCAGCGGCTACGGATAGCTTCATAGGTTGTGGCTTAACCCCTTGTGCTATCAGGGAAGCCCTTCAAATAGGTTATTTTTAAGCTGTAGCAGTTCCATTATATTTTATAATCTTCCAATTCTGTACTTACTGTGGTCCAGATTTCCTTTAAGTTTGTGGATATATTTAAAAGAACTGGCTTGAGGCTCCTGTCTGCCAGTGCCATCATTTTCATTCTGTTTCTATTAACTCATTTTTCTCCCAATAGGTCTCATTCTCAGCCTCTCCCTTGCCCCCGTCCATATTTAGTAATTTTGATCTGATGCTGGACATTGTCAGCCTTACGTTGCTGAGTGTCTAGATTTTATTGTTTTCATGTAAAAAATGGCTTCTGTTTATGTAGGTACTTACATTACTTACGAATCAAATTGGTCTTTTTTTTTTTTAAAGATTTATTTATTTGTTTATACAAGCACTGGGTACAGTCAGAAGTGCAGGAGGGTGAGAGAATTCACCAGAGCCAGAGTGGGGAACAGAACGGGCAGACTTGACGAAATACACTGCTGAGGGGAGCAGCGGGCGCAGCAGGAGAGGTCTGTCACACCATGTGGGACCCTCGCTGGGGTCCGGGGATCAAACCTGCACTGCAGGGGCTGCAGGCAGCTTCGCAGCCCAGTGCTCAGCCGCTTTGCCACCAGGGGAGGCCCTCAACGTGGTCCTTTTAAGACTTTTGTAAAGCTTTGTGAGGGTGCCTCTAAGTAGCCTTTACTAGTTTAGTCCTGCTGGTAAGCCAGCATCTCCTGATGGCCCTGATAGTTCCCGAGGGTATGACCAGGCTGCTCCTCCATGGATCGGGATGATTGGGTGTTACTTAGCCCTTTGTGAGCTCTCGGTGTTAGTCCACTTACAACTCTCATAATTGTTCTTTCCCTGGAATTTGTTTTCTACCTACTTGCATAGTTACCCTGTACATTAGTAGTTGAATATTTTAGCTCCACACTCAAGTGGATGCTGTGGAGATTTCTGAATTCTGTGTTGAACCCTCCTTTCTGCTACTCTGCCCTGACAAATGCATTTGGCTCAGCCTCGCCAAGGTCTGTCCTTTTTGTTCTTAACTCTGTGAGGTTTGTATTTATTGTTTGGTTTCCTCTTTTGATGCTGTTTTCTGTAAAGAACCGCCAGGGTGAAGCTGGACCATTTTAGGGTCTACTGCATTTGTTTTTTTCTTTCAGACATTGAGGTCTGTGCTGTCTATTATTTAAATATCTGAGAGCAGTAATTTTATATATTAGGCCACTTTTTTTTGTTTTTTTTTTTTTGCATAGAAGAACTGGGGTGTAGGCCAGAGACGCAGAGGGTGAGAGGATTCACCAAAAAAATTAACCATTTTTAAAGTGTGATTCTCTTACTGGTTTTTAAGTCAGGTTTTGAAATGTTTCTCGATTCTTCCTATATTGCCAGATACTTAAATTTAATCAAATAAAATAATTTGAAGGATTTGGAGTGAAGAACTTACCCTGTATAAGATTTCAGTTAGTGAAATAAAGCATCAGTATTCTCTTTCCCAAAGAGAATTTCACTCACCTGGATGGATTCAGATGGGTTTCTTTTAATATGCTAGAAGCACAGAGTTCGCTTTATGATAGGTTATTATGCAGTCCATTTTAAGCTGATAAACTATTGATGTGTTTCTTAGATGAAAGCAAATACTCAGAAAAGCAACAGCAGATAAAAATAAATGGACATGATTAGACATCACCTGTGGGAACACAGAATAGAAAAAAGTTGACTAATACCTTTACTCGAAGCATTCTATTTTATTATTCTTTAAAAATCATGTTTGGTTTTTCATAGCTATACTGCTCCTTCCCTGAGGAACAGAAAGCTCACCACTGTCGCTTCTATTGAGATTACTCATTGTGGTTATTTTTTGATGGGGGGAAAAAAAAAGTGTATGTTTTTTCCCCCTGCAAGTTCTGCCTGACTTTCATAGTCTTTTAACAGTTGGAGAAGTCCTTGATTCCTTTTGTAGTATTAAGAGAAAAAGAAAAACCACTTATAAAACTGCTGAATGGCTATGTTTTCTCAGCCTGTGTTTCAGTTAGAACTGTTGAAGCAAGCTTGGGACAAATATGACAAAAAATCTTTAGGGACAAATATGTGAATAACTTGGGCGTTAGGGAGTTTTCAAAAGATGAAGCTTGGGAGAGATCTAGAACTTGAATGCTGAGCCGGCACTTAGGGATGAGAATGTCCACCTGTAGTGGAAGTCAAGGCAAGAAAGTAGGGAGGTGGGGTGAGGGCTATAAAGGATTTTACAGGCTAGGTGAGCCACAGAGGGGTGATCCTGAGTGGCAAGGTGGCTCAGAATTTAATTAAGTTAAAGGGATAGTCAGACAGGAGATGCCTGTAAAAAAGTGAAGCAACTCTTGGCTTGGCAAATGAGTCTTATTTTTTTGGATGAGATTAAATCATAGCTGGTATGTAAGGATAGGCAAGCCACATTATAAAGGGTTGAAATTAATTTGACGGAAATTAGAGATGTGAAATCAGAAAGAAACATTCTCTTTTTATCCAAATACTATCTCTTATATTATTCTCTTATAAACCAAATACTATCAATGTAGGTATCTGGATGTTAGTTTGTGTTAAAGTTTTTTTTTTGTTTTTGAAATAATTTGACCATTTTTTGAGAGCTTGACTTTGGGGGACACTCCCATTTACCTGTGTTGGTAGTGTCTTAACATGCGCGCTGCAGCTGAAATAGCATCAGTACACACGGTGGATTATTTGTGTGAAGTCCATAGATGAAGCCACTTGTTGCCAGTAATTTTCAAATTAAAAATTTCAGCCTCAGGGCCTCCCCCCAGTGGCGCCACGGGTTGAGCGCAGTGCTGTGAATCTGTCCGCAGCTTCTGTAGAGCAGGTTCGATTCCTGGCCGGCCAGGGAGATTCCCACATGGCGAGGCAGACCTCTCCTGTCACATCTGCTGCACCCCTCAGCAGTGTATTTCGGTCGTTTGCCTGTTCTGTTCCCCACTCTGTCTCTGGTGAGCCTCTCACCCCCGTCACCTCTGGCCTGTACCCCAGCTCTTGTATAAAAATAAATAAATCTTTAAAAAAAAATTCAGCCCCACCATTTTTCATCTTCTCAGTTTGATCCATTTGTATGTTAACAAGGGAAAGGCAAGAAAAGGGTAACAGGGACTGCCAGAGACTTCATCTAGGCTTCCAGGAGAGAGAGAAATACTATTGTCTTGTCTATAGTGAAGAAAACCAGAGTCTCGAGGACACCTTAACATTCTTGGGACTCCTCTGTAAACATCAGAAGCAAGAAAAGGACTTTGAGGCTTTTGATAATGAGCTTGAGCAGATTGGATCCTCAGATTCTATGCATTAGACTTGCAGAATCATGTAAGTGAAAGTTGACGGCAGCCCTGACCAGCAGTGGCCTGGCTGGAATCAGCTGTGTGTGTCTGCTGCGTGTATCCCCGTTGGTCAGCTGTAAGAACAGAGCTCAGCCAAGGCATTTTTCCTGCCTGTTAATCAAGGCCACACAGACAAAGCTCAAGGAAGGATGACCCCTACCTCAGGAAGTTTGACTCAGTTGCTATTTTTAACCAGCGTACAGTAGAACTGGAGGTCAGGTCTTCACTCACTAGATAGGAAAAAATTTCTGACAGGTTTTTTTGTTGTTTTTTTTTTTACATCTGAGGAAACAGTTTATGGCCTCACAGAGTAAAGCTGCTATGTGAAAGGAAGAAATGTGACAGAGACTCTTATGTATTTTTGCTGATTTGGGTCAAGGGTGTGGTGACAGAAATGTGGAAAGTTCAGTCAGTGACAAAAAAAAAATACTGCATTTTAAAGCAACTGATTGTTAAATGGTTGCACCTTGGATGGTCCTTAGTTCTCTGTGTGTGGAATCCTGTGCTGCTAACGTGAAGCTGAAGTAAGGGCATGCAGTGGGTTAATATTCTCTCTCAACATAGGACAGGAGGAGGAAATGAGCTATTGATGTGTTTCCAGACTAACTGGCTCTTCCTCTGAATGTATACATAAGCCTTTGGTTATTTGAGATGCATTTCTGTATATGTATGCTTTTTATACTACTCTGTTGGTCCTTGTTTCATTAAGAAGTTTCGTAAGTGTTTTTTGAAAAACAAAATACTACATACCAGTAGGTGTAATCTCTTTTAAAAGCCATCCTACCCAACATTAAATATGGTAGAACATTCAAGATAATAATTTGAGGGCTAGCACAAGGGTCTGTGTATCCTGGTGGTGTTATATCACCATTTAGGAATGTCTTTATGGAGTTGAAGTAGTTAGTGGTCAACAGGTACATTTTTATATTTTCAGTGTAAACAGGTTATTTAGGGATTGGTGGGTAGGGTAATGTTTTAGTGGAGTTTAAAATAGGGAATTATAAAACTGCTAACATGTTCTTGTCTCGCTTTCATAGGATTATTCAAGACAGAGTTGTAGTCATCTTCAACAAGGATCAAGAACCAAAATTTTTCCTTTTACAAAGAAATTGACAAGTTAAAGATGAAAGGAAAAGACTGGAATCATTTGGGTTCTTACTGACAGGATAAAGAACACAAGATTTCATACTTGTCATGGAAGCTTATTAAAATTCATCCCCTCTATGCATCCACCTGGGAACATGGATGTTGGTTTTTCACGTTCTGCTGTTCAGACACTGTCAAGAAGCCACTGCAAAAACATCAAACAAAAAATTTCTCAGTGGGAAGGAAGAACTAATGGCTTATCTAATGCAAATAAGTGGCATCCCAAGGACTTTGGAGTGAGGTATAACTGTCATCAAGAGATTCTTAAAAAAAGTCCTGTTGTTGAAGAAAAGAGCAAGACAGTAGATGTTAACTGTCACAGTGTTGGTCTAGAGAGGAAGGAAGATGCCAAAAGCCACATTCAAACTGAGGATGGAAGTGAGCAAAAGGACCATGATACACGCCTCTTTAAAAATGGATCAGAATCCAACTGGGTATGTTCTCAGGTTAAACAAGTTGAAACCTGGAAAGAGGTTGTTTTGGATCCAGAAACGTCATTCCCGCCAGGAAACTTCTATACCTCACAAATATTGTGGAAGAAAATAGAGGCACTTCCCCCAGATAAAGTCTTCAATTTGGCTTTAGAACATTGTGACTCTTCAGAGAAAGAACTGAATTTCAGAGTTCTGGATAGTTCATATGGAATAACCAAGAGCTTAGAAAATATTTACTCTGAACCAGAGGGGCAAGAATGTGGACATTCTATAAATCCTTTGCCAAAACCTCGTCGGACATTCAGATACTTATCTGAGTCTGGTGTTGTGCCATGTGATGAAAGAAACTGTGACCAAAAATACTGTGAAAATAATTCTTGTGCAGAGTCGTCTTTGGCCTCTTCTCGGGAACCGGAACCAAAGAAATATGGCGGGAAAATCAGAGGGAGATCTAAAAGGTATGTTTTTATTTCATAGGTAATGATTTGGGAGTACTTTCCATGCAAAATTACTGAATTCCTTTTTTTCCTTTTGAAACCACTTTCCATTTCCTGGTCTGGGTACAGCTCTAACTTGATTATACACATGTTGAGTAACCCAAGGGGAAAAACCAGACAGACAGTGTGGCATGGAGGTGATACCTGAAACAGTCTACTGACACGAGCGCTTCAGAAAGCTTTTATTTTATTTTTTAAAGATTTATTTATTTATGCCTACAAGAGCAGGGGTATAGGCCAGAGATGTGGAGGTAGGGGGGTGAGAGGATCCACCAGAGACAGAGTGGGGGACAGAACAGGCAGACCGACTGAAACACACTGCTGAGGGGAGCAGCAGGTAAGACAGGAGAGGTCTGCTGCGCCATGTGGGCTGCTCCCTAGCTGGACAAGGATCGAACTCATGCTGCAGAGGCTGCGGATTGCTTCATAGTGCGATGCTTAACCCCTTGCGCCACCAGGGAGTCCCCAAAAGCTTTGATTTTACAATCAATGAATGTACAGAGAAACAAGTTCATCCTTCTTCATTCGGGCATGCTGACCTCAGCTCACTTACACTAGAGATCGAGTTGACTAGTGGTGTCCAGTGAAGAACATGAAGATAAATGGCTTCAACCTTCTCATTTTCTCACGGTACATATTGGGGGTCCTGCCTAGTTCATTTTTTTTTCCTTCTTAGTTTATTAATTAGGAATCTGATAAAGCACATTTATAACTTTATACACAAGTCCTTACCAATTCCTATCATACCAGTTTTAAAAAAAAGACTAGTGTTTTAAGTGATACAACTTTAAAATATGTATCTCCTTTCTTAAGGAAATCCTTTGAATTTGAGGATATTCAGCACTTTCGAAGTCGGAACTCACAGAAGATTCATGAAGAACTTGGAAGAAATTCTAGCTCAGCACTTTATCACACACAGTCTGAGGACAATATCTATGAGGATATCTTATGTAGGTGTCCAGAAACTCTGTAATTAAGTTTAAAGAGTATGTGTTTGGTGGTGCCCTTAACTATTGGATAGCATTTTTCTTTTATAATCAAGTATATTCTGCTCAAGAATTTTTCTTTTTAATATGGAAATCTTTGTTGTATAAGTTCTTCTTTTGTTTCGTAGATTTTACACCAGTTTAGTGGACTGCTCAGTTCAGAAGTAGGTGTTGATAGTATTTTAAAAAAATACTTAGTTACTTATTTTGCATTGAAGAAATGGGATGTTGGCCAGAGGTGCAAGAGGGTGGGGTGTGTGCGAGAGGATTCACCAGAGACAGAGTGGGGAGCAGAACAGGCAGATTAACTGAAATACACTGCTGAGGGGAGCAGCGGACGAGACAGGAGAGGTCTGCCGACCATATATGGGTCAGCTCCCTGGCTGGGTATTGAACTCAGTCTGTGGCCGTAATAGCACTGAGACTTAACCCCTAGGCCACCAGGGAGGCCTTAGACATTTATAGTATTTTGAGAATTCTTTCGGCTTGGTTGTACTGAGTGGTTTATAACTGCAAAGTGCCATTAATTGTGAGTCCCACATGCAGTATAGACTAGAATGATGAACATACTTGGCCCTTTTTTTCTTTCTTTTCCTAGCTGTAGTAGCTTCGTTTCCATGTAATTATGTTCCTTTTAATTTTTTTTCATTATTTCTCAAGATCCCGCCAAGGAAAATCCATATGAAGATATTTCAATACAACCTTTACCCATGTGGAGATCTCCATCAGCCTGGAGGCTACCGCCCCCTAAAAGTCCTTTCAGAGCACCCAAGGTACAGCCAGAGAATTACTAGAATGCTACAGTCTTGCTTATGAGCTCTATGAAAAGGTTAAAGTGGTTTACCTAGAGCCAAAAGTACGAGGCACAGAACAGTGGGTTGTGTCGGTGGTCGTGGTGGTGGATTGTTGTTTTGTTTTGGGGGCAGCACATAACATTTTATGCTTTGGATGGGGGAGTTTTTATTGTTAGTTTTTAGCACATCAAATACAGTTTCGATGTGAACACTCAACAGGCCGTGACCTGTCAGTTCCTATTGTTTGCACAGCTCACTGTACCCTCCCATCTCCCTGTGGCCTACACCTGGCTGGTCCCTGAAAACACTTACCATCCCCAGAAGCCCAGGCTGCCTTTAGTTAATGAAGACTATGAGCCTTTGTTTTCTAGAAATATAATTTCAAAATAGTAAAAGAATTTTAGGTTAGAAGCCTGAGATACTTTACAAAGGGTGGAAAAGGAATTATGGTAACCGCACTTGAGATCATCATAAAGGAAGGGTCATTGTTTCTCCTGGGTAACTTCGACTTTGTTTTAGAACTTGGGTATAAACTAGGGTACCTGCCCCTGACCACTGTGTCCTCTCTGGTTTCAGTTCCCGCCCAAGCCCCAGTTCCTTCACCGGAAGACTATGGAACTGAAGAACACTCAGGCATTTTTACGGTCAAAGTTCACAAAGGACACCACTCTGCCTGTCACTTTAACTGAATGGAAGCTTTTCCGAGCTGGAGAAGTTGCAAACAGGAAAAGGAAAAATCTTCCAAGGGTAAGGACTCCAGTGTTTTTATTCTTTGACTCTTACTTCATCATTTCTATAAAAGAAAATAAACTTCAGACTGAAATGAATAACAGGTTAGAGCCGACTCATTGGAATTAGAAAATTTGGAAAGGAACCTTGTGTTTTAAATGTTTGCTCATGCAAGAAAACTGCGTGGATGGCTTTTGCTAAGGTTTCTTTGTGGATTTGGAAAATTGATTTTAGATGGAGGACTTTGCTTCTGTTACCTTAAAATCCGCATCCTGTTTCAAGGAAGCATAAGAATTTCATATAAATGATGTTGTGCTGAGCTGGCTGCATTTGCAGGTTTCCTCCACTATCCCAAAATAGAATATTCCTGTTTGGTATGATTTGGTAGGTTATCTTTTGGGTCTGGGAATATATTACCATTAGTTTATGTGGAAAAAGTTATGAGCATTCCCAGACCCCATAAATTACCTATCAAATCATAACTAATAAGAATATTCTAACTTTGTTTATCAGGGAAGCTTCTGTGTAATTGTCACAATGAATTCAGGGTTTTGTCCGAGTTTATAAATTTTCAGTAATGACAAAGTATATGCCATTCATTTAGGGCAAAATTTTCTAATAGGGAAAGAAAAAAAATGCATGACTGTTACTTACGAGTAGTATCAGCAATTATACTCAATAAGTTACTTCTCTATCAAGAGAGAAAAGTCAGTCAGTTGTAAATTATCTCAACTAGATGTTGGAACCAAAATGAAGAAACTGGAATTATTTGTAGACAGAAATATTTTCTTCTAGGAGAGACATTTGAGAAATTGCATGAAAATATTTCTAAACGTTTTGTGACTTTGTGCTGTAATTCAGAATGTTTTCAACGTTGCTATGTAAAAATAAGAAATTAGATCATTTAAATAATATTCTTTTCCTTAATGCCATTTGAATTAGTCACATATATTCATTTGGCACACGATTTTGGCACCAAAATGACAGCTGTTTCTTGCTTTAGTCACTCCTGTGTTTGGTGAGGAATACTTAAAAATCAGAGGATTATAGAATTTCTGGGCATCCTGCACTACTTCTCTGTGCTCAGAGATCTTGGGGTCACCCAAAGCAGGCTGCCACCTTCCCCAGAAACTACAGGTCCCTTGCTGTGAAGAACACAGACAGTACCTCGCTGGTGGCCTAGAGCTTAAGTCTCAGCGCTACCACTGCAGCACAAGTTTGATCCCCAGCCAGGGAGCAACCCACATGGCGCAGCAGACCTCTCCTGTCTCACCCGCTGCTCCCCTCAGCAGTGTATTTCGGTCAGTCTGCCTGTTCTGCTCCCCACTCTGTCTCTGGTGAATCCTTTCACCTCCTGCACCTCTGGCCTAGACCCCGGTTCTATGCGCAAAAATGAAACAAACTCGGAACACACGCACATAAGGAATTACATTTGAGTTGCGGTTTTGGGACTGACATTAACAAATATCTAGGAATTAGGAGTTTAATGAGACCTGAGGAGATTGATGGTGCTTTTGACTTCATGTCTCAGTATTTTATGTTCTGTGGATCCCGAGTACCCAAAGCTTGTTCTCTCTCTGATGATAGGTGATAACGAATCCAACTTTTCTTTTTCTAATATTTTTCTCAAAGGAATTTTTTTTAAGAAGTGTGGAGCGGAAAATGTGACAATGAACTCGATTGCCAGGACGGTGCAGGCTGTTAGCATGTCTCCCTGTGGCCTGCCGGATGACGTCTTTCAGGATGTCCCCTTTATAACTCTGGTCCTGGCTTTGGAGTGTCATCAGAAACAACATTCCATGAGAAAGCAGTTTTTATTTGCTTCCCTAGTGATGACTGGAGCTAGCCCTGGAGGGAAGCTGCCTTCAGAGTTTGAAACTCACTGATCTAGTCCATACGCCTCTTCCCCGCCCTTCCTTTCTCTCGCTGCCCTGGAAGCCTGTGTCGGATTGTTTGCTGAAGTAGATTTCCTAGTGTTTTATATATTGTTTCAAGTGTGTGCAGCAATATGGTTTCTATCATTTCTTAGGAAAATAATTCTAGAAGGTAAAAATAGCTTCTCTTCCTAGTTTGGAACGAGAATTTAAATTTTTATTAATTTAACTCATATTCCTAGAACAGATAGTTCCCTTCCCTTTATGATATGATTATACTTTTGAAGTGCACATTAATAAGTATGCTGTTTTTGGTCATTATTTACTCAGAATACATGTTTACATACATCTCACTCTGTCCTCCAGCATTACCATTTCATTGTGGATTCTCTTGTTTGTTTTTTAATAATGGTGGCACTTAAGGACATTGATAATTTTTTCACCTGGAAAGCAACCACAAGAATCTTTAAAAGAATAAACCAATCCAAAAATGTGGGACTAATTTACATATTGGAAGCACATGTTTCTCACATGTTATTTTTCTTGCTCTTGGATTGACTCACTACCTATGGATTGCCAAGTGCTGGAGAAACAAGGACAAAAGAGAAAACAAGAACGTTTTCTCCAAGCAACTTTGTTAATCATCATACATAATGTTCTTAGCAATGTTTTTTTAAAAAGATTTATTTATTTATGCATACAAGAACTTGGGTACAGGCCAGAGATGTGAGGGTTGAGAGATTCACCAGAGACAGAGTGGGGAGCAGAACAGGCAGATTGACCAAAGTACACTGCTGAGGGGAGCAGCGGGCGAGTCAGGAATGGTCTTCTACGCCATGTGGGTTGCTCCCTGGCAAGGCCGGTGATCGAACTTGTGCTGCAGTGGCTGTGGATAGCTTCATAAGTTGGGCCTTAACCCCTTGGCGCCACCAGAGAGGCCCTTCCCTCTTTTTTTAACCCCAGCCTATGCGTGTCAGTCTCTTTTACACACAGCTCCCCTCACAGAAAGAACTCTGATGAACAGTGCTTCTTAACTAGAGCTTGGCGTTGTGCTTGAACACATTAGAGTTTCCTATTTTATGACATGTTTCTTAAAAACAAAACAAAGCAAAAACACCAATATAGAGTAGTACTCCCTTTGAAAAAACTTTCTAAGCCTAATTATCCTCTCCTTGCAAAGATTTCCTGGGAGCAGAAATAACTGAGCCTCGCCCTACCCTCTGAGTTGAATGAGCATTCCACTTCCTGCTCTGAGCAAGCGAAAACTTGAGTCCAGACGTGAAGGCTGGTCACTGCATACAGCACAGCAGGCTGCTTGTTGGGACATGAGTGACAAGCAGAGCAACCCAGGGCCCGTGCTGGGTTCTTCTGGAAAGAAGATACCCTTCCCCACTTCTTTTACCCATGTTGTGTGAACTCTGCATCAGAACAACATAATCATCTTATTCAAGGTCATTTTAGATTGAAAGTTGAAAACTGTAAAGGTTTTTATTTATACAATGGATCTTTTCTCTGAATGAGAATCACTAATAAAGTTCCGTCCACCAGGCTGTGAAACTTAACTGGTATTAGTTTTAACTTAAGCTTTTCTGGTCTTTTTTTCAGTTTGTATTGAAAATTGATGACATATTTGAATCTAAGAGAGGGAAGAAGAGAGTAAAATTACACCCTTACACTGGAAAAGACGCACCTCCCACAAAAGGTAAGGCCTGTCGCAGCTGTTTATCACCATCAGCATACAAAGGGCGATTCGTTGTATAATTTGATGTTTGATGCCTGTGGCAGGTTTTGGTTTTCTTAGCAGCTTTCTATCCCAATTAAATATAAACTGTGGAATAAGGGATATTTCTTTCTCTTCCTCAAATCCCTTTTATTTTGTTCTGTGACAAGTAGTGACTACTAGATAAATAAATTTTAAAGAACCTTACAAACCAGTGAGATTAATGTTCATATTATCTTTATTTGTAGTCCTACTTTGTTCAATAAGTCAACTTATCAGTGTAGAGTCTTTAAGTGGAGAAATGAAAATATTAGGTAGGGCCTTCCTGGTGGCCTAGGGGTTAAGTCTCAGAACTATCACCCCTACTGCCTGAGTTCAGTCCCCAGCCAGGGAGCTAACCCACATGGTGTAGATTTCTGTCTCGCCCGCTGCTCCCTCAGCAGTGTATTTCAGTCAGTCTGCCTGCTCTGCTCCCCACTCTGTCTCCAGTGAATCCTCTCACCCTCTGTACCTCTGGCCTACACCCCAGTTCTATGCAAAAATAAATAAAAATAAAACTTTTTTTTTTAATAAATTACAGGTTATATATCATCTGAAAGTGTATGGTACTCATCCATTATGTTCAGTAATTTTATCTTTCAGATACTTAGATAAAACAGATACCGTCTTTATTAAGAAACTTTCAACTTCCATAGGGAATTGCTAGAATTTTCTTAAAAACTCAAGCAAGATTCTTGACTTGGTTGTCTGGCACAGACATGTGGAATTTAGCAATTTTTATAATTTAGAAAGAACAGCCAAGTCAAATCAGAGAATGTTTCATATTTTTGCAGACTTAAAAAGATAAAAATTTCTTAACTTTCCATGAAAGTCTGTTCTACATTTCTGCAGTGAATGTATCACATTATTCTGACTTTCAGTCTGTGTACATCCAGGTAGTCACATTTGTCTTACTTTCTTTTTTAAAGATTCATTTATTTGTTTGTTTGTTTGTTGAAGAACTGGGGTGTAGGCTAAAAGTGTGGGGTGGTGGTGAGAGGATTCACCAGAGACAGATTGGGGTACAGAACAGGCAGATTCCCTGAAATACACTGCTGAGGGGAGCAGCAGGAGAGACAGAATAGGTCTGCTGCACAGGGGATCCAACCCAGGCCATAGTGGTAATAGTGCTAAGATTCAACCCCTAGGTCCCCAGGGAGGCCCTTAGTCTTACTATTATACCATGTTTTGATTTTCCTGATTATTCATAACCATTATTTCTATAATTTTCCCTTTGTCTTCCTTATATCCATATTCTAATATAACATAAACATTCTTTTCTAGTAATATATTTTTTAAACAGAAGAAAAACTGTTCTAACAGATTCTAACAATTACTATCAAAAAATGAAATCCCCCATGCTACAATTTTAGACCCTTCTGTTTATAATTTGACTCTTCAAAAACTTGATTTAGGGTCAATTTCACTAAAATAGTTCTAATCCATAAGGTACTGTGATAATTAAAACCACTGGTCACTATTTTAAATGTGAGTTTTCATATTTTCAACAGCAATTAAGAAAATATAGTTTGGACTATAACCAAGATGAAAATGCATACATTGTGCAAAAATGAAAAATGATGTAAAAAATATATAAAATTAAAAAAAAATACAGTTCAGTTTTCTGCAGAAGGAATACTGTTGGTTATTCTTATTATTAGTAGCTACCATTTATTGAATGAAGTAACAGTTTCTTTACATACTTTGTCTCATTATATCATAATATCATATGCCAATCCTGGGAGCCAGGGACCATCCTAATTTCAGAGGAAGAGACAGAGCCAAAAGCAAGCAGCATAGATTTGAATCGAGACGCATGGCACCACAAACTCTTATTTTTTTCTATCATCACTAGTTCCTCTCAATTTTTCTCATAGACCTGATTTTTAGCAGTTTAACTATCTCCTCCCCATGTGTCTTCTTATTCTCAACAAGGATACAGTCAAAGACTTTTTACTTTTGTAATTCAGAACTAGATACACAAAATGAAAGCCGGTGTCTGGTCTTTTGCTGGATCCTTTCAGGCTACGTTATTAATTTTCTAAATAACGCTCTATGGCAGATATTATTCACACTGTCTCATAGCTAAGGAAATAAATTACAAGCTGAAAATTACGTAAAATATGAAAACCCTGGGGCCAGGACTAATTCTTACCAAACATTGTCATTTCCCGGATTAACAGTAGCCTGTTGATAATTGCTCTTCGGGTGTTTCACTCTAAGTAGGTTATTAGTAATCTTTATTTTATTGTATGCTCTGTGCCTTATGGATTAGAACTATTTTGGTGAATTTGACCCTAGGACAAGTGTTTGAAGAGCCAAATCCCCCCCCAACACACCTCATTATTGAAAAGGAAAAAAATCCAGCATTGTGATTTGTGGTTTGTGTGACACACACACGTGCACACACACGGCTTAGTTGAGACCCTTCTTATGAGTTTGTCTATCTTTTGCATGACTCATAGGAAATTTTCCCAGCCTCTTACCAACTCCTGCCAGTGGACCAGAGGAATTTCTCTGATGCCTGAGAATCTCCTGGCTTCATAGTCACAGTTCTCAGATTTTTGATTTCCTCTTTAAGCTTTTGTCTGTGTAACAACAATGCCTGGTAGAACCAGATAATTATATTTACCTACTCTGTCAGTACATGCTCGGTTTACTGAATATATTCCAACCTAAACATTTCTTAACTCTCGACTATCAAGTATTACAAAATAACTTGCTGCTCATCTTCAATTGTGTCCTTATAATTTTGCGTGTTGAAGTCACATATAAAAAAGGGGCAACCTAACACTTTTTAAAAAAAAATTATTTTTATTTATGCATACAAGAGCTGGGGTACAGGCCAGAGGTGTGGGGGGTGAGAGGATTCACCAGAGACAGAGTAGGGAACAAAACAGAGCAAATTGACCAAAATACACTGCTGAGGGGAGCAGCGGATGAGTCAGGAGAGGTCTGCTGCACCATGTGGGTATCTTCCCTGGCCGGGGACCCCAAACTCTGAGCCTCAGTGGCTGTGGACAGCTTCATAGGTTGTGTCTTAACCCCTTGTGCCACCAGGGAGGCCCTAATACTTTTTGATCCCTGCAGATTCTTAATAGACTTCCCTGTTGGGCTATAAACCTCTTAACCTTCAGATTCATTGTCTTGGAATACAGAGCATCAAAAGTTGCAGATGTGAATATATTAAAGCTACTTATGTTTTTTTTTCTAAGATCTTTTCTAGTTACTTTATCTTTCCTCTCCTTCCCTTTCTTTTCTTTCTTTCCAAACTCTTTTTAAGTTCCTGAGAGCTAACAACACAGATAGGACTTAGGACCCCAGAGTTTGTTCCTTCACATGCTGAACAGCACTTTACAAGCCCATTATACTTCTTGTCAGGGTAGTTGATTTGAAGTTATAAAATCATGTATAGTACACAGTGTTATAAAAGCTACTTTTTTTTTTTGGTAGCACCTCATATACCTTTCCCACCTCTCTTATGAAGAGGCAGTCTTTAAAAAAGTTCTTATTCCTTAATATAAAATTAAATGAACATAGCAAGAAATTATAAAATAGAAAGTAAGATGGAAAGCCAGTTTTCCAAACCTCCTCCTAGTACTCCTAGAAAAATTTGATGCACATGTGAATATTTTTCTCCTGCCCAAATAGCCTTTTATACCATTCAGACTTGGTATTAAAAAAAAAAAGCATAATTAGTGTATTTTGGAGCTTTTTCAGTATTAACACGGAGACAAACACATAGCTCTCCCGTGTGTCATTGTATATATCTGAAAGAATTGTATTTAGCTGGTAGTTATTGGCTGTTTTAACATCTTACTTGACGTGTGGATATTTGAGTTCTATACACATGTGTGTATATTTGAAGGGCTATGTATATATTACCTTCAAAGACTGCTGTAATATAAATCCCTCTGCTTTGCTTATATTTTTGTTTAAGTATGCAGCTATAGAATAAGTTCTAGCATTACACTTAATAAAAAATAGGCATTTGAAATTTTACACCTGTTGCCAAATTGTCCCACATGTTGTGACAGCTTACGTTTCCATGAACAACATGTGAACATTACTTTTTTCCCATAATCTTTAATAATGTAGTATTTTACTAAGGCTTTTTATTTTTTTGCCAGTATCATGATTGAAAATTGTGTCAATTTATTATTTTTATTTCACTCTTCTTTAATTATGAATTCGAGCAATTTTCAAATTTATTAGCATTTATATATTTTTTCTATGGATTGCCTCTGCCTGTCCTTTATTCCTGTTTCTGTTTTGTGGTTTTCCTTATACTGGCTATTTGAATATTAGGATACTTAACCTTGGACCTCCCTGATGGTACAAGGGGTCAAGTCTTAACACTGAGCCACTGCAGCACGAGTTCTATCCCTGGCCAGGGAGCTGACCCACATGGCGCAACAGACCTCTCCTGTCTCGCCTGCTACTCCCCTCAGCAGTGTATTTCAGTCAGTCTGCCTGTTCTGTTCCCCACTCTGTCTCTGGTGAATCCTCTCATCCTTTACTCCCATACCTCTGGCCTACACCCAGCTCTTGTATGCATAAATAAATTTATTAAAAAAAAAAAAAGAAACTCAACCTTGTGTCTGCAATGTGTATTACAGATATTTTTCCCAGTTTATTATTTACCTTTCAAATTTACTAATGGTTTTTTATTAGACAGAAATCTTGTATTTTTATGTAATCAGATATATTCTTTCTTCATTTATCACTCCTAGAGCTTGTTTTTCCTGTTACATTTAAAGATTTTGCTTTTTCTAGCATCTTTTATTTTTGCTTTTTTAACTTTTCAGACTTAATCTAGAGAATTTTCATGCATTTATTCAAGATTTTTCTTTTTGATCAATTTCTCTGTGCCTAACATTATAGTTTAAAATGCTCCGTTGCAACAGCGTAGCCTCTTATCCTCAGGATACTAAAATCTGGGGAAAATAAGAGCAAGTCAAAGCAGTCTGGGCATTATAAGGATTTAGAGTAAAAGAAAGTCCCATTTGGCCTAGAGGAAGCTTAAAGGCTTGGATGTAACTTCATGAATTTTTGGTCCTCTCTCTCGGCCATACATTTTCCTAAGTTTATAATTTGTTCTGTGTTCAGATTTTTGCTTAGCCAGGCTGGTGCTGTACCTTTGATGCCTCACATACAAAGAGAAGAATATGAATGTAGAAATACAATCCACTCTGAGCTAGACTTTTGTTTTAAAACTAGTCTGAACTGCTGTCGTATTTATTTCTAGAATTAGCCGCAGAGGTGGGAGGGTGTGGGAAGACCATGCCATGGAGCAGCTTCCTCACCAGACCTTTTATTCTCTGCTGTCACTGTCCTAACCTGACAGAGCTAAGTGGCTTGGAGAAAGGCTCAGCCTCCTCACGCCTTCCTGCAAGCCCCAGATCCAGGCACATTTGACATTGTTTTCTCCCCCCATGTGCCTCCTGCTGTTGGACAATGCAAATGGAATCTCTCTTTTCAGGTGAAACCAGTGGGAACGAAAGTGATGCCGAGTATCTGCCAAAGAGTGAGTGAGTCACCGGGGCTGCTCCCTCTCTCGGGTTGGTCCCTGTCGGGGTGATCGAGGGTATAGGTGGAGTGGAACCTACTGGTGTGACTAAGCAGGCTTTTTCCACACACTGTTTCATTTTGTGGGTGATTTCTTCATTATGAGAACCTGTTGAGAGTTGGGAGCTAAACAGTTCATGGTCACATTTTTAACAGCATTAAAAATCCATGGCGGAGTCCGCCAAGCCAGTGTGATTCTCGAGATGGAATATTTGTAGGGGTGGTGTCGAGCTGCATGTTCAGACCTATATGCCCAGGTTCCCCGGCAGCCAGAGTATGTGAATCATCACTCAAACACGATTGTTTAAGTGACTTTGCGCTCTCTGACACTGAGATGGGAAACATTTCAGTATATTTCTTTTTTTTCCCCAAAAGATTTATTTATTTATGCGTACAAGAGCTGGGGTATAGGCCAGAGATGCGGGGGGTGGGGAGGGGTGAGAGGATTCACCAGAGAAAGAGAGTGGGGAACATAATAGGCAGATTAACCGAAGCATACTGCTGAGGAGAGCAGCGGGCGGGCGAGTCAGGAGAGGTCTGCTGCGCCATGTGGGTAGCTCCCTGGCCAGCCAGGGATCGAACTCATGCTGAGGCTGTGGATTGCTTCATAGTGCTGTGCTTAACCCCTTGCACCACCAGGGAGGCCCTTCAGTGTATTTCTTACTCAAACATTTATATTCCAGATGATTGTGCCTTTCTTTTCTGTTAGAATATAGCCATGCAAAGCACTTTTTATTCCCCCTGTATTCAAGTGCTTCGTGGTTCTCTGCAACTGTCATCAAAGAGATTTTCAGAGCAAGTCAGGCAGTTCCTGTTTCACTGCTTGACATCCTGAGGGATGGGAAAAGCAGGAGGCATGAATTAACAGGCTGAGCTCAGGGCAGTTTCCGGTCTGGTGTTCTGCGCTTATGATTAATAGTCATGTGTTGCCTCCTCCTGCCTGAATTAGGTGTTTGATTTTGTAGCCTGACTGAGGGTGAAACTTAGCTCATCACCAGGTTTGGCCTGGCTGGGTGAACATAATCAATTTGGTTCTGTTGCTACTGAGAAACAGAACTTAAACATTTGTCTTGACTTGATCTGGTCCTCTGGCATGAGTAAGACTTTGCCTGGGACTCTCAACATACTGCTGATTCTAGGGAGCTTCTCTTGGATGTGTTTTTTTAAATTTTGGTCCACAGTGTAATTTCTTTGGGGGCAGAGTGAGTCATATCTCAAAAGCAAAGCAAAGCAATTAGAGGATGAGTCTTTCAGTCACTTGCTCAAAATGACACAGAAGCAAATGTCTGGGGATTTTCGACTCTTCCTTCTCCAAGTACTTCCCCTTGAGGAAGTGACCCTTAATTGTTCAGAATGTAAAGATAATGAGACAGTGATGAAATGCGATTCTGTTTGGTGGTATTGCTGGTACTGTCTACATAGTATGCTTCCATAATTTCCTTCTTTTGGAAATAGTCTACTAATAGGTGTCTTCTTATGCTTCATTTGCACCCTCGAGTGTAGCACCATTGCTGATAGAAGCTTGTGCCTGTAACTAGTAACCAGTGTCAGAAGAGTCAAGGGAAAAGGACCATTTCTTTAATGAGAGGATAGTTTTTTTAAAATTTTTTATTTTATCAGACTCATCCCTTTATCGCTTATCCCTTGTAGGACTCGTTTCTTTCATCACTTCTTTCATTCCTGCCTATGATGTCATGGTCCTAACAATGGGATCTGTTGTCAGGCCAGTGCTTTTATGTAGCATTTTCCTTCTGCTTTGCTGTTAGGCCATGAAAGATGGGGTAGCAAAAGGCATGTCATGCCTACAGATTATCGACAGCCACCGCCGCCAGTCTCTACCTGTCCCCCGTGTACATCCTATGTCCTAGACCCGACAGGTGTGTCTGCGTGGCAGACACTGGCTCATTAACCTTCATTTAGCAACTGAGTGAAGATTCCTTAGGCCTGTAGGCTCGAGTGCATGGGCACTACTGGGCAGATGGGCAACCGAGCTCTGTGCTCTTCTTCCAGACCGCCACAAGCGCCTGGCCCAGCTGCAGCACTCGGCCAAGAGGAACCCACACTACCAGACCTTAGAGCGGGACCTTATCGAGCTACAGGAGCAGCAGCTGTTTGAACTTTTTGTGGTGGTATCGCTACAGAAGAAGACATCAGATATAAGCTATGTTCCCCAGGTCATTCAACAGTTCCCTGGTAAGGTAGGTGCAAGGAGGCCAAGAGGCACTCTGGAGTGTTCTTTTGGGTCTGTGTGTCTGTGTGCACTTACTTCCTCTCTTCTTGTTGACTGTCATCTCCATTAGCTCTTACTAAGACTGTGCTGCTCGTGGGATCTGGTAAAGTGACACCGGTGACGTCAGTGTGAGCTGCAGCCACAGGGAATATAAGGCTCATTCTCCAAATTATTCTGTTTTTTTTTAATTTGTTGCTCTGCTGTTTACCAAATGACCTTTAGCAGTTACAAAGCCTCAATTTTCTCATACTTAATGAGGGGAATAATAAATGTGACCGTTTAGAGCATGGAGTCTGAGCCAAATAACTACATTTGCCATTTATTAACTCTCTGACTTTGACTTTTTTTTTTTTTTAAACATTTGGGGGACAATGCAAGAAACAATGGTATACTTTTTTTTTTTTTTTAAGATTTATTTATTTATTTATACAAGCACGGGGTACAGTCAGAAGCGCGGGAGGGTGAGAGAATTCACCAGAGCCAGAGCGGGGAGCAGAGCAGGCAGAAGGACCGAAGCACACTGCTGAGGGGAGCAGCGGGCGGCAGGAGAGGTCTGTGCACCATGTGGGACCCTCCTCGGTGGCCGGGGAGCAGCCGGGGATCGAACCGGCGCCGCAGAGGCCTCGGGCAGCTTCGCAACCCAGCGCTCAACCGCTGCGCCATCCGGGAGGCCCCTCTGACTTTGACTTTTACGTAACTGCTGTGTGCCTGATTTCTTCATTTCAAAGTGGTAATCCAAATAGTGTCCACCCCATTGAGCTGTCGTGAGAATTAAATGAGCTAATTTTTATAAGGCACTTAGAACAGTACCCGGCATGTCGTAAGCCCTATATAATGCTGTTATTAGCGAGGACTTAGTGATACAATATTTATAAAGTGCTTAATGCAGTTTCTGGCACACAGTAAGCACTTCAATAAATGGTAGCTATTTTTATTAACAGTATTGTTTGGTTCACTTTACCTTTTTCAAAACAGATTTATTTAATCAAATATTTCTTAAATACTTACTGTTGGTGGAGGTTAGTGCTGGGGATGCAGAGGGAAGAGATCTTGGCCTCTGCTGTCATGGAGCTTACATGACAGGCCCCAAATGTGGCTTGGAGTTTGGTAGCAGCGGATACAAGGAGTGAAACAAACTGGTAACCTCTGAGCATGTTGAGTCCACAAACATGCTTTTTGGTTTGCAGTGTTTTTACAAAAACAATAAAATCTTGTCATCTGTTAAAAAATCAGATTTCACATAAGTATGTATTTATGAAAAAGCTAGTGAAACACAACTGTACTAGAATCCGAGACCTTTTTTTTGAAAGTCTTAAGCAGCATCCCTATAATAAGTCAGTCAGTTTCATTTTTTATAAAATTCCTCAGTATGGCTTGAGAGCACTCTTATCAACCGCCTGGTTTGTACCAGAGAGTTGAAAAATAATGTCAGCGAGGTAGTTTTGAGAAGCCTGATTTTCCATAAAGAAAAGCTTAATTTTTCCACTGTTTTTTAATCACTTTTATATCTGTTGAGAGAAATCTTGAGATTGAGCCTGTTTTCAACACAGCCTGGGCTCAGAACCAAATGCAGACCCATTAGAGTGCAGCGGTGCTTCGGGGATGCCTCTAAGCCATCTTTGCATGTCAGGCTCCCAGAAATGAGCAAGGAAAAGAGCTGCCTGAGCTCCTCTTAATTCTGTTGTAGAAAACCTTGAAAGAATATAGTAGAATATAATACAACTAAAATTTTGTTAGAACACTTGTCCACTTGTGAGCTGAATATCCAGGTCACCCAAAATAGCTGCATGTTTTGTATTAGAAATTAGATTGTTTTTGTTAGTTACATGTAGGCAGTATAGTAATTAGATTTATTATCTGCTTGCTTTTATGCAAATTTCTGAATGTCTTTTAACTAAATGTTGAATGTCTCTGAAAGTACAATATCAGACTTTCACAAGGGGTCTTTCTTCTCTGCTAAAATTTTATAGGAAGTTGCAAACCAGTAATTAGGCAGCAAAGATTATATGCTGAAGGAAATGATTATATGTGGGGTGAATTCTAAAAATAGTATCATTTCTAAATAGCATGAGTCTGCCTTTTCAAAACATCTTTGGTTATTGATCAGAATCTCTTAAGCTGACAGGGTTTGTGCTACCAGTACATTGTGAATCATGCTGCATGATTCATAAAAATATTTGGTTCCCACTAATATGTGAATTCTGAATTAAGTTTCTACCTCCAGGTAAGAAACTATTTTCAGTCATCTCATCAGATTATGGATCTCCTTGAGTACCATTTCTAGGTTAAAAAAATAGGATTCTTTGTTCTTAATAATGCTTGTTCTCAGCGCACCTGCAGCGATTACCAGTCTTGGCCTTCCAAACTTGTTGAGCAACACAAAGCCTTGCTAATTTAAATGCGTAAGCTTCTCAGAGACCTCATTTCCTGAGACCAAGCTGTTTTTATTTCTGTTCTGCACCTATTTAGAATATTAGTCACTTGCAGCGTTATCTTTTCCAGGGTGATCATGGCTTTAAGCAGTCCAAGGACACTGAAGAGAGACTCAAAGTTATCCCCAAGTTTTGTTTTCCCGATTCAAAGGACTGGGTGCCAACCTCAGAACTCAAGAGGTAAGTGGGCTGCTTGATCTGATTTCTCTTGCCTGGAGTTGCAAAAGTAGAATCAGTGTTTGAGAAATGGGTAGACCAGCTGTGAAACGACACCGGGGCAGATCAAGGATGCAGTGAAAGGAAAGGAAGAAACAATTTAAAACATTTCCTATGTGTGATACAAAAAGGAAAGACATCGTAATTTCAGTGTCAAAGGGAAAACAAGTTTAGAGGCTCTTCAGTTTGCCAATCCTGCTGGGAAAAAAAGTTCCACTTGACGTACAATCGGAAATGCCACCAAGTGGACAGAAAAGGAAAAAAATACTTGAGCTTAGGGGCTCTGCTGAGAAGCACAGGTACAACAGAGTGTTTGCTGCCTCTTAGTTTTCCTCCAGCTTGACGGCAACCACAGCCCAGACTCTGTGTTCCCCCGTGGGACATGCACAGGGGAAGGCTCCTCTTTGGGAGGTGTGAGTCTAGTGGGAAGTAAAGACTTTCTTCCCAGAATCTAGAGGAAATGACCACATTAATGAATAAGGCTTGTCATCTCTGAATCCTGCTCATAGAGGCATAACTGCTTTGTTCAGAACTGTAATTATTGATGATGCGGTTTAGGCTGCAAAGCTTGATTATGTGAACATGTCACATGCTGATGGCCTACTGGAGGACAGCCGCCTCTGTTGCCTAAGTAGCTCTGTTCTCCCACCTCATATTGCCTCCAGACTGAGCTGCTGTGTCTCATAACCAGTTGAGCCTGATCCATGCTTCTCTTCAGCCAGCAGTCCTAATGCTTTGTCTTGTCAACGGCACTGCCAACCATGTCAGCAGCTTCTTTCTTTTTTTTTTTTAGATTTATTTATGCATGCATGCTTACAAGAACTGGGGTGTAAGCCAGAGGTGTGGGGAGGGGGGGGTTGATGAAGAGATTCACCAGAGATGGAGTGGGGAGCAGAACAGGTAGATCTACTAAAATGCACTGCTAGGGAGAGCAGCGGGTGAGGTGGGGGAGGTCTGCTGCAACATATGTGGGTCAGCTCCCTGGCTGGGGATGGAACCTAGATCCTAGGGGTGATAATGCCTTGAGCCTTGACCCCTAGGCCACGGGGGAGGTCCAGCAGCTTCTTTCATATGGACTTGGCTCCCTGGTCAGTTTCCTGACCTCTGACAAGTCATGTATGTTTATTCTAGAATGTTCGGAAAATGCAGAGCAGTAAATAAAAAGCAGAAATTAGAAATCATTGGCATTCAGTGATAACCACTGTAAATATTTTAACATATTCTGTTCAATTTTTAATTTTAATCCATAGATAGGAATGTATTCATTGTTCACATTTGGATTTCTTTGATTAAAATTTCTTTGGGCATCTTTTTTTTTTTTTTTTTTTTTTTTTTTTTATTTATTTATTTATTTATTTATTTATTTATTTAAGCAAGCACTAGGTACAGTCAGAAGCGCAGGAGAGTGAGAGAATTCACCAGAGCCAGAGCAGGGAATAGAACAGGTAGACCAATGAAATACACTGCTGAGGGGAGCAGCGGGCGGCAGGAGAGGTCTGCGCGCCATGTGGGACCCTCGCCGGTGGCCAGGGATAAAACCGGTGCTGCAGAGGCTGCGAGCAGCTTTGCAGCCCATCTTACAACTGTTGTGCCACCGGGGAGGTCTTTGGGCATCTTGAAGTGTTCTTTTTTGTAAATTACATGTGCTTCTCTTTTGTTTATGTTTCTAAAGAGGAGCTGATTTTTTGCTTTTGATTTTTATATATTGAGGATATAATCCTTTGCCTATCACTTGTCCGTGTCACCTCTCAAAACTTAATAGAATTTGAAATGGAAAATGTCTTACCAACCCTACCCTTACCCCTACCCCTACCCCTACCCCTACTCCTACCCCTACCCCTACCCCTACCCCAACCCCAGCTAAATTGGACATTCAACAAAAGGAAAACGGACTCGAATCATAGCATGACTGGGTAAATAAGAATGTAGAAAGAGGCAGCGGCCCCTCCAGCCTGTCCTCACCTATGCTGTTCTCACCACTGCAAAGCAAGACTCCCGAGAACTGGACATTCTCCCTCGGGAGGAATATGACTTGCAATAAATGTAATATTGATGCCCCCCTTAGGCCACAAAATGATTGCTGTTAGTCCTTAATTTTTAATTGTGCCATGAAGAATGCCAGTAGCAGTTGTTTGGATCTCAAATTATTAACTATTTTTCAGTGAAACATTCTCCTTTGTCTTGACTGGTGAAGATGGCAGCCGGTGGTTTGGCTACTGCAAGAAGCTCTTGGTAAGTGCCAGACTTGGGCCACAGTCAGAGGTGGTTAAGGAACCGTAGAACCCGACTAGGAACTTCAGGAACAGTCTCTAGATGCATTTGAGGGCTACGCCACGATGTGTGTGTGAAAGAAATGATATTAACTTTAAACCATAAGAACAAATTGGGGGGTTAGCCATGGATTGTTCCAGAATAGAAATGGTATGAATTTATTTTATTATATTTATTTATTTTATATATCAGTCCAGGATATATGTGTGTGTGTGTGTGTGTGTGTGTGTATGTGTGTATGTGTGTATTTGTGGAATGGAGCACAGTAACCCATTTGAAGGAGCTCAGGATTACTTCTCACTTAGATGCCTTCACCAAATTTGGAATAAACCATGCTATCATTTTTAGCATTTTCCCATCTTTCAGTGCCCATTTAGGGTAAGAGCTTTGGTTTCTTCTCTGTACTGAAAAGTGGTAAGAGAGTATTAAAAGTGTCCAGATCAGTAATAACTTGTGCTGCTTAACTTTGTCTTTTAGCCGGAAGGCAGAGGAAAGCGCCTGCCCGAGGTTTACTGCATGGTCAGTCGCCTTGGCTGCTTCAACCTTTTTTCCAAGGTGAGTGGGGCGGGGCCTGTAACCGGGGGTTGTGTCTCTGATGAGCTCACTAAGCAGTGGCAAGTGGCATGCACTGTCACATACCGCTTAAGTAAGTGCTCCCCTTGAGAGCCACAGGTTAGAAGGTTTGAATTCAGATCTCTAATCTAGAGGCTGTTCATCCTCATTTCTATTTGCTAAACCTCCCATTTTAAAGAACCATGACCATGACCTGAAGCTTATCTTCTTTCTCATCTTTCCCAGACCCCAAATTACCAGGTATCATTGTGAGTGTCACTTTTTTTTCCCCTACTTTAGTGAAATGGAAAGGACCCTCTCTTCTAAAAATAAATTGATTTATTTTAATAACTTTACTTGGGGGGTGTAAAAGATAGCCCCAAGAAATACGAGGCCACTGATGAACGTTTTTCCCCCTAAGATTTATTTTTATTTATTTATGCGTATAAGAACTGGGATGGAGGCCAGAGGTGCGGGGGGGTGAGAGGATTCACCAGAGACAGAGTGGGGAACAGAACAGGCAGATCAACCAAAGTACGGGCGAGACAGGAGTAGTCTGCTGTGCTATGTGGGTCAGCTCCCTGGCGGGAGTGGCTGGTGATAGCTTGAAAGTACTGAGATTTTAACCCCTGCGACACCAGGAAGACCCTGATAAACTTTTTTGGTTGTAGCAGCTTATCTGTCTTAAAATCTGTTGGTTATTTTCAAATTTGTGCACTCAATTTGGCAGTCCCTTTAATAGGATCCTCGATGGTTTTGAACTGAATTTGTAATAAAATAGCACTCTGTATGTAGATTCTGGATGAAGTAGAGAAGAGGCGAGAAATGTCTCCGGCTCTGGTCCACCCCTTCATGCGCAGCGTCATGGAGGCGCCTTTCCCTGCTCCTGGGCGCACCATCACGGTGAAGAGCTACCTCCCCGGGGCTGGAGATGGGGTAAGTCTCACGACACTTTGAAAACAGCCCAGAGAGCAGACCTTTCTCTCTCTGAGGTAGGGCCTTTTACACTAAATAGTCAAAAGTCTTAGGGCACGGTTTGTCCTTTCCAGAAACTGTAAAGAATAATATGTGTTAGTCCCCCAAAGTAGGGAGAAATAACCAACTGATTAGTGAGTTAGCTGATCCTAGACCCACTGGAGACAGAGATTTTCTACCATTCGTAGGTGGATCCTACATAATGACAATTTCAATGTGATACATGGAGAGTAGCATACTAGTCAGGTAAAATAATGGATTTTACCAGATTTACAGCACAGAAATAACCTTACTAGGCCTTGGGGTCAGTGGGCAGCTTCACATACTCTTATTTTTTTTAAAAAAAGATTTATTTATGCATACAAGAACTGGGGTACAGGCCAGAGGTACGGGGGTGAGAGGATTCACCAGAAACAGAATGGGAGCAGAAGAGGCAGACTGACTGAAATCCACTGATGAGGGCAGCAGTGGGCAAGACAGGAGAGGTCTGCTGCGCCATGTGGGTCAGCTTCCAGGCCGGAGATCAAACTCATGCTGTAGCAGCTGCCTATAGCTTCTAGTGCTAAGACTTGACCCCTTGCACCACTAGGGAGGCCCAGCTTCACACACTTTGTGTATCAGACCCTCTTCTTTGAATATCACCCATGAAAGAATGATAGGATCCCCCAGTGTTGTCATTAGAGATGTCTCCCTTCCTTAGCTCCCCTGATGAAATTCTTGCATTTCAGTCCATCGAACTCTGCCGGCCGCTGGATTCCCGACTGGAACACGTGGACTTCGAGTGCCTCTTCAGGTGCCTGAGTGTGGGCCACCTCATCCGGGTCTGCGCCTCTCTCCTATTGGAGCGGAGGGTCATCTTTGTCGCCAACAGCCTAAGGTGAGAAATGAGTAAAACGTCACTTCATACTGTTGTTGCTGTTGTAAATTTGGGGGCATATTAAAATACTGGTTACCTAATGCCATAGTGATGTGAATAATTCCAAATGACAAATAACCATGACTTTGGGGGAGGAGGGTGTAATAAATGTACCTTTCTAATTGCTTTTTGCTTAAACTGTTGTTAAAAATTGGTAATACTTTCTAAGCAGACATGAATTTTTAACAATATAAGTTGTGGGACGAGCTGAAAGATTTTTAGTAAGTCATGTTAAAAATTCAAATAAAATGTTAAAAACAAATAGTCACTCCGGATCACTGTGTGATTACCCATTCATCACGGAACACGCACTGACCGGCATCAGTCTGTGGTTCTGTAACATGACACGCGCGGCTCCATCCTTGCGTTGCTCTGTGTGTGACACCGTTCGCTTTCCCTTGCCAGCACCCTGTCGAAATGCGGCCACGCTGCGGTCGCCACTCTGTACCCGTTCACCTGGCAGCACACCTACATCCCCGTCCTGCCCGTGTCCATGATCGACATAGTGTGCTCGCCCACTCCATTCCTCATCGGGATCCTGTCCTGCTCCTTACCGCAGCTCCAGGACCTGCCCGTCGAAGAGGTGAGATGGGAGACGTAGCACCTGGCATATATATAAGATAGATAGCTGCATCCAAAGTCCCATCTGGCTTTTTTTTTTTTTTTTTTTTGCATACAAGAATTGGGGTGTAGGCCAGAGGTGCAGGTGGTGGGTGTGTGTGAGAGAGGATTCAGCAGAGACAGAGTGGGAAGCAGAACGGACAGATGTACTGAAATACACTGCTGAGGGGAGCAGCAGGCGAGACAGGAGAGGTCTGCTGTGCCATGTGGGTCAGCTCCCTGGCGAGGGAGCTTCACAGTGCTGCATCTTAACCCCTTGCACCACCAGGGAGGCCCAGAGGCCTTCCTTTTTTTTTTTTTTTTTAAAGTGAAACTTCCAGTTACAAGGTAAGTAAGTTCTGGAGTATAATGTACATCATGGTAACCATAATTGACAATATTATATTCTATATTTGAGAGTTTATAAGAAAGTAGATCTTAAAAGTTCTCATGACAGTGAAAAAAAATGGTGTAGCCATGTAGCATGGCGTTTCTCTGGGCCAAACTGCCATGGCGGCCAGTGCTGCTGCCCCCAACGCTGAGGGGCTGCACGATGCCACACACTGGCTCCTCCTTAGCCTGCAACATGGACATGGACTGTTGACCGGCAGGAAGTGTCATTGCTGCAGAACTGCGGATTGTGGCTCTTGTATTTGCAGCTCCATGTGCATTTCAGATTTGGAAACTTCTAGAACAATTAATCCCAAAACTGCAAAGATTGTGGAAATGTTGATGGGTTAACTTTTAAATGGGCTATGACTTTGAGTTAATTTTGTTTAAAACTAGTCCCACCTCTTGAAAGTATCAAGACATAATCCTGATCCAGCACTGGCTGATACATTTCTCTGTGAATGTCTCTCCGGTTTAACTTGTCTGGCTTCTTCGTCCCATAGGTGCTGATAGTTGATCTCTGTGCTGACAAGTTCTTACAGGAGGTGAGTGACAAAAGAGGTGATTATATAATGTTTGGTGATAATTGAACAGAACATCTATGAAAGTGCCTAGAGAAGGTGACTCAGACAAGGTTCTTAGTTCTTATACATTCTTACTTGACACACAATCATAAGAGATTGACCTGAAAAATCTGGCTTGGGTTTAGAACTGTTTATCTCAAAGAAGGAAGAAGGAAACAGATTAAGTGCCAGTCTCAAAAGATGGGTTGACATATAAGCCTGTAATTTAATGAAATATAACAAAGCATGTATTAAGCATCAGTTATTTCTAGGCTGGCAGAATCAAAAGACAGCAAGAGACAGTCTGAGCCCTCAGACCTTATAGTCGAATGGATTAGGGAATAGATACATCCATGAAATTTTAGGAATGATAGAATGGAAATTTGTATAGTGTATAGGTGGAGCATAAAAGATGTGGTCATTTATTCTGGGTATTGAACTGGAAGGGGGAGTTAGTAAAATCATCTTAGATCAACCTTCTGTATGTAACCTGTACATAGATTTGTCAGCAGTGAGCACATGGTGATTAAAAAAAAATGTTTCCCAAGACTTTGTCTTTTTAAAAATCAATTAGCTGATCACACTTGAAACACAATTATTTGGGGATGATTTTTGTAATATAGCATATGATCTATAGATGAGATCATTGGTAGGAAAATGCCAGGTGGTTTAATGAAGTGTATGCATTTTTTAAAAATATAGTTAAGATAATATGGGTTCTTCTCAGTGCACGGAAGGAAGTTTCAGACTGACTCTTTAACCCAAATACATACAAAGTCATCTGTTGAATTTTGGGGACCCAAACTAGTGCATGTTTGAGACTTTCTCTCTCAAAGCACATGAAAAAAAATCTCCATTTCTTCTCTTAAGGTGTCTGATGAGGATGAAATTCTACCACCTAAACTCCAAGCTGCCCTAATGCAGATTTTGGAAGAACGAAATGAAATCTTGACTCAGGAGCCGAATTTTTCACAAGGTATGCAACAAATAGGCTGAGAACTTACGGTCAAGGTGGCAAATATTTTCTGAATGCCCAGCACCCTGCTAAGGGATAGACAATAGTAGAATGAGTTTTCCTGGGTCTTGAGAAACTTATAGCTGGCTTCCTTGCTGATCCTCAGATGGGCAAGCCTCTTCCATTGCAGGACCTTTGCACATACTTAGTGCTCTTTACAGGATGCTGTTTCCCCAGATAGCCACCTGATTCCTGCTTTCCTCCCTCTGGCTCATGTTCAGTGTCGCTTTCTCAGTGAGGCCAGATGCAAGAAATCTAAATTGGATCATTACATCTGTAAGGCACCTAATACAATGTTTGACATATCTTAAGTACTCATTTTGTTCAAGATGCATGTGGAATGGGACAGATGAGAAACTAACCTGCTTGAGGAAATACAATGATTTAGGCCTTGCAAAACAGGACCTGATTTGGTAACTTTTAGATAAATAGAATGTAAGTGCTATTGGGGCAGCCAGATGATGATGATGACCCATAGATAGCCTGAAAGATAATGGTGAGATTTGGTGCAATATCTGGCTGGAGACCTGAGGTTGGACATTATTAATTCGGGGAGCCACTATCTCTGAGAAGGGGTGGGCTGAGTCCAATGCTCAAGAAGAGGCAAGAGAGAAACAAACGCATGGTCATCAGGCAGGAGAGGGATGGAGAAGTCAGAAGAGCAAGAAGTGGGAGACAAGGAAGGAGGAGGTGGTCAGCACAAGTGCTGCACGTAGTGTAAAGCAGGTAAAAATGGGAAAACAGATTCAATTTGGTCTCACTGGTGGACTTGGAAAGAGCAGTTACAGGGAAATCACGGATGTGTATTCCAGGTTGAGAGATGTAATAAAGTGGGGGAGAGGAGAGGAGGTGGGGCTGGAGGTCAGGATAGAAGCCATTTGCTTCTTGCAAGGACGCTAGGAAGGAGGATCCTGCATTTACACTCAGTCCTTTCATCGGTGCTTGCCTTGGCATCCCTTCTGTAACCAGAGCCGGTGTCCCCAGAAACACAGTTTTAGGAGACCTTTTTTCTTTTATGTTGCAGCAGACGTGACACTCAACTCTCTGGTGTCCGAAGCATTTGTCAGGTTTTTTGTGGAGCTGGTGGGACATTATTCTTTGAACATGACTGTCACAGAGCGTGGGGAACGCGTCTTCCAGAGGGAGCCTTTCCGCAAGTCCCACACCTCCCGGAGCGTCCGCCACTTCCTGGACCTCTTCATGGAAACGCAGATGTTCGCCGGATTCATTCAGGACCGAGAGCTTCGGAAAAGTGGGGTGAAAGGTCAGTCTCATCATAAAGTTCTCCCTTTGTATTGAGTGAGCATTTGAAGGTTTGAAAATAATCAAAATAGAAAATAGGTTAGGGCCTCCCTGGTGGCGCAGCGGTTGAGCACTGGGTTGCAAAGCTGCCTGCAGCCTCTGCAGCGCCGGTTCGATCCCTGGCTGCTCCCCAGCGCTGAGGAGGGTCCCACATAGCACACAGACCTCTCCTGCCACCCGCTGCTCCCCTCAGCAGTGTGCCTCAGTCCTTCTGCCTGCTCTGCTCCCCGCTCTGGCTCTGGTGAATTCTCTCACCCTCCCGCGCTTCTGACTGTACCCAGTGCTTGTATAAATAAATAAAAATAAATCTTTTAAAAAAAAAGAAAAGAAAATAGGTTGAAGCTACAAGGGCTCAACATTGGAGTCATTTATTACCAGAAATGTTTATTTTTGTAATACTGTTTAGTTACAGAAATACATTGGGAGTAAACAGAGTTTTACTTGATTTGCAGACCTGAAGTGTTAGACAGTCTGACCAATGTGACTTTTCCGCCTAGGTTTGTTTGAGGTCCGGGCCCTCCAATATTTGGAAACAATTCCTGAGTCTGAGCCCAGTGGGGTGAATAGAATTTTGCGGAGTCTTGGTAAGTTGCTGTTTTCCTGATAGATAAATGTGGTTGAAAGTTCTGAAACAGCTTGCCTTATCACAAAGCTGTGAAACCAGATCAGCAATAGACCCTCAAGCATCCTGACCAGAAGCCAGGACCCTATGTCAAATGTGGAGAAAGAGAAGTCTTCAGACACTGGGATTTGCCGCCAGAGTTGTCCACAGTTGTTCTTCAAATGTAGCTCCCTCTTAAAAGAATTCGCATATCATGATTATTAATCTTTCCTAAGTAAAAATCCCTTGGAGAACTTTTATACCAACAATGGCTTCTTTTCACAGAAAAATACTTGAGAATGCAAGTTTTGTCTTTAATTTTAGGGTGGTTTGTGGAGCCCCCTGAAACCCAGCCATGGATTCCAGATTTAAAACATCTGATTTGGAGGGCATGAGGCAAAAGAGAATTTGCTCAAGTCTCTAATTTTACACTTCGTAATGAAATACGGTTGTTTATGACTTTTCAATTCTATTAAACTTTTAATTATTTAAAATGCTAGAGAGAACAGTGGTGTGGTAGCCCAAAATAATGAAGAATCCTTGTTCTGTGGTATTTATGTATGCCTGTCCCTAATTAAAATTAAACCCTAACCTTAACTAGCTGAGAGACCATGGACGAATTATGCCTTTGTCTACTAGTTCATCTTTATAGGACGAATTATATCTTTGTCTGCTAGTTCATCTTTATAACATGGGGTTAGAGTAGATGTATGGATCTTAGCTGACTACAGTGTTATAATCTGTGGGGAGCTTAAATAAAAATCATCTCCCCTGCCCCCTTTTCCCTACCCCAGGCTACAAGAAATCTCTGGTGAGCAGGCCAAGTGATTTTAACTACACTCAGGATTAGCTGATCTCTGAGTTCTTTTCTACTTCTACAGTTAAAGACACTTGGGAGGTGGTGAAACACAGCAGTTGAAAGTTTCAGATGGGAGCTTACTTCTGGGTGGTTCTAAATGGCTAGGTTGTTAATTCCTTACTTCGAATAATGTACAATTAATACAAATGAACTAACGAGATTTCACTGTTTGTTCTCCCTTTAGGAAGTAAAATGAAATTTCTGCAGAAGAAATAAATCTGGTTGTCTGCATTCTAAATAGAACAGAAAGTGCCAAAGAAAATATTTTTTCCAAGAGTCAAGATGCCCCAAAGTATTCCACAAGATCCTTGAAAGATGAAGATTACAGAGCAGGCCAGATTCTCAGAGGAGCATTCTCCTGTTGCTGCTGTAGTATTCACTGGAAGAGTCTGGAACTAATGCTTTTTGTTCGGCCTCCGTATTTTTTAAGTGCCTTTTTTGTTTCATTTTTGGGTTTATTCTTTGTGTTTTGTGCTTAGTCTATGAATGCACTTGTCTTTAACAAGGGAAAGACCTGATGTTGCATTTTAATTGTTCAAAGACGAACATGAGTTAAGGAACTAGGGGAGCGTGACAGAAATGGAGCCTCCTGCCCCTGCACGCACAATTCTCATACCCGAAATATCATGGCAGCTTTAAACCAGTGGGCGGTTTGACCTAAGGAATATACTTACATCTCCTTTTTGTTGATCTGATGTTTTGTCTCAAGAATCTCGCCTTTGTGGAAGTGCTATTAGCTCTGCTATTGAGTATCTTACAAAGGTAGACATCTTGCAGCTCCTCCACATTGTGTGGTACTTCAGTGGCTTGCCCCTTATGCATCAACATTAAACTCTGTAATTACAGCTTAAATAGGAAAATGTCCTTTCAAGGGAATGAGAACTACCTTTTTTTTTCTTTTTCTTTTTTCTTTTTTTTATATTTAAAGAGCAGGTTTATTAGGGAAAGGGACAGAAGAATAAAGGACACTTGCATAGACACAAGAGGGCAGGAAGAGCTGCCCCAAAAAGGACAGGTTTGCTGAGAGAGGCCTGCATGGTTGCAGGCAGGCAGCCTTGGGGAGCGATGCCCTGTTGAGGGAGGTCAGTGAAGAGAAGCCCTGGCATGATACAGGTCATGGGCATCCAGAAAGCTGCTGCCCTGCAGAGGGAGAGAGTTGGTGAAAGGAAGCACCTGTATAGTCCCAGGTGGGCAGAGGGAATGCTGCTGAGAACTACCTTTTTTTAAAAAAGTGCCCACCATGTGCCATGCATTATGGTACAATTATGTTATCTTATTGAGTCATGAAATCGACTTTATAAGATACATCTTGCATCTCCATTTTTGTAATGAAGAAACTGGAATTCAAACAGGTTAAATAACTTGTGCAGAGTTATACAACAGCAAGAACTGAAGCCAGACTATAATTGTATGAACACAGAAAGTTGGTTAGTCCCACCAATGGAAATTGGAGCTCTGTAGGATGACAGCTATTTCTTTTAAGGTGAATTGTACCAAAGCCAGTTCTGAGGATAAGGGACTTCAAATTATAAATGATTATCATTTTAGTGCCCTTAGGATTGTTGGACACTCTGCTCTAAGAAAATTAAGATGCAGAATGTGAACATTTCCTGGGCACATACCACTTACTATCGACCCATCTTAATATCTAAATGATAGTGATTGCAAAGAATTTGTCAATGATTGGGCAGTTTTCATTGACATAGGCATAGCAAATGTCATTTTGTTTTTTTAAACCCCTGCTGATGCTTTTAACTGGCATAAAAATATTTGGATTTAACAAAATCTTACAACTTGTATTATGATAGTTTATTGACTTGTACAGTATTGTCATTACAACCCATTCAGGTGTGCCTGAATGAATTTGAAGCAGACAAATGCTGTGTAATTCTCGTAGATGTGGGTCCAGAAAAATGAACTGAGCCTATGTCTTTTTAAAAGTGTTTATTAATAAGCAGCTTACCACAGTATGGCTCTTACCAGCTAATATCCCCGACTGGTCACTTGAGACACTCCAATGTTGAGGGAACAATTAGTAATCTGGAATTGAGTGTTTTTCAAATGGGGTGTATGTATAAGGACTTACTGTGGTGGATCTTGGCGATCCCTCTGTGAGGAGACCTTTCTTCAGGAATTGGTGGTGTCTTATTTTATCCCCCTCTATCTGAAGCTGCTTCGTGTTCCTAGGTCTGTTTTATGGGGGGTTTTTTGTACAGTATTAATTCTGGACATGTTTGTAAAGGAATTGAAGATTTGTATAAAATGTTGTTTACAGATCTTTTAATGAATAAACAAAAATTCCACGGGCCTTTTGGAGAATTTTAAATAAAATTGCTTCAGATGTAAAGACCTTTTATCTAATGATAGGTTGAAAGATGATCAGAACGACTCCTAATAATCAAGCTTATTAACAGTGGATGACATTTCCAGGCTCTTGGAAGACAAAATCTGAGTTTAGATTGCACACCGGGCAGCTTATCAACACGCTGCCTTATTTAGTCTTGGCCTGAATTAGTCCAAGGGCGTTGGGCTCCTCGGAGCACAGACCGACCGTGCATGGGCAGCAGCGTGAGAGGTTGGGCGGAAAGGGGAGCGCTGTTTTAAAGTTCTAAAAGCAAAATAACTGGGTTATATATATGCCCTCGTGAGGGGGAAAGGATGTCGGGGTCGCCCTGTAACACCCTGATGGCGAAATACCAGGACTTAATGGTGGGGTGAATGGGTAGTTACAGATACGCTATGGAGGGCGATCGGGTTCCTTTTGCTAGGTAGACCCCAAAGCTACATCATTTCACTGGACGCCGACGCCCACTCTGCATTTACCCACAATTTCTTGGGGCGCGAGAACAAAGAACAGGGGCGCTCCAGCAAGGAGACTCAAGGGTGAGGGGGCGACCCAACCAAGGGCTAGAAGCTTCGGGGGAAGAGGTGGAAACATTCGCGCTCCCCGCCACATCATGCGGCCGGCCGCCTGCAGACGCTGTGACGGCTCCTCCTGCAGAGGAGGAGGAAACCAAAGTCTCAACGCGCCACACCGCGGCCCAGTCGGAGGCAAATGAAGGCGCAAGCGTGGGCCGGGAAATTCACGGCGCCCCTGCAGCGGGGAAACCAGGAAGTGACGTCACGGCAGAACAAAACAAAATGGCCGAGCCCTTCCCAGGGGCCGGGCGCGCCCGCCTTCGGAATCAACTGAGCATGCGCCGAAGCCGTTCTTCGGCGACGCGGGTGACGTCAGTGGTGGGCGCATGCGTAAATTCAATGGGCTGGAACCTGCGCAGCCCAGGGCTCTCCGGCTAACCTGAGGATGGCGGGCACGGGGCTGGTGGCTGGGGAGGTGGTGGTGGATGCGCTCCCCTATTTTGACCAAGGCTATGAAGCGCCCGGTGTGCGGGAAGCGGTGAGTGCGGGGGTCTCCAGTGGCTCGGCGCTCCTGGCCGTGAGTGCTGGAGGCCGCGCCCTAACACCTGCCGCCCCCCCAACTCCCCCCCCCCCGCCCCCCGGCCCTGTTCTTGCTTTCAGGCTGCGGCGTTGGTGGAGGAGGAAACCCGCAGATACCGACCTACTAAGAACTACCTGAGCTACCTGACGGCCCCGGACTATTCTGCCTTTGAAGTAAGTATGATGTCGTGAGCCAGCGCATGCAGCGGGATTCCTGTGCATCATTATTTTGAATGGGGAGCCTCAGTGATGGAGACGTGAAATTTAAATTCCAGCTTTGACGGTTGCTCGCTTAGCTGCTCCTCACCCTGTGGTGTAGATAGGAGCAGTCCATTGAAAACAGCTGGATAGATAAGCCTTATCCGAGGTTCTAATTCTGAAACGCACAGAAGGACCTTTGGGGCTCCACGAACTAGCTGTTTTGATGCAAAAAAATTGGCCCGTACGTTTTTCTGAGTTAGATTCTTGTGTAAATTCTCAAGGAGATGCTACTTTAAGGTACGTTATAAAACAACTGACGTAGGATTTCTTTTATGTATCGCCTAAGCTCTTGAAAACCACTGGAGGGCGTCCTGTAGCAAAGCCTAAATACTTACGTAATGAATGTGAATGAATGACTGCGAACCATATCTAGGTGTACATCTTACATTAAATATTTGGCCTAGAAGTACTCGGATTTAGGGTCTCATCGGTTAACTGAAATGTAAAATATCATTTCTGAATTAGTGGGTTCTGTTTAGCAATTTGCTACATATATGTGCTTGCCCAAAGGATACCCATATATTTATAAAAGACTTCTGTTATTGAAATTACAGTATTACAGGTCAAAACTCCCGTGCTGATCAGTAGTGGGATCGCGCCTGTGAATAGCCACTGCACTCCAGCCTGGGCAACATAGCGAGACCCCGTCTCTAAAAAAACAAAAACAAAAACAAAAAAGAAATACAGTATTATATTGAAGTAACATGAAAAAAAATACTGATTGAGTTTTAGAGAGATGAAATACTGTTTTCTGATGTTTTTTCTAAAGGTTAATGAAGGAGGAAGTTAGGAAATGGATATGTATAGAGGCAGTCAGTAGGAAAAGAGTGCCCTGAGCCCCAAGTCTGAGAAACAGTCGCAGACCAAGATGGGGATGGTGCCACATGCACCCCTCCCCAATTTAACTAAAAATGGAATGTTCAGAACAGCAACCTAATAACACAATAGCAGTGGACTAAAGCTGAGTAATGTGGGAAAACTCAGTGGGCCTTGGTTGCCTAGGAGACTCCAGCAGGCCCAACCAATGGGCTAGAGACAGAATGGAGACACCTAATGGCCATACCCCCATTTCTTGTCCCCTGCACCTATATAAGCACCTACTTCCTACCACCTTAGTGGCTACCCACTGGAGACCCTTCTCCACTTGGAGAGCTTTCCTGTTCTTCCTACCTACCTATTAATAAACCTCTTGCTTTATCTTTACCTTTGGTCTGAATATTGAATTTTTTGCTTGCAGAAGACAACTGAGAAAGAGCCTGCCTGGCGTCCTCAGACTCTAGGCCTGCTCCCATTAAAACCCCGATTCATTACCCAAATGCATCAGATTTAGAACTAAGTACAGTGATGTTTATTGTTGAGATTTCTGAAAACTAGATGATAGCATTCGATCACAGACTTTTAAATATTTTAACCAGTTTTCTTTTTAATGCTCTTGAATACAACATATGCTTGTTTTCCTTTTAATTAGTATAAAGATGTTTTAACTTTTTGTAATAATGGGAGCTAACAGTGTACTGGGCTCACATTTCAGTCTCAAAAAGAACACTGAACTCTACTACTATATATTTATTATCCTTATTTTTTGATGGGAAAACTGGCGTTTAGAGGCTAATTGCCCAAGTCTTTCACCTCACCTCAAACTGTCTTATTTTATTTTAAAGATTTATTTATTTATACAAGCACTGGGGTACAGGCCAGAGGTGGGAGGGTGAGACAATCCACCAGAGACGGAGCAGGGAGCAGAACAGGCAGAAAGACCGAAATACACTGCTGAGGGGAGCAGTGGGCGAGACAGGGGAGGTCTGTCATGCCGGGTGGGAATCTCGCCAGCCAAGTGGGAATCACACCAGCATGACGAAGGCTGCGGACAGCTTCATAGCGCTGCGCTTAACTGGCTGTGCCACCACCGAGGCCCAAACAATCTTATTTTAACAGCTATTATGATGGTCTATTCTATGCCAGTTACTGGGGAACAGGATAGGCAAGACCCCACTTGTGGAGTTAACATTCTAAAGTGTGGGGACAAATAAATGAGAGAATAGCGGATTAATGACAAAACTATACAGAGAAAGTAACCATGTGACCTAGAGTGGGTGATTACTTTAGATAGCCAATTGAAGAAGGACTGCCTAAGCTAAGCTGAGACCTGCTCCATGGTCTTAATTTAGCTTTGTGAGCCTTGGTAAGAGTTGAGTTAAAATTTCAGAACTCTCAGTTATTGGCCATGTAAATTATAAGGGCTCTAATGTTACATGGCTCAAGAAGACTACATGCGTATTTATGGTTTCTCATCTAGTCTAATAAGATAGTCATAGTCCTCCCAGAAATTATATGGAATAGCTGAGATATTTTAATGAATATTTCTCTTAGCAGTTTTTTATACGCAGGATAGAAAAGGTGGAGAAGATAAATAGAATAGGCTATTGACCAAAATATTAGACTTAAAGAAAGTTAGGGTTTTTTTAAATTTTTATTTATTTATTAGAATTTATTTATTTATATAAGAACCGGGGTACAGGCCAGATTCGCGGGAGGGTGAGAAGATTCACCAGAAACAGAGCAGCGAACAGAACAGGCAGACTGACGAATCACACTGCTGAGGGGAGCAGCTGGCGCGACAGGAGAGGTCTGCCGCGCCATGTGGGACCCTCGCTGACCAGCCAGGATTGAACAGCACTGCAGAGGCTGCGGGCAGCTTCCCAGCGCTGCGCTCAACTGCCTGTGCCACCAGGGGAGGTCTTAGGGTTTTTTTAATTAGTAAAATTGTTAGAGCAGATAGAACCAGTTCTTTTTGTCCCTTTTTTCTCCAGTCTTTGCAAAAAGCAAATTGTGAAAATGTAGCAAGAACCAAAAAGAATGTATAGGTTTATGCTCATAGCCCTAAAGCACATTACTTTATGTCCAAGTCCTTTCCTCTCCTCACCCCCTGCCCATGAATATTTAGATCTGTGGTTCTCAACACTAAGCTTCACTTTATGAAGTGAGTTAAAAGTCATAATCCTGTCATTCTCCACCTGAGAATGGAGTGAGGGAGAGGGATGAGATGTCACTGGGATTGGAGTTATTTTCCCCTGATTGTAATGTGCTGCTGGGACTGAGAACCACTGGTCTGGGATTAATCCTTTCCTCTATGGGCCCCTTTACAAATGAAGACAGGGTGTATGCAAGCCTCTTCTCCAGATCGCAGAGAGCTTTTAACCCGGAAAAGACTCAGAGATAAGAATATAACCCATTATGATGGGTAGTATAAAATTTGGATATGTAAGTAGGTTATATTTCTTCTCTGTTTGGTGACAGTTAATTTTAGTTTGTTGATAAGAGATTGGAAGTAATTCTTTCTCATTTATACATCAGACTGACATAATGAGAAATGAATTTGAAAGACTGGCTGCTCGACAACCAATTGAATTGCTCAGTATGAAACGGTAAGTCCTATTTCTGGATTCAGCTGGGCCCAAATCACTGCTTTGTGACACTTTTGTTTAGCTGTGTGTATCTGTATACAGGATCATAGTGGGGAAAGATTTTTACTGAAGTTTGATCAATTTCCTGATCCTAATTGTATATCCTTCTTTTATTCATAGGTATAGCTTGGAGTTTTAACAGTAGCTAGTAAAATACTAAAGTGGAAATTAGAAGTAGTTTGTTGTAGCTCACTGATAATGAGCTGAGATTTATGATGAGTGTGTTTGTGGCTATATTGGCAGTGCTGACGGACTCTGTAATGTGAAAAAAGGAATTAGAGTGGTCCAAATGCAAATAATTTTTTTTAAAGATTTATTTATGCATATAAGAACTGGGGTACAGGCCAGAGGTGTGGGAGGTGAGAGGATTCACCAGAGACAGCAGGGAACAGAACAGGCAGATTGACTGAAATACACTGCTGAGGGGAGCAGCAGGTGAGTCCAGAGAGGTCTAATGCACCATGTGGGTTGCTCCCTGGCAGGCCAGGGATCGAACTTGGGCTGCAGAGGCTACAGATAGCTTCATAGGTTGTGTCTTAACCCCTTGCACTACCAGGGAGGCCCCCCAAATGCAAAGAATTATTATTTCCCTTTTTTTCTCTAGAGGAGTGTGGCTGTGTGGGTAGATGCCTGGAAGCACTGATGGGTGATGGATGTAGGTGTGTGTTAACAAAAATGATAGTGTCTTGTATTCAGTTTTTTCCCTTAATAAATTACAAGCATCTTAATGGGCTCACAAAACAGTCCTTTACATGAATCTGTTGTAATCATTTTTTTGTTCCTGTATATGTTGATGCTCATGTGAGTTTATTGTTCATAGAATAAATAGTTTTCTATTGCAAGATCTGCTTCTTCAGTCTTCTGTAGTTTATACAGTGTGCATAGACCTCTAAGGCATTCTGTTGGGAGGAGGGAGGTTTTGAGAATATGCCGTTTTAATTTATTGTTATTTAATTACAGGTATGAACTTCCAGCCCCTTCCTCGGGACAGAAAAATGATATTACTGCTTGGCAGGAATGTGTAAACAATTCTATGGCCCAGTTAGAACATCAAGCAGTTCGAATTGAGAATCTGGAACTGATGTCACAGCATGGATGCAATGCCTGGAAAGTATATAATGAGTAAGAAGCCATTTTTCTTTTTTTTAAACCCATTCCTTTACACCTTTGGTATTTTTTTTAAATGTGAGATTTAGGACCCAGAAAGTGGAATAAAAATAGTATTACTACACTTTGACTTGAGATCATGTGCTAGAACTACAGCCTGTATGAAAAGCTGCTACTTTGAAACTGAACTCAAAATTTAAAGAGTATTAAGGGGACCTAAAACTATCACATTAATTATATAATACTTAAAAAAAAAAAAAGTAAAATACAGGGACTGAAATCTACCCTTGAATCATTTCTCTAATGGTAATTATCACTTGTAACTTTATGTGATTAGTCTTAGAGCCAAATTGTACTAGACTGAATCTCTCAAGTGTTCCACAAAAGTTTTTGTTTTTTCTCTTTCTCTCCACTTAGCAATAGACAGAAGGGGAGAATACAGTAAATGTAGATACAGAAACAGGGGTAAAAAGAAATTTGAATGGGTATACTCATATCAGATATCTTCCATCTTCTCTATGAAAAGGAGTGATAGTTTATGGGCCTACCTGGTGGCACAAGGGGTTAAGCGTCAGTACTATATAGCAATCCGCAGCTACTACAGCATGAATTTGACCCCCAGCAAAGGAGCTGACTGACATGGTGAAGCAGAACTCTACTGTATTGCCCACTGCTCCCTTCAGCAGTGTATTTTGGTGGATCTGCCTGTTCTGCTCCCCACTCTGTTTCTGGTGAATCCTCTCATCTCCCTGCACCTCTGACCTACACCCCAGCTTTGTATGCATAAATAAATACATCTTTTTTTTTTTTTCAAAGATTTATTCATTTATTTATATAAGAACCGGGGTACAGGCCAGATTCGTGGGAGGGTCAGAGGATTCACCAGAGACAGAGTGAGGAACAGAACAGGCAGACTGACGAAATACACTGCTGAGGGGCGCAGTGGGCGAGTCAGGAGAGGTCTACTGTGCCATGTGGGATTCTCGCCTGCCAGCCGGGATCAGACCGGTGCTTCAGAGGCTGCGTACAGCTTCACAGAGCTGTGTTCAACCACCTGCGCCACCAGGGGAGGCCCGCATCTTTTTTTTAAAATGATAGTTTATGAAGTGACATAAGTATATAAAATCAGAATGTCAGTAAACTGCTTGGACTTGAGAATTTAGAAGACCTGAAATAGAATTCAGCTCTGATACTTACTCATGTTCCTTAACCAAGTGACTTAAGCTTTCTAGACTTTGTTTTCTCATGTTAATGGGGATGATACCTACCTCAGGGAATTCTTGTGAATTAGCCAATATTTATAGAGTGTCATTGTTTGCCACAGAAAACTCAGTAAATATTAAATATTTTTAGCAGAAAATCTTGACCCTTGTATAGACCAGATCATTTTAGTTGGTACTATTAAATTTTAATGTACATTAATCTGATTTTCCTCATTTCCTTCCTTAGAAATCTAGTTCATATGATTGAACATGCACAGAAAGAGCTCCAGAAGTTAAGGTAAGTTTTTTTTCCCTCCTATTTTAGAATAAAGTTTAAACAAATCATTAATAACTGAGGTAAGAAGAAAAAGAAACAAATGGACTATAGTGACAAATAGTGAAAAATCGATGGTCCATTCTGCCCAGCATCTGACTGATGTTTACCTGCCTGAGTGCAGCGGTAGACCTGGGGACTGAAAACCTCTCTACCAGGTCTTTTGTTTTTTCTCCAGCATTAAGAATTTTTTAGGGCCTCCCCGGTGGCACAGCGGTTGAGCACTGGGCTGTGAATCTGCCTGCAGCCTCTGCAGCTCCGGTTCGATCCTCGGCTGCCAGTGAGTGTTCCACATGGTGTGCAGACCTCACCTGCCGTGCCCGCTGCTCCCCTCAGCAGTGTACTTCGGTCCTTCTGCCTGTTCTGGCTCTGGTGAATTCTCTCACCCTCCCATGCTTCTGACTGTACCCAGTGCTTGTATAAATAAATAAATAAATCTTTTAAAAAAAAAAGAGAATTTTTTGTTATTTAATTTGGTTTTCTTCCTGCCACTGTCCTTAACACTTTTGATCCTTTCTGCATCCACTAATTTTTATCAGTATTTTGCTGTGTCAGGTCATCTGCTATGTAAGTGTCCAGTATTTGTCATTCTCATTTGCTTTAGTGCACATTATTCCCTTGAACTCCTTTCATATTGCTGTAAATAGCAACATTTCATCTTTCTCTGGCTGAATAGAATCCCATGGCATGGGTATGCCACACCTTTTTAATCCAGTCAGCCGTCAGTGGACATTAAGATTTTTCCATGTCGGGCCTCCCCTGGTGGCGCAGCGGTTGAGCGCTGGGTTGTGAAGCTGCCCGCAGCCTCTGCAGTGCCAGTTCGATCCCCGGCTACCGGCGAGGGTTCCACATGGCGTGCACACCTCTGCTGCGCCCACTGCTCCCCTCAGCAGTGTATTTCGTCCGTCTGCCTGTTCTGTTTCCCACTCTGGCTCTGGTGAATTCTCTCACCCTCCCGCGCTTCTGACTGTACCTGTACCCAGTGCTTGTATAAATAAATAAAATCTTAAAAAAAAAAAAAAAAAAAAGATTTTTTTTCCATGTCATGGCTATTGTAAATAATACCGTAGTAAACAATGTAAAACATAGAATATTTTGAGTTGATGATTTTATTTATAATTTGCAAGGCTATAGATTGAAAAGACCCTTTCAGGAGGAGAAGTTGCAGAATGACATTTATAATATGATTTATGTTGAAAATTTAAAAAAATACATTTTCTACATGTACATATACATGTATTCTAGAAGGATACCCACCAAAAACTGAACAGTGGTTATCACAGGGGGAGAAACTTTCAATTATTTATGTGTCTGTGTTTAATTTTTCACAATGAGCATGTTTTAATTTGTAATTGAAAAATAATTAGGGGGAAGTTCCTGGAATTAGTGTCTGTATATATCTGTTCTTCTCAAGGAATTAAAGATACTGTATTGTTTATACATTTTTCTGTGATTTTATGTTAATGTAGTTGGGTTATATTAATAATTTTTAATTTCCCAGGAAACACATTCAAGATTTAAACTGGCAGCGAAAGAACATGCAACTCACAGCTGGATCTAAATTAAGAGAGATGGAGTCAAAGTGAGTCTCTACAATTCCATCATTTTTCAAATTGCTAAATACACTTTAAAGTCAAAATTCAGGAATATGATTCAAAGCTACTTAAACAGAGTGCACAGAGGTCCTGTGTTCTGCGTCCTGCGCTTGACCTCCCTGCCTCTGTCTGAAGTGTCATCTTAGAATGCCATGAGAGGGCCTTCCCGGTGGCGCAGCGGTTGAGCACTGGGTTGTGAAGCCGCCCGCGGCCTCTGCGGCACCAGTTTGATCCCCGGCTGCTCCCCGGCCACCGGAGGAGGGTCCCGCATGGCCACAGACCTCTCCTGCCGCCCGCTGCTCCCCTCAGCAGTGTACTTCGGTCCTTCTGCCTGCTCTGCTCCCCGCTCTGGCTCTGGTGAATTCTCTCACCCTCCCGCGCTTCTGACTGTACCCAGTGCATGTATAAACAAAACAAACAAATAAATAAATAAAAACATGCCTCTATTAAAAAAAAAAAAAAAAAAAAAAAGAATGCCATGAGAATTATAAAAAAAAAAAAAAAAAAAAACCACCGATAAAGGATACTGGTCTTATTTTTTTGCTCTGAATAGAATTATATATTCTTATAAAAGGAGAAAAATTTTTGACTTGCAAGATTTCCATATTTTCTCAAAAATTTGTCTTAATTCTACCTGTTTATATATTTTGTTTTAAAAATGTTCTTCATTTACAAAACTAAGTTGGTACATGTTCCTAAATATCAGCATGAATTTTGCATCATTTTTTCCCTTTTTTTGGCTTTCCCTCTTCCTCCATGTATCCCATATTATTGATCGGTTAGGCATCTTTTTATATTTTTCTTGGGCTAATAGGATCTTCTAAATATGCATGTGTGTTTCTTCTCATTTGTCCTAGAGATTTTCTGGGGAAAGGGAGTAGCTTCTTGAATCTGGAATTTTTTTTTTTTTTTTTTTTAATAGAGGCATGCTTTATTTATTTGTTTGCTGGTTTGTTTGTTTGTTTTTTGTTTATACATGCACTGGGTACAGTCAGAAGCGCGGGAGGGTGAGAGAATTCACCAGAGCCAGAAGGGGAGCAGAGCAGGCAGAAGGACCGAAGTACACTGCTGAGGGGAGCAGCGGGCGGCAGGAGAGGTCTGTGCGCCATGTGGGACCCTCCTTTGGTGGCCGGGGAGCGGCTAGGGATCGAACTGGCGCTGCAGAGGCCGCGGGCAGCTTCACAACCCAGCGCTCAACCGCTGCACCACCGGAGAGGCCCGAATCTGGAATTTTTTTCATCAGTATTAGAAATTTCATTTTTCATTAACTGTTTCCTTTATCCTTTTTGTTAATTCAGTTAAATACTATCTTCATTTCTCTTCAGTTCTTTATAGTTTGATCTTTTTACTAGGTTTTTATTTTGCAAGAATTGTAAATTCACCTGCAATTATAAGAAATAATCAGAGGGCCTCCCCGGTGGCGCAGTGGTTGAGCGCCGGGTTGCGAAGCTGCCCGCGGCCTCTGCGGCGCCGGTTCGATCCCCGGCTGCTCCCCGGCCACCGGAGGAGGGTCCCGCATGGCGCGCAGACCTCTCCTGCCGCCCGCTGCTCCCCCCAGCAGTGTACTTCGGTCCTTCTGCCTGCTCTGCTCCCCCTCTGGCTCTGGTGAATTCTCTCACCCTCCCGCGCTTCTGACTGTACCCAGTGCATGTTTAAACAAACAAACAAACAAACTAAATAAATAAAGCATGCCTCTATTAAAAAAAAAAAAAGAAAAGAAAAGAAAGAATCAGAGAGATCCAGTGTGTGCTTTATTCACTTTCCCCAAAATGTGCCTCATTTTTTTTTTTTTTTTTTTAATGTAAAGTTTAGTGGAGGTTAGTGTGAAAACATCCTAGGTGAAAACACAAATAAAATGTTCTGTGAGAAATTTTACCCTGAGTAATCGTTCTTTTCTTTCCTTTGTAGTTGGGTATCCCTGGTCAGTAAGAATTATGAGATTGAAAGGACGATTGTGCAATTAGAAAATGAAGTCTTTCAAATGAAGCAGCAACACGGAGAGGCAAACAAAGAAAATATCCGTCAGGACTTCTGAGAGACAGGTTCTTTTGGTAGAGAGGAAGGCGAGCTAGATCTCTACCGGTCAGGAGCTTGAGCTAGGACAGACATCATCTGTGGACATCATCAGTACTGAATGTTTAGACACTGTAGAATATGAACTGTTTGTTATGAATTCTGTGTGTATGTTTACCAAATAAAAACATTTCAACCTGATGGTGTTTTTTTTTTTTTTTTTTTTTTACTATTAAAAAAACTTCAGTCTTTCAAATAAGTATGACTTTAAAATATTTTAGAATCAAAGTTCAGCCACCGGAACCTTACTTTATATCCAAGAGCTCATTATTGAAAGTTTTCAACATGTATAATAACTTGGATATTTTTGATTTATATATTTTTTCAAATAAAGAGAAGTAGTTCGAAACAAATTCTTGATCACCAAACAAGACATCAGAAATAAAGTGGCTCAGGACTAGCCCATGTGGTGCAGCAGACCTCTCCTGTCTTGCCCGCTGCTCCCCTTAGCAATGTATTTCAGTGCATCTGCCTGTTCTGCTCCCCACCCTCTGGTGAATCCTCGCCCCTGGCACCTCTGGCTTATACCCCAATTCTTGTATGCATAAATAAATTTTAAAAAATATGGTGGCTCAATATAGGTTCATATCATCATAGGTAACAGTTACATAAAGCCTGTGCTGAGCACTGTTTTAAGCACTTCAGGTACTGCTATTCCCAGGCTTATAACTGATGCTGTTATAGGACAGGGAGAGGGGCAGCCCAAACCCCGCAAACCTGCCTATTCTACATGGGTTCTGCCATCCGCCGCATCAACACAAAACATAGGAGACTTTAATGGGAAGGAACTTTAATAAAACTAGGAAACAATACAGGTAAGGCAAAGAGTCTAGTTTCTAAATGAAGCACCCAAAGTGACACGTCCCCTCGTGGGTAAAAGTCCATATGGGATTGGCCCAGAGCAAGGCCCCAAAGCCTGCCACAAGTCTAAAGCATCTTCCAGTGGGGACCCACAGAAAAGGGTCAGAAACAACCAGACAAGCCCAGAAGGAAAAGAGCAAAATCAACATCAAGATAAAAGCCGCCATTGTCTTTTTTTCCCCTGGCTGGCAGCGCGGAGGCCGTACGATGCCTGGAGTTACTGTAAAAGACGTGAACCAGCAGGAGTTCGTCAGAGCTCTGGCAGCCTTCCTCAAAAAGTCCGGGAAGCTGAAAGTCCCTGAATGGGTGGACACTGTCAAGCTGGCCAAGCATAAAGAGCTCGCACCCTACGATGAGAACTGGTTCTACACGAGAGCTGGCAGAGGGCCTCCCTGGTGGCGCAGGGGTTGAGACAACCTTTGAAGCTATCCGCAGCCACTGCAGCATGAGTTCGATCCCCGGGCAGGGAGCTACTCACATGGCGCCGCAGACCTCTCCTGACTCGCCTTCTGCTCCCCTCAACAGTGTATTTCAGTCAATCTGCCTGTTCTGTTCCCCACTCTGTCTCTGGTGAATCCTCTCACCTCCCACACTTCTGGCCTGTACCCCAGTTCTTGTGTGCATAAATAAATAAATCTTTAAAAAAAAAAAAAAAAGCTGCCATTGTCACCTCCCCACGGGTCTCACCCACATCTGTGTCACCCAGTCCACGACCAAAAGACAAGCGCAGTTTCTTCACGTGTCTCTAGGCTCCATGCGCCTCCTCCAGGTCTCCTGGCTCCATCCTGCTTCCTTCCTCAGTCTCCTCTGCATCTTCTCCTCTTCCTGCTCAGCTCCACCCTCCCTTGGGTGGGGCAGGGAACCTCCCCCTTTCCTGGGGACCACCCTGTTACAATGCTAATTAAGTAACCTCAAAGTTTTATAGCTAGAAAATGTAATTCAGGTTTTGAACCAAATATTCTGGTGCCAGGATTGTGTTTTTATATGAATTAGAGAATTACTGTCTCTTTTTAAGTAAAAATGGGAAATGGAATGTGAGATTCTGAAACTTGCAAATTTTAAGCCTCAATTGGAAGCTTACTGGTTTTTAGCTATTGACTGCTACGTTACAGAGGAAATAGATTAAAGAACTATTAAATACTCATGGCACATTGTAAAAAAAATTCATAGTGCTAAAGATTAAAAAGATTTAGAATCTGCATCCAAAATGCATTACAGTAGTCTAAATCCTGGAGAAAATCTCAGTACATTAGAACTTGAGAATAATGCTTACTACATATTTATGATGGGGGCTGGAGAGGAGAATTATATTTTCTCCACAGATGATTTGTTTTTTAATTTATTTATACAAGAACCGGGGTACAGGCCAGGTTTGTGGGAGGGTGAGAGGATTCACCAGAGACAGAGCAGGGAACAGAACAGACAGACTGACAAAACACACTGCTGAGGGGAGCAGCAGGAGAGACAGGAGAGGTCTGCCGCCCCGTGTGGGACCCTCAAGGGTCTGGTAGATAGAACTATTGTGACAGTTTCCATCATCCTCTGTTCCTTCTCCCCACCAGATTTAGACTCAGCTTCGTATCTTTGTTGAAATAACCTTTTCTTCCCAGATTTTCACCAACGCTGCCAAGACTGGTTGGATGGAAAGCATGTGGTCTTTTGCAAGGTGAGAGAGGATATAAATATTTTGGATGCCATGAAGCACTGGGAGCCCAGGAATGGTAAAACCAGTTCTGACCAAAGCTGAAATTGTTTCCCAGCAAATGATCCTGTCAGATCACTCAGTGAGGCATAGCCACCCCACCCCACTGACAGGAAGTTTCTAATCCATGCTCCAGTTTCCCTTTCTTAAATGCAGGCAGACAGTTGAGGATTGTGGATAGGTAGCTGAGGGATGCCTTTATCATGAAAATCAAGGAACAAAACAAATGGGAAAAAAGCTGTGGAGAAAACACCATCTGGTACAAAAAGAAAACCATTATTGTTTTTTAAGAACTATATCCTTGGAGAAGTTAGATGTCACCATAAAATAAAAACAGGATGCTATTTTATTAAGCATCTCGAGAACAAAAACAGCTCTTAGAAGTTAAGAAGCATGGTAACAGAAATTAAAATTCAATAAAAGAGTTAGGAATTAAAGTTGATAAACTCAGAAAATGGAGCTAAAGGCAAAAATGGAAAAATAGAGAAAAAAATATGTCTAATTTAGAAGGTAAATGTTCAAATGATTTGAGGTCTGAAACCACAGACAGAAAAGAGGAAAAGAAATAAAATTCAGAATTTTCTAGAACTGAAGGATATGAATGTCCAGATGCAAAGTTCCCAAAAATGGCTGAAAATAGATATATTCCAAAGCATATTATTTGGGAAACTTTGGAACACCAAGGACAGAAGAAGATTCTGCAAGATCTAGGAGATCAGTTACACACAAAGAATCAAGAATTAAAATATCTTTAGGCTTCTCAACATCAACATTGGAAGCTACAATAAAGACAACAGAGAAGTGCATAAGAATTCTTACCAAAAATTCCCAACCTAGGATTGTATACAAAGTCAAATTACCAGTTAAGTAGAAGGATAGAATAATGACATTTTCAGGCATGTGAAACTTCAAACACATTATTTTCTAAGTAATTTTTTTTAAAGATTTATTTATGTATGCATACAAGAACTGGGGTACAAGCCAGAGGTGTGGGGTGGGGTGTGAGAGGATTCACCAGAGACAGAGTGGGGAACAGAACAGGCAGACTGACTGAAACACACTGCTGAGGGAAGCAGTGGGCGAGACAGGAGAGGTCTATTGCGCCATGTGGGTTGCTCCCTAGCCAGCCAGGGATTGAACTCTTGCTGCAGAGGCTGAGGACAGCTTCATAGGTTGTGTCACCAGGGAGGCCCTCCCCTGAACTTCTTTCTGCCAACCGTGCAGCATTGACCCTGCCTCCCAGTCTCACCAGAAACACAACGCTAATCCCTGACCTCCCAGGAATCACTTAAGCTTTGTCCCCTGACCTCTGGGATAGGCTCCTGTAGCTGTCAGGGAAGCTGTAACCATGACCCAGAAATTACTTTTTCCCAGGGGCTTTCAAGCATTAAAATACTGCCTTGGCGATAGACTGAATATTTGCGGTCCTCTCTCCCGCAAATTCATATGTTGAAAACTAATCTCCAATGTGATATTTGGTGGGGCCTTGGGGAGGTGATTAGGTCATGAGGACGAATAGGACTAGTGTCCCATAAAAGACAGGCCCTCCCCACCGCCCCAGGGAGGACACCATGAAGACTTGCTGTCTGTGAACCTGGAAGCGGGCTCTCTCCACACAGCTAATTTGCTGACACCTCGGTTCTGAGTGTCCTCGTCTCCAGGACTGTGACAAATCAATGTTTGTGTTTAATTCACCCACTCTGGCGGTGTTTTACTATAGTAGTTGTAGGGTAAGGTAAAAAAATATCAGGCCCTCTGCCCTCCCGCCATCAGGATGGATGATGGATCCCTGCGGTCCTGAATGCAGGCCTGGTGGCGGCACCTGGAGTGGGCTGTGGGCATACGAAGGTGGGTACACCTGGGCTGAGAGGGGGCTTATAAGGCCGTCATGGGGCACCAGCGGAACAGGAAGCACGAGAGAGGAACAGCAGAGCGAAAGGGGCGGGAGAGCGAAAGAACCAGCAGAGAATCTAAGGCCAGGAGGGCAGGCTGGAGAGCCCAGAAAGGGAGGACTCGCCGGGGGCTGGGCGGCCTGCCAGCCTCCTGGTCCCACCCTGCCCCCCTCTCCCTGGCACCCCTGCCTGCCGTGTACCTGGTAAATCCCAATACAATTCTGCAAACAGCCACCCAGGGCTCCAGGACTCACTTCGCCTTCACCCGTTTGCACAGAATCACAGAGAACCTGCTCGGAGCCCTTCCTGCCGCCACAGCAGCCCAAACAGACCAAGAGTGTAAGGCTGCTTCTCCGCTTTTCTGTTAACTTCATGTTAATCACATTCGCTCACAGGTAGGTGGTGGGGGCAGCTGTGGAATGTTCCCCGTCACGCCGGTCCTAATCTCCAGACCCTGGGAATGTATTACTTTCCTTGGCAAAAGGAACTTTGCAGATGGGGTTAAATTCAGGTGCTTGAGAGAGACGTTAGCCTGGATTCGCTGGGTGGCTTGATGTCATCACAGAAGTCCTCACGGGTGTGGAGGGGGGCGGAGAGGAGAGAGGACGCTAAACAGCCGGTTTTGCAAAGGAACAGACAAAACTAAAGCAAAAAAAGATCCTTGGGGGCTTCCCTGGAGGCACAGTGGTTAAAGGGAGAGATGTCAAGCTATGACCAGCCACTGCAGCACAAGTTCCCTTCCCTGGGCCGGCCAGGGAGCTACCCACATGGCGCAGCAGACCTCTCCTGTCTCGCCCGCTGCTCCCCTCAGCAGTGTATTTCAGAAGATCTGCCTGTTCTGCTCCCCACTTTTTCTCTGGTGAATCCTCTCACCCCCCACACCTCTGGCCTGTACCCCAGCTCTTGTATGCATAAATCTTAAAAAAACCAGATCCTTGGATTCTGGCTGCAAAACTAAGGCTTAAGGGGGTCAGGGGGTAGTGGTGTGTGTGTGGTAGGAACTAGGGGTGGAGGAGATCTGGGTAGACTGTGGCCTACACCCAAATTCTTCTATTTATAAATAAAAATAAATCTTAAAAAATAAAATTAAACCATCTTCAGCAGTCAAAGGTAGTCTTGGGTTCACTTAGCTGGTAAGCACAGAGGTGCAACTGCAGGGGGATCTCAATCCAGGGATTCTATGTCTTCCTAATTGTTGTTCATCTCTCCTTTTCTGCTCCTCCTTTTGGCCTTATTCTCTCCTACAGGTAACTTCCCTGGCATCATAGAAGCCAAAGCCACTGGAAGCTCCAGACTTGCATCACCCCACTTCAGCAACCTCAGAGGAAAGCAAGAACATCAATGTATTGAATTGCACAAAAGAGATCCAGTTGACCTGTCTGGATTCCATGTACGTCTTTGGACTCAGAGGTATGGCCAGGGATTGGGGTGCTGATTGGCCAGGCCTGAATCACGCACCTCTTGATGGTGGTAAAGTGCTGCAGCTGGCAGGTGAGTGGACTTGAGCAATAGTTGCCCAGAGTACAATGGTGCTACCAGCAGAAGGAGAGAAGGAAGCTGAGCAGATAATCTATTACGCTCTAGAACTTCCTTAGGTCGAGATAACCCCTCTGATTTAGCTGCCCCAATGTGATAAGCAATTCACTGGCCTACTCCCCAGGATGTTTTCTTTTTAGAGAAAAAATAGTAGACTATTGACCATCACATCATTTTAGTAGTGGAAAATTAGGAATTTTTTTTTTTTTTACTGGTCTCCTACTATAGTTTGGGCTAAGAAATACTCAAGGCAGTCAATAGCTCCTAATCGTTCTATAGTAAATTGAGAGATGAGGAATAAGTAATTTCTTACTATTAACAGTAGGTCATGATCTGAAGTTTTAAACTACTTTTAAAATGTATTATATTAGATGTACATATTTAAAATATACAGATTCAAGTTTACCCCTATAATGTCAGTGTCAGTTTGTTAGATTTTTTTTTAAAGATTTATTATTTATTTATTTATGCAAGCACTGGGCACAGTCAGAAGCGAGGGAGGGTGAGAGGATTCACCAGAGCCAGAGTAGGGAACAGAACAGGCAGACCGACGAAATACACTGCTGAGGGGAGCAGCAGGTGGCAGGAGAGGCCTGCGTGCCATGTGGGACCCTCGTCGGCAGGTGGCTGGGGATCGAACCAGCGCTGCAGAGGCTGCTGGCAGCCTCGCAGCCCAGCTCTCAACCACCGCGCCACCAGGGAGGCCCTGATTAGATTCTTACTGAAGTCTTTTGAGAGGGGAAGGGTGAGCGCAGCTCTTACTGTCTTGGTGACTTGCTGCAACAGGACTACTGGTTGTCCCTCTAGGAGACGTCCTCCCCTTCAGCGATCACAGAAGACTGAGCTGAGTTCCACGGAAAACCACGTTTCTGGTTTCCCATGCAATCATGCACCTATGCTTGGAACTAGGTTGTGGTCAGTGAGATAGGAACCCAAGTGATATAGGCAACTTGCAAGTCAGGCCCTCATTTCCACAGAGATCTCACACCTGGACAGAGACGACTTACCTAACACCACACCATAAATTACTGTCAAGCTAACATTAGAAGGAAGACATAGAGACAAGGGAAGTCTACCATGCTGGTAGGATGTGAGCAATGTGCTTGGTAATGTCTTACTTAAATGATTGAACAGTGGCAGCAGCTTTCCTGCCCCGTGACGATGCAGGTGCTTCTCGTCACCAGTCTTCTCCCTTTGCAAAGCAGCAGAGGCAGCTCCTCTTCCAAGGCTGCTGCCTGGGACTCTGCAGGCATCTCTTTTAACAAACCTGTCCCTTTGGGGGGCAGCTCTTCTATCCACGTCTGTCTGTGCAAGTGTCCTTTACTATTCTCTATCTTTTTATAATAAACCTGCCCTGGGGCCTCCCTGGTGGCAAAGGAGTTAAAGTCTCGGTGCTTTCAAGCTATTGCCAGCCACTATGGCATGAGTTCGATCCCTGGCCAGGGAGATGACACACATGGCGCAGCAGACCTCTCCTGACTTACCTGCTGCTCCCCTCAGCAGTGTATTTCAGTCAGTCTGCTGTTCTGCTCCCCACTCTGTCTCTGGTGAATCCTCTCACTCCCCTCCCTGGACTCCCACACCTCTGGCTACCTCTAGTTCTTGGATGCATAAATAAATAAAAATAAATATTTAAAATAAAAAATAAGGGCCTCCCCAGTGGCGCAGCGGTTGAGTGCAGGGTTGCGAAGCTGCCTGCAGCCTCTGCAGCGCCGGTTCGATCCCCGGCTGCTCCCCAGCCACTGGAGGAGGGTCCCACATGGCGCGCAGACCTCCCCTGCCGCCCGCTGCTCCCCTCAGCAGTGTACTTCGGTCCCTCTGCCTGCTCTGCTCCCCGCTCTGGCTCTGGTGAATTCTCTCACCCTCCCGCGCTTCTGACTGTACCCAGTGCATGTATAAATAAATAAAAACAAATCTTAAAAAATTAAATAAATAAATAAATAAAATAAAATAAAAAATAAACTTGCCCTTTTGGGGGAAAAAAAGATTGAATAGTCTTATCAGTAAATTTCCATTTTAATGAGATTTGGATACAACATAGCAATTCATGTTCATTAAAATGAGATTCTACTGCATCATAAAAACCACTGCAAGGTTTTTAGTCCTTATCAGTTAAACTTTTTTCTCAAAGTTAATTTTGCACCATCATAAAAAAATTTGTTACAAGATATTAAACCAACTGAACAGTATTGAAAGTGTACTAGTAATAGCAATTTTTGTATAATTTGCTACAGATAGAAATGCCTTTAGAATGGATTCTACATTTTGTTATGACTGATGTTTGTTCATGTGAATATACAATCTCACTCTTCAGAACCTAGAAATGAAATGGAAGGTACTCCAAATTCCCCATTATATTTGAGTAAGTGAAAAAGAAACGCTTTAATACAAGTGAAGGACAGATGTTAATACCCTAATATAAATTTTTTCTCTAGATTTTTTAAAATTAATTTATTTATTTATACAAGAACCAGGGTACAGGCCAGATTCGCGGGAGGGTGAGAGGATTCACCAGAGACAGAGTGGGGAACAGAACAGGCAGACTGATGAATACACTGCTGAGGGGAGCAGCGGGACAGACAGGAGAGCTCTGCCATGCCATGTGGGATTCTCGCCAGCCAACCGGGATCGAACCCGGCGCTGCAGAGGCTGCGAACAGCTTCACAGCACGGCGCTCAACCGCCTGCACCACCAAGGGAGGCCCTTTTTCTCTAGATTTTAAGATTTTTTTGTGAAATAATTTGGGTGTGGTGTTTAAGCTTACATAATTCAGAACAACAAAAAGCTCAATTTCATCTTCAGTGTTGCCTTCCTCCTCTGTCCTACACAATCAGTTCCTTTCAAAAGAAAGATGTACAGCTTAGAAAATAGCTTTCATAGTTGAAATCTGTTGATGATGATTTACATTAGGTTTTTGTTTTTATAATTATAATTAAATCTTAAACCTCTCACTAAAACTGGCCTTCAGGAAATCTACATAGCCACAAACATCTTTTGCCTTATTTTATGTCTTGTATTTTTCCCTAAGGTTTTTTTCTTTTCTTTCTTTTTTTTTTTTTTTTTTGGTGGGACCCTCGCCAGTGGCCAGGGATCAAACTGGCGCTGCAGAGGCTGTGGGCAGCCTCACAACCCAGTGCTCAACCGCTGTGCCACCAGGGGAGGCCCAGAGCTACATTCTGTTATGCTCCCCAACTTTTTTTTTTGATTATTTTTTTAATAATAAATTTTATTTTTATATTCCCCATACAATTGCAACCCCCTTTGGACCCCAATCCCTCCCCTCCTGCCCCTACCCCCATAGAGTGTCTCTGGTTCACAGTTGTTTGTTGATTTTGATTTTCACTTTCTTATAGTTATTCATTTTCCTGGTCCCTTATTTAAGTTTTCTAGATTCCTGCTATGAGTGAGACCATCCGGTATTTTTCTTTTTCTTTCTGGCTTATTTCGCTGAGCATGATCCCTTCCAGCGCCATCCATGTTGCTGCAAATGGCATGTGTTTATCTTTTTTGAATGCTGAGTAATAGTCCATGGTGTATATGGACCACATCTTCTTGATCCAGTCATCTATTTTTGGGCATTGGGGTTGTTTCCAAAGCTTAGCTATTGTAAACAGTGCTATGCTCCCCAACTTTTAAAAGAGGAACTGCTTCATTCCTGCAGTACTCTTGTCTGACCATAGAGGGCACGAGGTCATTAAAAAGTTAAATTTGTCACTCAAGCAGCAATTCATACCTGACTGTCCTTCCTGGCGTTGTGAAAATGGAGATAGTTCATTTACTTTGATGTTTTACATATTGAAGTCTCTTTGGTTATTTTTTCCCAGTATAAATTTAACCTTCACTTTCAATGTTAAAAATCTACAGGCAGCCAACTAACCAGAATAAAAAATTATCAGCCTGACAACTAAACTGTCAAATTCACACTGTGGAAACCTGCTAAGACACAGAGCTCTACTTTATATAGAATAGCAATTACCTTGGCCCTTTAGTCTCAATTTTTAATGTAAAGTAAATAATAGTGGATATTGATGTATTCCAATTATTACAGTTCTTTTGGAGTATTTTGTTCTATTTTTTAAAATGCATAGATGCATTCCAATAGCGTGGAAAAAATAAAACAGAAAATTAGAATTCACAGTAGCACAAAACAATGAAATGGTAGCATATTGAATAGAATTTCATCATGAGTGATAACATAAATTCCCAGTCTCCTTCCAAATTCACTGAATTCAGTCATTTATAAAAGTAGATTTTAAGGAAGAATCAGATATCTTAACACATCAGAGCTTTCTTATAGCATAAGAGAATATAATAAGATGAGCACATCATTTTATGTTAATACCAACTAATCAATTATAATTGGTATAATTACTACTTTGCTATTTTCTCCTAGTATTCATTATTGCTGAATACATAATTATAGCACAGGATATAATTTATTCTTTAGCAAGATGCCAGTTGCAGACCCAGCATTTTCAGTGTATGTCTCCCTTTACAGAATCTATATGTTTGATGAAGACTGCAGCACAAGCCCATTGGGGTTTAAAACTTGATAATTTCAGTGAGTACTAAATGCCATTTGTTTCTAAACTACACTACTAATCTTGTTGAGGAAAGGACATTTGGAAAAATAAGACTTCATAAGGACAAAAAAAATGAAGCAACATTTCCCACCCATTTCTCCCTTAGAGCAACGTATTTTGCAGGCACTATGATGCAACAATGCCAACAGTGCTAACCACTTTACCATCAACTTTAAAGTAACATTATTTTATTGCCTGTTTTTATTCCAAGCTTCTCATTTCTTTTTTTTAAGATTTTATTTATTTTTGCATAGAACAACTGGGTTGTAGGCCAGAGGTGGGGGGGGGGGTGAGAGGATTCACCAGTGACAGAGTGGGGAACAGAACAGGCAGACTAACTGAAATACACTGCTGAGGGGAGCAGCGCAGAGACAGGAGCGGTCTGCTGCGCCATGTGGGTAGCTCCCTGGCCAGGGATTGAACTCAGGAGGCATTGGCCGGTGATAGCTTGCCAAAGTGGTGGTAGTGCTGAGACTTAACCCCTAGACCACCAGCTTTGTTCATGATGCTCTTAAACCAAAGGAGAGCACATTTCTGAGCTTTGTTCATGGTGCAAAGGAGAGCAGTGATCTGGGAGCATTCTTGTTTGACCCTAGAGGGCATGCAGGAAGTTTTCTCTGGAGTGTTCTTGGGATCAACACAGCGGAGTGAAGGAAGAATTGGCTGGGGAAGCTGAACTGTGATGCAGCTGCAGCAAAGTCTCAGTCAACCCCTGCAGGGATCTCTGGAACAGAGATCACACTTTTGAGCTTTTTCTAAACTGGGGCGGGGGTGATCCAGGCAGCACCCACTGCATGTGCATCAGAGTGAAATTGGCCGTGAAAAGAAGTATAATGGCGATAAACATTTTGTGTAGTAAAAGTAGCAAAAATTTTAAGTTTATCTTGCAAGTCAACTGCCTGCACCCTGTTCCTTAAAATATAGCACAACCCTCCTGCTTCTGTTACAGTGTAGGGTGACCCCCAAACCTGCCCGCTCCAAATGGGTTCTACCATCCACCTCATCAAGGCAAAACAGACTCTAGTGCATCAGACCTTTAGTGGACAGGAACTTTATTTTATTTTTTATTTATTTATTTTTGTGTGGGACCCTCGCTGGTGGCCGGGGATTGAACTGGCGCTGCAGAGGCTGCGGGCAGCCTCGCAACCCAGCGCTCAACTGCTGTGCCACCAGGGGAGGCCCTGGATAGGAACTTTAAATACAATTAGTGTGTCAACAAAGACAAAAGAGAGGAAACAATAGATATAATTGTTTTCAACAAAACACCCATCCCCTCATGGGTAAATGCCCAGCTAAACAGGGTTGGCCCAAAGCAGGGCAGCTGAGGCCCAAAAGCCTGCCACAAGTCCAAGGCACTTCTGGTGGGGACCCTTAAGAAAGGAGCAGAAGGAGCCAGGCAAGTCTGGAAAGAAAAGAGCAAAATCAAAACTTCGGTCAAGATGAAGGCCGCCATTGTCAGCCTCCCCACAGGTCTCATTACAAGTTTCAAGCGATTCCTTCCAGGTCCTCCAAGCCCCTGGTACGGGCCCAAGGCCGAGAAGCAAGCACAGCTTCTCAACACGTCTCTCTCCTCCATGTGCCTCCTCCAGGCGCCTTCTTGCTGTTCATCTTCCTTCACTCTCCTTGTGTCCTCTCTACTTTCTCTTGCTTCTTTCTGCTCAGCCCTACCCTTCCTTGGGTGGGACAGGGAACCTGGAACCTCCTCTTTCCCTGGGGACCACTCTGTTACACTTCCATTCTAAGCCCCATTTTCTAAGCCCCATTTTCTGATTTATAAGAACCACCGTGATCTGGCCTTCCCCTACTTACCTGAAACCTCAGTTCCCAAGATTTCACAAACTGAGAGCCTCAGGTTCAGCCAAATAAGTGGACACACACCTTTGTTTCTGCCCCCACATTTCCTCTTCTTTATCTAAACCCGCCCTTCCACACTCCCTCCCTCCATTTAACTTCTAGATACATTATCATACTCTGCACTTCTCCAATTTGCCGCCCACAGGCTATGCCACAAAACTCATCCCTAATTATGAGTATCTTCCTCAGTGGGGTGTGTGCGCAGTGTGTAGGCTAGGCTCCCAGTAGATTAAAAGCTCCCCCAGAGTCAGGCTGTGCCTGGTTATCTTCCCTTGTATCTACCTTGCTAGAGGAGCCAAAATAGACATGCAAGGGATTCAGAGGTTTAGAGACAAGGGAAACTTCAGGGGCCACATGGTCCAAACCTAATTTTACAGATGATTTAGCAGAGATTAAGAAAGATTAAGTTATAACCTCTTCTCTGAATTCCCACGTTACTTTGTATCTCTTTATGGTATTTATTGCTCTCTACATTTTCTGCTCATTATCTTCCTACCCGTTTGACTGGTCTTTATCTGTATTTATATAGACTCCTCTTTTGCCTTCTGGTTACATGCTGGTGTTCCCTATGCTTGGCTGCCTTCTTTGACCTCGGCTACCCATCGCCCGGAGGCTTCAGTTACCCCCAATAACCTGGATGACTCACTGATCTGTATCAGGAGCTGTGTTCTCCACCCAGCCCTCACCAGAAAGCTAGCTCCGCTTGCATGTTCTACAAGACATTCAGATTCTACTTGTTGGCCTTGACATCAGTTGAATCCTCACATCCAACTGACCATCAAATCCTATTTATTTTTCTCTGGAAATGTCACATTTATTCTGACCTCTGTAGCCACTGCCATTTGTCATGAACTCAAGTCCTACTCATCTCTGAAGAATAGGACTAGCCTCTTCCCTGTTCTTCTTCTAACTCCTCTATTTCCTACTAGTTTACTGTCAAAGACCTACCAAAGTAAACTCCCCCCACCTCCCTGCCACCCTTGTGAAATTCCCCTAACAAGGTCACTCCTTTAAAACATCTTCATTGGCTCTTTGCTATCTATAATGAAAAGCTACACTTCTGGGCCTCCCCGGTGGCGCAGTGGTTTTGAGCGCTGGGTTGTGAAGCTTCCCGCAGCCTCTATAACTCCAGTTCGATCCCCAGAGGTCCCACATGGCGCGCACGCCTCTCCTGCTGCCTGCTGCTCCCTCAGCAGTGCGCTACAGTCAATCTGCCTGTTCTGCTATCCCGTCTGGCTCTGGTGAATTCTCTTACCCTCCCATGCTTCTGACTGTACCCAGTGCTTGTATAAATAAATAAATAAATAAATCTAAAAAAAAAGAGAAAAGCTACACACTTCTTACAATGGTATACAAAGCTTTTTATTTTATTTTTTTTTTTATAGAGGCATGTTTTTATTTATTTATTTATTATATTTGTTTGTTTTGTTTATACATGCCCTGGGTACAGTCAGAAGCGCGGGAGGGTGAGAGAATTCACCAGAGCCAGAGCGGGGAGCAGAGCAGGCAGAAGGGCTGAAGTACACTGCTGAGGGGAGCAGCGGGTGGCAGGAGAGGTCTGCGCGCCATGTAGGACCCCTCCTCTGGTGGCTGGGGAGCAGCCGGGGATCGAACCGGCGCCGCAGAGGCCGCGGGCAGCTTCGCAACCCAGCGCTCAACCGCTGCGCCACCGGGGAGGCCCTACAAAGCTTTTTAGAGAGAAGCAGACAGTAAGTGTTGAAGAGTAAGTTTTGATTTTCACTTACAGTGACTTCAGGCAAGTGTATTTATTCTTTGTGTTTTTTTTTACATGTGAAAAAAAAACACACTAATCATACCTATCTGATAAGGTTGTAAGAAATACATGAATGAATACATGTAAAGTGTATAGACAATATCTGCTTTTCAATTTATGCTATTATTTCTAAATCTAGCACAAGTTATCTTTTAAGTCTCATCTACCAACTCATTACCTGAACCTTGTTCTCAAGTCACAGTGAAAATCTCATGATCTGGGCCTCCCTGGTGGCCTATGGGTTAAGTCTCAGTGCTGTCACTGCTACATCCTGTGTTCGATCCCCCCCCAGGGAGTTGACCCACATAGGGCACAGCAGACTCCTGTCTCGCCCGCTACTCCCCTCAGCAGTGTATTTCAGTAGATCTGCCTGTTCTGCTCCCCATTCTCTCTGGTGAATCCTCTCACCACCACCCGCAGCCTCTGGCCTATACCCCAATTCTTGTATGCATAAATAAATCTTTAAAAAAAAAAAGGTAGGGATAAAAATAAAGGTGAGAAAGATGGTGACAGAATGTTACATGCTCTGACAATGTAAGAAGAGAACAATTACCAAAATGGGAGAAGGGACAGAACACTGGGAAGCGAAAGAAGTTTTGAAATTCTCACCTGTAATAGCTCAGAATCAAATGGGACCATTTAAAGATGACAAAGCAAGTAGAAAAACTGTTATAGAGCAACCCCGATACAAACGGGTGCCTGACTGTGGGTCCTCACCCGCGCTTAAAAGGACTTATCAATGCTCTACTGCAGGCACACGTGAAAGGTTAATAAAAGGTTTATTCACAAGGGAAAGGGAAATGAGGAAATGTACAGCTCAGGGAGAAAAGTGGGAGACAAAGTTTTAAATGAGTTCTACCCGATCCGCCGATCAGGAATCCCAAAATGGCGCTCTGAGAGCTGGCCGCCAGCCAGGAGCGGTGAAGCCAGGAGCGAGCGATCTCGCGAGCCAGAGAGAGAGCAAGGCCCACATGTTTGGTTTTTGTATCCAACCTGGCTGCCCAACTCCACCCTCAGGTCCCAGCCACCCTCCCTTGGTGGTGATGGGATTTGTCTTTCCCAATGTCCTGATGGCTTTAGTCTGGAGTGGGGGTGGAGTCCACAAAGCCTGTATGAGATTATCTCAGGACATCCTTTCCCCTAACAAAAGGATAAGCAATTTAATGACCAAAAAGTAAGTCCTGAGTCTGATAATGTTACTGAATGAAATTGGAAGGAGGAAGAGAAGCTGGTAAGACAGGAGAAAGAGGATATAATGCACATGGTGGAGAATTAATACATATTGCAGAAAGAGAGGGAAAAGATATTACATGAAGGTGTAATTGTAAAAGATGAAAAATAACACATTTTAAATAATGGAACTATAGTAGCAATAACAACAAAATACAGAGAAGACTCCCCCCAAAAACCTTAATTACTAAATAGAACATACATTCAGAATATCACATAAAATTACATATTCATCATTATATACCACATGCTGCTTTTTTTTTTTTAAGAATTATTTATGCATACAAGAACCGGGGTACAGGTACAGGCCAGAGGTGAGGGGGGTGAGAGGACTAACCAGAGACAGAGTGGGGAACAAAACAGGCAGATTGACTGAAATACACTGCTGAGGGGAGCAGCAGGTGAGTCAGGAGAGGTCTGCTTTGTCATGTGGGTAGCTCCCTGGCAGGGGATCGAACTTGTGCTGCAGTGGATGCGGATTGCTTCATAGGTTGCATCTTAACCTCTTGCACCACCAAGGAGGCCCTAAAAACCACATGCTTCTTAAGCACTATCCAAATCAGGAAATGTAACATTGCTATCCTTCCTTTCTGATCACAATCTTTCCCCTAAGATTAGGATAGATCATCCTGATTTTGTCATAATTAGAAGCTTTCATATATATGTATATGTAGTTTTAAATCTATATTTATATACCTAGTTTTGCCTAATTTTTTTGGACTTTATATAAATGGAACCATGCTTTTTATAGAATTCTATTGTATGTTATATTCTAGATATGTATATATCTTGCTTTCCTTATTTAAAAATGTGTTTCATATTTATCCATTATGTTTCCTATCTTCTTTAGTTTGTTCATTTAGTTCTTCGAGGGAGACCATCCTATTCTCTAAAAGTGACAATTTGCTTACCCATGCTTCTGCTGATGGATGTTTGCACTGTATCCAGTGGGTGATGTTCTCCAGTACTTCATTTGGGTTTTCACTTGCTTCTCACTAAATACCAGCAATATTAAGCAGTTCTTGTATGCTTATTAAGTATCATCACTTGTGAATGGCCTCTTAGGGGCTTTTGTCCATTTTTTCCAGTGAGTTGCATTTTTATTCTTATTGATTTTTCAGATATCTTTATATAGTTAGGTTATGAACCTTTTGTTACATGTATTGTAACTGTGCTTCGTCTCACGGTGTTTGGGGTAAACAAAATTTCATTTATTTATTTATTTTTAAAGATTTATTTATTTTATGCATACAAAAACAGGTACAGGCCAGAGCTGCGGAGGGTAAGAGGATTCACCAGAGACAGAGCGGGGAGCAGAACAGGCAGACTGACTGAAATACACTGCTGAGGGGAGCAGCGGGTGAGACAGGAGAGGTCTGCTGCGCCATGTGGGAATCTCCCTGGCCTGGAAACAAACTGGCGCCACAGAGGCTATGGACAGAGCTTCACAGTGCAGTGCTCAACCCACTGCGCCACCAGGGAGGCACAAAATTTCATATATTTTAATGCAGACAAATTTATATTTTCCCCCCTTTATAATTGATGCTTTTTATAACTAGATTAAGAACTTTTTTGTCGTGAGGTCATGAAATATTCTTCTATATTGTCTCTGAAAAGCTCTAGAGTTTTTATCTTTCATAGTAGGTCCATAACCCTTCTGGAGTTAATTTTTGTGAATGGTACTAGTTACTTTAAAAAGTGAGAATAAGGACATAGGCTGAAAATAAGTAATGTTTTAAAAATTTATATAGAGTGGCTAGACCCATCAGAACCCTTCTCCACCTGGGCATTGCCAGGCAACAATCACTCCAGATAAATGACATGAAGTTGTTCTAGAATACTAGACCATCATAGCTCACGGCTTTGCCTGGGGCTAAAAGTGGAGGGAATAAGTGAAATTTTGATCCCTTCTCCTCTCCAGCTCTATTGGCCCCTGAACTCAGCCAGTAAGACATGCTTTCTGGAAATTTGAGAGTTCTTTTACAAAGAATTATAATGGTCCCTGCCCCTTCTACCCCCAAACTCCACCAAAATCAGATGAAAACATTTGTGAATACTCTGCAGAGAGTCCTCTGATCACCTTATGTTCTGGGACGGTGCATAAGAAGTACTCCAAAACTCTGTGACTTAAAACACAAAACATTTAATAGCTCAGTTTCTATGGATCAAGGATCAGGGTGGGGCTTACCTGGGTGTCTCTGGCTAAAGGCCCCTCATGAGTTTGTTGTCAAACTATCCATCAGAGCTGCAGCCTCATCTGAAGATTCAACAGAGGATCCACTGCATTGCGTAGTTGCTGGTACCTGCCACCGGAGCCTCTCCACAGGGCTGGCTCAGTCCACGACAGCTATCATCTTGAGTAATCAATGCAAGAAACACCCAAATGGAGGCTTCAGTCTATTTATATATATATATTTTTTTAAATAAAACATGCCTCTATTTTATTTTATTTTTTTTTAAATAATAAATTTTATTTATATTCCCCCCCCATACAACTGCACATGACCCATTCTGACCCCAATCCCTCCCCTCCCGGCCCCACCCCCTTCAGTCTATTTATAAATGAATCGCAGCAGTGATATCCCACTACTTAAGTCATATTTGCTTTGTTAGAAATGAGTCAATAAGTTCCAGCCTACTCTCAAGGAGAGGATTGCGCAAAAGACTTTGCAAATTTTGGAGCCCCAAGATGATCCTTATTTCCAACACCAACTGCAAATTTGAGGGACCCCAAGACCACTATAGGTTTGATAATTTGCTAAAATGATTCACAAAGCCCACTGAGAGCTGTTATAGTGATGGTTACAGTTGACTATATTTAAAGGATACAATTAAAATCACCCAAGAAAAGAGGCACATAGGTAGAGTCCTGGAGAGTCTAAGTGTAGAGCATCCAGTTGATTTTCTCCCAGTAGGGTTGTAATGATAGTGCTTGGTTCTCACAGTAATAGTAACAAAACACAATACACTTGGAGCAGCACCAGCCGTGCACACTCATGCAAACCTGGAATCCAGAATTTTATTGGGGATTGGTCATGTAGACATGGTTGACTGCCCGCATGGCTCATCTTAGTCTCCAGCCCCTCTGGAGCTTTAGTTGACATTGCATAGTCAATGCAAAGCCCTCACCATAAATCACATTGTTTGCATAGATTGCCTGGCATGGCCCAAGGCCCCCAGGTAAACAAGTGGCTGTTATCAGGTAGAACATTCCAAGGGCTTAGAGATAGCCTCCCAGGGTTGGAGGCAAAAGCCAGACATCTCTTTGGGAAAGGTTACATCTTCACACTGCATGGGGAGGACTACCAGGAGGTGGGGGGCACTAAGAGTCTGCTCACCAACACCACCATTCAAAAACTTCTCCGT